>NC_070602.1:61269852-62703185 GCF_027172205.1 Podarcis raffonei
ACTTACATTGATCCACACACAACAGCGGTGGGGCTGGTTCATCCCTGCTCGCAGAAAGCCCTGCCAGCCTGATGCAAAGGGGGTTTGAATCGCTCTGCCTGTCAGTCTCGCTCCTTATGTTTTCTGCCAGCTACCAGATCAGGGTTGGCGTCCAAACCTGTTGTTTTTCAGCAACTGCCATGGCCCATTGCTAATGCCTGTCCAGGATTTTTCGCTTGGATCAGGACCAGGAGGCTGAATCTGGCTACCCTTTTAATTTACCACAATATCCATAAACTGCTATCATTCTGGGACATTATTTGAAATCTAAAGGATGGCTTTTCTCAGCTGCCCAGTACTGCTAAGAACACAGTCGCCAAGTAAGTTGCTTTAACTCGAAAGAACACTTTGAGCCTTACAGAGATAAATTTCCAACCTTTAAAGGCATTTTAGCTGGAAATGTGGCATAATGGAATGTAACACTTATATTTAACTGCCTTTCTCCTGCTGCAACTCTGTTCGCTGCTGAACCTTCTGAACTTTTATGAAGTTCAGGTTTAAGCGAATTCACTATGTTTTTAAACTAATAATCTCCATCAGTTCTTACATGACCTGCAGTTGGAACAGGCCCATTCTCTGGGTACTTTTTTCTTCCTTTATATATGCCTGATGCAGTTTACAGGCAGCAGGGACACATTTTCCCCATATTTAACCACCTCAAATCTTTCTAGTTCTGGGGGGGAAAATAAAAATAAAGCTCGCATCAAGTCTTTTTTGCCTTGATAATAATTTTCTCCCCTTTCATGTCTTTTTTACTGTTTTTCATATGTATTTCATTTGATGGCAAAATACTAATTCATGGGGAATTCATTTGATTTGATATTCTCTTCTTTGTTTGAGGTACATTGTCTTTCTTTTAATTTTGAAATGTTTTTCTCTGAAACAATCAGCTGTAGGAGCAGCAGGAGCTGAAAAGTGTTGAGTATATATATATATATATATATATATATATATATATATATGTATGTATATGTATATATATATATATACACATTCCAATAACACCTTAAAGACCAACTAAGTTTGTTCTTGGTATGAGCTATCGTGTGCATGCACACTTCTTCAGATACCTAATATAGATAGCATCACTGGTGAATTAAAGATATTTTACAGCAGCCTGTCACATTTCTACAAGCTTCCTTTCTGAATTTCTTTTAACATTTGCACACACCTCGCTGAGTCTTAAAAATTTGTTTGGCTACATAGAGGATTAAATCTCTCCAATCAGACTGAATCCTAGCCCTTCCTACATCTCACAGACAGAAAGCGAGGCTGCAGAGCTGCCTGCTTGCATTCTGACTGGTTTTGACATTCCCCAAATCCCTTTCCTATTGGCTTTTAAAGCTGCCAGTTTTTTTAAGGGAGCTTGAGCAAGAAGAGCTTGCATGGGAATTGGGAGTTGCTTGCAGCAACATAAACAATGGCAGAAGTTTGAGTAAAGTAGGGATGGAGGATTACTGAGGGAGGGAGTGGCTGTTTTAAACAATGGCAGAGGGCTGAACAAAGTTGGGATTGAAAGGCACAGAAAGTGAAAAGAAGTGATTCTAAATCATGGCAGAGGTTTGAGTAGAGTGAGCAGTACTGGACACTTAGGGGCAGGAAAGGGCATTGTGAGTACAGTGAGCTGCAGGTTTGAAAAGGTTTGTTGTACCTATCAATCAAAAAACAAATAAATTGTGCTTTTCTCGATCTGAGCCATTATGCCAGAAAATAGAGTATGTCAAGATTGCTGATCAATCATAGCACTGGCCATGTCACAAATATTTTCAAACAGACTTTCACAAGCTCTTAGGGTCTCCTCCTCTTTGATCTAGCTGTCACATGATAACTACAGAACAAAGTGATGAAGGAAGGAAGAAAACAATCAAGCCTATAGAGAAATAGTTTAAAAATACACAATAGCTAATGCATCTGCGCAGGGTAGGTTCCTAATTTTGTTCTTGTAACTTTAAGGCCCAAGGAGAAAGGACTTTGTCTTTGGAGAAACAATGAGCAAATGAACACCACAGTGTTCTGGAAGGGCGCTGGTTTTGGCAACAAACTTCCATACTGTGGAAATTCATTTGGTGACATAAGGGAGGCCTGACACCAGGCTGTTGTGCTTGATTAAAATATAGTACACTGATTGGAACTTGAGTAGGCTACAGATTATTGCTGCAGTAGCCAAACATATTTGGAAGAGAATAGAAGGCGGATGACTATAACTGGTTATGATGAAACTCTCAGTACAGAAAAATAATGAGCTTACAGAATCTCTTATAATACACCATCGGCTACCCTTCAGATGTTGCTGGAATCCAACTCCCACCAGTCCCTGCCAGTACGGACAATGGACAATGGGAGCCATAGCTCAGCCACATCTCTAGGAGACCACATTGACTACTCCTGATGTAAATAGCTTTGGGAGCAATAACTCAGAGCAGCATTTGAAAGGATCAAAGAGTCATTAATCTTCTGAGCAATTCTCTTGGATCCACAAGAATTTGGACCATCTCATATATTCACAATGGCAGGTGGGTTCTCTCTACTGTTATGGTACCATCTACATGATCCAAGATCCTACATTCTGTCCAGCAGTGTTTGTTTCCCATGCAATTTCAAAAGTGAATGCAGTTTGGAGCCATAATAATCATGGGAATTGTTGCTGGGTGAATGTATGCAAAGCCAGCAGACAAAATATGTTTCTCCAGATACAGTTCTTAAGGTCTGTGTGTGCAAGATGGGGGTGGGTGGGCATGCTTTGCTATTTGGCTGTGTGAATTTGCCCACCGGTGTTGAATGTTGCAAGTAACACACAAAAAATAAAAATCTACATTTGGTTTCAGACACCAATTAGCTGGTTTGGCCCATTCATTTGTAAAGCCCGTGGTTGTGATTATCTGTTAATTATGCTTTTATATTGCTTAGGTTTTTCATCATCAGGTGAAGATGACAAGCCAGGATAGAACTATGAAGATTTCAGCATATGATACAAGCTGATTACTTACTAACTTACTCCTTAGCCACTTTCCCTGTGTGCTTTATATTATCACAGCCACCCTATATGGTAGTTTAAGCCAAGAAAAATGAATTCGAGATTGAAATAAATCTTATTTCAAGCATATAGATTTTCCTGCAAGAAGAAGAAGAGCAGTCAAAAGTGGCTGGTCTCTTCATGGTCCAGCATCACTTCTCTTTCTCCGTTCTGCTACGGCCTAATGGACCAGCTGCTGCAAGGTGATATGCTTCAATCAATATGTGATGAAAGGAACAAGAATGACCATACTCTTGTTTTGAGAAGGGAAAAATAAAACTGTTGGTGTGGCACTTCAGAAAAATGCTTTCAGAACAATATACCAGACCAAAAACCAACAAACCAAAGTGGGAAGCACGAAACCTGTGTAGAACAATACCTGCATTAATAACAGCACATGATTGCTTCCACTCGATGTATATGCTGGGCTGTTGAGTTTGCACATATTTTCTGGCAACTTAATGGCCAAAGTGAAACCAATAAGGTGCTTGATCATAGGCCATGTGAACACTTAATGTGAGTTATTTTCTGGAAGTAATATCTGAAGTGGTCCTGACATTCGTTTCAAAGTCACTCATGAGTCATACCTGCATTCTTCTCTCATAATGATTCCAGTCTGGTAATCATCTAATAACCATTTGCCTCCTGTAATAACTGTTTGCAGTGCTGGACTTGAATGTTGTGTATCATTAATATAGCCCTATGAAAAGGGATTTAAGGCTCTGAAAGGTATATTGATTTCTGTGATGACCTGCACATGTATTACTATTGCATTTTAATCATTGTGAGAATGCAAGGCTGTCCTATTAAAATCTGACCTCATGCTGCTGAAGTCATTGGGATTTGGGGAACACGGAGCTCCAGAATTTGTTGTTCTTTGGGGTAAAATGTAAAAAAAGAAAAACTGTGAAGCGTGTTAAAGTCACAGCATAAATATAACTTCTCTATTTATATACAGTGGTACCTCGGGTTAACTACTTAATTCGTTCCGGAGGTCCGTTCTTAACCTGAAACTGTTCTTAACCTGAAGCACCACTTTAGCTAATGGGGCCTTCTGCTGCCGCCGCGCCGCCAGAGCACAATTTCTGTTCTCATCCTGAAGCAAAGTTCTTAACCCGAGGTACTATTTCAGGGTTAGTGGAGTCTGTAACCTGAAGCGTCTGTAACCTGAAGCGTCTGTAACCTGAAGTGTATGTAACCCGAGGTACCACTGTACTGACTAGACGCAGAGGATAATTTTTCACTTACTTTTTTGGTTATTATTTCTTATTACATTTTGTCCCAAAGGAGCCCAGGATCGCAAACACCAAAATGTTCAAACAGAACCATTAAAAATAAAATTATTGTGATGCCAATAAAGGCTGAATTAAAAATAAAATTAAAACTTATTTAAAACATTTTAAAACAATGGAAAACATCTATAGACATTAAAAATGGAGGGTTCAGATACTTCAATGGACATGGCAATTCTCTGAAAACATCATGGCTCAAAAGTAATTGAGAGATGGAGAGACATTCATAACAAATTCTGTAATGCCAGGAATGACTTAATTAATTTAAAAACTTGCATAATCAGACAGTACTTTTCATCATATACAAAAATTTTGGTTTCAACCCACCTTCTCAGATGAATGAATTCTGATATTCCTTAAAAGTTTAGCAGTTTATGAATATTTCTATTAAATAAGTAAACAAATATAAACAAAATTAGGGAATAGAATACCACGTATGGGCAAATAATGGTATATTCACACTACTGCTAAATGACAAAGAATGCAAAAATGTTTAAATGGATATACCCACAAGAGTTACATTATAATTGCTTAAGCTGGCCAGCTAACCTCTTTTATGAGAACATACTCAAGGCCTTAAGAACAGTGGTCAAATCCTGCTAAATGTAGACGAACTGCAAAATTATGTCCTTATTGATAGATTGTGCAGCATGATCCTATACAAATTTAAAAGTGATTTCTGCCATGTCTGCTGCCCCTAGTTAGTGTTTGTAAGAGTACAGCCTTAAAAGGGAGGAAATCAGCAGTGTCTGTAAAGCAAAGCCTTTATTAAAAGGTAAAGGGCCATTAGGTCCAGTCGTGACCGACTCTGGGGTTGCGGCGCTCATCTCGCTTTATTGGCTGAGGGAGCCAGCGTACAGCTTCCGGGTCATGTGGCCAGCATGACGAAGCCGCTTCTGGTGAACCAGAGCAGTGCATGTAAACACCATTTACCCTCCAGCCGGAGCGGTACCTATTTATCTACTTGCACTTTTACATGCTTTCAAACTGCTAGGTTGGCAGGAGCAGGGACCGAGCAACGGGAGCTCACCCCGTCATGGGGATTTGAACCGCCAACCTTCTGATCGGCAAGTCCTAGGCTCTGTGGTTTAACCCACAGCACCACCCGCGTCCCTATGCCTTTATTAAAGGTAAAGGTAAAGGTACCCCTGCCCGTATGGGCCAGTCTTGACAGACTCTGGGGTTGTGCGCCCATCTCACTTAAGAGGCCAGGGGCCAGCGCTGTCCGGAGACACTTCCGGGTCACGTGGCCAGTGTGACAAAGCTGCATCTGGCGAGCCAGCGCAGCACATGGAAACGCCGTTTACCTTCCCGCCAGTAAGCGGTCCCTATTTATCTACTTGCACCTGGGGGTGCTTTCGAACTGCTAGGTTGGCAGGCGCTGGGACCGAGCAGCGGGAGCGCACCCCGCCGCGGGGATTCGAACCACCGACCATGCGATCGGGAAGCCCTAGGCGCTGAGGCTTTTACCCACAGCGCCACCCGCGTCCCTATGCCTTTATTAGGACCAGCTAAAATGTTGCATAGTAAGTGAGCAAGCTTTCCAGGTCTCCAGAAATAATTTTGCGGCTGGATGTTTAGCGAGTAAAATGGGAGGGAAAGAAGACTACAACGTATGGATTTGCTTTTCCACCATATTGTGTCTCTGCCAACTTTTTGAAAAGGACTCTTTTGGCTTTTGAGTGGGCTATTGTAATGTTATTACTCTGCAGTTACTTTTGGATTACTTCCTATTAATAACATTTTGGACTGTAGCTTTCAACCTTTGCTCCTTCATCTGGCAACCTCTTCTGAAATCTTTCGGGAAGAAAATGATTCATTTGAAATGGTGCTTCCTGGCAAGGTGAAAAGTGTCTCCTTTGGAGTAATCAGCCACTCTGCAGGGAGCCTGGCTGCAAAGCAACCTTGTAAACCCAACTGGCCTTCCAAGCTAGCCAGCATTCTATTCACTTTGCCTCTTTCAGTGAGGAAACCAGGAGTCAGGCTTCAAATGAAATGAAAAGCTTGAATGAGGAGGGCACTTGAATTCTGAGCATGGCAGAAAACCCAACTTGTTAAGTAAGTCACAGCTTTTTATAGAACCACTGAAAATCTTTGATAATTAATTATTACGCTAATGTATCTAAGATAAGAAGCTACTAGGTGAGAAATGGCTGGGCTATCAAATGCTTCCTCCTCATTTCAAGAAGTCATTTAGGGCAGTGGTAATAGTGCATAAGGTGGAGAAGTTCAACTACTCATTCAGACTGTTATTTTTAAGATTCCAAGGCTGCTAGAAGCATAGAAGGATTTCCTTCCTGTTTCTGCATAATGCAACAGGACACCCACTGCCTCTGCTTCTCCTGGAAGCTCCCCCCTGCCCATGTACACACAAAACACCTAATTTGCTACAGAGTGTCTCTCAACTGGTAATTTTTATGATAACATTTTAATCATAGAATTGTAGAGGTGGAAGGGACCATGACAGTCATCTAGTCCAAGCCCTGCAGTGCAGGAATCTTTTTTGAGGGGGTGCAAAAATGGTGATGTTGCATGGAAAGTACAATTGTGTACTATAAATGAGTTACTCACATGGTGACTGTTCAGTTGTCCAAAGCCTCTCTATATTGTTTATTGTTGTTGTTAAAAATGGAAGAAGAAGAAGAAGAAGAAGAAGAAGAAGAAGAAGAAGAAGAAGAAGAAGAAGAAGAAATACATGAGGTTTAGCAAACCGATTATATTTGATTCTTAACTATAGGCAAGAAAAAAGGCTTTCGATAATTAAATTATGCCTCTTTTGGAATCTTTGACCTCTGTGGAATTATTGACTTATCTGGTCTTCTACTCTCAGTCAGCCAAAAAATAAGGAACATGATGGAACAAGATAAAAGCGAAACACAAGGTTAGTATAATGAGTGAAACACAAGGTGAGTAAGCCTTCTTGGATCAGCTGAGGCAGGCTTCAGATTGCCAGGTAACAGCAGTTGTTTGAGGGCACTGTTGTTTGAGTTACAGCACTCGAGAGACATTCCATATATATTACTAAATGTTCACTCATCACAATGTGGCTATACAAGTGGCATCATACACGCTGAAATGGGCAATCACAAATTTGATACCACTGGCCAAATAGACTTGGGTTCTAAACTGAGTGAGGAACCTACTGAAATGGGCTCCCTCCCCTGCTGCTCAAGTTAAGCCTCCATTACATTATGAAGTCGGCTGGGCCAGGGAGTGTACCCCACTCTCCTCCCTCATCTATCATGGAAGCCTTAGTTGGGATTCCTGTATTGGAGGCAATTTTACTAGATTACTCCAACCCTGTGGTTCTATGATTATATGATTTGAATCACTTGAGCGGGGGAACACCTTAATAAGGCTCTTTATTATTAGAATCACATTGTTGTTGTTGTTAATTTCTCATCCGTCATATCAGCTCACAATCATCTTATCAGTCATATGCTTGTTAACAAAGTCCGCAATCACCAAGCACAGTAATCAAAAGTGATACACATATATATGTGACAGGCCTCAGAATCCCAGGCAGACTGGGCTTCAGGATTTTTGCATGGTGAATATAATTGCTGGCAGATAGCTACACCTAAAACACCAATTTCCTTTCCATTTGTCCCTGTTTTCTTGCCAGTTTTCCTCTGCTTGAGTAACATTGAGTAGTTTTTTAAAAATTCTATGGGCAGCATGGTGGAGGCGGGGAAAGGAAGAAAACAAAAAAAAGCATGTGAGTATTTCATCTATTGGTTATTAGGAGGTTCACTGCCTCATCAGTTATAATTACTCTTCCTTTGCCATTCAGTGAAACATAACAAAACATTTTTTAAAAAAAGAAAACCATTTTGTTTCTGTTTCAGTTCCCTCCATAACTTGGATAGCAAACAAAAACACAAGCAGGAATGACAGCAATATTTTACATTTCAGTAGCTCCCTGCTTTCTCACTGGCATCCCATTTGCTCGCCTTGATTTCTAGCTTTGAGCAAGATGAAATAAATATATTCCTAAATTTCCCATAGGGAGAGCTTCAAGGAGCCGTAATAGATAACTTCAAAGCCATCTGGAAAGACAAATGCAAGAAGCCGCATTTGGGGTTGCAACCATTTTCTCCTCATCATTTTGACTGATGAAAGCAGAGTTGCATGATCTATCTTAATGTATAACACTTTTTTCTTTTCTTTTTTTTACCTTAGGAGACTTCAAACATTGTACTATCTATTTGAAATGATGTGATCATCATGACCAAACTGCATATTATCAGCTTTTTGAAGAATACAGCATATTGCACTTACCAAGCTTAGAAATATCCTCGGCTTTACTAGAGGAAACAGACAGGCAGGCAGAGGCCAGAGTTTTCCGTGACATTTCTTCGTTCCTACAAGCAGTCTGAATCATATTCACAGTCCCGTTATGATTTGATTTTCCTTCTTTAGGTGGAATTTTTACATGCTACAGTAAAAGGGGCTTGGCTAAAAAGTTTGAGGGTGGAAATGTTGAAAGGCAGCTAACAAGCAAGGCCATTAAAATAATCAGAACCTTTATCAAAAAAGCAGGCATTTCTTGTGTCCTTTGTAATGCATTACATTCAACTTGCATTTCTAAGCATTTACATTGAATTTTTCTGGAAGGAAATAACACAGAAATTAGTGCAAAAATTCCTGCATTGCAAGGGGTTGGACTAGATGACCACTTCCAACAGTAAAGGTAAAAAAAAGGGCCCCTGGATGGTTAAGTCCAGTCAAAGGTGACTATGGGTTTGCGGTGCTCATCTTGCTTTTCAGGCTGAGGAAGCTGGTGTTTGTCCACAGACAGCTTTCTGGCTCATGTGGCCAGCATGACTAAACCACTTCTGGCACAACAGCATATTGTGACTGAAACCAGAGCGCACGGAAACACCATTTACCTGCCTATTTGTCTACTTGCACTAGTGTGCTTTCAAACTGCTAGGTTGGCAGGAGCTGGAACAGAGCAACGGGAGCTCACCCCGTCGCGGGGATTAGACCTTCTGATTGGCAAGCCCAAGAGGCTCAGTGCCACTTAATTCTATGATAGCAGCCACTGGTAGCTGTAGCCTCCAAAAATTTCTCTATTCCCCTTTTAAAGTCATCTAAGTTGGTGGCCGTCTCTATACCTTCTGAGAACAAGTTCCCTGCATTGTAAGTTTGTACATTTCAATATTAATATAAGCATTGCAAACCATATTATATATTTATCCTTCCTTTCCCTAATTTAAGAATGCTTTGTGTGGTTTGTCGGATGAACACCACAGGGAAAACTACCACAGTTAATTAGGTACTTCATTTAAATATAGGGATGGGACATATGCAAATAAAATATATCCTAGAGATCATTTTATTTCTTTGTTCAAAATCTCTCGAGCCTGGGACTGGAAAGATTCCAGTTTAGTTATTCAACAAAGGCACCCAAACATTTTGAATTGCCTTTTAAAATTATTTTTTATCCTCCAAGCTAAATAGTGCCATTCAAGGTTACTCAATAACACATTCTCATCCTTTCGTTTCTTGGCATGCCGACATAAAACACATCTTGTAACTTATTCTCAGTTATTTTGCTTTCTGCTGCTGTTTGATTGTTTGTTCTATGTGTTTGTTTGTTAGCTTTGCCTAAAGGGTATTTTAAATGTTGGCGTCTGTCAGCTTTTTCGGATGGTTGCCTTTGGCAGGGCAAGTCCTGTCTCAGGAACCTATTAGAGTGTCAGCAAGCACATAGATAGAGATGATCCAGTTGCCCTAGTGAACTTGGACTTCCAAAACGTTTTTGGCAAGATACCTCACCAAAGACTTCCAAGTAAGCTTATCAGTCATGGAATAAGAGTGTCATGGATCAGGAGTCAGCTTCACCTGCTGAACAGCAGCCTGAAGGGGGAGAAGGTGGAGTGACTCCTTCAAAGACTCAGAGAAGAAGGCACTGATGAGAGCCAGCTGGCTTCAGCCTTCTTAAGCAGAGCTCATAACAATGCTTGTAGTTCCTGGTCTTACCTTGCTGCTACCTGCTCATCTTGACCCTTGAACCAAGATCATCAAATTCCCTGACTCCTGGACCATCTGACCACATGGATTGATGTTCACCCAACACTAGGACTGGACCTGACTTTGGATACTGACTTGCCTCTAGACAAGTACACCCCAGAGACTCTACTAGTTGGTTGGCCTCCCACTCCACTAGGTTCTGCTTGTTGTTGTTCAGCACAAGACTATGACAAAGAAGAGAGGTCCTCTTGTGGGTCAGGAATTGGGTAAGTAGCAGGAAGCAGAGAGTTAGAATAAATGGATAGTTTTCCAAATGAAGGGGTATATAAAGTGGAGTCCCTCTACTTGTCAGTATTGGGAGCTGTGCTTTTTAACTTGTTCACACACAAAAAAACATAGAACAATGAGGTGCCTTATACCCAGGCGCGGGTATTATAGACGTGGGTGGCGCTGTGGGTAAAACCTCGGTGCCTAGGACTTGCCGATCGCATGGTCGGCGGTTCGAATCCCTGCGGTGGGGTGCGCTCCCGTCGTTCGGTCCCAGCTCCTGCCCACCTAGCAGTTCGAAAGCATCCCTAAGTGCAAGTAGATAAATAGGTACCACTTTATAGCGGGAAGGTAAACGGCGTTTCTGTGTGCTGCGCTGGTGCCGGCTCGCCAGAACAGCTTCGTCACGCTAGCCACGTGACCCGGAAGTGTCTGCGGACAGCGCTGGCTCCCGGCCTATAGAGTGAGATGAGCGCACAACCCTAGAGTCTATCAAGACTGGCCCGTACGGGCAGGGGTACCTTTACCTTTACCTTTATACCCAGGCAGACCATTCTAGCAGTCTATGGTGACAGGCAGCGGCTCTCCAGAGCAGACCTACCTGCGTAACAATGTGTGCTGATCTGGACTTCTAACATGGTTCATCGCTATTGATCTAGGCATCAGTGCAGTTGGCATAACTTGATATAAGAAGGCCAAACTTCATCAGCTGTGGGATATTGGAGGTTTTAGTAACCAGCACCACTGACATTGTTGTCTTTTGTTGTTGAATTGAAGATTTGCTGGCATATAATTGGCTATGGTTCGCCATTTCAGCCCTCAGCATCTTCAGGTAGGGCTAGGATAGACAGCTGCTGTTAACCTTGGGGCCTTGTTGGATGGAACTAGATGGACCATTGGCTAAGCATAAGGCGAATTCCTGTGTTCTTATTTTAAAACAACACATCAACAATATTTCCTTTTAAAACATATGTTTATTTGAGAAAATAATATAAGAAACAAGATTAAAACAACTTATAAACAAGAGATCATGTCACATAATTGCTGATTCAATAAGACAACACACTATCTCTCTTCAAATTTCCAGTTTATTTTCTTTTTATTTATTATCATCATCATATTTTTTCTGACACTTCATGCTGCTGTGATGATCAGCTTTCCCCTTGAACCCTTCAAGCATTGTGTCATCTGGATGGAAGAGAAAATATACTTAATTATACATAAGTGCGGGTGTCAATGTACATCTTAACAAGACATGCCTTGGATAGGGCCACATGAATGATTCAAGTTATAATTAGCCTTGTTTAATGAAGCAAATTGATTGGTTTAATTGGGAGAAATCTCAATTGGGAGAAATCCCAATAGTGTCAGTGGGTCTATATAGAGGAAAAATCTGTTCACAACTGAAACTCTGGATGATATGAATTTTTTATTTTTATTTGTCAAACAAATATACAAATATATACCACTTGCTAGAACGAAAGACCTCTAAATTATTTACAATAAACAATCTAAAATTTTCATTAAAATACCAATTAAAACAAACATGAAGAACAATTTGCATAAAAAACTTAAAACATAAGATAAAACAATTTAAAAAAAATAATTATATTTATTGAAATCATGTATCAAAATTGCATGCTAAAATTACACAGCTCCTTAGGCTTGCTGGACCTTTTTTCTTTCTTTAAGCCAGCACTGAATACAACACAGTGAAGGCACCTACATAATAGCATTTCTGAATAATATGCAATCAAAGCTAAGATCATACTGTTTGTTTTTTGTTGGAATTTATAGTGTGATACAAATCTATTATCAAAGAACTTGAGGTTCTCCTTCATGAGAATTTTGAAACACCAGGAGTACAGAGGCCCATATGCAGGCTACCAGAAAACCCAAATTCTCCTCCAATCTGTTTGGTTTCTAACTGCATCATTTGTTTGCTTCTAAAATATAAAGACAGTGGCAGTATCTAGGGAAGTAGATATGAAGGGCAACATTTTATCTTCGATAGGTGACAAGATAGGTCAACAAGCCTACATGGCTCAGCAAAGAGGCAACAGAAGGTACCGACAGCTGGCTTTCAATTTAGGAAATCCCATGTGTCTGGGAAGGTTAGTGTGATGCCCTTCATTGCAGTAACCATCAGCCCAGCCCATGTTTGGTGTTACAACTCAGGCAGTGTTTGCTGAACTCCAGTTGACCATGGAAACCTTGTCTTTCCTGTTGTATATTACTAAAACCAACTTATTCTGATTCTTTAGCAACTGCTCCCCTCCAAAAATATTTCCTTTTCGGAGGCAGAATTAATAAGGATGAAATCAGGAGCAAGGTGAAATATATTGTCAAGATCTTTTTTTAAAAGGATATCTCCTTAATCTTGTTGTGATTCTCAAATAAAACCTTTGATGGTGATAATTTGAATAAAGAGGAAGGTGTAGAAGAGAAAGAGCTGGTTTTACTTCCACAAAGATGATGACACACAGCTCGGCTTGAGTGGCGAGGCCCCAGGGACCCCAGTTCCCCTTAGATAATAAGCACATGACCACAAATATTTTGAGTTAATGGGATAAATAAGGCCACAACTTTATTGGTTACAGATGTGATGGTCTGGCTTGGGCATTGGGTGAAACCAGACTATATCCTGACTTCTGCATGCCCGAATGAAGTCTCTTAAGGGTAAACCACCAGTAGGGAGAGTCATATGATATACATCAATTAAGAGCCACCCCTCCCAGGGTTCCTGATGGGGTCGTGCCATGGCTCTAGCCCATGCTCAAGCTTCGGACAGGAACCACGCCCCCAGATCCCTTTGAAGGGCTACCCTTAATGAGGAGGGGCAGGTGGAGGCAGCAACAATGCCTCCCATGAACAAGGCTTACCCAATGCCTAACCCTAACCTTACAAAGTTGTGACGATTGCTACCAGTTCTGACAGGGAGCCAAAAAGAGGCCGCCCCCAAGCCATGACGCAATTTAAATGGCAGTGGCCACGCCCCTGGCTAACCAGATTGGTTAGCCGGGGGACATGATGTGTGGGCGGCATCCCTCCGTCCACTGCCGGGTCACAGGGAGGTCCTGGATGCCCTCCCACAACTCCATCCCTCGGAGAAGGGGAGAGGTCTTCTCCTTTGCCTCTGCAGGTGGCTGTTCTGGACTGTTGCCTGGCCTCACTAATTTGCTGGATGTGGAAGCGGGCTTATTGGTTTGATTTGTTTCGTTATGAATTTTGTGTTCTCATTTTGTATTTTAATGATGTGAAGCACCCTGTGATTTTTGGAAGAATCGTGGTATACAAATTGCTATGTTTGTTTGTTACAACTTTTATTGAGAGATCCCTGATCAGCTCAGGTGCTGAGTTTGACTTTCAAGTTAAATGAACTTTGAGCAGGTCGAAAATCACAAATGCCTGTAGGGTTAATGGGCAAGCTTACATATGTTAAATAATGCCAGGAAGATAGGGTATACAGCGTGAGCCAGAGAGCCAGTGTGGTGTAGTAGTTAAGAGCGGTAGACTCGTTTGGAAGATAAAAGGGAAAAAAATATTTACTTTCATTATTATCATTTTGTGTGCGGGTGTGTGGGTGTGGGTGTCTGCACATATGTGTGTTGTTGTATGCAATGTTTGGGAGGAAATAAGACGGTAAATAACAAATAACAAACTAAATATCGATGTATGCAATTTTTATTTCTTGATTGTGTTTGGTGGTAGTATGGCTGTATTGTTTTTTGTAACATGGAATCATTCAATAAAAATTATTTTTTTAAAAAAAGAGCGGTAGACTCGTAATCTGGTGAACCGGGTTCGCGTCTCCGCTCCTCCACATGCAGCTGCTGGGTGACCTTGGGCTAGTCACACTTCTCCGAAGTCTCTCAGCCTCACTCACCTCACAGAGTGTTTGTTGTGGGGGAGGAAGGGAAAGGAGAATGTTAGCCGCTTTGAGATTTCTTCGGGTAGTGATAAAGTGGGATATCAAAGCCAAACTCTTCTTCTTCATCATCATCACCAGTTCCTTGTCAAAAAGTTTGCAATCCATTATAAAATAATACAATACTATCAAGCCTCTGCAACTTGTGACATGGCAAATATTACTATGATACTTCTGTCAGATACTGCCTCTTATACTGTAAAGCAAGGACACAGTGGTGATTGCTTTGTAAGGGTTACTTCAGACTTATATAAATATTAGGGTTCCCATATTAAAAAAATTAAAAAACCAAGACACCCCAAAGTTGTTGAGCTTTTTTAAACAAAAGCACCGAGAATATGCTATTTTTTCCAATTGAATTGCCTAAGATCCAGGACAAAGTGCCGCCTTTCGGACATATGGCAGCCCTATAAATATGCATGGCTGATAATATTAAGGGCAGTCTTATGAAAATACGTTAAAGCATTGTTTAAAACATGCCAAATTTTATTTTGTCAAAGTTGGTAAAAAAAATTCCTTCTTGTGACTGTAATACAGTACTAGAAATGGGAGGATCAACACTTCTTTATACAGACTTAAAACTACAAAACACATTGTTGCAGTTTAATACATGCACACAGAAAGAGCAAATGTCTTTACTTCACATGAAAAATAAACAAAAATTTGAAAGGATTCTGGGACCTGCTGAAATTTGATCTGGTAGCTGAATTTTTAGTGGTAAAGGGATTTAAAACAAATCTTGTTCTAACTTGCAATTTTTAAAAAGGTCATAGCTGCAAAGCAGAGGTCAATGTTGTTGTTTAGTCGTTTAGTCGTGTCCGACTCTTCGTGACCCCATGGACCAGAGCACGCCAGGCACTCCTGTCTTCTGCTGCCTCCCGCAGTTTGGTCAAACTCACGCTGGTAGCTTTGAGAACACTGCCCAACCATCTTGTCCTCTGCCGTCCCCTTCTCCTTGTGCCCTCAATCTTTCCCAACATCAGGGTCTTTTCCAGGGAGTCTTCTCTTCTCATGAGGTGGCCAAAGTATTGGAGCCTCAGCTTCACGATCTGTCCTTCCAATGAGCACTCAGGACTGATTTCCTTAAGAATGGATATGTTTGATCTTCTTGCAGTCCATGGGACTCTCAAGAGTCTCCTCCAGCACCACAATTCAAAAGCATCAATTCTTCGGCGATCAGCCTTCTTTATGGTCCAGCTCTCACTTCCATACATCACTACTGGGAAAACCATAGCTTTAAGGATACGGTCCTTTGTTGGTGATGTCTCTGCTTTTTAAGATGCTGTCTAGGTTTGTCATTGCTTTTCTCCCAAGAAGCAGGCATCTTTTAAGTTCGTGACTGCTGTCACCATATGCAGTGATCATGGAGCCCAAGAAAGTAAAATCTCTCACTGCCTCCATTTCTTTCCCTTCTATTTGCCAGGAGGTGATGGGACCAGTGGCCATGATCTTCATTTTTTTTTATGTTGAGCTTCAGACCATGTTTTGTGTTCTCCTCTTTCACCTTCATTAAAAGGTTCTTTAATTCCTCCTCACTTTCTGCCATCAAGGTTGTGTCATCTGCATATCTGAGGTTGTTGATATTTCTTCCAGCAATCTTAATTCCGGCTTGGGATTTATCCAGCCCAGCCTTTCGCATGATGAATTCTGCATATAAGTTAAATAAGCAGGGAGACTATGTACAGCCTTGCCGTACTCCTTTCCCAATTTTGAACCAATCAGTTGTTCCATATCCAGTTCTCACTGTAGCTTCTTGTCCCACATAGAGATTTCTCAGGAGACAGATGAGGTGATCAGGCACTCCCATTTCTTTAAGAACTTGCCATAGTTTGCTGTGGTCGACACAGTCAAAGGCTTTTGCAGAGGTCAATACTGGAGCCCAAATACTCATTCAGTCATAAAGTTTTGTTTGGACTTCCAAGTTAGTTCAAATGTAAGTTGGTTGGACTTAAAATGCCAACATTGTGGAGTTGTCAGATTCTCTAACTGTATGTGAGGAGTTCTGCTTTCTTTCCAATGTTCTTCCTACATTTGACACCCAACTACGAAATCTTGGATTCAATGAAGCATGAAATGCTTGCTCCAAATAAACAGACACTTTTTCATGTGCCCTAACAGAGCCAGGACCTCACATAAAAATAGACGTGATTCTTTTGGCAGTGCTGTGGTGATTAATAGAGTGGAATAATTTATACAATATTATAGTCTGAGCAGGCACATGTGCCACAAATGAAATCTTACTGGAACATAAAACATACTCATCAGCTGGAGTCCTCCTACTTAAAGAACAGAGACTTCATGTCACAATGGGGTTGGAAATTTGGTCTTATTGATCATGTAGAGAATGGGCCTTCACTTTGCTTTTGTTCCAGGGTATTTAGTACCCAAAGACTTTCCCTGAAAAGCTCCAAGGATTCTGCAACCTTGCTTTACATTGCTGAACCGCTCCTAGAGAAGTGGCCAACTGGTTTAAAATTATTCAGGTGGCTTATTTGGAAGTCCATTCATGCTGAAGAACAGGTTGGGCAGAAAAATGGGCTAGATTTTTCTTAAAAAACAAATACATATTTGGTAGGTTTATTAATTAACTGAATTCATATAACCACCCAATAACTTATGTTTTCTCAGTTGCTCACAATAAAATTCTAGGAAGGAACTGGAAAGTATACCAATGCAAACTAGATTAAAAGATATTTTAAACTGAGGGAAATTACATTTCATTTAATATAATTGTCCTGGTTTACAAGGCAAGCGGACCCACTGCCTTTCTCCCACCAAGTGTCTATCCACATTTGTGCCAAATTGTTGGAACTGAACAAAAGCAATTTTACGCAGCCACCTCACATGTTTGCATCATCCTTACTAGTACATTGGATTCATCTACCTGACAGGTATCCTGATGATCATTGCCTGTGAATGCCTGTTGTATAATCCAGGGCATGGGTAGGCAAACTAAGGCCTGGGGGCCAGATCCGGCCCGATCACCTTCTAAATCCAGCCCATGGACGGTCCGGGAATCAGCGTGTTTTTACATTAATAGAATGTGTCCTTTTATTTAAAATGCATCTCTGGGTTATTTGTGGGGCATAGGAATTTCATTCATTTTTTCCCCAAGATATAGTCCGGCCCCCCACAAGGTCTGAGGGACAGTGGTCTGGCCCCCTGCTAAAAAAGTTTGCTGACCCCTGATCCAGGGAGTTCTTAGGGACCTAGGGCTCATTCACTTCCGTTTGACCCACAGCTTTCCCAAGGAAAACCTACGGCTTACTGCTGAATCACAACAAACGGCAACCAGATTGTCTGCAGTTTGCTGCAATTTGTTCTGATTTAGCACTAAAGAGTGGGTTTTCCAGGGCAAAGAAGCAGGACAAAGGAAAAACCACTTAGATCCATGCCCAGAAAGGCATGGGATAAGCAGAAATGTGGATGAGCCTATAGTGTCTGAATAAAGCAGGTCATTCTGAAACTAAAACTCAGTGTTGCTCTCTAAAAGAAAAGAAATCTTACTGAGTAGTTGCATTATTAAGAACAACAAGTGAACTCCCGGGACTTTAAAAACAAACTTCTCTAATTACTAAAATTTAAATGTGCAGCATTAATACCCAACAAAGCTATTATAAATAAAAGCTTTTAAGCAGGGAAAGAATTAAACTCTTGAATTCCATTAATGACATCTGATATTGGAACACATTAAGAAAGCTAAACAACATACTGGTTGTTTACTTAGTTAAATCCATTTATGCAAAGTGTATTAATTTCACCAGCTGCTGTGCCAAAGCTACCCAAGCTTGAAGTCTAGCCTTCCGATTGCAGGGATGTGATTTCCTCTTAAAACAAAACAACTATTGACACAGTAGTGCTTTCACATATGGCTCACATGCACTCCTCATTGCAGCAGAATTAACCTAATGGATAGTGAACTACTCTTAACGTGAAAAGCCCTGCAAACATGTTAGGAGAGGGAAAGATAGATTTTTCTTTAATAGTGAAGTTGAAATAGCTAGAGCTTAGTGTAATTTTACCTCCTGGAATTCAACAGCAGAGAGGGAAATTGACTTTGATTGTGTCTGGGCAAAGGTGAGGAACCTCAGACCCAATTGTGGCCTGCCAGGGGGTTCCAGTTTGGCCCACAAGGCATTTTGCAAAATTGCTGTTTGAAGCTGTCCCCCCATGCTCCAGTAATGTTTAAAGGAGATGGAAGGAAGGCTTCTTGAAACAGTGATTTTTTGCAAAACACTTTAAGCAGCAGAATCTCCTTTAAACATTGACTGCATCTACACAACTAAAAAAAAACAACCACTCTGAAAACGCTCTGAAAAAACCGTTGTAAAGCTCACAATGGAAAATTTCACTATTTTACCTCTACAGCGCCATCTGATGTCACAGTGTTGTAAGCATTTATAACGTTTTCTTTTTACTAATGTGGCTGAGTCTATTGATGAGCTACGATAAATGGAGCGGACGCTGGTTCAAAGGACACTTTTGCAAAGCCCTTTAAGACAGTCCACAATATTTTTGTAAATAGTCCTTAAACTTTTTCCAGTCCTGTTCCATCGATTCTTCTCCCTGGTCCCGGATTCTGCCAGTCATTTCAGCCATCTCCATGTAGTTGATCACTTGCATCTGCCATTCTTCCACGGTGGGTAGATCTTGTGTCTTCCAGTACTTGGCGAGAAGTATTCTTGCTGCTGTTGTGTGTAGTGTAGTGGTTAAGAGCGGTAGTCTCGTAATCTGGGGAACCGGGTTCGCGTCTCCGCTCCTCCACATGCAGCTGCTGGGTGACCTTGGGCCAGTCACACTTCTTTGAAGTCTCTCAGCCCCACTCACCTCACAGAGTGTTTGTTGTGGGGGAGGAAGGGAAAGGAGAATGTTAGCCGCTTTGAGACTCCTTAAAGGGAGTGAAAGGCGGGATATCAAATCCAAACTCTTCTTCTTCTTCTTGTTGCATACATAAAAAATGTTCTGTCTTTCTTTGGCACCCGTTGGCCAACTATGCCCAGAAGGAAGGCCTCTGGTTTCTTGGGAAAGGTAAATTTAAATACCTTCTTCAGTTCATTATATATCATTTCCCAGTAAGCCTTGACCCTTGGGCATGTCCACCAAAGGTGAAAGAATGTTCCCTCAGCTTCTTTACATTTCCAGCACTTGTTGTCAGGCAGGTGATAAATTTTTGCAAGCTTAACTGGGGTCATGTACCACCTGTAAATCATTTTCATAATATTCTCCTTTAAGGCAATGCATGCCATAAACTTCATACCGGTGGTCCACAACTGCTCCCAGTCAGCAAACATAATGTTATGACCTATGTCCTGCGCCCATTTAATCATTGCTGATTTAACCGTTTCATCCTGTGTATTCCATTTCAACAGCAAGTTATACATCTTTGACAAAATCTTAGTTTTTGGTTCTAACAGTTCTGTTTCCAATTTTGATTTCTCCACCTGGAAGCCAATTTTTTTGTCCAAATTGTAGGCCTCTCTTATTTGATAATAATGAAGCCAATCTCGCACTTTGTCTTTTAATTTCTCAAAACTCTGCAGTTTCAATCTGTCACCTTCTTGTTCCAAAATTTCCCAATATTTTGGCCATTTGGCCTCCATATTGAGCTTTTTCTGAGACTTAGCTTCCATAGGCGACAACCACCTTGGGGTTTTACTTTCCAGCAAATCTTTATATCTTGTCCAGACATTAAACAGAGCTTTCCTGACAATATGGTTTTTAAATGCCTTATGTGCTTTAACCTTGTCGTACCACAAATATGCATGCAACCCAAAAACATTATTGAAACCTTCTAAATCCAAAATGTCCGTGTTCTCAAGAAGCAGCCAGTCTTTTAACCAGCAGAATGCTGCTGATTCATAGTACAATTTAAGGTCTGGCAGGGCAAATCCACCTCTTTTTTTTACATCAGTTAAAATTTTAAACTTTATTCTGGGTTTCTTGCCCTGCCAGACAAATCTAGAAATATCTCTCTGCCACTTCTTGAAACAATCCATCTTGTCCAAAATTTGCAAAGATTGAAACAAAAATAACATTTTTGGCAAAACATTCATCTTTATAGCTGCGATTCGACCCAACAAGGAAAGCTTCAAGTTAGACCAAATTTCTAAATCTTTTTTTACTTCTGACCAACATTTCTCATAATTATCTTTAAATAAGTTCAAATTTTTCGCAGTCATATTAATCCCTAGTTATTTCACTTTCTTAACCACAGTTAAACCTGTTTCATTCTGAAACCTGTCCTTTTCTATTGGTGTTGAATTCTTCTCTAATACTTTAGTTTTTGACTTATTTAATCTAAATCCTGCCACATGACCAAATTCTTTAATCAATTCCAAAGCTCTTTTCATACTAGATTCCGGCTCCTGTACAGTCAAAACCAAATCATCTGCAAAGGCTTTCAATTTATATTGTTTGGCTCCGACCTGTATTCCTTTAATAGACTGGTCCCTTCTGATCATGTTCAGCAGCACCTCCAGGACCGAAATAAATAATAATGGAGAGATAGGGCAGCCCTGACGTGTTCCTTTTTCTATCATAAAATCTTCAGTCACCACATTATTTACAATCAATTTTGCTTTTTGTTCTGAATAGATTGCTCCTATACCATTTTCGAACCCCTGTCCCACTCCCATCCCTTTAAGATTTTTCTTCATAAAACTCCAAGAAATATTATCAAAGGCTTTCTCCGCATCAATAAAAACTAACACTGCTTTCGTATTAATATTCGTTTGCAACAACTCCAAAATGTCAATTATATTCCTTGTATTGTCAGATAAGTGTCTACCTGGAAGAAAGCCTGCCTGGTCCTTATGTATTACTTCATCTAATACTTTTTTAAGCCTGTTGGCTAAAATATCTGCAAAGATTTTGTAATCCACATTTAAAAGGGAGATGGGACGGTAGTTCTTTAGTTGTGTCTTTTCAGCTTCTGTCTTGGGTATCAATGTGATGTATGCTTCTTTCCACGATTCAGGCGCCTTCTTCCCTTCCATAATCTCATTGCAGACCTCCTTTAATGGTTGAATTAAGAAGTCTTTCTAAGTCCTATGGAGGTTAATCCGTCCGGTCCTGGAGATTTGCCCAATTGCATATTCTGAATGGCACCTTCAATTTCTTGTTCTGTAATTTGATGATTCAATATTATTTTGTTTTCTTGGGATATATTTTGTAATCCATTGGTTCTTAAAAATTGGTCTATGTCAGATTCTTTCTGCGGCCCTTGCGTATAAAGTTGTTTAAAATATCTCTGGAAGCACCTTCTAACTGTATTTGTAGCATTTGAAAGCAGCCTGGTCTGCTTTATATAAGTTCTGTGTCATACTATTCATTATTTGGGACAAAATCTGATCTGTTAATTTGCCTTATTCGGATTCAGTTTGTTGTTTAGGACTGACTCTAATCTCTTAAATTCAAAGCTGTGCAGCTCCCCTATCTACTATAATGGGGAATATAAAAAATGATATAACCTCCCTCCAGCTTCACATAAGTGGATGGAATTTGCAAACAAAAGTAAGCATGCCAAATTTCAGGCACTTCCATCTAGAGGTTCTCTTGTAGGCTACATTTTTTTTGAAAGAGATTTCTTTTTTATTTTCTGCCAGAATGTGATCAGGCTATATGTGGACTCATTCTGACATCTTTTATCACTGCTAGGAACATGTGAAAAAAAGTCTCATGGAGCATGTGCAGAGTGCATGTTCTTCACTTCTGAAGAGTCCCGCATGTTGGGATTTAAGAGCACAGATGTCCAGAGCAGGTCAATGTTTTCATACAGACGTGATGCTAGACTTTGTTTAGAAACTGAGCTTGGTTATGACATCACATTGCACAAATTGCATCACATAAAGAAAATCAAGGTGGGTATCAGAATAAATTGCCCCAGGAATTGTTTCCAAACATTACAGCAGCGAAAGGGAAGCTTCAGTGGACCACTTGTCTCTCTGTATATGTGTATGCAGCCAGCTAATTAACTTGCATGCTGGTATAGCTGTATTTATTGTTAATGTTTTTTAAGTGCCCATGTTAATATGCTACTGTATTGAATTGCAGCAATTCAAGCTGGTTTCCTGGAGATTATAATTGCCCAGTAAGATCAAGACTTTTTAATGCATTTTTTCAATTGTTGTTTAAAAAATTGGGCTGATTAAAATTTTCCTTATTTTGGTTCCTTTTCTGTAGATCAAGAGATGGCAGGACAGGGCCAGTGTATCGCTGTTGTTGTTGATATAGCAGTTAGGAGAAATCAGTAAAATACCAGATATCCATTATGCTAATTATATTCATACATATCCCATTGCTCTTTCCTGCTGGCTGTCTAAAATCTCATTTAATTTGAAAGGTTTGCCTTGTAGAATTATCAGCCTAGTAACAAGATTTTATTTACTCGACTTAAGCTCAGGGAAGCCTTATCCTCATTAAATCCCACCTTGGGGGGGGGGCGAGCTTGGTATTGGCACTCAACTTTCCAATTTCCAAGGCATGGACAAAAACTGGATGAAGTGTTTAAAAGACTGTCAGAACATCCCCCAAACAGAAGCATTTTTCTAATATAGTGGTACCTTGGTTTTCAAACGTCTCCGTTGACAAACGTTTTGGTTTTTGAATGCCAGAAACCTGGAAGTAACTGCTTCAGTTTTCAAATGCTTTTCGGAAATCGAACATGCCATGCGACTTCCATATTGAGTTTTCCGTAAGTAAATGCTTCTGTAAGTAAATGCTTCAGTTTTCAAAAGGTTTGGAACTTGAACAGTCTTCCAGAATGAATTGCTGTATTTTTTGCTCTATAAGATGCACCAGACCATAAGACACGCCTAGTTTTTGGAGGAGGAAAACAAGAAAAAAAATATTCTGAATCTCAGAAGCCAAAACAACAAGAGGGATCACTGTGCAGTGAAAGCAGCGATCCCTCTTGCTGTTCTGGCTTCTGGGATAGCTGTGCAGCCTGCATTCACTCCATAAGATGCACACACATTTCCCCTTACTTTTTAGGAGGGAAAAGTGAGTCTTATAGAGCAAAAAATACTGTACATTCAAAAACCGAGGTATCACAGTAACAATAAAAAAGGAAAGGAACATGAAGAAACTCTATAATCCAGCTTTAGTTTGATGTTCAAACCTCCTCCTGTAAGAACATAAGATGAGCCTGCTGGGTCAGCCCAATGGCCCATCTAGTCCAGCATCCTGTTCTCACCAACCAGAGACACAGATGTAGATTTCCACCAGGTTTGGACCTTCTGGGCAAGAACAGGGAAGGTGCTAAACCCAAAATCTATTCCCTGATCTCCCAATGAGACCCTGGAAGTTTGGTTTGCACCACCCCATGGTTCAGTGGTGGGTGATTCCCATGGAGTGAGGTTGGATTCTTTCCTAACCTGATGGAGTACCATTCACCAGCAGGGGCTGAGGGGAATGAGGATATGATCCTTGCCCTGCTTCCATGTCAACCCCACTGTCCACTGTAGTCAATAAAGATTAGACCTTTTTTCGCCCAACACCTTGTAGCCAAGGCCACATATTGTGCCTTCCTGGGCAATATAATTTTACTTAGAAAATATCTTAGAACATGTTTTATAAATCTATAGCACCTAATTGTTTTTTCCTCAATTGCCTCTAGGGGTAGGGGGGGCTATAAAATCTGTCCAATAAGGATTTTCTAAATTGTCTTTAGCTATGTGGAGGGGTTAAAGTAGATCCCTGGATATGGGCACGTCTAAGGATATTTGAGAGTGCAAGAGGCTGACTGGAAATCATTATGCTATCATTAGCTGCTTGCTTTTTGTTGCGCTTAGAGGTAATTGTGCTTAATGCTTTGATTATTTCAATTATACTGTGTACACAGTGGAGAATTTGTTTTTGTACATGCTTAGCTTGGCTTATGACTTGACAACTGGTGTATTAAGTAGCTTGGACTTGGTGGGTATGACAGAGCAACAAACTGTTTTGTTAACCTTTCCACATTTTCAAATCTTTTTCACCTGGGTCTTTCAAGTTTAATTAACTTATTTAAGTTGCTGGATTTAATTCCTTTTGCTATCGACGATATAAAATAGTTCCCAAAATGTATCTTCCAAGAATTAAAATATTTTTTATTTCTCTACTCCCCGCCCCCCTTCCCATGCTTCAGTTTATCTTTGATTCCTTTGGCCCCAGCCTTCTTTAAGCCAAATTATGAGGCAAAGGAATCCTGGTGGCTACCACACTCCTGGTTACAATAGAGATGTAGTAGAGAAGGAATACTTGCTCCCGGCCCATTTTCTTTATGTTATGGTAAATTTCTGTTGTATTGAATGAAGTTGTTCCAGTTTCTCAAGGATGTCCACTTGTGCAAATGAACTTCCCCTCCCTCTCCTCCCTCCAGGCATTCCAAATCTACTATATGGCTTCTTGCAACCTCCTGGAGCATATTTGGGGTGCCAGTGCAGAGAACACATGAGGAGAGGGAAGATCCATTCTGAAAACAAGACCTTCCTCTACCAGGAGGACTTCATGGGATACAGCCCTATGTTTCCAGACCCCTGACTTGTAATGGACACAGCTCTATAAAGATTCTAAAGAAACTTTCCATCATGTAGGCAGTATAGCATATTCTAACTCCCTGTTCAATTCTTTCTGATGTTCCTGAACTTTTATTTTTCAGGATTCCAATAAACATTTGTAAACAGCTTTCTGTGAAGATCCAATTCTTCTATCAATTTGTTGGATGCTAAAACACTTAAACCAGATGGTCTATAAATAGACACTAACAGGTGCTGTAATTAAAAATATTTCCATTCACTCCGAATTGAGATTGATTCAGCAAAAAGGTGATATTTCAGGTATACAACACCACTATAGGAAGGCATTGTATAATTCAGATAGATGGATGCTGGAGGTGTAATGCGAGAAGTGCCTCACTGTGAGCATGGCCAATGATAATTCCTTTTTGGCCTGAGGTTGTTGTCCATATCAGCTTTGGATTGGTGAAATCCTTGATACTTGCAAATGTAGTATGCAGACAAATGGCAGGACAACAAGTCACTAGGAGACTTTGAGCCTGGAAGGATGAATACACAAGACCTTAATACCCTTGTTATATTTGAACCTACATGAACACCAACTTTACATGGATACCTATTTGGATGGCATATATCAATCTGTATGTGTAGACTAAGGTAGATGTAGTGGTGCTTATTGTTTTGCTAATTTGAGCTGACAGTTTTTGCCTTTCTTGTATGTTTGTGGTTCACAGCAAGCAGTGGCAGACCTTGGGGTCTCAACTTTCAGTGGCACCCTGTTCCACACCAGAATTCGGTGCCCCCCTCTTGCACTCCCCTGTGGCCGTGTTCTCCTAAATCTGACTCTGCATTCAGGTAGGTAGCCAGCTCCCAGCTGTTTTGCTCCTCCTCAGTCCTTTTGGATGCTGTGCTGCTCTGATCTAAGACATGAGCTACAACCGAGAGCAAACAGCTAGTTAGTAAGGAGAGAACTTAACCAATAGCCCCATTTTGGATGACCTGCTGAGTCAAATGCAATGTGACTGCCCAAAAGACAGGAGAAGCAAAGTGGCTGGGAGCTTCTCTCTAGGAGCCCACTCATTTGCATGAAGCCAAGGTTTGGCTTAGCATGAAGTGCAAACCAAGCCAATAAATGGTAGTTACTCATAAGAAAAAATAAGGTATCTAATGTCCCTCATTCCCAAACTGCCTGTTTAATTGCACAGCCAAGTGCCCAGTTATGAGCAAACTCCAACCATATGGTTGTACATCCACAGCTGTTGAGAATCTTGGTGGAATGGAAAGAGGTATATACCGATACACTGAATATTATTTCATCCTGCATTTAACTTCCAATAGAATTACAAAAAAAGGGAGTATTTCCACTTTGCTTGATTTAAACAACTTGCCTGTCTGCTCCTACTTTTGCAATCATGATAGAAACAGCAGCCTGCAAATTCAACAGGGACTTCTAGTTAAATTCATACTCCTTCTAAATGTATACAGGCCTGGCTCAGTATTTTACCATGACATTGAGGACTTATTTAAGTATAAAAGCTGACACCTTTTTTTATCTTGAAAGTTTCCTTCCAGCCCCCCCAACCCCAGCCTCCCCCAAAAAACTAAGCACTTAGATCTGTCATTAGGGTGTGCGTTAATGGATGGTTCCTATACATTTTATATAAAACACATACTATTTTCATGGTGATTCTTACTAAAGAAAGAGTGTTCAGGTGTTTCTGCTTTATTTGAATAGTCACACAAAAACTAAAGGTAGCTACCGGTATGCTAGAAAAATTCCAGAATCCAAGCAAAAAGACATATAATAGCATGCAAGCTTTCAAGTTCCCCTGAACCTTTTGTCAGCCTTGACCACAACGAGTACTCAGTTCAATGACCTCCAGATGTTGTGGACTAAAATTCCCATCATTGTTAGTCATTGGCCATGCTGGCTGGGGCTGATGGGAACTGTGGTCCAACTCCAAATCATCCGGAGGACAGCATATTTGTCCCCTTGGGCTCGACAAAGAAGGCAAGGAAGGGGGGGGAGAGAAAGATTGGTAAAGAATCTAAAGTACACCTTACATTAATTCATTATTGCTTAACAATGAAAGGGGGAACAAAATAAAAAAATTCCATCCAGTTGCACTTTAGAGACCAACTAACTAATGAAAGGGGGAGGCTGATAAGAATGTTGTATCCAGTGCTGCTGTTCTGCTCATGTAGCAGACTTCAACTCGGGCAATAGGAATTCCACCCCCTCTCCTCTGTAGTCCCTTGTGCACCCACAAAAAATCTGCTCCAGAATTTGAGGATGTGTGGCGATTATCCACATTTCAAGACAGTTGAGAAACACTTCAAATATATGTTTCATGCCTCTTGACATGATGACTGGGATGTTTTGCATAGGCCGCATACATCATTTCTATTATTCAAGAAGTCTTGATCTGAGAAGCAGCAACCCAGGAGACCTTCAAGAGGAAGCCGTCATCCCCTGCCCTCCCAACTCACATCCCTCTCCGCCTCCTCTTCCCTTTGCTGTGTTTGCTGTTTGAGGACTGGAACAAGATCAAGGTGAGGGTGACTCAGAAATGCAGCAAACGCCAGCCTTCGGTGCTAGTGGCGTCGTCAAGGCTCAATAGCAGTAGCAACAGCACAAGGTTGCTCTTTAAATGAAGACGGAAAGAATTCACTGTGAAAACAAAGCAAAGAGGGAGGCACACGGGATATATTCCGACTCGAGGAATAATACACAATAGTTTACCACACAATATAAAAAAGGCTTTACTGCACTTCTATTATGATGCTACAAAGGAGCATTCACAGTGCATTGCTGCCTTGCAGCTGTGGGGGAAGCACAAACGGTTCCAAAAGCTGCCACAATGAGCTCCTCGTGGGAACAATGAGCTCCTCGTGGGAACCCACCCTAGCAAACAACAGAGCTGTACTGCTGCAGATAGCAGTTGGAAGACACAATACTGCTTCTTCCCAATGTTTTTATTGTGCACGCTGCACTCATTAGAGAGCATATTATGGCTCAATATGGGATTGTGTGTTGGTGCCTTGTCCATGTTATAGTTCTCAAGTAGTTAGTAATATTATTAACATTGTGCCTTTGGGTGAGCAGCACAGACAAATGAAGTAGGATGAATTTCACAGGGAACCATAATGCCTGAGCGATAATGGTGGTGTCGTTGAAGAGGTGGAGGGAATTGGTTCATGCGATGCAGGCCTGCTCCACCGTGGTATGTCTCTTTAAGAATTGCAGCCCTCCTAGCTCCAAGGAGACCATGACACAGGACTTCCAGCGCATTTATTATCCTCCTAGAACTGACCATGTTAGAACTGAAAGTCAGAACATTGAAATGTTCTGGCAGCATATTAAGGGTAGAGGAACTACAAGGATGTGACTCCATGACAGCTCTGTGCCACCACCTCCTCTTTCTCCTGCTGGTAATTCGTAATAAAAGAGAAGATGCAGATGATGGCTCCACGTCGCTGACATTTTTAAAAGCTGCACTCACATGTCTTTCGCCTGTGGGAAATGTGGTAGTTTGATTGTTCATTGGAGCTAACTATTGCCACCCTGTTAAACTGCTGCTGAAAGAATTGCACTGGCTGCCAAACAGCTAGCAAGCCAAGGTCATGGTGTTGGTGCTGGTGTCCAAAGCCCAATACAGCTTGGGGCCAGAATACTGCTCACCAGGACATCCATCCCGTACATCGTTGGAATCGAACCTCTAGTATGGTGGCGATTACCCTTTAGGAATCCCTCCAACTGAATATCAGACAGACTCCATCATTATTGCGTTCTCTTTCCTCTTCTAATGAGGCTTCTAAGTGGAGGCTGTTTTATCCTAGTCAGTATCTGTGTTGGAGTTCAATTTTCTTTTAGATCTGCCATTATTTTTATATATGCAGTTGTTTTTATAGATGTTTTTATTGTATTGCAAAATCACTTGAAGGTGCTTTGTGGAAAAGGATCCATCATCAATACATAAACAACAACCAAAGGTTTTTTTTACAGTGTTGCCGTTCTGCTCATGCACCAGACTTCCACTTGCACAGCAGCTTCCCCCTCCTCTCCTGCCCCCTGGGTTGGGGGACCCTGAGGATTTTTGGGGGGTGCACAAGGAAAGGAGGGGAAGGTGAAGTACCATTGCACAACTTTCACAGCCTTGAATAAAACCTATAGGGTAAAGACTCTGAATAGCTTTGATGAGGATTTTCCTCCACACCCCACACCACTTATGTGAGCGAGATCTAACCTCTAAAAGAAATGAAGTACATTTATCACAGTATAATTGGTGTTATGAGTAAACACAGCCAGCAATATAAATTAGGACGAGACAATCTATTTGGTTTTTGTTGCATGGTTCGTGATTGCTTCATAAATAAGGGATTGCACAGTAAATAAAGGAGGCAACATGTAAAGGGGCACTTAACAACTTGGCTCAGAACAATGTAGATAACAAGATTTGAGAGGTAACAGTGGGTGAGCAGTTGGCAAGAATGACTCATCTAATTAGGGTGCCAATTGGATAGCTGGTGAATGGGAAAGAGGATGGGGGGGGGGGAACCAAGCATTTCCTGAACTACAGGGTTTTGAAAAGAGCAAGGCAGGGCTGGGCTTAAGAAGGGAATGGGATGAAAGGACACCGAAGGAAATAAAAAGCACTATGGGAAAAAATTACAGTGTGCATAAAGGTTATGCATGCCATCCAGCAATAAATACACTTGTGATGGCGAAAAGGGCAAAGCTGATGAATGTAAAAGTGCGAGAAACAATCTGCGGATGGAGAAGATATAGCACATTCGGTACTTCAGGCAACCTGAGATCTTTATATCCGTTCAACAAAATGTAAATATCAACAGTGGTAGCAGCAAAATGCCATTAAGATTGCCTAGACACATTGTTTAGCTATGTGAGGATTGCTCTGCAAGGTGCCTGAAAAATTAGGGTTTAATTTAAAGGCAAAGTAGTAAACAGTGCTGAAAATCTAAATAATGAGGTATTTTATAGGTCACACTTTGGACAGAGAAACACACACAGAATTGTCGATAGAATGTATGGTGTAGTCGATAGCCAGTGTGGTGTAGTGGTTAAGAGCGGTAGTCTCGTAATCTGGGGAACCGGGTTCGCGTCTCCGCTCCTCCACATGCAGCTGCTGGGTGGCCTTGGGCCAGTCACACTTCTCTGAAGTCTCTCAGCCTCACTCACCTCACAGAGTGTTTGTTGTGGGGGAGGAAGGGAAAGGAGAATGTTAGCCGCTTTGAGACTCCTTAAAGGGAGTGAAAGGCGGGATATCAAATCCAAACTCTTCTTCTTCTTCTTCAATATCAGTTCAGAACATGTGCAAAATTAGGCTTTGTGCTGTGGATGGTAGAGAATTAGGTTCAGGAAGTTTCAGTTCTGCAATCCAGGAAAATGAAAATAAGAGAACAGGGGGAAACAAATCAAAGTATTAGAGAAGAAAACAAGTTCTCCTTCTAGTGTACAATGACAAATTGGTCATTTCCCCATCTATCCTTATGGGAGAACCCAGGGGTGGGTTGGCACTGTCATTTCACTCCTACAGCATCCATCAGAGGTATCAGAGTGGGTGTGGATCAGATGATTCATGGGGAGCTTCCATACTGTTGATATTTTTGGATGGGATTCAGTTAGATAATGACAAATTCAGGTTTCACAATTGTAGTTATATTGGAGGCCTTGCACAGCAAACCCACTTTCCTCTTTTTGAGATGATAACACAATGCCATCTGACATCCCCGGTACCAAATAAGAATGAAAGCTCATTAAACAGTCAACATTAAGAAGGATATTGACAAGCTGGATTGTGTGCAGAGGACGGCAACCAAAATGATCAAGGGTCTGGAAACCAAGTCTTATGAGGAATGGTTGAGGGTGTTGGGCATGAGAATGAAAGGAGAGATAATTGCCATCTTCAAATATCGAAAGGGCTGTCACCTGAAGGATAGAGCAAGCTTGTTTTTTCCTGCTCCAGAGGCTAGGACCCAAACCAATGGATTCAAGTTACAAGAAAGGAGATTCTGACTAAACATCAGGAAGAGCTTTCTGACAGTAAGAATTGTTCAACAGTGAATGGATTCCTGTGAGAGGTGGTGGGTTCTTCTCCCTTGGATGTTTTTAGGCAGAGGTTGAATGGCCATCTGTCATGTAAGATCTTGTTGAGTTTCCTGCATTGCAGGGCATTTGATTAGATGACCCTTGGGGTTCCTTACAATTCTATGATCCTGTGATTGCCCTATCTCCCCACAATTACATCAGAACGAATGCTCAATGAGCAGGTTGTACAGATTCACCCCCATTTTAGAAATGGTGGAGACCTTTCAAGATTTCGAGAATCAGGAAACCTGAACAGCAGGCAAATGTCAGGACTTTCCCCTCTGCGTTATTTTTTGACAGATTGCTGGAGAATGTCTAGTGCATGCTTCAGTAATTCCCACAAAAACAGAATAGTGAGGAGCCTCATTCTTGTGTCTCAGAAGCATACATATTGGAAAAAATGTTGGCAAACCTTTGGCTCATGGAATACTGTAAGTTCATAATGTCAATAGAATTTAGATTATCAGCAAGAGAACAATATCAACATATAGATGAACTTGGAACAATATGATCTTCTGTTAAATAAGTTTTCTTCACTCTGTATTTTATTGTTCTGTTATTTGTGTCTGTCAGGGACATTCCCAATGTAGCTTTTCTTCCACTGAAAATTAGTTTCACAGCAAGTTTTGATTTTTGTGGGTGTAGGGCTCCTTCAACAAAACTAAAAGTTCAAGCCATATTTGTACACTAGTTTCTAACCTCCCCCAAGGACCTCCTGCACATTCTGTTCATGGCTCTTTAAAGCATCGCCATAAGGCAAGTGTCTCCCACTGACATTCTGTACTCCTTATTGGCAGTATAATTAGATAGTAAGAACAGGCCACCTAGAGATCACAATGAAAGACAGAAATCACAAAGAAAGAGAAAATTTAAAGACAAATATTGGAGCAGGTCCTGTAGCCTTTCATATCTCTAAGGTTTCTTTTTTTCCTTTCCTACAGGACTCTAAACCTTTGGGCCAATCAGCTGCATATTAAGGCTCAGGAATGAATAATCTTTTGCAGAGATTCCACCCCCAATGCCATTCAGTTGTATCTAGAATGTGGGTATCTGTTGTAATCAGTGGTGGAGGAAAGGGGGTGCGGTGGGGGCGGCCCGCCCCGGGTGTCATCCCTGAGGGGGGGTTGACATCGCTGTCCTGCCCCCCCTGGGATGCTCGCTACTTGCCCCCTGGGCCACTCATCGTGGGCAGTGCCCCTGCAGACAGCTAGCCCCACCTCTATGGGCAGTTAGCCCCCCGGGTGCACATCATGTGCACCGCTTTGGGTGCCAGAGCAGCTAGCTCCACCTCTGGGTGTAATAATACTCTTTCTCTGCAGAGCCAAATGCTTTTGGGAAACTCTCATTCCACTTTTGTGGAAACTTAATGTGGCATGCGGTGCTTTTTCTGCCACCTTTAATGTTTAAAGTGCAGAGCCCTGGGTATTCCTCCTTACTGTCCCATTCTTCATCCCATCCTCTCCAATCGGCCTGAGGCTAGCCCTGCCTCGCAGGAGACAATCAGACCAATGGGCTAGCTAGTTGATTTTCACTTCCTTTTTGTGCCCCACCAGATCCCCTCAATGTGTCATTTTTAAAACAACAGCTATTTTTACTGCTCCTATTGGTCACCCAGCATGATGCAATGATGTTGGAAAGTTTCTGTGGCCCTCCATATTTATTTATATTTCGCTGACCACTCCCATGGGACCTCTGCGGTGATTCTGTAATGTGAGCCCCAAATTCCCCTTCAAAAATTGCCGACACTGACTCAAACACGCACTCCCCACCAAGAGGGTCAAGATCAAACACTCTTAAAACAAGAGCAATGTTCTACTACTTGTTTCGAGGAAAGATGCCAGAATGCCTGGACTTAGGATCCCTCTATTCTCAATATTCTGGTTTCAGTTTTTGCCCATCACATACTCCCACTGAAGTCCCCAGGCCACAGCTCTTCAGGAAATTCTCTTCTCACCACAACTATTTTGGGAAGACACAGTGGTATGCAGAAAGGAAGAAAGGCAGAAAATCTCCATTGTGCAGGGAGCCTTCACCTCGTGCAACTTTGGATCCAATGCAATGTATAATCTTTATTATTTTATTTATTTATTTATTATTTATTTATTTATTTATTATTGCTTTCTGGTTAAAAAGTGTATCCATTTGAATGGATTTGTGCAAGATTACTATAATCAAACATACCTAAAACCTATGTGAGTTCAAGCTGGGAGGGCACTTTGGTGTGATGCACACACAAAATAATATACATACTGACTTATACTGAGACTTCTTAAAATGGGTGACTATGGTAATATGCTTTCATTGTGTCTCTTGGGTGTTTAAATTCTATCAGAGTCTTGTGCGGGGGATGCATTATGTTATAATGTCAACTATTTAAGTGTAATTACAGGATATATATTTCTCTCTCTTTTTTGACCCCACATAGGAATTTGTTTCTTATTTATTTATTTATAAATTTCCCAGGAGCTCTAATTAACCAGTGAAAACACTAGCTTGGTTTCCCTCTATTAAACACACTGTAAAGTCAGCTAACCTGGGAATAAAACACACTTTTATCATTAGCATCATATGCTAGCATTTCTATTTTACTAGTTGTTGAAGACAGTAGGAAAATGTTAGCCAAATAAATGTAGTAGCTGTTTTAATTTGCTTTAAAATCAGTGACATGCTTCTAATTGTATTTACTGAATCACTGTCAGCTAATTAATCTCTCACTTTTATAACTGATTAAATCAAATAATGCCTTATGCGGGATATAATTCAGTGTGTGTGTGTTTGTGTTTGCATTGGATCTAATATATCTGCTGCATATGATCAAGGTTATATATTGCATAAACTGAGTATACAAAGAACAGAACAGATGCTTTTAAGTGTGGGATAAGATACAAATTCATAAACCAAAAATAACACTTATTGTTTGACGGAAAAGCTATCTTTAATATATCATTCTAAGTGAACAGAAATACTACAAAAGTCTGCTATAACAGCACCAAAGCCAATAAGACTTCAAAATCCAATGAAGAAAAGGTGTACCTTTTCATCTTTTTTTTCAAATTTTCCATTTTTTAAGTCAGGTTTAATAGAAGACACAACATACATTTTCAGAAAGCATGGCTAGTTTCTCTTGCTTCTCTTTATTGTTAAAAGTGCAGCCAATCAGTTTTAGACATTTTTGTTGCTTATAATCAGAAATGTATATGCTGCCTTCAGCCATGCTTTGATGACAGTTTATAAAAAGGAAGCATAGGAATGTGAAAGGTAAAATTAAAATAACAAAAACTGAGAACATCAAAAAGGGATTTAAATCTTTAAGTGTCTGGTGTGAGTGGGTGAGGGGGAATGTCATCACTTGGTGCTGAAAGGATCACATTGGCAGGTGAATATTTCTCTAAATGGAATTCTGCAAGTAGGGAGCCACCACCGGTAGTGAACTTTCTGCTCATGTTAGTTATTTCAGTTGCCTGATTTGCCTCAGATAGGTAGAGTATGCAGATTAGTCAATTCCTGCTTCAAGCTGGTTGTGCATTTGCAGTTGATTTTAAATTGGGTGCTGAGAACAAGCTTTAGCAAGAATCGTTGCAGCTGTATCTTGAATTGGAGCCGGGGCTTCAAAGAAAGAATTGGAAGTGCACTCCCGTGTCTTCTTTTGAAGTTAGATCAGCAAGCACCTGGGGTGGATCTACACACAGGAAAAACCCGCTATAAATACGTCAGAAAAAACCCCTATGTAAAAACTCTATAGAAAAGTTTTGTGCTCTCTGGTGCCATCTGGTGTTGCATGTTCACAACACATTCAACACATTTTTGCATGTTCACAACACATTCAACACATTTTTGACCAAATCAGCTGGTTCATAGGTGGCCCACCTGTCAGGGGGTGGCCAAGTTCTGGATCAGATATACTAACCGGAGCTACTTCCCTACCCCTGCCCAAAAGAAAGCGGTTCATATAACACAGTTATCATCCATGAACCTGCCATTGGATGGGCATGTTTCATGTGAGAGAGATCACTTGATGTGTGGGAATCTTCCTTGACACAGTGAGTACATGGACGTTTGATCAAGTTTGTGAAAATATAGGTAATCTTGCAAAATGTATCATACTTATTTTTGTAAAGCAGGTGTAGGGAACTTTAGGGGCCAAATGCAGACCTCTCTGATTGGCCCTTGGGATTCTGCCTAGGCCATACCTGCTCTCCAGGGTCACATGTATCACCTGTCCACTGCAGGTGCTCTTGCCTGGCTCTTGTTCTTGAACTGTGACAATATCTCTTGCTTTCTTCGATGAAGGATGGGGAGATGACCTGCAGAAAGGAGCAGTACATGGAAACATTCGACTTTTGTGTGGCTGGAATATAAGCTACTGTGCAAAGGTATTTCCCTCATCAGTTATATTATTTATCCATCATACAAACATAGCTGAATAGTAGGCCGATACATTTTTAAAAGAAAGTTCAGTAAGTTCTGATTTATTATTTACTTTGATCTCCTTCCATTCAGGTATTTTAGGTAGTCATTCAACTTTTCAACAGTCCATTCGGTAAGACCCTGAGAGAATTTTATCTGACCTAAAGCAAAATAAACTTTTAGAGAAAATGTTGGTCTTCTTTGCCTCAGTTGCTTTGATTAATTTGCTAGCAACTTCTGGGGTGAGATCACATAACCTAACCAGATGAAATAATCAAATACCCAGATTAGTTTTATTGATTGTTCCTTTCCCTTAGTCATCCTTGATGTTTGGTCATTCAGCCATTTCATTCAGTTAATTTGGCCATTTTGTTTTCTATATATGCTCTGCATAACACTCCCCTTCAAAGATGAAGGCATTAGTGTCAAAAGCCTACTTCTTGGTGGGTGCCTTCATCTGCGGACTCTGAAAACAAAACTTTATTCATTAACTTATTTGATCAAACACGACTTGCTTTTTATTACTAAAAGTAATACCAGAGCAGGGTGCAAGAAATGTTAAAGCAGGAAAATTACAAAACAGCAAGCACAGCACAAAAGAAAATAATACATAGGCACAACAGACTACCAGATTCATCTGAAGGCCTGGACAAATAATCAAGTCCTGAGGTGGAACTGAAAACTTGTAAGTGTTGACACCAGTCATATTTGGGAGGGCAGGGGATCCTACAACTGATGTGGCTGCACCGAGTTATCTCTAAATGGTCAGATGCTTCTATCTGAGACGTAGTTCAAGATTTTGCAGTGGTCCCATAAGATTATGATTATATACAATGAGTGTCATTAAGAAATTTAAGGGAAATGAATTTCTCACTTGCTTCCCTTATAGGAGACAGTTGCAGCTGTCTCTTCCTTTCTTCTCTATATGCAAGCTTAGTGGATCTCTTGGACAGCCCATGAGGAACCATTTTATAAAGCACAGGGTTGCTGCCACTACCTCTCTTTGATTTTTCTTGGTGCTGGTTTTCTGTGTTTTCTCCCACAAGCATCTCTCTGGCAACTACAAAGTTGTTTGTCATGTTTTGAAATTCACACTTCTGTGAATTTTGCAAGGCAGTTCTCCGGCCAATGCATACAGAAATTCATATATGAGGGTAACCTGTGCATAAAAAGGCATGTACCAGTGAAAATAGCCTACAAAAGTGCATTGCATTTGGAAATAGGTTTGAAAAAAATGTCTAAGGCAAAATTCATACAGGAATGTGTATGTTTAACCTTTTTTTAAAACAACAACAACAACAACTGTTTTTTAAGAATGCTTTCAAAAATAATGATGATAATATTGCTACGGATGTGTTTCCCTCTCTGGGCTCCAGGAGGAATGGCAGGATATAAATTTAAATAATAATAATAATAATAATAATAATAATAATAATAATAATAATGCACTAAAATGCTGAAGAATTTTTACGAGGACTTTAAACAATTCTCAAACTGATTAGGAAATGCATATAATTTAGCTAGGAAAATTTTTTAAAAAACCTGAGAAAACCCCAAACTGGCAAATTTGGCCTTTCCTTACTGTTATCTACATGCAGTGCTTCCTAAGTTAAATTATAATAATGAGGTGCTGGTATATATATATATTGATAAGCAAGCCATGGGTGCTAGCACATAATTGTTGCCATGGGCAGAGAAAGAAAAGAAAAAAGAAATGAAAAGAAGTTCCAGTACTCTGTACTAGTGAGCACCATCACGCACAACAAAGTGCTGGCAGGAAATGACACAATATTCAGCTGCAGAATAAAGGCATTGCATAGTTGGCTTCCTTTGACTCTCGCTTGGCACCCAGGGCAGTTCAGAAATATATTTGGGCTAAACTCTGGGGAGATGTTTCCATTGAGAGAAGGAAAGATGAAAATGAAGTAAATAGAGACAGATTTGCTGAGCGGTCAAATCGGCTGCTGTGAGAACCTGGCACATTTCCAGGTGTGACTCTGGGCTTGCAATCCCCTTCTTATTAACAAAGGAATCTATAATTACCTAGACGCTTGGTTAAAAGCAAATCTCACCTGAAAGGCTGATCTGCACAGCTTGATGATGAGCTACTTGCCAAAGGAATGTGCTGCCGTTCATTCCCAAGCCAGGCAACAATGGTAGCTTGGATGAAGTATTCCAGAGGGGGAAAGGCTTCAAAGAGAAAAGCATCAATACCAGTTTCAGATTCAGCAGCTGATACTTGAAAGTTAATCTATGAAGACCTGCCAGCTCTGAATTGGCCCAAGATTATTCTTCTTTGTGTAGAAGAGTATCATAAATCGATTGAGTTCTTTTAGGGTAATCAAAGAGCCTACATTCAGTCTTCATTCTGAAAAAAAAATCCCTGTAAATCATAGAAAACAAAAAGGTAGAAGTGGCAGGGGTAGCCTGCCTGATTCTATCACCTTATGCACACTGCAGAACACAATCTGCAATCAGCTATTTGAATCAGAAATGTACATTCAGATACAACTCTAGATGTTAGCCAGAGATAACCTACACGTGCTTCTATCCTATTATCCAGGTACAAGCCTCCTGTGTGATAAGATGTGATACCTCTAGTGATGCTGTAAAAAAACAGAGTGGGTGTGTTTATTTTCTATGTTTTGTGCATTCTTTAATGGTTCCTTGATCATAATTGTTATTTGATTGATTGAAAAAGGAGCCCCCTAAACAGAAAAAGCTAAGACCAAAGGCAGGCTGTAGTTAACGCTTAATACAACCAGAACAACACAGTGATATACAATTAATTGGGGTCTAGTGATACACAATTAACACTTGCCTTCCGTCTTCTGTTCCAGATTTACATGGTGTCTGATTTTGAGGGATCATTGAGGAGTACCATGGAGCCATTGTCAAGAGAGATGTCACACCCTCTTCACAATGGAGCTCTCCATTGCAAGATGTCCAGCAACACCTTAGCCCTAACCCCAATACCTCAGAAAGGCTTCTGAGATTTGCAGCTCTCCTTTTCCAAGGGACTGCACTTCTGTGTGGTATCCATTAGAGACAAGGATGCCTCAGTTCCTGAGAAATGGCTTGGGCAGGCAACAATGGCCTGAGGAGCCCTGTCTGATGACTGGACAACAGTTTCCACCTTGGTATAAGCTTCCAGCTTTACAGCACACAGGTCAACCCCAATTGTTGCTCAACGCTTTATCAATAACACAATATCCCTAGGGCTTTCTGGAAATATGATATAAATGTTTGATATACATTTTCTGCTGAACAGCCAAGGGAACAATATTTATGGCACTGAGACTACAGAGCAATAACAGCATCTGATATTGGCTAAACACTCAGTTAAAGCAGGGCCTTCTGAAAACAGGAGAGAACTCTGATTGCCAGACATGTTGCAATGAAATGAGCATTAACGTTTTGAAAAGGGAAAATATTGTTCTCTTTCCTTCCTCCTGGGAGGGTTTGCAAGTGCCACACAGCTAGACTCAGGAGCAGCATTTTATTGGAATGGGCACTGTATGGATGAATGAAGGCTCTTGGGTGTCTCTACACTTTGAGGCACAAGTGTCGGTCTCCTGTAGTATACTCCAGAGGGAAAACCCGGCATCCGATTCAAAGCCATCCAAGCACAGAATCGAGACTTGAAAGATGTATTTTCAGCCCTTGAGGGTCATGTATACGGATCAGGAATACAAAAATACTCTGGGTAAGCAGGTGAAATAAAGGGCTTGGCGAAGGGGAAAGAAACTGCATAGAAGGGCATGTTGTTCAGCTAGAGATTGCATGAATCATCTTGTGCAGAGAGAATGTGTATATGTGCATGAAGGCATGGGACAAGTTAGGCAATTTTAGACGCTGGACTTAATAATCTTATACAGGCCCCATCTTTAGGTGGAAATGTGTATTACTTCACTTCAAAATTTAGAAAGCAAACCCTGCTGCTTTTTGGGGGGCGGGGGGAAGAGGCTCCAACTCATCATGCAGAGTAGGTCCATGGACTTCAGCCCCAATGTCCTATAGGGATGGTACAACTGCATGAAGGAAAAGATGTGTGAAAGACAAAAGGTGTTGAATACAAAACATACCTCAATACAGGTTCAGCAATCTTATCTTCTACACATTTCCTTTGTTGCATTATAAACTGTCTCAGCAAACATGTGTCTGAAGTGGGATTTTAAGGCAGGAATGTAAGCACATCTGTTTGACGTGACTCGTCACACACTGATATGACACCATCTGTATCGGGGGGGGGGGAGCACATCTAAAGATGAATATGGTCTAATCAGGCAAAAGGTCAATGGAAACCCAATGGCACAACACACATCCTTTCATAGATACTTTCCTCTCGGTCTTAGGAACCAAACAAGGAGAATGGGATACCTCCATGCAAATGTCCCTGCAGATTCTACTCGGTAGGATATAGATGTGCAAAGGGCAGAAGGGCTTCTGTACTTTTGGTAGTTTTATTTGTATATAAATCGTTGTTAAGAAATGGAATTATGGCAGGTGCAATGTGTAATGCAAAGGCAAGGAATGCTGCTTCTAATGAAATGCCCCCTACTACACAATTTAATTGGAGCTGAGGCTCCAATACTTTGGCCACCTCATGAGAAGAGAAGACTCCCTGGAAAAGACCCTGGTGTTGGGAAAGATTGAGGGCACAAGGAGAAGGGGATGACAGAGGACGAGATGGTTGGACAGTGTTCTCGAAGCTACAAACATGAGTCTGACCAAACTGCGGGAGGCAGTGGAAGACAGGAGTGCCTGGCGTGCTCTGGTCCATGGGGTCACGAAGAGTCGGACATGACTAAATGACTAAATAACAACAACACAATTTAAAGTCAAGGGCAGGGGTCCTATTCTCCTGGGCATACTTCCAAGGACACGGGATGGTAGACATGTCCTTAAACTCACACTTCAACTTACAGAGTGAATAAAAATGGTTGGAGTGTGCGTGTGTGTGCCAGATTGGGGGTGGGGGTGGGGGTGGGGGAAAGCCAGTTTCCACTCCTGTAGAGATGGTTTTCAATTGTAATGAAAAGTGCAGCCTTTAGAAAAGGCGACACTGGTGCACAGGGAGTTATTTGGCCAATTACACCTGCTTCGGAAGGCATTAAAAATTAACTACTGTGCATGCAGATTTGGAAACAGTGTGAGCTATTTACAATGAAATGCTGACTTGGGCTCCAGCTGAAAGCATTTATATAGGCTGTTGATTTTGTAAGTTAAACCAGAACTGTTAAGTCTGCTGTTTCAGCCTCAAAGCTGAGGCAGCAGCCGTGTCTCAAGCTGACATAAATATCAATGTTACAAATTACTTTTCATACCTCTGTATCAGGAGCAGAGCCTCCGCATCAGCACTTAGTGGCACTCTTAATACCGGCACAGTTGTGTCCTTATGTTTCTTGTTTTGTATTGAGAAGGCAAAACCCAGCATAATGCTAATGCAAGAAATGTGGGAGCTGGAACTCAGGAAACTGTCTTATAGCAAATCAGACCGATGATCCATCTCGCTTAGCATCGTCTGCACTGACTAGTAGTGGTTCTCTAGGGTTTCAGATGAGGAATGTTTCATACCCTCTGCTGGAGGTGCTGGGGAGTTGAACCTGAGACTTTCAGCATGCAACGCAGATGATCTACCAATGAGCTATGGCTCTTCCCTAAATGGCCTCAGTCCAGTATACCTGTGGGAGTATCTACACCCCCATCATTCAGTCCGGACTCTGAGGTCCAGTGCCGAGGGCGTTCTGGCAGTTCCCTCACTGCAAGAAGTAAGGTTACAGGGAACCAGGCAGAGGGCCTTCTTGGTAGTGGCGGCTGCCCTGTGGAACACCGTCCCATCAGATGTCAAGGAAATAAGCAACTATCTGAACTTTTAGAAGATACCTGAAGGCAGCTCTGCTTAGGGAAGTTTTTAATGTTTGACGTTTTATCGTGTTTTTAATATTCTGTTGGGAGTCGCCCAGAGTGGCTGGGGAAACCCAGCCAGATGTATGGGGTATTATTATTATTATTATTATTATTATTATTATTATTATTAATTATTGTGCTAGGTCCCCCCCCCATTTTTCCCCCATTCCCCAGTGTAACATCCACTACTAGTAGAATAATGGACACAGTCTGATATAAGCTGCCTGAAGTGCCGCCCCAAGGAAAGAATGAATTCACCCCCAATCTTTTCAAACCATAATACTTGGGACAGGCTTCAGCCAGTCCCTTAAAGGGACAATGCCTCATACAGGTTTTCAATAACAGAAATAACCATTGAAATACGTTCAAACCTTGAAACAAACAGTATTAAATATGTTACAAAAATGCAGATTAATCTAATCTCTCATTTAAACCTTACAGGATAACTGAAGCGGGGCGGAGGAAATCAAAGATGCTTCCCATTGAAAAGCTAATGTGCAAGAATCTTGTCCTTTCTGAGTTAATAAATGAACTTGCTCAATTGTTTAAAACTTCACATATTCGGGTATATGACTGCTATTTGAAAACATGAAGAGTTAGCGGAGCTTCAAATGTTTTAATTCTGAGCATGAAGAGTGCCATATTTCTGTTTGTTACTCAACAAGATTCTTTCTCAAGCAATAGGCAGTTTCTGCTAGCGACAATACAGTGATAGAAAAAAGGCATCTCATAATCACTGTAGGAAAAGCAGGGCAGAAGTAGGATGCTTAAAACTGAGAAGCATCTTCAGTCCTCGACAACACTGGAGATGATTGCAGGAGATGCACAAATCAAGGGGGCGGGAGGTAACTTTGCCTAAATTCTTTTGAACTCTCTTTGAAATCCATACAGATATATTTCCTGAGCATGTCCATCCAAACATACCTTCTGTTTCAATCCAGCTAAATTTTACTGGCAGCTGTAGAATAAGTTATAGAATTGGTTGCTTGAGTAACTGTAAGTTAAACACAAATTAGTCTGGAATCTTGTTAATAAACAGCCATGATCAGCGTATGATTCCTACTGAGATACTGTTTTTTTTTTTAAAAAAATAATCACCCGTCCTTCAACAAACTGTGATTTGAAGAACATAGCATACATATGATGAAATGAAAACAGTTCCATCCAAATAACAGAAATCTTTTCCCTAAAGGCAGCTGAATTCTCTTTGTTATTCTTAATGTCATGTACCAAACAAATTGCGTATCCATAGTCAGAGTGTGGAACAGTCAGAGCAACAGCAGCACTGCAAGGAGTTTGGGGGGTTATTGGCAATGGGAATTCTGACAGGAGTAGAGGAAACAGGAAAGCAACAGACAAGCTGGCCGCATTCATTGCTATGTAGCCAGTGTGCAACCACAAAACCTTCGTATTGCTGGGCCACCTCATACATTTAAGAGCAACTGGTGCATTTGAGATAATAAATTTAAGCCCAGCTTCATAAGCAGATTTCAGGACACCGACAGCCAATGTTAGCCTAGTTGGCGTGGATATCTGAAGATTAAAAAGCCAATATTTTTAAAGGTACGTGATGTGCCCTGACAGCGCCTTTATTCGAAGCTGCTTCACTCACCTTGACAGGAAAGGCAGGGAAATCTAGTTAAGATGTCTGACACTATGACTGTGTACACACTCCTATTTACCCTGCGTGCAGCACATTGCCACCGCTGGTTTGCGAAACCACGTACATTTGATGCAATCCTAGGGTAGCCATATTTCAAGAGGTAAAAATAAAAAGTTGTTGAGCTTTTTTAGGACAGTCGCCCAATAGCCCTGCCACTGCCGCCGAGCCAGAACCCATGCTGCCCACACCTGAGCCTGAACCACAGCTGCCCACACACATTAAAAAAAGCCAAACCCAATATCCAGGACGTTTACTTTAAATTGTAAAATTCCCCCCAGATGGGCGTGTAGGACCCCCAAAAGAAGACACATCCAGGAGTTCCCGGATGTATGGCAACCCTATGAAATCCACATCTATCCTGTAGTTTCTTGAGAAACACTGCATTTTGATGTGTTTCCTCTACCAAACAGCTTTGATCTGACGGCTGCGCTCTGCCATCACAGATAGAGGCAGCAATGCTTTTGAATACCAGCTGCTGGGAACTACAGGAGGGGAGAGGGCTCTTGGGCTTTTAAACCTGTTTGTGGGTTTCCCATGGGTTGGCTACTATGAAAACAGGATGCTAGACTAGATGGGGCAATGGGTTCTTCTTATGTTCTCACTGATGTGTACAATGACATGCAAATGTGATTTGAAACACAGCGGAGGGAAATGACCTGTGTTTTAAGTCAGTAATATGAACACAGCTGATGTTTGTGAGGCCGGAAAACATTTGATTGGACAGAACATCTAAGGCTGCAATCCTCTGCACACATACACAAGAACATAAGGACAGACCAGAGCTCTAAGCCAGCACTCTGTTTTCACAGTGGCCAACCATATACTTATGGGAAAGTCATAGAATCATAGAATCATAGAGTTGGAAGAGACCACAAGGGCCATCGAGTCCAACCCCCTGCCAAGCAGGAAACACCATCAGAGCACTCCTGACATATGGTTGTCAAGCCTCTGCTTAAAGACCTCCAAAGAAGGAGACTCCACCACACTCCTTGGCAGCAAATTCCACTGTCGAACAGCTCTTACTGTCAGGAAGTTCTTCCTAATGTTTAGGTGGAATCTTCTTTCTTGTAGTTTGGAACCATTTCTCCGTGTCCGCTTCTCTGGAGCAACAGAAAACAACCTTTCTCCCTCCTCTATGTGACATCCTTTTATATATTTGAACATGGCTATCATATCACCCCTTAACCTCCTCTTCTCCAGGCTAAACATGCCCAGCTCCCTTAGCCGTTCCTCATAAGGCATCGTTTCCAGGCCTTTGACCATTTTGGTTGCCCTCCTCTGGACACGTTCCAGTTTGTCAGTGTCCTTCTTGAACTGTGGTGCCCAGAACTGGACACAGTACTCCAGGTGAGGTCTGACCAGAGCAGAATACAGTGGCACTATTACTTCCCTTGATCTAGATGCTATACTCCTATTGATGCAGCCCAGAATTGCATTGGCTTTTTTAGCTGCCGCGTCACACTGTTGGCTCATGTCAAGTTTGTGGTCAACCAAGACTTCTAGATCCTTTTCACATGTACTGCTCTCAAGCCAGGTGTCACCCATCTTGTATTTGTGCCTCTCATTTTTTTTGCCCAAGTGCAATACTTTACATTTCTCCCTGTTAAAATTCATCTTGTTTGTTTTGGCCCAGTTCTCTAATCTGTCAAGGTCGTTTTGAAGTGTGAACCTGTCCTCTGGGGTGTTAGCCACCCCTCCCAGTTTGGTGTCATCTGCAAATTTGATCAGGATGCCCTTGAGTCCATCATCCAAGTCGTTGATAAAGATGTTGAATAAGACCGGGCCCAAGACAGAACCCTGTGGCACCCCACTAGTCACTCTTCTCCAGGATGAAGAGGAACCAATTGGGTTCGGTCAGTTAGCCAGTTACAAATCCACTGAGTGGTAGCATAGTCAAGACCGCATTTTACCAGCTTCTTTACAAGAATAGCATGGGGCACCTTGTCAAATGCCTTGCTGAAATCAAGGTAGGCTACATCCACTGTGTTCCCTTCATCTACCAGGCTTGTAATTCTGTCAAAAAACAAGATCAGGTTAGTCTGACATGACTTATTTTTCAGAAATCCATGCTGACTATTGGTGATCACAGCATTCCTTTCTAGGTGCTCACAGACTGTTTGCTTAATGATCTGCTCCAGAATCTTCCCTGGTATTGATGTCAGACTGACTGGGCGGTAATTATTTGGGTCCTCTCTTCCCCCCTTTTTGAAAATAGGGACAACATTTGCCCTCCTCCAGTCTGCCGGGACTTCGCCTGTTCTCCAGGAATTCTCAAAGATGACTGCCAGTGGTTCTGAGATCACATCTGCCAGTTCTTTTAATACTATTGGATGCAGTTCATCTGGCCCTGGAGACTTGAATACATCTAAACTAGCCAAGTATTCTTGTACTATCTCCTTCGTTATTCTGGGCTGTGTTTCCTCTGCTGAATCATTTGCTCCAAATTCTTCAGGTCGGGCATTGTTTTCTTTATCGGAGAAGACTGAGGCAAAGAAGGCATTGAGGAGTTCAGCCCTTTCTGTGTCCCCTGTTTGCATTTCACCATCTTCTCCTCTGAGTGACCCCACGGTTTCTTTGCTTCCTTTTGCTACGAACATACCCATAGAAGCCTTTTTTGTTGCTTTTAACCTCTCTAGCAAGCCTGAGTTCATTCTGTGCTTTAGCTTTTCTGACTTTGTGTCTACACGTGCTGGCTATTTGTTTGAATTCCTCTTTGGTGGTTTCCCCCCTTTTCCATTTTTTGTACACATCCTTTTTAAATCTTAACTCAGTTAAAAGTTCTTTAGAAAGCCACCCTGGCTTCTTTAGGCACCTTCCATGTTTCCGTCTCATTGGTATTGCCTGAAGTTGTGCTTTTACTATCTCCCTCTTAACAAACTCCCAGCCATCATGAACTCCCTTTCCTTTTAGTATTACTGTCCATGGGATCTCACCCAGCACTTCCCTAAGTTTTATGAAGTCGGCTTTCTTAAAGTCAAGAAATTGAGTCCTAGTATGCTTGGCTGCTCCTTTCCGCTGTATAGTAAACTTCAGAAGAGCATGATCACTCGCGCCTAATGATCCTTCCACTTCTACCCCACTAACCAGGTCATCAACATTGGTTAGGACCAGAAGCAGGGCATGGGTACAATAACACTGTTTCATTCATTCTACCCAGCAATGAATGACAGTAAGTCTCATAAACCATAGTGGGCCTGATAGTGGGCCTGATTCAACTAAGTAGTTGCACTAGTGGAAACCAGTGCAAGGACTCTCTCCCCCCCCCATTGGCTTTGGGAAAAAGGATAGTTCCCCCAAAAAGTGGGGGGGGGGGAGGAGAGATTGTTCCATCAGGCAAGCAGAAATGCTTGCACTCACAGAACGTTTGTGTCAGTGGAATACTGAATTCTGGTGGGACTATGAAAACCTACATAAGATGCACAACAACTGTGACTTTATAAAATGTTATTTGTAGGTTATTAAACCCATACATCAATTGACTGTGAAGAGACCAAAACACAGAGCAGTGCAGTGGTCACCAGACTTTTTTTAAACAGCAACAACAAAAAAGTATTAGATGGTACAACTGTACTGTTGTGAGGCATTTTCCCTTCTCATCTCCTGAGCAGGGAAGATGGAAGCAGCTTAGCATAGATGTAAGACTAGGAATCAAGTGCACTACTGATTGTTTGTCAGAAGCAAGCCAGGCCAAGACAGCTCGTGCTGCTCCACAGAAGACCACAGACAGCTCCTTTTTGTGCTGCTGTAGCATTCATGTCCTACAGACTGCCCATCCATGTTAGTGTGATTACTTTTTTACTTGAAAAAAGGTCGCCATATTCCCAAAAGTGAAAATCAGGACAGAGTTGTTTTTGGTCAGGTCAAAGTTGTTGAGCTTTCTTTGGGAATATATATATATATATAGAGAGAGAGAGAGAGAGAGAGAGAGAGAGATATGTTTTGGTGCTTTTCTTAGATTTTTTAAAATTATATGTATGTACACACACGGACATACCAACTAACCCAGACATTTTTGCTGATTCATATTGTCTTGTCTTGTATTAGAATATACTGTACTTTAATTTAAATATGATATACCTATCAGATCCATATTGGCATGTTGGCTTTAGCTCCAGCTCGGTCTTTCCCTTGCATATTTTAGGTGACCCCCCTAATGACTTCCATCTTTGTTCCCATACTGGTTCAGGCATCCCAAAATGAACATTTTCTTTTGTCTCTTCCTTCAGTTGTGTGCACTGTTTGGGGGAGGAGGTGGAGAGGAGTCCATGGAATTTAAACAGAATAATTATCTCTTATAAAATATGATTTGGCTTCTGTATATTGTCATAGAAATTCCACAAGTTAAACAATATTTATTTTATGCATCATCCCAACTCCATTAAAATATTTCATTTATAATCTGCAGGGCTGCTGTGGGTCAATATACATAAATAAACAGGTAATTAGAAAGGAAAGGAAGGAAACAACCATTTTTATTAGACACTGCTAATATCCTTTTCTCTCAAGATGTCATTTTCTATAAAACCAAATTAGCTTAAAACTAAGCAATAAGGAGAATTTACTGGCCTTTTATGACCATCAGTTATATGGAAAAGCCTGGTTTTCCCAACAGAGTCAGTCAGAAAGATGGTGCTTTCGGTGGAACAAATATAAAACTCTGTGAATAGGCAGTCATAAGATAAAACAACTGGAAAAGATGTTTACTAATGGGGTGGGGGAAAGAAAATATTATAAAGCAGAGAGAGGTGAAATTACAACAATACAGTGGTAAACAACCTAAACACCACAAAGTTGGCCCATATAAATAAATTAAGAAGCCCCCACATGACGTAAACAGCTTCACCAATAGAACTCCACATCTCAAGCCTGCAAATAATTCTGGAAATTCTTTGAGGAGTCCAGGTTGTGATTGCCCAGCTGTTGACCCAAGGTAGCTATCCAGACTGACTCATTAATTTGTAAGATGCTGACAATGCTTCCTGAACAGGGCAGGAGAAACAGACTAAAGGAAAGCAGAGCAAAATGTGCCCAAGGAAGCTTGTGAACTGATATATGAGTAATGAGACATAACCAGAAAGTTCAGAACTAAGAGGTTGTATGGAGGAAGAGGGGAAGAGATTTAATAGAGCATTTCTAGCCAATGAAAAATCTAGACTGAAATCTAGTCAAGGTCTGGCTGTTCTTATTCATATGATGATGAGTGAGAAAGGGTGTCTCTTAAAGTGTGCTATGTCCTTTCGGGACCCAATGTGTTTAACTGTTATCAAGCATATAGCTAGGTCCTGAAAAGCTACACAGTTATGCTGTTTTAAACACAATGCCTAATTTTTCCAGTCTTAGAAAATGCTACACTAGTCTGCTTGCAAAATAAATCTTTTTTAAAAAATAAAATAAAAGTTGACTGTTTATTTCAGGCTCGTTAAAATTATTCACAACACTCAAAGCACTGGGAATTCAAATTAGTGCCTCAGTCATTTTGGGCAGACATTTTGGAATCAATGGGGCATGACCCACTTTTAAGTCCTATTCATTGAAATGAGAAGGTTAAGGATGTACTTAACCCTCTCCCACAAAAATAAATGGGAATGTAGAATGTGTTTCGCTTTGATGGGATCTCGCAGCCCACATGGTGGTGTGCGCATTGTTTTGATAAATGCGAAAGGGACAGCCTGTGGCATTACTATGCAATGTGCAAATTTATACAACATAAATAAAGTGATCATAGCAACAATAATTAGTGGAAACATAATCTTTCTAGATATGTGAATCTAATTCCCATAATGAAAGAGAAATCCCTGGCCTCAAATTCTCAATTAAGCCCTAAGCAAATACAATCAGATGCTGATAAATTCTAGATGAGCAATTTCACACTGGAGCCTGTTTTCTTGAAACATAGAAACTCTGAGGTCAGCTCTGGAAGATGGAAATGGTCTCCCACTGGTTTCTGAATACGGTTGTACCTCAGAAGTTGAATGGAATCCATTCTGGAAGTCCGTTCAACTTCCAAAATGTTCAGAAAACAAGCTCCTGCAGCGAATCAGAAGCCACGAAAGCTGCATCGGATGTTCGGGTTCCAAAGAACGTTCACAAACTGGAACACTCACTTCTGGGTTTGTGGCATTCGGGAGCCAAAACGTTCAACTCGTAAGGCATTCGGGATCTAAGGTACAACTGTACTACCATGTTCAATGTCCAAATTGCCCAACACTGCAAACCTCTCAGCAACAGAGTAATATGTTGCAAGTAATCTACTTTTTATGTTCTGAACTGCCCTGAGGTCTGTGGATGAAGGGTAGTATAAAATAATAATAATAATAATAATAATCATCATCATCATCATCATCATCATCATCATCATCCTGTGAGCAGTCTGGATGGTGCATTTTGGACTAGTTGAAGTTTCTGGACCAGATACAATGGCCAGCCCCACATAAACTTGAGCATGTAGACAATCCCTAGATATGTATATTTTTCTAAATGTACACAAGAGATTCCAATAACTGCACTCAGTGCTTTTTTCTGAAGGGACACGGGTACGCATACCCCTAAACATTTTGTGAATCTAAGTTTGGTCTCATTGAAGGGCAGTGTTTCAATATGAGTAGGAAAATGAGAGTATCCCTAAACATTTTTTTTTGGGGGGGAAAGCACTGACTATACTAACTCTCGTTTTGTTGAATTGCATAGCTTTATTTTCTCATAGGAAAGATAAAACACCTTCTTCAATTTGATCTTTAGCAACTGGATAGTAAAGGTTTTCCTTGCAAGAACTGTGAGCAACTCTACAACTCAGTCATCACAAATTCAATATATTGATTGCAACGACTGAAATAATGTAGCCGGGAATAGATGCATGGAAATGATGTTGGAGCAGTCATTTCCCCCCACTTTCTTCATAATATTCCTACCAGCTATGCTCCTAACAACTTAGTCACTGCTGTGATTTTCATCTAATAATGATTGGAAACAATTTTAGACTTTAAGGCGACTTTCATTAAAGTTCTACTATATCAGAGTTCATTGAATCAGTACAAACGAGCCAGACTATAATAACATGCTTTGGAGTCATTTATGGATTTTATAAGCTATTGAGAGTTATGATAAAAAGGGCATATAACCCTTTTCAAATGGGACAAAATGTCAGGTTTTGATGTATTGGCAAGTGTCACTAGTTTTGGAAGATTAACCAGTTTGTCTGGATCCACCCTACTGTTCTTTAAATTTAGGATTTTCCTAGTGTCCCCTTTGTTGAACGAACATACTTTGACCTTAATTGAGAAATAGCCCATTGATTCAATCAAGGCATGAGCAGAAATAGTTTTCTTCAGATTCAGGTCTTTAGATGCAAATGACCCTAACCATGTTAGCTTGCAAAGATTTCCATTGCTTTCAGTAGAGCTTACTGTGAACTAAGTATGCTTACTAGTTCAAATTTCAGCCCAGTTCTGTGCTCAATAGGGCTTAATTGCAGTTAAGCAATGCAATTCATGGGATGCGGGTGGCGTTGTGGGTTAAACCACAGAGCCTAGGACTTGCCGATCAGAAGGTCGGTGGTTCGAATCCCCGCGACGGGGTGAGCTCCCGTTGTTCAGTCCCAGCTCCTGCCAACCTAGCAGTTCAAAAGCACATCAAAGTGCAAGTAGATAAATAGGTACCGCTCTGGCGGGAAGGTAAACGGTGTTTCCGTGCGCTGCTCTGGTTCGCCAGCAGCGGTTTAGTCATGCTGGCCACATGACCCGGAAGCTCTACGCCGGCTCCCTCGGCCAATAAAGTGAGATGAGCGCCGCAACCCCAGAGTCGGCCACGACTGGACCTAATGGTCAGGGGTCCCTCTACCTTTTTAATGCAATTCTGTGCATGCTTACTGAGAAGTAATTCTCTCTTTCTTCAAAATAAGTGAGTATGTGACTGCAGGCCTGGGAATGATACAAGCAGAGGAATGTATGTATACAGTTTAGCCACACCCACAGAGTAGGTGCAGCTAAATTTCTGTGAGATCATGCTGTGCCATGTATTTCTTATGTATAGTATTTTATTGTTCTACAATTTGCATTCCGCAGAATACAACACACAATAATAAAAAAATGCAATATAAACAATAAAAATACAATTTAAAAAATCAGTATGAACAATTTAATGTGCAAAAGGAACCATTCATAGCTGTTGCTCACCATTCATAGCTGTTGCCCACTATTTTTCCTGAACACACCATGGACCATATGAATGAAGCCCACAGATCACTTGATGATAATAATAATAATAATATTAATAATCTTAATATTTATACCCTGCGCATCTGGATGGGTTTCCTAACATTTCCTTTCCTTGATAGGGCCTCCTAACCTTCCACCCCACCAGTCTCAATGGACACAAGCCACCACTGCTGAAGTGAAAACTTGACATGGTGTCAGCCATGTTTGTCTAACCATTGGCTCTAGTTCTACCTACCATGAGCCTCCTTGCCTCCCTGCCTTCCCTTCCACCATTCCCAATGGATACAAGTCTCCACTGTTTCCTAGGCTTCTTTGGGGGAAGCCATGACTGTTAAAAGTGACAAGGTACTGTTTTGAATGTTTTGGGCAGATGAGCCCTTATACAAAAGTCAAGGGACAGAAGTGGAGATGAAGCCTAAATCCTTTGATTTGTGGATTTGGTATGTATCTTCAGAACAATTAAGAATAGCATGGCTTCATCCAGAGACCCAATGGTCCCAAGGATAATATCCCATCTTAAAACAATTCTTTACCTGAGAGTTTGAATGGAGAGAGGAGAGATGAAATGGCCCCACTTGAAGCTCCCTTTAGAACATTGGCATAAGAATGAGTTATCGTGCAATTTAAAAACCTAGTTCAGCTTCTGAGTTATAGGGCTACCCTGCCTGTGCTGCTAAAACATCCTTGTATTTTGCTGGATAAACAAAAAGCACAACAAGCAATGTATGGCACAATTACCAAGGGATAAGATCAGGATTGAAGGGGAAAGCAATTAAAACAAACCAGAAGAAGTATATTCTAATGATAAAATACTGTATTGTCTGTGCCAAAAATGGACTAAAATGTGCTGTAGGTATTAAATAGTGTGTGTACAGTATATATGACCACACATGAACAAACAAATGTTGGTTTGTGTATGTGTGTGGTTAAAATTAGGGGTGACCCAGGATTGTGATGCATTGGAGTAGCTTGGGGTATATAACCCTATACCCAGTTTCTGGGGAGGAATCTCCATTGACCTCAGTGCTATCTTTCTTTTGTGTAGATGTGTATAGGATGTGTTGATACACTCCTAAGTTTGTGGCGTGCTTAAAACCAGCAAGCGATGGTTAATGAAATGGAGCTCAGCATCTCTTTATATATGTGGGACTCCAATGTACAAAGGGAACTTTTGTCTTTAGAAGACACTCCCTGTTCCTCAGGGCTGACAGATCCTCCCATACAGCATGGAAAAAAGCAGGCTGCTTTATTTTGAACAATAGGTGAAGGCAGAAATTAGCATGTAAATGATGCGGCAAGACCTCTTTTTATAAAAGTGTTGGCCCTAGCAGGGAGGGGACCCTTCAGACAGAAAAATGATTGGGTCTGGCTGGCCACACATTGATCTCAGTGCATTCACAGAAAAGTCCCCAGTAATTGAGATGAATAAGGAAATGTGCTGTCACCATTATGACTGCCAGAGCTTCTGTAGAGTTCTAGATCAAGGATTTACCAGCCAGGATCTTCCCAATCTATAGAATTTAATACATTCAACTAAACAACTCTTCAGTAACCACCGTATTAAATGCAATGTATTAACTTATATCAAGTGAAATAATTGTAATAGACTAGTAATACTAGGGAAAGATTGAGGGAAAGATTGAGGGCCCAAGGAGAAGGGGACGACAGAGGACGAGATAGTTGGACAGTGTTCTCGAAGCTACCAGCATGAATTTGATCAAACTGCGGAAGGCAGTGGAAGACAGGAGTGCCTGGCGTGCTCTGGTCCATGGGGTCACAAAGAGTCGGACATGACTAAACGACTAAACAACAAGTAATACTAGTGAAGTCTGTTTGAAAGCTGCATGTGCTATCAGTAGCCGTAGGGTTGCTTTCATCTGTGCTAGAAAAATACAGCTTGTTGGTGCAGTTAAGCTCTTCTGGTGGGGTAGGGATGGAACATTATTATTTATTATTTAGCCCATTTGCATCCCAACCTCCTACAAAGCTGCTCAGGACAAAATATACAGAGCTGTCTTATTTTATCAAATGATTCTATGAAGAAGATGAAGCATGTGATAATGAACAGGTATTGTGGAGGAGGCTCAGAACATAGGAAGAGCCCTTTTGGTCAAGGCCAAAGACCCTACTAGTTCAGCAGCATGTTTTCACAGTTGCAAATCAGACGGCAGTGTGGGCGTGTCCTCACTTGTGATTCACAGTTAAGTGGCATTCAAAGGCATTATGGATGTTTTTAATGTTTCAATGGAACTGTTGTATTGTGCCTTTTATTTATGTGCAGAATTTATAAGTGATTTTATACTTGTAAACTGCTTAGGAGCCATTTTCACATGTGGGCAGTACATATATTAAAATTATTGTTGTGGTTGTTATTCATAATAATGACTCTGACAGTAGAGGCAGAAGATAGCCGTCATAGCTGTTGTTGTTCAGTCATTTAGTCGTGTCCGACTCTTTGTGACCCCATAGACCAGGCACTCCTGTCTTCCTCTGCCTCCCGCAGTTTGGTCAAACTCATGCTGGTAGCTTTGAGAACACTGTCCAACCATCTCGTCCTCTGTCGTCCCCTTCTCCTTGTGCCCTCAATCTTTCCCAACATCAGAGTCTTTTCCAGGGAGTCTTCTCTTCTCATGAAGTGGCCAAAGTATTGGAGTCTCAGCTTCAGGATCTGTCCTTCCAGTGAGCACTCAGGGCTGATTTCCTTCAGAAGGGATAGGTTTGATTTTCTTGCAGTCCATGGGACTCTCAAGAGTCTCCTCCAGCACTATAATTCAAAAGCATCAATTCTTGGTGATCAGCCTTCTTTATGGTCCAGCTCTCACTTCCATACATCACTACTGGGAAAACCATGGCTTTAACTATACAGACCTTTGTCTCTGCTTTTTAAGATGCTGTCTAGGTTTGTCATTGCTTTTCTCCCAAGAAGCAGGCATCTTTTAATTTTGTGACTGCTGTCACCATCTGCAGTGATCATGCAGCCCAAGAAAGTAAAATCTCTCACTGCCTCCATTTCTTGTTTCTAGCCTCATCCTTATGGTTTAACTGCACCTTGTGTGACGAAGTACTTTCATTTATCTCTGCTGAATTTTCTTTCCTTTATCTTTCTTGTATGTCATTGAGTTCAAGCAGTACTGCAACAGCAGCTTCCACATCTGATCAATGCCTATTTGTTTCAACATCTGAGAGGGTGTGCGTTGTGCATATGGATGCCAAGCGTTTGAGTATGACTAAGGCCATGCAGCAAGCTCCACAGCTGAGGGATGGGGTTGGGGTTGATCTCCAGGCCTCAAAGTGTACTCTGAAATATCATAATGGCTCTCCTGGGGCCTATATGACCTGTATGGATCTTCAAAGGGGGATGGGGAAACACCTTCACATTTTAGGTTCTTAAAATGTTCCTAAAATTAGAAGGTGCACCTCAAGACCCACAGTATCAGTTCCAAAGCCTGATATGGAAAATAAGTCCTTGCTCTTTATTGCTCACTATTTGTGAAGACCTGCAGAGTAGTAATAATAATAATAATAATAATAATAATAATAATAATAATAATAATAATAATATAGAGCTACATAAATGGAAGAGGATGGTCATGGATTCTGAAATTTGCTCTGCTTACCAGAATCCATATACTTAGCAGCTCTTGAGGAGCTCTATCAAATCAGGGGGGTGGGTGTGGGAGAAATTAAAAATTATACAAATGACTCATGGCTAAGGAAATAATCCTAGTTTTAAACTAATGAGAAAGCTAATTGAAACCATTTGTCTCCGTAGCAGGTTTATTAGCGTAGTGCTGTTTTTATTTATGTCATCATATCTACATGTACACATTTATGGAAAGTTCTGATGTTTGCTTGTATTATGCAGATAAGTACAGTAAACCATAAAGGATTTCTAAATTGCTCGGATGGCTAAGTAAATTTAAAATTAGGCTCTTCAACTCTCCTAAGCTCCCAATAATTCCATTTCCTGAGACAGAATAATCTACCCTAAATTCCCTATTGAGTAAGTGCATGGCTCTCTTTTTTCCAGCTCCTTCATAAATGTAAATATGAAGATATAAGGTATTACCCATGTGGTGTAGTGGCTAGAGTGTTGGACACATGAGACCAGGGTTCAAATCCCCACTTGGCCATGAAGCTCACTGGGTGACCTTGGGCCAGTCACTGCCTCCCACCCTGACCTACCTCTCAGGATTGTTGTGGGATTAAAAGAGGAGGGGAAGCTATGTACATCACCTTGAGCTCCTTGGAGAAAAAGGTGGGATATAAATGTAGTAATTAAATAAATCTGTGAAGAACACCTATATCCTATATGCTGCTGATTTTTATAATTGTGGCACTTTTATTGTGCAGTTGTGGATACAGAAATGAGCAATGAAATGGAAGAATCTGACAATATTTCTTTCTCTCTTCTCATTTTTCCAATCTTACACTCAGTTCTCAACATTCAGTTTGTGATGAAATCTTCAGGAAAATTCATCAGCATATTAGCGTGGATTCCTTTTAACATATATATTTTTGGGTGCCAGTTTGCCTAGTATATCTATATTTGCAAGACAATCTCCCCTAATAGAATGTATGCTATTTCCAGCAATATGTGGATTGATATGCACACATTACCCTTGTACACATTTCTTGGCAGGAGCACTGCGCTGCCAAATTAGGAGAAGTGTGGATTTCAAAGGGCATCTGTGTGTTCAGTTTGTGCATTGTTTTGGAAAGTGCAAATTAGAGAGGCTTGCCTTTAGATGTGAACAGAGACACAGGTGTTAGGAACATGCTTGCTCACAGCCACTAATGCCAGAGGCTATATAACAATAACATTTGACTAGGGGAACGATGCTCTTCCCTAAACAGTGGTGGCGTTCTTTGATGAATGCTATAAGCACAGAGATTTTCTCCTTGGCTTGACTGTTTCCATCTCTCTTGCCCCATCCCTAAGGGCTGTATAAGGAAGCTGCTACCAAAAGGAGCTGAGGTGACTTTCTTGCCTTTGAGTTCAAGTTATAAAAGTTTTTTTTCTTTGGGGGGTGGGGAAAAGCATCATTAGGGTCTGATTCCATCAGCCTTGGGAGCAATGCTATGCAAAGAATGTTGGGCTGCCTTTACACTCCTGACACAGCAGGGACACTGCAAGATATTGTAGTACTGATTTCGGATATTGCTAACTGGTCTATTGTTGTGTTTCTGATATAAACTTTTGATATATTTTAATCCCGCCCCCTTTTGCAATTGTTGGAATGCCAATGGTCAATGTCAATGGAGCATTGCTAGTTCTCCCCACAGTTACGAGGTGAAAATGGCCTCCACTAAAAGTCAGGCATTTACTTCCACCGGTCCCCCTGCTATGGAATATTCTTCTAGCAGGAATTTGGCAGGCAACCTCACTTCTGACTTTCCAGGGTCTCTGGAAGACGACTGTATGCCAGTTGTTTGAAATGTTATGTAGTATGTTTCTGATTTGGCCAGTCACATTAATGTTCATTTTAATGGTGTGTTGCACTTCTATTGTATATATATTATTGTGTACCGCCCAATATTTTAAGAGATAACACTATATAATGAATAAATAAATGTAATTCATTTCTTGTGGTTTTTGGACTTTGTGTTTACAAACCACTTTGAGCACAATATTTTTCTGGTAAATGTTGTACATACATCTACTGACTACGACTATGGTAGGAGTGTGCATGCTTTATAAGAATTCACCACAGCCATATTATACCTACCTTTCCGAAATATTAATGAAAACAAAGCCTTTGTAAGCAATGTTAGAGGTAGCCTGAAGGGATCTTATGTAGGATTAACACCTAGTCAATAATTACACGAGTTGTCAGAATATGGGTAGGTAGCCGTGTTGGTATGCCATAGTCGAAACAAAATAATTTTCTTCTTCTTCCAGTAGCACCTTAGAGACCAACTAAGTTTGTTACTGGTATGAGCTTTCGTGTGCATGAATGGTATCTGAAGAAGTGTGCCAGGAGGCACGTCCAGAGCACAGTGGCCAAGAAGGTTCTGGCCTTGGGCAGGACAGTGATCCATCACCTGGGCATTACCTTCCATGATACATCCCTTTACAGGCTTGATGGGGTTCATCTGTCTGTAATTGGGAATGATTTGTGGCTGACCTCCATGTCAGTGGGGTTAAGGGACTGGTTACAGGTGTGAGTGGTTGGTGAATGGGGCCAATGAGGCGCAGTCCAAATGGATCAAGGGACCTATATATACCCATCCACATGACCCAGAGCTTCCTCTTTCAGCGTGTGCATTTGGAACACCCGCCCACCTCTCCTTATTTTTAGGGGTTTTGCGCTTGACCTTGCTATGCTGTCATGTGTCGTCTGTCATTGGAACAGGGACATGGCAGGAATTTCCCCCACTTGGCTGATCGGCTGTTGCCATTTGGGTTTCGCCTGCCACGTAGCAAATCATCACAACTTGTAAGGTTGTGGATAGGCACTGGTTCAGGTGATAGGGATGGGAGAACACTCTCGCCATCCCTATGTGAAGGGTATTCCAATAAAGGAATCAACCCTTAACTGGTCAACCCTTGAGAGGGGTTGTGCCCGTGCCTGAGTCCAGGGGGACATCTGGGTGGCGGACATAGTCTGTTCCCGGCTTTCCGCCTATCCGGGTGTTCACCCTTGGCTGACCTATGCTGGTGCCCTGGGTTAGCGCTGCCTGCAAGGGTGCAGGGAGCTAGTCGAACCAGAGCCTATGCAACCACTCACTTTCTGCAATCAATAAAGTTGTGGCCTTAATTCTGCCAAAAACCGAACTAAAATTTGAGTCAAGTGTGAATTTATTTAGGGGGGGAGGTCTCTGGGTCTGAACACGCAAACAGTATTTCACGTTTCTGGTAATAAAAGAGGGAGTGTGAGTCTTTTGAGAACTCAGGTGTTTTGTTAATCAAGGTGATTTAAAACGTATTTAGCAGCACTAACTACTGTCAGTATAGGTAATGGCCCAGATAAGACACCATTCAGAATTACAGGCGCTAACTGGATTTTCCAATCGAGAGTAACAGTAAGTGATGGCATTTGTGCTTTTAATAAGGCCAATCACATAAAGGCTTTGGAGGTGAAAGACACTAATCTAATTCACCATGTTAAATCTGGTTACTGATATAGTCCTTCTGTAACACATGCATCTTTGAATGAGCAAGTGATCAGGAGAGAAATTGTAGGCAGAATTCAATGCAGCAAAATGTTCTGCATCTTGTAAAATGGAACAGAATATATGATCATTGCCCCAGACTTTATATAACTTGAGGGAAGTTGTTTAGGAACTTGTTCTGAGGGGAAATCCTACATGCAGGGTCAAGTCCTGTAAATTAAAGGCAAGGCCTTGTGGTTGTCATGCCATCCCCACCCCAATGGCAGAGTTTTTGTTCATACAGATTGAGTGATAGTAGAAGCTAGACTTGATTATCAGAATTACATGATTAATATGTTTCATGTATGGGCTGTTCACTAGCTTCTTTTCTATGGGAGTTGTCATATTACTTGCAGGCCCTGCTCCAGTCTTCTGGGGACCCTGGCCAGGCTGAACTGATTTAGGAAAACATCAGTTTCTATTTCAATCTGAGTTCTGCAGCAGTGTCTCTGTTCTGCTTCAGTTTGGCTTCCAACAAAAAGTATGTTAATTTCCACTCCCGGACTCTGACAAACACCCCAGTATGCCAGTGTTGGGCCTGCTTACGTGTCATGTAACATGTGATTGAAAGTTGGACTAGACACCAGGAGAACTGGTTCAAATTTCCCCCTTGGGTATGAAGTTCATGTAGGTGATATTGGGCCAGTCAGTGTCAGCTTAAACTACCTCACAGGTTTGTTGTGATGACAAAGGGGGATGCCATACACATCTCCTTGAACTCCTGGGAGGAAGGGTGATATAAAGATGCAATAAATATAATCTGACAAATTCAATTCCCTCTAAACTCCCTACACCTAGTTATCTTGCAGTTTCCTAGAATAACACCTTCTCCATCCAGTGGCCACAGATTTATTTCACCAACTCGTGCTTTTATCAAGCTCTCTGAACTTGAACTATCAGTTTACCTCAGTGTAATGCCTCACTCAGCAGAGAGGCAATAGGTCAATGTCTACTTCCAACAAAATACAAAGGTGGCCACAAAAATTACACTTTGCCAGCTTAACTGTCCTTTTGTTTAGGAAAAATCTACCAATTAAAGCACCTGTATCTTTTCTTCTAGCAATTTTGAAACTTCAGATCTAAGATCCAAAGTGGCTGGGAGTGAGCAGTCCTTATTCACGATGCGACAGATAACAATCCCCCGACCATCTGGCGATCATTAACTTTTTCAAGAGTAAGAGCTGTGAGACCCTGTAGCCTGAATTAAATACGCCAGTTTCATAATCTTGTTGAATTGCATGTATCAATGATCTCATTGTGATTATTTGTCACTAACAAGGGGTCTAATGAGTCAAGCTGTAATTTGGAAATGATGTTGAAGTCTGTTTAAATCCATCAACCCTTCATATTCACAGATGTCATGCGGTTGATTCCAGTCCAGACTCAAACCCTCAGTGGGTTAGCGACTTCCCTTGCATGCAAAGACAGGCTCCGGTGGATTGACTGGATGACACCAATGGTCAAGAAGGAGGTACATGCTGTGGAGGGGGCAGATGAGGCTTGTCAGCTTTGGAATGTAGCCTATCTAGGAGAAGGCAATCTCTAGTCCTAAACCTCTGCTGCCTTGTGGGATAGCTTCAGGAGAAGAAAAGGCTAAGGAGTAAACCCTACACAAATCCAGAGTGGAGTCCTTAAGACACCCTGAGTAGCACCTTGTATGCCTCCTTCTGGCAACCCCTGCAGCCAAGCTGGTTTCCGTTTGACCACAATGGTGAGGCCGAGTAGAAGGTCTTGGCATCTGGTCAGCCCTAGGACTTCCAGACACACTGCCCAAGCTTGCATCCCAGAGAGGTCACTTTGGTGCTGCTAAAGCAGCAGTTTGACTTACCCCCCCAAGGGCGGACTCCATTATCTTTCAATGCAGATGGATGACAACTACAGTCCAGACTGCCGTGTTTAGATTCATCTAAATCAATGGAACTTATACTAGCCATGACTAAAGTCCCATTGGTTTCAGTGGGTTTTCTCTAATGATGACAAAGGCTATCATCCTAGCCCCAATGATAAAAAAGAGCCTGCTTGATCAGGCCAATGGGCCATCAAGTCCAGCATCCTATTCTCACAATGGCCAACCAGATGCCCATGGGAATGCTGGGTTTCCCAGCATCAGGCATTCAGAGGCATATTGCCTCTGACAGTAGAAACAGAACATAGTTTCTGTTGAGTAGCAATGATAGTTTGTTAAGTCTTCGCTTCTTCGGAGAATAGTGGGATCATTTTTCTTGGACAAACAAATGTATTTATCACATTTGTCTTCAAGGAGCACAAGCAGTTATATGTAGATGGATTATTTCCTTTTTATCCTCACAAGAACCCTGTGAGGTAGGATTAGCTGAGCAATAATGACTAACCCAAGATTGCCCACAGAGCTTCATGAATGACTGAGGTTTTGGATCCAGTTTTCCCTAGTCACAGTCCAACATTCAGCCCTACTATACGGCACTTGGCAGTCACATTCAATAGTATGGGCAGTTTGGTTATGTGACTATCACAGGATATCAGCCATAGATGGAACATTCTGCCCTGGAGGCAAGCTTGCCAAGTAATAACAGATCTGCTTTTGTTGTATGGGTGATCACAGAAAAAAACAGTGAGTTCTCCCATTAGCTCATAAAATAAACAGCCTGAACTTTGCACATCAATTTAAACAAATTCTGTTGTCCTCTAGAAAGCAAAGGCTGAAAAATCCCTCTCCCCTTGAGATTTGAAAAAGCTGCAGAACATACTGTAGTCAATGAGGCAAAAGAGGGCGGCTGGAAGCTAATGCCGCAGCAAATCTTGCAAGAGCTTATGCACTTTAAATGTGACAACTGAGATCATTTACACATACCTCGGAGTCTGGTGAGGTGAATGAGATTTTTACATGGAATTTATGGGTAGCTTTTGGGAGGGCTACATATCAGAGATACGTTTGGCAGATGCAGTGTTGCCTCCAACAACAAAAAAATAGCTCATTTTACCATTATTTCATTATTTTCCTTGGGATAGTTATTCATGTAGCTATTTTTTTTGGGGGGGTCACATTTGCAGAGAAATCAAACAGCAGAAACAAAATCTGTCAGAGTTGCACTGTGTTGGTGTCAATCCATCCCCAATTTAGGTGGCATTTTTGACAATATTTATGGTCCAGCTTGTTGTGGTTGTTTTTGGCTCCAGTTCTAGCATTAGGTGGAAGTAGATATGCTGTATTTCATGTTATTTTGCATGAACATTTTTAGCATATTTTTGATATGATTTTTATGGCTATTTTATGGTTATTTTTAGTATGTAATTTTGTGTTTTATTTCTCTTCTGCCGATTACTTTGGGAATGTTTTTAGTTGTGTGAATCAATAGATTTCAGACAATTTTTGGTTGTTAAACTAACTTTTTTGCCTCCAGACTAAGTATTTTGTGGGAGGGATTCAGTCACATACGAGAAATTTAGGTTTGCACAATGAAAGATGATTAGAATACTCTGGTGCAAAAAATCCACTTTTTGTGCACATTCTCCTTCCATCTGTGGCATAGTTGAGGTAATAGTGTCTCTTGGCATCTCGACTTCCCTTTTGGCCTGTCACTCAGGAATGGTATTTGACTTTCTGGGCAACACTTCTTGAATTTCCTTATAAGAACTAGCTTTATGGAGCAGGCTATGTCCTTATTGTCTCCATTGGGATATTATCAGAGGGGGAAGATCAGTGCTACATGGGGCACTGTACATTATGGGAAATTTAAAATGGGACACGCTGGGAAATTAAAACGCTGTCTAGACTGAGAAGCATGGCAGCATTTGGGGTGTTGTTGGTGCTGCCCACTGCCACCAGGTAAGACTGCTGATGGAGAAGAGAGTCCATTTTTTAAGGTGTCCTCAGGCCTGAAGCTGACCCTGATTTCAACACTCTCTGTTTCCTCAACCAGCCTACGTCCAAATATAAGGAGTGACTTGGATCTAATAAAACATTTCATGCTTTTATTTTACAAAAAGTTTCACAGATCTTTCTTAACTATAAAGCAATGCGGAGAGAGGACAAATTATAACTGATCGATGTGTGTATATGTTAATCCTTCCCATCCATGTTGACTTCCCTTTCTTCTCCTCATATCAACCTTTTTCTCATTGTGGGGTTCCATAGGTAGGGAAAATTGAATCTTTTACTTTCTTGTAGTCCATGAGCACCTGGAAGGCACCAGATTCAGGATAGGGATGGGAAAGAAATTTGATTACATTTCCATTTTAAAGTGAACCTACCAAATTTACACTTTCTGAAACAATACAGGAACAGGAATACAGCTATCCTTTGGAATTCAGTTATTTGGATTTTGCAGTGCATTTTCCCCCAAACAATGTTTACAAAACTGGCATATAGGAGGGGAAAGTGTGCATAAAAATGCATTAATGAATTGAATTTATCCCCTTATTCCTATCCAAAGGTAAAATACACAGCTGGAACCCCATGGATTCAAGAAAGAAGAAAATCATTAAGCTACACTGCACACTTACACAGATAATATTTATTAACATCTGCACATTATTAAAGCAGAACTCCTAAATATACTATAATGCCATTAGTCAGAGTATGACCTTTTGTAGGTTATATATTTTCCTGTCAGATTTTTGCAACACATCTGGGGGGGGGGGAAATGGCGTCAGACCAACAAATTTGCAGATAATCATGTTTGGGAACATTTTTGATTACTTTCCTATTAGTAGAGTAGTGCAATTAGAAATAGATCTAATAAAGATCAGGTAGGGGAAGATGTAATAGGATTAATGGAACGTGCAGCTGAGCAGCTCTGCACTGCCTCTAAGAATGTAGCAGGAGATGTTTGAGGAGACAGATTTATTACAACCAAAGGAAATGTTAAAAGTAAATGAAACTTTTTATAAGCTACCAAGACCACAAGTTAATGATTTTTTTCTCCCCAGCGTTGGAACTCCTTTTCAGTTTTTAAACTATTATTTATGATGGCTTGTTCAGAGTGACATGAAGCATGGTATAGAATATCTGAGGGCAAAGCAAATACCAGAAGACCAGCAAGAAAAACCCAAACTCATTTCTTGTAAATTGCAGTTGGAAATATTTTTGAACCCCAGTAATTTAGAATTCCTGTGCTTGCTTCGGCAGCACATATACTAAAATTGGAATGATACAGAGAATTTCTTTCTACATGGATTAATGCTCATCTGTCAGGGGCTGGACTGAGGAGGAATGGTGGGGGCCGCCCCCTTTCTCCTGAACCTTCCAGAGAACAGGAGGACAGTATAGATTTAGAACAGTGGTTTGCAGAAGGGCATAGTTCAGAGGCTGCAGAGGGGAGAAGCTGGGAAATATTGGAAGAGGAACAGCAGGAGGAAGAAACAGCAGGGGAGAAACAGCTGACAGACTCAGTGTCTATGGAAAGCATTCTTGACCCCCCCTCCCAAGACTAGGTGGGCATTGAGGGTAGTAGAACAGAAAGCTCAGCGGCAAAGAGCTCAGATTAGCCGACGTAGGGGTGACATAGAATAGGAGAGACGGAGGGCGTAGGACAGGGGTCGGCAACCCAAGATCCATGGGCCACAAGTGGCCCATGGGGGTCGTTTAACCAGCCCATGGACCCCTGCCACCTGCTCGGAGACCCCCACTGCCCTCTCGGTTGGCTCCCATGTGCCACACTAAACCGGCGCGGAGCAGAGCGGGGACCGTCTTTCACGATGCTGGCCAGCTTCCCATTGGCTGCAGGAAGCTCCTGCAGCCAATGGGAAGCTGTGCATGCCTCCTCCGTGCCAGAAGGAGTGCCAGAAATAGTGTTTGTGCATGCGTGTGCGCATGTACACTCCGGCCCACCGCGGTATCTGCAGGACCATGAACCGGCCCAAGCCACAAAAACTTTGCTAACCCCTGGGTTAGGGCTTTACTTCCAACAACATCATTTCTAGAGAGAGATTGCATTTCTTTGTTTCTTGAAGTGATTATAGAATAAGCTAATTGGTAAGAGCTCTTCTTTTTTTATCTGCTTTGTTGCTGCCACCGAGGTGGGGATCTGATCCCCCAAAGCCTGACACCATCACATGCAACGGACAATGGGCTGGGATGTGCAGGGAGAGGGGACCCTGTGATGCACTGGAGGTGGAGCGAACTGGTTTTCTCTGTACCGGTGTAAAAATGTATGCATAAACCGATCCCTATCAAACATACATTTTTAAGCAGAAAAAACGGAGAACCTTCATTCCTATTCGTTCCACCTGGTCCAATGTGTATATTTATCCATGTGTTTGACATTACAAGGAGTAGGAATGTCACCATGTAATTTGGACAATGGGTTTGCTTTTAAATCCACTTAACTCAACTAATGAGGTGGAGCAGGAGGTAGTCCTTAGCTTAAGGTTACCAGATTTTTTCCAATGAATCCCCAGACGCTTTTCAACTTCCTACTAAATAGATGGATTTTGTCAGGGGGCTGATTTGTAAATCCAGGGACTGTCCCCGGGAAAAGGGGACATCTGGTAACCTTAGCTTAGTGGGGCTGCTGCTGCTGCTGCTGCTATTGTTGTGTGGTGACACACCACACCAGGGCAAGGCTGGATTAGCAATGTGTAGATACTGGAATGGAACCCTGAACACCAGCAGGCCAAAGAGTCAGCAACTGTACATCACCCACACAGGGCTGATTCTTCTTTCCACTGCCTCTGATGCTACCTCTCCATGTTTCCCAGTAGAGATATGGATACTTTCTGCTCAGTTACTGCTTAGAGATGATAGACCCAGCATTCTACCATGCACCTCTTTGCCACACACGTCAGCCCCTTTACATGTAAAAGGATGGCCATTGACTTGGATTGCTCTAAAACAGAATGAGACAAATTCATGCAGGAACCTCAAACTACCAAGTCATAGAATCGTAGAGTTGGAAGGGAACCTGAGGATCATCTAGTACAACCCCCTGCAATGCATGAATATGCAGCTGTCCCGTATGGGGATTGAACCTGCAGCCTTGGCGTTATCAGCACCATACTCTAGCCTAGGCATAGGCACACTTGGCCCTCCAGATGTTTTGGGACTACAACTCCCATCATCCCTAGCTAACAGGAGCAGTGGTCAGGGATGATGGGAGTTGTAGTCCCAAAACATCTGGAGGGCTGAGTTTACCTATGCTTGCTCTATCCAACTGAGCTACTATATAAGTCCTTAACATTAAGGGCATGCCAACAACTTACAATGACTACTAGCCACAATATCTATGTTCTATTTCCAGTGTTGGAGGTACTATACCTCTGACGATCACTTGCTCGGCATTGTAAGCAGGGAGAGTTCTCTGGTGCGCATGTTCTGCTTTCAGGCTTCCCATTGGCCTGGTTGGCTACTGTGAGTGGTAAGCTAGATGGGCCTTTGGTCCGATCCTGCAGGGAATCTTCTTAGGATTCTCCATTAAGCTGATCCATCGGGGGGCATTGGGCTAAGAAGGAGGAACAGTGAGGAATGAGTCGACCACCCCACCTGGTAAAACTCCCCCTACCTTCATATGTAGTTTATTTCCACATTGATAACAGTGTGACAGTTTTGAGTTGTGGATCCCAGTCTAGCTTACAATTATGAGCTGCACGTTTTTTGTTGGTAATTATGGCTATTTGTAATCATGAGGTTTCGGCAGCAAGCACTGTGCAATATGCATATTAAATAGAAGTAGTAACTAAGGTTCTAGTCTTTAATAAGCTTAATCAGTTGATTAATCAGCAAAGGGTTTTGCTGATTAATTGGGGAAGGTCAATTTTATTCAATGAGGACAGATTTTAATGGGAGAGAAACTATGCGTTTTTAAATACAGTGCTGGATCTGAGATGTTGCCATAACAGGAAGCACAAAGGGGGAACTGCCATATCCCCCCTAAGGAGAATCTATATATTCCTGATTTGTGGAGAAGAATACATATCTCAGAAGGGAAATTCTTAAGTTCCTCCCTCCCTCCACACATTGCTATGGAATCTCAAAGGGTGGAAATGCAACTCAACTCAGTGATGCTTCTCCTTTTAGTACTTCCCAGGAAGCAACTTTTCCTGGAAAGTGAAATTAGATTCATCATAACTTAAATCAGAGTTCAAAGGTTAATGAAGAAGTGGTATGTGAACCAACAGCATTTTTATTTATCTTTAGGAATTGGAAAATAATATATGAGGAGGTAAAAAAGAAGAAGAAAAAGGTAAAGGACCCCATGGCGATTAGGTCCAGGCAAACGTGACTATGGGTTTGCAGTGCTCATCTCGCTTTCAGGCCGAGGGAGCTGGCATTCATCCACAGACAGCTTTCTGGGTCATGTGGCCAGCATGACATTGCGCTTCTGGCGCAATGGAACACCCTGATGGAACCAGAGCACACGGAAGCACTGTTTACCTTCCCACTGCAGAGCTACCTATTTATCTACTTGCACTTTTTGGCGTGCTTTTGAACTGCTAGATTGACAGGAGCTGGGACAGAGCAACGGGAGCTCACCCCATCACATGGATTCAAACTGCTGACCTTCTGATCAGCAAGCCCAAGAGGCTCAGTGGTTTAGACCACAGTGCCACCCACTCCCTGTAATATATGAGGAACCCCCTCCCCCACCTCAGTAACTTAAAATGTCTTTGTCGTGTCCATTCATCAGCATCCAACTTTTTATCAGTATAATTGCATGGGGCGGGCGGAGCAGCAGCAATTGTCTGCATTTTATTCAATTAATTTCCAAGATATTGAAATAGAATTGCAGTCAGAATCAGATTGGGTTAACAAACGGAGACCCAATCTTATCTAAAATGATTTTGCTGCGTCTGCTCTGCAGCTCCCTAGCACAGTAATCCTCTTTCTTAATTTTGCTCTCTGTCATTCACTTGTCGTAAGTCCTATTGCCATCACTTTTAGACTCAAGGTGAACCTTAGCTTCAAAAGGATTGTTTTTTCTCATATGACCTTTGTCTTATGTTCTCTGGTTGTCTGTTGTTTTGCTTCGTAAGATGAGATACTGGCCAGGTTTCTGTGTAATGCTAAGACATGGAGGTGACTGTAAACCATGTTTTATAAGTCAACAACAAACCATAGCTTACAAATATGGTTTGTTTGTGGTTAATAAACCATGATTATGACACTGAGCTGAGTTTGGATGATCAAATTAATCATATTGTTGGTTTTTAAAAAGCCAATTGCTTAGTGTTATGTGCAAACCAGGCCACTGTATCAGTGTTCATTGCTTGCATCTGTTCTCTGATAACTAATAATTAGTGCATCTGATGTAATTACCATTAATAATAAGAATAGTCATATTAAAAGCTTCCTGTTCTACACAAACAGAATTTTATGGTTTGCTTAAATGACCAAAATATCTGTTCAATACTTCTATGCTTCAAGATAATCGGAATGTAATGAGATTTTAAATTTACCTGTGCAGAAAACAATACAGTCCTATATTAGAAGAAAAAATGGAAATTGCCACTATTGGCTATAGTGCGGAGGGAGTGAAACCCTCTTTCATCCACTCTCTGCTGTGAGAAAGGCAGCATTTTTCAAACAGGGGAAATGAAAGTAAGGTCAAAATGCTATTAATTACCAATTTGCCTAAGGGATACATGTTTGAAATGTTTTTTTGTAGGTTGATGAGTTTGATCATCTCAATCTGAAAATTTGCTTGAGTTACTCTTCTTGCTTGTTAAGTACTATTCCTGCAGCGTGCCTCTGATCCAATTTGGAATAATATTTTTTAATTGCTCAGAATGATGGAACATGTTGCTTTCTCAAATGCTACCCACCTGCACCATTTTTTAAAAATATTCTCAATGGAACTTCAGACAAGAACACACTGAAATATGAGCATAATTTCCATCACTGCGCTGAAATGTTGATATCAAAGCTCAGACATCAACGAGCTCAGAAAATGTACAGAACACTCATCCCTAAGGGGATATTTTTGCTACAAGCATGCTTTAAGGCTTAAAAAGTTGCAGAATTGACCTTTAATGAATAATTCTGCCCTTGGATGCAGCATTTTCTCCCACTAATCCTATTAGATAAACTAGCGGGGCTGTAGGGGGCTCTAAACCTCATCTCTCATGAAAGTCCTGATCTGGAATAGGACGAAAATCCCTTCTAAATGAAAAGGACATTTTTACAGGAGTGCCCCTGAATCACATTTGAAACGACAGTGAGGAGGGAACTTGTTGGAGTCCGGATCCACATTGGCTGTTTATTGGGTAAGGGGAGCAAACCCTGTACTCAAGGGCAGAACTATGACATTTAAGTCACGGGTAGGTTGGTCTTAGTACTTAATCTTTTGGAACAGAGTTGTACGTCCTGGTGCAGCCAGCAGCCAGCGGAGAGGTTTTCACAAGTTGCTAGCTGTGAAATAAGCTGTGAAACCGGTTGTGGACCAACAGCAGTAGTGCCCACAAAATGTGTTGGTTGTAAAAGCTGAAGGCTGCTCACCTGAACTCAGGGAAGTACAGTCCCCACCCCTGCTTATTTGGAAAATACTGTACCCAGAGCTAAACTGAAACCTGTTTTATTGTGGAGTGAAAACTTTTGCGTATACTCAGTGATTGCTGGCTCTTGTTAAGTGTTGTTGTTGTTGCTGAACTGTGCTTGTTTTGCATGGACATTTTATTTTATTTTTATGTCCCCCTTTGGATATTTTCCCTATTTCTCCGTCTCCCCACAACTTTCTAAGTCTGTGGAAATTTGCAGAGAATGAGGATCTGAAGTACAAGTGATGGTGAATGACCTATTCCAACATGGATGTTTCTGGTATTTGGAGACTTTTGAGAAGTTTTCGCTCATTCACAGGACTTCTAAGTGATAGCGAGAGTATTTCCACTTAAAGGTGTTCCAATAAACATTTGCTGGAAACCATCAAGTGAGAACTACAGAGGAAAATATGTCGGTGTATTTATTCCACTCATACCTGAATCATTTTTAGTTAATGGTGATGGGTATCTGTATTGCTAGAGCCAACGACTCAAATCTTTACCACAATGTTCTCATTTCCAGTTCTATTGCAAGAGAGGGTGAGTTTGGCATTCTTTAAATGCTTCTAAAATATGCCTTTGGTATCAAATAAGTAAATGAATCAGAGGAGAGGGTTGATTTGTCTTTGTGCCAGTAGTGCTTTTGTATAAAGATGGCAACTAAGTTGATCAGCCCAAAGCGGAGTACATCAGTCATGTACTAAAGACACAAACCACTTCGCAGTAAGTGCAGTCGAGCAGCACACCACAACCAGAAATATGGATTGCTTGCATTTATTTCCCTTGAAAGCCAATTGTTGTGACACTCCAGAAGCTTGACTGAAGAGGCTTGAAAACCCTGTGGTATTACAAATGGCACCTAGGCAAAAATGTTATGTGCCTGACCTTTCCTCGATGTGCCACACAGCAGCCAGTAACAAAACAAGCTGTCTAAATGTCAAAGCAGCAGAATAAATAAGAAAATCCAATCACTGAGCCGGTAGCTACCAGTTAGTTTCCTCTGCTTATATCATCGGCATGCGGCAAGGGAAATCTCATTTGTTTTACTGCCCCATCATTGAGTCGTCCTAGCCTAGCACAAGAAATGCCAGTGCTGTGCAGTCTTCATATTATGGGTAGAAGTCTGATATTTGGGGAGGGGGTGGGACAAATGGTATTGGATAATGTTTTTCTATCGCCCTATCCTTCTATCACCCCATCCCCCCATTGTATGAAAGAGCTGATCATGACTTTTCAGAAAGAAAGTTTGTCTGATGTGTATCTCAGTAATGGACTGAATGAGAGCAAACAACACAGAGCTCAATCTAGATAAGATTGTCGGTAATGGTTGCCAAGTCCAGGCAGGGGAGGCACAACCCATTCTGCATGGAGCCACTCTTCTTGAACAAGAAGGTGCACAGCTGAAAGGGTACTCCAGCACCCATCACTGTCACAAGCCTCCATGGTGCAAGGAAAGGCAGCTGGCTTTCTCCTGATGGCATCATATTAGTTAGCTGGTGGTGAGGACATTGTCTCACACACTGGTTCTTCATCAGTCCTAGTCTGTGGGAGCCAGGGTGGGAGCCAGAAAGCCCTGGCAAGGTTTGTAGTGCCACCTGGTGTCTTGCTGACCCAGTGACCAGCATGTCTGTGCCTTACATGTATTAGAATTGTATTGACCTTAAAAGGAGTTGTGTTTCCTCTGGGCAGTGTTGACCCTATATGGTGTGGGTGGGTTTAAGCTGGCCAGATGAGGTAACATGAGACACTGGCAAGCAGCCATGCGGCTGGAGAGAAAAAAGGGTAATAAAAACGGACTGGAGAGGAGAAGATGTCTGAAAGAGCTGCTCCATCAGTCCAAGGAAATAAGCTAGCTCTCTGCGTCTTTATTTTATGCTGAAAAGCGCCATTTGTAACGGCTGGCCCGACAAGTGGTGCCCCGTGTGAGGCTGAATAAAAGATACGACTGAGGTTTTTAAAAGAGAGCTAAAGAAGCAAGATTGAAGCAAACAGTCTGGGCAAGACTGTGAGAAGATTTTTGATCCAAGCAGTGGATATTCATCGACTTACCTCGCCTGGAAAAGGCTGCAAGCGCTATTCATCTACGGATCCAAGGTTAGTCGATCCCTTAAATATTGATTTTAGAAAAATGGGCAGCTCTTTGACTACTCCCCAACAGAAATTTTTAAAAGACTTAAAATTTCTCCTCTCCTGCAACAAATTGGAAGTTCCTGAGGGAGATTTGATACAGCTCATTCTGGCAATCGATGAACATTGCCCCTGGTTTCCTGCAGAAGGAACTTTGGAATTAAAACATTGGGATGATATTGGAACACATTTTCATGGGCTTCCCAGCATTGGTGTACGGAATTTAAATGCATGGTGCAAGGTTCGATATGCTATGGGTTCTTTATCACCAAAAAATATCTCCATAGCTGCATTGCCAACACAAGCTCAAGCTTCTTTAATTCAGCCTGCTGTCCTGCCATGTGTTCCAGCCCTTGCTTTGCCTGCAGCCCCAGATCCCAAACCTCCAGACTGCAGTTCCTCACCAGAAGACCCAAATCTGCAAAAATACCGTGGTCTGGCTGGAAATGATCCTGCTCTTTCAGCAGCAGCAAAAGCAGCTACCCCTTTGCAACGTGCAGTATTTGCCTGTTCCTTAACTCAGGATACCAAGGCATTCCCTGGTGTTCCAGCAGGAATTCAAGCCCAGCTTTTGGCTCCAGATGAATTCAAGCCTTTGGCACGTACAGTTTTACCCCCATCAGCTCACGAATGGGAAATTGCCTGTGGTGCTTATGCTCCTGCTTTACTGAAACAAGCAATGAGAAAAATCCCAGAACCTAGAGAATCATATCCTTCCTTTATGGACAGGCTGATTACAGCAGTGAGTAGCCAAATTGAAAATCCTGAAGCCAAACAAATAATTATCAAACAATTGGCCTTTGAAAATGCCACTGAGGATTGTAAGGTTGCGTCGCGCCCGATAATACACCTTCCTGCCACTACGATGCTACGCATTTGTCAGTCTGTTGGTACAGCCACCCACAAGGCTCAATTGCTGGCAGCAGCGCAAGATAAAAACCAGCCTGTAGCCATGAATACAACATTTCCAGCATGGCAAACCAAGATCACTGATACCTCAGTGTGGGTAGAACAGTGGCCTCCACCAAAAGAAAAAACCGCAGCAATGGCACCATCTCGTTTCTGAACAGCTTATTTCTGAACAATTAACTTTTGGCTACATTGAAACATCTTTATCCCACTGGATCCAGCAGACAGGAACAGTTTGCTTTTACATTGCCAGTATATAACAAATTGCAATCCACCCAGTGATATCAGTGGATTGTTCTGCCACAACAGCATGTGGAACTCCCCTACACTTTGCCAAAATTTTGTGAATGAAGCATTGAAACCTTTCCGCATGCGCCACCTAGAGGTGCTGAACACAAGCTGCATCTGGCAATATTTGCTACACCATTGTTGCCAACAGGAAATTTATATGCTCAGACGGACAAGAAGAAGACTATCTGCATTATAGAATGGTTACATTTACCTCATACCCCTTTGAAGAACATTTATTCAGCAAATGAATCCACATCAGACAATTGTTATCAAAGGACGTTCACGTGCTATAACTTTGAGCAGTTTTGATGTTGCATCAATTTATATGCCATTTTCACAGACTGAACAGCAGCATTTATTGATCACAAATGCTGCCATGCAAATTGTTTTGGCTGATTTTATAGGTCATCATTTTTAATCCTCCAAAGGATGACCGTTTGACATTTCTGACACAAGTCACTTATGTTTTGACAAACCCCTTGTCTCTCACACTTCTCCCCTCTGCATTAATCCTCTTCACAGATGGAACAAGAAGTATGGGGGTGGTGATGTGGGAGGAGGGAGGAAAATGGGAAAGTTTATTTACCTCTTCACAGTCTTCTGCCCAGCGAGCAGAGCTAGCAGCTGTGATTCTTGCCTTTCAATCCTTTCCTACTCAATCTTTCAATCTTATTGTGGATACTCAGTATGTATATCGCTTTTTGCTATTTTGCCAATATCTTATATAACTCCTTCCTTGGATTCTGACTTGTTTTCCTTGTTTCTTGCCCTGTAGGCCTTACTTCAGCACAGAGAGTTCCTTATTATGTTGCACATCTTCGCTCCCACACATCACACCCAGGGTATTTAGCAGAGGGAAATTCAAGAGCAGATTCAGCTCTGAAGAACATTTCTGCCTTCTCTCTTTTCTGATCCTATACTATGTTATAACAACCTTCATCTCCCTGCAAAAGCATTGGCTAAGCAGTTTTCTATTCCTTTGGCCCAGCATATATTTCTAAAACATTTTCGGAATTTTGTATGTTGTGGAATGTGAAATTAACTCATGGTATACACTTTAACTCCATAGGGCAAGCGATAGTGGAAAGAGCGCACCTGATGTTCAAAACACTATTGCTAAAACTGCTTGGCGGCCGAAACACACCAACAGCAGACATTCCTTCAGCTGTTCACCAAGTTCTTTTTGTGTTTAACATTCTTTTATATCCAAATACTAGGACCCATACTCCCGCGGAATTGCATTTTAGGAAGGAGGAGGCACTCCCCCACCCCTTGGTGGTGTACAGACGCTTGCCTGATCCCGCATGGCATCGACCTGTCCCGCTGATCACGTGGGGACGAGGGTACGTGGCAGTGGATGTCGAGGACAAGCCTTTATGGGTTCTAGCTCGATGCGTGCAGCCATGGCAAGTCCCTTCAACTGCGGAAGTGCTTCCTAACCATTTGCCTTGCCATCCTTTGCTGCACCATTATACAAGGAAGAGAAGCAGACGACACGGTCCAGTTGAAACCACCATATTTCACCTTATTGGCTGGCAAGCAGCAGTTGCCTGAATCCTACACTGGCTGGCAGTATTCACGGCTCAGCCACTCTCGAACTATAAGAACAGTGTTGTTGAATGGGACTTTAAGGGTGAAAATTATCAAAAGATATGGAGGAATAATATTTTTGTACAAGTTATGATTAAGTTTACTAGTTTATTGCATGCTTCTAAATATTGGGTATGTATGCCTGCCCCCAGTTATTTTCAAATTAAAGAGGGAAAGAATCATGGGGCATATATCCAAACTGTCAATATACATTGAAATTCATGTTTAATAGCTCTTGTTCTCTTACAGGAACATACAGTGACCAATCTCAGTGCTATAGAAGTGACACCAGTGCATGGCTAATAAACTAGAAAGGAAGCCTACCATGCAGCATGGAATCAGAATTCTTATATTCTTATGGAAGTTGGCTTCGACATTTATTGATTATAGTGATTATTATAGTAGTTATTTGCATTATTTTGTGTTGCTATATACAATGTATTCATTCTTTTTGTGTTGCTATATACAATGTATTCATTCTTAATTTCTGTATGTACTGCATGGTTCTCCAGTCCACGGCCCGCTTCCGGTGTCAAAAGAGTCGCTTATCACGCTCGACAAAGCCATTGGTACTGATATATATGATTATGCTTAAAATATAAAGAAAGAGGGCATGTGGGAGCCAGGGTGGGAGCCAGAAAGCCCTGGCAAGGTTTGTAGTGCCACCTGGTGTCTTGCTGACCCAGTGACCAGCATGTCTGTGCCTTACATGTATTAGAATTGTATTGACCTTAAAAGGAGTTGTGTTTCCTCTGGGCAGTGTTGACCCTATATGGTGTGGGTGGGTTTAAGCTGGCCAGATGAGGTAACATGAGACACTGGCAAGCAGCCATGCGGCTGGAGAGAAAAAAGGGTAATAAAAACGGACTGGAGAGGAGAAGATGTCTGAAAGAGCTGCTCCATCAGTCCAAGGAAATAAGCTAGCTCTCTGCGTCTTTATTTTATGCTGAAAAGCGCCATTTGTAACGGCTGGCCCGACACTAGTCTGCAGTGTAGACCAGAGGTAACCAATGTAGTAACTCCAGATGTTGCTGAACTACGGCTTCCATCAGGCCTGATCATTGGCCATCCAGGTTGGGGCTGATGGGAGTTGCAGTCCAACAATGTCTAAAGGGCATCAGGTTGGACATAAACTGTAGATAAAGCACAATGGACTCAATGGAGATTCCAAAGCAGTGCTCCCAACCCACTAACTTAGAGGAACGCCGTTCTTCATATGCTTGGCTCTCTCCAATTGAATTCCCCCCTCCATCCTGGGGCTTGTCACACTGTTACATTTAATTCCCCCTGTGATCAAGAGCTCTTTTCTCAAAGAGCATGTATAAATAAACCACCCAAACTTTTGTTTTCCCATTCCCTCCTACAGTGTTGACTTAGTAATGTACGTAAGGAAAACAGGGCCACTGTGACCTCGTGCTGAGCAGAATAAAAGGAGAAGAAATGTGCTTTTTGAAAAACATCTCAGCCTCACATCCTCGAGTGCATTAGTCCCCAAAAGTTTAGTTCCTGGAATTTGCTCAGCAAGCTGACAACTGGGCTGTTTGGCTGCCAAAACCTGAAAGAGAAAAACAGATCTCCAGCTGAGATTGAGCCACTGTTTCTGTATTTTATTTATTTATGTAGATGCTTTCCCTTTCCTGTCTCAATTACAATTTCAAGAGGGCTCATTACAGTATCTCTCTCCCTTGGGCACAGTTCTCGTTTACGCAGTTTTCTACTTTCACAAAGGGTGGGATCCAATGGGTGCTGCTACACTGATGGAAGGCATCCGTCAGCGAAATGGGAAGAGAGGCAGCTCTCAGTGATAACTCCGCTCTTCTGATTCCACCCTCCCAAAAAAGAGATCTGTGCTGGAAAGTTGGGAGATATGTGGAAAACTATGGGAAGGCTTTCAGACACAGTATGCCTCTGACTACCAGCTGCTGGGAGCTGCAGGTGGGGAGAGAGCTGTTCTGTTCAGCCTCTGCTTGCAGGCTTCCTGTGGACATCTGGTTGGCCACTGTGAGAACACAGGGCAGGACTACATGGGACTTTGGCCTGTTCTAATGGGAATGAATTTCTGAAAGCTGCCTCTTTCTCCTCATTCCACTGACAGGCATCTTGCATCAGTGTAGCAACACTCTTTTGATTCCACCCCCACTTTTTTAACCCCCAATGACATAGATGCTTTGTCAGAGCAGAACTCTCCTAACAGAATTTTCCCTGCACTAGGTACCAAGAGTCTTCAGAACTCCAAGTGGTCTCTTTACCTCAGAGATACCCCTCACAGATGGGGCCCTTACTCAGGGAGATTGGTCATCCCCTTCTAACGCCACTCTTCTCTCCTTCCTAGTTTGCTTCTGAGGTTTACAGTCCCAAACTCTTCCTTCCTGTTTCTCTTTTCTTCCACTCTTCTTGTCCTCAAAGAGCTAGCACAATTTCCCTCTGCTGTTTGGTCCTTCCTATGCATCTCCCATTTTCTCCCTCTGCTCCAAGGCCTGTTGACTTCCTTGTCGTATCTGTGCTTCTAATCTGTCACTCCTGTCCCTTTCCTCCTCTACGCTAGGACTGGTACCAGGCAGTCCCACACAAGAGTTTTCAAAGAGATGCTGGCCACTCTCTGCATCCTTCCAATGTGCATCATTCCTGCGCAGCTCTACTTTTGTCATACAGGCTGAAGAGCCACACAGAGACAGACTGCTTTTGATGGGATCCCCTCATACCTCCCTATTGACTTTGCCTTCTTTTTGCAACTTCTAGCAGCAAGCTTTCCAAACCTGCCTGAATTGTAATTCAATTCCATGTCCTACAGATCCAAGATCCAGGCTTAATTGCCCTATATTTTTTGTGGGAGGAGAGGTGTTTGATAATTCTAGCCTGCTTCTCAAGTCTACCACTATTTTAAGAACATTGCCCTCATTATGTTTTGGGAGATTATAATGCTTGCATGCATAATCCTACTTCTTAAATGGATTTGTTTCTTAACATCTAATAATAATAATAATAATAATAATAATAATAATAATAATAATACATTTATTATACCCTGCCCATCTGACTTGGTTGCCCCAGCCACTCTGGGCAGCTTCCAAGAAAAATACAGGAAAAACAACAACAAACATTAGAGGCTTCCTGAAACATGCACTAATATATACTCTAGTTGATTAACTGTTGCCCATCCACCTTTAGGCATATTAAAATATCCTAAATGTTTTAGAAGAATTTTCTAGTTCCTTGTCAGACTAACCCCAAAGAAGTAAAAATTAAATATGCATCTTGCAGCTGCTAAACACCTGAAACAGTCTTATACTAACTCAGATTGTTTGTTCACCTTATACTAATTTATACTAACTCATATTATACTAACTCAGATTGTTTGTTCATAGTATTGTATATCCTGGTTGCTAGTAGTTCTGTAAAGTCTCAGGAAGAAGCCACTCTCGGTAATGCCCATGATCCCTCATTTAAGTTCTAGGAATGGAAAATGGAACCTCCAGCATGAAAAATGTGCTTTACTACCCAACTATGACCCTGCCAGTTCTTTCCTGTGTTGATGTTCCTGATACTGCATATGGCAGGTTTTTTGTCAGCAAGCTTGTTGCCTGCAATAGCACTGCAGCTGGGATTTGGGTATTTGATGGTTTGTCTGGGTTGGCCTGATATTTCCAGCTTCTATGATTTGTAAGTTGTTCGTTGGTTCACATCACAAGACGTGAAGAGTAGTGAAATAATGAATCATATACAGTGGGATTCTATACATATTCATAGTTGTTGCACACATACATACATGGGAATAAGTCCCATAAAAAAACAGTGGGACTTACTTCCATGGAATTATGCATAGAACTGCAACCTAATAAGTCTTTTTGTTTGACTATGTTTTGTCCTATGCTTTCCCCATTCATTTGAAATAAAAAGGTAAGGTAAAGGACCCCTGACAGTTAAGTCCAGTCATGAACGACTCTGGGGTTGCGGTGCTCATCTCACGTTACTGGCTGAGGGAGCCGATGTTTTGTCTGCAGACAATTTTTGCGAGTCATGTGGCCAGCATGACTGAGCCACTTCTGGCGAAACCAGAGCAGCGCATGGAAACACTGTTTACCTTCCCGCCAGAGAAGTACCTGTTTATCTTCTTGCACTTTGATGTGCTTTCAAACTGCTAGGTTGGCAGGAGCTGGGACCAAGCAACAGGAGCACACCCCTCCGCAGGGATTCGAACCACAGACCTTCCGATCAGCAAGCCCTAGGCTCAGTGGTTTAGACCACAGCGCCACCATTTGAAATACATTTCATTTAATAAGTATTTTATATAAGGGTATCAGCTTTTCAACCAACCTTTTAGCTGTGACTTTATTTGAACCAATTAGCAGTTGATAACACTTATCTGAATGAACTTGGACAGAGTATTTCACTTTGATGTAAATGTACATGAGAGTTTTAAGCTTGTAATTCTATACCCCATATCTGAGAGTCAGACCCCCCCCAAAGACTCAGTGGCTGTTACTTCTGAGTAGTCATGCATAGGACCCATATTGTCAAGGTAGGGGAAAGCTTGAGAAAATAAAAACCTCCAAGGCACATGCCTTTCGGTGTGTACAGCTCTGTCTTTCTGATTAATTGCTCACATTTTATTTTTGCAGAAGTCACAGACCGGGCAATTTCCATCATTGACTAGTATATGAAGGGATTCAGTTTGCATTATTCTCAAGTCCCTGTTCTTTGTGTGAAGTAATTAATCATTCTAAACTACTGAAATAAAGGTAAGTGAAGTGTAAAATAACTTATTAATTTACTACTTTGCTCATATCCACTTTTGAAAGAGTTTAACTTAATTTGCTGCCAGAGGAAATGCCTCTTGCTAACTGGCATTATGCTGAAGTTGTGATGGATAAAAATTCCTCTTAATATATACAAGGCCAAATCACATATCTTGCATATTTTAATCAAATTGGAGCTCAGCTGAAATTGATCAGAAAACATTTTTCCAAGAAAGTTTCTGCGACCCCTTTTTTCATCCCCTTAGAAAATACCACTTCGCAGAATTTCCTCGGAATATTGCCACCAGGTTGTTTGAATGGCAAGCACCACTACCGCTCCATAGTGCCCCACCCTGAATGATGCTTATCTTCTTCTCTCAAGAAGGTAAAATAAGTTTCTATATTGTATTTATCACAATGAGATTACTCGGCAGTAAGAAGAGCCGTCAAACTGGTTTTCAAATGAGTTCTCATCCATCTAGACAGTTTTCAAGGCAAGATCTTCCTAGCTTCACCCAGTGGTGTAGCATGGTTTTTTGGTGCCCACTGGGCGTGTGCACACCGGGGGCAGGGTGGGTCATGGAAGGTGAACGGAGCCTGCCATGCCAGCCCAGCCCTTGCTGCCAGTGCCTCTGGAGCGACTCTCCCACCTGAAGCCAAACAAGGCCACATTGTGCCGCTGGCCTGCCCACCAAGTCTCACCCTTGCTTTGTGAGGCTGAGGTTGAAGGGCACATGGCTGTTGCATCCTTCTCACACAGCCCTGCCAGCCCTGAGTCGCTCTTTGAGGCTGGGATCTGATCTGAATAATTCACCCGGTACCTCCCTTGCCGCCTGAAGCTTGTATTGTATCTTCTTTTCTGATTCTGTCGTGGTCCATGCAGGCCACGCAAGCATCTTCCTAGTCTTCACTGATTTGTCCTCCTTTTCACTCCCTATAATAATCTTGCATTGTGTCGAGTTCATTTAAACGATTGTAGAGCAGCCATGCCAGGTTTTTTTATCTTCATTTTTTGTAGGCTTACAATTCTCTGTCTAGAATAACTCAGTGGAACAGTCATGCCCTCTTGAACTCTTTTCTATTAGGTTTTCTTTCGAAGAAGATTCCCTTAATCATGAAGTCTGGTTTTCTGGAATCTTCTTCCCTTTTCCTTTACTTTGGGTCACAAAAATATGTGTGTCCCCCCCCCATATCACCCCTGCTTTTTCTCACCTGCAAGGCACCTGACACTTAAGTGTTCACTATGAATCCTCCTTTGCTAATCAATAAATGCTGACCCTAGCTGCCAACTTTTCATATAATATTTAATACAAAAATGCTGTCTGCAGAAGTCTTGTTGTGAAATACATCACAACAGTTGCTTAGCTGCTTGTCTCTGTTAATGAGAACCAGATCTAAAACAGTTGAGTGTCTACTTGCTGCTTTAGTCATCTGAAGCAACAGGTTCTTACCACAACCCAAGTTTTCATGCATTTTTAAAATGAATATCAGTATTGACGTCCTCCATTATCTGACTTGTGGACAGTTAAATCCTTTCTTCTAGAACCCCAGACAACTATGTCTCTTATCTGTTTTGCTGGTCTACAGGAGACTCCAATTCTAATACCTTACAGAAAACACCAGAAAAATCTGAAGTAATGAGAATGAAGGAGGATAAAATAGCAGAGAACAAAGCAGGGAAGGCAGAGACAGGTTATCCACAAAATCAAACTGGATATTCTAGCTCTGGGAATGAATTAAAATTTTGTCACAGTGCACTTCTCATTTGGTATATGTTTCACTACACAAAGCAAGCAGTGGGTGCTGATGAACAACAGGTGAGGGACAACAAAATGGCGGATGAGACTTAGGTCCCATTTACACTGTACATTTAAAGCAGTATCATAACTCTTTAAACAGTCATGGCTTCCCCCAAATGTATCATGGGTATTGTCGTTTCTTAAGGGAGAGATGTTAGGAGACCCCCTAGTCCCCCCCACAGAGCTACATTTCTCAGCGTGGTTTAAAAATCAATCCCACTTTCCCAGAGAGCTCAAGGAATTGTAGCTCTATGAGGGACATAAGGGTCTCTTAACAACCTTAAATGTAAACTGCAGATGAGGTCCCACTTCATACGCAAACTGATGCACATGGGACATCCTGACACCATGTGATATGATCTGAATTGGCTGTTGCTATGAGGAAAGAGATCTTGGGAGCCCACTGAAACCATCAACTCACTGTGCAGCAGTTGTGAAAAATGCAAACCCAGTGTTGAGAATGATTAGGAAAGAAGTTTGAAATAAAGCTGCCAGGATCATAATGCCTTTATGGTATGGCCACATTGGGAGTTTAGTATCCAGTTCTGATTGCCTCATCTCAAAAAGAACATCACAACACTGGAAAAGACAGGATGGGGAAAAACTCAATAAAAATACTGGTTGGTTGGTTTGCATACAAATGTTTATATAAGCACTTGGTCCATTACTTTTTTGAGGGAGAACAATAACTAAGAGGGGGCACAATAGAGGTTTATACAATTACAATTGGCATGGAGATGGTAGAGAAAGATTTTTTCTTTCTTTCTCTTTAAATACTGGAAGTTGGGTGCCATCCAAATAAATGGATCAGTAGCAGGTTCAGAACAGACAAAAGGAAGTTGTGTTTCATACAACATATAGTTGATTTTAAAGAATTTAATTCCAAAGGATGTGGCAATGGTCAGTTATATAAGATGGAGCAGATTGTGCTTATCCACCTCTGTGGGAAGACTTGAAAAGTAGAGGTCTCCTTGGATTCTGCCTGGCAAGTCAGATCAACTAAATTGATGGCAGCTGGCTTCTTCTAACTGCTTGCCAGATTCTGATTTGTCTTTGTGGCAGAGACTTTGTTAAGCTGCTGAAAAGAAGAAATGGATTTGGGTTTAATTTTATTATTGTAATATGTGCGTCAATTAAATCTCTAACTACCTAACAGCATACTTAACGGCAGTGCTCATATAGCTAAATAAGTCAAATTGTGCCTCAAAAATAATCCTTTAAAAGGGGATTTGAGTAAGACCGAGATGATAAGAGCTGTAATTTTGGATGATGTGTTCTATAAAGCTCAACATGCATCTGTAATAACTGGTAGTGATGAAGGTTTTCACCTCAGGGTTGAGTCATTTCCTCCAGCCACAATTACGCAGCTAACTCCTTGCCCTTCACAGAGCGAGAGCCTGAACTTGGCCCTGGATGTGTGTGGTCAGTTGACTGCCGATAGGATGTTAGAAAGTGCTAAGCAATGTTTAACCACACCAATTAAATGCAGACAGGCATTTATACATCATCAAACTATTCTATGGGGTTGTAGCAGCTCAGCTCTTCTAGTTTAAGATGAGCATTTTTGGGTGTTCTGTGATCTTTAACACATCAAAAATATTAAGTGTCCTGCTATAATGAGTTCATATTATTGTAATGATAAGGTCTGAACTGAAAATCAAGGAGAGGGGCATTCTGTAAAACACTTTCAAAAATGTGCCTCCCTTTAAGGACTCCTTAGAGGGGCCACAAAATCGGTTAGGGTCAATGCAGTGCTTGCATTCAGCCACTGCCTGACCCTTTTGGTATTTTAGGTGCCACCTGGCATTTAGGAAGCCAGCAGTCCAGGCTGTGCTTTTCATAGCCTCAGTCAGCTTCAGCACCATTTGTTGGCTTTGAAAAAGTCATCCTTTTCCCAAGAATGACAGCATCACATAGGTTATCATATTGGGATTTGTGGTAATGCCAATTGGGAAAAATAAAGCTAATTCAGATTTGGGTTGGGCAAGCACACTTGACATTTCCTGAGCACTTGACATGCATACTCTAAGGATATAGTTGCCTGCCAGCATGCCACCCTGCCCATCCCAGTAAACATGGGAGAGGACCAGCAGGTCTCTCTGCCGATGGCAAACGATGATCTGTTCATCTTCTGTCACTGTGGGGTTTGGAGCTTCATGTATGTGTGGCTGAATTCAGCTTTGACTAAAAAATAAGCTGAGCTACATGCGAGGTTGTGGGGGGATAGGTCTTTTTCATCCGAACTCAGGGCATTTCACAAGATAATGTCCCATTCATTATAGAATGTTTTGCTTATGGAAAGTTTTCTAAGCCAAAAGTTGCTAAACACATAATAGATTACAAGTGTACTCAGGAATTTTCCCATTGTTGCTGTTCTAGAAGATGCATTGCACTGGTTCCTCTAACTATTGTGGTGGAGATGAAGAAGTTGCTGCAACAAAGAGCTGTAGGAACTTAATCTATTGTTTCTAATCCTTTGGGTTCCTATTACTGTATGTCAGTTCCTTCCTGGTCTGATCCCTTCCAGTTTAGAGCACCTTATGATATTTTGACAGTCATCTTATGGAATATTGTACAATTGTAGAGTTGCTTTTGTTGCTTTTAGTTTATTGAGCCTGCAGTCATTTGTGTTTTATCATATTGTACACCCCACCTTGGTAGCTTTTGGTTTATAAACGGTTTATAAATCTGCAAAAACAACAACAACCCAAACAAACCCAACTTCAAATTCAGCTCACTGAGGACGATGCTTATTGGGTGACCTTTAGCAACACACAATTTCCAGCCCAATTTGCCCTGGAAGGTGGTTATTCAGATAAACGAGCACTGTGGCATCAAATTGCAGAAGTCTGGTCATTGGCTTTTATTGATGTGATGAAATCTGACTTGCGTTTCTGGCAGAAAATGTCCTTGTCAAACCCAGTTCAGGCAGTTAAGTCCAATAGATAAATTCCTGTGCTCTGCGCACAGTGGAAGTTTTGGTTCATGTTACCCTTCCACCAGCTTCATCTTTTAATGGACAATGTTGATGAACATAGTGCAAAAGCTTTGCTTAGAACAATGATTTAGAAGCCCACATCCCTGTTTTCTTTTTTGATTGGGTGTTTCCCTCATTTAAGTAACTGTAGAAAGAAGTACTCCTACCTTTGAAAGAGAAATAGCTGAATGACACACCTGAAAAGAGAGTTGGGATATATTTCCCCATATATGTATAGGATGATTTTCTTGCCAGAAGAGAGCAGTGCATCAGCAGTAGAGCCTTAGCAACATGCACATTGATTTTCTTCCTGCCTGAACTACTGCAGGACAATTGGTCAAGGTGAACAGAAATGCTGTAAATGAAAACAGAAGGAGATGGAGATAAATTGATATCCCGTACAGCCAAAGCTTGAATTAGACAGGTACTTTGTAGGCCTTAAATGAATGGGGGCTTTAAACTCTGGGCATGAATTCAAAAAGGTCACGACAATACTTCTCCGATATCAGTTTTCGCCCTTGATTTGTTTCTAGGTAAATGAATTAAAGCATGACATCATGTTGCCTCAGCATATGATAATGCCAACCAATCAGAATATACACTGTGTTGCACCTTTAGGTCATTTGATCAGTTGTGCAGTTGTGTTTATTTGCTTTATGTTTTTTAACATCTACAGCAGGGTGGTGTGTGTTTTAGCTTTTGAACATTATTGATTTCCTTGTCTTCCTTGACAGGAAAAGGGAGAGGCAGATTTTTATTCTACGGCAAGATGTATCCTCCCTACACACATATTTCTATTTCTTTCCATTTTCCGGAAATATATAAGGACTGCACCAATAATGAATGGTGGAGTGGGGCTGCACTGCTTGCCTGGCCTCCCTCTACTGTATTGCTGCTGTATATCAGGATGGAACGGAACAGGTGAGGCGGTGATGTTTTTGGTGTGGCCCAAGTGCACCAGCAGAGCCAATCCCGTGCTCCTGCTGCCACCTTGCCCCTACCTCTCTCCACCTCAGAATGCAGTAGTGACTTAGCCAGAGGGAGACCAGGTGCAGCCCCACCACCTTCTCAGCAGTGGCGCACACCCTGTGAAATGCTCTTCCATCTGATATCAAGGAAATAAACAACTATCTGACTTTTAGAAGACATCTGAAGGCAACCCTGTTTCGGGAAATTTTTAATGTCTAATGTTTTACCATTTCTTTATGTGCTGTAAGCTGCCCAGAGTGGCTGGGAAAACCCAGCCAGATGTGCAGGGTATAAATAAAACAACAACAACAACAACAACAACAACAACAACAACAACAACGTCATCTGCTACAAACTATTCTGCAGCACACAGCACTGAGCTGCCTAACCATAGGTGGCAAATTGGAGAATGCATGAACTAAGCAGCAAATCATAACTCTTGGGCCCCCATACTAGACTCTGAGAAAGCAGTGACCCTTTTCTCTCTCATCTGGGGCTCCTTTCAAGCGAGACCTCTGGATCCACCCCTTATCTTCTTCTCTGTGAGAAATTCCATCTGGGCTTACCTGCCCCCAACACAGGAGATGTAGCTGATAGGATATGTGGCATGGTTGGCTACCCCTTTTCCTTCCCTCGAGCTAGTACAATTTGCTTCAGTCCTTGGAGCAGGGTTTGCCAAGCTTTTGGCACTCATGGGCACATTTGCAAACTGGAGAAAATGTTGTGGACTGCACATGCACACACACAGAAACCAGGTAGGCATCTAAGTCTATTTTATTGTCTACAATAGATAACTTCTTTGAAGCCTAATTTCAGCAGTGGGAGGGGTCTCCAGGATAGGCCTCTACAGGTGCATGGGTGCCCATGGTGCCAAGCTGACAGCCTCTGGCTTAGACACTGAAGTTTGTGCAGTTACTTTTCATTCCATTTATACCCACATTTCCTTAATAGAACTGAAGGGCTCCAAGAAAGGCTTCTATCCAGCCATGGAACCAAAGCTGCTTAATGTCAATAAATTCAGTTCTATAGATGTGGCCTCTTAATAGCTCTGGAAGCAGTGGCTGAAGGCATCAACTATTTTTTACCTGTCTATACTTTACCAGTGAAAGGACCCAGCTAGAATCTCTGACATACACTGTAACAAACCAAATAAAAAGAATGATTTGAGATAACCTTGAAGGGGTCTAATGAGCAGGCAAGCAATTGACGTCACTTAAGATTTCTATTGCTAGCAAAATGGAGGTCATACTGAGTTTAAGAAAAGCACAAACTAAGTCTTACTTTGATTTGAAGAAGAAAACAGGCGTGTGTGTGTGTTTGTGTGTGTGAGTGTGGTGTCTTAGTCTTTGAGTGAAAGATTCTGTGTAGTTCTAATAGGAGGAAAGGATTAAATCTAATGACACCGTGGTGATGCAAAACAATTCTGTTTTCTTCAATAATTGTGCATTCCATAAATACAAAGCTTGCTCACCTACTAAGGATAATAAAGTACTTCATATTGCAGTGCCTTTTGTAGAAATGGGAAGGGCCATAGTTTAGTGACAGAGTCGTACATTCATTGCTTTTAAAGTGGCTGGTTCAAATCCAGGTATCTCCAACTGTAGGTTTGCAGACAGCACAGCTGGAAGACACCTCAGCTTCACATTTTGCAGTATTGTTTCTAATTGAATTAGACAGAACTAATACTGTCAGGCTAAGGTTGCATTCGCATGACAGTTTGCATTTGCATGACAGTTTATCCCCTCTTTCCAACATTTCCCTACTGTTAATTGCTCTAGATAGACTTTTTGTCTGATCAAGCAGGGATCTGATGTTTATTATTTTCAATCTCATTATATTGCCTGTGGATTCACACATTACATGAGTCACAGGGCTGGTGCTGGTGCTGGAAACATTCCCAGTTTCCCTTCCCACCTCAAAGTCACTGGCTGCCATCCGTCTGGAGAAGGAAATGCATAATACGGGGAGCTCATGACAACTACTGAAGTGGAGTAAAAACACATAGGCATGTTGATACTGCAACAGAGGGCAATATGGGACATTCTGTAGCAGCCTTCTCCACCATAGTTCTCTCCACTTGTTTTGGACTACAACTCCCCTCTCCAACTCAGCCCAAGCCAGCATGGCCAGTGGTCAAGGAAGATGGGAGCTGTAGACAAAAACTTCTAGAGGGCTTCACATTGCATATAGGGTAGACTTGGCTACAGAGATGGTAGAAGCCCAGGTCTCCCCCTTCATTCTACAGTGCCTGTGTGGAACTGAGGGTGATTTACCACAACCTGAAATCACAATGTCGTATAAAACACAACAAATAAATGCAACCACAATGTGTGTTTCCACTCCTTTTCTTCCATAGCCTGATTCCAAATCTTTTTATGTTATTGCGTAGATAATTTGACCCTTGCATTCATCCCAAAGCTTGGAATATTCCTTAAAAAACCTCACATGGATGCAGCAAGCAGGTAATAAACAGATGGTGTACTCTGCGGGTGTGGGTTTTTTCGCCTGGTGCTCCACAACAACAAGGCGGGAAATCGAAAAGTCCCCAACATAAACAGATGGGATGGCGAGCAAACTGACATTGTCAGCAGTGGGTTTGCTTATTTTCAGATGGCGCCCAGCCTTGCTCCACAGGATCATCTGCAATTCTCAAATTCACATTCTGTTGTAAAACTGGCTCCTACATTTCATTTTGTATTCAGAGGATCACTCCTGTGAGTGACCATGTGGACAAAAGTGTGAGCAAGTTATTTCTGTAGTTTGAGTCCCCGTCTGTGAACTCTGTCAAACAAGACAGTGTGGTTACTCTTTATCTTTTCGATACTTGTACATGTCCTTCTTTCTGATTTTTGTATTTTTCTGTTCAACCAAAGCAGTAAGGTAGTCTTGTGCAATTTGTGATCTACCAATCTGAATGAAGCCCATTAGCCTGGCACTGTGCCTGGCTGCTTTCTTGACAAGCCCCTTGTCCAAAAATGCAGCAAAAAAATGCAAAAAAAGATAGGTCTGATGAGCCCATAGAGGGAGACCAAAGATTGTTGGTGTGATTTGTGAAGCTTATTGGATGATTCCACAGCATTGCAGGAACAGAGCTGATCTCTCCTGCCTCATTTTAAAATGCCATTCCAACACAGAGCTGCTGAGATTTTCAGATCACAGCTCCTGCTATTTTCATTCCTGCAAGCCCAGCAAATCATCCTCATGGTCTTCCCTGGCTTCTCCAGCCCATCCTGGCCCTCTTTAGCAGCTGACCAATCTGTCAGGGCAGCCCAAGACCCTTATCCAGATCATCCAATGACTGTCAGGGGCTTCACCTCCATCATACATTCTTCTTTTTCAAGGTACAAACTACACATCTCTGCACAAAAGCTTCTTTTCATTCCCCTTTCCCTTTTAAGCATGAGTTGTTGCTTAATGTCTTAATTGGCCTAGATATGACTTTGTGCTTTGATCTGGCATGCAGTCTTTGGTCTTTTTCTACTAATCTTTCAGAGGAGCCCTTGAAGAATATATTAAACACCAAATGTCAGGTAATGGATTCTGTTTGTCTGGTTTTATTTGATTGGACACCATGAGACCATGACAAAAATAATATTCTTTTTAATCTTTACCATACTGTAAAGCTCTGAGTGACTGAAAGTGCTCGCCTGCACATTTTCCGTGTTTGTTAACTTATTTATTTTTTAAAAAGCTCTTTCTGCTTCCAGAATACTGTGTATTTTTAAAAACTTTGGCCTGTTTCCCCTTAAATAGTATTCACAGTATGAGAATCACGTGAAAGGCAATTCATAAGATAAAAAATTTAAAAAGATAAAACATTAATTCAGTTCAGGCATCAAGAAAGCAAAGCCTTGCATGATTGCAGTTTTCATTTCAATTAATTTGGGGCATTGCATAACCACTGAAGGACATGATGATGCAAACATATATAGCATCACTTAATTTGGATGCAGTTCTTCTCACACAGATCCATACTGCTGAGAATAACAGAGCTGAACTTGATGGATACGTGAGAGACAACTTAGAGTTTAAGACTGATGGAAAGTATTGGGCATTATGAGAAAGAACAAAAATGCATGTGGTACTTGTGGGGGTACTTAATGTAGTACTCCCCACCTCCTGGTGGATTTTCCTTTCTTCAAAAATGTGTTTAAGGGAAAACTAATGAAAAAAGCACGATTGAACCAAAACTAAACACTATTGAGTCTCACTGCAGACAAAAGATGCTTGGTGGGCTTTGTGCATCTGACAGGGAAGTTGTGTTTCTGCCCCCATTTTTAAATGCCATTTCAACATAAGTCATTGCTGCTGAGATTCACATATCTGTTCTTGCTACTGAAGAGTTAAATACAAAGTTTGGCTTTCTTTCATTAAATCAGTCTGACGGAATTGTGTCCACAGTATGGGGCAGAATGTCCAGGAGAGATAGGTTTAGAAGATTGATTTAGCCTTTGCAAGAATGATGAAACTAGGATTTCACCTGGAAGAAAAGAAAAGAAATCCCTGTGCCAGTAGACTGACTGATGCATTCAATAGTGTTTGTAATTGGGCAGCACAACTGAATTATCACCACGGAAACTCAGACTCTCAAAAAGATCAAGGTCAAAGGAGGCAGTATGTAACACTGTGTAGAATCTGAGTTCTTTATGCCTTTCATTTGGGGGCTGTTCTGTTATTAACTTTCAGTTTCCATTATATCTGGAAGAAAGATCACTATCCCATATGAAGACCTCAGGAATCTTTATAACCAAGCATTCCTCTTCCTCAGCAGTCATACCAATTCCGTCTCTCCTCGAGAAGAGATGGAGGAGGAATTAGAGTGGTTTAGCAGTGCACCAACCCGATCCTACACAAAAACTTGCTTGTGGATCGGAATGCAGCTCCCAGAAGGATCATATACACTTCTCTGAATTTTGCAATGCAGTTTGAATGTGCAAAAGGTGTGCTCAAAAATACAAAAAAGTGTAACAAAATACATACAAAATGCCAATTTTACCAATGAATGCATTCAAATGCATATCTTATGTCATGGTGTGTAATTTCTGTAAAATTTGTGTACAATTTTAATGTAGATTTTTTGCGTATTCTTCTTTTAAAATCCACATGAAACAAGACATGTGCTGTTCCACTTGTGCAAGAGACTTCCCTTGTTTAGGGAAGATTTTAATATTTGATGAATTACTGTATTTTAATCTTTTGTTGGAAGCCACCCAGAGTGGCTGGGGAAGCCTAGCCAGATGGGCGGGGTAGAAATAATAAATTATTATTATTATTATTCTACCACAGTACACAGTGAGTGTGCAGATGTGCTGAGAAGCCAGGTGGAGTTCTCATTCACAAGGTCTCTCAAAGCTTTGAAGGAAAATTGTCATGAGGGAAAATAATAATATTTTATTATAAAAATAAGACTGTGTTATTAGTTTTTTCCAGTTATTTTTATTGATTTTCCAAATTTCAACCCAATCTCCATAAATTATTCCAAATTAATACCAAATTAATACAATTTTGATTAAATGACTTCCCACTCGCCTTTGTTGATGTGACCTTAGCTTCTAATATTACTGCATTGAGTATTTTACATTATCTCCAGTTACGATCCATTACCCAAAACAATCCCTTAATTTTCAGCTGTATTCATAGCCATTTCTATTCATGTTGAAACATTATTTGAAGCATTACATACTTTTGTAAAACTTCAAGTGAAAATAGAATACTTCTTTTCCTTTCATTCTGTGTATGACAGTTCTGATATAAGACCTTCATATATAATCTTCATTGGCCTTATCCTCTGCCATTTATATCAAAAGTCTCCATTTCTGAAGATGACCTTGAGCAGCATTCCTTTCTGAGTGCCTGCGGTGCTATTACTTTTGTTATTCAGTGCATGTGGTATTTGAGGGTGGCATTAATGCGTTACCCTCTTGGTGCCGATAAACAATGGCAAGAAATAGTAACTTTCAGGCGCCACCCATAAACAACTAGGGCTGGCGGTTAGGCTAAACGTGGCTGAGGTGCCTCCATGCTTAAGAAGATGAGAAGAACCCCACTGGATCAGTCAACAAGCCTACCTACTCTAGTATGCTGTTTTCACAGTGGCCAACCATATGTTGATGAAGACGTGGCTGCAACAGTGCTCTCTCCACATGCAATTCTTGGCCACTGGTATTTAGAGACATTCTCCCTGTGAGGATGGAGAGTATAGTAGTAATTGATAGCCTTACCCTCCGTGAATTTGTGTTTTTTAAGCAGTCCTAATTAGTGGCCATCCCTACCTCCTGTGGGAGCGGATTCCATAGGGACACCACCGCTCTCTGCTCCCTGATTCAAACAGAGGGCTGCTGGAATTGCCTGAATGCCCTAAACGTGGGTGGATGCTTCAAGAATTTTCTCTTTGCAAATTGACTTGATCTGCACTTCCTGGACAAATGTTCAGATCAGGACTTGGAATCAGTATTCAGCAGCTCCCACAAACGTCAAATATCTCAATGCACTTCTCAGCTCAAAAAGCAAATCAACATATGTTTAGAAACGAGTGGGAGGTTTTTTTATTATTTAATAATTTTTGAAAGAGAGAGAAATATGTTTAGAATTCAGATGTGAACTTCCTGGCAAGATTTTTATTTTTAATCACAGATTACTCTGGAAATGTGATGTGGGGGACGGACATATGGATGCAAAACTGCCACAGATTGGGGGGTGGGATGCTTTACTCACCCCTGGAGCACCTGTTACTATTACCAAACTAGTATGTATACACAAGAGGGGGACAAATGGGAAGATGTCTGCTAACTCCACCATCCCTCTTGTTATTGCCTTGAGCTCATGGAAGGCAAGCCTACAGAGTGGACAGCCTTTTGCATCTGTGGAGGCTTCGTGCAGGTTGTAGAACCTGACTTCCCATGGCCCTAACATTAGCTGCCCCTGGTCAAGAAAAAGTAGCAGAATCATTTGGTATTTCCCTGCCGCTATTGCCAAAATATGAATCTTCACTTGGCTTTTCTAAATTTGTCAAGTTCTAGATTTCTTTTTACCACTAGCCCCATACCTCCTCCCCAAGGGCGTACCAGTGCCGTGATTAGTACATTTATTAATTATATCATCTGCTATATCTGAAAGCATTAAAGTTATAATTGGATATGCAGTTACACACTGAAATTTCATAGTGAAATCAATGGGACTTGACCTGAGAACAAGACTGCAACCATAACCCTTAAAACTTATTGATTTCAAAGGATTTTGAACATGCACAATTTCATCTCCAATAGAACCTGCAATTTGCTTCTGAGAACCCTTATGTGTCTTTTTCATTTTCAATAGGCCTTAAGTGGAGAGGGCTTAATGACATCAGGACACTCATGGACTCTCATGTTGTCTGAATGTGCAGGTGGGGGAGAATGATATAGTGGCCTGGTGCATTGGCTGCAGGGCTTGATAATTTAGTTACTTAAAATCTTTCTTTGATAGATTCATATCCCAGCCTTCCTTCAAACCAGAGCAAGGGGTGGCTTCCAAGAAGGATAATTAAATATCATTATCAAACTAAAACAAGTATTAAAACCAACAAATCAAGGAATATGTAGTGGACACTGGAGCATTTATAGCAAGTGGCTGATTCCCTTCTGAGTGTGTTGAATGCTATTTTAGAGGCTCTAATGGCTTGCAGAAACAGATTTCATATGCTTGAGGGGGCCACAATCTGAAAGGGAGCTTGTGCTGGTTTAGTCTGGGAATATGTGCAAAATTGCACTAACTGCTTGGTCTGTGTCTTGAGTTTTCCTTTCCCCACACCTGATTTCTGTTCAGGGTTAGGATGCAAGCTGTGGTGGGCCTTTTGAAACAGCTCAAGGAAACAGGCCTTGGCATGACTCATCCATGTCCACAGGTCTCAAAGAATGTATGCATGTACATTGGTGGGTATAAAGCCAAGGATTATTTCAGCAGCTGAGTGGTAGTAAAGTGTGGTTGCGGTGAATCTCTCTCCAAACTTGGATCTCTGTAAAGCTGTATCTCTTCAGGTTAACCTCTAAAACCAGGTTACTGTACTTAGTAGTGTAGTTTAACATGCATCCACATCTCCTAACTTCATGTACATAGTGTGTTTGAACTGTCTAAGAGTTGCCATACAGTCGTACCTTGGAAGTCAAAAGGAATCCGTTCCAGAAGTCCGTTCAATTTCCAAAACATTCAGAATCCAAAGTGCAGCTTCTGATTGGCTACCGGAAGCTCCTGCAGCCAACCAGAAGCCGTGGAAGACCCATTGGACATTCGGGTCCAAAGAACGTTCGCAAACTGGAACAATCACGTCTGGGTTTGCAGCTTTCAGGAGCCAAAACGTCCAAGTACCAAGGCATTCGGGATCCAATGTACGACTGCATTTCAAAAAGTGTGTCTTGAGGCAGTAAAGCATTTTACACTGAACTGTGTGGGCAAGGAGTTTTCTTCGCTGTCAACACTGGAAAGGCTGACAACTGGAAATGGAGAAGACTCTGAAGTGCTGCTGGGGCTGGTCACAGTGGTATGATGTGATACCAAAACAGTTTTGCAGTTGACATATTAGCAGTTTGTTGTTTATGGTAGTTAGCCTTATTTTAAACCTTTTGCAGTCCCTTGCATGAAGGGAACGTAAAAGGAACGGCTCTATGTGGCTCACTTTATATTTTTCTGAGCAGTGGCTGTGTTATGCTGCTTTGACAAATGGTGTTTTATTACACAAATGTTTCCCTTTCCCTTAAACTTTTGCTCTCTCAAGGATTGTACAAATGCAAGACAAAATTGAATGGCATTTCTTTAAACATGATGACAACTCTTTCACCCTATAATTATGATGTAATGTGGAGCAGGTTAGAAGCTAAACTTCATCTCGTTTGTATTTTCACAAAGTAAATAACTTCATGGAGTCAGTCAAATTATACTGTAATACTTATACTGTTGTAATGGAGGTATAATGGGATTCTGCTGTTTTGAGGAACTATTGGTTAAGCAATAGCCTGAATAATTCACTGTTAAATTGGCTTTGGAATATTACTTCACAGACATAAGTAGCTTGTTTTGTAAATGACCTAGAACAGTCTTTACCTCTTCAAATTCCAAAATCCATTGAAAATAAAAAGTGACAATGCTGGTCAATTATTCAGATTTATTTTACTATTTTTTCTTTCTCCAGTTATGTAATCAGAAAATTAAGGATAAACCAAGGCTTCTTCCTTCTTCCTTCCCTTTCTCCCTTGTGTTTCAGAGTTTAATTCCTGGCCTGGGTCCCCATTTATTAGCCTGGTCAGTTATCCCCTATTAACCAGAGTTTCCTGGTTTGGACATAAGGGGAACTCTGGCTTAATACAAGCCAGGAATGAACAGCTGAAGCTGCCATACTAGAGTAGGAGAGCAGAACTGCAAGCCCAGTACTTGTTCCTGTCTTCATAAACCATTGTTTATGAACCTGGGAAGATGGTCCAAACCAGCTCATTATGGAAAGATATGTGATTTCTGTTGAAAACTACAGCTCCACACAGAAGAAGGAAATGTATGCTTATTCCCAGAGTTTTCTCATGCTCTTCTAGTGAAGCACAGCAAGGAACCTTGGAATGTGATCTACATGTTGTCTTTTTGCTACATAGTTGCTATCAGGAGAACAAGAAGCGGGAGAGATAGAAGCTCCTTTTAAAGTTCCAGTCCTGTATGAGCTGTGACGTCCTAAGATTCATCCTAAGATTCTTTAACTGCAGATTCAACGCCCTGGACTTCTAAAATTCAAAGTTGGTGCTCTGCTGGGTCTTCTATTAACATAGTTGCTGAACTTACACAAGGTTCTCCTGGATGGGAAACAGCAAGCAAAATCTTGCAACACATGTTCACATGAGTTGTCCCCATATGCACCATAATGTCAAGAAGCAAGTACAAAAAGTCGATTCACAGACCATTATGTAGAATGATACGAATGGAACATTTCCAGAAAAACTAGTCCAATTTAATAGCTTAAAACAACACAGAAGAGAAAACAACATCTAACAGAGAGATAAAGGTCACAGTACCAGGGATGCTGAACGGAGGTCATATGCATTCCACGTCTATCAGATGTATCCACTTAGTTAAATGGTCACCCAAATGACAATAATGATGCGGATGAAGATGCGCATTTAGATTTGCATCTCTGCATTGTTGTTGGTCTGCTTTCACAAGTTAATCTCTTGCTGGACCTGGACTTCTGTATTTTCTAGCACAGCAGTGGACACATAGCCTTTATGTTGTTCCCAGTGGTGTAGCGTGGGTTGTCAGCACCCGGGGCAAGGCAAGTAATTTGCGCCCCCTAACCTGTGGATTTGCGCCCCCTAACCCGTGGATTTGCGCCCCTAACCCTAACCCCCAGATGTTGCGCCCGGTGCGGCCGGCCCCCCCTGCACCCCCCACGCTACGCCACTGGTTGTTCCCCTAATTTTTACAAAGGGGGAAAGGTGTATATATAATTCATACTAGAAGTGCAAAAATTAGCCCCTTACAAGTGTCTTTCATAGGAGTATATTTGTTTACCACACCTTACCAGGGAGCAAACCTGCAGCTATTTCCAAGGGTTTGATTTACTGTTCTACTATATCTTTTCATAAAGCTAGGTTTAGGATTGCTACATTATTCATGCCTCAGGCTTCATCTGAAACAAGTAGCATATCCTGGTGAGTAAATAACATAACCTGACTGATGGTTTACCGCTTTGCCAAAAGGCGAGGTATAAAAGAAAAACTCACACTGCGTACGATCAAGGAAATTTTACTCCATAGATTATAGGTGTCTTTAAAAAATTACAAAAGGAACAGATTGTTGGAGATAAATGATCAACTCTTTCATAAGGGAACAGAATTGCAAAGTACAGAGTTTGACAGGGTGTTCTTCAAGCGAAGTTAAGTTACGAGGCAATTTGAACTGTCTCTGTAATTGTAAGCTAAATCCACCAGATGGCATAAGGAAATGAATGTCATTAACTGCACATGTCCCCTGTTCTGGGTTTAGTCCAAACTAAACAACTGACACTAGCATACAGAAAGAAGAAAAGCTTTATTACACCAAAGGGAAATAAAACAGGAATAAAAGATGGCCCTCGTAATTAAAATCTGGGACTGGATCAGATGAAATACTTGGCTCATAAGTCATAGAGTAGCATTTGGGAGTTTGTGTGTTCGTTTGATTTTTTTAGATGGAAGATGTATTCAAATGGGGCATTTAAAAAGTTTCATAAAATTATGGAAGATATGGAGAGAATGAATAGAGAGGCTTTTACAGTGGTACCTTGGTTCTCAAACTCCTTAGTACTCAAACAACCTGGAACCCAAACACTGCAAACCTGGAAGTAAGTGTTCCGGTGTGCAAATTGTTTTTGGAAGCCAAATGTGCTCCATTTTTAGTGTTACACTTCTGATTTGAGTGCCACACTTCTGTGCTCCACTTCCGATTTGAGTGTTATGCTGAAGTCTGTCTGTTTTTGCTATTTATTTTGCGTTTTTGTTTTTTCAGCTCTTTTGTTTTGTTTTTGTGACTGTGTGGAACCCAGTTCAGCTACTGATGGATTGGTTGTGTGACTGCGGCATATTGTTTAGTGCTTTCATTTTATGGATCGATGGTCTCGTGATACATCTTAGTTTGAACAGAGTTTGCATCATGATGATTTCATTAAAGGCCAAGGAAGTTTGGTAAGGGCCAAACTTGTAAAATTGTATTATTCTTTCAATTACTAAAATAGTTGTGTGATTTCTTTGGCAGATACATGGCATATTATGCAGACGATGAACTTTTATTTTTGAAGCACTGCACTGTGGCTTTGTGAACAGCATCATGAGCTTTGAGGGGGGAGGCGCAGCAGCAGCAGCATTTGATACATAAATAAAGTTGGCTTACACAGTGAAGGGGATGTTCTATTGGAATCCCCCTCCCCATAATAAACAGAACCCTGAGCCTGTAGGATCAAAATCTTTCTGTGCTCAGATCCATCATTGTCCCATTATTAAACAGTCTGTGTCACTAAAGGCACTCCTGGAGTGCCACAGCTCTGGTGTTAAATATTTGCACCCACACTTCTATGTAACTAAAGATGATGAGTAATAATAATAATAAATCAGGGTTGGGGGGGGGCAGAAGCACCACTTCCTTTATATAGCTTATGGAACGAACAAGGAAATACTAAGGAACTGAAATTACAAGGGGAAATTAATGATGACAAACTCATTTTGCATCATAAAAGTTGGCTTAATCGTTCCCAAGTCCACTAGAAATCTGTTATACTGAAGTTCAAAGAGTGTGAATTCATCACTACTTTAGGTTTATGAGCAGTTAGCACCAGGCACTCGATATGAGGCCTATCACACAGCTGTTCCATATCTCTTGGTTCTTCTGCTGCTAAAGGCATCAAAAGGCCTCTTACAGACTCCAGCAAAAGGCTGGTGAAGACCTGGTAAGGATAGATGTCATTAGGCCTTTGGCTTATAAAATATCTCAAAAACAAACACCTCAGAAAAATTGACCAACCATCTGATACATCTTAGTTTGAACAGAGTTTGCATCATGATTATTTCATTAAAGGCCAAGGAAGTTTGGTAAGGGGCACAATCTTTCTGATGGATACATAACTAGTGACAACTAGCACACCAGAATTTCTCAGTGTCCTTTTGTGCCATTTAGAATGGTTTTTATAATTGCTTCCCTTTCCTGTTTTTATTTTCTTTTTTGCCTAAAGAGCAAAATTTAAACGTAACTAATCCAGAGGTTTGCTTTTAGGAAGTCCTTGGAAGGGACTGAAGGGAATTGGATTTCTTTTATATTCCAGTTTCTTTGGGCTTGCTCAGGCTGCTGCATCCACGTGGCTCTTTATTCCATTTTCAGGACTTCCCCCTAACTGTTAAGTTCTACATTCTATTTGAGTTTTCACAGGATGTTCAATAAAGTAGAATATTGTGAAAGTTTGGTGGTCATTTCCATGTTATTTGCTTCCAGAAAAAAAATCTGGAAGTTTGCAAACGATTTAGAAATGAGTGCTAAACTTGCAATATATTCTACAATTGATCCGCTATATTGCACTATAGTTGTGGAAGTGGCTTTTACATTGTGTGAATGCTCAAATTTGAAAAATTAAAATAAAATAAGCTGCCATGTAGATGCAGCCTTAAACTTTTACTGATGTCCACATGCTTTTTTATATCAGGAGAGGTGGGGAGCCTCAAGCCCAGGATCTGATTGTGGCCCCCTAGGCCTCCCTGTCCATCCCTTGGGACTCTCTTGAGGCCATGCTCTTTTGCAATGCCATGTCCTGTCTCCCTTGGTCACACTTCTCACCAGTTCTGCTCCTGTGATGATGCTTACCTGGATGGAGAGGTGTGCATGTGTGGAAACCTGACATTTGTGTGGTTGGAATGTAGCCTACTGTAAGGACAAGAGTCATATCCATTACCCTGCTCATTGCCTCAGATCCCACCTATCTTGAGCATGTCACCTCTTGAAGGTTTGCCTATGTAGTCCTTGGGAGGTGAAAAGGGTTACCCTCCCCTTTTTAATATGGTAGGCCTTGCCTTCGGGGCAAAGGCTTCTAATGGCCACAGCATCTTTGGGGGAGCCAGCTTCCAGTTGCCTAGATATGGCTGGGACATGGCTTCTTGCCTACCCTGGAGATCCTTCTCACTCACCATTGTTCAGTCATCCTGACTGCTTGTGGATTTTTCTTCTGGCACCTTGTTCAGAGCCAGACTTGAAGATTAGAGTTGGGCTTCATGGAAACAAAATATGATAGCTTGTTTTTTAAAAGGACCAAAAATTGAAATGAAAGTGCGGGGGGGGGGATACAACATTTCAGTCAGTGGGACAATCCAGAACAAAAGTCATCAAAAAAACCCAACCCCACTAATACTAACTTTTCTGGTAAGTAAGCAAGGACATTGCATGAATTGTTGAGCTGAGTAGAGAACAGAGAATATTTCTGGCTGAAGGAGAAAGATTATGGGAAAGAGTAGCAGAAGTAGATGGTAGAAAGAGCCATCTGAAATAAAGCAGGATAAAATGAACAGGGAATGGAGACAAGCAACTCAGAACACAATTGTTGGAAATGGACCTAAAATATATACAATAGAAGGTTGCTCCAAATATACTACTTCTTGATCAGATTGATCAAGAGCAAGGCTCAGCACAGGTCAGAAGGGGCCAGTATTAAATTAAAACTCTTTCACATAGATCCTAAACCAAAATTCCTTCAAAGAAAAAAATCTATTAACTTTAATTTGTCTTAATGCTATGGAGGTAGCTTAGGATCACAACTGTCATTTTAACAGCTGACTGGGCATGGTAAATATTTGAGATTACTTCTCTACTTCAGGCACATTTGTAAATTTAATACCCCCTTGTAAATGCTGCTACATGTACAAGTGGCAAACCTATTGTTCTCTCTTGAATCTGCATCCAGGGAAATCCCAGCATGTTGATCAAAGATGGAGAAAAAGGCTTACAGAATAAGATGTGGGATTTGACTCACCCATTGCTTGAAGGTGGGTAGGAATACTCCACACTTTATTCTTTGTTGGCTCTTGTTTTTGCACAGTCACTCAATGCTGGTAGGAATATAACTTAACACCTTATTGTTGTATAGCACTTTTTCGTCCTTCAGTTTTTCACCTACTGTATTTTGTACACTTTGGATTCTGTCAGAGTCTGAAGGTTCAGGAACAGAAGAGAATTGATGTTTCCTTCTCTTTCTGAACTGCAGTTTGCCAAGGAAAGTCCTGTCTCTAACTGTACTCCCTGCTGTTCCACCAGCGTTTGTTAAACTGACGAGAAGCAAACTGTAGGGATCATCATCAAGCATTTCACATTGCCTATAGCGCAGGTAGATTTTCCATTCCCTGGGACACCATGACTTCCACAGTGGACTAAAATAAAATAAAATAAAATGACAAGCTCATTGAAAGGTAGCAATGGAAGTTCATGGTTTGCAAAAGTGACAGTACTAGTTTGAGGAACACAAAATAAAAGAATCTACTATCTTCTGAATACTTCACTGGTTCAGATAATTATATTGGTTCAAGTGTTTGTTGTTGTTTTATTTTCCTAAGCCATTCCCTTGGACTATTTCTACTATCCCATTATTGTTGTTTGTTTGTGTATTTATTGCTGAGGGTCCATAGATCGACCAGGATCAACCAGGGACACCCCGCTAATGACCAGTAGATCATGCCACATTTTCCCATGAGTGCTGGGTGGATTCCTGCCACAGTCTGAACAATTTATGTGAGGGGCCTTGGATTACTACTATATGTTGCATATTAATATGATGCACCGAGGGAAAGAAATCTCTCACAAAAGATAACAAGCACACAAATCCTTTTCCATGATGCCATGCCCTATGTTGATATCTGAACTTGTTTTAAATGCCTAGTAGCAGTGAGCCACTCCTGAATATGCATGGCTGCTCCCTGGTGAATAAAGAACTGCCCCGAAGCTTGGGTAGCACCTATTTTAGGCACTGTCAGCTTTCATTTTATTGATGAGAGTATCTGTTTTTTAAAAAGGTTTCTTCACATTCTAAAACTTACATTGTGGATATTAGAGACTACATATCACTCACACATTGAGTTCCTATGTCAGGGACGCAGCTGACCCGGACATTTGTGAAGAGTCTGACTCTGGAGATGAGGGGATGCAGTCACAGATATGTCAAGGGTAGGTTAGTTTGGCCCCCCTTCCTCCAAAGTTTCCAGATGCAGATAGAGCAGCAAACTCAGAAAGCTCGCAGTCAAGGGGGGAATGAATAGACGACCTTGAGGGGGTTGCTATGTAACCAGGAGGGAGGCAGCAATTAGAGGACTCTTCTTTTGAGAGCGGGGGATGGGGGGTGGGAGTCCACCCACCTTTTCCTCGAACCAGGAGAGCTGAAACGGTTAAAATGCAACAGAAAGACAAGAGAGGAAGGACTGGACTTTGGCACCCTTTGTGTTATGGAAAGGGCAGAGCAGTAAGCAAGAGCAGTGGGCTCGGTGATGCTCTCTCTGTGTTAATTGTAAATAAACCTGCCATAAACCTGCCAGAGGCTCATTAATTCTCAGTGGAGCTTGCTTGCCAGCCTGAGATCTTTCCATCCTATTTGTCTGCCCTGTTGCCATCAAGCATGGCCCATCCTGCTCCTGATGCCCATTGTGGCAAAGGGGCATATTTTCCCAGGAGTGAGATCTAAGTGCATGGAGACCAACATGTTTAGACCCCACGGAAATGAGCTGTACACTTCATTTTTCCCTTTAGGAACATAAATGATGATCAAATGCATGGATGTTGGGGGCTGAGGGACTTCACTGTGATAGGAGGACAGGACTCATATGGGCTGCATAGGGTTCTAGGATAACCTTGCAAAACAACTTCTTTGGAGTGCCTCTCAAATAGCAGGTGTGTATCTCTTAACAGCAGAACTTTGTCCAATAAAAGGACCAGCAGGCATCATTTTGGCCAACTAGAAATATAAAATAAGCTATGCCAGATTTACAAATATTGTTTCGAATGCTGACACATATGCAGTGCTTTAGGGACCCTTTACCACCATTTGACTGGAAAAAGAAAACGCACCAAGCAGGGAACACAAAGGTTAGTCACAAGAGCTGGAAATCTCTGTACTAGCACTGTACTGAATGCTAAGAATTATCTGTCATCACCCTGTGTTCATGGCTTAAACAGATGTCTTTTCTAGGGCATGACAAAGGGCTTGTTGACATGACAACCCCGTAATTCAGTCCCTATAGCTATAATATAAAGTGATGGTGTTGACCTTGAAAGCCCTATGCAGCTTGGGAGCAGATTACCATACATATGAGCCTTCCTGGGTGTTAACATCAAAAGTCGTAGCAGCAGATAGAATCATGAACTTGGCAGATTGGACATACTTAGTGGTGGCCCCATACATGTGGAACTACCTCCCAAAAGAAGTATCGCCTCCCAGCTTTCTTTTAAGTGGACCCTGAAGCTTTTACGTAAACCCATCTTTTGTTAAAATGTGTAAAATTAAATTATTACTGCTTTGCAGTAGCAGACGGTGTGGTGGGGCTGAAATGCTCCCCTGTCTTCCTTCTGGCTGCATTGGTGCTGCAAAACAAGGGGGAGAGGAGGAGGCAGTAACAAGGCAGGCGTGGTGCAAATGCAGTGGCAGGAATGCTGGATTGGTTCCATCAGTGTGTTTGCATCACATCAAGCTTGCTGCTGCTCCTCTCTGTCCCAATTTGCAGCAGTGATGCAGCTGGAAGGGGGTCAGGTGTGCAGCACACATCCACCATACCATCTACAACTGCTGCTTCAACAGTATTTAGAACTGATCTGAGATGTAATGTTGTTCTGGTTTTTATATTGTTCTTAAAATGTTGAAGCATTTTTATAATTTTATACTGATTGCATCCTGCCATAGAATAAAATTATATTTTGAAAGGTGGCACAGAATATGTTGAAATTAATAAATAGAGTTAAAGCTTTTTTTAGCTTCTAAAGCTTTTAAGAACATAGGTGAAAAACTTTGCAATACTTTGCAGGAAAAAAAATGAAAAAAGAGATACCTATGTCAGTAACTCTGTATCTTATTTTCATTAGTGTCTTTCAAAGTTCTGCAAAGAACTGGTCAACCGCAATTCTTTTCTCTTTTTTTGCCATGTGTGCAATTTATTATGATTCCATCAAGAAAAATGTAGATAGATCATTGTTTTCAATGATAATACCCTGTGCTGTTATTATACAAGAAAGATAGTTTCCCACAGTCATGCGTTTTTCAATGGCAACAGAATCTGCGCTGAATTTTTTTAAAAGTGTGTCGAACACCTACTTTGCTTTATCTCAGTTAGAACTGACCCGTTGTTTCTTCCACCCACAGGTCTTAGTTATTTCCTTTGAGGGGGGGACCCCCACATTTATTTATTATGTACCGGTATAAACTTTACAATGACATATAAATCAGTTATTTGTAAAACATGACTAAAATCTACCGGATGATTAAAAACAAATGCATATAAAAACACAATTCAAAACAAAACTAAAATTAATAAAATGTTTAAGATGGCTGTAACTAAAGCATGTGTTTGCTGAAAAAGAAAGGCTTTCAGCTGCCATGTAAAACAGTCCAGTGAAGGCACTTGCCTAATGTCAATAGGTGGGGAGTTCCAGAGCAAACCCCAGTTGCAACCAGCAGTGGGTGACCGGGTGGGACTGCTGCACTCACCTGATCTCCATCCAGCTAAGTTGCTGCATCACACCAAGACAAAGAAAGGGAGAGGCATGGCAGTGATGAGCTTGGTGCAGTGGAAATGAGTCAGCAGCAGCACAGAGGCAGCTCCAGCTGTGTGTTGGCACCACACAACCTTGCCGCTGCCCCTTTACCTCTTTGTCTTGGTGTCTTGCAGGGACTCAGTTGGAAGGACATCTACTGAGTTGAGCAGCCCTCCCATGCTGCCCACAGCTGATTACAACTTCCCAAACATTTACAGTTGGATTACACATTTCAAGTCCATTACCCCCAGCATTTCACCTTTTGCTATTTCTTTGTGATTATTTGTATCTATTAATTCCATTTATGATTGATTTATGGAATAGCTGAACTGTGTGTCTGTATGCCTTCCTAATTTCCAATGAAACAGGATCTTTTTACCCATCTGGAATATAGCAGCTATGATCCCAAGGGTAGTAGCATGTCCAAACATTTCACATCCATCAGGTAAAAAATGAAAATGTTGCAGGCAGTGGGAAACAAACATGAGTTTGCAATAATGAAATGAATGATGTTGGGAAACAAAAACACAAAGCGTATGCAATTTTAAAGAATGTAATGTGAAATGAACAATACGTTGAGTAACAAAAATGGGTGAATAAACAAAACATTGTTTCTTGAATACTTTAGACCTATGCACACTTACCTGGGAGTAAGTTCAACTGGAATAAATAGAATCTGTGAGCTAGCATACAGTACATACATAGGACTAGGCTACAGATCTTTAGTCCACAGAATGTCTACAGTTATTTTTAGTGCATGAATTCAGTATAAGTTGGTAGCAGGAAATTTACATCGGAATGAGAAAAAATTGGTTGGATATTTGTCAGTTTCTGTAACACCTTGCTGCTAAATATATGCTAGGTTTAGAAAAAGTCGTCCTTAAATTACTATGCAGACGCAGAAGATGACAGTCATTTCAAATCTCACTTTCTCAAGTTAGAAATAATGAAGAAGTGGCAGGGGGGAATCCAGGTTATATAGTGCTCATGAAGAAAATGCACACAGGAAAACACACTTTACTTCACTAGTAAAAGTTTACACAGAAAGAAATCTATACATCTTAAACACCTTAACCCTATCAGTAAGTTCATAGTTGTCGTCCTCCGCCATACCTCGGGGGCAGCAGTATCTTGGAAAATACCAGAATATTATCATGCATTTTGCTTTTCCCACAAACCTCCAAATGTGAGCCCTATTCATAGGATGATTTTGCTTTCATTTAACATGTAGGAGTTCATGTGCACAGGATCAGACCCACTGGCCCTGCTACCAATCTCTTCATGCTCAGACAACTATTTAAACAGTGTGTGTGTGTGTGTGTGTGTAGGCTATGTTCAGTGTTTCAGCTGAGCACGCAGATGTTGGCAGGAGGGACTGCTAACTCCCTGTGTTCCTGGAACATGGATAGGGAGGCTGTACATTTTCACTTTGAGATGTAGCAGGGATTCTGACTGTGCAACATTATAAGAACATATGAAGAGTCCTGCTGGATAATAGGAAGGGGTCTATCTAGTCTAGCAACCTGTTGCTTACATGAAGGTGACTAGCTCAGTTGGTTAGAGCATGGTGCTGATGATGCCAAGGTTTCAGGTTTGAGCCCCATAAAGGACACCTGCATATTCCTGCATTGGGCCTTAGGTTGCTGACCCCTGGACTAGATGAACCTCAGGGTTCCTTCCACCTGTCCAATTCTATGCTTCTAAGCAAGACATGGATGCAATAGCCCTAGCCCTGCTGTTGCCCCTCAGCAACAAGTATTTAGAGGCCTGCTACCTCCCATTCTGGATGTACAGCCATCATGACATGTAGTCTTTGATAGCCTTATCTCCCATAAATATGTTGAATGCCATTTTGATGCTATATTGGTTGCCCTTACCACAGCTTGCGGCAGCGAATCATAGTTTAACTATGTGCTTTGTGAATACTCATGTATGGTCTTCCCTGAATCTCCTACAACTTAGGTTTGTAACGTGATTCCAGACCTAGTATTATGAGTGAGAGAGGAAAAATACCACTCTTTTCAATTTTCTTCACACATGAATAGTTTTATTCATCTCTGCATTGATCCTCTTACCTTTTCTTCTAAACTAACCCCCTCACCCAAAGTAGTAACCTTTCATCCTAGGGGATTTTATCCAAGACTTTTCAGGTTGTGGTTTTCAGGTTGCTATTGCTTACGACTCGTGTTCATTTCACCCTATGTTTGACCACAGTCTTGGTGCTCATATTTCAGGAAAAGCATTCTAGTCCTGTTCTAGTCTTGTGTTTCTAACCCATTTGCCTTTGGCCTAGTAATTTCTTCAATTTGTCACCAGGCTGAAATTTTATTGTGCTTGTAACTCAGCCCTCTGGCTTAACGCTTCATTTTGGTCCAGTGCTTTGGCTTTTGACCTCCCAGCCTCTACTTCTGCTTTGCTCCTGGTTAGTTTACTATGTGAGACTTCATCATGCCCAGAGTTATAAAGTTAGGTGATGCTGCAAATAGCTGTTTGCATCCTGATCCTAACACTAACACTCTGTCATTCTCATTCCATGTTGTCCATGGTTGATGTGCAATTTGGTGTTTGTCATCAGCATCCCAGGCCATTTTATTGTGGCTCCGAGCCATCTGCAGCACAGAATAGCAACATTGTGCTGGGGTAACTGTCCTGGAATTCAGCATTCATGGTTATTTAAAGCCTAACATAGATACTCTGCTAGGAAGAAGAAAAAGGGGAGGGGGGAAATAAAGGCCCAGCTGCATTCATTTCAATGATTACATATCCAGCTATGTCTGATTATGCGAATGTAAAACACAGCTGCATTCATTTAAGTCATTACATGTTGAAACGTGTAGGGGCTGTACTTTGGTCTTTCAAAAATTAAAAGGAATTTCGCACTGATGGTAGGAAGACTAGCTTTTGGTCATTCATGTGTGTTTGGATTATAAGCATTTAATAATTCATTTATCTCCCGGTAGTTTTTCTAGGCTAGGAATATATATTTCTCTCGCATATTTAACAGTCTGATTATTTCCATTAGAAATGAAAAGCCATATTTTTAATTGAGGTATTGCCACTGACCTGTACAGCATAGATGATTTTGCACCTGCAGCATACTGTTGTAATTACTGCTACGGCTCTATAATTTAACATTCATTTGTATTGGAGTATTCCAGGTTCCATGAAAACACTGGTCTTCAAAGGGTGAGGCATCACCTGCACTTGTTTGGCACTTGCATTTGAAGTGGGTCAAGCCCAGCAGCTTCCTCTTCCAGAATAGATGAGCAGACGATGAATGGAAAAATAAGAGATATATGTTGTTTAGTTATTTAGTCATGTCCGACTCTTTGTGACCCCATGGACCAGAGCACGCCAGGCACTCCTGTCTTCCACTGCCTCCTGCAGTTGGTCAAACTCATGTTGGTAGCTTCGAGAACACTGTCCAATCATCTCATCCTCTGTCGTCCGCCCTTCTCCTTGTGCCCTCAATCTTTCCCAACATCAGGGTCTTTTTCAGGGAGTCTTCTCTTCTCATGAGGTGGCCAAAGTATTGGAGCCTCAGCTTCACAATCTGTCCTTCCAGTGAGCACTCAGGGCTAATTTCCTTAAGAATGGATATGTTTGATCTTGCAGTCCATGGGACTCTCAAGAGTCTCCTCCAGCACTATAATTCAAAAGCATCAATTCTTCGGCGATCAGCCTTCTTTATGGTCCAGCTCTCACTTCCATACACCAATACTGGGAAAACCAGTATATAATATGTATACAGTACATATTAAATGATTGTTGTTGTTGTTGTTGTTGTTGTTGTTGTTGTTGTTAAAGCTTGCTAGTTGCTTGTTGCCACCAAAAGATCTCTAAGTGGCTTACAATATATTTAAATCACCAGCATAAGTAAAAAATGCATTATACAGTGGTACCTTGGGTTACATACGCTTCAGGTTACATACGCTTCAGGTTACAGACTCCGCTAACCCAGAAATAGTACCTCAGGTTAAGAACTTTGCTTCAGGATGAGAACAGAAATCGTGCTCCGGCAGCACGGCAGCAGCAGGAGGCCCCATTAACTAAAGTGGTGCTTCAGCTTAAGAACAGTTTCAGGTTAAGCATGGACCTCTGGAATGAATTAAGTACTTAACCTGAGGTACCACTGTAATATAAGCATTTTTACAAGACCTAATATACAAGATTGCTCTTGGAATCCTTTCCTATTCTATAATTCTGTGATTCTATGTAGATTAAAAAGGCACCAAAAGGATTCTACCCTGTTCCCATCCAGTTCATTTCATTGCTGTTAGACATGCAAAAGTGAGATCTGCTAACAGCCCCCCCCCCCAGTTTTAATGTATTTTAACTGAACTTTCCAACATTCAGATGTTCTGCAACAGGATCCTTCTTCCAAGGACATACCATGGGAGAGAGAGAAAAGAGCAGAAAAAGGGGCGTCAGAGGGGAGCGGACAGCAAGTGAGCTTATGCAAGATGACAAGCAAAAATTTACAGTCACTGTGAGAGACGCAGAAAGTAACGAGTATAAGTAACAAGCTGATAATCAGCACAGATTGTTGTTGAAGGGAGATTGTCATTGAGCAGTCCCATCTTATTATTATGCAATATTGTCCTTATTTATTTAGTCATCCAATCGTTTTCTATCACACTTTTCAGCTCACAAGCTGGGATGCAGGAGGAATTTGTTTTACACATGGAAATTGGCGGTCCTGACCTGATTTGAGCTTTGCTAGTATTGGATTGCCAGCTCTATCAAGTGAATATTCACGTGTGAGCCGATTGTGCTTTTAAAGTTCATATAGAAATAAATCCCAAGCAAATTAGCTACCTCGAATACAATATTGTCAAAAAAAATAATTAGCTCCCATGACAGCAAATTCAGGTTTTGAGGGGGTGTTTTGAAGTGGAAAAATAACAACATAGTGAATTTATGCTAGGAATTGGAAGGCAGGTGCTATAACCTTCCAATCGTTTGACTTTACCCACACTGAACTCATCCAGTGTCACCGAGACAGAAGGATGCTAACCAAATCATTTTATATTAAGTCATATTTTATTGCAAAAAATGATGAGATTTTTTTAATTGTCAAATCATTAAATGAATGCAAGAAATTAAATTAAATTAAAAATGCATATACTTGGGTAAGGGGTGTGTGTGTGTGTGTGTGTGTGAATGCATACACTAGCAGATATAATGCAAGATATTAGGGGATATTAGGGGAAATTGCTCGGCAATAATGTGCATAATAGTCAAAACAGCATGGGGAAATGTGTATATTAGGAGACATTAGCACTAAAATTTAAATGCACTATTGTATGTGCCTCTTTATGTGCAAATGAGGCAGATTTTCAGATTAGGGGACAAAACTTTATATTCTACCTTGCCTCCAGGAAGCTCAGAGTGACATACATGGTTCTTCCCCTCCCAAGTTTCTCTGCACAACCATCCTGTGAGGTAGGTTAGGCTGAGAGACAGTGTTTGGCTCAAGGTCCCCCAGTCAGATTCCGGCTGGGTGGGGATTTGAATGCTGGTCTCTCCTGAACCCTGATCCAAGACAACAATGTGCTGCCTTTGCAACTGATGTTCTGGACACACTTCTGAGTAAACTTGCACCGGATCACATTCTCGGGCACATTTGAACCCCTGCATTTCTGTTTTATCGGCTGCTGAATTCCATCACATCTGCTGTGATTTCTCCACTTCTTTGCTGTTCTTGAAAGTGGAAACCATAAAGAAAAAGGGAGGCAAGAGAGGGCTGGTTGAAGGAAGGGTGCAGTTGAATGGGAGGAAAGCTTTCTGTCCTTGGCAATTATAAAACTCTTTTCACTGCAGCTCCCATTTCTGCTGCTAGTCCACTAATACTGTCCCCCTCTGCTGAGTCTGCTGTTCCAGAAACAGTATTTTCTGTCAGCAAATGACAGGAGACATTGCTTCTGGCAGGGCTGATGCAGTGGGAGGCCAGTAAACCAGAAGAAACTGTGTGGTAAAAGAATTTTTAAGGTCTACTGCCTGCAAAGCAGGAGTTCCCCAGCATATAATAAGGAAAGGAGAGATTTAGTAGTGTATTAGCGTCATGATGGCTTCTGACAGGTACTGTATGGTACAATAATGTTATTACACTATACTCTTTCTTGCTCACGGGGCTATAAATCTGTGTTTTAGTTATGAAGCACTATCTTTTGTTCCATTCTCTATAAAAGATGTGGCTTTCAAACATACGGATGTTTGACAATTTTGTTCTGCTAATTCTCTCAAACGGGGGATGTTTGTGCAAAAAGGGGAGGAAGGAGGAAAAGAAATGGAAACCTATCCCATTCACATGCTCTGATTCTCCCTGCTGTTCAGAGCACTGAATGATTTAGTGAAAAGCCTTAATGGCTTTACATTAGGCATATATTATAGATATTAACAAAGGCATCAAATCTAATTAATCAAATATACTGCACCATATCCCAAGGCATTTTCCAATGAAGTCATTTAGAAGAAACAAAAGAGGCAAACAAAGGTTGGATGTGGCCTGGCGGGGATGGACGGACACTTAGATAAAGGGTAGCAAACGTCTGGCAAAGGGACCAAATCCAGCCCTCCAGGCAGCACTGTCCAGTCTTTGGGATTTTTTCCAGGCCATGTCCCATCGGTGAGCAACCACAGACTACAACTCTTACTAGCCCTGATCTGCTCCCCATGACCTTCAGTGCTTTTGGCTGACTGGGGTGTATTCTTGAACTGTGTAAGTAGAATCATAGAATCATAGAGTTGGAAGAGACCACAAGGGCCATCGAGTCCAACCCCCTGCCAAGCAGGAAACACCATCAGAGCACTCCTGATGGTGTTTCCTGCTTGGCAGGGGGTTGGACTCGATGGCCCTTGTGGTCTCTTCCAACTCTATGATTATATGATTCTATGATTCTCTTGCTTCCCTGGGTGTGTGGGTTCAGATGTCTAGAAACCTCTGGCTTTTATATGGTTGCGTGTTGAGGTCCACAATATTTTTTGTTTAAGGTTTTTGGCATACTATTTGGCCACAACTTTATTAAAATACATAATGTGAGTGGTTGCTTAGGCATCGGTTACGACTATCTGTCCCCGCCCCAGGACAGAACTGACTTCTGGATTCCAGCGAAAGCCAGTAAGGGAAAACAATATTGGGGGGAGAATGGGGCTGGACACCATACCCTCACCCCTCCCCACATTCCCTGTTTGACAGCTGTGTGGAGGGTGGCCATCTGCCAAGGATTGAAGGGGTGTTGGCTAGATCAGTGTTTCCCAACCTTTGGTCTCTAGCTGTTTTCGGACTACATTTCCCACCATCCCTGACCACTGGTACTGCTAGCTAGGGATGATGGGAGTTGTAGTCCAAAAGCAGCTGGAGACCCAAGGTTGGGAAACACTGGGCTAGATGACTCTCGGGGCTCCCTTTCCAACTCTACAGATCCCTGCCGCAGTTAGCAACCAGCCTAAAGGGGCCATGTGTGTGGTGTGTGTAGAGGGGAAGCAGGCTAGGCGATGTGTGACCCACAGGTTCTGTGTCAAAATGGTGCTCAAGCGGGCAGCCTAGTGGTGAAGTGACCACTGGCGCCACTTCCAAAATGGTGCCAAGGCCTGTGGGCTCCTTACAAAGTGCTCACTTAGGTGGGACCCTACCAGCATGGGAGAAGCAGTAGTGGCTTCTGAGTTCTAGCAAGATACTAGAACCTGGAACCTGACCCTACAGTTACACAACCTTGGCTATGGCAGGGTGGTGGTGGAGGTGGCAGAAACCAAGCTAAGCAACACCTTCTTTTCCACCTCAGGACGGGCCATCTCTCTCTCTCTCTCTCTCTCTCTCTCTCTCTCTCTCTCTCTCACACACACACACACACACACACACACACACATACACACACACTGTTTAATTAAAAATTAGGACTAAACATGATTCAAGATTGAAGGTGAATTTTACAACGTTGAAGGATAATTCATATGAACTTGCTTAGGATTTGCCCTCAGTTTGTGAGGCCCTTTCTTGTCAATTCATCTCCTGCCAGCTGATATCCATCTGGTGGATACAACAGAGGGGGCTATTCTTGGTTGCTGCCCCTAAATTATGAAAAACATCCCAAGAGAGATTTGTCTGGCAGCTTTTTACCAACTTTTTAAAGGTTCATGACAGTTTTATTTCAGACTGTTTCATTTTCAGCAGGCTACTCCCCCCCTTTATAATGAACTTCCTTGAGTTAACTTAGCTTAGGGGCCATGCCTATGTGTTTCATTTGCAACTCCTGTTGTGTTTTATTCAGTTGGTTTATTGCTGCTGAGGATTGCTTGCTGTTCTTAGAATTGCATTTTAAGCTTGCTTTTGTCATATATATTTAATTTATTACTTCATGAGTATGCCTTTGACACTGGAAATTAAGCCTACCCAGAAATGGAGAATGGTGGCATGTGTTTTTATCTTGTTTTTGGCTTATCAAACATTTAATTTTTTTAAAAAAATGCTTTACATATTTTAACTGGTGTTTTGTTTTTTGTTGGTAATTTTTTTTCTTTATTCTTGTAAGCTGCTTTGAAGTTTTTATTACAATCCAAAGGTACAGAAATCTTGTGAAATAAAATAATAAATGGATAAATGACACTGGCAACAGCAATAAATTTACAGGTATAATTTGAAGTTGAGGCCTGAGTCAATATATATAACTCATGAAATCTGGACCAGATTTGCACATCTGATCAATGATTACCTCACTAAGTGGCAACGGGGAAATGGGTGTTGCTTTCTCCTAAGTTATCCAATTCAAGGGGATGAAAAGGAACCAATGCTAGATGTCCTTATAGGGCTTTAGTCAGGATCACTGGCTCTAAAGTGTCTGGCATGTTGCAATAGCTGAAATTTTCAGGCCTGGCAAAAGGACTTAGTGTCTATTATGCTAACGAGAACTGTCTAAAAATCTATGAGAAATGAATTATTTAAAATAGAATGAACAACTCCATCACAGAACTGCAGAAAACTGCAACAAGGGTACAAGTGTATGACATTATATGAAAATTAATCCAGAATTTCAGGCAGAAAAGCAAACTGAATAACATTTAAATAAAATTGAAGAACTCTTTTTTTAAAAAAAAGAAGTATAGACCAATTACTTGTGGGTTGTTGTGGGGATCAAATGGGGAGGAACCATGTACCACTTTAAGTTTCATGGGGGAAAGGCAGGTTATAAATGTAATAAGTATGTAAGATTATCTCAAGAAGGCAGAACAAGACTAGACAAGCTGATGGTACCTTCCCATGACAATTTGCCCACACTGAGGGAGGGCAGCATATCTGGAAACATTTCACTGGCCATCTGGTATCACCTGACTGTTCAACCCAGGGAGCTTATAGGCTTCACTATGAACATTCCAAATGATAATTCTGTCCACTGACCAGTTTAGTGAACAGAGCAGGAAGCCAGTTTCCTGATCTACATAACTTCTGGATTGAGTCCTGCAGTCTCTGTCATGAAACATCTTCTCTTAGGAACATATATTTGATTCTTTGCAGCAGAGTCTTTAATCAAAAGCAAATCCCAGAGTAAATGCCCAGAATCGCCTTCCCCACAGTCCCAAAAGTAACAACTTATTATCCTGGACCAAAATGTTTCTTCTCGCTTTTTGTTTTGAACCCCTTTGAGTATTATTGTTTTTAAAATTTGAAAATCACCAACTCCATGCTGCTGGATATGGTGTTTCATGGCATGTACATCCACAGGCAGCCTCCGGCTTTGAGAATTCTTCCTACAGGTCACTGAAAGATTGAAGAGGCGACGTGCCCTGTAAATCCGAAATCATCTGGCATTATTGAACATGCTCAGGTCACCAAAACCCAACAGCACGTGCATTTTAAAAAGCCCATTCTGACTACTGAGAGTAATTAGCTCATGTTTATATGGTCTTTCTACCCACAGGCCAGAACACTGCTTTCTGATAGCTGGAAACCAATAGATCAAAAAGGCAACACAGGTGCATAGCTGAACAAAGGCTAAGACTGACATGAAAACATCCCACAGCAGCCCATCATGTACACTACAAAGGATGACCTACAGGCAAACAAAAATATATGATATAAAGTATTGCACAGAGTAAGAAACTAAGAAGAACTCTGCTGACTGGCTGTGCTCACAGGGAGAGGGCCTATGGCAAATTGTCCCTAGAAGAGGAAGAGTAAACACTTTATTTATGATTTTGCTGCAGTTGTTACTCACAGAATGACATATTGCTATATTAACCACAGATGCATACCAGGGAATAACGGCCTATTATGTTTCCCCTTTTTTTTCAATTTTTTCAAATTATGCCTTTTTTGCAATAACAGCAACAATCTCCTTTAAAAATAGTAATGAGATGTACAGTGGTACCTTGGGTTACATACGCTTCAGGTTACATAAGCTTCAGGTTACAGACTCCGCTAACCCAGAAATAGTACCTCGGATTAAGAACTTTGCTTCAGGATGAGAACAGAAATTGTGTGGCGGTGGCGCAGCGGCAGTAGGAGGCCCCATTAACTAAAGTGGTGCTTCAGGTTAAGAACAGTTTCAGGTTAAGAACAGACCTCCAGAACGAAGTTCTTAATCCGAGGTACACTGTATTGCATCTCATAGTAAACAGTGCAGACTGTGAGTGTGTCACACTTTTGATTCATCCATGGCTATTCCAGCCTTGTGTAACCTCAAGATCTTGCTGGACTATGACTCCCATCATCTTTGACCATTGGCCATGCTAACCAGGCCTGAAGAGAGCTAGAGTCTAACAACATCAGGAGAGCACCAGTTTGGGAAAGGATGACACACTGCAAGTACATAACACTCCACTTAGTTTCTACAGATGGAAAATTGAAATTACTTCATGGGACTCCCTTTCCTCATGATCTGTTATGCAGTCAAAATGATGTCCCCTTGATTAGGGTCTTATCTCTTGGTCTAGACGTGAGTATAGAGAACTCATGGAGGTTTAGTGGCCCTGTTGTCTCCACACTCCTTATCTCAGTGTACTAATATTACACCTTGATAACTTCAATGATTTACAGTTAGGTTTGGGGGAGTGGTGCATGTGTGTGTTGCTGGGAGAGGCCTATTTTTTAAATTATTATTAAAATTGTATACCGCCCTATATCTGCAGGTCTCAGGGCAGTTCACAGGATAAAATCACAATACAAAAACACAGAATACATAATCAAAATAAAAACAAGAACAACCCAATAACCTCCCCCCAACACATTTTAAAAGGGGATTGAATGTCAGTCTAAAGAGACAACCACCAGCAGAGAAGAAAAAACCTCTTCAGAATTTTGGCTGTGCTATGTATTCAGTGGTCTGTGTTTACCTGAATTTCAGTCTGGACTAAGGAATCTGAGCCCCTGTGTTCTGATTCGATACATGATATCCAATCACAGAACATTTCAGGATTTGGGCTTCTGCCATTGGCCCTTAAACTCTGAGTTATGATTTGCAGTTTGGCATTTAGACAGCCAATCATGTTGAGAGTGGGAGTCGCCCAGGCCTTCAGAAATGTATATAACCAGTTGTGTTGCCCCTGCTGTCCAGTTCTGTTAGTTCAATAAAAGTCCTTGCCATTATCACTGTGTCTTGCTTTGTGGGAACCCACCTACACTTCAGGCTGGATTGTTAAAGAAAAAAAGGATCCCTTTCATGCAGAGCCCCCTGCCTAAACATATATAGCATGTGTGCACATAGTCTTAGTCAAAAACATACTGCTAGTATGTGGAGGTCAGGCTGGAGAAAGCAAGCATGAATGTGCTCCCTTTCAAGTGTTTTTTTAAAAAATATATATCTGCACTGGGAAAATCTGAAAGGGCTGATGGTCATGGAGATAACTAGGCTTTCAAAGCCTGTTGCCATCATGGAATTGCAGAGTTGGAAAGAACCACGAGGGTCATCCAGTCCAACCCCCTGCAATGCGGGAAACCCACAATCCTGATATTAAGAGTCTTGTGCTCTACCAAGTTAGCTATGCAGTTGGAATGGAATAAAGGCATACTGGGTTGTTTTGGGAAGCCTAACCACAAAGTTAGAGATTACCATTCAGGAAGTATGGAATGAGGAAGGGCTTTTATGGAGAGCCTTGAGGCATGGCTACTGAGGCCTACTTTGGGGATTGTCAGCTGCCAGAAGTTCTTTTGCAAGTTATGCTTCATTAAAAGGCAAGCTTAGATTGCAGGGCTTTATACAGATCAACACCTATCATGAGATAGAATGCTTATCAACAACTACTGTTTTCATTAGGGGGTCATCCCCCATTTCACAACAGTTCCACCTCTGACTAACTTCTTGGATATATAGATAAATGGAAAGTTGAATTGTTGTTTGGTAACTTTTCAGTATCAAAAGTATAAGCAGGCGTAAGAGTGCATATGGAGCTACTGTGAATCAGCCCATTCCTAGGTTTCAGTATTTCGTGCAATATTCAGTTGAGTGAACTTTTAAAAATGTGGGCATCATCAGTTCTGGCAGATAATAGCCCCACAGAACATTTTGCTTTTTATGTCAGCTGCAGCCTGATTTAGCCTCCCAAAATGTCCAGTGGAATGACGGAATTTGCAGGTCACAAACAAAGCGGCTCAAAAAGGGTGATATGTCACAATCAGGGCAATACTAAAAGCTTAATTTATATGAAAGCTGATGTCTGTAGCACTTGCTTCAAGAAAGGGGACAAGAGAAAAAGAGATAATACCAAGCTAGGATGATAAATCTGCTCAGAGATGCAGTAGCCTCTGCCAGGACTGATGATTTTCTTTTCTAAAATGTCAAACCTCTCACATTTTTTATCTGGAAGGCAAAATGTTAATTTTCCATAGCTAAGTGTCCACGTTTGCTTTCCATATACAAGTGTTCTTGACTAAGTTTTGTTTTCAATCTGATTTTTCTGAATGCTTGTTGCTAATTGCTCCTTGATTAAAAAATTGAAAGGCAGGTTACTACTACTTCTATGGCTATAAGCCACTATATACAAGCCACTCTCAGTGGCCATATTTATTTATTTATTTAATTTACTTTATTGTACAACATTTATGTGCCACTTGATTGTAACAAAACCTCAAAGCAGTTTGCAATAGATATTAAAACAATAAATTAAAACAATTTAAAACATTGAAAGAGAATTAATATTAACAGCAAAAACAATAAAAATATGTCAACATCTAGGTGTCTGGGTAGGCTTGCCTGAAGAAAAAAGGTTTTAGGAGGCACCAAAAAGAGTACAGCAAACAGGCAGGAAGTTTCAAAGTACAGGGACTGCCACACTAAAATATAGATTTTATAACAGTGCAGATTGACTATTATGTTGCACCTCTTATGTGGCACTTATAATAGTGCCAGTTCTTCAGATTGAAGTGGTTGACTGGGCAAATATGGAGTAAGGCCATCCCTTAAGTTACAGGGATTCGTTTGACTGGTTCCAAGCTGTTATGGGCTTTATATACCCTCCCACTTGACCCCTTGGCCTGGGCTAGTGCTGTGCCATGTTCTCAGATGGGTGCAGCTGACTTAGATCTGGGCCACTCAGCTCACCAATCCAAGTCTCAATATTACAGGCCAGCTCAACCCTTTCAGCCAAGATCAAGTCATGGATGAGCATGGTCTTATTATGGACTGATCAATAACAACAACACCAGACCAGCATGTCCCAGAATTCCAGTTCCTGGGAATCGCAAGTGAGTAGAGTGATGTTGCTTTGGGGCTTCCCACAGGCATATGGCTGGCCACTGTGAGAATAGGATGCTGAACTAGATGGGCCATTGGAATGATCCATCAGGCTCTCCTTGTGTTCTGAGACTGCAGTAGTTTTGACAGGCCCTCTTCACCCTTAGTCAATGACAAGGGGGAAGTTGAAGAACGTTAGCTAACTTGTATACAAAAGAGAGCACAACTGCAATTCAGAATAACTCCTTCTGAAGGTCCAGCCACAAGCTGATGCTTTTCTCTCACACAGCAGCATAGTAAATATTTCCTATTTCCTTCTGCCCATGAAGCTACAACTTAATAAAAAAAAGAACCCAAGGTATACTGCTTTTTCTTTTTCTTTTTTTCTTTTTTGAATGACCACATAAGTCAGAGGTACTGGCTGTATTTTTGAGGAAGTTGCTGAAGTAAAAGTTGCTTGGCAAAAACTAATTTGAAACTTGTTTTCTGGGTTTTCCTGAACATGATCCCTTCTGGCTTACATATTTGGTGTTTATTGCACTACAGATTTCTACTGCAGAAGGTATGAGTGGGTGTAGCTCTGTTTATGATTAATTATTTTTATTTAGACCTTATCTCTGCAGGTGAAATTTTTCAAACGATGCCATCAAGCAAATGCATCTGATGCTTTCTCCCTTAGCAACCTCCCAACATTATTTCCTCATGAAGTTGCCATAGGCTACACCAAATGCGAACTCCAGTTTCAAGGCTCAATCAATGCCAGAGATGCTATAAAACTGAACTGTGAACTTCTGCATAGTATTTGCATGATGTGAGACCAAGGTCCTCTTGCCAAGGCCTCTGATTCAAACTGCCTTTTTATTTCTCATGCACATGTATAGATTCGGCAATGCATAAAAATGAAGTGAGATTTCCCACCCATTTCACCAGTTACTCAGATATCATCTTCTTTTGTCACTAATACCTTTTGGAATGACAGGCAAGGCTAGTGAAAGTAGAGTAAGACTATACAGTACATTATAGAAAACCATGGAGTGCTTTGGTTCTGAACTGTACGTAAATTAACCTGTCATCATTTTTGTAGCATTCAAGGTGCTCTTTCAAGCAATTTGTACAAAAATGCATAAACTGGGGGCAAAGTGTGAATGAAAACACATATATCAGACAAAACAACATCCACATAAGCATTGTATTAAAGGATATTGCTCTCCAAAAATATGTACATTGGGGAAAATTGCATACGAAAATGTATATTGGAAGAAATTAGCACCCAAATCCTTGTCCCTTTTTTCATTTTCGCAAACTGTTGTGGAAATTTGGAGAACTGAGTTTAAGATTGGAAAAATGAGAGAATGAAGCATTGACAGATTCTCCTGTCCTTAGTTCAGTGCTCCAAGCAAATGGTTAAAGAGAGTCACCTTCTCTCAGAAAACAGCCACTTGGAGCACATTTGGGTCAAATCCAGTTGTAAGTCTGCTTTGGTCACATCTGTACCACCTTCACCCACATGCAGCTTGAATAGGTCTAATCTATTGCTTGGGATGAGGAAGTACCATTTAAAAATAAATAGGTAAAGTACTGGAGATTACATATTGTGACTACTCCAAGGTCACTAAGAGATTTAGCTACATGTCTGCTATCCCAAGTACTCTTGGACTTCAAGTCCCATCATCCCTGGCTGCTAGCCATGCTGGCTGGGGCTGATGGGAACTGGAGTCCAACAACATCCAGAGGGCACCAGGTGGAGGAAGGTTGGTCTATTATAATGCTGTGGTTAAAAAATAAAGTTTTTATTTCTGACTTTTTTATTTTATTTCTCTCTCATCCCATAAAATATCTCCCATGAATGTTGTGTGCATTTCCTGCTAGAAAAAACGTGGGAACCTTAATCTGGCCTGCACAAGTCTCATTTATTGCTTATTGTTTTCTTTAGGACTCTGAGGAAATTACTGGCATTAACAATCCTTGCTCTGTTTCTGTTTGCACTGAGGCTTCTTTGGTACTATCAGTTGGGTGTTTCGGTTCAAAGTGTTTTAGATCTGATCCTTTATCTCAGGCATTCGCACAACAACTTGTGTTGTAGGTAGAACATTGTAAAGCCAGGACCTTGTTTCATTTCAGGGTCCTAGAATTATAAAGTTCTATGCCACAAGGTAGGGACGCAGGTGGCGCTATGGGTTAAACCACAGAGCCTAGGGCTTGCTGATCAGAAGGTCAGCGGTTCAAATCTCCGCGACGGGGTGAGCTCCCGTTCTTCGGTCCCTGCTCCTGCCAACCAGGCAGTTCGAAAGCACGTCAAAGTGCAAGTAGATAAATAGGTACCGCTCCGGCGGGAAGGTAAATGGCATTTCTGTGCGCTGCTCTGGTTCGCCAGAAGCAGCTTAGTCATGCTGGCCACATGACCCGGAAGCTGTACGTCGGTTCCCTCGGCCAATAAAACGAGATGAGCGCCACAACCCCAGAGTCGGTCACGACTGGACCTAATGGTCAGGGGTCCCTTTACCTTTACTTTTTATGCCACAAGGTGGTTGTGTGGATGCATCAGATAAAGGCTCATATCTAAAGAAAAATGGCTTTCCCCCTCCTTCTTTCAAAACACGTTTCAAAGGCCCTTGACACTGCTCTGTGAACTATGTAATCTATTCAAAAGAAGAAAAGACACTAATGTGCACACAAGTGAAGATCATGGCACATATGAGCATAATTCAACATTCTGCCCATTCTCTTCCATGAAAACTCCTCTATACATACATTTGAATTGCATATACCCAACACATTTCTTTGCTCATAAAGGAAGAAGAAAGTACTACAGGCGTAGGCAATGAACATATTTCAAAGCCAATTAATCATGACCGTAAAAGCTTACAGAAATTATTATTACTAATATATATATATATATATATATATATATATATATATATATATATAATATAATAGGGAAAGCAAATAGAGTGAGAAACTATTATAAGGTATGAATAGAAGACAGAATCTAAAGAATTAAGATTTGGTGATAACATCAGGAATTATAGCTTCTTGGCATGCACTCAACATAACACTGACTTGATGAGGACAAATAAAGAAAAAATATAATGAAAAAGTATAAAGAAAATGTTGGTAATAACTTCGGCTGAAATTGGATTTTATGTTGGAACAAGCCTCTCTGTCATATAAAGTTCCTTGGAGGTTTTAATGATCATAAACATTGAGATTCAGCTTTCAGTTTCATCTTTCAGTTAATATCACCATTAAAATACTCCTCCCTGATAGTTTTTTTAAAAAATGTTTCTGCTAGCTAGCAGCTCCAACCTGATGCGTCACTGGGGCCAAGGACTCAAAGCTACTGCATTTGAAGGGCAGAAAGATGGCATTATGCTTGCAGTGTGGGTGGATTTGTGTACATGGCCATATTTAAGAATTGGATATATGTTAGTTCTCAAATGGAGGGCATCATGAATATAGCAGTCGTACATATGTTCCTTGGGCAGAGTGATGAGGTGCGAAGGAGGCCACAGCTCCTGGGCCTTTAACAGGCGCATAGAATTTCATAGGGCATTCATACTGTGGAAAATTAGCTTGCTATTTTAAAAGCATCAGTTCAAACAAAGCATAGACCTGATATAAAATGATTAAGGGCAGCATATAAGGGTATGCCTCAGTCCAAGTTTCAACTTTCCAGTCAATAGGAAACCAGTTAAAAGCTCGTTTCAGGTTTTTCCTTTCCTTTAAAACTTCCACATGGGTCACTTTCCTTTGCTTAAAGGTAAAGGGACCCCTGACCATTAGGTCCAGTCATGACCAACTCTGGGGTTGTGGCGCTCATCTCGCTTTATTGGCCAAGGGAGCCGGCGTACAGCTTCCAGGTCATGTGGCCAGCATAACTAAGCCGCTTCTGGCGAACCAGAGCAGTGCACGGAAACGCCGTTTACCTTCCCACCACAGCGGTACCTATTTATTTACCTGCACTTTGATGTGCTTTTGAACTGCTAGGTTGGCAGGAGCTGGAACAGAGCAACGGGAGCTCACCCCGTCACGGAGCTGGAACAGAGCAACGGAGCTCACCTTCTGATCGGCAAGTCCTAGGCTCTGTGGTTTAACCCACCTGTTGTCTACTCTCCTGACAAGAAAAAACTCCATTTCATGGGGCAAAACTGACCTAAAACCACCTCGCTTTCAAATTCCTACTCATTGGATTTGGGTGAGCCCAGTAGTCGAACCATACCTACTTTTGTTTTTCTATCAATTACTGGCTGCATGAACAGCTGAGGGAAGCTAGCCAGGCTACAAATGCAGAACAATGCAAATTTAGAGCCAGAGGGAAGCTTCTGATGGTGAAGTGTCTCTTTAAGAATGGGGTACTTGACTAGGTGAGCCTTTGGGCTGGTCCAGCATGACTTTTCTTATGCCAGGCTTTGTCAGGGAATTTCCATTTGCCCTTGATCCCTCCCTCAAAATGATGTAATGGCCTATATATTGGCTTGAGGGGGCTAATACAACCCGCAGACTCCCCACTCTGAAAGACATAAAATAGTGGACCTATGGTGGTTTAATTTTTCAAGTCACACCACCTCCTTTCACGGGACCCTAGTGTGTATTAGCACCATTTAAGAATGACTGTTTCAGAAGCACAAGATCCCCAGTCCCCATTGAAAGATTAACCTGATACAGCCTTTCAAAATTTGCAATAAATAAAGCAGTTATGCTTCAGTTACCTCCTCTGTCTTTCTATAGCCAGAGACATACCGTGAACTAAAGCAAGCAACTACACATCAGTCATGCTGCATATACACACTTTTAAATTACTCATTTTTCCCTCCCTTCTAAATTAACTAAATTAAGTATAAAACCTAACTGGAAACCCCATGCCAGAAGTTTTAAGAAAGTGTTGGGATAAGCACAATTCTTGCTGAGAATACTTTTTGTGGAAGAGACATCAATCTAACAGTTAAGGCAGTTATTCAGTATTGAGTGAGGAAAGACTAGGACATATTTTATTAGCTTCAGTTCGTGAATATAATTTTGTACTGCTCATAATTCAAAGGAGATTTGAAAACTTCGGCCAGATTTCCAAGAGCTGTGAAACTGACTTGTTTCCATTACCTGTAATTCTTATCAATCCTTTGTGTTGCTAAACATCCCACCTCCCCCTACATTAGGCTAGTGTAGCACCACCTGCAATTCATTCTGAGTGTGCAGCAACATCTTCACTGTGGCTACACAAGTTATGGTAAACCTCCAGTCAAACGACTGCAATGTATGGCGCATGGAGGTGACACTTGTTCAACACAGCTCCATGACTACTAAGTGGAACTGAGCATCAGTGTCATATGATGCCAGTGTCTGAAAAGGCTCTACTGGCTTCTCAGTGTGTTTTCATCCTCAGTTCAAAGTGCTGATGCTTAATGTGGCGTTTGCCCACTCATTATGGAGATGTCGTACTGGGGGAGAGAGAGAGAAAGGGTTAATAGGCTGAGCAATAAGAAAGCCCAGGGGCGGAGCTAACTGTGTTTAAGGCTCAACACAGGGGTTTTAGCAGTTAGTTCGGTTGGTTTCTTGTGGGTGGGAGACATAGGAGTCAGAGTGAGTTAGAGACAGAGGGGAGACAGAGAGAGTGGATCAGATTACAGTGTTGCAAAGTATTTAAAACTTGTTTGCATTCACAATAAACTGGTATCTTTGTTAATACGTTACAACCTGACTGAGTCTGAATATATTATCGGGGAAACCTAGTTCGGGGCAGTGGAAGAGATAAGCCGTGGTGGTGCAGGGTCAATAGTCTGTGGAACGACTGGGGGCCTTGTGCAAATGCCACACTCACCTTCATGTCAAAGTCCTTCATGCCTTAAGGTCCAGCTTGGACCATCTCCTCCTGAACTAGTCCATCCTGTTACTGAATCATCCCCTGACTTCCCCTGCTTTCTGTAGAGTAGTGGTTGGTGACAGAACCTTTTACAGTTTTGTGTTCTGTATTTCAAATGGATCAAACCTATCCATTCTTAAGGAAATCAGCCCTGAGTGCTCACTGGAAGGACAGATCCTGAAGCTGAGGCTGCAATACTTTGGCCACCTCATGAGAAGAGAAGACTCCCTGGAAAAGAACATGATGTTGGGAAAGATTGAGGGCACAAGGAGAAGGGGACGGCAGAGGACAAGATGGTTGGACAGTGTTCTCGAAGCTACCAGCATGAGTGTGACCAAACTGCGGGAGACAGTGGAAGACAGAAGTGCCTGGCGTGCACTGGTCCATGGAGTCACGAAGAGTTGGACATGACTAAATGACTAAACAACAATGACAATTTCAAATGCACTTACCCAGGGTGCTCCCCTGTCAACTTGGCTGGTGCCATTTTGGCATCAGGCAAAGGCCTTACTCTCTGAGCCTTTTAAACCTTGAGAGCCTGTGTGAACTTTATATCTGCTCTGATTTATTTCTGATGCTTTGTCTGCTTCTTTATGCTGCCATTTCATTTCTTTTATGAGATTGTATCGATTCTGTTATTGTGGCCCACCATGGGAACACCAGGAGCTAAAGGTACAGGTAATATATTTAAATAAGTATATACATAAAACATATAAAAAGTGTTTAATGTACAAAACACTTACTAAATGTGAAAAGAGGGATACAACATCTGTAGTGTTCCTCTTCATAAGACCTCTGTTCAGAAAGGTTTTTTTGAAAAGTATCTGGTAATAAAAAGGTGGATGGTTAATTCAAGTTTAGAAAGTAGTGTTTTGAAGGACTTTGGCTCAAACTGGGATATAAAGTTTTACAAGACTTTTTATATATAAAAAAAAGGTGAGAGACTCTGGGGTGATTAAGATTAATTGTGCTGGAGTTTTGGAACAGAACCATTTATACCTAGAACTAGAAATTTTTAAAAGTAAAGAATAACAGTTTAGATTAAAACTTTATCTGGGTTTTGATAGAGATATGGTGGTGAGGATTTCTGGAAATATGCTTTTTGTGACAGAACAAACGGATTGAGAATCAGAGGCTTACCAGCTAAATACAAAAATTTCTATTTGGAATATTTCTATACAGTATTTCTAATTGGAAAATAGTTTTATATCCTCTGTTATATATACCCAGGCTGAAAGAATGCATGTTGGTGTGTGTGTGTGTGTGTGTGTGTGTGTGAGAGAGAGAGAGAGAGAGAGAGAGAGAGAATGTTCCTATTCAGTCTTAAATCTATTAAATAGAAAGCACTACACAAATCTTCTTCATTCTTTTGAGGAGTTGTATAAAGTATCCTAACCTTCAGGGTATTTTATTTTTCTAAAAGGAAGCTTGAGCAACCATACGTGAGGGTTTTTTTTTGGGGGGGGGAAGAATAACATTTCATTATCTTTATTTTACTTGAGGTGCCAATTTACTGAACCAAATGCACCAGCACAGCAAGGGATGATAACAGTGGAATCTTCTAATCTGTTCAAATGTAGCTAACAAATTTGGCAACATGACGATTTTTGTGGGGGGACCAATTGCGCTTTGTAGATTAATTTCCTTCAAAACGGAGGTGATAACTGCAGGGTTGGAGTCTGAAAATATTAATTTGGTGCTTCATAGTCTACAAAATCCATCACATAAATTGTAATCAGATTTGTCAGAGCCATTTTTCTTTCAAAGGCAACATTTTAAAGCTTTTCTGCAAGCACAACTCAGCTTTCATTGCTTTTTCTATTATGGGAAGCTTATTTCAACACTGCTGCTGAGGCAATGGAGTATGCCCTCCCCCAATTGTTGTTATTTCAGTTATAACAAAACCATGCATTCTTTTATGTAGACTAGCTGCCTTTTCAAGCACTTTATCTGTTTTCACCCTGGAAGCCCAGCCAGTAAGGGCTTGGGTGCAAGCAGTGTTTTTTTTCCATAATTTTTTTAAAAAAAATGTTTAGTGGTACTCTCATTTTGACTCAAGAAAATCACCATTTTATAGTTCAGATTGGGAAAAATAAACACAGTAAATACAACGAAACTGACTAGATTCCAACTTCTACTTCACACATTAAACACTCACTTCCATCTGAAACGCAGGAAACACCATGATAGGAAATGAGGCTGCCATCAGGGGTAGCAATGGAACTGACGTTTCACCATGCTAGAGAACAAATCTCCTGATAGATTCACAAAATGTACCCCTGCGTCCCCTCAGAAAAAAAGCACTGGACACCTTTGCAGGTGAAGGACATTTCTGGAGGTGAGTTGGGCTGTGGGGCACAGAGTGGAGAGATGCTAATCTTTGTAAAGCTGGACACATGACCAACCTACCATTCTAGCACTCTTGATCCATACTCTTTGAGCATTACCAGGGCTGGCTTGCAAAGATCAGCATCCTCCCACTCTGTCCTGTGATAAGGCAAAAAAAAGAGGATAAAGGATTCCTGGACAGTTAAGTCCAGTCAAAGGTGACTATGGGGTGTGGCACTCATCTCGCTTCAGGCCGAGGGATCCGGCATTTGTCCACAGACAGCTTTCCGGGTCATGTGACCAGCATGGCTAAACTACTTCTGGTGCAATGGAACACTGTGGCAGAAGCCAGAGCGCACAAAAACACTGTTTACCTTCCCACTGCAGCAGTACCTATTTATCTACTTGCACTGGTGTGCTTTCAAAATGCTAGGTTGGCAGAAGCTGGGATAGAGCAATGGGAGCTCACCCTATTGCGCAGATTTGAACCACCAACCTTCTGATCGGCAAGCCCAAGAGACTCAGTGGTTTAGAACACAGCGCCACCTGCTCCTCTGATACTTGTGTGCAGGCCCTTACAGTGCAGTCCTGTATCTGATGGTCTGTTGGAGGATAGCCCTCTGTTTGAAGCTATCCTCTATTTGAAGGGCTGTATGGTCCTAGTCAAATATAACACTAATTAACAATTAGAAGGGAGAGCAGGGACCATCAGTTGTCCATCAGTAACTGGACAGCATGTATGAGCATGCGGAAAGCAGGCAGATCAGGCACACAGATCACCAGCTCACATTCTCTCTCACAAGGATGAAAGGCATTGGAGTTCCATTTAAAGTGTACTCATTATTCCCTGATTTGCATTGGCACTTGGAAAGTAATGTGTGCACATTTTATGCAAATCTGTGGCCTCTCTTTGGGCAATGTGTACATGGCCACCCAATGCAATGACCATTGCCTTGGTGTGTTTAGTGATGTGGTGGAAAAATTATGCTGATTAGATAGAATGAAGGTAAGGTCACGTTGGTGGGGATTATTCATACCACAGACATGTGCATCTGCAAAAACACAACATCCAACTTGCAGGCTGTATTTACAGTTGTCACATTGTCAGGGAAGCAGAATCATGTCTTTTTGCCCTGTCTCTTGCCCTCCATGGATTGGTTCAATTTGTAAAGAGAGCCTGCACATTGGATGTTGTGTTTTTGCAGATGCACATATCAGTCGTACACACATCTTTTTGGGAGAGACAGAACGGAAGACAATTCATACAGCAAAGTAACGAGGAGGAATGTAAGTCTGTCGTTGAAGAAGTAGTAAGCCCCTAGACATCAATACTTCTGTGAAAACATGCCTACTCAGAAGTAAGGTCCAGAGAGTTCAGTGGAACTTCACTTATGTCTAGCCAAACATGAGTTGACAGCCTAAGTCTCTTTCACTGGGATTTTCAGAAACAGTGTTGGAGGCAATGACCTTGCCAATACATGAGAAAACAAACAAACAAAGCATAATCCTGACATGCTCCTCTCCATGAAAAGCAGCTTTGTGTACAGAAACCACGCCTGAAGTTTTTCTCTAACCGTTTGCTAATGTCTGCTGTTGGAGACTCAGCTGCAATGACCAGCTGAAAAACAGAAATTATGTAGGAAGTGTATCCTTCCTCCTTCCTTCCTTCCTTCCTTCCTTCCTTCCTTCCTTTCTTTCTTTCTTTCTTTCTTTCTTTCTTTCTTTCTTTCTTTCTTTGGCACTCCTTCCTTATAAAAAGAAATGCAGCCCCAAAGAATTTTAAGCAAAGAAGCAACAAAGCTGTGTGGGCAGGCTGCTTAACCCTTTCATCCCTATTGTGTTCCATCTCCAAATTAACTCCCCTGGCTCTCCTGTACGATTTAACACACATTTTCAATGAGGGAGGTATGTTTAGAATTTAGCAGTGGAAGTTGTTGGGTGACGGCTATGAGCCTGTCACTTCCAACTTCATTGCTCTGCTTAGATTTTTTCCTTTCCTCCTAAGTTGCCTTTGTTATGAGAAAGCAAAATAAAACTGGGGATACGCATATTATTAGCACAGACTACACCATTTGCGATGGAAGAGAACTAGTGCTTTGCGGCTGCAGAAAACACATTACCGTATTTTTCGCACGATTGGACGCACCAGACCATAGGGCGCACCTAGTTTTTTTGGGGGGAAATAAAGGAAAAAAAATTTCCCTTTATTTCCCCCCCAAAAGCAGGTCAGGGAAACCGAACCAGGTCGAGGAACAGCGGGATAGTGGCGCTGCGCCTCCCTGCTGTCCCCCGAGCTTGTGGGGCTGGCTGATGTCTGCCTGGCGCGCGGGGCGCTCTGATTCAGGGCGCCCCGCCCGCCGGGCGGCAGGCTGCTATCCACAGCTTGGGGAGCCTTGCGGGGAACTCCTGCAGGGCTCCCCACCCTGCGGATGTCTGCCCGGCGCGAGGGGCGCTCTGATTCAGGGCGCCCCGCCCGCCGGGCAGCAGGCTGCTATCCGCAGCATGGGGAGCCTTGCGGGGAACTCCTGCAGGGCTCCCCACCCTGCGGATGTGTTCCTGAAGCGCCGGGCGCTCTGCTTTCAGGGCGCCCGACGCTCCGGGAAGCAGGCTGCTATCCGCAGCCTAGACACGGCTAGCGGAGCGCTAATCCCGAAGCTTGGGGCTGCGGAGCTCAGCGCGCCCCAAGCTTCTGGGTGCCGGCAAGGTCTAGACGGCTAGCGGAGACCTTGCCGGCACCCAGAAGCTTGGGGCGCGCTGAGCTCCGCACGCCCCAAGCTTCGGGATTAATGCAGCGCTCCGCTAGCCGTGGGAGAGCTGGGTCTCCCACGGCTAGCAGATAGCTTCCTGAAGCCTGGAGAGCGAGAGGGGTCGGTGCGCACCGACCCCTCTCACTTTCCAGGCTTCAGCGAAAGCCTGCATTCGCTCCATAGGACGCACACACATTTTCCCTTGCTTTTTAGGATGGAAAAAGTGCGTCCTATGGTGCGAAAAATACGGTATTTAAAATGCTTATTTTAAAAATAGCGATGATCTAATTTCTAACATGGAGTGAAATACCATTTAAAAATTAAGAGGTGGAAGGGTTAGTTCCCTGGTTGCAGAGCTGCCCACTTGGAGTAGGGAAGGAAAGACTAAGATCAGAACTGCAAGATGAAAGTCCCTGGGATTCCTATGCAGCTGAAAAGGCAGGTGGTGGTAATTGCAGGCCAATGTGAGAAATGTTAAAAGGTTAACCAGGAGAAAGAAAGAGTAAAAAGGGCTTTCTTAGACATCATTTTAAAAACATGATAAACTACATTGTTTTTAGTTTAGTTTTTGGCTCAAGCAAGAACTTTTACTTATTGATTGAAATAACAACCATCCCTTGAATATTTCTTTTTCTTCACTGCTGATTGAACACTGGCCATTTCTTAACCCTTACCCTTAAATCCTAAGATTATGTATAGAGGTGAATAAAAGAGTTGATGCTCTTATTATTTCCTAACTACCAGCAGCAAAGTTTGAAGTCGAGCATATTCCTCTTCCTATATTATTACGTACAGTGGTAACTCAGGTTACAAACGCTTCAGGTTACAGACTCCGCTAACCCAGAAGTAGTACCTCGGGTTAAGAACTTTAGCTCAGGATGAGAACAGAAATCCCGCGGCGGTGGCGTGGCGGCAGCGGGAGGCCCCATTAGCTAAAGTGGTACCTCAGGTTAAGAACAGTTTCAGGTTAAGAACGGACCTGTGGAATGAATTAAGTTCTTAACCAGAGGTAGCACTGTATTGAGCATTAATACTAGCCACTGACAGCATATAATACCAATAGGCAGCTGGACCAAATAGAAGGTTTTGCTGTTAGTATATAAGGCCCTGAACAACTTGGGGCCATCATATTTAAGGGAACCTTGCACCTTATGTTCTTGCCTGACTATTAGAACCAGAGAAGCACTTTTTACAGTCCTGCATGATATCCACTCTATGGCAACTTAAAGCCAGGCATTTAGTGTGGGAACAATGGTCTGTGGCATTTCTTACCTATGAGTATTAAGCATCACTGCTACATTTTAGGCACTTGCTAAAATCTTTCTATCATCACCAGCTTCTCTTGGAATATATTATAGTGATTTATATATATACCTCATAATTTGATTTGTTCATTGCATGGATATTTCTATGGCCAAGAAGTATATAAATCTGTAAACAAACAAGCAGATTGAAATTCCCCACCATGTGCTTTAAATGTGCTATGTCTGCCCAAACAGCATGGTGTCTATGAGATTAAATGATATATCCTAGAGAAAACAGTTCCTTGCATTGTAGAGACTGGCAGCAGTTTATCATTGATCTCCCTATTCAAAAGTGATGGAAGAAATTGAAATGGATGTTTGTTGTGGATTCTGGCAACCCTTGTGGACATTCAAGAATCCAAACTCCATGCCACTGCCTTTAAATGCTCTCATGACATGCCAGATGATACTTGAAGCCCTGCTCATGCATTACAACAATGAATTAGGGCAAGACATAAATTCGCTAATGTGCAGTTAATCACTAAAGAACAAGAAGACACATTCCTCAGACTGTGCTAGCTGCATGCAAATGAAACAGAACAAGGATGCAGAAGGGAAGAACAAAACAGAGGATGAGAGAAAATGACACTGACTCATGCCCATCCTCTCAAATTTTTGATGGTTGAGCCTTTACTAGCCATCCAGTGGCCTTTCATTTATCTTTTTTTTAAAAAATATTTTTTATTAAACAGTTTTTATAACCACACAAACATAACATAACAACAACAAATACATAAACAAACAAAAACAGAAACAAAACAAAAGACAAGTACCATTTCATATCTTAATTTCTTATACCTTTCTTCCTCGACTTCCTCATGCCTCCCTTTTCTGTATTCCAAATTCAAATCAATTACTCAGCAAATCTTCCCTTATTTTACATTAAATTTAAGCTAATCTTCCTTATTCTCCTTGTCTTAACCATTGCTAATAGTAACCATTTACTTTCCAGTCCAACATCATTCTAACTTTCATTAATTTTGTAATATTTCTTTAGATAGTCCTTGAACTTTTTCCATTCTTCTTCCGCTGCTTCTCTTCCCTGGTTTCGGATTCTGCTCGTCATTTCTGCCAAGCCCATGTAGTCAATCACCTTCATCTGCCATTCTTCCAATGTGGGTAGATCCTGTGTCTTCCAGTACTTTGCAATAAGTATTCTAGCTGCTGTTGTAGCATACATAAAGAAAGTTATATCCGTCTTTAACACCCCTTGGCCGACAATACCCAAGAGAAAGGCCTCTGGTTTCTTAGGGAAGGTATATTTAAATACCTTTTTAAGTTCATTATAAATCATTTCCCAGAATGCCTTAATCTTCGGGCACGTCCACCAAAGGTGAAAAAATGTGCCTTCCTTTTCTTTACATTTCCAACATTTATTATCAGGCAAATGGTAAATCTTTGCAAGCTTGACTGGGCAGTGGCCTTTCATTTATCAATGTCCTTCCATCATCAAAGTCTATTCTGACCTGCTACGGCTGGAGTGCTAACTAACTTGCACAGATGTGGATACCGGTTGACTTTCAAAACATCCTAACTTACTCCTTTCAGGTTTTTCTACATAGAGCTGATATATTGGTCAGGAAGCTAATCATGCACATCATTTTGTTAGGTGAGGGAGTAGGGTCCGCCACCGGGGGGCGGAGAGCAGGCTGGCACACATCCTGGGGGCATGGCACTCACTATGTTTGTGTATATCATGTGAGTGTCTGAGAACGTGAGACAGGAAGTCTCAGTACTGTTGGTGCATTGTTGTAAGTTAGTTTCACTTCTGTGTGTTTTCTGTACTGCTGCTGAGAGAGCACAGACATGCTGATGGATTCTTTGTATATAGACTGTAAAATAAAGTTTAGAGCTACTGATTGACTCTTTCTTCTGCTATGATATGCCAGAAGACAAGTGTGCTCCTCTCAGGAGGGAGGGGTCGCTTATCACTGGTCTCTCTGAACTGAGGGAGATTTATAGCCAGAGAGACGCCCCGGTGTCTTGGGAAGTTGGCGGCCTTTCCAGGCATTTTTCCAACAGGCACACCGCCTGCGGGGGCATGGCGCCCAGCGCAGGCGGGGAGGGCAGCCGCGATGGCACCCCACTGGAATTACGCTGCCGGGGGTGGTGCACTCCCCCTGCACTTCTCTTCCTCCGCCAGTGGGGTCCGCACTCCATATCTTCCTCCTACATGAGAGTATCCCCTACCATGCTAGGTCTCCCAGTCACATTTGAGTTTTTCTTGGGATTAGGCACCATAGAATCATAGAACTGTAGAGGTGGAAGGGACTCTGAGGGCCACCTAATCTGACCCCTGCAATGCAGGAATCAAAACTAAAGCATTCATGACAGATGGCAACCCAACCTCTCTAATCTCTTAAGGTCCTCTTGAATCTCAGTTCTTTCTTCAGCAGCATTGGTTAGCCCTCCCAATTTGGTGTCATCTGCAAATTTGATTACCATTGTGTCAAATAAGTGCTGCCTGTTTGTTTATTTAATAAACAAAACACTGAGGTCATGAATGTGACACATCTGGAAAGCAACATAAAAGTACTTAAAACTGGATACAAAAATGGAGGGATTGAGCTGTATGTCAGAAAAGTCCTTTGTCAACAGAAGGACAATTGAATCAAAGTGCTTCTGGTGCTTACTTAATATCAATAGGCAAAAAGTTCCGCAACCCAGTGTAGACACACTAAGCATGCATATATATATATATATATATATATATATATATATATATATATATTGGTAGAATGAGGATGAACATCATATATGGGCCTTTGGTCTGATTTTTTTTGTTTCCTGGGCTGCAGAGGAAGAGCTGCCTTCTACTCATGCAATGTTGGACACAAGTGATACTTATTTTATAGACTAAATTTAGCATTCCCAAAAGAGGAAAAATATACCAGAATATGGATTCTACATTTTTTTCATGAATTCTCATGGTGCAATGTTTATGTTCCTTGCTGGCATGGGTTTGAAGGAATATGAAACAACAGGCTGTTCTCCTGGGTTTATTATTGTCACTGCGCCCTGAGATAATGCAGCAGTGATACCAGGAGATAGCAAGGTAGAAGTGATCATTATTTCTGAAACTCAGCCATGCATCAGGTAATGATTTGTTCCTATTAGCTTGGTAACACTGTGTGAATTTTATTAGCCAAAATCAGCTTTACTTCTTATTTTCTTGGCCTGGTTTCCAGCAGAGCTGTTGCTTACTGAGTAAGAAAGAAGCACAGGAGAATGAAAAAGAGAAGAGGACAACATGTGGATTGTTGACTCTCACGTGCCAGTGAGCCTCAGCTAAAATGAAGGGAAAATGTCTACCAACAAGTTATATGTGAAGACGTTATTTAGTTGTATAGACCAGGGGTAGGCAAACTAAGGCCCAGGAGCTAGATGTGGCCCAATCGTCTTCTCAGACGGTCTGGGAATCAGCGTGTTTTTACATGAATAGAATGTGTCCTTTTATTTAAAATGCATCTCTGGGTTATTTGTGGGGCCTGCCTGCTGTTTTTACATGAGTAGAATGTGTGCTTCATTTCCCCCCTCAAAATATAGTCCGGCCCCCCACAAGGTCTGAGGGACAGTGGACCGGCCCAGGCTGAAAAAGGTTGCTGACCCCTGGTGTAGACTTACCCACACCAAATTGCATTTCAGAGCTGGATCTCTGTGCGAGATCATAGAGAATTACTGAAGCACAATTGTCTTTCAATGCAGACACTCTCAAAAAGGTTTTTGGAAGTCCCCACTCACCTGGGGCTTCAGGTGGGCAGTGTTTGCTGCCCAGTGCGGTCAAAGCTAGGACCTTCTTCCCACATGGCTGCGGGGGGAGTGGGTGGATGCCCAGCACCTCACCTTCTAGTCGCATAGGTCTGGCAGGAAGGCCAACTCTTAGGAATGGAGAATATTTATGCTTCCTTAGATTAAAATGTGGCTGTGGTAATGCCTCATGAGCTCATATCTACTAACCAGCATAACAATGTAAAGATGTTAATAGCTTTTGCTCATGTCAGATAGCTGAGGAAAAACATATGCAACATTTTCACTTCAGGCATATGCATTGTAAGAGAAGAAGAGGATTGCCTGGACTGAGGAGGTCCCTCCCTGAATAGGGGCGGGCACATTTGTCAATTTCAATTCATCCTAGTTTCTCATTTTTCTAATCTTGCATCCAATTCCCCTCATTTCATTGGCAATTCACATTAAACAAAATCCACATAATCATTATTATTTCAGTGCAAATTTCTAATAGTAAATGCATTTTTTTCATGCAATTTTGTCTAATATACTCATCGTTGCAAGCTCCCCCCCCCTAATTCACGCAATTTGTGTGCTGTTTCCACTCATATATGCATTGCTATGCACCCTTTTAACTGCATTTTTGAACCTGTTGTTTGGTTGGAGGTGTACATCATAAAATTCCAAGAAGTGTGAATTTTGAAGGATAGCTGTATTTCAGTTCACAAACTGGTCTGAGAAGTGTGGCTCAAACAATAACCATTTCCTCGCCCATTCCTACCTGTGACTCATGTATTTATCCTTTAGATGCTAAGCTAATGATGCAATGATTCTTCTGATTCAGACAGATGTGTTAACATTTCAACAGAATCTAATCCTCCTCCCAATAATAATAATAATAATAATAATAATAATAATAATAATTTAATTTATATCTCGCCCTCCCCAGCCAAAGCTGCTCACCTTCCTCTGGGCTCCCCAGACCAGCTAACAACAACACAGCATTCTAAAATCAATTCATTTTAAAATCAATTCAAAATCAAATTAAATTAATGGCAACCATTGGGCTAGAGTTCTGTGAGGATTACCAAAGTAGGGGGTCAGACTGTGCCTTAGCCAAAGGCCTGGAGGAACAGCTCTGTCTTGCAGGCCCTGCGGAAAGATGTCAAGTCCCGCAGGGCCCTAGTCTCTTGTGTTCCACCAGATCTGGGCCATGGCTGAAAAAGCCCTGGCTCTGGGACTTCCGGGTTGGCGCCATCGTCTAATGGCGGATTCCCTCCGAGCTCCGGAGGGAATCGGCTCAACAGAGGTCGGGTTCTGCCGCGGCGGCGACGCGGGGACCCTTAGAAACGACAGGCGCTGAAGCCTGTGGACCTGGTGACTCGGCGGGCACCATTTGCGCCCCCCCGACCTGCAAAGGAGCCTTTTTAAAGGCTCTGGAACGGGGGACGGAGAGCGGCGTGATGCTGTGAGTCGACTGCTTCCCCTGCTGAGTGAAGCCACATGCCATGGACGGAGAGCGCTAACTTCTTCCTTTGAACATTTAGATTAAAAGTAACGACCCGTGAGTAACACGGTAATTCGACTTAAAAGGGAAATTTTCTTTGGGAATTAGGCACGATCGGGTAAGGTGTTAAAAGGAAGTCCGCCTACCCGTCTTGTAAACATCGTAAAGCAAGGATTTTATTACTAAGGTTGTGAGAATACCTTTCTTCTTTGTGGAGAAAAGCAATTAACTTTACATTGGGGCAATTTAAGTGATTGTGGTGGAGGATAAGAGCTAACATTGAGAACGGAATTCACCCCTCCCCCAAGACCCGGGAGCGATCGGTGAGAGAGCCTGCGGAAGAGACATAAAGACTTTGACAGCTGTCAAACTAGCTGTCAAAGTTGGAAGAAAAGGGAAACTTTGTTTTCTGCTGACTTTGCTGGTTATATTCGCTACAATTTAGTAACAAACTGTTAAAATAAAGAAGAAAAGGCTAACTTGGCTTTTGGGTGGGAATTGGAAGACATTAAGAAACTAGAATCCCTCTAGAGGGGGTTCAGGACATTACAAAAATGGCTGTAAGTGGAAAAATACTGGCTGAACTGGAGAAGACCTTCTCTCTCCTGGGAAAACTGCAGGAACAGACGGATGTTTTGACTATAAACGTCACGATACTGAAGGGAACAGTAAATAAAGTTGCTGAGCCTAGAAGGGATATGATTCAAGTCCCTGCAGATGAACAGGGAAGCGTTGTTGTTGATCTAAAAATCCGTACAGCCAAACAAGAAAAGAAATTTGAGACATCTGAAAATGTGTTTAAAGAGGAACAGGATGATCTGAAGGGAAAAGAAGGAGGAGCTATGATGTCGCAGATGATTAAGGAGAGCCAGAGGCCTGTTAAGATGGACACAAAGGAAAAAAAGAACAGGATGATGAAAATTTGGTTTGAATTGAAGAATGGAAATTGGAGAGATCTCCTTATATGGAGATCTGAAGACATATGGAATACAAACTTGGCTAATGTGGAAATTGGAGCCTTTGGGACATTTGGATCTATGAGAAGTAAGAAACAAGTTCTTGGCTCCATTGTTAAATATGGAGGTCTGGCTGGAAGAAATATGGACCTTATTGGAACAGAGCTTCTTCGAGATTTGGAATTTAAAATAAAGGACTATCAAAAAAACCGGCAGAGAGAAACTGAGAGAGAGTCGAGTGCCTCAGACGTGAGGTCGCCAGGCTGATTGCAGATGGACTGATGGACTTTGGTTGGGGTTCAAATCCGGGAAAGGGGGTGGTGGGGCTTTGGGAATCCAAACGGTGTAAAATATATTTTGTTTTAATTAAGTTAGTTTTGCCACTAACATAAAAATGGGGATTTCGGGGAAGGGAATTGGGGCCGACCTTAGAAAAAGATTGTTAAGAATAAGTGTTGACGTACAAAGATTGAGGCTTTTAAATTAAAATGGGTTAGTTAATGATTTAGAGAAAATAAGGCAAAGTGTGGGGATAAGAATTTGCTGAGCTAAAAATTGGAATTGGAATACAAGAAGGGCAGGTGTGGGGAAGTCAAGGAAATTGGTTATGGAAAGTAAGCAATGTAAACTTTTTTAATTGTTCCTTTTTCTTCTTCTTTTTTCTCTTTTTTCTCTTTTTTGTCTTTCTTTTTTATTTTTTTTTGAAAATTTCAATAAATATATTTTTTTTTTAAAAAAAGAAAAAGCCCTGGCTCTGGTTGAGGCCAGCCTAACCTCCCTTGGCTCGGGACTCCAAGATGTTTTTGTTTGAAGACCGTAAGGTCCTCCGTGGGATATCCCTAAGATTTTGCACTCGTTGCATTTCAAGTTCCTGAAATAAAAATCTGATATGAAACCAAACTGGAAAAATATGCCTAAACATTTCAGCATCTGCAAAAAAAAGCAAAAAACACTTAAGCTCAGCCCACTCAACCGATTTAAATTCATTTAATTACACTTTCTGTAAAGAAGTTCACAGCTTTGTTCTTACCAGATGGAAACAGCCCCTTATGTGCTTAAATTATGCCAGTAGCTATCTTATTTTCTGCTACTTTTCTTTTTCTTTTTCTCAGTGATGACTATTATGCTTTTTTTAAAAAAAAATATTTCCAATAAACACATTATAAACACGGAGCAAATTGTCAGCTTTGTTAACTGCAAGGGGTAAAGGAAGCAGCAGAAATAGCTAGAGTATACATATAAAGGAGCTGGACACCTGCTCTGCGAAGTAGCCTATTTATAGATAAAGCTGCCAGCAGTGACATTGTAAAAAGAAAGTTCTCCTTTCCACTAACTTGGCGTTTGTGGATTGTTGGTCATTTGTCGGAGGATGAACACACCTCTTCGCATCTGAAAGAAGAATGATCCATAAAGCATTGCTTCATGTTGGCAATACAATCCATAGTTAACTTACTTACTTACTTATTCAAACCTTTATTAGGCATTATACAAATAAAACGATAAAAGAGAAAGTAACATATAAAAGCCTTGAGATATATACAGAAAGGCAGCAGTTGGCTACATACATATATATATATATACATATAAAATCAGTGGTTTTCCTTGCTAACCCGCTCCTTGGAGGGCTACTACCAAAAACTCGGCTACCCCCGCCGTTACCCTTTGGTCAACGTCGGATAGGCAGAATCCCACACATTCACCTTGTTGGGGCTCCAGACCACCCAAAAGAGGGGACAGCACGCGTTGACGGAGCGTACTGTACAATGGGCACTGAAAGAGAATGTGCTCTACCGTGTCCGGGACATTCATAAAACATCTGCAGAATCTCTTGTTTCTGGGGATGTTTTGATATCTTCCCCTGACAAATGCTGAGGGAAAAACATTCAAACGGGCCAGCATAAAGGCCCTACGTTGGGCTGGAATTATTAATTTGGTGACGTAATTGGCTCTGCTATCTAAGATATTTAAATCATAGAATATGGGCGAACAAATTTTGTTTACAGCTGCCATAATATTTTGCCTCTCGACATCCTTTAGTCTAGTTAGGATATTATGGAAAATGTATTGCTCATTAGAATTGTACAGGGGCTCCAGCTCGATGCCTAAAGATTCAATCTTTTTTTCGAGGTACTGGTACCATCTTGATTTGTAGGAGTCTTTGAGCAAATCAGCGAGCAGACTTGATGGAGGGCAGCGAAAATGGCAGCGTAACCAGTACTTTATTGAGGTGGACCAGGCCCAATATTCCATTGTGTGTATGCCTATTTCTGCACACATTGTTTCATATTTGATCACAGTTGGGAGTCCAAGAATACGTCTCAGAAAGCTGGAGTGAATCTTTTTTAGATCACTATTATATGCTTGGACCCATAGCGGGATTCCATAGAATATCTGGGATTGCACTTTTGTTTGGAATATCTGATTGGCCGCAGGAATAAATTGATTGCCTTTCTGATAATAAAAACGGGCAACAGCTGATGAGGTGCACTTTGCCTGTTTTATGGCATTTGTGCGATGATTTGCCCACCCTAAATTGCTCTGGAATAAGATTCCCAGATACCTATAGATTTTCACTTGTTGGATTTCCTGCCCTCTTATTTTCCATTTCTCTAATTTCCAACCATTCGAGAAGACCAAAATTTTTGTCTTCTCATAATTTATAGAGAGCTTGTTACATTCGCAGTAAAGGATCAGAGAAGATATAAGACGTTTCAGACCCAAGCTCGTTAATGATAGTAGAACAGCATCGTCTGCGTATAATAACAGAGAAACTGGTTTCTGATTAAGTTTAGGGGCATGTGATTCTATTTTTTGAAGGTGATCTGGCAAGTCTGATAAAAATAAATTAAATAGGAAGGGGGCAAGAATACACCCTTGTTTTACCCCTTTCGAGTTTGGGATGTCTGGTGAGAGGTGACCTTTGGTGTTAAGTTTGACTTGACAGATATTGGAAGAGTATAAATTTTTTATTAGGATCAATAAGCGCTGATCAATTTTTAATTCTGTGAGTTTCCTCCACAGCTTTGGGCGGTCAATTGAATCAAATGCACCACGAAAATCTACAAAAGCAGCATATATCTTAGATTGCCTTTGAGATCTGTATTTTTCAACCAAGTGCATAAGTATAAGGCAGTGGTCTAATGTAGAGCAACCTTTGGAGAAACCTATTTGTTCTTTCCCTGGTAAATTTAGATTTTTCATCCAGGTAAGGAGTTTAGATAAAAGGTGCTTAGCGTAGATTTTCCCTATCACTGATAATAGGCTTATCGGTCTATAATTCCTTGGTTCTTTTGGGTCGCCATTTTTAAAGATTGGGATAATTATTGATCTTAACCATATCTCAGGTATGATCCCATATTTATCTATGAGAGTAAACAATTGAGCTAAGGGTTCTGCCCACCAATCTATATAGGTCTTGAATAATTCTATTGGTAGACCGTCTGGCCCAGGAGATTTCCCCGATTTGAAATTTTTAACTATCTCTCTAATTTCCTCTTCTTCTACCCTTGGCCACTCCTGGAGTTTATTGATTTTATTTTTAGTGGTTTCATTTCCTTTAAGCTCACTGTGTAGATTGTTAAATACCGATGTAAAATATTGGGACCATTTGGATTCTGCAATTGGTGGTAGAGTTAGTTGATTTTCGGCTTTCAATCCTCCGTACACTAGGTTCCAGAACGCTTTGTTATTTTTACTCTGAATTGAGTCGAGTAATTGTAGCCATTTTTGGGTTGCATATTTCTGTTTCTTTTCGGCCAGAATGTAATGATATTTTCTTTTTTCATCAAGATAAGAGGGCTCTAGTTTAGTACGATTATTTTTAAATGTTTGGCGCAGTTTTCTTTTTAGCTGGAAACATTCATCGTCAAACCAAGGGCTAGCGCTATGTTTAAGTACCCAAACTTTAGGTGGAGTACTAAGTTCTACGAACATTTGGAAGATTTCATTATAAATTTTCGGAATATCGCTGTAGGAATTAGTAGTCTTTAAGTTGGATAATACTTGTTTTCTCAGGTTGGCTGTAAGTTTTTGCCCCACTACTGCACTCATTTCCTGGGACCATTTTAATTGGGTCATTTGTTTGTATTGAGAGGGTTCTATAATATTGTGCTTGGTTATTTTGGTTTCGTCCTTTAAGTTAATAGACAACAATAATGGCTGATGGTCGCTTTCAGTACGCGTTCCAATTTTGAGGTCCATGATCGAATTTATAATATTATAAGGGACAAGAATATAGTCGATGACACTGCATCCTCGGGGGGAGAAGTATGTAAACTCCCCGCTTCTATCGCCTTTTGTTGAACCGTTCACAATCTGCAAATTAAAGTTGTTACATAATTCAAGTAGGCGTAAGCCTTCGGTGTTTACAACCCTATCTCTGGAGAATCGTCCTATTTTCAGGGCATGTGCGATATCATTATCAGTATTCCAATTTAGTTTGCTACATAGTTGTTCATTGTTGGTTCCCACTCTGGCATTAAAATCACCTGCTATTATCAATGAGGTGTTTGGGTATTTATCGGTCAAATTTTCTATATAAAAGGTTAGTTGTGACCAATTTTCACTATTGCTGTTGTTTTTGGATGGGGGGATATAGACATTTACAAGTAGCAAAGTATCGTCTTTTTGGGTTAAAAGTAGGGCTTGTGCAAGTGGCAAGCATTTTTCTAACTGCTTGATTTCAAACCCTAAGTTGTCTTTGATCATACAACAGAACCCTGCTTTCGGCCGGCCCTTCGTGTTCGTTTTCAATGCGGGTTTCATATAGGAGGAGAATCCATTGATTTTAATATCTCTAGTTGACCATGTTTCTTGTAGAAGTATTAATTCAAAATCTTTGAAGAAGTTCATTAGGACTGGGTCTCCGTCTTTGTTTCCCCACCCTGCAATATTCCAGGACAGCAAGCGTAGGATCCGTTAACATCAGAGAGAGAGAAAGAGAGGTGTGTGTGTGTGTGCCGGTAGTCACCATGAAGTTCCTACAGTAAGTTCCACACTTTAAACATTTTTTTGGGGGGGAGGGGAGGGAAGGTGCTGGTACTGTATACCCTTGAGCACTCCCAGAAAAAAATCCCTGGGCAACATCATCCAGATCAAGAGGAGCAGGTGACAGCAAAGGTTGCAAGGTTTTTAGCTGGGGCAATTAGAATAAGATCCATTATTTGACTATTGATCCAAACCCCCAATACAGTGGTAACTTTGGTTTACAGTCACAATCCATTCCAGAGGTCCATTTGTAAATTGGGCTTCCAAAATTTTCTTTGTTCATAATCCAAAAAAAAAAGGGTTGTAATCCAAAAAAAAGTTGCAAACTGGGACACGCACTTCTGGGTTTGATGTGTTTGTAATCCAAAATGTATGCAAACCAAGACATATGCAAACCTAGGTACTACTGTATGTATTTTATATAATTGACTTTTTACCTTTATCTTCTGTATACTGCATTTTGTTTGTTTTATTGCTATGGCGGGTGGCTGATGCAAATAAAGATTCATTCATTCACCCAGATCTATTCAAATTCTCCTATTAAATCAAAGTAGACACCTCAAGAGCCATTGTCACCATCTTGCTGCTTTTGCACCACCTCTTTCAGTGCATGGGAGGTATCCAACCCAGTATTTCCAACAGCACAAGCAATGGAATGAATCTGCTGCATCTCCTCCCGCTTCACATCCCTGCAACCCCAGGAGAACAGATTTAGGGGGCACATGGGAAGAGAAGGAAAGAGGAGGTAAGTTTGGTTGCACAATCAAAAGTCCTTGCACTCACAGAACTACTTCACTGGATACCACAAGCAATGCCCTGCCATTTGTTAATTGGTAACACTAACATCTTTATGTGCCTTTCAGTGTAAGCAGTTGCTCACTCATCAAACATCTATGACTTTTTCAGAAACCATCTTAGCAGACACCTCTATCCCTCTTGTTTCCCATGGAACTTTTTTTTAATTACAATAATATAATATCTTTATTGTGGTCCAAAGACCCATCAAACAATTTCAGAACAAATTCAGTTAAGACAGCCAACCACAAAAGAGAGAGGAACCAAGGCAGTCATTTTGTTTTGTCTCAAGCATGATGATCGTTGTTTCTTTTAACATCCGAGAGAAACTTTGCCATGGCCAGTGTAATATCATTAGACCTGTCATCCAAAAGATATTTAATATGGGAGGCTTCAGATTTTCCTCCAGATTTTTTAATTATAGCAGACTATCTATTGTTTTGTCTTCTTAAAACTATAATTGCCTTCAGACTCCTCTGCTTAGTATGTTCTCAAGAGCAGTCCTGCTGGCAAATACTCTGCTCTGCGTTCTCTTAGAAATCCTGTCTTTGCATCCCCATCAATCCATAGTCTTCTTCTGTGGAAGCCCTCCTACAGCCTTTGAGCATTGTCCTCCTCCTTCACCATTCACCAGCAGCAGGTCTGTTTTTTTTCTTTTCTTTTTACCGTGGTATAATCTGCTTTGAAGACATATGCTGAAATCCTCTGCACATCTCCTTGGGGACAAGACCTCCTGAACACAGCAGGAGTTGCTTTTGTGTAAATATGCATACGGTTGCATGCTTTTAGTCTGGGAAGACAAGCTGTATACCACGCATGAGTAATCCTATTGAAATTTGCAGTTGTAGTTGTATAAAATTGCCAGTAAGGCAATAAATGTAAGTACTAGTATTTATGACACACTTTCAAGTGGTCATTTTCAGAAATGGAATTGCCTTCACAATAAATGTAGCAACTGCATCCACACTGCTCATTGGCCACAGTTAATAATCTCTCTGCTTGTGAGTACCCTAGTGGTAAATTTATCTATTCCTCTGAGTTGCTTGATTTCTCTTTCAGGATGTTTTGGACAAACTGCTTTCCCCCTTGTAATATAGAGAAATACTCATTGTTTAATTCATGCAGAAAAGCTCCATGGAATACATGCCTTGACATAATTTAAATTATATCTGGCTCTGCTTTCCTGTGTTCATATTTTAAACTCTGCCTTGTGAACTTTAAATTTAAGCATTTCTGGCATTTGAGGTCAGAAATCTTCACTGCAGAATTGAATATCCTTTGGATAATATATTATAACAGATCATAAATTATCTAAACCTGTTTTACAATGCTGTTGAAGAACCCTAGTTTCAATTTTTGTCCATATTTTAAAATTGGATGCTCTGAAGGGATATGGCTTTTTCTGTCCAAAAGTCACTGGAACTATCTTTTCATGCATCAGTGCTAACAAATGTAGGTGAGTGTAAGGTAACAAAGCTACATTTTAACCAACAGCAGTTCTTGCTTGTGTAGATAGCTCTTATCCTGGAAAGATGCTGGAAGGCTAGCAATGAGATGTGATCTTCCAGAAGCTATTGCAATGACTTTAATAAGTAGACCTTGAATTTGAACTCTCAGTTTTGTTAATATAAAAACTAGTTCCTGTTTGCTTCCTGGCTCAGTAATCCAAAAACTGTTGCTAAGTAGGGATGGGAAAGAAATTTAATTCAATTCACACTAGAAGGCCACCCTATCTAGTTCACACTTTCCAAAACAATACACAAAATGGAAACACAACAATCCTTTGAAATTTGCACTTCTCTGAATTTTCAGATGCAGTTCTTCCACCAAGTAATGTCTACAGAAACACATTTATTATGCTTAAGTGTGCATAATAAACAATATATTTGTTCGAATATACAAAAATGTATTGAACTAGACAATTTTTTTAACAAAAAATGTATATTAGGAAAACTCACACTAAAATGTGAATGACCTTTCATGAGGATAAAACTCACAAACTGATATATTCACCCACCCCTCACTGCTGGCCAGTTAAAACCCTGCAGATAGATAGATCTAGGCATTTCAGTTCACCCACAAACACTCTCTCTTCTCCCTGCCCTCACATATCCACTGAAAAAGGAAGGGAGAGAACAAAGTAGATCTAAAATATCCCTCTGTTGTCATTGTTAGCCATGCGAAACGAATCTCCATGTTCTGTGATAATGATATGGTTAGTTTTTCTACTGTCTTTTGTAAAATTTAAAATGCATATTTCCAAAACTCAATTTTAAATCAGAAGCTAATAATAGAAAGCATGCAAATCATAGCAGTGCTTTCATTATTGATTTAAAATGTAAGCTGAACATTGTTGATTTAAAATGCAAGCTGAACAGTGTGGTGTAGTGGTTAAGAGTGGTAGACTCATAATCTAGTGAACCAGGCTCCCTTCCCCGCTCCTCCACATGCAGCTCCTGGGTGACCTTGGGCTAGTCACACTTCTCTTAAGTCTCTCAGCCTCACAGAGTGTTTGTTGTGGGGGAGGAAGGGAAAAGGAGAATGTTAGCTGCTTTGAGACTCCTTAGGGTAGTGATAAAGCGGAATATCAAATCCAAACTCTTCTTCTTCTTTGTAAACAACATAGGTTTGATGCAATTCCACAGAAAGTGCAGGGCCGAGGGGGGGGGGACACACATCATGGGGTACAATGGTGTCTTGTTTACTGCTCCCCTCTTGCATCAGTGCAAGGCTGCATTGCCTCATTCCAAATGAGAGAACGCATGATGGCAGTTGTAGTAGGAGGTAAAAGAATGGGAAGGACCAAAATTGCAAATGTGCAGGGCCACACTAACACCCTCTTGTGTGCATGAACCATACACATAGGGAGACAAACAGCCACACATACCTAGACACACACCTGTAGGCAGGTACCAACATAAACATACTCTCACCTGCTGCCATAGCTTGAAAAACAGAAATTAGAACTAGAACCAATGACAGGCAGAGGCAACTAAATCCAGTTTTGCCCCCATTCGTTCTCTGCAGTGTTCTACAATGGCAATACTGAGATCGACAGGAGAAAACTGACAGCTGATTGTAAGTAAGAAGGCCAGCAGGTGGGGGCAGACTGAGGTTGGTGGGGCAGCCCCCAATTTACCCTGGTGCAGCAGCCTGCACTGCTTATAACAAATCAAATTTGGCATGGGAAAATCACTAATGTAGGCAGGTATTAAGAATCCAGACCAAATTTCCCACTGGAGATCATCGTTGTCAAAGTTCATAGTACCAATCACCTCTTGAGCAGGCACATGTGTGCACATCTATTACTTCTGTTCAATTGGTGGATTGCATCTGTTGCCATTAGTTGTACAAAATGATCAGCTGAAAACAGAACTGAAGCAGGAAGTTAAAATGGCTGCTGCACCATTGCAAAACTCTTTCCCCTCCCACCCATTGATTTATAGTAATCTGCAAACTATGATAGCAGCAGTTAAAGAATGCAGAAGTCAATCTCAACCAGCTCTTAAAATAAGATGGATGAGAGCTGCCAATTAGTTATCATTTACTGAAAAGCTATACAATATTTTATTGCGTGCAGTGGCATTTGAAACACTTTCCATGCAGAAGGAAAGGTTTTGGTCTCCACACGCCAACTACGTTAAACATCTAATTGAATTACATTTGCAGCTGTTAATTAACATAATCAAAGTAGACTCAGGTAGATAAGTTGCTATTATTACCGTATAGTGAAGGGAAGGCATTCAGCATTAACAACTAGTGTCTTCGATTTCCATGGGAGTATTAAAATCCCAAATGCGTAATTCGATTTTATACTGCAAGGCAAAGGAGATTTGCAAAAGAGTTTCTGAAGGCGCACTAGGTGTGTTCGGAGAACACTTTTCTATGCTGCTATGGGGTAGCAGGCAGAGAGAATGGAAGGATTATATTTACAACCCCAGAGATGGGAATAGGAACTTGAACTTTTGAGTTGCTTACTTTCCTTCATTATTACCAAAACACAGACTGACAGTGGGCTAATATAAAGCATCTTAAAGCCCTGTTTGTTAGTTAATTAGGGCTGTTTTAAAAAAATGTTAATATATCGATTCCCAACAAACTTTCAGATAGCTTATCAACAAGACGACCCATCACAGGCACGTTTGTGTCCTAGACCTAGAATATAGTAAGAGAGGAAGGAATGTTCCTTGTATCACATCCATCTGGCCAAGTATTGTGAGCTCTGAGAGTGACAAATGTTTTATTGGTTAAGTGGTGATGCTTAGCTTTTCCTAAAAAGAACTATAATGCTCACTCTGGTCAAATGATGCTTTGATGGCAATGCATGCAGTGAAAAAAGAGTCCATATCCAAAAGTGAAGGGGGCAACAGAGAACATGCAACCTACCGTGCAAGGCAAGTCTAGGAAAAAGACTATGATGCTCTCACCATGGCTTGAGCTAGGCGTCAATAGCACAGCATCACAGGTCACAGGAGCCCTGCTTTCCCTGTTTCTTTGCCATATTTACTCTTTGAGTACAAATGCTCTACATCAGCAGTGGGGAATCAGAACTAGCTGGTGGACTGGATCCCTACAATTTGTTTCTGTGGGTCAGCTTTGACAAGTGGTTGGAGCTGCCCACTGGTGGATCACTTGATGGCACAATGACATCAGGTGACCTGTTTTCCTCTGCCCCTGTGGTTTGATTTGTAAGCACCACCCATAATCAAGTAGATATGTGCCCCCACCCCTGATACCAAGTTGTTAGGCTAATTTGGAAGGCGAGTCTGATCAAGGTATGGAAGATGCCAAAGATGAATAGAACACCTGTGTTTCATATTGCAAAGGAATTCTAGAAAGTTGTCAGCCATTTGTCTATGATAAATCAAACACACACCACAATTGCCTCATTACGTAAATCATGTTCAAAATACCACAACACACATGTAACTGGCTGTAAAGTAATATTACATTGTAATCGTTGGACTTGACAATCTTTGGACTTGACTATCCTTGGACTTTATGACAATAAAAACATATAGAAGATTAATAGTAATATGATATGTTATTGTCATCAGGAACAGTGCTTTGCAATTTTTTGATATGGCGATTAGATTACAGTTTTATTATATATAATGTTATGTTACTTTACAGCCAGTTACGTGTGTGTTGTGGTATTTTGAACATGATAAATCAAAGGCAGAATGGGGACAGTCTTTGTCCATATGCTTTCTCAAAAAGCAGTTCAAATTTTGTATTGCAACATGGAGTCTAAGGATTCTAGGTAGAAAAATAGCTGAAGGTAATTCTTGTCCCCCCTACCCCAGTATGTGTGTGGGACTACCCAGTAGGATCCACCATCTTCTAATTTTAACATTTAAGATCTATGCAGCAATGAAAGCTTCACTTCTATCATATTCTGAGTTCAGCAAATTGCCAGTGCTGTTTAGTATCCCTCTTTAATATCAATGTCTGGCCTACAAAGAGCCTGTTTAGGCTTCTCATAGGGCTTGTGGATACTCTAACCAAATCATATGGTCTGGGGGTTCCTAGTCATGATATGGCATAATGATGGTAGTGGCATGGGCAACCAAAAAGGACCAGATACCTTGTGTAAGGTGAATCCTATCAACTCTTGCTTAGTGAGTCACCAAGAATCTCAGGGAGGGGGCGGGAATACCCCCTGCAAGATTGGTCAGCCTATCCCTGCCTAGACTCACTAGAACATTTCTACTATCTGAGGCTGATTTGGAGCAGCATGACCAGTTTGGTTGCACTGGGTGTGGAGTCTTGGGGGTACTACAGGGGTGCCACAACTATAAAGTAGAATGCAAGGCAAGAGGTGGGGGACACTGGGTTTTGGCATCACACAGGGTGCCACTGAAATTTGAAACCCCAAGGTCTGCCACTTTTATGCAAGCTTTCAGTGCTGCTGTTTAGTAGAAGACAAATTTACCTGGCATAACAGATGAAGCTTTCAGCATCCGATAGATGCTAGACAGTAACAGAAATGAACCATCTATGAAAACAATTGACTGTTTGGACTTCGGGTCTAGCTAGGAAAGTGCCTAAGCTAATTATATTTGCCATCGTTTAAACTGGTAAAGAGCCTACCTTGAAGTTAATTAGGCTCTTAGAGGTATACACTGTTCATTATTTTACTCCACTGTGTTTTAACACAGTGTACCCACACTGTGGGCTCAGACAATGGTGATTAAGACTCATGTCCAGCATGAGTAAAAGTTTTCTGTTTTCTGTCCTCCTATTTAAGAATATATTATTTTGCATTTGTGGCAGCAGTATTGTTAAAAGATGGTGATGAGGCCGGACTAAAACTATTCCTGATGTATCATTTTTCTCTCATTCATTGCTGTTTCTAAAATGGTCTAGGATAGCATTGTCTCTAGAAAAAATTACATTATTAGTACTTCAAATATGAGCCAGGGAAATTTATGGGCATTATCTCAACTGCGAAAATAGGAGATAGCATATGACTATCAGTTAAGCGAACAAATTACCAGTCCAATTCTGGCTTAAATTACAAAAATATGAATCTCACGAATTGCCTTTAAAATCAGATAACTTACATTTCCATCACAGGTAGGGAAAATTGGCTCAAGTATTTTGGGTAAAGTAGAGAACATTACAGTTTAATATTTCAGTACCTATATTTATGTCGTTCCAAAGCAGTTCAAGTATTAGGAGAAGATATTGCAGCACAGTTGTATGAGTGACTGTTGCTGCCATTATAATAACAGTCATATAGTACATTTCACCCTAAATAGTACCAAAGATGCTGTACTATAATGCTGAAATAGCAAAGCACAGTCCATTACTTAATTGTTCAAGTTGGAACCTGAATTTCAGACTGATGACAGTGAGATGCACATTGGATACAAATCCATGCATATTCAGAAAAGATTATAATAGTTCATTTAATAATGAAGCCTAGAAAAACAGAATAAATGGTAAATGAAGCATAAGAAAATCAGAATAGTGATGCTCAGCCAGCCTAGCGCTTCAGATCTCCAAGTTGCCTTTCCAAATGTTGCTGAAAAGAAAGATAGGGAGGAAAACAGTGGTAGACATGTCACTATTGTGTTCTCCCCATAAATGGTAAGATGGGCATAGATCAATGAACCTGTCCACCTCACAGCCACTTCTGAATCATCATTATATTTATTAATGAGCCCACAATAATTTTAACAACTTTATGAGAAATTAATGGCATGAGATTTTCATTGCCTAGTTAAAATATTTCTGTTCTCCAAGGATTTTTAAATATTGCTGCTTTGGGCATTTTGCTACTCATATCTAAAGAAATCTCTGGCGTAACTCCCTGAGCATTCTCCATGCAAAAGACATAAATAAAACAAATATGTAAGCTGCAGATTGAAGTTTGGATATTGCCATGTGACTTGCTTGCATAGCCACAAACTTGTGTTAGTTTTATTCTTAACTATACACTTTTATTGGCTTCCTACTACTTTAGGATGCAACCCATATGCACACTTACCCAAATGTGCATTATATTGTACATTCAATTGCATGCCTTCCCCAAAGAAGCCTAGGAATCACAATTTAGTGAGTAATCACCTTCCCTTCCTCCATCAATCAAACTTTGAGCTTCTTAAAGCATGAGGGGATATATATTGCCAATTAACAAAGCCTTGCTTTGAATCTTCTACAGACCCTTCCCCTTTTTAATGTTTGGTGGAGGTGGAGAGTGTTTGGAAATTTAAAGTCACTTCCTTTACAACCATATCACATCATACAGCTCTACACTAGGGAAGTAGGAAGCAAAACGTACATTGCAAAGCATTTACCACATTGACTGGAGTTTTATTTACATAGTTCTATAGAGCACACAAGTTGCTGTTTTCTCTTAAGGTTTTGCACAAGTGGCTTATCATCCTGTTCCATTTGAAACAGTTCTATGTATTTTACAATAGTAATGATCTCATCTGTTTCTATCATTGTACATTCTGTTGCCATAACCTGGCCAGGGACCTTGTGGTGAAGGGTGGGTAAGAAATCTTAAAACTAATATGTATTCAGTGAAGGAAAACTATAAGCACATACCAGACCTCATGCAGATATAGTAAAACATCACCTACTTTTCTCTGTGTTTCATCTGCAGAGGCTGGGAGTGAAATCTGCTGAGCATTACTCATCAACAAATCCCATCACACTCAATGAGGGATTAGAGAGGCTGGGGGCCAAAGTAGGAGCTTGCATTTTACACTGTCCTTTCAGTTTGGCTCTAGCTGTGGACTAGTGATGCAAGAGGGGCATTCTCTCCCACATTAAAAAGGCTTCCAATCAATTCAATGGGGTCCGCCATAGCACTGCAGTACAGCTGCTTATGTGCATCCAGATGTCTGGATCTATATCTGCACTGCCCACATGTACATGTGTTTCCCATGCTGGTTTAGGGCACTCTTATGTTTAACTTTGCTTAACTTTCATGTGCCATTGTTGATAGCAGACTTCTCTCTGAATTTGTCCACATGTGCGATGAAGGCAAAAGAAGAGGAGAAACCAACATGGTTTCCTCCAGATTTTGTTGGACTGCAACTCCCATGATCCCTGACCATTGGCCATGCTGGCTGGGGCTGATGAGAACTGGAGTCCAACAACTTCTGTAGACCACCCCATTAGCTACCACATGATACTGACCATCATGGGTGCCACTCCAAGATACACAAACTCTTGAGCCAAACACCATCACTTCATTATCAGGGCAGATTCAAACAGAAGGTATGGTATGCAATTCACCCACAATATTCTTCTTCTACTCCCTGAAGGCTGTTACTTAATACAGTTAATTCAAGCCTTTTCTCAAACCTAAGATGGCAGAGTAGCGCAGAGGGACAAGAGGGAGTTTGTAGAGTTAATAGCTGTGACCTGCTGCCATTCAGCTCTAAATTTTCCAGGCAACATCTGAGTCCTCTCCCCCACTCAAAGTTTTCTTTAATAATCAGCTGGAATTCTTCTTCATGGATCTTTTTGTGTATGTGCTGTAATGTACATAGTGAGTCTACTATCAGACTCATTCAGATACAGACCAATAGCTGCAGCGAGCTTCATTTCAACTTTCACCTTCACCTTCACCTTCGCTGTGTGAGGTAGATATTTTGGTAGCGGGACATGAAAGGTTGTCATTTTTCTTCTTCTATGAATACAATCCTAGGGTGGAAGCATGGAGGATGAGAAAGTAGCCATCTTCTTTTAGAAGACATAATTAAGGGGGAAGTGAGGAACAACATACTAGTTCAACCAAAGTACAGCTAGAGAGAGAGAGAGAGAGACTACAGTAATAAAAATACCCTTTGTTCTATACAGACGGGACATGAGATAATATTGCACCAACTGAGAGCAGTACTGATTTTGCCGAAAACTGATGGTTAGAACATTCCCCTTCACATTTGAATTGCATGAAGGGGGCACCACATAATCACTGGAAAGCAGAAGTAGCCCTTGAGCCAGGCACACTGGTTTCTCTGCTTCCAAATGCCCAGGCATTGGCATGGATGCCTGCACTGAAGAAGCCTATTCATGAACATCAGTTTGTAAATAGTCTTCCAGATTCATAGAATCATAGAGTTGGAAGGACCCTAAGGATCATCTAGACCAGCTGGAATATGGAGCTGTCCCATACGGGGATCAAACCTGCAACCTTGGTGTTATCAGCAGTGCACTCTAACCAACTGAGCTATCCATGCTAAGTCCCTTTGGGAGTCCTGACTGCATGTGAGCAGCTGCTTATGTATAGGCTTATATATTGCACAGGTCCATGCCTAAGGCAGGGGTGGAGAACCCTTTACAACCCGAGGACCACATTTCCTTCTGGGCAACCTTCCAAGGGCCATGTGTGAAAGGGTGGGTGGGACCCTAGGCAAAAGTGGGTGGAGAAATAAATGATGTGAATTTTACGTTTGTACAGTAGGCCTGTTTCTATACAAACAACTCTCTGACCTCCAGACAAGCAAGAGGCCTTATCAGAGTTCAAGGGCACATTCCAGCCAGGCAAAAGCATTTAGGGTGTGCAGCAGAGCCAGGGAGGGGCATAGCCTGGAAAGATTTGCAGACAGAGAGGCATAGACGACCACAGGTGTCCCCTGGGTTTAACGTAATCACAGGATGCCCCCTTCACTCAGTTCACACATGGAAATGCTGTCAACATATTAAACTGATAGAGTGGGGTACTGGGCTTTTTCTCTCTCTATGGTATGTATTTCCGTACTTTTATATTGTAAACCACCTTGAGATCCTTGGATGAAGAGCAGTATAGAAATTTAAATAATTTTATTTATTTCACAAGCAGACAAACATACATTGAACACTCACATAAACAGAAATACAAATAATAACCCATATAATAAAAATAAACAAGAAAGAGAAAAAGAATAAAAAATTTAATACACGCATGTGACTTCCCTACTCCAATACTCATCATCCCTTAAACTTTAAGTTTCTATTTACATTGCATCTTATGCATCTCATCTTTAATGTTCTTAGTATATTAATTTTTCCCAGGTCTAATTCATGAACTTCGTCTATACTTACCAACATGTTCTCCTTAGAACAGTGTTTACTCATATACTCATCAAAACATTGCCATTCTAGCTTTAGTTTCTTATTTGTCTGATATCTTATGGCTGCTGTTAATTTCACCATTTCTATAAACTCAGATAATTTACATATCCAATATTCTTTTGTGGGTAAATAATTTCCTTTCCAATTATTTGCAAGTAAAAGCCTGGCTGCAGCTGTTGCATATAGAAATAATCTTTTCTTATCTTGTGGGATGTCTATTAAGCCCAGTAGATATGCCTCTGGTTTTTTTTTTCTATTGAAAGAGTGGTATAGAAATTTACTAAATACACATTTGAATAAAATTTAAAAAGTAGAAGACGGAAGAGAAATTAAGAACAGGACATATTAGGAAGGCTAATATGAGGACTGAGAGAGAGACTGCACATAAGCTTTTAGTCTTTTTGTTGGTGTTCTTTGACAAACCTGCTGTTACTGTGTCAGTTTTGTTGCAAACTTTTCGGCCTCTTTCCTCTGTTTTCTTTATTTTCTGAGACTAGGAAGCATCAGAAGAGCCCTGCTCGATCACACCAAAGGCCCATCAAGCCCAGCATCCTGTAATCATATCGGCCAATCCGACAGCTGTGAGAAACCCACAAGCAGGGACTGAGTGAAATAGCAGTCTTCTCACTTGTAATTGCCAGTAACTGGTATGCAGGGACTGCTTTTGAATTTATACTTCTTATAAACAGCTTAGGAACTCATAGTGCTGCTACGCCTCCTAACATGGGTGCAAAATGGCTCTGTGGGTGCTGATGGTCAGAGCCACTCCAAGTTTCATATTGTGGGAACCCTCATATTAATCTCAAGGCAGATAACCAATAGTGCAAATTTCCTTAACACAGGCCAAAGGAATGTCAGTACAGTGACAGCAAGAAGGGATAATATCACTGAAACTGACCAATTAAAGTCATGGTGCTTCTCGGACAAATTAGAGCAAAGGCAATTAGTGCTGCTGCCATGTTCAAAACCAGAGAGAGGAAGAGGAATGCGGAGACAGATTTGTGGAAAACCTATATGGGCTCCTTAATAGCAATTGACCACATCCCCAGTCCTACGCAGAGATAAAGAGCAGAACTGAGACAAATTAGTGGCACCCCTGGAGGGCGGGGGGCATGTAGCTCAAGCCCAAAAACCAATTAAGCTTAATCTAGGGGTGCCAGGGGAGTGACAACAGTGACACATCAGAAGCCAAGCAGCCCCATAGATGTAATTTTCTATATGAAGTGGTGCCAGATACAGGAGTCAGTATTATATATGTTATGCTGGCTGAGGGAACTGTCTGAGTGCAATATCACCTCATGAAACCTGCTAGTTGAAAGGAAGCCTCTTATTTCCTATGGAACTCATTCACAATCCTGTCTGTCTTTCTGTGTAAGTTGGAAACCGGCTGCTGCCCAGCAGAGAGGCCTTCCTGACACTGGAAAAAGCGGTTGTGCTATTATGGAGTGATGATTAATATTCTGACTTCACAGAATGAAGGTGTTTGATACAGAATGTGGTTGACTCTTACCTGTCAAATTCGGCCTTCTAGGGAAAGGAGCAATAAGGATTTGGCCCGACGGTTAGATCCTGTCCCCTACACCTGTCACAGAGGCTCAGTTAAGGATAGACAGACCAATTAATGTGCAATCCCTCTTAGTTCTGCATTGGGACAGGACTAAGTGCATCCTAGCCTGTTTCCCAGATGAATTCACAGAGGAAGGAGCCCAGGGAGCCATTCTAGTCTGTAGGCATCTGGATTACTCATGTTAAGTGTTTAAAGCACATAAATCTGTTTTGGCAGAATGGATGCAGTGTGGCAGCCCCTGGACTTTCTAAAGGGATCTGCAGGATGGCAGGCTCTGAAACACACCCACAATCTGTTTGGGGACAATTTTGAAATCTGAGTTCAGCAGATTCCTCCCTCATCCCTGGGCTCAATGCGTGGACAATGAAATGGATGGCAGCCACTTGTACCCATTCACCAGGAGCTTAGAACACCCTCTATGCCTATGCAAGATGCAGAGATCTCAGCTGTATGGAGAAAGCTTCCAGACCTACCAGTAGCCTTTTTACCACTTCTCATAAGACAGTCAAAAACACCAGACCCTTTTTATTAGTATTTCCTGAAATTCACTTTAATTCTGCTATGAGATCTTTTTTGAAAAACAACAACAATAGCCACAAACCTATCTAATTAGAAAACACATTAGGTCTGTGCATTTGGGTTCCACGTAGAACTGAACCCAGGAGAAAATGAGTTTAGAATGCAGTGGCACGTTCTGAGTTTGGGAGGCAGTCATTCTGGCAAGAACTCTGTGGTTAAGAGAAAACCATCACTAGAGGAAAAGAGGATAAAGCTATCAGTGGCTACTTGCCACAGCAGCTATGCTCTGCCTCCACAGTCATAGGCACTAATGCTGGAAATCACAAGAAGGGAGGGCCTGATCCAACAGGCTCTTCTTATGTTCTCACTAAGCAGTGGATATGAAGGAAGATGCTCTGAGCCAGCTCTTTTTACCAAAAAGTGTTTCCTACCATGCTGATCCCAAGACGGTGAAAGAGATGGAGGGGGTAAAGTGGCCGAATGTGGGTGTAGCCTGATGAGTGAGAATATAGATAGAAAATGAAATATGCAACACACCCGCAATAACAATTTCAATGTGTGGAATTCAGCTTTCCCTTCAGTCTCGCAGCTCCAAAGGGAAGAGATGAGAGGCTTGGCCAGTCCAAGCTAATATTTCATTTCTCTTGCAGAGCTGTACTCTTTGTCAACATTCTGTCTGCTGTGATGTCAGGCTTTGAAGCCCCGATGATTGACTGGCTTGCAATACACTCGAAGTCTCAGCAATGAGCAGCTCACCAGGACTTCGAAAGCACTGCCAATATGGTCTGGTTGGGCAAATGGAGAGGCATGGTGGGCTTAATTGGGCCGCTGGGTTGAAGGCTCCCCACCATACAGTTTCTTAAGGTGTCTTTTTCAATGCCTGTTTAACAACATAGCTAAATGAAACCTTTGCATCCCAATTTGCTGTGTTTCTGAATACTGACTTTTAAGGGGAAATAGTAAGGCTTTTACTTTACCGGGGAAAAAAGCCATTATGGGTGTAAACAATGTTAAAAAGCCATTAGACTAAATGTGATTGGGTCATGCTTCTTTGGTCTTTTCTCTCTCCATTGGCCTCTTAAATGTCCATTTAGGTTAGTGGTTCCCAAACCTTTTGAAGCCACCACCATAAACTCGTCCCCAGTGACACCTACCCTATAAAAAAGAATTATTCATAATGAAGGTTTGCATGACCCACTGTGGAGGACAATAATACAATAAAATTCAAAACAGTAAAAATTAATTGCACATTTATTCCAAATCCAATTTAACCTATGCAGTTTAATTAACTCAACAAAATGAATGAACTTGATCTGGTGATACCAGCTTTTCAAAGTCTGATAGTCGTTTACACCTCCAGCATTCCCCTGCTGCCATCTTGCCTTTTAGCACCCCTTAGAAAATCTCTGGGAGGCAGGAGTCTCCATTTTAGAAACCACTGGTTTAGGGCATTATAGGGTTGGCACTGTATTAGTTTCAGGGAAACACTGAGATGGGGAGCTGATTTTGCTGGTGAACTTGTGCCAATGTTTTGAACTTTATGGATGAAAATTAATCTTCTAACCATAGAGGAGGCAGTTCCTCCCATGCAATTACATACAGAAGTTGGAAATTTCACATAACTTTCTGCAGCTTGAGAAATGATTTAAGGCCCTTTATACTTGTCCTTTCGGGAACTTCTTAAGAAAAAGTCAATGCAAACATTTAAGTGCCTGTTTCTGAATATAGATGCTTTACTGAGCAGAAGGAACAGACAGTTGTTAAGGATGTTTACAGTGATACAGATGTCAAGGTAGTCATGACTCAGACAGCAGTTGATGGATTTCATATTTTAGATCCCCCCACATTTCCTGCTATTGACTGCGCTTGGTAATAATTTCTTGTTTTATGTCAGTGTGAACTTCCAAAATGTTTAGTGAAAGCACCATAAATATTCAGAGCTGCATATTTTAACACATTGCACTTATCTGGCTGTCACTGAGTATGCATGAGGAAGGATTGCTTTCTTCTGTTAATGTATGTATCAAGATTCTTTTTATCTCCAAAGCTTAGGGTGGGTTGCAGGATATTTTTAATCAAAGGGTTTTTGTTTGTTTTTAAGTTAAAATACAGCAGAGTTTTATTATTTTTTTAAAGAAAAAAACCTAAGCAACGTGAGGTATCAAGTGGATTTAAATCTCAGCCTACAATGGCTGGACAAAATAGCATTTAAGTTCTGTAAGGCAGTGGTTCCCAGCTGGTAGTCTGTAGACCCCAGGGGGGTCTGTGAAACCCACCCATGGAGTCTGTGACACTGGCCCATCAACTATCCGGGACATCCTGTTTTGGGGTGTTGTGCTCTCACACAAGTGCATGGAGCCCAAAAATGCATGAAATAGCAGCTGGACACATGTCTTAAGTCAGCTTGCACACCCAAAAATGTGCATTTTGGGGCACCCTGCTTTTGCACGGGTCATGTGAAGATGTGTGTACCGGTTTTGCCCTGGTACATGTTGGAGGGTATGGTGGCATCATTCACATAACAAGCACTAACACAGAGATATCAACATTATCAAAAGTAGGGGGTCTGTGGATTAACCTTTGAAAAAGAGGAGGTTCACAGTGCTTAGCTAACTGGGATCCACCTCTAAGGCATGGAAATAAAACAAGATTTGAGCACATGCAAAAGGTTCCAGTGTGAGGGTACATCATTTCCTCTTCTGAGACTGAATCTGAATCCAGCCTCCATAAAGGCTATGGGCAGGAGTCAGCATCATTTTTAAGCCCATGGGCTGTCAGGATGCTGTTGGCAGCTCCTGGCTGATTGCCTAGGAAAGCAGCAAGACAGAGAAAACACAGGCTTTTTAGTCCTTTTCATTATTATTCCAGAAACCAAGGATAGGCAACCAAGCACCGTTCAGTATTTAACGCTGCTCCAGTGAAGCACCACGCCTGCCTTCTCCGTACTTCCCTATTCATCAGACTCCTCCCCTCTCCTATGGTTGCTGTTAAGGGCCAACTGCCTTTGAGCTCTCTGCTCTGCTCTTCTCAGTGAACGATTGGTTTTGGGGAAGGGAGTGGGTCCTGGGAGATTCTCCAGTGACAGCATGTCAGTCAGTTGCTGCTCGGGCTCTGCCCGCTCAATGCTACCTGGCTCTCAACTTCTTGCCTTCTTGAGAGCCAGTGTGGTGTAGTGGTTAAGAGCGGTAGTCTCGTAATCTGGGGAATCAGGTTCGCGTCTCCGCTCCTCCACATGTAGCTGCTGGGTGACCTTGGGCTAGTCACACTCCTCTGAAGTCTCTCAGTCCCACTCACCTCACAGAGTGTTTGTTGTGGGGGAGGAAGGGAAAGGAGAATGTTAGCCGCTTTGAGACTCCTGAAGGGGAGTGAAAGGCGGGATATCAAATCCAAACTCTTCTTCTTCTTCTTCTGGCCTCTTCTTCTTCCTCTGGGGTGTGCCCTGTGTCAAACCAGTCCTGTAGATCTATACTATCTGCCCCTTCCTCCTATCTGGAAGGCTCCTGGGGAGGTGGTGTCCACCACTCCTCTTCATCTGCCCGGTCCCTGACATGGGCACAGTTGGATTCCTGAGCCAGCATGATGAGTATAACTTCCTTTGGTCCTTCCCTCTTCCCTCCCCTGGTTCACTCCACCCCAAGAGGCAGAAAGGGAAAGCACACAAGCACACACATACACACACAAACTTCCAGGGTTGGGGTAAAAGATTCAGAATCTGAGCCTTGAGAAGTGCATATGGTAAGGATGAAAAAGGAAGTGGGAAAGATTGTGACTCTTCCAACTTCCTCCTTCAGCTTTATGCATTTATCAATGCAGAAAGATGTAACCACCCATTACCACCTCATGGCAGTGAAGTGGGGCGAATTCAGAAACTTAGTGGGTACACATATGCATCAAACTGGTGACTCCAAGACTATATGGTATAGGCCCTTTGTCCTCTTCCCTTTCTTTCCAACCCCTGCACAGATGAATAGCAGAAAGCGTTTATATGCCTAGGAGCAAGTCTTTTATTTATCAGGGGAAGTAGCAGCCAACACGAAATTTATAAACCCTATCCCTTGACTTCTCACCATTTAAACTAAATCACGTCCCAGTAGCCTTCCAGAAACCGCAACCGAGGAAGCCGGCTAAGGAACACACACAGTGCCAGCATGCCAAAACATTGAAAATAAAATAAAAACCCCTTGGATGTGCCTGCAAGACTATAATCCAAGATACCAATTTTAACACAATTATTTCTGAAATAATTATTGAATAGGACTTTAAAAAAAAAATTGGCTTGCTGCAAAGGGGTCTAGCATGAGTTGAAAGATTTGCTTGTACAAAATGGTGTGTGTGTGTGTTTTCTGCTCCCCTCCCTCCATATGCAGTAACCAACACCATATCTCATGCCATTCCCAAGGGTCCCCTGATCCTCTGGATTAGCTTTTTAAGGGAACTGGAAGGTGCAGGAAAGCACTTTGTAAAGTGCTGCTGGGAATTCTAGCTCTCTGAGGGGTGAGGTACAGAGCTCAGAATTCTTGGAGAGAAAGAAGGTGCTTCTAATGTGCTTTAAAGATAAAGCCTTAGCATCCAAGCCCATGTCTCACTGCAGGTTGATGGTACCTTGGACCAGTTTCCCCCGCTTTTATACCCTTATTTACAAAAGAGTTGTTTCTGTGTTGCATAAGCCTATCTAGCAAGAGAACCTGTACCATTGTTCCAAAGTGAAAAGCCAAAGTGGAACGTATTAGGTGGCAGCAATGTTACGTGGTGAGCTTTTGAGTCTGACCTAAAAGCTTTCCCACTTTTGTACATGGTTTTGTTTTCCTGAATGGTAAGAGCAGGTGCTTTCGCCCTGGGATGTAGAGCTTAATTGGGTTGCCAGTGGTTCTGCGACTGTGCATTTTTACTTTGTGGCAAGAAGACAGCAGGACGGAATGCTTCTAAATAAAAACAAATAATTACATACAAAAGTTCTGATTCCTATTTCCCTCCCTTAAAGTGAACTCTTTCTCTCTCTTTTTTTAACTAAATAGTACACATTATTATATTGATGATGCTGGCTGGATTAAAAGAGAAAACTGGAGTAGCTTGTTAGATGACTACTTTTGTACTCTCTTCGGCAATCTTTTCTTTTGAGTTTTTGTTTCATTTCTTTCGCTGTGTGGGAGGCAGTGTGTGCACAAAGACATCATTCTGATCTTATGAAAATGTTTCTGTTTACTTCAGTGTGACTTGGGATTGTGTTGCAAGTAGAAATCTCGGTGCTGGCCTTCTGTACAGTGGTACCTCGGGTTACATACGCTTCAGGTTACATACGCTTCAGGTTACAGACTCCACTAACCCCCCCCCCCCACACACATTTAGCAGAGGAACAGCTTGTAGATATACACATCGGTGAGTGTGTAAGAGGAGCAAAGTGGGTCAGTGAAGTTCAGAGAAGAAATGTGCTCATAAAGCAGGTTTCTATTGGAATCGTATGGAAGAATGCACAGGGAGCTGAAAAGACCTTGATGCGGTTAGAAGCTATAATGAAAATAGAATTGCATGATTAGATATATATATTACATGAAACTTCTCAGTAACACCTTAGGAAATGTGATTTTGTATATATATATATACAGTATATATATACTGGTAAACATCCTAAAGAAACACAAGGGATACAAGGATGGGATTGTCAGTACACGCATCCACTGCAGAATGACTTTCTGGAAATAAATACTCTTAGGGAGTTCAGTGAAAGCAACCAGTTATTTGGAAATTGATTTAAATTGGTTACAGCTTGAAATGGGGAGTACCAGATGAGTACTAGCACATTGGTCAATACTTTCAGTTGTTATTGGTCACAACTCAAGTTGTTTTAAACTGTTTCTAATATTATTTTTAATCCTGGGACTTTAGGTTGAAGGGCAGGTAAAAAAACAATGATGATGATGATGATGATATACAATTAAGCCACCATCACCCTCAAAAAGGAAAACAAAATTTATTTTTAAAATAAGGATAATGATGTGTACATACACATATTCTTTCAAGAAATAGGTCTCTATTGGTTCAAATGAATGGAGAAGCAACATGCACTGAGGTGAGGATATGAACTAACCTAATCAGAGAGTTCAGCACTTGAAAAAATGCAAGAAATACCCTCATATTTTGATGCTGCATTTTGACTAATAGCGGCATAGAGTGGAACATGTCCACAGAATACAGTGGTACCTCGGGTTAAGTACTTAATTCATTCCGGAGGTCTGTTCTTAACCTGAAACTGTTCTTAACCTGAAGCACCACTTTAGCTAATGGGGCCTCCTGCTGCCCCTGCGCCGCCGGAGCCCAATTTCTGTTCTTATCCTGAAGCAAAGTTCTTAACCTGAAGCACTATTTCTGGATTAGCAGAGTGTGTAACCTGAAGCATATGTAACCCGAGGTACCACTGTACAGGATTAGTTTATAGGAAATGTCCAATGCCTAGTGAGACCATTAGTCCATTGAGCTCAGAATTGTCTAAACTGGCTGGCAAGGGCACTCCAGTATTTCAGGCAAGCACCTTTCCTAGCTCTGCTTGTCTTCAGTATATCAGAGAGGTACCAGACAGCCCTTCTGCATGCCAAGTATGTGATCTCTAGCACTGAGCTACAGACTTTCCCCAAGTCATATTCATGCTGACTTGATGTCTTTAGTACTAAGCAGTGACTTCCATGTGTGAATGAGCCATCAGAGATCAAAAACCACACAAACGAATACTTTTCATATCATCTCACAGAAGTTTCAAAACGGCTCAGTTATTTATTTAATTTATTTGCCCACTAGGGCCAGCTGTGATTCATTAAAAACTGGCTAAGCAAGTAATAAGAAACGGAGTATTTATTCACTGTACCTGTCAGTTGCCTAAGAAACATCATTCTCTGGTCAAGTCATAATATAATAAAAACAATTGAAAATCACAAGTCCATATAATGAAATGCAGCACAAACAATACAACAAGAAAACAGTTATGAAAATCTAAAAATCAGATAAAGTCTGAGCTAATTGAAAAAACAAAAGCAAACCACTGGTGCTTTGGTGCTTAGACCCTGCTTGCAGTTTTCCCACAGGAATCTGGTTGACCTCTGTGAGACCAAGATGCTGGATCTAGAAGACTCTTCTTATGTTCTTTAAAGGCCACAGAGTTGGATGAGCACATTAAAAGCAAAGTACCAAAGATTAAAAACACAGTTTTTAAAGCCTGTGAGAATAAAAAAATATTTAGCTGGAACTGAAGAGACATCAAAAAAAAGGCAACTGGGCAAATCTCTCTGTGTAACTGAGCGGGTCTCTGATGAGAAGACACCTTAGTTGTATCTCAGCTTGCAAGGGCACTTAGAGAAGCACTTTTGACAATAATCAAAGAACACACGTTAAAATATTAAAATGCTCACAAGTTACATGAAAGTTACATGGGTGGCATATGCTGTATGACATGCATTAACTTAGAACTAGTAGTGATTGGCATGGTGAGTCTTCATTTTTATCATCTTTTTAAAATATTATTTTATTAATTTTCCAAAAACAACAAAAAATAAAAACATTTGACTTCCCCTTCTTCCCTTTCCATTGTTTATCATCATACCGCATGCCCATTTTAAATTATAAAATCATTAAAATTACTTATTATCCAGTCCTAATGTCTTTACAAGTATTTTTAAAATCCTGCTAATGTATTAACCTGTGTACATTGCTTCTGTATGCATGCAATAAAGTCCTTCCAATCTTCTTTAAATTCATCGTCATCTCTTCCTCTTAATTTCGAAGTCAATATTGCCATTTCAGCATATTCCATTAATTTTACTTGCTAATCTTCTTTAGCTGGGACACCTTCTTCTTTCCAATGTTGTGCTAATAGTATTCATGCGGCTGTCATTGAGTACTTAAATAAGTCTTTTTGCGTTCTTGGTATATCCACTCCTGTAAGGCATGGTGAGACTTCAGTGGTCACCTGATGGCTGGTTGGTTTTGTCACTGCTGCATACTGGGAGATAGAGGGGAAGGGTACCGTGATGCCGAGGCTGGCATGGTGCAAATACATTGACAGGGTCACTGAATTGGCTCCGCCTGTGTGTTTGCACTGCGCCAGTCTTGTGTCTCCCCCTCTGCCCTCTGCCCTCCAGTAAGCAGCAATCTGACTGGCCAGACATCAGCTGAGCCGCCCCACCTCATCCTCTGCTTCCCCTGAGAACCTAAAAGGAGATGCCCTTCTAGTAGAGCTTCTGCTAAAGAGGAACAAGCCTTTTACTATAAGACAGGTAGAGCAAGATCCTTATAGCTGATCAAGACTGCGCAGGGGTCCTTAGACTGAAAGTAATCTATTTCTTACAGCAAGGAGTTTGGATCATGGACATATTTGTTTCTATCTATATTTTACAAAATTTCTGCCCTCAAAGTGACTTCCATATTAGAAACCCAAAGGCACAAGAAATGAGATTCGAAAGTTAATACACAACGTCAATTAAATCACTAAAATAGCAGCATAAATCTGCTGATTTGTTTTAAGAATACATCAGCACAGCAGGAAGTTAAAACAGATTGAAATCATGGAAGAATGAAAGAGTTTTTGCCACCCCACTGAAACTCAAGTGAGAGGGGGCATGGCCATAACCAAGGAGGAGACAGTTGCCCCCACCAATCAAAATCAATAAGAATAAATACAAATCTGAGGTTCTGCCCCCTTAACAAAAGCCTGCCCCTAACAAAAATCCTGGTTACGCCCATGAGAGGGGGCCATCTGAACCTATTTCAAGAGGGAGTTGCTCAATATAGTGCCACTGCCCAGAAAGCCTATGTTCATGATTCCACCAAGCACACCTCTGAAGGTGAAAGAACATGGAGCAGGCCTCAGACATTACAGTACAGTACTGGAACAGGTTCATGTGGGAGAAGATGGCCCTTCAGATAACCTGGTCATTGAGGGTTTTATGGGCAATAAATCACAGCACTTTGAATATCATCTGCCATATTGTTGCATTAGTCACCCAGTTTGAAGAGATCTTTGGGGAGCACTTCAAAGTCCAATTGAGAGTTCATTGTCCCAAATAATTTGGCATCATCTGCAAATGTTGCTGCCTTGCTATTTCACCGTTGTGGCTTGTAGCATTTGTGAGTGAGGTAGCCTTGGAAGCTGAAAGAAGAAAGGTGCACTTAAATAAGCGCCTAAACAACAACTACAAATAAAGCAAAGGTGGATGAAAGGAAGGTCGCCAAAAAGGTTACTGTAAATAATAAGAAGTTTGTAAGCAACAAAAGGTCAGTGAGGAAGATGGGCCTCTTAAGTGATGGCAGCAGCAATTTATTGACAAAAGAAGTAGACAGTTCTATGAAATTGGATGAATTCTATTGCAGCCCTCACAAAAGAGGGCAGGGTGAGATGCCAGAGCCAGACATAAATTTCCCCAGGGCAAAAACTAATGGCAATAATAAAAAAAATAAAAAAAATAAGAATTGTGGCAAAACGGATGCTCTAGAAATAAGCTTATCTGAACTCTGAAGGCTAACAAGACTTGAAGCAGCTCTAAAGGGAGGGAACAATCACACAGCAATAGGAAGAGGCTTTGTTTCAAACAATAATAAGAGGGCTGGTTAAAAAGGCAGCCATCACCTATTCATACCCTACCCTGATCTCAGAGGTTATCTGGAAGGTCACACGTCACCACAGAAGCCCTAATGCCTCCATTGCTACCTTCTGCTGATGTCCAGTAAGGACATCAGATGTGCATCCCTGTGTTCAGCCATTATCCTTGAAACAGTCCATGCATCTAAGTGGCAAAGTCTGCCTGGATCTATTCAACTCAGCGTCAATAATGAATAGAATTTGCTCTGAGTCTCTCCATGAAGCGAGACCTACTTAGAATGGTGTGGTGGGTAAGTTCCCCCATACTGTTGTCACATCATCATAGCTACAAACATAGAATCAAAGAGTTGTAAGGAACTTCAAATTTCTTCAACCTCCACTTCTGCCCACCAATGCAGGAAATGCACTGAAACAACATCCCTGATATCGTACTGGGAGGGCCATATAGGCTTGTGTTTATCAGATGACTGTTTGGAATTCTTAAACAGTGATCAAAAGGGGTGGGTAAGAGGGAGAACTCAAACAGATGGACTCAGCTGTTCCTGGCCAAGCTTGCATGCTCCAGGGTTGATGAAGTTTGTTCCCTACTGTCAGATCCACAGCTTTTCCGATCAGGTCCTTAACACCAACACTCCCCAAGGCTGCTTCTTTTCACCCTCTTTGATGCCAGAGCATTTCACAAGTGCTACAGGGTAGCAAAAGATGATGATGATAAATTTATTGTTAATAATTAATTAATTAATTAATTAATTAATAAATAATAATAATAATAAATTTATACTCCACCTCTTGGAGGTAAAATCTTCCTCCTCAACACTAAATCTTTCTCCCTCTTTACACTCTCAGAGAGTGAAATTCAATTACGGTAATATTCTGACCCCCTAAGATGCCCTCACAGGAATCATAGGGAAAGGGTTGCAGCCTTAAATGCACTTTACTTTTAGCTTTGTATTTTGATTGTGCAAATGGCTTTGGCTTGGGGATTGGGATTGGTCGGTTGTTTTGCTTGTTTGTACATTATTTTGCTAGTAATTTGTACTAAGTTTCTTTGGGGAAATTAGATACAATGGATTTTAAAAAAATAATAATAAGTGAAGTGTACACATTCATGCAGCATTTAGTCATCAGAAGCTGTAGAATCTAATGTGCCTTTTGGAGGTGGTTAGAAACATTTCCTAAGACATCGACCCAGTGGCATAAATACATCAGAACTGACCCTGGACTATTGTTTTCCTGTGTGGTGTCCTTCCAGCTGACTAGCCTGTGCCACACAGCAGAGACAGAAATTCAAAGCAAGTTTTCAGGCTCTCCAAGCAGGAGAGCAGCAAACTCCTCCAGACTCAACCAATTCCATCTTGTTTTAAAGTACAGAAGTGTTTGTGAGATAGAGCCTCCCATGGTGTGCCCTCTTCCGTAGTTCTGTAGCTTTGAAAGACCCTCTCTGAACTGCCTCATACTGACTGCTGTGCTCAGTGGTGCAGCTGGAAGAGACCCTTGGGGGAAAAGAATAGCTCCAAATCTTTATGAAAGCTCTAAAGCACAGAGCACACCCCAGATTCCCTGAAAGCTTTCTTTTACAACAGCAGATGTTGCTACTTGCACGGCAGAAACAACTTTGTGCTCTCTGAGGAAGGAGTTGGTGGAAACCTATGAGAGTAGCTAGGAAGGGTTTGTTCCATATTTTTTATTTTTAAAAATGAACTAAACACGCTTGCGATTTATATATGCTGGGTTCTGTCGATGCCGTAAATTACTTGCAAAAACACAAGGGCAAGTATTCAGGTTGGACTTGGCCACATTGATTTTTATTCCCCACGACTGTGAGAGAGATTTGAAAATGTTTCACTTTTCACAGGGAGGGTATAAAACAGCATGAAAATGCCTGTAACAAAAAAAAAGTTTATTTTAAAAACCAACAGCAGCCGCAGTGACTTTCTCTGAGAATGAAGGTTTGAATTCTCCCAGCACCAAAGAGTTCCCTCTTTCTTTCCCTTTATGTATATTTATGAACTATGTGCCTGTGGGGGAAGGAAAAGGATCACATGGCCTGCTCCCTCGCTCTGTTTTCTTATTTCCTTGCGATTGAGTTTGAAGAAACTGTGGCTGCGGCTTTCCTTTTCACAGCATTGATCGGGCACTTGTGGCTGCTGCTACATACTAATGTCTGTCAAACACCTCACTCGTTTTGTAGTCTGGGAATGTTTCTGTGGTTTGCAAGTTGCCAGTAGCACCCAGTCAACCCGAAATATGCCGTTCTTTAGAGCAGCGCGAGTGGTTCTGGGCTTCAGGGGCTGACAGGGGCTTTGAGTCCTCCTGCCTCCTTCCCAAAGCTGGGCAAATGCTTACCAGGCTTTGGGAAGGATGTAAGAGGGCTGTAGGACCTAGCCAGAGCTTCACACCTTTTTCCAAAGCCACTGCTTAAGCCAGTGCCGTGAAGGTTGGGGGAAATGTTTGATTGTATAGGAGGGCTGGGGAACCTGTGGCCTTCCAAATGTTGCTGGACTATGGGTGGTATTCAGCTAAGTTTTATGCAGGGTAAAGCCATTGAAATTAAATAACATGACAAAGTTAGGTCCATTAATTTCACTGGGTCTGTTCTGAGCAAAACTTAGTTGAATATTACCCAATTAACAAGTTGCGGTGCCTGACAGGAGTTATGATTCAACAACATCTGGTCATCCCCCTTTGCTTCATTGTGAGCTTTCCAAAGGCACCGCAAGGCATTAGTTTGACCTTTCAAAAATCTGTGGGGTTTTTAAAGATGTATGATGTTTTCCAGCCCATAGCTGTATGTATCTCTTATGTTTCTGGGTGTACTGTAGTGGATGTGTTAGTTTTTTTAATTAATATGTGATTTTAAGGATATGTGCTTATTTTCTAGATGAGCTACCCAAATGCATCTGTTTGCAATGGTAGTTGCTTTTGTTGTGAAGACAATAGCACTCACTTGCGTGTGCACAGGAAATGTTTGCTTGTGGGGCTGGTTCTAGACACATCAAGAAGCGCTTCAGTTTAAAGCATTGTAAATTTAAACAGGGAAAACAGGTAGAGAAAAATGGGACTCCACATCGTCATCTGGTGGCACAATGTTAGATCACACATACGACACATATAAATCGCTTTTCCTTTACCAGTCTAGCTGAGTCCTGGATCTTGGTGCATAAGATACTGTGCAAGTCTCAAGGGCCAGATAGAGAGGCCTTGAGGCCATGTTCAAGCCCTTGATTTGAGCTTCCTTAAAGGTAAAGGTACCCCTGCCCATACGGGCCAGTCTTGACAGACTCTAGGGTTGTGCGCCCATCTCACTCAAGAGGCCGGGGGCCAGCGCTGTCCGGAGACACTTCCGGGTCACGTGGCCAGCATGACATAGCTGCTCTGGCGAGCCAGCGCAGCACACGGAACGCCGTTTACCTTCCCGCTAGTAAGCGGTCCCTATTTATCTACTTGCACCCGGGGGTGCTTTCAAACTGCTAGGTTGGCAGGCGCTGGGACCGAACAACAGGAGCGCACCCCGCCGCGGGGATTCGAACTGCCGACCTTTCGATCAGCAAGCCCTAGGCGCTGAGGCTTTTACCCACAGCGCCACCCGCATCCCAACTTCCTTACTTGTGCCTTAAGCCAAGATCCTCTTGTTAGTGCTGGGGCTCAGCTACAAAATGTAGTGTTCAGAGTAAACACAGATCCATAAGTCAGGGTTGGACCTTTAGCTATGGATCCATTTAGTAGTGGGAACTTTTTGGAACCTGCAGGCCCCACAAGCATTTCTCATTTAACTTTTTGTTAGTTTGTTTGTTAAAAGGCTCACATCTCAGACTACGGGTGAGGTTACTTTAGTATTTATAGACATTTCCTCACCATTGTATACGCATAGCTTGCCACCGACGCATTTATGATTAGGTGAAAAAGGGTTTTTTATCCCTCGTCTGTTCTGTTTGCATAAGTTTAGATGGAGATATCACACCTACACATTTCATTTCTCTAAATTGAAAATTTGTGTGTGTGTTTGTGTGTTGAACCAAAAGTGAAATGTTCTGGAAGGCCTGCAGATGCAAACCCAAAACTAATTGGTAGTTGTTGCAAGAATGAGCTCATCTATGTTTATAGTCGCTTGCTTTGATTTATGCGAATTGGCTTGCTTTGATGCTGTGGGTCCTGGGATGCTGGGCTCTTAGCCCACAGAAGGGAGCTATCTGTAAGCCTTGGATAGTTGCCACCTATGGCCTCAGCGGTCAAGTGAACTGATGGGAGGGTCTTGACAAACTGCTTTGTGTATAAAGAATGTATAAACGTTTGCTTGGGTGCCAACAAGTCATGATGACCTCTCACTGTTGCAGTATTCACCCCACAACTGTAAAGGTGTTGGGGGCTCCAAGGGCTGTGCCATAAATATACATCTCCTTCTTTTAGTAGAGCACTAGAATTGATCGCTCTAGTGTTTTCGACATCCTCCTTTGGTATCTTTGCATCAAACGACGCCCGAGAGCTCACCTTTGGGCTGGTGGATTAGAACTGTATATAAGGGAGAGTGGCTTCACTCACAAGGATCACAGGAACGTGCAAGCCCACTCACAATGACAAGGTGATGATCCAGCAAGTGAGATTTTTATATCTGCACAGAAACACAGGCAGGTTTCTTCCAAAGCATTTCATACCATATGTTGTGTTTGCACATCTTTGCAGAGGTTTCTAAATGCTTGGTTTTTTTTCTTTTTTAAAGTTTCCAAATCTTTTCAGAGTTTTCAACTTTTTCAGCATGAGCAAATTCCAGCAGTTTCTTCCAGTAAAAAATACAGTTACATTTTAACACAGGGTAAGGTTTGTTTGTTTTTGAAAGAGAGAGAACAATCAGACTGTCATAAGAAACTAAGCATACTAAAGGTTGCCATATTCAGCTCAATCCAAAACAGTCAAACCTTTTCAAACATTTAAACTATTATATACTAATAGTAACACCTTGAACCTGGCCTAGTAGTAAATCAGCAAACACTGCAAATCTCTAAGCAAGGCTGTTGTACACTACACAGCGGTGGTGTGTATACACACAAACACACTGCATTGAGCTGGTCATTACAACTTTTCATGTGCTGTTTTTAGTCTGATTTTTATCTCAATACAGTCGTACCTTGGAATCCAACACCGCAAACCCGGAAGTGTTCTGGTTTGTGAACGTTCTTTTGGAACCCAAATGTCCGACGGAGCTTCTGCGGCTTCTGATTGGCTGCAGGAGCTTCCTGTAGCCAACCAGAAACTGTGATTTGGTTTTCAAATGTTTTGGAAGTCGAATGGACTTACGAAACGGATTCCATTCGACTTCCAAGGTACAACTGTAATTTGCAATAATTTGTTTGCAATGTTTTTAAATGCAGTGTGAAACCCTGGAGAGCCTCTGCCACATAGTATGTGAGCTGTATAGGCCAGTGGTCTGCATCCATTGAACAGCTGGACTGAACTGTTATATGCATAGCTACTATTAGGTATTAATGTTAAACGCTATACCGCATACAGGAAATATCAAGTACCTGAGTTGAACTTTATTTTGTTCGGCCAACCATGTTTTCCTTTTCCTTTGGCCTTTCAGTTGGAAAAAGCTATTCTGTTGTGAATTTTGAAACAGCTACTTTTATCCAGAAAGAGTTGCATAAAATTACTCAGTGGAATGATTTTATATTTAGTATTTCTAAATCTTCTCGAATATGGATGAAGGAGTTCAATTATTGAGGGACACATTGTGGGAGATGTTTGTTTCAGGTATTCAAAAACTTCTTTGCATTATCCCTTTTGCAAAGAGGATTTCACTTCAGATCCTTGCATGTGAAATGCTATTGAAATGCAAAAATATTATGAAAAACACCATTATTTTTAAAATGAATTCCTTGCTAATGGCGGGGTTTTTTTTTACACAAGGCTACTAAAAGGATGCAAAGCAGCCCATTTATCTCAAAATTTGCATTTTAATGACACTAGGCAGAAGGGCAGGAAGGCATTAGAAGTTAATTTTAGAATACTGGAGTGGGGGACCCTCTTAGGACTTCGTGCTACAATAGAAGAGGCCTGTCATGGTGATAATAATAATAACTACTTGCTTTCATTAATCATGTCAAAAAGAGAACTATGACACTGATTAATTAATGATTGGCAAGCCAGTCCTTCCTAATGGAACTCCTCGTTCATCGACAGTACCACTTTGGCTTTTTGTGAACAAGAATCAGCCTTTGATTAATGTATTATCATTTTTCACTGCTCTCCAAATGAAGCTTTCTTCTCCCGCTACCCCCAAAAGCGGTGCATCTTAGTTACGTTTGTGACAGTAGTGATAGGTTGTGTGAAGAGTTATTTTCATGGTTGGCATTCAGGATGATGCAAACCACCATTACAGCAAAGTGTGGCCAGCTCATATGGTTCAAACAAGTGTTTTTGGTGAAGGGGAAATGCTGGGCTCACCCAAGACCCACTGGTTTCAACATGAAAACTACAGGATAATCCTGTACAGATCTCCTGAGAAGTAACCCCCACTGAGTCAACAGGGATTACTTGGAGGTAAGTAGCTATGTGTATGTATCTCCCGCTGACACCAACCAGATCTGGAGTGCCTGCAACTGAGGACTCATTCCTAATTTCATTTTCATACAGTGGCTCCACAATTCCTGGTGTTCATTAGTGATAACTTCTACTTGCACCCCAGATGTCTGGCACATGTACTGCCCATGAAAAAATGTTATTTCCCTGTTGCCCAACATTTCTCTTGCTCTGCTTGTTCCAGACAAGAACAGGTTAACTAGCCTGCCATTCATTAACAGTATATGTTGACTCCCTATTCTCTTTTCCTCATTCTCAATGAAGCCAAAGCAAAAAGCTTGTTATATTTCCCGTTATTTGTTTCTGAAGCTACCACCGTAACGCTGAACTTCTGTGTCATGGGAACAGTCAAGTGTACAACTTGTTGCATTTTCTGGTTTCATCTAATGGAACATTAGTACTGCTGGGTCATCACAATGCAGCTTGAAATATCTTTGTTTTGTTCCTTTGATATATTGCCTGTATATGTGCGTAATTCTAGCATTTCTCGGTCTTGCTCATCCTGTTATTTCACTTGACTATGGAAGTATTTTTGCAACAGGTTGCTTTCCACTTCTCTCTATGCAATATGTCTGGAGATTTTTCTCAGCTGTGGATCAACTATGGAACATTCCTCATAATGAAATAATAACATTACAGGAGAGTTGTGTGCTGGCTTCTAGCATCTCTCTGATTTACATTTATTTCTTTATTTTGGTCCCCAGGCTGTTCCCAAGTGGTTTTAGGACTACGAATACCAGTGTGCTTACAGCAGGCACTATTTGATTAATGAACAATTATTTTGAGTTAATCATTAGATACTTGCCTATGGGGACTGCCTTAATTAGCTAAATGCAAAGAATTTCCTATCTCTACACAGACAGGCTGTGATATTTTCTTTCCATAAAACAAAAATAAGATAAAAAGGATGTTAATCATGCTCAGCCGCCTGTTTGAGCAGCTATTCTGCTGGGATTTTTCCTTCCCAAAGCTCAACATCATTTGTGACTTCAGCAGAAAACAGGTCAAGGTATGCAATGTATTAGGGGTCCAAAATATTCTTCATTGACCTAGCAGTCAAAAAATGCATTTTTAAACTGCTTTTCTACACTGTAGGTAGCAATAGAGATATTTTTATATATAGATCTTGACTTCCATATAGCTAAAAGTGGTCCTGCAATGTCCTGTAACTGTATCAGTGCCATTCTTAGATGAAACATCTTAGATTTGAACATGAATAGGAAATATGGTAGGTCCTTAAATGTTTGTCCTGCAATGCATGCAGTAGTGTGGTACCAGGCATACCTCAAAGATATTGTGGATTCGACTCCAGACCACCACAATAAAAGCAAATATCACAATAAAGTGATTCACGTGATATTTTTGGTTTTCCAGTGCATAAAATGTTACATTTACACTATACTATAGTTTATTAAGCCAGGCCCCCTGACTGCAGGGATGGTGGTGGGGAAACAGCTCCAGCTCTAGCCAGCTCCACTCCCATGGCCAGAAGAGGGGCAACTATGAGGGGCTTTCTTTCCCTGGAAGTGGCCTGCAATATCTATCTAAGAAAGCTATCTAAGAAAGCAAACACAGCAAAAAGTAGATGGGATTTCCTTGTCAGGAGCCAGCACATTCATAAGCTCATGTTAAGCCACTGTTTGTCTTACATGCAAATGAGGCCAATGGTCCGCATATAATGCAGACCTCATATACCTGTTGCATGAACCTGCACCACAAATTAGTTTGCTTGGAAATTGTTGAGCATCTGTCATGTAACCAACCTGCAGACATGAGCATGGCTCCTGAGTACAGTTGTACCTTGGTTCTCGAATGCCTTGGTACTCGTACGTTTTGGCTCCCAAATGCCAAAAACCCAGGAGTAAGTGTTCCGGTTTTTGAATGTTTTTCAGAAGCCGAACGTCCTATGCGGTTGTTGGCTATTGTTTCCAGGGCGCCTGAGCCAATCAGAAACCGCTCCTTGGTTTTTGAACGTTTTGGAATTCGAATGGACTTCCAGAACGGATTATGTTTGAGAACCAAGGTACAGCTCTACACAGAAAGGCGGGGTTACTTCACAGAGATAGAATTTCCTTTTAGACATTCACCAGACTTGGAGGATCTGTAACTACTCATGGCCAGGGGTAAACTAGAAAGCTGCAATTGCAGGAAGAGGAATCACGTGCCATTGCAATTTTAATATATCTATACGCTCATAAAACTTGAACACGCTTCAAGCCTTTGTGTAAAGATGGATTTGCTCTTATTTTTGTTTTATGCCTAAAAAATAAAATTAATCACCCTTTTACAAAAACAGAGAGAGGCAGAAAATTGAGATACACAGACAAGGAAAATTGTTTCCATGAAATGTAATAGAACAATATGCAAGTGGAGGAAACAAAATTGACCCTAGTAATCATCCCGTCAATCTCACATGCAGAGAAATACTTTATTCAATTCAACTGTAATTACTTTTGTTCATTAGATTAATCTATACAATCTAGTCTTTGGGCATTTTAAAATAGGATGAAGTAATGCCATATTTCTTCTTGTGTTGTAAAGAGGTTTTCTGCAAAGAAGTTGCCAGTGTCTCCCTTTTCAAAGGGCTGACATTGCTGAAATCATCATTTTTATGAGAGAACCCTGGTTTGTAAAGTTTTCATTGCTGTCGCGGATCAACAAGCAGTATGTTTTCGCCATATTTTTAGTCTCAATATGTTTTAATTTTCTGTGCCAAGCAAAATACCATATAATTGCCATCTAAACCTGCAATGTTACCTTTCACCTCATGGTCAAATATGCATATATAACAATGACGATGGTTGTTCTCATTTATGACTTATGCAGTATAAATCCAAGCAAAATATCCAACCATATACATGACTGTTTATGCAACTTCAAGATCTATGATTCAATGGAGTTCTGTGTGAAACCGTATGTATGATGACACCTGGAGCACAGATTGCATCAAAAATTGGGAAAGCAAGTAAAAAGTATAAGATGTTTGTAGATGTCTACTTTATGAACTTCCCTCATTTCCAGTCTTGTCTTATCCACACACACCCCATTACACTTTATGCATAAAGTTTGGTTATCTTATTTCCCCCACAAAAAGAACTACATTAAATAGGAGGAGACAGAGAATGAAAGATACCTTATTTTGTATAAGAAGTGTTTCTGAGATACTCAAATTGGGGGAAGAAAACCAATGGAACTATAGATCTTGCTTGAAATCAATCATTAACATTTATTGGCCTCATCTCTGAGACTCGACACCAGGTAAATGAAAGCAAATGAGTGTCTGTGCCAAAACATAGCATGCTGCTCAATGCAAATGAATCATTGCAGTGCAGGCAGAGGCTTTTAACAGACTAGACACTTGCAAAATGCAAAGAAACTCCATAGCAGTAAAGAGGATACTGATGAGTCAGACAACTGCATGACATGCCATTTTAGGGAGTTCAAGTTGGCTCTTGCCGCCTACACAAATTCAGCCTTATATTCTCTTCCGAGAAGAGAAAAGGGAGCTCATGGTTATGGTCAGATAAGAGTTCAAGGACATGTCTTGCAACTGAGCCCATGGTTGGCCCAGTTGCTGAGACTGCACCACATAACAAATACTTTCCAGTAGCTTCAGGGCTGCTTGCATATTGGCCAACCCCAACAGGTTGTTTTGTAAAAAATAATAATATTGTACTGGATTCAGGGGGCAAGGGATCTAGAGAGTAGCTGCAGTTAATTGGTTGACCATGTTGTTGGCAGGGAAGGACACTTTTGCAGGTGAAGAAGTGAATTGGTCTGTGGGGCCCTTGGCCATGATAATGTCTGTTCTTCCAGCTAAGCTGCCAGAAGTTGTGGGACCTTAGGTGGGGTGGGGCAGGAAAACATCTCTTCTCACCGTACTCACTATGCCTTACTGAGCCCCTTGGAATCTGCAGAGTCCCCTTGCTGTCCCAAGGCTGAGATTAAAGTTAGCTTCCCATTCTTCTAATTTACCCTGCAGATGCTATTAATAAAAGGTGACGATAAGAATTCATCACTCAGTTCTCACCTCTTTTATTCCTGGGTCGAGTTGCAACAAGTATCCATATTTGAGGACAAGACACTAGTTTGGGAAGTGGAGGGCAAGCCACATGGCACACACAGAGTTCTGTCCTCCAATGCCTGAGGCAGCTGCCTGCATTTGCCTAACAATAGAGCCCTGAATGGAAGGAAGGGGAAGATGTGTTTCCTTCCCAACCTGTTCTGTTGAAAGTGAAGTGTCTGTCCCCATACATTTATACCCCCCCCCCCAATTGTTGGGTGATGGTGATGATGATAATAATGATGATGATAATTTATTACTTATACCCTACCCATTTGGCTGGACTTCCCCAGCCACTCTGGGTAGCTTCCAACAGAACATTAAAAACACGGTAAAAGATCAAACATTAAAAACTTCCCTAAACAAGGCTGCTTTCAGATATCTTCTAAAAGTCAGTTGGTTGTTTATTTCCTTGACAACTGATGGGAGGGCGTTCCACAGGGCACGTACCACTACCGAGAAGGCCCTCTGCTTGGTTCCCTTTAACCTCACTTCTTGCAGGGAGGGAACCGCCAGAAGGCCTCAGTGCTGGACCTCAGTGGCTGAGCGATGGGGGTGGAGACGCTCCTTCAGGTATACTAGAACTTGGGGTGGAAACATATACAGGATTATTAGAAACTAGATTATTAGAGATGATTCAAGAAGGCTGCTCCTCCATGCATTTTGTAAAAGGAAAAAAGGGAGACATTATCCCTATCTTTACAACAAAAGAAAATGCTACCTTTTTACTCAGGTCATTCAGTGTATGTGAACAGTAGGACTGGATCTTAGAAAAACTCATCAGTACATTGTACATTATGATGATTGTGCTAGGATCACAATGTGGTTGTTTAGTCTTTTAGTCATGTCCGACTCTTCGTGACCCCATGGACCAGAGCACGCCAGGCACTCCTGTCTTCCACTGCCTCCCACAATTTGGTCAAACTCATTTTCATAGCTTCGAGAACACTGTCCAACCATCTCGTCCTCTGTCATCCCCTTCTCCTTGTGCCCTCCATCTTTCCCAACATCAGGGTCTTTTCCAGGGAGTCTTCTCTTCTCATGAGGTGGCCAAAGTAGTGGAGTCTCAGCTTCAGGATCTGTCCTTCCAGTGATCACTCAGGCCTGATTTCCTTAAGACTGGATAGGTTTGATCTTCTTGCAGTCCATGGGACTCTCAAGAGTCTCCTCCAGCACCATAATTCAAAAGCATCAATTCTTCGGCGATCAGCCTTCTTTATGGTCCAGCTCTCACTTCCATACATTACTACTGGGAAAACCATAGCTTTAACTATACGGATCACAATACAGCTTGTTAAAAATACAAAATTGTTAAGTGCCCACAATGTTAAATGCTTTATTTCACAGTTGTACACAGCTGAAAGCAGGATTCTATAGAGAGCCAACTTCCAGGTAAGAATAAATATTGAGGTGCAATCTACCCTGTCATGTACTTCTTCCTTCCTAAACTTAATGGTACATTCCCTTAAATTCTAATGAAGCTTAATATCACCATTTAAAAAGCAATGATGAAACACTTGCCTTAAAAAAAAACCACATCAGTGCTTTGAAATATTCTTTGTCTATGTGTGTGTTTGAGGGAAAAATAATTGAATGGAAAGCAATTAACATTTCTGAGTCATTTAGTCCCCATTATTTAAAATAAAGGGAAGATAGATGTCAATCATTGTCAAAACAATGTTGCATGGAAATACACATTGGAGTAGATAAAAGCATTAGTGCTGTCAGTCTAAAATTCAGAAATAATATGTGTTTTGCAAGAATCCCTAAGTTGCTGGTCAGAAATTTCTGACTAACAGTTTGGGTCTTTTAAATAGAACTATAGAAAAAAAATACAAAGGAGCTGGTAGTATGATGGATGGAACTGAACAAATTTATAACTCCTCACTGCTGTTTTGAATACACCCATGCCAAATATCTACAAATCTGAGTAGCAATAAAGATTGCAATAATAGCCATCTGTCAGTGCGCTTTCCCAGCTTCTGTTTTCCAGGCTATAAAGTTCTGCTTCATGTACATATGCAGAACAACTCTTTCCTGTTTTATTTCATGGTAATTCTGACCTGATGCAGCCAAGCATAGAATGAAGTGAGGAGAAAAATTGGACTGGTTATTCTGGTTTAACCCAGCCTTCCCCAACCCATGCCATCCATATGTTTTGGACTACAACACCCATGAGCCCCAGGAAGTGTGGCTGTGCTGGTTGTAGATGATAGGACTTGAAGACCAAATCACCTGAAAGGCATGAGGTTCAGGGAAGCTGGCCTAGCCTGGTGAGCCACTATTCTGGAACAGCTTGATAGTATAATGCTTAAGGCCCTGTGAGCTATTGCCAGGTGAAAATGAGATCCAATCAACTTTCAGCACTGACAGATTATTGGTCCTGAGGGAGGAAGTGGCTATCTAGAAAGGAAAGATTGCAAAACTGTGCTCCATATTTATTTTAATTTTATTTTTTGCAGTAAGGGCTCTGGGTGGAAGTTTCCCTGGCAGGATGCAGAGATATTTAGCTATGCCCTAATATTTAGCTATGCCCCTTCATGGATCACTGCCTTGCCGTGGTGAAGGGGCTTGAAGAACTCAGAGAATGACTAAACAACAACAAAATTGTCAAGAATTGAATTCTATGGCTAATAAAAACAGAAATATAGGCTTCACCTCTTCCGCTTCGTTAATGCAACACTTGCTTTAAAGATATAGGTAAACGGTAAAGGTAAAGGACCCCTGGGCGGTTAAGCCCAGTCAAAGGTGAATATGGGGTTGCGGTGCACATCTCACTTTCAAGCTGAGGGAGCCGGCGTTTGTCCACAGACAGCTTTCTGGGTCATGTGGCCAACATGACTAAACCATTTATGATGCAATGGAACACCGTGATGGAAATCAGAGCGCACAGAAATGCCATTTACCTTCCCGTCGCACTGGTACCTATTTATCTACTTGCACTGGCGTGCTTTCAAACTGCTAGGTTGGCAGTGCAGCAGCAAGCTATTCTACAGACAAAGGTGCAGCACATCTGATCAACCCTGACAAGTCAATGGTAAGAGAGTGCTTGCGGCCCCAAATTCAGCTGGGGAGTCAAGTCTGCTCTCCGTGTGGAAAGATTTGGGATCAGAGGAGGTAAAGGAAAAGTGTTTTGTACAGTCAGCTGCAGGGAGTGAGAACGTTGCCTGCGTGCGTGTACAACCGTGTTGACGTTCTTAATATTTATAAAAATTATACATGGAGGAAGTTGGATAGAGAAGAGTTTTTCTCCCTCATATCACTAGAATTGTGGACATCCAATGAGGCTGAATGTTGGTAGATTCAGGAGGACAGATAAAAGGAAGTACTCGTTCTCATGTCACAGCTAAACTATGGAACTCACTTCTAAAGGAAGCTGTGGTGACTACTAGTTGGATGGCTTTAAAAGAGGAGTAGACACATTCATAGAGGACAAGGCTATGAAGACCTACGAGGCATGATGGCTGTGTTCTACCTCCACTCTCAGAGGCAGTATGCCTCCGAATGCCACTTGCTGGGAACTGTACGTTGGCAGACTGCTGCCGCGCTCACATCCTGCTTCTGGGCTTCACAAAGGCATCTGGGTGGCCACTGTGAGAATAGGATGCTGGACTAGACAAGCCATTGGCTTGATTCAGCAGACTCTTCTTGCGACCTTTTGTACTCTTTTTTTTTTGCAGCATTAATTAATCTATATTAATTAACCTTTGTTTGAGCTCTGTGTGGAACCTCTTAGAAGTGCCTTTGCCAAATATAATCTAAACCAAATAGGAAAAGGACTGATTTCTGCTTAGTAGCAAGCACCTCTAAGTGACACTTATCCTTTATTTTAATATTTATTTTAATGCAAGTTAACAAAAAAACAGACTAAGGAATTCTCTATCAATGACAATTTCAGTGAATCGGATCAGAAATGCATCTAGCTTTCATTCCACCAGTGTTTAATTGAGCTTAATAAAGCTGGCATCATTTAGAGCTATGAGCCAGTTTTTACCACACTTAGAATCAAGATGTGGTAAAAAGATGGCTCATAGTTAAACTAAATGATGCCAGCTTTATTTTCTGAGAATGCTGTTGTTGTTTAGTTGTTTAGTCATGTCTGACTCTTTGTGACCCCATGGACCAGAGCACGCCAGGCACTTCTGTCTTCCACTGCCTCCCGCAGTTTGGTCAAACTCATGTTGGTAGCTTCGAAGACACTATCCAACCATTTCGTCTTCTGTCGTCCCCTTCTCCTTGTGCCCTCCATCTTTCCCAACATCAGGGTCTTTTTCAGGGAGTCTTCTCTTCTCGTGAGGTGGCCAAAGTATTGGAGCCTCAGCTTCAGGATCTGTCCTTCCAGTGAGCACTCAGGGCTGATTTCCTTCAGAATGGATAGGTTTGATCTTCATTGCAGTCCATGGGACTCTCAAGAGTCTCCTCCAGCACCATAATTCAAAAGCATCAATTCTTCGGCGATCAGCCTTCTTTATGGTCCAGCTTTCACTTCCATACATCACTACTGAGGAAAACCATAGCTTTTACTATATGGACCTTTGTTGGCAAGGTGATGTCTCTACTTTTTAAGATGATGTCTAGGTTTGTCATTGCTTTTCTCCCAAGAAGCAGGCATCTTTTAATTTAGTGGCTGCTGTCACCATCTGCAGTGATCATGGAGCCCAAGAAAGTAAAATCTCTCACTGCCTCTATTTCTTCCCCTTCTGTTTGCCAGGAGGTGATGGGACCAGTGGCCATGATCTTCGTTTTTTTGATGTTGAGCTTCAGACCATATTTTGCGCTCTCCTCTTTCACCCTCAATAAAAGGTTCTTTAATTCCTCCTCACTTTCTGCCCTCAAGGTTGTGTCATCTGCATATCTGAGGTTGTTGATATTTCTTCCGGCAATCTTAATTCCAGCTAGGGATTCCAAGAATACTAGATCACTCCAATTCTACCCGAGGAGTAGCAGCTTTCCGCATTCTATTCTTTAAAATGGATATCTTTCTCGAAGAGTAATTGCTTTTTGCTCATCATCAAAAACAAGGACCAATGGAAAGATACAGGGCAAAGATGGGGCCACGATCTATATATAAATGGAGTGAAGTACAGCACTTAATTTTTGAATTTAGGAAGCAAATTGTGCACATGCATGGATGCTTGAGTAGTCCCTTAGCAAATATATAGGACAGCCTCCTCTATGACATGTTGGTTTTTGGTGTGTATTTGTTGGAGATCAGCTTTGAAAACAGTTTGAAAACTCTCCCATAAAAGCGCAGTCCAGGGAAAAAAGGCAGCATACAATTCTGCTTCATATATAAATTGATTGCTCCTACTCATGGTTCTCTTGAAATACACACACCACAGTGGCAACAATTGCCTCAATATAGCACTCCACAACTACTATACTAAATCAGCCACAGCCACAGCAGTGAACATATGGAATTATATTAAATTTAGAATGATCATTGGCATAGTCATTACAGCCTGCATTTGCACATCCATCCCTCCGATAAATCCACAGCTAGTGCATTTGGATGCATGTGTATTCCAAATTTCAAGTGCTTTGGAACTCCCAATGCACACCACAGACTTAGGCTGCATGAGGCATCTAAGCTGCTGGTTGGAGGAGGGAACTACAGGAATTCCAATTAAGAAAGACCACTTGCAGCCTATAATCTTCCTGGATTGAGATGTGACAACCACTCTATTGGCTGCTATAAGGATGCTAAGACTGGATGACTTCCCTTAGTCTGAACAACTTGTTGATGAGGGAGATACCCCAGCCTTCATCCAGCTTTCATGTGGCTTTGAACTTGTCACCTGTCCTGAGATCTGAGAGTTTGTTTCCAGTTCCTCATAGCGTTCTGCATGCCTCACTCCAAAACAGGGAGACTATGGAAAACTTCACAAAGTAGGTTCTTTGAACCCACTATAAAAGATCTCCCTCCCAAGAGATCCACTTCCATGGAAGAATAATATAGTTATTTTATCTTGGAGAATAGATTTGTGTTCATTTCCACAAAATGTGGCCACCAATCACCAGCTACAGAACTCTTCTTTTTTTTTTACTTTTTTTTAAAAAAAAAAACTTCACCAAACGCTTTCCTAACTATTAAGGCTACTTTATAAATAAGTATTTCAGAAACATCTTTCCTGCACTGCATGTATCTTTTACCTGGGGTGTCTCCTGGTTCAATTATTCACCAGTATCCAGAGGTTTCATGTTGTGCTTCATACATGCTAAGCAGTCATTTGCATTCCAGAGCTACATCCTGACTCCTCTGGTTCTTCTCTGACATCCTTCAATGCACAGCATCCATAATGAAGATCAGGTGACAGTGGGTAACTATACCAGCAGTTCCACTTCTTGAGGCAGAAAATATTTTTTCCTCTCTGGCTTATAAAGAGTCTGACAGCCCCTTTCAAGCAGCCTAAGCATAACAATTAATAGTAGCAATAGAGAGCCAGAGCTGGATTACCTATTATGCTAAGTATGCTATAGAGTACAAACATAGCCAAATTGAGCCCACTGCTGCACCATAATTATTGGAGAGTTTCTCCCTTTCTCCTAATGATGAGCTCTTTTAAAACTCACCAAGGCTCAGAATGTAGTGGTTGTATCTTCCTTGATAATAAACATTTCCAAATACAGTGGTACCTCTGGTTACATATGCTTCAGGTTACATACACCTCAGGTTACAGACTCCACTAACCCAGAAATAGTGCTTCAGGTTAAGAACTTTGCTTCAGGATGAGAACAGAAATCATGCTCCGGTGGCGCGGCAGCAGTGGGAGGCACCATTAGCTAAAGTGGTTCTTCACGTTAAGAACAGTTTCAGGTTAAGAACGGACCTCTGGAACAAATTAAGTACTTAACCCGAGATACCACTGTACTAACAGTTTGCAAAACATGAAAACATGAGGTGGTAAATGCAGAAGAAGGAGGAGGAGGAGGAGTTTGGATTTGATATCCCGCCTTTCACTCCCCTTAAGGAGTCTCAAAGCGGCTAACAATCTCCTTTCCCTTCCTCCCCCAGTAAGGCTGGGAGACTTCAGAGAAGTGTGACTAGCCGAAGGTCACCCAGCAGCTACATGTGGAGGAGCGGGGAATCAAACCTGGTTCACCAGATTACCAGTCCACTGCTCTTAACCACTACACCACTAGGGGACTTCTGGGTGAATGCCGTATGGGTGAACCATTGACATTACTGGGTGCTGCAAGAAAGCAAAAAGAAAGTATGGCCTAGGAATCAAAGAGTTAAGAGGCCCAGGTCGTATGTTTGTCAGAACAACATTTCCCCCTTAAAACCCAGCATGAAAAATTAGGCTTAACAATCTCTAAGAAATATATTTAGCTTCTAAAGACATTTAGATTTCTTAACCACACACGTTTCAGCTGTAAAATACTATTAGCTGATTTTCCATGGTTAAATTAGTGAGTAATCTGAATCTTTGCTGCTGGAAGGGATTAGGATATAGAGAAAGTCCACTGGTGCCTGCTGGTCTCAGTTGACAAGGGATGGTTTTCATCACAGAAATAATGCTTGCAAGTGAAGGGCCCTGGAATGGGGGATTGCAGGACCAGGGTGAGGACGGAGCAGAGATGACCATGGATTGCTGGATCCAAAGCTTTGACATTCCTTCTGGAAGAGTCCAATCCAGCCCCCTTGGCTACACCAGCCTGCATCTAACAAGCCACACCTACATACAGAGAGAAACATAAAGTGGTTTGTTTTTGGACATGTTTTAGAAAGGGGTTGGGCAGCTCAGGGTGGAATTAGCTTATTTATGAACCTAATCATAATTCAAAGGGATATTTTTTTAACTACATAAAAACCAAATACCATTATTCCCTCTGCTCCCAAACTGATGGCAGTGGTGTGTCATATCTGGATCCCCTGATCCTCCAATTAGAAAATCTAGTTATTTTTTAAAATAATAATAATAATAATAATAATAATAATAATAATAATAATAAAAGCATGCACATGACACTTCCCAAGTCTTGCAGGACTCAGATTTGGCACAGTAATATCCAGTGGCAAAGGATCCATTCAGGACATGGTTGTGACTATGTCACCACACTAGTTTTTTTCCCTTTAATCCATCTCAGCACATGCTCCTTGCTATTGATTCTCTGTTCTCCTCACTGTTCATTATTCAGCAGTAACCTCCTTCAGAAATAAGGCTCAATGAGTTCAAACAATGCATGGAGGCAGAGATGGATTAAGTTGCCAATTTTGGTTTCTCTCAGTGTTCCATGTTTCCAACTGTAAATTCACATCCTCCCATTTCTGCAGCAATTTGAAAATTTTACTTTAAGAAGTCCAGATGAAAAATTGCACACATTTTCATGCACATTTCTCCTAATTTATACATTTTTTGTACACAATCTTCCCTTATACAGTGGACCCTTAGGTTATGTACCTCTCTGGATATGTAATCTTCGGGTTGTGAAAGCAGCAAACCCAGAAGTATTTCTGCGGGTTTCGCCACTCGTGCATGCGCAGAAGTGCTCTGTCGCACCACGTGCATGCGCAGAAGCAGCGCCTCTGGTTATGGATTTTTCAGGGTGCACACGGAACCCCGGAACGAATTAAATCCATATCCAGAGGGTCCACTGTACACATTTGGGGGGCAAGTGCTCTCTCCTAATATTTGTTTTTAATGTTTATTATTATTATTATTATTATTATTATTATTATTATTATTATTATTAATGTGCATTTTTGTGCTGATTTTTTTATTAGAAAACTGCATTACAAAATTCAGAGAACTTTGAATTTTGGAGAGCTGTGATCTGTTTTGTTTGTTGGTTCTGTATGTGTAAATTAGGAAGGTCTGGATTACAATGTGAACCAAACACATTTCTTCTCCAACCCTACATGAAGGGGAGATTGGGGCAGAATGTGGTACCCTCACCCCCCATGTGACCATCCTTGCTGGGTCCATCCCAGACTGTTGCAAGCCCTGATCTGAGGTTGGCACTTACATGACTTGAACTGAACACAAATAAGCTCCTACTGGCAATTGGGAGCAATACATTATGGAGCAAGCAATCATATGAAGGAGGAGGTACCTGTTTAGACAAATGTGTGTTAAGCTATCATTTCAGATCTCCCACCCAATGCTCAGAGTTCTGGGCAGAATGCAGCCCAAAGTAGATGGTCGGGTGAGTAACAGTTGGGGCAGATGCACAGTCCATTCAACTTCAGAGTCTAATTTCCAAAGACAGTTTTTAAAAAGCCCAATGTCACCCAACACACTGGCTTTCTTGTGCAGCCTTAGTCTTTGACATTTTATCACTTTCGCAGCAAATGTTGCTGATTTAGCCCTTGTCTGTTAGGGCAGGCAGGCAGCAGTCTCCCAGGTGTCTCCTCCACACCACCAGCCTCTACACGAGCATGTCCTCCACAAAGTCTGGTTTGCTCTTGATGCTGGTGAGTTGGTTACTGATTTTACCTGGGCTACTTGGTTTAGTGTTGAATTTAAGTATTTGGCATAGACTTCGGGGGGGGGGTGTTACTTCTACAGGACAGAACAAGAAAAGGTTTTGCTGCTGGCTGCTTCAAGTGGTGGCTTAATTATCTTCAGCTCAGTGACATCTCCATTGACATTTGGGATAGGATATAATGATATAGCATCATTCTGATGCGTATTCTGGACAGGAAAAGAAGAAGAAGAGGAGGAGGAGTTTGGACTTGATATTCTTCGGAAACCTGAGCCAGTCCGGGGGGTCCGGCACACTTCTCTGCGCGACTCTGATCTTCCCCCAAAGACCTTTGACTCCAGCAGCAAGTAAACACAGCGGAACAGAAGCAGGAACGTTCTGTCGTGTGGTAATAACGCAGGCTGAAACGCAGGCTGTCTCCTTATCTTTAAAGTCTTTATTCCTTAGCAAAACACAACAGCTATAAATCCTGGCGACAAAGCGCTCATGGCTGCTGCTCTCTCGACGGAGCAAACACGCACACTGAGAGAACACAGGAAACCACTCCCCTCAGTGTTCTAAACCCCGCCTCAGAATGTGAGACGTCACTCAGTACTCCTTAACCCTGTGATTTCTGAGCCTCTCTCCACACTGCCTCTCGAATCACGTTCTGAGAGGACTTCTGAGTGTTCAACACCTTCCCCATTGCCTTCCGCCCCTTCCTGGCATCGTTGTTAGGCACCTGTTGAACTTCCTCACAAATCTCAGGTTCGCACTGTGCGAAACCAACCCACGCATTTGTGACCTGAAACCTCTCAGGTGGAATTCCCTTTGTAGCCCGCGATGACCGCCTGGGCACAAACTGGGGTGCTCCTTCTGACCCACTGGGGCCAGCATGTGCGTCTTCCTCATCAGAAGACTCCCCCTCTGACTTGACACGTCTGTGAGCTTTCTCCATTATGCGCACAGGAGATGAGGGCTCACTCTTGGACACTCTCTTAACAACCTGTGGAGACGCCCTACTCTGTTCAGGGACCTGGTCTCCACCAGCAGGTTCAGGCTCTGGCTCTCCCTCCTCCTCAGAGTCAGACAGACAATCTGAGTGAACGTCAGAGCGCGCTTTGCGCCTTGCCCAACCATCCTGCTCAAAGAACTCAGCCTGTTTACTGACCAGAAGCTTGGTCTGATCACCTTCTGGGTATGCGAATCTCCACCCTTTTGTCGCAGGCTCATATCCACAGAAGATCATTTCCTGGTACCTTGGGCCACCCTCCTGCTGCAGAAACTTTGGTACAGGCACCATGGCTCTGCTACCAAAAGTGCGAAAGAAATGCACAAGCGGCCTCTGTCCGATGAAGCAGGAAATACAGGGTGTCACCTACCACTGAATTGTAGCACCTGTTCATCGTGAAATTGGCTGTCTTTACCGCCTCCCCCCAAAAACTTTGAGGCAAACCAGAGTCATCCAGTAGAATCTCTGATGCTCGAACCAGAGCTTTACTCCTAAGCTCTGCCACGCCACTGTCCTGAGGAGAAGTCACCTTGTGACGTATCCCCCTCTGGCGAAAGAAACCCTTTAGAGCAGACCCAGTGACCTCAGAACCTCGGTCACACTTGAACCCCTGCACCTTGGTGGAGAACCTTAGTTCCACCTCTGCAACCCAATCTTTGATAAGTTGTGTTGCCTCCTCCTTAGTTTTCAGCGTGAATGCCCATGCGTTCCGCGTAAAATCATCTGTCAGCACCACCAGCCACTTGGCCTTGCCCAGACTTGGCTGTGGCATATCAAAAAGGTCTGCATGCACAAGCTCAAAAGGCTTTGTGGTTACTCTCTCCACCCTGGGATGGTTAAATCCCTTGTTTCTGGCTTTTCTGCAAGCTCTGCAATTCAAAGGTTGACCACATTCTTTTACCCGGCACCCTTTGGTGCACTCTGATAACATCTGAATGTCCTCACAGGACCCATGTGACATTCTCTTGTGCCACACGCAAGCACACGACACATGAGTGTGATCAGTGGCTTTCCCAGTATTCCCCTCACCCTCCAGAGGTGTTTCCAGAACAAAGAGGTTGTTCTGATTTCTCTCAACACTTATTAGCCGTTTCCCACCTCTGGAAATTGTACAAACATTTTTCTCAAAACTCACTGAATATCCCTCCTGTAAAAGGCAAGGTACAGATAACAGACAATGTTTTATCTCAGGTACGAAATAGACCTTCAGTTCAGCCTGCAAGAAAGAGACAAACAGGTTAGCAAAATGAGTCACATGTCCCTGTGAACCTGTAGCAAATGCAACTGTTGTCCCAGTTGAAACAGCCTTGCAGTTCCACATTTGTCCATCAGGTGGCGCTGTGACCAAATGGGCGTTAGCAGCCGAGTCCACAACCCAACGTAGCACTCTGGAGTTGACCTTCTTTGTTGCCTTAGCAACCGACTTCCTGCTGCCCCCGACCTTGGGGCCTTCGCTGCAGGTGTTGTCCAAAACTGCCATTGACGCAGTCAGCTGATAAGCGTTTCCTCCCTTCTCTGGAGCTCGTAGCGTAAGCGCTTTCCCATGCCTGCCTGCTCTGCAGGACTTGTAGCCATGGAAACCCGGCTGGTTCCCATGGGAAGCAACCTTGGAAACATCCTGCCCTGTCTCCCTTGCTCTCTGTGGGCAGCTCCGACGCAGGTGTTCAGAAGAAGCACAGACAAAACATCGCCGAGTGGAAAACTTTGCAAACTTGCCTTTGGTCTTCTCTGCCCCCCCCCCAACCTTTCCAGCAGCACTCCTTGAGGCTTTTCTGCTGTTGGGGAAATGGCCTTTGGCTTCTGCTGTGGTTTCTCTGCAAACCCCCTCCAGCTCCTGCCAAACAGCCTGGGCACTCTCAAGACCCTTGGAATGGCCTGCACCCCCACTCTCTGGTGCAAAGTTCTTCTCTTCTCTCAGCTGCTCTCCAGCACGCAGCTCATGTGTTGGTGCATTCCAATAGCCTCCCAACACAGTCCCAGCCCCCTCTGGGCTTCTTGGGCGTCCCTCAGCCCCTCTTGGGCTTCCAGCCCCCTCTGGGCTTGGTGCCTCCTTTGTGTACCTCTCAGCCCCTCCTCGGCTTGGTGCTTCCTCAGAGCAATTCTCAGCCCCCTCTGGCCTGGCTCCCACTGCTTTCTTCAGTGCCTGCCTTCTGACCCAGGGCTTGCTCCCGTCCACCTTATCAAAAGGGATTGACGACTTCTGGCTGTCTGCCATCTTGCCCCGGGGCCCGGCCTACTTACAGGTAGCGGTAGTGCCTCCCGGTCCGGCAGATCTCAGCTCCTCCCAGCGAACTCCCGGCTGGCACCAGCTTCTCCTTAGCTGGCCTTTGGCTGCTCCTCAGCCGACTCTGACTGCAGTCTTTCTTCCCAGCGTCTCATCAGCTGGCCTTTGGCTGCAGTCTTCTCCTCAGCCGGCTTCCCCCACACGCATGAACGTTGCTTATCTTAATTGCTGATGGTCCATAACCTCTTCGGAAACCTGAGCCAGTCCGGGGGGTCCGGCACACTTCTCTGCGCGACTCTGATCTTCCCCCAAAGACCTTTGACTCCAGCAGCAAGTAAACACAGCGGAACAGAAGCAGGAACGTTCTGTCGTGTGGTAATAACGCAGGCTGAAACGCAGGCTGTCTCCTTATCTTTAAAGTCTTTATTCCTTAGCAAAACACAACAGCTATAAATCCTGGCGACAAAGCGCTCATGGCTGCTGCTCTCTCGACGGAGCAAACACGCACACTGAGAGAACACAGGAAACCACTCCCCTCAGTGTTCTAAACCCCGCCTCAGAATGTGAGACGTCATTCAGAACTCCTTAACCCTGTGAGTTCTGAGCCTCTCTCCACAGATATCCCACTTTATCACTACCCGAAGGAGTCTCAAAGTGGCTAACAATCTCCTTTCCCTTCCTCCCCCACAACAAACACTCTGTGAGGTGAGTGAGGCTGAGAGACTTCAGAGAAGTGTGACTGGCCCAAGTTCATGTTGGGAGTGGCTCAGAACTTGCAGGGTTAAGAGTTCTGAGTGATGACGCCTCACATTCTTCGAGGCGTGGCAAAAGAACACTGACGCAAGTGGGAGTGTTCTGTATCTCTGAGAGAGAGAGAGAAAGACACACGCAGTGTGAGCCTAGACGCACACGGAGAGAGTCGACATGAGTTGCGTGTCGCCAGGAGATTTATAGATGTTGTGTTTTGCTAAGGAATAAAGACTTTAAAGATAAGGAGACTGCTGTGTTTCAGCCTGAGTTATTACCACACGACAGAACGTTCCTGCTTCTGCTTCTGCTGTGTTTACTCTGCTGGAGTCAAAGGTCTTTGAGAAAGGTCAGAGCCGCGCAGGGAAGTGTGCCGGACCCCGGACTAAATTGACTCACAACAGGTTATGGAGGTCAGCAATAAAGATAAGCAACGTTCGTGCGTGTGAGAGGACTGCAGCCAGAGGCCAGCTGATGAGACGCTGGGAAAGGGAGACTGCAGGCAAAGAGGCTGAGGAGCAGCCAAAGGCCAGCTAAGGAGTAGCTGGAGCCAGCCAGGAGTGTGCTGGGAGGAGCTGAGATCTGCCGGACCGGGAGGTACTCGTAAGTAGGCCGAGCCCCGGGGAGAGATGGCAGACAGCCAGGAGTCGTCAATCCCTTTTGAAGAGGCAGACGGGAAGGAGCCCTGGGTCGGTTGGCAGGCACTGAAGAGAGTGGGAGCCAGACCAGAGGGGGCTAGACGCCAGCCTGAGGGAGGCCCAGAGGGGGCCAGATGCTGCACAGAAGCTGGGGAACGCCCAGAGAGTCAAGGAGGGGCTGTGGAACGCCCTGGAAGCCCAAAGTGGGCTGGAGCCGTGTCTGAAAGCTGCTGCGATGCTTTGACACGCCAGAGAGACAGGCAGCCGTGTGCTGGAAAGCTGCTGGAAGCTGGGAAGAGGAAAGCAGTGGCTAGCTGTTCCTCTGGAGGCTGTGCACCCAAGTTTGGGGGTGCAGGCCAGAAAGGCCAGTCCAAGGGTCTTGAGAGTGCCCAGGCTGTTTGGCAGGAGCTGGAGGGGGTTTGCAGAGAAACCACAGAGCTGGAAGCCAAAGGCCACATCCCCAAGCCTCAAAGCAGAAAAGCCTCTAGTAGTGCTGCTGGCAAGAGTGGGGGGGCACTGACGTCCAAAGGCAAGTTTGAAAAGTTTTCCATTCGTTGCTGTTTTGTTTGCGGTTCTCCGGAGCACCTGCGCCGAAGCTGTCCACAGCGAGACAAAGGGCAGGATGTTTCCAAGGTTGCTTCCCATGGGAACCAGCCGGGTTTCCATGGCAACAGAGGGAACAGGCGTGGGAAACCGCAAAAAGTACGCGCTCCAGAAGGGGAGGAGAGCGTTTATCAACTGTCTGCGTCTATGGCAGTTTTGGACAGCAACAACACCTGCAGCGATAGCTCCAAGGTCGGGGGCAGCAGGAAGGCAGTTGCTAAGGCAACAAAGAAGGACAACTCCAGAGGGGGGAGAGTCCTACGTTGGGTTGTTGACTCGGCTGCGAATGCCCATCTGGTAACAGCGCCACCTGATGGACAAATGTGGAACTGCAAGGCTGTATCAACTGAGAAAACAGTTAGATTTGCTACAGGTTCACAGGGACGTATAACCCATGTTTCTAACATGTTTGTCTCTTTTTTACAGGCTGAATTGAAGGTTTATGTTCTCCCTGAGATAAAACATTGCCTGCTATCTGTACCATGCCTTTTACAGGAGGGATATTCTGTGAGTTTTGAAAAAAATGTTTGCACAATTTCCAGAGGTGGAAAGCAACTGGCACGTGTTGAGAAAAATCAGAACAATCTCTTTGTTCTAGAAACACCTCTGGAGGGTGAGGGGAATACTGGGAAAGCCACTGATCACACTCATGTGTCGTGTGCTTGCGTGTGGCACAAGAGGATGTCACATGGGTCCTGTGAGGACGTCCAGATGTTATCAGAGTGCACCAAAGGTTGCAAGGTAAAAGAATGTGGTAAACCTTTGAATTGCAAGGCTTGCAGGAAAGCCAGAAACAAGGGATTTAGCCATCCCAGAGTAGAGAGAGTAACCACAAAGCCTTTTGAGCTTGTGCACGCAGACCTGTTTGGGCCTATGCCTCAGCCAAGTCTGGGCAAGGCCAAGTGGCTGATGGTGCTGACAGATGATTATACTAGGAACGCATGGGCTTTCACGCTGAAAGCTAAGGAGGAAGCAGCGCAACTGATCAAAGATTGGGTTGCAGAGGTGGAACAGAGGTTCTCCACCAAGGTGCAAGGTTTCCAGTTTGACCGTGGTTCTGAGGTCACTGGGTCTGCACTAAAGGGTTTCTTTCGCCAGAGGGGGATACGTCACAAGGTGACTTCGCCTCAGGAGAGTGGCGTGGCAGAGCTTAGGAGTCAAGCTCTGGTTCAAGCATCCGAGATTCTACTGGATGACTCTGGTTTGCCTCACAGTTTTTGGGGGGAGGCAGTAAAAACGGCCAATTTCACGATGAACAGGTGCTACAATGCAGTGGTTGGTGACACCCCGTATTTCCTGCTTCATCGGCAGAAGCCGCTTGTGCATTTCTTTCGCACTTTTGGTAGCAGAGCCATGGTGCCTGTACCAAAGTTTCTGCAGCAGGAGGGTGGCCCAAGGTACCAGGAAATGATCTTCTGTGGATATGAGCCTGCGACAAAAGGGTGGAGATTCGCATATCCAGAAGGTGATCAGACCAAGCTTCTGGTCAGTAAACAGGCTGAGTTCTTTGAGCAGGATGGTTGGGCAAGGCGCAAAATGCGCTCTGACGTACACTCAGATTGTCTGTCTGACGCTGAGGAGGAAAGAGAGCCAGAGCCTGAACCTGCTGGTGGAGACCAGGTCCCTGAACAGAGTAGGGCGTCTCCACAGGTTGTTAAAGGAGTGTCCAAGAGTGAGCCCTCATCTCCTGTGCGCATAATGGAGAAAGCTCACAGACGTGTCAAGTCAGAGGGGGAGTCTTCTGATGAGGAAGACGCACATGCTGGCCCCAGTGGGTCAAGAGAAGAACCCCAGTTTGTGCCCAGGCGGTCTTCACGGGCTACAAAGGGAATTCCACCTGAGAGGTTTCAGGTCACAAATGCGTGGGTTGGTTTCGCACAGTGCGAACCTGAGGTTTGTGAGGTTCAACAGGTGCCTAACAACGATGCCAGGAAGGGGCGGAAGGCAATGGGGAAGGTGTTGAACACTCAGAAGTCCTCTCAGAACGTGATTCGAGAGGGGGTGTTGGGAGTGGCTCAGAACTTGCAGGGTTAAGAGTTCTGAGTGATGACGCCTCACATTCTTCGAGGCGTGGCAAAAGAACACTGACGCAAGTGGGAGTGTTCTGTATCTCTGAGAGAGAGAGAGAAAGACACACGCAGTGTGAGCCTAAACGCACACGGAGAGAGTCGACATGAGTTGCGTGTCGCCAGGAGATTTATAGATGTTGTGTTTTGCTAAGGAATAAAGACTTTAAAGATAAGGAGACTGCTGTGTTTCAGCCTGAGTTATTACCACACGACAGAACGTTCCTGCTTCTGCTTCTGCTGTGTTTACTCTGCTGGAGTCAAAGGTCTTTGAGAAAGGTCAGAGCCGCGCAGGGAAGTGTGCCGGACCCCGGACTAAATTGACTCACAACAGTTCACCCAGAGGTTGCATGTGGAGGAGCGGAGATGCGAACCTGGTTCACCAGATTATGTGTCTACTGCTCTTAACCACTACACCACACTGGCTCTCCCCCAAATATGGCTGAACTTATTGCTCAAATTCTTCATGCAATATTTTTTTCTTTTAACTCAACACATTGATAACTTCAAGTATGTACAGAACAATATCAATAGACTGGGCGATGAAGAATATAACCATTTCTGCTTTCTTATTGAGGATCACATGCCTCAGTTTGTCATATTATTCCATGGAGAAATATAAGGAAGAAATGTGTATATAATATTTTCTGGAACAGAATATGAAGATGGTTTCTCTTCACTTATTATAGGGCATCCAAGAAATGAACAGCTATAGTTTGGGGAAAATATTGCACCATCTGTCTGTATCTTCAACTCCTGTTATTCTACTAATATTTGCTTCAGGAAACATTTCCCAAAAGATGGAATGAATATGCATCACACTGCAATGTCTGGTCACTTAACAAATATTAGCAATTCACACAATCCATTACATTCAGCTCAAGTATGATCTACTACTTAGATACACCAGAGTCAAAAGTCACTATAAATTCCATACTGTAGCATGGAAATACTGCTGCTGCTTATTTACTTTTAGCCTAGATAAAATGAAAATGCCATAGCTTTTTGGGGAAGGGGGATACTTACCTTTTTATTTTGATTTAAAATGATATTGACAGTGTTGCTGTGTATTTTAGAGATGTTTGCACAGAGCACCTTGGGATTTTGCTGTACTCTTAGATGACAGCTCTGTAGAAGTGAGATTGGAAACCATTTGTGTAGAAACAGAGTATTTGAACAGAATGCTACTGATTGGTGTATTTTGGCTTCCTTTCAAAAAGGTAATTAAGCATGGACGGTTCTTATATCTACTGAAAAGAATCGTAAATATGATTCAGTGCTCATGTATCCTAGAAAAACATGTTTGCATAATTCTGCTGATTTGTTTCCTTAGGAATTGTTTTACCTTCACCTGAATAATGAAAGAAAGAGTTGAACAAGGTACAAAAATAGTCACATTTCCGATTCTTGACTACACTGAAGTCAAAACTTTGACTTCCCTTTTTTACTTGGGTAAGGAGAAATTAAAAGTGCCCCAACTTCATCTTATCTTTGCTTGACAGCACATTTCTTAGAAAACCTTTGAACTCTTCAATCACTCTTTCCTAGTCATGTTTGACTATCATAGACAGTATGTTTTCTATGCATGGGCTGTTAATATACAGAATTTACAACTGTTGCATTGGGAATCACTAACCATTAATGTCACTAGCTGGCAATAAGTGATCTTATATAAGAAGTACCAAACAAAGTAAAGCATTCTTTGTTACTCAGCAATCTCTCTCTCTCTCTCTCTCTCTCTCTCTCTGTGTGTGTGTGTGTGTGCACATGCTCTTTCTATGTCATTTCTATGCTTTTTTTTTACAGCACCTGATATACTGATGTACTAAAATGTGAAAATGGTAAGTGTTAAATAAATTAAAATAGTAAGTAGTAGTAGTGAAAGCCAGCTATCGATAATACTTTCCACAAAAGTTGTGACAAAGGAAACAGCTTCAAGCCTAGCAGAGAGATTCATTGGTATGAGGGCAGGAAAAACCTCTCTGCAAAGAGGCCAGTTACACAGAGAGTAAAATTCCTTCCCAGCTCCGTGAACTAGCAACTGGTCATGTCCAAAGCAACAGTAAATTAAAATGAGGAAGGATGGCTGGAAACCATGGAAACTGGAGTAGCTGAGGGTGCTGCTGCCAGAATTTAGCCACCACCCGCTTTCACATGCATCCCAGAGCAGAAAAGTTTCCTTTCTGATCTGAACCAAGGAGTGCTGCCTGCAACCACCAGGAGACAGAAAGGACTCCTGTCCCCTCACCTGTGCAGGCAGGGCAAGTATGCCCACTGCCAAGAGCAGCGAGTCTGCATTTATCGTCTCCTTTAAGGTAGACTCACAAGAAAAGGAACATTTCTGTCTTTTTAAAAAAGTGACTTCTATATTTCTGGTTTTCCAAAAGTTCATTGTCGCTCTTCCATCCTTTATGTCATTGCATTATTTTAGATAAAATATATATCTCCTTTCACATTTTGTGAAAACTTGAAACATCAAATTGGATTACAGTCATCAAGAGTTCTATAGCAAAGTCATCCATTAAGGCAGACATAGCAGAGTGATAGCTTAATTCCAGTGCTTTAAATCTGTGGCTTTTAATGTTGCAGAATTCTTCCTGTGGCATTAATGAAAGGCTCCCACATATACTTTCTAAGAAAATGACTATACTATCAGAAAGCATGCTTAGATCACCTAGAGATGGAGACAAACTATATCTGTAATGGAAAATATTTTACTGCACAGTCAGTACAGCTGGGATAGCTCAGTTGGGAGAATGTGAGACTCTTAATATCAGGGTTGTGGGTTTGACCCCCATGTTGGGCAAAATATTCCTGCATTGCAGGGGGTTGGACTAGATGACTGAAATATAATTGGAGTCAAAAGTGGATTTCATGCTCTTTATTCAGCTCATAGTGGTGAGGAGGAATGGAAGCTCCCCCACAATATCTGCTTTATATACATTATTTACACAATGGACTGCACGTGTGTCAGTGCCGCCCGAGGTCCCAGCTCACCAAGGACCAACGCTGCTTCGTTGTTTAGTATAAAAGTCTTTATTGAAGTTCAGTTTCACTTCCACAGCCGCAGCATGCAGCACTACGTCTCAAACTCTAGACCGCCGAAGCTCCATCTGAATCTCCTCCCCCCTGACACCAGTTTAAGATTCTAGCCTTGCTCCACCTCCTCCTTTGTTCTTTCCTCCTCTGGGTCCGCCTGCCCGTCGGGGTCTCTCCCTTCCTAGACTCCTCTGACGCTGAGTCCCCTGACTCTTCCCCCTCCCTCCGTCGGGCTTTAGGACCTGGCTCCCAATCCGGGTTTCCTGCTGTCCCGCGCGCCTGTACATTTGAACTTGGCACGCGCGCCCAGGCTCCCACTTTCCTTCTGACCGTTACACTGCTGTCACTACTCCCTCCTTTGGGGAGGCTAGCTGGAACTGACCTCCCCTCCATTTCCCCACTTTCCGATGGGGGCGTGGTCAGCCCTGACTCATCTTCTCTCCCTGCTGGAGGAGAGGCTGGCCCTGACACATGTGACTCTTCCCCCCCACTGCGCTCTGGTGGGGGAGCTGGTCCTGATCCCCCGCTGCTGCCTTGGGAGTCCCCGCTGGCCCCCTGCTTCTGGTGCGTCCCCCCTGGGACCCCCCTTGTCCTCACCATCGGCGCCCCCTTCTGGGAATCTTCTGATTCGCTGGAGAAGCTCATGGAATCTCTCGGGTCACTGTCATACTCCCCTACGCTCCCCTCGGATTCCTCCCCTTCGCTCTCCATTTCCTCTCTCCCCTGTGCTTCTGCTCCTGAGCCCCTGACAACGTGATTGGCTAATTCCGGGATTCTCCTGTAGGCCAATCAGGTTGGAGATTCACTTCCACCTGGAGCTGGATTGGGTAGCTCCTGCGGACCAATCATACTGCTGCATTGTTCTAGGACCAATCAGACTGCTGCATTTTGGATCCTATTGTTCTAGGACCAATCAGACTGCTGCATTTTGGATCCTATTGTTCTAGGACCAATCAGACTGCTGCATTTTGGATCCTATTCAACTCAGTACATAACAATGACATTCATGGTCCCTTCCAACACTACAATTCTATGAAAATGGCAAAGAGGGTCTGCTTCTTTCTATCTTTCAACCACCACATGTGCAACCTCTGGCTTAAAAATATTTCTGGTCGGCTTTCTTCTTGGTTCTGATTATCTTTTAAAGTGCTTCCATGGAGATGTCTGTAGATTTCTGAACCACCACAACTGTAACAACAGTATACTGATGGGGACAAGAAATTTACAATAAAGTAAGGCAACATATGATACAATTACAAAGTGTACATTTCCGCAGGGCTTTGGGCACAAAAAATATGACCACATTACAGAATGCTCTAAGGAGCTGACAACAGACAGGCTTCTGGATAAAGTCTGGTTTCAAGACCTTCCTTAGATGATAACACCTCAGGTGTGCTTCAGGGCCCTGATTGCAGTTTTCACAATCAGTACTTCAGGAATGCTCCTCTCTTTAAAGAAGGATAATACCACTGGCAAGGGTCCAGAATTACAGGCAGGTGACTGCTGAAAGGACCATCCAACCAGCACTTTGCACAACCCCATTCTGTGAACGGGAGGAGGGGAGGGAGAAGGGGCACTGATTTGTGACTGACACACGGCACAGTTGGAGAACTTACAGCCTTCCTGAACTACAACTGCTAGCATCCCTGACCATTGATCATGCTGGTTTGGGCTGATAGGTGTTGGGAGTCCACAAATTCCCAACCTTTAATAGATACAGTTTTAACAGCAGTATGCAAACCCAGTTTCTGCTCAAACTAGGGGTAGGGGATAGGTTCTGCCTGAGGCCAGTCTAGGGAAGAATAATAGAATTGCAGAGTTGGAAGGGACCCTGAGGATTATCTAATTCAAGTCCCTGCAATGCAGGAACTCACAGAACAGGTGAAGGAGAGGAGGGATGGTTGTCCCATCTGGCAAGCAGAAATACTTATGTTGACTGAGCAGAGCCAGGATGGTGTAGTGGTTAGAGTTTCAGACTAGGGCCTGGGAGACCAGAGTTCAAATCCCCCACTCAGCCATGAAGCTCACTGGGTGACCTTGGGCCAGTCACTGCCTGTCTGCCATGGAAGGAGATGTTTCAATAGAAGGCTGGGACACCTTTATAAGCGTCAACATTCTATAAAAATGACATGTGTTTGGCTAACATTTTGAAAATTGGCATACATGATCTAGCAGATGAAATCTACAAATCTGCCAAATTTCAAATTGATACAATAAAAACTGTCACAGGTACATATAGTTACATCATTCTGTAAAGTGACACACTTACCCATTTTATTCCAAAATTTGAAGAGATATGTCACATATGTTTATTTGAAAAATTGTGAAAACTACTGATGCAGATTATTCTGGTTTATCAAGGAAGGAAATCCTTCACTGGTTTGCTAAAGATCAATGAGTATTAAGGTTTTCCCGCCCCATTAAAGTCCAAGGCAGTGAATACTGGCATATAAGACTGTTAATTATTAAAGCAAAAATTCTGCCTGTACTCCAATATAGTGGTACCTCAGGTTACAAACTTAATTCGTTCTGGAGGTCCGTTCTTAACCCGAAACCATTCTTAACCTGAGGTGTGCTTTCGCTAATGGGGCCTCCCGCTGCCGCCCTGCCACAGGCACGTGATTTCCATTCTCATCCTGGGGCAAAGTTCTCAACCCGAGGTACTACTTCCGGGTTAGTGGAGTTTGTAACCCAAAGTGTTTGTAAACTGAAGCATTTGTAACCCGAGGTACCACTGTAATTGCAACAGGAAGAAAATAGTGGATGCTTGTTCAATGCCTATTCCTTTAGTTATGAATATGGCACTGTGATGCACTGGTGAGTTGAAGTTATTAGAAATACCATTCAGTATTTGTATCTGAATGCTATTTTACTCTATGTTGAAATGTGTCTTTTCTTTCAAAACTCATATTTAAGGATACAGCCCTATGCACATTTTCCTGGGAGTAAAAACCAGGAATAGACATTCAGGGGATTGTAGCATAAATGTGATTTCCTCTCAAAAGTCCAATGCGCATTGTGATACATTTTAACTGCTGGGAAATGCGTTGCAATATTTCAGAAAGTACAAAATTTGGTGAATCATTACATTCTGCCTGCACATTCGTTCAAGAGATGCAGCTGAGTTTTACAGAAATCCACAAAGAACAAATCCTTTTGGCGTTCTTATGTGCAGTGTGGGGGCACTAGACATTTGGTTCCCAAAATATTCACTAGTGCAGTTGGGGAACATGGATACCGTTTGTTACGTGCTGGCTCTTCCTGACTTTTCAATTAAATTCCATTTTGCAAGTAGTCATGTGTGAAGCAGCCCTGAAAGACATATTTTGACCCTAAACAGACTCCAAGTATCTGAAGGAGTACCACCCTCACATAGATATGCCTGGGGGTTAAGATTTGAACGAGAGACCCTGTTAAAGGTCTCTGTGCCCTGTGAAATTTTGGTGTGGCAGTGCATAAGACAGCCTTCTCTGCTGCAGCCCTTAAGTTATGGAATGCCTTCTCCTCTGCAGTGCATCTGGACCCAACATTGAAATCTTTTTGGAGGTGTGTGTTTGACAAGGTGAGCCCATTGGCTTAGAGGTGAAAGATGAGAAAGTTATAATAGTCTTGCCTTTGTAAGTGGTTCTATGTTTTGAGTGTGGCTTCAAAATACAGTTTTATCTATTATTTTAGCTGCTGGTTTCATGTGTGAGTTGTTTTAATCGCTACAGTGATTGAGGTATATCCCCCATGGTCAAGGGTGAGTTGTAAATGTTTATAATAAATACATAAATATGATGAATGCATAATATGTAATATAGTAAAATACATGCATAAATATGGTTATTCAGTCCAGTGTATTGTCAATGCAGCATATGGGTGCACAAGGCTGGCCTCAAGGGAGTATATACAGAGAAACAAATTGCTTGCCAAAATTACCCTTCAGAAGTTGGCAATAGATTTTTTTTTACTTGTTTCTTGGCATCCAGTACAGAAGACTTTTACAACCACTTACTGCAGACAGCCTTTATAAAAAAAAAACCCTAAAGGACTTCTCCCTCCTGGGACATTCCAACAGTCAAGGATTTTTTGTTGTTTGTTTCCCATTCTCATCCTAGATCGGATAGATTAGCTAGCTTATGATGGATCAGTGTAATAAGAACTATAAGCCAATCGATACTGTAGATACTGCAAGATGAAAATAACAATAAAGCTATAATTGAGAGAAGTGAAAATATACCAGGGACTTGCCATGGAATGAAAAAAGAAGTAAGGAATAATGCCTTGGGTTTGTATCAGAGACATAGACATGGATTTGAAAACCTGCCCTGTGTACAGACACCTGCAGAAACTATGATGGACGAGTCAATTAAAAAGAGGTTGGCAATCGTTTAGATTTGCTGTCAAAACCTACCAATAAAAGAGGAATTCAGGTTGAGCATTGCGGTTCCAGGAATCCAGATTAAATACTATGGTTCCAGAGATTCGTGTTTTTGCTCCAAAGATTCTGGCAGCCGTACAAAAACCCACCTGCTTTCAGCTGATCCCACAAAACTTCACTTCATTGTTGCCACACATCAGTGAGCACTCTGTATATTTTAAACACCTGCATTTTAATGATATTTTACCTTTCTTTCCCACCCAGCCACACACTGTAATTCACCAAATCCCACTATGAAAAGTTAGACTAAAGGAAAATGCACGGGTACAGAAATCACTAATGATTAATAGAATCATAGACTTTTGGAGCTGGAAGGGACTTTGTGGTTCCGATAGCCCCATCTCTTGTTTGATGTTGGAATATTTCAGCTACAGCATCCCTGGCAGATAAATATCCAGTTTCAGTTGAAAGATCTCTAGTTTAAGGAAAGAGAACCCATCAACTCCTAAGGTTCCTTTTCCCATCGTTAAGAAGTTTCTCCAAATATTTAGCCAACATCTGCTTCTTTGCAATTTTTATCCTTCTGTCTGGAGCAACAGAGAACAAGTCTGCTGAGTTTTCTATTCTGCAGGCCCTCAGCTATAAATCCTATGATGCAGTGCATCTCAAATTGGAAACATCTGGAGCCTTGAAGTAAAGTAAGCATTTATTACAGCAGAAAGAATGGAATCACAACTAGAACTAGACAAAATCAGCATTGGAACACAAATTTTAAATCGAGATATAACTGAGAATGGTATTCCTTGAGTGAGTTTGTACATAGTTTCTTTCAGGGTTCTATTTTATATTAAAATGTGATACAAACATAAAACCATTTTATACAGTCGTATTTGAAATATTTTCCCCAAAAGGTCTGAGACCAGTAGGTCTAGAAGGTATGTGCTTTTTTCTTGGGGAAGCACTTGCAAAGGTTTTCTAAATCAGGCAGAACTTTCTTGTAGTCCTGCGCTTTAAAACAGACAAAAAGGTTACAGAATCTACTCATAGAACCTGCATTAAGTATATGGTGGTCTTGAGATGACAAGTACTTAATTTACACACAGGAGCAAATACAATCAAGTAAATGTGAGAGCTCATTTACAGTACACAATCATTTTTTGCCTTCTTTCCTCTTCTCACTCTTCATCAGAAAAAAAAAATGTTGCAGGATTAACACATGCTGCCAATTATTTCCAGGCAATTAATTATGGTTCCAAAAACCCATCCTGAATTTTAGGGGGCAAATTAACTGATACTGAAAAGGTTAGTATGAATTTAGCTTTGCCACTCACAATTGATTGGTGGTTTTGGAGAGGCTTGAAGATACCTGCTTCTTAGGCTGCAATCCTATATGTACACTTACTTAGAAGTAAACCCTAGTGCTCTCAGTGGGGCTTATTTCTGAGTATACATGCATAGGATTGTGCTGTCAGTCATTCCAGAATACACATAAGGGAATTCCATCACTATATCCAGTAAGCTACTTTGGCGTTTCAGCTGCTTATTACCAAGTCTTGCAGAATAATCAATAACAAGACATATTGTTAAATAATGCCAGATATAACACATTGAATATCTTTTCTTTTTTTAAAAAAAAGCACTAAGAAAACTTTAGTCATAGTTTTTATTTATTTATTTACTGGGAAGGATATTGTTTTAGGAGAGATTTAAATCTAGGACTAAAATAATTTTTGTATTAATTTATTGTAATGATTTATGTATGTCTAGTCATCTGAATTTTATGTTGAGAAGACAAGCAGACATTTCTGCTCCCTTGTGTTTCCTTTTACTATGGAAGGTAAAGATATATTGTAAGAAATCAGACTGCAAGCTATAAAAGTGTTATGTAACACAATGCAACTTTAAATTCTGTAATGGAATTGCATCTTGCAATACAAAATGATGTCTGGCTGTCTATATCAATATGAAAAAACGAAGCATAATTTTGAAGTTGGTTTCATGAAAGCAATCTCTTTAGAAAAGAGATGAGGAACACACCAAAAATTCAAGGGTGTGTGTACTCTTTCATTCAAGATCATAATGGAGTTTGTGCGAAAATATCACTATTATAGTAATATAAGTTCTCCATATTAATGGTAGCATTCATATCAACTTTAGAGTCTTTTCCCATGTTCATTCTTAGCCAATGCCAGGATGGAGTCATTTGGTGCACCACCCCACCAGGAACACTGGATTGCCTACATGGCAACATTTCCAGAAAACAGGCTTTTAGATTCCTGACATAATAGCTTCTATTTAAACAATAAGAGCTGGTTTCTGAATAGGAAACATTCTGTTAAAAGTAATCAGCGGTGGCTCAGCTAATCTGCTTTGTTTTCCCTTAGTTCTCCCCTAGTTCAGGATGGATTTATTCATAACAAAACAAAACAAAACCTGCTCGATGAGTCTATTTGCATCCTGGACTACACATTGTTTGATTTACAATTTCCTTAATTTTTTGGTATAATGCACACTCCACATTGTGCACTCATAGGTTTCTGAAGCTTTCCATTTCTTCAGCTCATTCATGTGCCCTTACCACGATACCAATGTCCATGTATTCACTGATAAAACAAGAGCACACATTTTCCTGCATAAATCAGTAAGACATCACACCCAAGGAATCTTGATGGAAGCCCTGTACTGTGCCAAATAAGCACGGGATGCCTTTGCTCAGCGGCGCTTTGGCCCATAAATTGCAGCAAAATACTGGGCAAAGTTTTGTCCAGCATCTTCTCTGTGTGATGGGCTCATGGGAAAAAGCTGTCCCAAGAGCCCTTGCTGAAGAGAGGAGGGGAAGCCTATATAAGGCTGCTGCCCCTGGAGCTCACAGCCATTTTGCTTTGAGAGCTCCTGCCCACCCACCCTTGGGTTAGAGCCTTCACTGAGCAATTTTGGGTCGCTGGTTGACAGGACTAGAAAGGAATTTTTCTCTCTCAACCTGGTTGGCACTTGGTTGGCTGTGAGCCCTTATTTCACCCTGTATAGATGCATTTCTATGCTGGGTACCAGTTTTGTCCCCCAGCACATAGTAGTTGGTAGTGTAGTAACAAAGGCCAATGTGGCTAGGCAGGGCCTTTGGTCTGGCACATGAGACCAGCACAACCTCAAATACTATGAGTTTACATCTGCCCAGTCATGATACCACATTCTGATCACTCACTGGATGATGAAATCACCCCTAGGCTCTTCATAAACATTCATGAAGCCTCTTAAATCCCACAGAAACCCCGAATTTTGTTTTACATCTTTTATGTATGTGTACACACTCTAATAGAGACAGAAATATTCTCTCTCGCAGACCAAAGCAAAACTCCCACCGAGTTCAATGCTATCAAGATGTAACTTACTGTATACTAATGTGGGCTCCCAAGAACAAGTAAATATACTAATAAAATATTTAACACACTATTGAAGCACTCTCCGTCCTCATTTAATCTAGTTAAAAGTTTCAATGTTCAACATGTTTTGAGCTTAAGTTCTGGGACAAGACGGTAGATCAAGCAAGGCTTTCTGCAGTGTTCCTCCATTAGTCTATCTGCACTTGTTTGGCGACTGAGGGGCCAATTGCCCCTTTTCAGGAGGCTAGGAAGGTCATTATTTGTTACAGATCACTGTATTAGAGGTTCAGAAGGTAAGAATTTCTCAGGGAAACCTAAAGGAGAGAGCTGTGAAGTGAAAATGAGTGGCACAGAAAGAGCTAAATATTTATTATCCTTATACTCGTAATTGTTTCATCCAGTTTCTCCTCCTTGGTGGAGCTGTCCACAATTAAGAAAACATATTTTAAAAAGTTTTATATACAGATTTTTCTTGTACTCATCAGTTACTGCATATATTTATAGATTTCAAAATAGGGTTATGGCAATCATTCTTCCACAAACTGAGGAATTTTGCTAATGGGCTTCATTTGAAATTTAGCATCATTTTTGTCAAAATAAGCAGCTCTTCATTCACATCAAATTTTGCTTTTGCTGATTTTGATGTGTTGATCCTCCCCATCCTCAGCCAAGTGCTTTCAAGCCCTATAATTTAACCTTGAACTTTATGAGTTGATACAGGCACCTCATTCTCCAAACGTTAAGACATTTCAGGGGTGCCAGCACTTACGCTGTGTGTGGTTTTCATGGAAGGAATATCAATGGAGACTGTGGTGTTTTTGTGATATATGATTTTATTTACATGTGTATACAGGCTGAGTGTAATGTTACAAGTGTGTACGTGGATTCCCATGTGTGCAACCAACACTCATGTTTGTTGATACATACACTGCTGAGAGATTTAGGATCTTTTGCTGGAGTTATAACGCACACTTGTCTATGGATATGTGTTTTACCCTCAACTCCATGCCCACTAGTATAAGACAGGAGAGCTCACATTATAAACTCTCCAACAGATCTTGGTCCCTCGTTTAATTTCTGGGTGAGTTCCCAAAGTCATAGCTTTGGTTTTTGTACAAATCAAACCTCTGTTTCTTCCCAACTGCAAATGAACCTAGATAAAGACCCTGGCTTCCTGTTCTCCTACCTCCCCATCATGTGTCTTCCATTCAGTGAAGGGGAAGGGGGAAAGCCTGCCCTGTCCTTCTGGAAGCATCACTACCTGGTTGTTTCTATAGCAACATACCAGTATTTTACCAACTCTTTAGACATGTACAAAGGATGCTTAAGAGGCTGGGTTAGGACCATGAACTTAGCAAAAAGACTAGTTTGACCACCAGGCAGTTCCTTATACAGTAGTACCTCGGTTTAAGAACAACCCTGTTTATGAACTATTCGGTTTCAGAATTCTGCAAAACTGGTAGTGTCCCGGTTTGCGAACTTTACCTCGGTCTAAGAATGGAAGCCAAATAGTGGAAGGGCACCGGTGGCGGGAGGCCTCATTAGGGAAAGCATGCCTCGGTTTAAGAACGGTTTCAGTTTAAGAACGGATTCTGGAATGGATTAAGTTTGTAAACCAAGGTACCACTGTACTACAGACTCACATCTTACATAAATAAAATCACAGGCTTGGAGGGAACACAAATATATAATTCAAACAACACAATTCTATAACAGTGCAGCCAATATTTTTGAAACCTAGGTTTTCTAAAGGTTTTTATTCTAAACCTACCAGCTGGTTGCCAAGAGGTACAGCAATCCATTAATTTCATTATATAAAACACATTTGTATTTTGAATTTTCATTTCTACTTTTCTCCTGAGCCCCAAAGCTCCAGTGACTCTTATTCAAAATATATTGAATAGGTGCTTCACACATGCATTTTTCAGAGAGATGGGCCTAATATCCTCTGTGGCAGCATTAGATGTTGTAGAATTTGACCACAATGTGTCTCTTGATAGATCATTGCAAACAACCAAGTTATTAAAAAGTTACATATCTATATAAAAATTCTAACGGATCAATAATTTTTACACAAGGAAAATAAACACCTTCAGCAAAAGATATTTTAATACTTTGTCTTGCTTTGATAGTTTTAAACCACCACACACTTTAAATTTAAAAGAAACTCTGATTGTGAATGCCTTGGGGTGAAATACCCCAGCAATGTTTCTATGCAAGTCTTTATTTAAATAAATGGGATATGTGCAAGTTTAACACGGGGTTGATGGCAGGTCTCTTTCCTATTCCACCATATACACCAGCAGGCTTAGTTTGGTCAAAATCAAGTATACCAGACATTCCCAACCTGTGGCCCTCCAGTTGTTTTGGCCTACAACTCCCATGATCCGTAGCTAACAGGACCAGTGGTCAGGGATGATGGGAACTGTAGTCCAAAACATCTGGAGGGCCGAAGGTTGGGGATGCCTGAAGTATCCTTCCAGATTTAACACTGAATACATTATTTCTGGTAAATGAGCTACCATAGCTGCTAGAGGGTTGTGAAAATTTGTGTCCTGGGCATTTTAGACTTGTCTATCCATATACTATCTGAAACTAAAGGGGAACATTGGTTGCTAGATATGAAATATATTGGCATTATTTTCAGCTCTCCTCCGCCACTATTACTCATACAGTGGTACCTCGGGTTACATACACTTCAGGTTACAGACGCTTCAGGTTACAAACTCCGCTAACCCAGAAATATTACTTTGGGTTAAGAACTTTGCTTCAGGATGAGAACAGAAATCGTGCAGTGGCGGTGCAGCGGCAGCAGGAGGCCCCATTAGCTAAAGTGGTGCTTCAGGTTAAGAACAGACCTCCAGAACAAATTAAGTTCTTAACTCGAGGTACCACTGTACTCAGTCTCTGGATTCTAGGCAGTTCTTTCCCTTTCTGCCCATTTCCTTAAAAAAAAAAAAAAAAGGTCCATGAGCACCTTGGGTCATATGCACCATGCCCCCCCCCCCCCCGGCCAGGACACAGTTGGCAATAGTGCAAACACATGGAGATGGAAAAATCTTCTTGCATTAGCACCAATCCTTATATTAGCACAAAACTGCAGTGAATTTTGCTCATTATGTTGAAAATGGCACCTGATAGTAGACCAGAAAACCTATTAAGCACCTAACAGAACACAGTACATGGCTGGTGTACTGCTAATGGTCCCAATGATTCTGAGGCAGGGTTGCTGGTATCCTTCTGTCTCAGGAGACAATGGAGGAGTATGCCTTTGGGGGTGTTGTCAAACTGTTGGGAAGTTACAGTGCCTGTTGTGGCTGTACAGGCCAATACAAGAGAGACATGTTTTCGTTACAGATGAGATAGATGAAGGGACCTGGTGGTGGTGGTGCTTGCAGATGCACCATGGCATTTCTTCTCTCTAGTCTCCTCCCAGTGGTCATTCCTCCTCTGGTCACTGCTGCAGATGCTCAACCTGACTGTCTCCAGGCACTGTGGTTGCCTGCAAGGGATTCCCACATGGCAGGGTTAATGTTGCCAGCCTTCGTGTCACGTTTGCAGACATCTTTGTAACACAGAGTTAGTCTGACAATGGGCCTGGTGCCTGACGCCAGCTCCCTGTAGAGCACAGCCTTGGGGATCCTGCCATATTCCATTCTGTGGACATGATCAAGCCAGCGTAGACGCCCCTGAGACAGCAAACATGCTGGGAATGTGGATTCTGAGGTGGGAAGGTATACTTCAAAGTTTGCTTGTATTGTGCTTCAGCTTCTGTTGCAGCTATTTGAATCTCCTTTGGAAAGTTTTGTTTTCTCTATTTGACAAACAAAGCCATATAGTTTTGAACATTTCCCTCTTTTGTTTTCTTTTCCCTTTTGCCTAAAATGTCAGAGGTTGATGTAGAAAATATCTTGAGCACCCATGGAGTTGGGAAATAACAAAGAGGAAATTAAATATGACAATCTGATAATTTATTTTAAAAATTGCAGAGCAGCAACAAACCTATTGTAATTCACAGCACCATGAAAACACCTTATGTAACTGACAGCCCTTTAAATGCTCTAGCCATGAGACTGCAGAAACAACAAAACTGCAAATTCATTTTTCTTTCAACCAGGAAAGAAGAGAATGGGAAGGGGATGAATGAAGACTAAAATGCTGGATGACAATGCCATATTAAAAATGTTGTTAATCATTTTGCCATTTAACATTCCATGAGACTTTGTAGCTTCAGTCAAGGTTATGACGTACCTTGCACGATAATTTCTCATGTATTAAGTGTGATACAAACATGTGATATATAAACAGTTTAATGTGAGTAGCAATGTCTGCATTGTCCCAAACCTCTTAATTTGCATTATTATTTTACACTTATTTTATTGCTTCTGAATAAGCCACAGAGTAACCAAAGTGTGAATTTAGATATGCAGCATATGCCTTAGATCTTTCTAACCAATCAGCTATTATTTCCAATTCATTCCTTCGGTGTTGGAAACAGTAGACCTCTGAATGCTGCTGGCTAGGAATTACAAATGGGGAGGGTGCTGTAGTGCTCAGGTCTTTCTTTCAGGCTTCCCACAGGCACTGTGAGAGCAGGAAGCTGGAGGAACGCAGCAGGACCTGGGCATGTTTAGCTTGAAAAAGAAGAAACTGAGAGGAGATGTGATAGCCATCTTAAAATATCTCAAGGGCTGTCACATGGAAGATCGAGCAAGCTTGTTTTCTCCTGCTCTGGAGGGTAGGACTTGAACCAATGGATTCAAGTTACAAGGAAGGATGCTAAACATCAGGAAGAACTTTCTGTCAGTAAGAGCTGTTCAACCGTAGAACAGGCTGCCTCAGAGATAGTGGACTCTCCTTGTGTGCTTTTCAAGCTGGGTTTTTATCCAAGCTAGAGAATAGTTCCTTCCAGCCTCCCGTACTCCTCTCTACTGCTACAGTGACAGCACCAGCAGTGGGGGAAGGAGAGAAGTATTGGTCCAGCCACTCTTTCGGTCTCCATCCCTCCTCTGTTTCTCTCTGTTTTGCTATGGCAGCTTATGAAGAGAGTCCTGGGAAATGTAAATTTATCATGATATGACATAAAAATGAATAAAGGTAAGTTGATGAAGATTGTGACTATTGTCAATACATTTATTATCCCCTCTTCAACAGTGGATGAAGAACCTTTGGAAGAATAACAGGAAGATGTAAGTTTATCTTTGAAAATATTTTTATGAGACAAATGATACATGTCAGCCTTTTTGCATCCCTATGAAGTTAAGTTGATTTCATTATCTTAGCACAGCTGTGCACGCCTGAATTCTCTCTCTCTCCTGCTTCTGGTAAACCCATCAAAAAGCTTATTTATCCATGCCCATTTCTTCAAGGCTGATAATAAACACAAACAAGACCAATCTGATATAGTAAAGTATGTTTGAGTACTTCATATTGACAGTGCTTTCATCTTGCTGCATGAGACTTGGCTTCAGAGGTGAATAGATCACATTCCTATGCAACATATTGTTATTTGCATTAATCTGCTATTGAGGAAGCCATTTGGAGATCATTCTGTGGTTGCTGAGCAGCTGCAACCTCTATAGTCCATGTTTTTCTGAGCCCAACAAAATGGTTGACCTGGGATTAAAACAGAGAGAAGCAGCGGAATTGTTTTCAGAGATGGTTAGTGAGAGGCCTAGAAATCTTCTCTCATTGAAGCTAAAATTTGGCCCAGCACTGAGGACAAAGCACCTTGTTTACTCAAGGATTTGCACAGTACTGTTATTTCCTCTCTCAGTATCTATGCCTTTGATAATGAATCATGAATTTAAATCTGCGGAAGCTTGTACCTGAGCAGCCACTGTTCTTGTTACATTAGAATACTGGGATTTTAATTTCTCTTTCACCCACACTCTCCTTAGATGCCACTTAGCAAGGTAACATATCAATGGCTGTAAATTTTCCCAGGGCTTTTGCTGAAAAGGGACTTCAACCTGGACATATGGAAATATTTGTTTCTTTTGAAAGATTTATAGACTGCTTTCCCCAAAAGTTCAAGACATCCAACAATGAAAAAAAGAACACAAAAGAGAGTCTCTCTACTAAACAATTGCCACTATCACACACATATTTGGGGTGAAAACAGAAAGATTTCTAGTAAGAAGTGGGAAGATTGAGGGAGTCAAACATGGTGCAAGTTATGCATGCTAACATATATGAGTATTATTATTATTATTATTATTATTATTATTATTATTATTATTTATTATTTATTATTATTATTATATAAAGTCTAAGTTTCCAGTTATTTGTTTATGAAAATACTTACATTGTGCAATTTTATTTTAAAAAAATCAAAGCAGCATACAACAAAAACATCACACAGACATATTAAATCACAGATCACTGGCTAACTGTAAAATCTCTCTCCCAGCCCTTGTAATTCTCTACATAAGCCAATTCTTGGCATATAAATGTTTGCTGCAAATGTTAAAAAAATAACATAAGATGTCTGCTGAATCTCTGTTGTGAGAGCATTCTTCAAGACCAGATACTGAAGGCTCAGTTTCATGTTGACACCAGACATGTCTTGCCAGGGCTGCATTCTGACATGGAGTTTTTTGAATTGGTTTTACTGGTTATAATGCTAGTGCTTCTGTTCTGATTTCTAATAATCCTTTTACACTATAGTACCTGTTGCATTAGAAGGGACGTGAGTGGCGCTGTGGTGTAAACCACTGAGCCTTGGGCTTGCTGATCAGAAGGTCGGTGGTTTGAATCCCCATGAGGGGGTGAGCTCCCGTTGTTCAGTCCCAGCTCCTGCCAACCTAGCAGTTCGAAAGCACGTCAAAGTTCAAGTAGATAAATAGGTACCACTCCGGCGGGAAGGTAAACGGCGTTTCCATGCGCTGCTCTGGTTTCGCCAGAAGTGGCTTAGTCATGCTGGCCACATGACCTGAAAAAACTGTCTGCGGACAAAACGTCAGCTCCCTTGGCTAGTAAAGTGAGATGAGCGCTGCAATCCCAGAGTCATTTGTGACTGGCCTTAACTGTCAGGGGTCCTTTCCCTTTTTACCTGTTGCATTAGGGAACTGTGGCTTTTCAGTCTCTGTACTTTTGTGCAGTGCTGTACTTTAAATGGCTGGAAAGAACTGCGTGCCAGGATATCTCCCCAAAATTCATCACATAGTTACATCACAAAATTCACTTTCATTTTACGAATAAACAGGGTCACAAATGGATTTTTCCTGAAAACAATTAATACATCTGTCAACACTAAACTTCCACTGGATTCCACCAGATTCCCAGAAACAGCCTCTACATCATGTTACAGATCACATAAAACACAAAAATGAAGAGGCAAGGAAATGTTGGGAAGATGGAATCCCTTCAAATGCATCCCAAGTCAGAAAACAACAAAAGGCAGATGGTCTCAGTGACTAAGCTGGGATATAAGGATTCAGGTGGCTCCAAAGGTATGCTGGACCCAAGTTGTTCAAGGGATTTGTAACTGAATAGCAGAGCCACGAACCTGGCTTTGTAGCAGATGGACAACCTGTGCAAATGTTTTAACAATGGTGTCACATGCTGTCAGCTATCTGCCCCCATCAGTAGTGTAGCCACCATGTTCTGCACTAGCTGGAAATTCCAGACCAGGCCCAAAGGTCTACCTAGAGGAAATCAAGGCAGACCACACAGAGTGCACTGCAACAATACAGTACTGAAACGATAATGAAAGTGATTTAGTCCTACAATATTTTATTTAAGAAAAAATTCAAGAACTGATTTTCCTTTACAAAGGACTCATTTCCTAGCACATTAAAGCATTCGGTACAATTTTTCCTCTCTGAATTATATGACATTGCTTCTAGAGGGAATCGTGAAGACAAGAAAAATATTGCCAAAAAGAAAGAAAGAAAAGAAAACCCACTGAAATTTTCAAATTCAATTAGCACTTCCATTTGGCTAAACCTCTGTGTGTGTTGAGAGGAAAAGCTTGCTGACAAAATATTCCCTGTGAATGATTCACTCAGACTTCAAAATAGGATGTCTTCAAGATGCTATTACTGTACCTTTTGTGTTGGGCAGAACAAGGCAAACTGTTTGCTGTTGCTGCTGCCACCACCAAGTCTCTGCAGAGTGGCAGAACTATCACTGTATCTCAGACCAGCCAGCCACCCATAGCTGATGCAGGGGAGGCTTATCTTAGGGGCAAAGTGGGGCATAGCCCTGCCAAGATTCTGACACTTCCTTCAACCTCCAAAGCCATGGTCCAGTCTTGGTCCTGTCACCCATGATAATTGCAATACAGTTCTAGTGACTGAGTGGCTTCTGTCCATCTTCCCTGCTTAGAAAGTAACAAAAACCACTAGCAGTAGATCCCTCCTCTGTCTCCAATAAGAGGAAACAGGTTTGCTTGTTTGGTTGTTGTTGGATTTTTTTTTAAAATGGACAGATTTAGGGAGGGAAGTATGATTTCTGTCCCATTCTCCCTGCTCTTCTCTCTGAGGAGCCATGCCTGGAGGCAGAAAACTTAAGCTCTAAGCTCTTTTGGGGTCTAGTGGGGCAGATCTTGAATAGCCCCAAGCTGTTTCCTCTTTTGAGAGTGCAGGTTCCTTGATTGCCTCCCCTCCCTCCCTCCCTCCCTCTGCCACTCATGGTGTGTGCATGCATGAGAGATGTGCCCAGGCACCTTTCTTTGAGGTGAGGTGGGAAAGCCCAGCTTTCCTTCTCCTAACTGAAGGAGAAACAAAACTCATGTGTTTGTATGGCTGGGAAGGTCACCATGTCCCCGTATGTCCCTGTACAGGCATTTTTGTGTTGCCCTTCTTGATGTCAGATTTGTGCCCATTTCTTCTCTTGCACAGAGACTGTCCAGCATCAGTTTGTTTTATGTGTATGCATGTACACTTGCACACTTTAAAGTGCCCACCCTAAAAGCAAATTTCAAAGATGGGACACAGCAGGAGATTGCTTAGATACCACTATGGCCACCTGTTCACTTTTCCTAAGTTTCTCCCAGCCTCCCCAATTCCTGGGGGAAATTGGGACATCTACACCTCTCAACAGTTAATGCTGTCATCTCTCAACAGTTCTCTATCTGGTTACCTATGCGTAGGCAGGAAAGAGAAAAAGGTGGGTGCAGTGGTGCCACATGTAAATCGTGCATGAAGAAGAGCATCTGTTTCTGAGTGTTGCTATCTCAGTCTCCTCAGCTCAGGAGAGCTACTCCCATCCCTAGCCCACACCAGCAGCATTCTTGCTGGCTTTTCTCCATTTGCCGCTAAAGGAGAATTAAGAAAAAAACAGTCACTATCGGCTCCTACTCTGCCCTAGAAGTCTGTCTTTATTTTCATCAGAGAAGAAGGAAGAGGGATGGGTGGAAAACCTGGAGAAGTTCTCTCTCATTTCAGAACAGGGAGGGATGGTGTTCTCTGGGACACCCATCTCCACTATTTTTAGAGCAATATCATGCCACTTTAAACAGTCATGGCCACTGGCGGAGGAAGAGGAGTGGGGGGGAGCACACTGGCCCTGCAGCACGATCCCAGCAGGGTGCCATCACGGCTGCCCCCAGGACGCACACCAGCTACGCCCCCGCCTGCTCTCTGCCCCCCGGTGCTGGAGCATGAAGCTCCGCCACTGGTCATGGCTTCCCTCAAAGAATCATAGGAACTGCAATTTGTTAAGGGTGCTGTTAAGAGAGTCCCATTCCCCTCATGGATTTACAATTATTCCAGTGGTTTAGCAGTCAATCACTCTTCTCAACAAACCCTTGGAACTGCAGGTCTCTGAGGGGAAGAGAAGTCTCCAAATAATTCTTAGGCTGTGAGGCATTTGCGAGCTTTTTTGCGGAGAAGGTCCTGTTGCTCCGCCATGACCTTCCTGCCAATTTGGATACAATAAATCAACTGGAGGCCCCTCGACTGTCCTCGGGTCCAGTATTGGACCACTTTGACCGGATATCTCCAGCCGATGTGGACAGACTCCTCCAAGCTGGAAAGCCCACCACCTGTCCTCTTGACCCGTGCCCGTCATGGCTGATTAGAGCGTGTCCAGATGAGGTGCGGGCCCCCCTGGGGGATATCATCAATTTGTCCCTTGGCACCGGGATATTCCCAGGGGAACTGAAGGAGGCAGTGGTGCGTCCGCTCTTAAAGAAAACATCATTAGATCCCTTAGATCTATCCAATTACCGCCCGGTTTCAAATCTTCCATTCCTGGGTAAGGTGATTGAGAGAGCGGTTGCTGAACAGCTTGGTAGGTTTCTGGATGAAACATCGGCTCTCGATCCATTCCAGTCCGGCTTCCGCGCTGGTCATGGGACCGAGACGGCTCTGGTCGCCCTAACAGATGATCCCCGCAGGCAGCTGGATCGAGGCGGGTCAGGGCTGCTGATTCTTCTAGACCTGTCAGCAGCCTTCGACATGGTCGATCACGAACTCCTAGACCACCGCCTTGCCGACGTGGGGATCCAGGGCACAGTCCTCCAATGGCTGCGCTCGTTTCTCTCTGTTCGGGGACAGAGGGTGGCGCTTGGGGGGGAATTGTCATCGCGCCACTCCTTGGTGTGTGGAGTGCCTCAGGGTGCGATTCTCTCCCCGATGCTTTTTAACATCTTTATGCGCCCCCTCGCCCAGCTTGTTTGGAGTTTTGGGCTGGGTTGCCATCAGTATGCCGATGACACCCAACTCTATCTGTTGATGGATGGCCATCCTGACTCGGCCCCAGACACACTGACCAGATGCCTGGAGGCTGTGGCTGGATGGCTACGTGGGAGCCGGTTGAAGTTAAATCCTTTGAAGACAGAGGTCCTCTGGCTGGGATGGGACGATATGGGATTGAGGGGGCAACTCCCATCTCTTGCGGGGGTGCAGTTAGTGCCAGCACCGTCCGTTAAGAGTTTGGGTGTAATCTTCGATACCTCCCTCTCTATGGAGGCGCAGATTACAGCCATAACAAAGGCAGCATTTTTTCATCTCCGCCAAGCTAAGCAGTTGGCCCCTTATCTCTCTCGCCCTGACCTAGCCACTGTGATCCATGTGACGGTCACCTCCAGACTGGATTATTGTAACTCGCTCTACGTGGGGCTGCCCTTGAGACTGACCCAGAAACTCCAGCGGGTGCAGAATGCCGCGGCGAGACTCCTTATGGGGTCTTCGCTGCGAGACCACATTCATCCGGTACTATATCAGCTGCACTGGCTCCCGGTGGAGTACAGGATCAGGTTTAAGGTGCTGGTTTTAACCTTTAAAGCCTTATACGGCCTAGGACCCTCGTACCTACGGGACCGCCTCTCCTGGTATGCCCCACAAAGAAACCTACGGTCTGCAAATAAAAACATCCTGAAGGTCCCAGGCCTCAGAGAGGTTAGGCTGGCCTCAACTAGAGCCAGGGCCTTCTCGGCTGCGGCTCCAATCTGGTGGAACGCTCTGTCACAAGAGACTAGGGCCCTGCGGGACCTGACATCTTTCCGCAGGGCCTGCAAGACAGAGTTGTTCCACCAGGCCTTTGGTCAGGGCGCAGCCTGACTCCCTCCTCTGGCAACCTGCACAGAGTCTTGCTTAATGGTTGCCATCAACTTGATTTTAATTAATTTTATAATGAAATATTTTTAGAATGTTGGTTTATTTGATTGTTTGATTACTTGATTGTTGTTAGCCCCCCTGAGCCCGGCTTCGGCTGGGGAGGGCGGGATATAAATAAAATTTATTATTATTATTATTATTATTATTATTATTATTAGGATCAAACTTCAGATTCCAGGTTTTTTGAGGGTATGATATTGCCTTAAATGTATAGTGCAGATGGGACATAAATTAATATTGAGAACAAACTCCCCAACTGAGTTCCTGGGTAAGGGTAAGGGTAAGGAATGGATGGTTTATAGGAGAGGATGGAAAGGAAGTGGAAAAAGCTGCTAGAAAGAGAGTAGGGGATAAGTCTAGTAATGTATTTTTAAGGGGTTAGGCTTTTATTTTCTGCTTATGCAGTATGCTTGCAATGACAGGTGTGGTTGGGCAGCCTTTGTTTTTTTCCTAAAGATAAGTTCCAGGAGCCAAACTTGGGTGGCTGTCCTGCTCCATACAACATGCATCTTCAAAACAGTAAGTGGATATTTAGCAATAAGGGATGTGCATTCTACATAGGTTAGTGGCACAGTTTTATTTATGTATTCCAGGGCTCAACCCTGGTATACAAAAACTGATTCTGTGGTTGAGTCATAGAATACATGAAACATGGAGAATTTTCTACTTATAACCACTGACAGCAAGATGAAGTAAAAAAAAGAAAAGCAGACTGTGTAACTAGGCCTCAAGTAGGAAAGCAATTCAAAGAGAGAGAACTAGCTTGAGAAACTAAATGGCATAAAAAACAGAAATGAAGACATTTTGTTCTACTTGCATAATATATGATTTCTAGGTCAAATGAGGATCTTGTGTATTGCCATTTTGTCCTCATGCTTCCATTTTGTCTCACAGTTCCCATAGTTGTGAAGCTGGCAAGGGCTGAAAACAAAGGATAGAGGTAATGGACTGGCTGAGCTAGCCTCAACTCTCCCTTTAGCCCCTGTGCTATTTTTGAATGTGCTACGGCCACATTCAACGAAATCAGGGCACCTTTGTGACATCCCACTCAACATCATTCCTTTTCAGAAATGTCCTTGCTACCTCCATCTCTGTTGTTCTTCTGAAAAATTCCCTTTAGTGGACACCTTGTTTTGTGTTTTTTACCACTAGAAATGTAGGGGGATCCCTGAATTTTGTGTGCCCGGGATAGGGGCTGGGGTTGTTTGCCTGCTGATATCCACATTACCTACATTTCTTTCTCAAAGTCCCTAGAATTCTGCCCACCTTTGCATTTGATGCTCCTGCCATTGCCTGGGAATGCCAGTCCTTGCTGAATTTTGGATTTACCCTGCTTGCAAAGGATTGATCTCCCTACCCCAGTTGATTGAGTAGTAATACAGTACCCCCCCTCTCTTTCACACAAACACAACTGCTGAGCTGCCCTTGGCTTACTGCCATTCCCCTACTCTTCCTCCTCATTTTTCTTCTGGGATAACCTTCAGTATATTGACACTGATTTTGTATCCTTTTGCTTTTTATTCGGTAAAACTCCCTTGTGGGTTAAGTCACTTTTTGTTTGGACTTTGTTTTCCTTGCTTAGGAACCTTATGGAGATTTCCTGCCATCAAGACAAAAGACCCAAAGTTACCCATACGGTGCTCCTATTCATTTGTCAAATTGTGCTAGTTTCTGGATCAGCTGTTCCAGCCTGACAGCAGCCTATCCTCCAGTAGCAGAAGAGGCTCACTGAGTGGCGGTGGAGCCACTGTGCTAGCTTTCTGGCAGTTGGGTGCTTACTGGGAGGGTGAGGGAGCAAGGTGAAGGTCAGTGTGGTGCAAATGCAGCAGCAGGAACACAGGATTGACTTTGCTAGTGCATTTGCATCATGCTGACCTCCCGGCATCTCACCCCTCTGGAAAGCTAGCATGATGGTTCCACCCCACCTGGTGATCTGATTCTGCCCAGCAGAATTAGAACCAAGGGCAACATAGAGAAGACATTCCCCCCAATGCCAGTCATCCACTTGAACAGCAAATATAAATTCAGACATGTCTTATTTACTACGGTTATTATTACAGTTTATTAGTTGCTTGACGTGTGATCTCCTAGTGACTTAACTTTTTAAAAAAGGCCTAATGCATGGCATTAAATAAGAAAAAAGAACAATGCATTACATACGAGTCACACAATAAAACAGAGCCAATAAAACAGTAAAAGCTTCAGCAGCAAAAAAAATAACATCAATAGACAGCAAAATGATCATAATCCATCAAACGCCTGGGAGAAGAGTTAAGTATAGAAATATGTGTCTTGAGCCAGTGTGGCAGCATGAGTTTGAACAATAGCAGTGGGTGACTCAATGGGTCACATGCAAAGCATAGATGGAAAGAATCGTCGTTCCATTACAGCTGAGTAATGCTGTCTTTGGGCACTGCATGCATTTGTGGATAAGTGCCTTCATGGTATGTCCTTATAGAGGGCAAACTGATATTTCATTGAGCCGCTACCATTTCACACCATCCCAGTAGTCCAGTCTAAAAGCATTGCACTGATGCACCTGGCTGCAGAGCTTGCTTTGATAATGTAATGCTTCTGGAGATATTTTGCTGGCACAGCATTCTGCGTATGCACATTCTAAATATTTGTTTGCTGGTGCAGCAAGTCTTAGGGAACAGCAATTAGTCTCACCCTGAAGCGGGCACAAGTGACTTCATGAAAGAAATGGAACATACCCACAATTCTCTTCACATGCATGTTCATTTCTGAGCCGTAGTGGAGTCCTTTCCCTGGATTCTGCATTAATCATGTTTTGTTGTGACACTGAGTATCGGTTGCTTTCCCCCTCCTTAATTCCAGCTCCTGAAAGACCACATATATCAATTTCCTTTTCATTGACGCTAGCAAAAAGTCTAGTTCATGTGGCAGTGAAGAATACCCAAATGTGGTTCAATGACATCTTTGTTCATAACATTGACATATAAACCTAGGCCAACTTTTTTTCTTTTTTCTTTAGTGTTTGCTATTACCATATCCCCTGGTGGCCACCTATACTCCTCCCCTTCCTTCTGGAACAATACAATGTCAGACAAAGTATTGGTCCAGGGACGTTGCAGGGGGAACTGGACATACCAAGCAGGTTTCAAACCAGGGCCTTCCACTACCTTACTCCTTGCATCCTGGGTCTTCAGGAAGCCAGGAAGTCTAGACCTTAGAGCATCAGTGGCCAGTGCATAGTCCTCCAGATGCGTAATAATACAACTCCCAGCAGCCCCAGCTAACATAGCTAATGGACCTCAGAGATGGTTGGAGTTGTAGCCCACAGATGAGCCACCCTGTCTTTGAGACAAAGTTATAGTTCCAGCCTGAAGATAATCAGCCGATGCTCTAAACCAACTGGAGCACATACATCCAAGCCAGTTCATCAGTCTGAGTAACTTGTCTTGAGCATTTCACTCTTCTGTTGCTGTTTTGGAAGTTGACCTTCTTCCCGCTCCCAATTTTGTACTCAGCTCTGGCCCTTTAATTCTTGTCTGCTTGATCCAGGGTCTATCCTCCAGCCTGCTGGTAACCATAAATGCTGCCTATGGCCCTCTGCTCCTCATGTTCTTGATCCAGTGACTAACCTCCGTCTTATCTATGGCCTCATTATTGCCCTTCTGATACTTTCCTGCCTTCACCCAAACTGGATCCTACCTGTAGCCAACCTTGGGAGGAAGCCAAGGGCAGCAAAAGAGGAAAAGGAGAAAGCAGTGGTATCACTGCTAGACAATAAGCCTCTAGAAATTTGCAAATAAATTTGCCGATCCTACAAAACTTTGCCTTTTGATCTCCACCAGCTGATACATTTTAGTGCAAAAAATGTGTAAATAATCCCCAGCTACAAATCCTTCTTCAGATTTGCCACCTGCAAATGGGAAAGTTTTTGTGCCAGTTTTGCTTAATTTTAGAAATACTATCCCCTTTGTTTGTTCTTGGTTTGATGAAGCAAAGCATGCTGAATGGGATGCAGAGGCCTCCCTTTGGCCTTGCACCTTACATTGCATATCTCTCTCTCTCTCTCTCTCTCTCTCTCTCTCTCTCTCTCTCTCTCTCTCTCCCCTCCCCCACCATCATTTTACACATTGAGAGATTTGAAGGAGGAAGTTGCCAAACATTCCATGAGCTGGAACCTTTTCAGACCTTCCCAAACACATGGACAGTGGGAGCAGGGAGAGGGAGAAGGTTAAGGAGCAGGACAAAGTCATGCAGCTCCTGTCAAAAGAAAGCCTGGGCAAAAGTTAAGAGGCAAAAACCAGAAGCACGCAGTGCTGTAGAATAAATCTCACGGCATCATTTGTGGAACATTGACTTCAAAGCCTTGCACAGTTTGGCAAGACTGCACTTCATACTGTTAAAAGCAAACTGAACAGCTGAACTAGTTTTGATGGAAGCTGTTTCCATTTATTTAAATAGAATAATCAGAAGTACCAGATTTCAATAAAGTCACCCAAAGTAATTTTGGAATTGAAATGTAAATATTAGCCCAAGCTTTTAAAAATGAAAACAGAAGGATAGCTCTTCTAAGCATATTATGCTCTACATTTGCCAAAATTAAAGGTGACCTTTTTTGTTCTTGTAGTTATAGCCTTACCTTAGAAAGCTTGGTGTTTGTGGTGTTAACACTCTAAGGTTGCTTTTTTGAAAATCTCACTGCTGGGCATTCAGCCTTTATCCTGGATGGAATGAATCTGAAATTCTTAGCTCAAGTGCTCTTAGCAGATACTGTTCTACATCATTTCAAACACTGAATCATAGGTCAGTACAATTTTTCTGGCTTGACTAAAAATGAGCTAGCATGAAGACTCAATTTTCTAGTGAATTACACAGTAATGCTGTTTGTCCTACAGGGCCTTTTAATGTAAGGTGACAGTTTATGGAGGATCAGCTACTTCTGCTTTCTCAGACTTAAAATAACCAGGCCTTGCTATGAGAAAGTATTATTACCCCAAAGGAAGCTTGAAAAATAAGGCTGAGGCAGCACTATAGCAAAAATGTAGAAACCATGCTCTAGGAAAACCTGGGATTCCTCAGGCACCTTTTCATCTGTCTGTCTGTCTGTCTTTCTCTTATCTTTTGTCTGTCTACCAGAAGGATCTCCAAGGCAATTTACAAAAGAAATTTTGGCTAAGGAGAGCAATGGATGTGTTCTGGGACAAAATGACAAGATCAGTAGTGGCAATGAGCTTTACTGAAAGATAATGTGCCAGTGTCACGAAGCTGGAATCCATCTGTCTCGAGAGAAAATGGAGTGCACCTCCGGGGATGAAGTCAAACCAATGTGTTAGCAGCACCAAAGCAGCCACAAACACCTCCCTCATTCTTTTAGAATGGCAATGGTGCCTACCTGAGATGTGCCAGAACTGAGTTCCAGTGAGTTCCAGGTGAAAAAAAAAGCCCTGTGTGCAATATGTTTGGCGCCAGCTGGCCACAGGAGTTGCTAGAAGGATGTGTACAAGGCACCATCCAACCATCTTAGGGGCTCCACCCTAGATTTGTGTAGAGTTTACTCCTTATCCTTTTCTATTCCCAAAGACATCCCACAAGACAGCAAAGGTTTAGGACTAGAGCTTTCCTTCTCCTAGCTGTGCTACCTTCCCAGGTTGATGAGCCCCACCTGCCTTTCACTTTTCTCTACAGCATGCACAGAAACTGCCTTCTGGACAATTGGACTCACTATTGATCCCGCCCGCTCAATCCACAAGAGCCTGTCTTCGCATGCAGGGGACGTCCCTAAATCACCAAGGGCTGAAGACCCATCGGATACCCTCAGCTGACTTAGATGGCCAGTTGAAGCTGTTCCTGGGGTGTGGCCGCTGTTGCATGCTGACAGCTTCTGAGAGCCACAGGTGAGAGTGCAGGTGGAAGCTACAATTACCCCAGTGTCATGAACAGGCAGGGCAATGGGGAGGAGGAAGAGGATCCCAGCGAGGGATGTAGCTGGGACTGGGACACACTGGGGCAAGCTGGGGATGGGGAAGGGAAGATTGGTGTAGGAAGTACTCATGGGGTGATTGAGGGTGACAAGGGGATGAGGGTCAGTGCACAGAAACCAGAGCAGCAGGACCCATCACCAGAGCCAGAGGGGGCCCTGTCTTCACAAACACGACAGGCTCTGAGGCAGAGGGAGCAGTGGATGGGATACTCCAGGAGGTTGAGGGAGGCAAGGGCCCAGAGCCCAGCTCCCCAGCTGGCCAGGTGGGGCTCGGTGTGTGAGTCCTCAGCTGGAGTAGGCTTGGAACAGGTGAGGGTCACATGCCTCATCAAGCCCAGATGCTGCAATCAGCATGCAGAGTATAAAAGGGCAGCAGAGCTGGGGTGCTGTGTCTGCTCAACTGCCCATGTTGAGGGACCTTGACTTGGATGCTTCTGGGCCTCCATGGGACTGTGCTTTGGGTTTGACTCTGGACTGTATCCTGACTGCTGGATTTTGGACTTGGCTACTTGGATTGACCTTCACATTTTGAACTTTCAGATTTTGAACTTGCTGCCAGGTAGGCCAGGGGTTCAGGACACCCAGAAGGAGCACAACATGTCCCCCCATGTGAGGTACTACCCCTCCCCTAAAACCCTGTCCATGTAATGTACCCTTTTCAGACCTTCCTTCATGCTGACACCAAATGTGCAGAGAGGCCTGGGATAGCCATATGCCTTGCGGGCTCTTGTGTTGAAAACAAGGCACAAATGGCTGGGGCTAGAGGACACGTGAAGGGCAGAGACTGTAAGCTGTGATAACAACCCAGCTCCATTCTCTGTGTGCTCAATATATGTGCAGTGAATACCTGAAAAAGGCTAGAGAAACATAGCTAAGGAGAATATTGGATGTGTTCTATGACAATAATGAGGTATGATAACGCGGCAGAATAGTCTTGGCTAGCACTCTTCGTGAACTGACTGAGCACCGTAGAACATGGACCACAATCTTCTGCAACTCAGATTCCCTGGTCTACAAACTGACACAGAAATAGATTCCTGAAGGCAGAAGCTTTGCAAATGATTGCATTATGGAAAGAAGTGAAAATGTTATTCTAGCTTATATGGGAAGTGATAAGCTGACAAATTTCAACATCTCAATTCAGCTTGAGTCAATGCAAGGGTGATTTTCTCAGCCAACACTGAAAACAACAATGGCCATGATCCAGGCAAAGTTAAGAATTGTTGGCAGCAATCCTGAACACTTACATGGAAGTAACTTCCATTGAACTTAATACAACTTGAGAGTAGATGAAGGATTGTACTGCTAAATGGCTGCGCTAAAAATGTAATTAACTCCCTCTGCATTGAAATCGATGTGACCTTAAAATGTTTAACTTTGGCTGAATCTAGCCCATTGTTTTTGTTTGTGACCTGTGGGATAGGTTTTACAATGATTTAATGCAAATTATTGAATGTATCTACTGCTGCTAATAGAAGCCATGCTGCTGTAGATCCTTACTATAGATTTTTTATTAGTTGAAGGAGTGATGACTCCTAATGAGTATGATGCATTAGTCATGGCTTGCAGTCTATTCAGTGCTGCTACCGCTTACAAAACTAGATGCTAATTGAATTCTAATTGGATTTTAATTGGAATCTAGTCAGAACCAACCCCGGCAGTTGTTTTCACTTTTGAAATTTAAGATCCCATCTGGCTGATATTAAATCTAATTCAATACTGGCATCTTCTGCCCCCCAAAAAGCCTTGTGCCCCAATCTAGGGAACTAGGAACATAGGTTAAAAAAAACAACAACTTTGTTGTGCTACCCAGAAGAGTGTTGCATATGAAACCACATGGTGTGCAATGGGGTTGTAGTTGTTGCTATTCTCTCTACCCACTTGCCTCCCTGTAGGTTACAAGCTTCTCCTGTCAGATAGTTAACTAAAATACTGAAGTTTGATATGTTTGGTATTCAGGAACAAGGAAATGCAATGTTGGGGAAAATTTCACCTCTTGAATATCTGCCTGTTGCACAGCTATTAAAGGTCTCAGCTCTGTTGGGGAAAATAACACATTTTATTATTTATATCCCGCCCATCTGGCTGGGTTTCCCTAGCCACTCTGAATGGCTATCCTATTTTGTGGCAATCCTATTTTTGCCACCTTGCTACCTACCCATTGGAGATGCTGGAGAGCCAGTTCAGCTGATCTGCATAAGGGAACCTGTATCTACATGAAGAGTGCCCATAGTATTCTAAGATGATTTGGTTGCAATGTGTTCTACAAATATTTGTGGTTTTTAACGGGATTTTGGAATAATAGCTATATAAAAATCAGGAGGGAAGAGAGTGGTGGGCTGAATTATGACTTTCCTCCAGTCCATAGGGAAGACTTTCCCTTTGTTTACTCTGAATAAAACTTTATCAGATCCTTTGACTGTTATTAAATTAAAACCTTCACAGAAGCTGCTCATATATTTTCAGGGTTCTCCTATAAATTAAGCTTTTCCTCTTCTAAAAATGAAATTTGATATCCTCAAGATACCGTAGGAGCTAGCAGATAATACAGTAGAGCTGTCGTCAACAAATGGCAATCATTTTAAATAAGTCATGCAAAGAGAGAAAGTATCAGATTCATAACAGAAGAAATCCATGGCATTCTCACTCTCAGAAGTCTGAGAAGCTTGAGCTGTTCCAGAGGCATAGGAAGCTTTTTTTAAAAATAAATAAATGGATAGCATTTAACATTTGAACATGAAAATGGTATTATTTATAACTTTTTTTAAAATGCTATTTCCTTCTCTGAGCCTTCAGCACAAAAGTCTTATAACTAATTAAACTATAACAGATCTTTCCATGTGAGGCTATTAATTTTGAGTCCCGGTAATTCTTTGGAACATCCAGAAGATGGAAATACTTATTATGCACCATTAGAAAACGTAAGGACAGATTCCTTCATTGGCATGCACATTCACAGTGCTGTTTTTCTAGAAAAAGAGGTGCCAGAACTCGCCATGAATGCCTCCCTTGTTTTCTTGCAATGGCGCCCACCTAAGAGGTGCCAGAACTGAGATCTAGTGAATTCTTGCTGGGGAAAAATAATCCCTGAACATTCCCTTATATCTGCAATACCCACAGAGGTCAGAGATAGAGGTCAAATGTAAATTTGTGTGACAATGCACATCCAGATCCTCAGTGCTCTTCCCCAACCCCTAGATACTAGGTTTTGCATGACTTTGCTGTGCCTGAATATGCTTGCATCAGGGTCGTATTAAAGGTAGAAGCCTCCAAAGACAATCTGGTATTTATGAACAGTAGGATGTTGTTTCATTAGTACCTGCTTCAAAGGTATGTGCCACTGTGTACCTCTCTGCTTTGAGGAGAATTGCCAAAAATAAGAGCTGATGACAGCATAAAAAGCCCTGAGCTGGAGCATCACAGGGGAATAAGTTGTGGAGGGGGAGGAGAGAGCAAGACCTTGGTTAAAAGGGTAGGTTACATAACCCCAGGTAAACTGTATTGCTAAATGCAGTCAGTGCACTTACCCAATGTGGCGAAACCAGGAAAATACCATGGCGAGAGATGATTTAACTGTTAGTTTTAGCTTCTGCTGTGAATGAAATAGCTAGTGAGTATTTTCAGAGAAGATGGAATCCATCAGGACAAAAAGAACTTTCTCAAATGGAAAGCTTCAGAGATTGAAATATACGGGGAACAGAAGTTATCATTTTTGTTTTTAACCAAGCTGATCGAAACATGGGTAGGAGGCTCTCAACCTGAGGATTGCTGCCATCAATAACCCTGCTCAGAGTACAGTTATACACACTGACCATACAGAGGAGGCAGTGGAATTGTGCCCCCAGAGAGCTTCATGGCTGTGTGGGGATTTGAACTCTGGTCTCCTAGGCACTTGTCCAACATGCTAACTGCTATACCATGTTCTCAGAGATGCTGTCTGAGCTGGGTGTGGGAGGCTGTTCAGTGAAATACAATTTCCAGAAGGTGCTGCTGCTGAATTTTTGCTGCTTATATTTGGGGCTTCTGAAAAGTTCTGTCTTATTTTCCATGCTGTTTAGTATCTACATGAAACCAGGGGACAAAGTCATCTAGGGATCTGGCTTGCAATATCATCAGTATGTGGATAACACCCAACTCTCATCAAACCCAGGGGAGATAGTGGAAATGCTAAATCAATGTCTGGCTATGATAATGAACTGGATGACGGCCAATAAACTGAAGCTGAATTCAGACAAGAAGGAGGTAGTGTTAGCGGGTGGTGGTTTAAAAAAAAGATGCAAAAAATTAAAAGTTGTAACATATACTTGATATAGAAACCACACTGCTGTAATATGAAACATATTTTCAGTGGGCAGATAATTACCCTCTAAATGGACTTGACCATTCAATTTGGTCAGAACCCATTGTTCTGGTAATTGGGGTGAAGACTACCAGGAGATGTGGCAGTGGCAAAATCAAATTAAAAATAAAATCTGTTGTTGCCATCCTAGCCATCGGCTCACTAAAAGATGCAAATAGGTTTGTCCCTGAAATCACACACCTCCTATCAACCAAGTGATTATACTTATTTTCTAAAACCTTAGCCCCATTTGGAGTTGAAAGTTCTTGGAGGATAAATTTTGCCTCAGCCCTATCCCCTTCGATGGCCTTCCTCAAGCTGCTGTCTACTCCATTAGTTGGAATCAGTGCTGTTTTTCTAGAAAAAGAGGTGCTGAAATGAACACCTCCCTTGCTCTCTTGTAATAGCAATGGCACACACCTTTGAATTGTCTGAACTGAATTCTGGTGAGTTCCAGCTGCAAAAAAGGCCTGGTTGGAATATATGTGAAGAGTTAACTCTGTATCAATTGAGCATACTATTAAATCTTTACCAGGCCCCACTCACTCTGAATCTCTCACAGAGTCTGTGATCATGTCTATTTACCTGGGTGTAAATCTCACAGTAGGATGCAACATGTATAGCTGCAAGACACTTGCCCCAAATCTATCAATTCAGTTAAAACCTATTGAAACTAATGGGTGAAAGTGAATACTGTATAGCGAACTTACATTCCATTTTACTTAAAATCATATCTCAATGGGATGTACAGCCATCTAAGTGTGCATATAATTACAGCCATAGTCACAATTCGGTTTAACGAGAAATTTGCCTAAATGTGCCATCATATTTTGTCTTCTTATACTGACATGAATGTGTTTTGAATAAGCTGTTTCAAATCCTTCTGGATAAAATACAGTACAATCCTGGATGTTCTATTTCTTCCCCTCCCAAACCCACGAAGGTGCTAAATTATAATTTACTTTCATCCCATTCAGAAGATTTGTGGGACTTGACAACAATAAGTAACTTTACAAGTTTAGTTTGAAAGATTTGTGAGTTGAAGGAACAAGAGAGGATTGAGGTCTTTCTCTGTTGGAGGAAGCTGAACAGCTTTTTTGGGTTTCAGAAATGGAAGGCAGTAGCCTGTCGTTTTGTCTGAAAATGATTCAGGAGAGAAAACACAGAGGACCCGAAGGAAATGGGACATTTTTGTGGGTTGTTGTTTTTTTAAAAAGGGAAAGCATTAGGCACAAGAATGATGCATGTGTTTGCGCTTTTTATGAATGAACGAGAATTATAATTGCAATCCGTCAGTTGCATTTAAAGAATGATTACACATCTCAATGCAGAGTATGTTTCGGAGCTTACCTGAATAAGGATTATGCAATAAAAAGTCTTATGAACACCCAGCTGCATCTCTCCTCTCAGTTTTCTATATCAGATGTATAGATATGATTTGGAACTTACTGCTTATTGACTTTTTAAAACTAATCTTTTTAAAAATGTTGACACAAAACTGCAGTCACAGAGTTGTGCTGTGATCCAGAGTCTTACATGTGCTATGAATGATGGACCGATTGACATTCTGGTCATGCGCTATGCCTTTCACTTCATTGAGGACACATTTCTGCACACCTTACTTTTGATATCCAGACCTGTGCTCCCTTTTTAATGAATATGAGTTCCCCATGGATATTTCAAGCCCTGCACTTAGAGAATTGTAGGGTTCGAAGGGGTCCCCTGGGTCATCTAGTCCAACTGCTTGCAATGCAGGAATCGCAGCTGAATCACCAGGCCACACACCATGATGGAGAACCAAGGCAAAGTGCAGGAAACTGTCTGCCTTCCAGATGCACCTCACCACAGCTTCCTCTGCCCAGACAGACCTGAGACAGCCAAATTGTCTGGTTAAAGACCACCCAGTTGTTCAGTATCTGGTAACAAGGTGGAGTGCTCAGTGAGCTGCTCTTAGTGGAAGTAGTAATCAAGGTTGACTACATCAAAGCCAGGAATGAAGGTTTATTCTTCTTCCTCATGAGCATCATTCAGATGTTCAAGGATGTGCTGATACAGCTTTTTTTCCTCCAACCCAACCTGGAATGTCAGTGGAAATGGCTTGTGAGAGCTCTGGGTTGGGGTGTTTGCCCCGTCTCCAAAGCAGCTGCCTTGCACAGTCTTGGGGCACAAGGAAGAGACACTCAGCGCCCTCAACATGTTTCATCTGCCCTCTCTTCCCTCCCCCAACACCTGCAGTAACTCAGCCAGCATAGCCAGGTCTTCTGGCTTGTCTTGTACTTTCTAAAACTGCGGACTCGGCTTTTGTTGTTTAGTCATTTAGTCATGTCTGACTCTTCGTGACCCCATGGACCAGAGCACGCCAGGCACTCCTGTCTTCCACTGCCTCCCAGAATTTGGTCAAACTCATGCTGGTACCTTCGAGAACACTGTCCAACCATCTCATCCTCTGTCGTCCCCTTCTCCTTGTGCCCTCCATCTTTCCCAACATCAGGGTCTTTTCCAGGGAGTCTTCTCTTGAGGTGGCCAAAGTATTGGAACCTCAGTTTCATGATCTGTCCTTCCAGTGAGCACTCAGGGCTGATTTCCTTCAGAATGGATAGGTTTGATCTTCTTGCAGTCCATGGGAGGGGCATGGACTTGGGTGCATCCTTAAAGCAGGGAAGGTGTGGTCCTGTCTTTCTAAGGCGGGTGCAAATCAGAATATGGCTGTAACTATTAGTTCCAAGTTAACCGCTCAGCCCTGCATGTCTCAGATAGGTGTAAGCAGAAGCAAGCACCACAAAAACTATTCAAAAAGGAGATGTGATCAGGTTATTCATGGAACATTGCATAAAATGTATGAGGAAATGTCTTGGGCAAGGCTGTGGGGAAATTTGGGCTTAATTCTTGGTATCCCATTTCTTGTTAGGATGGAAACACATGAATTGTGTAAGGCACAAGGGTATCATCAATCTATCCAAAGAAATAAGCAGAGCAGATAGGTGCAAATCAATCAATACATGACAGAGGATTTTCAGCACATCTCTGTTCCTACTAATTCCTCCTGCAGAATAAATCAAAATGACAAATCTAGGGCTGGCATCAGATTTGAGAGGGTTCTGGGCAAAGGGTGGATTCACCTGGTTCTGCTAGTGGACCCTGGTAGGCTTATTTAGTTGTGGTAGTGTTGTTCTAGCAGCGCTGGCCTTGGATGGCTGAATCTAAGCAAATTTCCTACAAGGTCCCATGGTTATGTGAGATCAGGGCATTGTGGTCAAATAAAAGGGTGCTCTGAACACCATTATTTATTACTTTATTTATATTTATATTTATTATTTTATTGATTACCACTACCACAACTAATATATATGGGCCAGGGCAGACATTAGCAGGTAAAAAAAAAAGGTAAAGGACCCCTGGAGGGTTAAGTCCAGTCAAAAGTGACTATGGGGTGTGGCGCTCATCTCGCTTCAGGCCAAGTGAGCCGGCGTTTGTCCACAGGCAGCTTTCTGGGTCATGTGGCCAGAATGACTAAACCGCTTCTGGCACCATGGAACCATGACGGAAGCCAGAGCACACAGAAATGCTGTTTAACTCCCCTGCTGCAGCAGTACCTATTTATCTATTTGCACTGGTGTGCTTTCGAACTGCTAGGTTGGCAGGAGCTGGGATAGAGCAATGGGAGCTCACCCCATTGCACAGATTTGAACCACCAACCTGATCCGCAAGCCCAAGAGGCACAGTGGTTTAGACTACAGCGATACCCACACCCATACATTAGCAGGACTCCTGCAGTTGCCCAAGAATGAAATTTACTGAGGCCAGCCCTGATAGGGTTGCCATATGCCCTCTTTTTCCAAGACATGTCCACTTTTTCATGGGTAGAGTCGTCATAGCAATCCATAATTGCCATAAAGTTGACAAATGTGTCCTCTTTCTTGCTCTTCAGAATATGGCAACTTACCATGTATTCAAGGAGTGGCTAAGCTGTGACTACAGCAACCATTATCCCTGACCACTGGTCATACTGACTGGGACTGAGGGCAACATCTGGAGAGGTGGCACATATTCCCTGTCCCTGATTTGTGCTATGCATATCATTGAATAAATAAAAGTCTTTTAAGTAGAGATCTTTCCCAGTCTGCACTTGCATTAGAATTGTTGAGATGTTTTAACTGCTTTATTGCTTGGGTGTTTGCCACCCCAAGCCCCTTTCAGAGGACAGGCACAATACGTTTAATAAAGAATAGCTCCTCCTATACACAGTGATGTATTGGAACATACTATTTAAATTTTCTGTACTGGTATTATTCTGCTATGTTCCTTAAGAACTGCAAGGACACCATTAGGGAATTTGTAGAAGTAAATCAAGAGCATCTAGATACTGCAGTCCTGGGTAAACATAAAGGAAAGGGTATAGCATCAGAAATATATAGGTATAATATCTAGAGGTTATGTTTGAAGCAGCGTAGAAGACATGAATTTTCAGGATGACTCAGCAATGTAATTTTTGCTCATCTGTGACCATTTACTTTTGTCTACTGAGAATTACCATAATTGCATGTGCTAAGTGCAGATAAGCATGCTGTTCAATATACAGTCTATACAAACTAAAGTCAACCCTCCGTTTCCAGTTACTGTGCCCATTAATTTAATGCCTGCCATTCTCTGTTGGCCAGGGGATTTTTTTTCCTGAGGTATAGTAAAGACTGCAAAGAAGCTTGAAATTCAATGCAAAAAATAATTAGCTAGTATTAATGAGGTTTAAATGAGAAGTGTTAGAAATGGTTTTAGCTCCTCTTTCTCTTTAACAAACTATTAAGCAAAGAGAAAGAGAGAGAATTAGTAACAGTGTGAGTGTATAAGGCCAGGCTGACCATATACCCTTTTGTGGGACCACTCAGCCTCTCGTGAGATGGAGGGTATGTCCAGAGCTTTCCAGGAGAAAATTCTAAAACTTTCAGATGACAGTGGGTTTCCCTTTAAAGGCAAGGTGGCTATGCTTCTTTCTCCTGTTTTCTTTTGTATTGTAAAGCTTTGCCATTGCTTCAGGCAACAAGTAGGCTGCCCTCAGCAGCGCAAGAGACATCCACTTGGAACATTCTATCCCAACTTGTATCAAAATTATACCACATCACAATTTCATGCTCCTGGTGATGAATCCTATCTTTGGAGGGGTGGCCTTCTGTCCTATTCACCCCCACGCAAAAAAATTACCCAAGCTGAATACAGCTCTAGTGGAAGCTGCATCTGAAGCCACAGAACGTTCTGGAGTTCTGAAGGTTTATGAGACTGTAGGAGGAGCTACTCTGGAGACCTGTGAAAAGAATCACTGAGGGAAGTGGGATGGTCTTTGGTTGTGTTCTCCAATATCCACCTCTGCTTCCAGCTTGTCAATAGCCTTCTTAAAATGTGGTGTCATGGTGCCCCAAGCTGGACACAGTACTCCAGGTATGGTCTGACTAAGGCAGAATAGAGCAGTATTATTATTTCCATTGATCTGGACACTTCCATTGACTCATCTTAAGCTTGACTTCTACTGAGACACCTAAATCCTTTTCACATGAACGACCAACAACGATCAGATGTTCCCTTGTCTTATATTTGTGCAGCTGGTTAATCCTGCCTAAGTGCAGAACCTTACATTTGTCCTATCTAAATTCCTTTTGTTAGTTTGAGCCCAGTTCTTCAATGTATTAAAGTCATCTTGAATCCCAGTTCTGTGTGGCATTAGCTACTCCTCACAGTCTGATGTCATCTGCAAATTTGATGAGAATCCCCCTAATTTCTTCATCTGAAAAGGCTGAACAACAATAGGCCCAGGACAGAGCTGTGCAGCACCCCATTTGACAGTCGTCGTCCCCCCAGGATGATGAGGAACCATTAGTGAGCACCATTTGGGCAATGAGTATGGGGTTAAGCATAACATTGTCAGAAGGTCGTCAAGGGTAGTGTGAGTGTCTATTATTACCCCCATTAAGAATTTCTACAGTGCTCCCAGTTGCCCGTGGTTCCTGATCTGAAAAGAAACCCTTTGGGTGGAGTCACCTTAAGGCATCTTTCCTTAGAATTTAATTGATGCACAGAGAGCTATGAGGTTGCCTACACAGTGCCTGAAAGCAGTGTGCTCACTGATCCTTTCTTCCACCTTTTAAAAAACTAATTCCCACACCGACTGCTTTAACTGTAGAGATGTGGTATGTAAGAATTCATTTGAGACAAAAGATTGTAATCTGCATCTCAGTTACTCTCAAAACCTACAATTAAATCAGTGAGGTCATCAGAGCAATTGGAGGACTGTGGCTTAATTTCTATGTAGGCATTGCCAATGCTCACCTTTGCTTACTGGCTACATTGTTATTGCCTACAAATGGAAGAGATTTTTTAAGTTCTATTTTTATCCTGATTTGAAGTAAGCTTGAAGCAAGCTTAACAAAAAAGCCCCACAATTTTAAAAATGTAACTTCCGTTTTTAAAAGAAGTAGTATAACAGAAAATCAAAACATTGAAGAGAAAAATAAAACCAATAAGTATAATTGGCCTTTATGCCGACTTGACAAAAGGTGATCCAAGGCAGTGGAATACGAGAATGCCCCACCCATTGGCTTTTTAAAGTGCCCCCCACAACATAAAAACCCAGTTACTGTCAAAGTCTATACGGCTTCATCTATACAGGACCGTAAGTTCCCAAGTCAACTCCACAGCCCTATAGAAACATTCTTTCTTCCACGCACTTGCCATTGTGTGAGGGGCACACACCCGTCACAACATACCCGGAGAGGAACATTTGCAGTGGGGACCCTGCAAGATCAGGACTCCAGATCATATGGGGATCCTAGACAAAGAGAAAGGGGTCTCCACCACAAAACACACAGATGAAAATGCAAAGGATGGGAGGTCGGGAACCCACATACACAATGACAGTTACAGTAGCAGAACTAAATTCCACTGTGTTCGTTCCACTTACTAGGGTGTAAGACTCAGGAAGTTCAGTGAGATATGCTTCTGAGTAAAGCATGCCGAAAGAAGGCTTTCAACAACCTTGGACCTAAACAAACAAACGAGACACATTTATAGAGTAAGCTTCTCATTTTAATTTCCCAAACATGAGCATATTTTCCTCCCTACTAAAGCTGCTTGCACTGGCTCTTACTGTTGCTGAAAATTGAAAACAGAAGTCTCTCAGAAGCCTGATGTGTTGTGGAGAACTGGGTAACGGAACACTTCTTAACTTGCTTTATTCTGATAACGAACTCACTGCAATCCCATTGAAATTTATCTATTTTAAGAATCTCCTTATTGCTTGTGTTGCAGGTGGTGGTGGTGGTCCTGTTGTTCATTAATTGATTGCTTTTCCCTTTTTTGCTCTTTTGATGTTTTTTGTGCTTTATTAGATTTCTAAGTTGTAAGGACAATTCAACGTAATGCCTAAGTCGCGGAGTGTACAAAAAAATATAAATAATAATTAGATTGCAAGCTTTGTTTTATGCCCTGCAACAGTCAGCACTTTGCAGTCAAATCGTTAGAACTAATGATCTGGTTAACAAATATTAGGTATAATTAACAACTGTCAAGACTTTGCTGCATTACCTTTGTTTTGAATTATTACTTCATTTGCACATTTTTAATTAGTATATGGAGAGTGGGAGTTTTTTGGGTTATTTTTTAAAAACTGTTTAATGTAGTAGTTCTTTTGAGCCATTTTGGGGGACAACCTCTTGTGTTTGAGATTGTGAGAGCACCTTGATAAACTGGTATTTTCCATCCCAGATGACTTTATATTTATACTTTACAGGCAAAGTAGGAATGCCAGCATCTTGTCACCTCTCCATAATATACAGCTAGTGTGTCTTTTGCTACTGCTTCTGCACAAATAATCTACTCCAGTAATTTCTGAATAAACCATGCCATGCTCCTAAACAATGATGGTTGATTCACACATTACACTGTTAGCCATGTGCCCACCAGTGTTTGTAGCACTAAGCACCTTAAAGCAGCCTTTCTCTGCTTTGGGTCCCCCTGGTGCTGCTGGATCACAACTCCCATCAGCCTTAGCCAGCATGGCCAATGGGCAGGGATGATGGGATTTGTAGTCCAACAACAACAGGCTGAGGGAGGCTTCCTTAAGGAATTCTGCCCACATATCCATTAACTGTGGGGAATGGTTCATAGTGTTTAGTGTTACTAATATTGATGAGCAAAAGTCAAGTGGTAGAAGAGTGCCTGCCTTAAAAGCTTACAGCAGGGGTCAACCTGAGGACCTCATTCCTTTCTGGGCCATCTTCTGGGGACCACATGTCAGTGGTGGTTGGGGCCTGGGGCAAAAGATTGGGTGGAGCAATTACTTTTGTACAGTTGGCTAGTTTCTAGGCACACCTATTTCGAGCTCCATCCAGACAAGGAAGAGTCTAGGATATATCTCAGCCAGGCAAAATACTTGAGGATGCAAAGCAAGGGCAGTGAGTGGCATGGGTTGGGGAGAGGAAGAGTGGCTGGGGATTGGGAAAGTTTGAAGGGTCGGGGGAGGGAGATTGAGAACCCAGACCTGATTTTTCCCATCCCTGGCTTATAGCATCAATGAATTCAAGAAGAGACATGTTGCATCAGGGGAAAGGACTATCTAAACCAGCATCCTGGTCTCCATGTGCCTATTGGAAAACAGAAGAAACATCATCATTGAATGGGAAAGCATCAAATGGAAGCACTATCTTTTATAAACCTCCCCACAACCCCCCCCTATTTGCAAAGCTCAGTTCATTTAAGTCAGTGTTTCCTAAACTTGGGTCTCCAGCTGTTTTTGGACTACAACTCCCATCAACCATAGCTAGCAAGACCCAGTAGTCAGGAATGATGGGAATTGTAGTCCAAAACGGCTGGAAACCAAAGTTTGGGAAACACTGATTTAACTGGAGCAGTAGATCAGGTCTCCCAAAGTAACTATGCATTTGCGTTGGCTTGACTATAATTTGTCATTGTGGTTTATTTGAGGGACTAGGTTTTGACAGATGTAGTCAATGATACATTGATCTCAGAATCACTTCTCAGTGTGACATCCTGGTATGTTAAGGCCCATTACACTAAGCTGTGGTGACTAACCAGATGCCTTATAAAATGTGGCGGCAGCACAGGGAATAGGAAGCTTTCTTAAGTTTTAATTCCCCCCTCTGAGAAAATGTTTCTGTTGAGAGGCAAAACAGTGATTGAATTCAGAAATTAATCTTCCACTCACCTTTCCCCCAAATGGCAAAAACTTCCTCCCTTCACTCAAAAATAAATAAGTAAACATCACTCTGGATGTAAATGACAGAAGGTTGGTTTAATGGGCTGAAGGTGAGGTGCCTGGCAAGGTTGAAAGGTGAGGATCTGAGAGGTGGGCTTCCAGTAATAGGTCACCACATCACTATGGTAACACGACTGGCTCTGCCATGCAATATAAAGAAATTAAATATAAAAAAACACATTCTCACATTAATAGGGAACTGTGAAAAATCATGCTGAACTGAATAGCTGCTATTCTAACTGCTGTAGTTATGGAATAGTGAAAAAAGTGAGAGATATCAAATATGGTCTTTTTTATTAATATGCACACTCTTATTTCTCAATAGAACACATCCTCAAACTATGACTAGAATGTGGTTGTATTTGTGACTGTTTAAAATGCCTTAAAGATCAGATGGTGTGTGGAGAACCAAGGTTGGGCATTCAGCTTCAGTTTAGACTTAAATTTGCCAAACCTAGACTGATTCAGGTTTCTGATCTAAGCCCCTATTCTAGTTTATAAATGTATACCAATTGGGGAACTCTGCTGGGAGCTGGTGCAGGAGGGGAAATTGGTGAAAATCTCTCTTCTCTCTCCCCCCCCCCTTTCCTTTTGCTAGAAGGAACATTCTGAACAATACACTCAAGGGTTGCTACCTCTGGTGAGAGCAAACTCTGGAGCCAATCCACCATGGTCGCATACAGAGTGTATCTCTACACAGCCTTCCACACATACAGTTTGTAGCACTCTAGCTGTTTGTCAGAGACATGGCCGGCAGAGCGGAATCTGCAGAGAGGGAGGAAAACAGAAACTTGGTTCTTTCACACAAGGAAAGTGAGATAAGCCCCTCTCGCTCTAGATTGCTGCCTGTGAGTTTTCGCAGCAGCACAGAGATGAAGGAGCAGGATGCAGGTGATAGGAGGGAGTTGGATTAAACTCCAGAGAAGAAGGAATGGGCTGCACCTGAGTCTCCAAGAAGTAGGAGGTGGAGCAAGTGATTAGAACAAAGGAAGACCCGCAGGAAGCAGGGGTGGATTTGGCATGTATCTGGCCTTGGGAGGGGCCAGAAGCCAGTCAAGTCAACTGACTCAGACAGTGAGGAATGAGTTGTGGGGAGCCTGAATTGCTGAAAGCCCATAATAGCTAAATAAACCTCCACTAGTAAAACTGCCAGTGTCCTTGTCTTTTGTGAGAGAAGTGCTAAACCTGACACTGTTGTTTGTTCCAAGGGTTTTTGATGTGAAATTGTAGTGGGCCATTCACACCACTGATGTTACTCAAACCACAAATCCCAAGCACCATCCATAATGTGAGACATTGCAGAAACCAACATTTCACACTGAACAACATTGTGGAACCATGCTGGAATGTTCACAAATGTCAGGTTTTTTGAGACAGAAGAAAAGGTCGTTTGATAGCTACAGTAACCTGAAAAAGCGATGAAATGATTGATGACATTAAGTTGGAAGTAGGCAGGAAAATCCTGTAGCTATAGCACAGGGCAGTCCAACTTTTCATACCAAGTGGGCTGCAAAAGTACTTCGACACAGTACCAATGGGTCACATCCTGCCTTCTTGCATGGGCGGGGAAACAAGGCCAAAATTTGACAGCCCTCCCAGCCCATCCACTGCTTTTACAAAGCCAGCTAAGTGAGGACTTTAGGAGCCTGTCGGAGCCCTCACACCTCCTTCCCAAAGTCCAGCATCCTTCCCCCTGTGGAAGGCAGCACAAGAGTTGTGGGTGGGTTCTGCATCAAATGTTGCTGAGGGCTGCAAAAGGAGGCCTCAGGGGCCATATGTGGCCCTCAGACTATGTATTGGACCACCCTGCTATAGCTTTACAAATGTTACATAGGGAGGGCCCTTCTGTACCAAACCAGTATTTCAATAATGTAGTATATTTCAAAACACCTCTCAGTGTATAATGCAGCAATGCATGGAGCCATGTTGTTTCAGTATAGTGGGCTATTTTAAATGTGTTTGGCTGGATCCAAACTGCTTCCCAAGAACAGAAGGGCTGTTTCCATCAGTGGAAGGCATCTGATTCAGTGGATGAGTCCTTCTGGTAGCAGGAGGGGAAGTCATTTCCCTTGATTTTATCTTGCTGAAATCTGTTTCAGAGCATTGGGGGACCTTTTGGAACAGTGAAGGATGTGGCTCAGGAGAGAGAGACAAAATTGGTGCCAGTTTCTCTTCCATTCCATCCCTGCCACCTTCTGCTGGCAGGAGCATCTGAGCAGAACTACGCTCCAGGGAAGAGGGATGTTGCCTCCAGTGTGAGCAAACTTTGGATCCAATCCACTGAGGTTGCCTGCACATTGCTTTTCAAATAGCAGAGGCATACAATTAGGATCCCGTGAGCACACACAGGGGACGGCACATCAAGGGCATGGGTCCCTTGAACCTGAATCTCTACCTTTATGCCAGGGCAAAGTCATTTAAATACAAAAAGGAAAATAGTTTATATTAGCACCATTCACTGTGAAGGGTATATATCCATTTCCACATCATAAATATGAAAACAGGGGGCTGATTCAGACCTTCCAAGTGTCCCTATTTTCCAGAGATGTCCCTGATTTAGAGAAGCCATCCCGGTTACTGATTTGATCCCGGAATGTCCCACTTTTCCTTAGGATGTCCCTATTTTCATTGGAGAAAAGTTGGAGGGTATGGAGTTATTCAACCTTCAAGTCTTCTGAAGGAAATCCTGTTTGGGGAATGGCTTTTTTAAACTGTTTTATTATGTTTTTAATATATGTTGGAAGCTGCCCAGTAATATGTGTGGAATATAAATAGTAAAATTATCATTGTGGAATGGGACTTCCCTATTTTCAATGGAAACATGTTGGAGGGTATGCTGATTCTGTTTGAATTTTTCTACAATGTTTATTTGCAACGACACCTTGCCATTTGACTATGCATGCCCCGTTCACTATTAATTACCATGTGTGCATTTTGCCATTTAAACTGAATTAGCTTCTAGTTAGCATGTTTATAGCTGATGGTTGCCAAATATTTCCTTTCCTAATCTGCCAGAGGGGGAAAAGAAAGAAGCATAGGTTGAATCTGGGAAGCTTTTGTCTGTAATGTATTGCCACTGTATGATGTATCAAACCATTTTAAATCTTTCTGATGCGTTCTGCATGAGCAATTATGTATTCAGGCAACCGAACTCTCCTTTCTTATGACCCATGTAACCGTCTTCACTTTCCAGAACAAGCTGTTCTCATTTCATGTAACTGCATTATGCTTTAAATTCTGCATTTCTGTCATACCTTAAAATCTGGGAATCTATTGCCTATCAAAGAGTGGAGTTTTATTTATGTGTCTTGGGAGTGAAGGGCATTCAGGACTTTTACACTTCTGTCAAAAACAGTTTGCCAGTAAAAGATGAGGACCATCATGTAAAGAATTTAACCTCTTTCAGAACATGCACACACAAATTAATACAGTGTGTGACATTTATGCCAACTGTTGGGCTTTTTTCTTAATTAAATGACATATAGAGAGAGAAAGCATAAGGCACACAAACACAGAAAGCAGAAATTTGAATTGTCCCTCAAATAGGTGCCTCAGGACTTTGTGGCATCTCAGGGTCTTTAGAGTGGCACTAACATTTCAGTATATCTTTTGGGGTGCATTTTTACTTCATTTGTTTCGGTGCCAACTCCCATGCCGCCAAGATTTGCGCTTCTAATTGGCGCGATAACTTCCATTTCTAACTGAGCAGAGTACAGCCTTCGTATGCACAGTGCATGAGGTTAATTTGAAACTTGTCTGTTAATTTAAAGAAACCTGACCTGCGTTCTACATTGCAAATCCTGTTGAGTGATGCAACTTTAATTCTAACAACAGACAGATTTTGCGTCTGTGTGCTTTTCCCTAGATATCATTTTTAAGGCAAAAGTGATGTGCACTCCTAGCCTGGGAGCTAAGTAGCATCCACGGTGCTCTCACTTCCCTCCCTAGTTGCCACTTAAACTGCTAGTAATAACAAATCCTTCAGGACATCAATAGAGTCGCTGTGTTGAATAATCGCAGGCTATCAGGCAGGAGGCTTGCAGCAGCAGCTCCATTGCCTGTGACATCACTCCTGAAGCTCAAACCCCACTCTAAGCAGCCTTCATTAGTCAGTGTGTTGGTCTGTCTGCTTTTTCCAGATCTACAGACCGTCACACGCGGGAGCAGGCTCTTTGCAGAGGAAGGACTTTGGGAATCAGAAGCTCTGGGAGAGACGGCGGAATAAAGAAGGGAGGGAGAGCGGCAGCGAGCCCCAGAGAACGCAACAGACACACTTACAATATGAAATTCATCCTGCCTCGTTACTTGCTGTCCCTTTTCCCTGTTCTGGTTCTCAGCACCAGGTGAGTGCACAGATCTCTGACTTTGGAATGTGTTTGAGAAACAGTTAAGGTGCATTTTTTTAAGCTTGATTTTCATTCCGGCTTCTCTCATGCTTGTAAGTTCAGGGAGCACCTTTTCTTGAACTGATTCCAGGGTAGGTTTTCGTTTCATGTTTCTCCTCTCTCTCTCTCTCTCTCTCTCTCTCTCTCTCTCTCTCTCTCTCTCTCTCTCTCACACACACACACACACACACACACACACACACACACACGTCTTTGATTCTGGGTCATTTCCTAGTTAGTCCAGTCCATCCATCTCCTTAGCTGGTAACAGGGAAACTGCGAGCTCTGCAATGACCCAAACGCTTTTGTGATGAAGCAAAACTGTTCCTGACGTCCAGTATAGCTGTAGCAATTTTGCATGTGTTCCAGTGGAAATAAAGCTAAAGAAATGGGAATGGAGAACGTGGATTTATGATGTTAGGAGATCTGAGCTGGAAAATAGAATGCCAAAGCCTGGAACAGTTTTATTGCAGTAGGAGTTTTACATTTGAAACATAACCGTGTTCAGCCTTTCTGTATGTATTTGTGAATGGCATGAGCCTGGAATGGTATCGGGATGGCAGGGGTAATATTTTAAAGTTCCAGAAATACAGAAATCTCCCAGTGTATTGGCTTCAAATCAACAAAAGGTTTTGAGTTTTCAATTTTGGGCATCACAGTTTGGGATCTATGGAGAACATTTATTCCTGAGTCAGGGGCAGCATGTCCTGCAGCCGGTACACATAGCATGTGCAGTAAATCAGATCTTAAGGGATGACACTCTGTCTCACAGCCACATTGCACACAGATTGAAAGTTAATACTGTGTGCAGAGTAGGATCTGTTTGAGTAAAGACCTCTTCCGACGTCTTGCTGTCAGTGCATGGCTTTCAATTTCCTGGTGCTTATAAACAAGAAAATGACAACCTCCTGCTATGTTGGCTATTAAGTACCTTGTAAACTTTTAAGTCCCAAGAGAAGGTAAAAAGCCGTGTGCCCACGCCTAGGCATGTCTCAGAGAATTGCCCATATCCCTTTATGATTAAGTTTTGCTTTCCTGCAAGGTTTCTCCAGCAGTGGATTTGAAGAAGCTTTCTATTCTGGGCTCTAAGTGTACTGTCACTGAAACAAGATTACTCACTAAACAGTTGGGTTTTCAGATGTAATCCACCTGAGCAAGAGTGCCTGCCAACTGCAGGTGTAACTGAGAAGGAAGGGTCAAAGAAGTAGAGAGAGAAGCAGCAGGACCACAAATAGTTTTGTGCTGAGATGTGCCAGGACTTCTTACTCAGCTGTCTACACTTTTAAAGAAGTTGTAATTTTAGGTTCTGCCCTGCTCAGCCAGTAATGAATCCATCAGATGCTCTTTGATGGACCATGCAATTCTCTTTGAAGCCTTGTGTTGCAATTTGCTAATTATCTGAGGCTCTGTTTTGACTTACTGAGTAGATCTTGGAAATATCCTGTTGTATAAAAGTCTCTGTCAATTCAGGCTGCTGATTTGGTGGCTAAACTGTATGTGCATTGCCAAATGACACAGGAGTTAAATTCAAATGGAGGCTTGAGATGGAAAAAGCAACTCACCAAGAGATAAAAGTTTGCATCTTAAATGGGCTTTTGATTGAAGTGCTTTTATAGCTGAGTTGATGGCTGCCAACTTATCTCCTGTTTACAAAGAAACGAAAAGGAAAGGCATATTTGCATTTCCATATGTTTTCAAAATTTGAATAGATTTCCTGAAAGAAAATGAGATCAGAGTATCAGCTGCTGTAACCTAGAATCTTGGCCAATAAACTTTGAAAGGGTGTCATTAAAAAGGTTGTCACGTAAACCTCTTTGCCTATGAAGTATATCAATGGTAAACAATTTTCTTCTTCTCTGGACTTACCTTGGAGTAAGCCCCACTGAATTCAGTGGGACTTGCTTCTGAGTAGACATGGTTAGGCTTGCAGCTTTAGATTACAAAACTAGAAAAATATACTTGAGTGTCCATTAGTGTAACTTTCAGACTTGAACTCAACTTGCACATAGTTCTGAAATGCATGTTAGCTTGATTCTTTTCTAGTGATATTGAAAAGATATACCAGTGTGTGCAAATCACCAACCAGTCACTGATTACATACCAGTGAGTACTGATTTACAAGTAACTTCCTTTTAGAACTGTTATTATTATACGACTAAACAACAACAACAAGTTATTGTGAAGCTTCCACTAGGGTTTTGAACCTGCACTGGAAGCCACAGAGATTTGCAGCTCCAAGAGAAAGTGATTTTTTAAAAATAACGTAGGTTTTATTTGGGCTCTTAATGAATGCTTAACAGAAAGAAACAAGAGTTGATTGATACTGCATTACTGCTAGAAGCATGTTAAGAGATGAGACTTTATTGGGAATGCCCATAATTACACAAGAGGAGTGAGAGGGAGGAGACAGTAGACAAATTGGCTCCGGGAACTAATTGGAAGTTGCCTTCTAAAGCATTAGTTTTAGGGTGCATATAATTTGAAACAAAGCTGCACCAGGGGGCATTTGTATGTTACATTTTACATTTTGATTTTGAATCCTAACTTTTGGAGAATATATTTTTGAAGTTACCCTCTTATTTTGTGTTAAATATTGGCATAATTCAATGACAATAATTCAGGAGGCTGTTGGAAGTGAGCATATGGGGTGGTATTTTGGTAATGTGGTAACTCTGAAGAACTATGGGTATGGCCCCATAGGGACTTCTCTGCAGCCACTTTGTCCTTGCAAAGATGTGAGTGCAATAGGGTGTACACAGCCTTCTGTTGGTTTTTCTCTTGCAGGATTTAGCCAGTGATATTTCTCCTGTAATTTATTCTAGAAGAATGTCGTTGAGTTTGTAGCATCTAAGATTGTTCCTTGCTAACATATGGTTAATGCTCAGGCAATTGCCCAAGCTGAGAAGGTTTGCAAGAACAGTTGCTGTAGTGAAGATGGGAATCTATTATCCTGCTGTGTGAAACTGCTTAGCTCAGGCATAGCTAAAGCCACGAGTGCTTTGAGATTTCTTTAGAAGTATTTTCCTGTCAACTTGTCATGGACACAGAACAATCTTCATTTCTTGTATTTACCAGCACTAGAATCAGTGGACAGTCCACTTGATTGGTGGGTGAGGGGAGCATGCAGACAGTTAAGATAAAGTTTACCATTCTTATTCCTTGGGGGGGGGTTATCCCCATTTATCTCTCTCTCTGTGTGTGTGTGTTTATGAAGAGGAGTATATTTTTAAATAAGTATGCATTCTGCATGCATTTTTTCAGGAATAACTTATTTCCTTTTCTAAATTGTATTTTTCCCATGAGCAAAGTAGAATAATCACAATCAAAGTTCTGGATTTCAGTACCTTGAAACTGCTGGTGGCCAAATCATGAGTCATGATTTGAGTCTTCTGATCTAGGTCTCCAACTGGGGCTTTATCAGTAAAATGGAAGCTAGGTCAAAATAATAAAAAAATAAGGTGTACTCTCAAGCTCTCTTGCCTAAAACAGTCTTTGCCAACCTGGTGCCTGCCAATTGTTTTGCACTAGAGACCCCATCAGCCCAGCCAGAACATACCTAAGAGTAAATGTTCGCAGAAAGAGACATTTCTGTAAGATGTGCTGTCAGAAATCTATCTGGTGGAAAGTCATTGGCGATTGTTCTTCCTTCCCAGCCTCTAGGCATACTGGGTCAAGAAAGCAGCACTGCGGCATCCCAATACATGCTCCTTTGTATCTTTTCACCTTTCACTGCCACCGCTTCAATAGTTGTAAATAGGGATACAGTTGTCTATGTATTGTGTGTTTCTTTGAGTTGCAACCTGACCGACACTGTTGAAATCATGGGAGTCGGTATCTTAAGGACTACCAGCTCCTATGCGAATATGCCCAAATGGTCATTATCTGAAGCCCTCCTCTGGATGCTCCTGTTTTCTGAGGTAAGGCTAGGTATGAGGCAGGTGGGAAAAGCACTTTTTCCGTGATGGCACCCCATTGTGGAATGCTCTCTCCAGGCATTTTTCGGGACTCTGGCACACGCCATATAATTTTTTACTTCCTACCAACTAAGTGAGCCTAAAGCGCATCCCAATTGTGAGCTAGCTTATCTGTGGCTCGTGCTAACTTTCCTCAGTTTTGCTCTGTTGTTCAATAAATGCAAATATATATATATAAAATGAGATCACATCTCCAGTGACCTCATTCCAAAAGCAACCAAACCCAGGAAACCTTTGAAAGCCCTGAAACTTTTCACCAGCTAGGAAAATTGGGGTACGCGTAGCAGTGCCCTCTTTTTAACACTTTACTTCAGCTCTAACATTTGCAGGCACATGAATTATTTGAGCTCATAGAACAGTAGGCTGTGATTTTGTAGTTAGCCAGTAGGAATCGCATCTTAATCACTCTAAGCAATTTATTTTCTAGCTGGCAGTCCAGTGGGTCAAATCATTCCAAGTAGTATAGTTTAACTGTCTTATGGATTGTAGCTTTTCTTAAAGAACTTTGCTGGTATGGCTGTGGACTTTTCCAATAGCCCTACAACCATGAAATATTTTTTAGTGAAGCTGTATTGACGTAGCTTTTGAAGTATCCTTCTCAGCAAATAATTCTTAGGATCACAAGTTAATATACTGGCTAAGTGGAGAGTACAGCATTAACAAAAGCAGTTTGCTGGGTGGTACAGAGCCACTACTCTAGCCTTCCTGCAGGAACCTTGTTGCTTACCAGGAGAGAGAGGGGTTAGACAGCAGGAGGTCTGTGTGGTGCAAACATGGCAGCAGACCCAACCCGGCACTTCTGCCATTGCTTGTGCATGGTGCTGAGCCACCTGCTGGGAAGTTTGTGTAGCAGGTCTGCCTTTACCCAATTAGCTACTTCTGAGCATTAAGCACCCTGAAAACTTCCAGACCTCCAATGCAGATTTCTGACCCTCTGCTCTAACAATACACTCTACACTATGTGCATTGTTGAAAAAGAATGTTTGCAAGTATTAAAAGTTTAACAAGGCCAGACAGATACTGCTTCTATTCCAGTATTCTGGTAGCTGCTTCTTCTTCTTGTTGTTGTTGTTTAGTCATTTAGTCATGTCCGACTCTTCATGACCCCACAGTTTGGTCAAACTCATGTTTGTATCTTAGAGAACACTGTCCAACCATCTCATCCTCTGTCGTCCCCTTCTCCTTGTTCCCTCAATCTTTCCCAACATCAGGGTCTTTTCCAGGGAGTTTTCTCTTCTCATGAGGTGGCCAAAGTATTGGAGCCTCAGCTTCACGATCTGTCCTTCCAGTGAGCACTCAGGGCTGATTTCCTTCAGAATGGAGAGGTTTGATCTTCTTGCAGTCCATGGGACTCTCAAGAGTCTCCTCCAGCACCATAATTCAAAAGCATCAATTCTTCGGTGATCAGCCTTCTTTATGGTCCAGCTCTCACTTCCATACATCCCATACTGGGAAAACCATGGCTTTAACTATACAGACCTTTGTTAGCAAGGTGATGTCTCTGCTTTTTAAGATGCTGTCTAGGTTTGTCATCGCCTTTCTCTTCACACTGGAGAGCCAGTGTGGTGTAGTGGTTAAGAGCGGTGGACTCGTAATCTGGGGAACCGGGTTCGCGTCTCCGCTCCTCCACATGCAGCTGCTAGGTGACCTTGGGCTAGTCACACTTCTCTCAGCCCCACTCACCTCACAGAGTGTTTGTTGTGGGGGAGGAAGGGAAAGGAGAATGTTAGCCGCTTTGAGACTCCTTAAAGGGAGTGAAAGGCGGGATATCAAATCCAAACTCTTCTTCTCCAAGAAATAGGTGTCTTTTAATTTTGTGACTACTGGTAGCTTATAACCAGAAATTAAAGTTGATATACATATGTCAGAAGTCTGTTCCCCCGAACTTTTCAGTTTATAGGCATTGGTATTCTTTTTCTAATTGCTTTTTTTTGGTATTTTTATTTCATTATACCAGAATTGTTACCACAATGTACTGTGAAAATACATTCAAAGGTTAATTTGCATTTTAGCTTTCTTTCTTTGCCTGAAGTGTATATTTTAAAAGATGTCAGAAAGTTACCACTACTGTGAAATTATTATAGATTTTAAAGAATGCTAGGACTGTGCTGAATATTTTCCATATTTGGGTCAAAGCTAGCAATTTTGAAAACTTTCCCCCTCAGAAGCTTAGACTGCCTAAATGCTTGTCGTTTTTTCAGGCCTGCACACTGTCATCCCACCCCCGTTGGCTGTTGTTTCTTCAGCAGAAGAATGGAGAAAAGAGAAAGACAATATGTATGGGAAGATTTATTAACAAATTACTTATCAGATTTTACGGCACATTTTGAACATCCGCGTTCTTCCTCGGGGGAAACTGTAATTCAGGTTCCAGCAAAAAAAAACAGCTAAATAGATCAAGATTTAGATGGTGAACCTTTGCTAGAGAAGCTAATCTTTCCTGGTGTTAAATGAGTAAATGAACAGTTTTGTCAGAATAGCTGGAAAATCATTAGAAAGGCAGGATCAGGCTGCTTGTTTTTTTGCACCATCATTTGCAAATATGGTTGGTAACCTTGTCAAACTCTGGCTACGGGTGTCACGCTATTCAAAAGCTTTTTCTACTGAAGGAGTGGAGTTGGTTCAAGTCAATGAGATAAGTCAACAACTGCATCTTTATGAAACTTCTTGAGGTTCTAAGATAATAATAATAAAAAACCTTACAGGCATATACATTGTTTTCCAATCAAAATTTGAAGAAAGAAATAACTTGCAACATGTGTATAGCAAACCTCAAAGTTTTGGCTCCTCCCTGAAGCTTCCCTCCTTCCATCTGACCAAGAGGGTGCCTCAACCCTTTGGATCAGATGGTTGCAACGGAGGCTGGGGGGAGGTGATGGCTGCAGACAGAGGAAGATTCACCAAAAATTGCTTTCCTCTTCATTTTGCTGACATACGCATTTTGATCTTGGAGCTTAACCAACTGGATTCCACCCAATGCGCTTTTCCATTGCTTTTATTAATAACAGAAACCTATTGGGGTCTTTCTTCCTATGCTAGCAACCTTTTCTATAGTGTTTGTGTCGTGTGTGTGTGTGTGTGTGTGTGTGTCTAAAATGGTGCGCAGTGTAAACTGAAACCTGATCTTGCAGTCATCAACAGGCATGTAATACAACCTGAAGAAAATGTTGTTTACTCCTAATAATGTGTGTAATGCCGACACTCACTAAATGGGTGTACAATAATAGGGTAAGATTTGGTTTATTTAAAAAAGAAAATATAACTGGGTCTCATATTAGTTTAATAGCAGGGGAAAGGATTATGGCAGCACCCCCCGCCCAAAGTTCAATAGAACCATTCCACAGCCGTTTTAAATTGCTATTATAAAGCACTTTGTAATTCAGTTCACAGGAACAAGTGCCACATTAGTGACTTGACAGAAATGAATATAGATTTCTCGAGTCATGAAGACACAATTTCTGGGTTTCATTTTAAATTTATTTATTTATTTAAAACATTCATACCCTTTTACTCTAATGCCCGAAATGCTTATGGCAAAATGTTTCACATTTTTTCCTAAGAACAGCAGAGAAAGCAGATATGGGTATTGGGTAAAGCCTCTGTTGTTTAAGCAAAAAATATGATCCTAAAATGAAACTTTGAACTTGCAACATAAAACTACAATATTGACTTTCCTAGCCCTGTGCCAAGGCAACCTCTTTACCTAGTGTTTACTTAGGCAATAGGCAGAAGTAATCAGCGCATTAATTATCTCTTCTTGCAGTGACTGGATCAAGTATAAAAAACGTCTGAAGAAAGGCAAGACTAGATATTGGCTCTTCCGAGTAGACACGCATAAGGTTGAACTTTAAATCTTCCCCATCCTATGGGATCACCTCATACTACAAGATGTGAATTGCTGTGTCTGGTTTGCTTCGCATCATTATAGAAAGGGACAGAGAAATAAAGGAAGGACCCCAAGATGGAGAGGATGGGAGAGTAGACACTAAAGGCACTAAAGCATCGCTTCCTTATGCCGCAAGGGTGCCATAATTTTGTTGGCACTAACATCTGGCAACAAAGCTATTTTGAAATTTGTGATTTAGCTTTGCCAAGTACAGTGGTACCTCGCAAGACGAATGCCTCGCAAGATGAAAAACGCGCAAGACGAAAGGGTTTTTTGGTTTTTGCGTTGCTTCGCACGACGATTTTCCCTATGGGCTTGCTTTGCAAGACGAAAACGTCTTGCGAGTTTGTTCCCTTTTTTCTTAAAGCCGCTTGAAGAGGCGCAGTTGCGACGGACCGTCCTTCGCAAGACGAAAAACATCGCAAGACGAAAAGACTCGTGGAACGAATTAATTTTGTCTTGCGAGGCACCACTGTATGTGCACATATATAGATATGTGAGCATCGCAATGATGCCATTCAACTTCTGATCTTTCTCTGCTTCTTCACATGAAAAAGATACTAGTTGATGGCACCATTTCTGAAGCATTCATCTTCAAAGTTATATAATCAGCTTTACTTTCCAGGTTTCCCCCCTGACATTTTTTTTCTTGTACGTATTTATAAACCATTTTCCAAAATAATGGACTGGAGGTTTTAGTAAATGTTCATTTTTTTACAGACAAATTTAATCAGTACCACTTCCTTTATTTTATAATAGCTTCCCCCAGCCTGATGCTCTCATTATGTTTTGTACGAAGTTGTTTTAAATAGTTCTGATATATTGTAATATTGTGTTTTCATATTAAACTTGAGTTTTCATTGTTGTTACCTCCCCTGGGACCTTAGAGTGAAGGGCAGGTAATAAAATATAGTGACAACAGCAGCAGCAACAACAGTGTACCTATCAACTCCAGCAAATGCAGCCTTGCTTGTTGTTACTGATAGGAGATACAGTACATAACCTCTGGTGGGCATCAGCTTGAGGAATGATGCTTTGAGTGCACATTTAGGAGAGCCTGTTTGGGATAGCAATTAAGAGTTCAAATTCCCATTCAGCAGTGACTCCCGTGGTGACCTTGGGGCAGTTGCCTTCTCTCAGCCTAACCTACCTCACACACTTGTTCCAAGCATAAAATGGGGAAAGCCACACATGCCACCCTGTACTCCTTGGGGGAAAGGCTGGATATAAAGGCAATGATAAATAAATAAAATCAAGAACAGTGACAAGACTCATCAGAGGGTGCTTTCAGAGGGTTGCTGTTCTCTTCCTGTAAGCTCCACAACTTTCTACAATTCAGCAAATTATCCTACTATCTTCTATCATGTCAAAAACTTTTTTAATAAGCAAAGTTTGCAATTGCTCATTAGATGAAAAAGCAGTATTGCGTTTTCTCTACCCCCCTCTCAAATTCCATTTTACCGAATCTGATGAGAACCAAATACCATTAAAAAGCAAATGTCTCCTGGTACAATCACATACGTATTTGTTGCAAAAAATTGTTGTGATGTGCCATTACATGCCAACATGTGTAACAGAAACAAATGCATGTATGCATCCAGCCCTCAATCATGTTCGCTTCAGAGCGCAGCTACTGTTGTTGTGCCATCTGTGTATTATAAACATTGCTATTCTTTAATTTTGCCTGTTTGAATTTGAAAGATCAAGCTTCCCTCTTGACACATAATTCATTTCTCATTTGCTTTTCTATTGTCTTGGAATATTTTCTGGTTTCTTGTAAAATGTACATCTGAAATGGTGTTGTTTTTTCCTCTGCTTTGTGGACCATAGACAACAGTGAAAGGAAGAGGAAGGGACTGGTCCTATATTTGAACCTTGTAACACCTCGGACTTTTCAGATAAATGTTCCTTTGTGAGCTACTGTAATGAACTACAGCCACACATGATCATTTTTCCAGTATAGCACTCCTAGTCATCAGTCAATTCATTGGATTCCTGATAAACATAATGGTTCATATCCATTCCAGGTATTACTTCGATTGATTGCAAAACCACAAAAATCAATATAGCTACATCAGGGATGGACTGAGCTTGAAGACTTAATAACTACTTTGATGACTTATGATTTGGGGGGAATGCTACAAAATGCAGGGAATGCCCAAATCCTTGTTCAGATTCTTTGACTCTGATAAAAATGCATTGCGGCACCCTCAAAACTCATTTTAAAGTGAGTTCAAACATTATGTCATTCGTGTAATAATGAGCTATTACACAGTCAATCTGAATTTGTGAAACTGCTAGCACAAGGGTTGATATTTTTAATGCATGACTGAAATTTAGACAAGTTCATATAGACGGAAAGACAAGTATCAGCCATGATAACAGCTAAGTAACATCTGTAAGTTTAGAGGCAAGTGTGCTGTAAACCTCTTGTTGTCTTTAGGGGAGACAGCAGAGAAGGACTGTTAGGTTCATATTAGTCCAATACTGTTTAATGTCTGAGAGAAAAAATAAGATGCAGCCCCTTCACCATGACACATACAAAAACCATCCAGACTGGTAGCTGAATCTTCTTTCAACATAGTGCAAGGAACAGCAAATTAGCTTGGAGAGGGTGTGTATGTGTCCTGGGCAGACCACATTTCTGTCCTTTGCAGCTCCCTGGTATCTTCTACTCGAAGCATCTGCTTCATTCAGCCTGATGGTACGGTCAGATTTCCAAACTGCGATTGGCTAATCTGTGTCCAGGGCAGCAGTCTATCAGCTCCATCTGGTACACAGGCTGAGACCCTACCTGCCCACAGACTGTCTTGCCAGAGTGGTGCATGCTCTAGTTCAGGGGTAGGCAACCTAAGACCCGGGGGCCAGATCGCCTTCTCAATCCGGCCCACAGATGGTCCGGGAATCAGTGTGTTTTTACATGAGTGGAATGTGTCCTTTTATTTAAAATGCATCTCTGGGGGTTTTGTGGGGCATAGGAATTCGCTCATTCCCCCCCCCCCCTTCAAAATATAGTCAGGTGGACCGATCCACAGCTGAAGAAGGTTGCTCACCCCTGCTCTAGTTATCTCTCGCTTGGACTACTGCAATGCACTCTACATGGGGCTACCTTTGAAGGTGACTCAGAAACTGCAATTAATCCAGAATGTGGCAGCTAGACCGGTGACTGGGAGCGGCCGCCAAGACCATATAACACCAGTCTTGAAAGACCTACATTGGCTCCCAGTACGTTTCTGAGCACAATTCAAAGTGTTGGTGCTGACCTTTAAAGCCCTAAATGGCCTCGGTCCAGTATACCTGAAGGAGTGTCTCCACCCCATCATTCTGCCCGGACACCGAGGTGCAGCACTGAGGGGCTTCTGGTGGTTCCCTCGCTGCGAGAAGCCAAGTTACAGGGAACCAGGCAGAGGGCCTTCTCAGTAGTGTCACTCGCCCTGTGGAATGTCCTCCCACCAGATGTCAAAGTGAAAAACAACTACCAGATTTTAGAAGATATCTGAAGGCAGTTCTGTTTAGGGAAGCTTTTAATGTTTCACCGACTGTTGTATTTTAATATTTTGTTGGATGCCACCCAGAGTGGCTGGGCAAACCCAGCCAGATGGGCGGGTATAAATAATAAATAAAAATAAAATATTGCTGGATTTTATTGTTGGTCTGATCCAATTGTGATCAGGCTGTTGTGGGGATAGCCTAATATGTTCCAACTTCTTGCAACTTCAGAAAGTGGAGAACGTGACTGCACACATCTCTCTGTGTTTGACTCCATTTTGGATGTGTATGCCATGGCAAACTAGTGAAATCAATGTGATATCTGGTTCTTAACAAGAATAGCATTTGGATGAAGTTCTCTGGATTCTAAGGGTTTCCAATATTTGTGTGGAATAGTATCATACACTGGACCTGAAGAGAGTTTGCTTTTAAAAGACTAGAGCTACAAGACTTAGGCAGCTGATTGGGGTTATGTGTGGTTGCTTGTGATCCCAGTTGCCACCTGCAGGGCTAACAACCTTCCATGGCTGACTGGCTCAACATTGCCACCCCAACATCTTCCTTCTACTGCTGTTGCCTCCATCCTTCCACCTACTCACCTGTCTGCTCACTCACTGCTGCTGCTGACACAGCAGTGGAACTACAGTTACATGGCTCTTCATTTTGAGGAAGGGGTCCTTCTTCAAACATCTTCCTTCTACTGCTGTTGCCTCCATCCTTCCACCTACTCACCTGTCCGCTCACTCACTGCTGCTGCTGACACAGCAGTGGAACTACAGTTACATGGCTCTTCATTTTGAGGAAGGGGTCCTTCTTCAGGGCAACACTTTGCAGTTGAGGCTGTCCAGAGAGTGCCTGCACCACCTCCGCTTTGTGCAATGGCCACCAATTACCATTTAATATTTAAAATAATATTAAAACATATTTGAAAAGGAATTTGTCCCCCTTGACAGCAAAGCAACACCACAATGTATAACTCTGAGTAAGGACTCCTTCCTCGGAGAAAGGAATTGAGTATCCATCCTGCTACTGCTTTGTCAAGCAATGGTACAAAAACAGAAGTGGTAGGAGGAGGCAGTGGCAGCGCAACTGTCTCGGGCAGTGGAATGTTTTACTTGCCTGGAATGCATGCAAAAGTAAACATTTTGTTGGTTTCAGTGAGAAGACTGGGTATCTACTTACTACAGTAAGTAAGTACCTTTCAGTGGAAGCAATTGGATATTAAAATGTTTACATTGGAGTGGATCATGCCTGTAATTTGTAATAGTTTTAAACACAGGGTTTTATTTAATTTTAGACTAGGTTGCAATTTAGTTACTGCTATTATGCATGTTAATTCCATACTATCTGTATTTCTAACAACTTAGAATTACTTATAGTTGCACCTTCCCCCATATAACCACATTCCTCTTATTGGAATCGGTTGACATTCCTAATTCACTGCTGGCGTGTGTCTAATAAGAAGTCTGGCAAGAAGTGATACCTATTCCTCTGCGCACCAATATGCTAAAACCGAGATGTATACAAGTTACACAGTTACGCTTGTTGTCCATTGTTGATTTAGTAGAGGATGAATGTGGCTAAGCTCCATCAGAGTTGAATTGAGGGAACTGGATCCACTGCATGTAAATATCCAATCCTTGAATATGCTGTGTGGAAATATTTGTGGCAGTGGCCACTATTGGGAGCCCCAAGGAAATGTGATATGCTCTGCTTGCATTAGGGAAAGTTTATGCTAATCGTACAGGTACACTAGAAAAAGATGTTTTGGATTTGGAAGGCAGACCTAAGATGAGACAAAATAGTAGATGTTAAAATGGATAAGCTTATTTTTCCTGTTGAAAACTCTGCTGCTTTACTATCCTGCTAAACTGAATTGATATTTAACTCTCTTGTTAAGTACCACTTCAAGCACACAGATGTCCCCATTTGCAAAACTGAATGGCAGAGCAAAATAATACAACTTGAACTCAGTAGGTTTTCTCCAAAGTATGTAATATATTGTTATTATTCAGTAGCAGCTTTTCTCTGCTGCTGCCTACTCTCTCCCCCCCCCCTCACCTTGTGGCCTTTTGATGGCTGCTCCACTGATTCTTCTTCACACTTAAATGGCTGCCAATAAGAATAACAGGGGATGCATTTAATAATATTTTCTAAACCTCAAGATCTTATCCACTTTTGTCTTGATGCACACACACCCCAATTTGGCCCACAGGTCTTTGCATGTTCAGACCCAGAGGCCTCCCCCCTAAAGAAACTCACACTTGCCTCAAATTTTAGTTTTGGTTTTTGGCAGAATTTAGGCCACGACTTTATTGATTATAGAAAGTGAGTAGTTGCATAGGCTCTGGTTCGACTAGCTCCCTGCACCCTTGCAGGTAGCGCTGACCCAGAGCTATATCATAGGTCAGCCAAGGGTGAACACTTGAGGAAGGTGGAAGGCCCGGGAACAGACTATGTCCGCTTCGCAGATGCTCCCCTGGACTCGGGCACAGGCACAACCCCCTCTTGGGGGTTGACCAAACTAAGTTGAGTCCCTGGATTCCTTTAAGGGAATACCCTTCACATAGGGATGGTGAGACTGGTCTCCCATCCCTATCACCTGAACCAGTGCCTATCTGCAACCTTACAAGTTGTGACGATTTGCTGCGTGGCAGGTGAAACCCAAATGGCAACAGCCAATCCACCAAGTGGGGAAAATTCTTGCCATGCCCCTGTTCTAATGACAGACGACACACGACGGCACAGCAAGGTCAATCACAAAAGACCCTAAATATAGGGAAAGGTGGGCAGGTGTTCCGATGCACGAGCCGAAAGAGGAAGCTCTGGGTCACGTGCAAGGGATTAAATAGGTCCCCCGGTCCATTTAGTCAGCTCCCCATTGGCCAGATTAAACCCAGCAATGAGGGACCTACCAATCAGGTGTTGTGTCTATCTAATATACCCAATCACAACCAGGAGGTCAGTCTCTAGGTCTCACCGCAACACATGCCCTCTTTGAGGGAGGACATGCTTTCTCCCCAAACCACCCCCTCCTGCCCCACCCAACTGTTAAACGTTTCACTGGGATAGGGGAACATTCTGCTTTTAGTCCTAGCTGACACGGGGGTTATACATGTCAATATCATGGTCAGGGCTAGTCACAAAACATGTCACGGGCTAGACTAGTTGGTGTGGCTCTATCCTTCTGTTACTTATAGAGGAGCTATATCTTCTGATAATAATAATAATAATAATAATAATAATAATAATAATAATAATAATAATAATTTATTATTTATACCCTGCCCATCTGGCAGGGCTTCCCCAGCCACTCTGGGCAGCTCCCAACCAACTATTAAAATACAGTAATACACATGGTGAGGCATGTGAGACTTCAGACAAATAGACCTTATCCTCCTTACAAGAACCTCCAGCAAGTTCGTCTGTTTTTCAGCCCCTGTAAACTGCCACCTCCCCAGAGAGAAGTGGGGTGCCTGTCTTACTTTCTTCTTTTTCTTATGTGCTAGCATGTATTCATTTGTCTGTCAATGAAATGGGTAATCAATCAGCCAGTTACAAGGGTATTAAAGTGCCTTCTGTTCTGAGTCAGCAGCATGTGAATTCATGGTGTGGACAGCCATCACTGGAATGATTACTGCCTCATCTATTATGGTCTTTAATCATCCCTTCTGCAGCTTCTTAATTATGGGTCCTGTGGCAGGACACAATGAAAGGCTGCGACATAAACTAGGGAGGGAAATTGCCATTCGTAATGTGCACTTATCGGTTATACTACAGTAGCAGCAAAAAAAGATTTCCAATATCCTATTGAACCTGAGGAAAGCATCAAATGTCACATAAAAACTAGTGAACAGGTAATAAAATGTGAGCAAATGGCTAAGTTTCAATGGGAGAAATAGCACACCTGCCATCTAGTAACCTACTGCATGGTTACTCCTGCCAACCTAGCAGTTCGAAAGCATGTCAAAGTGCAAGTAGGTAAATAGGTCCTGCTCCGGTGGGAAGGTAAATGGCGTTTCTGTGCGCTGCTCTGGTTCACCAAAAGCAGCTTAGTCATGCTGGCCACATGACCCGGAAGCTGTACGTTGGTTCCCTTGGCCAATAAAGCAAGATGAGCACCACAACCCCAGAGTCAGTCACAACTGGACCTAATGGTCAGGGGTCCCTTTACCCTTTACCTAGGACCTGAAACAGGGCATTAGAGGGGTGGGACAGGGAAAAGTTGATCATGGATCCACTGAATCCTGAGGCAATCTATTTGTGAAATTCATATATTGCCACATGTATTCTGAACCAGTCGTCTCTCTTCCCTTGTTTGTAGGTTGATTTGGTTCTTTTTCCTTTCTGGGATGCACACATTCCATTTGAATGTGCGAACCAATTCTCTTGTATCTGAGATTTGTTTAAGTTGAAAGCAAGTGAGATTAAAGATCTGTTTGTGCCATTTGCTCTGTGATGGTTTGCTTATTCATTCGTACAAGGCACCACTTGATGTTACAGTGATGAACTTGCATGTGTGATCAAGACCAGATATTTTTAAAAGAAAGAAATATGCTCTGTTCCCGATCTGGGAGAAAGGGAAGACTTTGGCATTGTTTTCAGTTAAGGCTCTGATTTGATTTTGAAATTCATACTTCTATGGATTTTGGCTGGGGGTTTTTTCCAAACTTTCTATCCGTTTTTTATTTTTTGTAGACTAGCTTGTAGCAGTGGGCAGGAACCAAGGTGTGAATGTAGATGGGAAAGAAGTCAATGTGTGAAAAATTGAAATGACAGATATGGTTGAACAAGCTTTAGACTGACTCTTTGTTCCTCCTGATACAGCAAAGAAATTGAATATCTGCTTGATGTGGAGATAGAGAAGCCTTTCTACATACGAAAGAAGCAGCTGTGTTTTGCCAACTATTTTTTTATATAAAAAACCCCACAACCAGTCTCTTTAAAGTCAGCATTTCAGCAAGGTGGGGGGCTAATCATGTTCCAGCCAGTGCAGCCTGAATACAAATACGTATTTTTAACAATGTGCTGACCTGCCATCCCAAGCTATAAGTAATCTCATTTTCACAGCAATCCTACCTGGGGCCAATGTACACTCTCTCTCTCTCTCTCTCTCTCTCTCTCTCTCTCTCTCTCTCCCAACCTTTTTAGAGTTGCCCCCAAAACTTCATCTATAGATAAATAAGAAGCAAATTTGTGGCTTCCATTTCAGGTGAACTGCCTGAAGAGCTTCAAGGCAACACTTGTTTGAATCTGCAGATAGCTAGGTTGCTACAGGATTTTGCTTCAAGTGGAATTCAAGGAGAAGGTGTTAAGTTCCTCCTCAGACAAAACCTCTGAGGAATTTCAAGTGAAGCCAAAGGCCTTTTGATATGACGAGCAGATTTCCCCCCATGAACGGGTAGGTTGTAAGGCCAGTTAGTGAGGTATTGTTTCTCTCTAGACATCATCTTTTATTACATTTGGGGACTGGAACTGACTTTATATTTGTACTTTAGGGTCCATTTGGTGCAATATAAGTGGAGCCATACTTTCTAATTGTAATAATGGGTTTCATTGCTATAGCATCGTTTTTTGGCCTCCCGAATGGAAGCTTTGAGGCCCCTGCTTGAATACCCTTGCAGTCTATAGGTTGGATATGGGGAGGACTTTTGGAGCCATGTAGATCAACAGCATGGTTCTAACCCTGTCAGAAGTAAGTGCCACAGCTCAGTTGTAGAGCACCTGCAGAAGGTCACAGATTCCATCTCTGGCATCTCCAGACAAGGCTGGGAGGAAGGCTCTTGCACAAAACCCCGGAGAGCTGCTGCCAGGCAGCATGGACAACACTGAGCCAGATGGGCCAATGGTCTGACTCAGCAGAAGGCAGCTTCCTACAACCCTATTGAATTAAATGAGATTTCTCCCAGCTGAGTGAGTTCAGTGAGCACTGTGTGAGCATATGTGTGTAGGGTTGCACTGTAAAGAAAGCTGAAGGGACGGTATTCATTGCATATAAGGAAGGTGTCACCAGAACATAGACACTGTGCATCAAACAGGAGACTTAAGCATTTGCTCTACCACTGAGCTGCATGGATTTGGGATGCATATTTTGAAGTTGTGCATAAGATACTGAAAGTGGTCCTCTTCTAGAATTTAGTTTTAAAAGATCTGGAGAAACTGAAAGGAGAAACACAGTGTGCCACAATCAACTGTGTGTGTGTGTGTGTGTGTGTGTGTGTGTGTGTGTGTGTGTAGGGCCCCACTCTCTTGGGGGGCCCAAAAAAATTAAAGGAAAAAAAACCTGGATGCAAATTTCCAAAATATAAGATAAAAAAACAAAAAAAAACCTACATACAGCAACAGTGTTTTGTGTTGTGTAGGCTCCTTTAATGTAAGTAATGGGCCCTGCCTGCTAGCCTGCTCCCTAAAATATCACTGGTTTGCTCATTTCTATATATAGGGTGTCTACATTCTGAATGTGCTTTAGATACCTATTACAGTGGTACCTCGGGTTATGTACACTTCAGGTTACAGACTCCGCTAACCCAGAAATGGTACCTCGGATTAAGAACTTTGCTTCAGGATGAGAACAGAAATCGTGCTCCAGCAGCGCGGCGGCAACAGCAGGAGGCCCCATTAGCTAAAGTGGTGCTTCAGGTTAAGAACAGTTTCAGGTTAAGAACGGACCTCCGGAATGAATAAAGTACTTAACCCGAGGTACCACTGTAGGTCCATGAATTACCCTGTCACATATATTCAACACAAAAAAAACAGTGACAATTTGTTGTTGGCAAAGGACGGTTGGACATATAAAGGGCCCCATTACCTTCAGTAGCTTAGGGCCTCATCAAACCTAAATCCGGCCCTGTGTGTGTATACACACACGCAATATGCACACAAACACACATAAGTCTTAGAATTGGAAATGGTTGCTCCAGTCTTCTACATGCAATGCCTGGGCAATCACAACATATTTCACAGATGTACATTTAATGCTGGCTATGCGAGTAATTCACTGAGAGCATTTTTCCCATTTCTGCCACCAGCTAATGAGGAGAGGAGAAGATTCACTGTCAGAGGGTTGTTGTGTGTTTTTTAACTAATCTAATAGCGAACCTCAAAGGGAAGGTTCAGTAGTTTTCAATCCAGCCACCCAATCGCAGCGTCCCTGATAAAAGTGATAGTTATAAAATCCAACATGGCATCAAACTGCAAAGCTGAACATTAATCCATGTCAGTAAATTGTCATTCAGTAATGTCACTCAGGGAATTAGATTATACATATTTGTGCAGAGGTATGTATAAGGTATATATTTACAGCTCTAAGCTCCTCAAATGCTATTCAGGAAAAAGAAACATAAAACTACTGGCTTAAGGAAGATTGTGAGGAAGGGGATTTCTTCAGCTGATTGAAGAAAATCTGAGTTTGTGCATTCAGATCTGTGCATTCTTTATAAAATTCCAGGGACACCTGGTGCTTTCATCTGCTGCCTCTGCTTCTCCCATTCCCCCCTTCCTTTTTGTTCCTAAAGAAAGTGCAATTTGCTTTAAACATACATAATACTAAATGGAGGATGTTCTTAGCATTTAGGCATGAAAGTAACTTTCCTTGGAATCAGCAAGACTTGATGGAAGTGTTAGATTTCAGTTACAAATAAAATAAAACATATTTTCCCCATAGCAGATGAATTGAAGTTGGGCTATTACAATCTTTTATCAGTGGCAAAAGGGAATGATTACCTATGCTGTCCAGAAGAGTATTTTACTGCAATGCAAAAGTTATTATAGAGTAGAATTCGGCAATTTATGTTTATTTGTCATACTCCAAGTTTGTTGGCATATGCATGTGTGCATGTACATTTGATTGTGCTTGTATCTATGGCACACACAAACATATATACTCGTTTATTTCTTTCTAACTGAATTGCTTCTTAGTATTTGGGAAAGAAGCTGATTCCCATCAGCCATAAAGGACACTCTCTGGTGATTTTGGCACTCTCCTCTTGGATAATGGAAGAACAACAGTCTCCATTATATTGACTTCCTCAGCTGCAGTTGCTGTTGATCAGAGGCAGCAGAGGAGCTAGCTGTCATACTGTTATGGCACCTGCAGTACTGATTTTCTGTCCATCAAAACCCTGATACACGTGGCTTTTTTAAGAAAAGGAAAAAGGGAGCTCTAATCTGAAAATACCAACTACAAAATAGAAAAAATAATTCAAAATCATCTTGTAGCTCTTACAGTGGAGAAGTCAGTATTTTCCCAGATTGTCTAGAGACCTGAAGTCCTTAGTGTGTTGCTATACACTGCAACATTTTGCCTTTCTGAAAGTCTTTCCTCAACATTCTGTTACACAGTCACACTACCAAAGCAACAGAACATAGGAGGGAGCTTTTCAGGTGAATGGGGGCATTGTTGTGCAGATAAGAGTATACTACTTCCTCAATGGCAGCAGTCACTGGGGCAAGGGTTAGGCTTAGTTCCAGCCATATCATATCCTTGAGTTACTCACCTTTGCCTTTTCCCATACAAATTAAGAGAAAGCTACTCACCAGTGTTAGAGAGCCAGTGTGGTGTAGTGGTTAAGAGCGGTAGACTCGTAATCTGGTGAACCGGGTTCGTGTCTCCGCTCCTCCACATGCAGCTGCTGGGTGACCTTGGGCCAGTCACACTTCTTTGAAGTCTCTCAGCCCCACTCACCTCACAGAGTGTTTGTTGTGGGGGAGGAAGGGGAAAGGAGATTGTTAGCCACTTTGAGACTCCTGAAGGGGAGTGAAAGGCGGGATATCAAATCCAAACTCTTCTTCTTCTTCTTCTTAGTTCCAGCCATATCATATCCTTGAGTTACTCACCTTTGCCTTTTCCCATACAAATTAAGAGAAAGCTACTCACCAGTGTTAGAAACTGAGCTATGAAAGCTATGAGCGAAATGGCACCTTAAACCTCGGTTATGGGTGCAACAACAAAATGTCTAGGAGCACTTTTTAATAACATGAATGCAAAGCTGGAAATCAATGAACTGCAGCTAAAATATTATGTTCCTTTTTCACATGGTCTAGTCCTTCCCCTGCTCACCACCTTAATATTCTTAAGAGGGTCTCTTCTCCAGTCTTTAGAGAGTAGCTGGAAGTGGGAAGGCAGAAAAAGGTCCTCCTTTTCTTCCACTGCGCAGTTTTAATCTGAAATCTTAGGCACAGTACTGCATCCAGTGCTCAGAAACTTCTTGCGCTAATGAAATTCCCTGTTGCAAAATGCGCCTAGAACAATGGGAGTTTAGAACACCGCTACTCACTACAATGGAGGAAAAGAAAATGCTACTCTTAGGGGTACCATTGCAGAGAAGGCAGGAATACCCACTTGAATAAAATATTGGGGGAGCCCAGGTAAGTCCCACCTGCATAATAAATCACATGATGTGACACACAAAAACTATTTCAATGGCAATGCTCCTATGAGAGAGGGCAGCTCCTATTCTCCACCTTCACTGCTAAGTGACCAAGCCCTGCCTAATGAAGATCCTTGAATAACTGTAATTAATCTCTATAGGCAGAGAAGAATTTCTCCAATGGGTACCATACATGTCAATTTAAAATATCTGATTAAAATATAAATGCCTATGGGTTTACATGTCTAGCTGTGGTGGACTGCTGACAGCTGTTCAGAAAAGCAAGAATGAGGAGGCATAAAAATGAATTTCTAAAATTCTTTCTTACATCAATTTAACAGTGCTGGCCAAACCAAAAAATTATTGCGAAGATTTTCATGTGGTGATTTATTCTCTTCTTCTCAAATAATTGCCTTATTTTAAAAAATGTTTGATGTTTTATCGTGTTTTTAATATTCTGTTGGGAGCCACCCAGAGTGGCTAGGGCAACCCAGTCAAATGAGTGGCATCATCATCACCACCATCATTTTAGTAGTATTAGTAGTAGTAGTATTGATACAAAACTTTTTGCAGGCCAGGAGTTATTTGTTTTTAAAGCTAGAATGCTATTTTAATTAATATGTTGCATTGCAAATTTCTCTAGCATTGCTCTAAGATAGGGTTTGGGAACCTCTGATGCTCCAGAGGCTGTTGGACTCCAATTCCCAACAGTCCCAACTAACATAGCTAATGCTCAAGGATGATGGGACTTGGAGTCCAACTACTTCTAGAGGGCCGCAAGTTCTCCATACCTGCACTTAAGGAAAGGAAGACTGTAACTGTGTGTACATCATACCTTTAAAGCACAACCCTTCCCCCAAACCATTCTGGGAACTATAGTTTGGTAAGGGTGCTGGGGTGAACTTCAGTTCCCAAGATTCTTGAGGGCATGTGCTTTAAACGTATAGTGTGTATACAGCCTAACAATCCTTCAGTCAGATCCTCAAGGTGAAAGGCTCTGGAAAGTCTCCTCTAGGCTCCAGTGTTAGTTACATTTCTGCTGCAGATGGCTTACTCTGGGACTTGGGAGCAGGCCAGCCACAGTCTTGATTTGTACAGAAAGGATAACTTTTGTGCTTCATCATCTATGGGTTTTCTTATATCTGCCAAATCCTCTGCCCTCCCACATACTGTTGTGACCTAGTACAGTTAAATTATTGTCATCTTACCCTCTTCAGGATGTATCTCAAAGAGTACTTCACATCCCACACGAGCCTCCCTTTCTAAACGAAAACACTACAGCGACGGGCCATATTTAAAACACAACATCTCAGACTTAGGCACCTCTCTGTCTCAAACATTGCCAGGGATGAAGGCGCTGCTAGGAGGCTGACCCAGTTCTGCCAATTAGTGCCTTGAAGAAAAATTTCTCTTCCATTCTTTTCGGTCCCTAATGTTATGCATCTGGATACATTGCCAAGTCTAAAAGAGGTGAGCTAGATGTGCTTAAAGTATTAATCAGACATCCACTCCAGTGTGTTATGATAAAAATAGTTCCCACAGAGGAAAAAGGGACATAGTACTAATTACCACATTACAAATTACTATATCTGACTCAATTCACACATAAAAGCTGTGTAAGTTGGGCTATGCCTTCACTTTGTTGATTGATTGATATCCGATGAAAGTCCCCCTGATTCAGGCACCTGCCTGAACACGGAAGAGCTTAAAATGCAGGGCGGGGGGGGGGGACAAAAGTCGAGTTTGTCAAAGCCTCAATGACACATTGGGCAATAGATAAAGGACATAATATAGATTTCAATCTCTGGGAAAAACTTTGGAAGAGTGATCTGACGTTTACAGCATGTTATTCTTTGAAGGAGAACTACCTGAAAATGATTCACAGATGGTATTTAACTCCAAGAAGGCTTGCTAAAATGTATAAGCAGTGCCGGATTTACATATAAGCTAAACAAGCTATAGCTTAGGGCCCCCAAAAAAATTTAAAGAAAAAAACCTGGATGTACACTTCCAAAATATAAGATAAAAAACAAACAAATTTGATAAAATACATATTTTGTTACATGCAAATGGCTTTAGATACGCATTAGGTCCATAAATACCATATATTCAACACAAAAAACAGTGATAATTTGTTGTTGACAATGGAAAGTTGGACATATAAAGGGCCCCGCTACCTTCAGTAGCTTAGGGCCTCATCAAACCTAAATCCAGCCCTGTGTATAAGACTGAATCAGATAAGTGCTGGATATGCAATGAGGTTGAGGGTATGTTCTTTCATATGTTGTGGACCTGTAAAAGGGTAAAAAGAGTATTGGGAAATAAGTCATAATGAATTGGGGGAAAAAAGTTTAAAAGTGCTTTTCAAAATGAAAACAAAAACCATAATCTTTTTTGTTGGGGATAACTCAGATGGAAATTCCCACGTGTCAAAATTTTTTATTTACGTATGCCACTACTGCAGCCTGTGTTTTGTTAGCCCCCAAATGGAAAACAAGTGAGGTCCCAACTAATGAAGAATGGCAACTTAAACTATGGAATATGTGCAGCTTGTGGAACTTACATACACAAGAAGAGAACAAGAAGAACATACTTTTAAAGAAGATTGGAATTTTTTTATTGAATATATGGGGGGAACTTGTGTACATTTGAAAACGTTAGCAGCATTAAGATAAATTCAACAGTATAAATAAGTTTTGTTGGATGTAATAATGGAATACCAAATGGTTTAATTTATGTAAAATATGCAGGGATTTCTGTTATGTAAAATGACATTTTCAGGTTGTTTAAATGAATATTCTAAAATGTAAAACAGAAAATTTAGTACAAATTATAGAAAAAAAATAAATAAAATCCAGAGCGGGAAGAAGCACACACCCGAGGCCTACTAGCAAATTCTCCAGGCATGGAGACTTCTCTGCATATCTTCATGTGTTTAGTTTGAAGAGAGCATTTTGTCTCACAGAACACGCATCAAAACTTCTCCACAATAAACAAAGGTTTACGCACTTAGAAACCTTCTTCAGACCTTTATGTTAAATTTGCAAAGGTATCATGAGGAGCCTGAGCACGCCCCAGCCTGCTTCGTATTGGAGCCACTAGAATGGAAAGAATACAAAGTTCCTTTATTTTGTCATCTCTCTCGCTGTTGAGGTTTAGCTTGTAAGTTCCTCTGTTGCAGTTCAACAAGATTGGGAGAGCCAGAGGCAGGAGCATAGCAAGGGGTGTGTGGTAGGTGTGACCCACCCCGGGTGTCCCCACTGAAGGGGGTGACAAAATGGTGGGCAGCACTCACTGTGGGACCTGTCTCCTGGGAGTGACACGGTGGCTTGAGCGCCCACAGGATTTGCGCTGCCCCAAACAGTCTGCCTGTTGCCTCCCCCTCAGCTGTAGGGCGGCTTAGGAGGAGGAGGCAGGCAGACTCCTTGGGGTCCCAAGGTGCCCTCATGAGCAGCTGGCCCTGCCCCCAGGGGCAGGGCACACATGCTGCCCCAGGCACCCAATCAGCTTGCTCCACTGCTGGCCAGAGGGGCCCTGTCCCTGGTTTAATGGAAGAGCAAAGTAATGAGAAATAAGTTTTTCTAATAAGGGGAAAATAAAAATGGATTTCTCAACCTATTGCAGAATAAATTAGGAAGTGTGTGTCTGTGTGTGTGAGGGAGCAATGGCAGGATATGACACAGGGACCATGAAGTAACTTGTATGTGGTTTCCCTGCAGTGACTATTGAGGCTAACGACAGTTTTAAATCAATTACTTGGGCAGCTTTAACAATTTCTTGCAAAAACGCATTTAACTTCTTTATGGGCTCATTGTACAATCAATTTGAAGTGGGATTTAATTTTGACTCCTTTTAAAATGACATTGTAATATGTTATTGCCTGTCTGCAATGAGCTTGTTTGGTAGTTGCGGACGCATTATCCCTCCCACATGTATCTGTATTTTACATATATTTGAAGACAGATTACATTAATGCTAAGGGCCAAAAGTAAAACAACAAAGGCAACTATATGTTCAGACAAGAGTGAAAGTGCACACATTGAGGAGTGTGGGGGAAATTTTACTGCGACTAATCATTCAACAAGTCAATTTTAAAAGCAGATTGCCAATTCTGCCAAATGATTGTATAAACTTTCATAACTCCTCTAGCTATATGTATCCCCAAATGTGTGTATGGTTAGATAATGACTAAGGTCTTAGCAGTTTACATTACAGTACACCATGGAATGGGCAAAAGGCTGCTTAGGATTAATGTGATTTGCACTGTTATTTTAAAATCACCACCACAACTAATAAAACTGAACTATAATAACTAGGACTGCAATCCTAACCTCAATCCTAACCTAGCCCCACTCGAATTCCATGGAATCTACTTCTGAGCAGAGCTTGTTTAGCACTGCAATATCTGCATCTGTATTTATAGGTTTGGTTTCAATGAGATCCTTTTCAAGATTCACATGATGTAGTGTGGGGAACAGAATATTATACAAAGGGTAAAGGTAAAGGGACCCCTGACCGTTAGGTCCAGTTGCGGATGACTCTGGGGTTGCGGCACTCATCTTGCTTTATTGGCCGAGGGAGCTGGCATACAGCTTCCAGGTCATGTGGCCAGCATGACTAAGCCGCTTCTGATGAACCAGAGCAGCACATGGAAATGTCATGTACCTTCCCACCGGAGCAGTACCTATTTATCTACTTGCACTTTGACATGCTTTTGAACTGCTAGGTTGGCAGGAGCAGGGACCGAGCAATGGGAGCTCAGCCATTGGGGATTCGAACAGCCGACCTTCTGATCGTCAAGCCCTAGGCTCTGTGGTTTAGACCACAGCGCCACCCGCTGTATATAGATATAGATAGATATATAGATATTAAAAAATATAAAATGAGTTGATAGAGAACTTGATTGGTGAGGACAAACCTCCCTATCTACCTGTCTTTTCCAGTGGACTCAATTATCCTGGTCCAGCTGAATAGGTGAGTGACCCAAGTAAGACATGTTTTATTCTTCATTCTTCACTGTGGTGTTTAAAATTGTTACAACTCTTTAAAAATGTTGTGAGCAACCTTGAGTACTCAACAGAGCTGAAAGCTGGGATATAAATACCTGACTGAAAATATTTAGCCCAGAGTGTCACACATATATGTTTAGCTACATCACTGACAGTAGTTGTTTGGTACATCATGAATATGATCAGTTGTGTCCAGCACCACATCAAAGAGTCAGTCAGTCAGTGTGTCGGAGAGAGAGGGACTGAGTGTTAGAGATCGTGTGTATAGATAAGGTTGCTGCTAAGAGCAGCTGCAGGCACTCAGTGCAGTTCAGCATTCATTTTGCTTAGACCTCATATAGCTCTGTATATAGTTGTGTATTATAGTTGTAGATAGAATAAAGAAGATATTCTACAGAGCTGCTCTCCAAGTCGTTTATGCTCTGCTATACTCTGCTGTGCGACAACTGTCTTCTTGTTGGAGTGAATCCGGTGCTCACAACTCTAAGCTGTGAGTCCACAGCACTTTGACCTGTTCCTGTGCAGAAGGTGGTCTCTGGAAGTGCTACCCAGCTCGCCTAGCCCAGTCGGGGCTGAACTGTGTGAGTCCAGTTGGTGGCACTGGCTCAAGGGCGATGCTGACATGTTTCACCATTGGTGGCCCCCTCCAGAGTGATGTTTTATTGTGGGTTTATTCTGCATCATATTTTTGCCACAATAACTGTGCATTGGTGGTAGATATAGTCTACAATATTATTAGTTTTGTGATGCTTCCCTAGTGCTACCACACTACTGATGTCTGCAGGGACTGTAGCCCCACTAAAGCAGGGCAAAATAAATAAATACTAGAGAACATTTGTCCTCTGAAACATTATGAGATTTCAACAGGAAGTTGCAGGATATGCACCTACTGGAAATGAAGCAGTATAAGCACCACAAGTCTTATTGCAGGAGGAATCTCCTATGACCTCCCCAATGGCATTATGTGCACAAATAACCATGAATGCACAATAAAGAGATATCTGGAGGGGCCTAATGTTCAATTCTAAATCATACTGTCTGATTCTTCTTCACTTCAGCCTGCCGTCTCCCCACATCTGAACCTCTTTTCCTTTATTTTGCAAAATTTTAAGCAGGAATGGGGTGATGGCTTTGAAATGTGTAATGAGATGTTATAATCAGATCGTCCAGAGGTGCTCTCAGAAGCCCAACTGGCTTCAGGCATTTAGCATCACCAGTCCTAAGTGCTAGAAGAATCTTCCAGAAGAGCTTCAGCAGGCCCCCTTGCTTCTAATCTTGCTTCTTTGAGATTTGTTTATTATCAGTGCCTAAGGATGCAGTCCTAACTCTAGATCCACCAAGATGAATGACTTGGGCAGATCTCTGGCTCAGTCAGCAGGTTCCCAGCACAGCTGGAGTGCTAAACCAGCTGAGACAAGACTATTGGAATTTATACTGTTGTAAGTCCTGGAAAATGGGCATTGTAGGGGGAGTGATTGGGTGGGACCAGGAAAGGGAGACATATACTGGATCCTTACTCTGTTCAGCTCAGTCCCATGACTTGGCATCCAGTAAACTGTGGTGTTATTCAGACTTTAAGATGTGTTTTCCCTCTAGCAGGCTTAAAATGGTAGGACATAGTTTGGATGCCAGCTTAACCTCTCATACTGCTTTCCTATACTTGGAATTGCTCTCTTAAGCTTTTAAGATGAGCCAGTGATTTTTATCATTACTCTGTGTTACTTTTAAAGGTATTTTATCCCTTTTCTAAATTTTGTCATACACCACTTGGATATTTTGTACGAGGGGCTATCTAGGATTTCTTTTATATAGAATATAAATAAACGAAATAAATATATTTCCAGCAAACTATGCAAGACATAACAGAATCTGGCATAGTTTTTCCTGCTCCTGCTCACTGAATGCCTATTTACCTAATAGAGCTTACTAATGGTACTTAAAGAGAAAACCACTTACGATAATTTTACATCCGTGACAATCGGTTTTATCTTTCTAAAGTGAATGACACAATGTGGGATGTAATCCTAGAGTGACAGGTGTTGATGGCCAATTGGCAATAGTCTTAATCTGTACAAGGAATCAATGGGCAAGACTAGCCTTTTTGTTTGCCAAGGCTTCCTTCTAGCCTCTAGCAAGGAGGTAAATGAACATCTAGAAATCCAACAGCAGACCAAGTGATAGAGAAAAATACATATTTTACAGAGACCAATAGACATAGCATCTGTGTCTGTGTTTTTCTCACATGAGGTTAACAGCTTGTGTAAGTTATTTTGATGTAAGTGGCATAGGGAGAAAAATTAAAGCCTCCTCACTCATAACTGTTTTTATTGTTTCAAAGTTTAAAAGGAAAGGAAAAGTTGGGAGATCTGATGATGTGTAGTTTGGTCCTACTGGAGGTGGACAAATGGATTTGGTATTTTCTTCAAACATTTGTAAATGACAGGGAGATACAGCGAAGAGCTCTACATGTACCACCAAATTATACCAATGTACTTAGGGAATGGAAGCTGTCGGCCAGGTTACTATAGTAGCAGAAAGGTAAATTAGAGTAAGTGGAGCAAAAGGTGGGAGAACAAGAATACAGCAAGTGCCTTATTATGGTAGCATTCAGAAACCTGAGAATACAGAAGCCATGAGCCTGTGTCTACCTAGGTTCTGTGAATACAATGTTACTCAGAGAGAAGCCACTAGATTGCCAAGGAAATTTCAGGGCACAATTTGGATAATAACTGAATCATCACTTAAAAGATTATAGATCCAAATGCTAAAACAAGGGTTATGGGACTAGAGTAGTTCAGTTTAGATAAGAAAATTGCATTTCCAAATTGTGCTTAAATGCCAGTAACAGGTGAGATGTCACCCCACAAAGGTGTTCAGAGCAATGGGAAAGAGGCATGATGTTTATGACACGTATAAAGAAAATAGCCATCTTATCCAAAACATCTTCATTGGAAAATGTTGGCGAAAGTGAACATCAACATTAGTTTTTAGATATGACCCCCATGTCCTAGAAATCGTCCGTTGAAAGCAATTGCCAGCTTGATGGAACCTAAACAGAAACTGATCCAATTTGGAGACTCAACTCCCAATTTCTTCAGCAGAGTAAAATATCATACCTCAATCACCAAAGGAGGAATTTGAATGAAACTCCTCTCCTCCATATGCTTATCTCCTCTCCTCTCTTCCATATGCTTATCACCCCTAAGAGAAGAGAAGATTGTCTCTTCCTGTCTTGCTGCTCTTCATTTCACAGCAGTAGGAACCTTAACTGGAACTAATATTTTCTCTTAAAATGGCAAATTCTTAAATATTGTGCCAAGTCAAACATCTCTGATGTGGTAGGTGTTCCACATATCATATGCTGCCCATGTGCCCAGTTCAGTGCCATTGTCCACAGCCACAGATTTGAGAAATATCCTGAGTAAAGGCAGGTATCAAGAGGTAAACAGTGAAGTGGAGAAGTTTCCAGATGACAATAAATGATTCCAGATTGTAAAATCCCAAGCAAACTGAAGAACTCCAAAAGGATCATTCAAAACTAGATGAATAGACAGGTATGAGTAGATTAAGTGAAAGGGTGTGTCTCGGTAGAGGCTCTTGATCCAGCATGTCAGAATTGGGGTGGGGGTGAATTAGAATACAGTGGTACTTCGGTTAAGTACTTTGTTCTGGAGGTCTGTTCTTAACCTGAAACTGTTCTTAACCTGAAGCACCACTTTAGCTAATGGGGCCTCCCGCTGCCGGAGCACAATTTCTGTTCTCATCCTGAAGCAAAGTTCTTAACCCGAGGTACTATTTCTGGGTTAGCAGAGTCTGTAACCTGAAGCGTATGTAACCCGAGGTACCACTGTATAAAGTTAGAAGATTGGATAGTAAGAATTTGTTAATTAGCTGACAAGGTAAGATTAACCAATATTCTAAGAGTGAGGGAACACAGACAACTTGATAATTTATTTATAAGAAAGTGGAACAGGTTTGCCATGTAATGGCAAGACACAATGGTAAGACACACAACATTATTATTATTATTATTATTATTATTATTATTATTAGTCATTGAAAATGTAATAAAACAGCCAATCCCATTTTGAACTTGACAAGATGCATGAAAATCAAGCAACAATGATTGTAGGGGTGCTGGTGGTGTCTGAACTTTTTTCCTGTGAAGAAAGACAGAAGACGTTGGATCTTTTTATTTTAGCATTATAAGCTAATGTTAATGGGGGTGTTAGGGGAAGGGTAATATCTGTGGTGAGGGAAAGGTTGTAGCTGATGTGTCTCAACTATCAGTGAGTTAGGGACTTACCCCACATGCAAAGACAGGCTCTGGCAGATTGAGCAAACAAGACCAATAGTCTTGGGGGGGGGGAGATTCCAAAAGTCAAGAAGGCGGTTTCTGTACATGCTGTAGAGCAGGAATAGACAAACTCAGCCCTCCAGATGTTTTGGGACTACAATTCCCACCTTCCCTGACCACTGGTCCTGTTAGCTAGGGATCATGGGAGTTGTAGTCCCAAAACATCTGGAGGACCGAGTTTGCCTATGCCTGTCCAGTAGAGGGAAGTGAGGGGCAGATGGGGCTCATCAACTTGGGCAGGTAGCTCATCTAGCAGAAGGAAAACTCTGATCTTATACCTCCACTGCCTTGTAGGATATCTTCAGGAGAAGAAAAGGTTAAGGAGTAATCCCTACACAAATTCGGAGTCATGTCCCGAAAATGGTTGGATGGAACATTGTATGCTTCCTTTCAGCAATTCCTGCAGCCAAGCTGGTGTCAAACATCCTGCTCTGCTTTCTTTCAACCACATCAGTGAGGCTGAGGGTCTTGGCATCTGGGTAGCCCAGGACCTCCATACGCACAGCCCAGGCTTGTGCTCCGGGGAGGACACTTTGGTGCTGCTAACACAACAGTTTTACTTCACTCCTGGAGGCACTCTCAAGTGGCTCTTGAGAAAGACAGTTGCCAACCTACATAAACAGGAGAACACAACAGAGGTCTATAAAATTATGAAATGTGTACATGAAAAGGGAAGTTATCACCCTCAAAATAATATAACTCGGGGTCATCTAATAAAATTGTTTGGTAGTTCACACAAGCAAACAGAAGTCATTTTTTTCATTTAAAATTAACACGTGATATTCATTGCTCCAAGATACAGAAATAGCCACAACTGTGATGACTTTAAAAGATTATTAAATCTGGATGTGGATAATAGATCTGTTGTTTTTTGCTCTCTTAATGGGATTTCACTATTCAGAGGAAACACTATTCACTGTATACCAGAAGCTTGAGACTAACAAGGTTTCAATTAAGAGTTTCCAATGCTGGCTACTCTTAGAGGCAAAGATCTGAACTAAATGGAGCTTTGGTCAGCAATGTAATTCTTATGTGCTTAGTACACCTTGTCATCTACCACACGGGCAAGAGCTAAAAACTGTCCTCTCTCCTCAAAGCCCCCCAAGAATAAGAAACGTTGAAATACTTGAGCTCTTAAATTAACTCAGTCTGAATATTTCTCTTATATCTGCCTTTAAATAGAGCATTAGCCCGTCCCTGAATCACTTGACGCACCTAAAAATAGTTCCGCCCACATTCACAATTGGCTTGACATCACAACCTTGGAAAGAATCACCTATTACTCCAGATACAATTTGCATGCAAAGGCTATTGCTCCTGACATGACCTCTTGAAGTAGCTTCTTGGACATCCATACAACAGCTGTGAGACATTTAAATTGAGCAGGTGCATCTTTTGGTCAATGCAAAGGGGACACTAACATACAGGGTGGGTGTGTCTTACGAAACACAGCTTGAAATAATAGCAGAGGCATCGAACTACAAGCAATACAATGGGTTGTAATTCTTTCTTTTTCCTCTCTGAGCATTAGTACTTGCAGAATTAATAACAATAGGACTGCTGTCTGTTTCTGCAGCGCTATACTCCATATGCCTCATAAATTTAATTCCATTTTAAATGCACAGGAGTGTGTTTCATTTCTTGTTGACTTCGACTAAAATTCCGAGTTCTGGGTGATAATTTTTGCTCTGTAACAAGTAACCAAGAATTTGTTTAATTAAAAAAGAAAGAGTTGCGAATTACAAGTTTAATAAGCACAAAGGCAGCTACAATGAAGAGAGCAGCTGCTTTACATTCCCCCAAACAGATGGTTCCTTTCTTGTTCCATGTCGAATTCCCCCAATGGAGCATTGGTGAAAAGCAAAGGCATGGAGTGCTGTGACATTTAGATATCATACAAAGTATTAGGCATATGGATGTTTCCTGATGCCTGCATGGGGCCCAGTTCTAGAGTGCGTGCTTATTTGCCCTTGTGAGGTGACATGGCTTTAGTGGGTGGCAAAAGCTCCTTTTTATTATTTTATTTATTAAATTTGATACCACCCTTCATTCATGGATCTCAGGGTGGCTCACAGAATAAAAATACAAGATAAAAATACCTATAACATAATAAAAACAAAACAAAAACAAAACAATAATCCACCCATACGTTTAAAGGGGTATTGTATGTTAATCAGCCAAAGGCCAGGTTAAAGAACATTTTCACCTTACATCTAAAGATGTAAAATGAAGGTGCCAAGTTAACCTCCCTGGGGAAAGCATTCCACAAATGGGGAGCCACTGCAGAAAAGGTCTATTCTCATGTCAGCAATCTCTTGTGGAGGAGGCACATGAAGAAGGGCCTCAAATGACCATATCAGAGTCTGGGTAGGCTCATATGTAGAGAGGCATTATGTTCTTGAGGTACTGTGGTCCTCAGTAGATAGTGACTTCCAGAAAAACAAGACATGAGGTTACGATGCTGCAGGTTAGCAGGAAAAATCTCAACTCTAAGCAGCTTTATTGATCAGAGAAGCAGCCATCTTTGATGCTAAGATACTTCTTTGCAATTACAGATTGTAGAAGATAGAACACAAGTCAGTCAATTTGGCCAATTCTACCCATGTGCTCAGTTGTCCTGGTGTTGTCCAGGGCTCCTATGCATACGAGTGAAAGCACATTTATCTTTTGTATTGAAAAGAAGTCATATGTAAAGCCCTGTAAATTAAAAAAAAGTTTGTGTTCTTGGAAAGTTTCAACATCCCCCCCCCAAAAAAAAAAATTAAGTGGTTGAAAATGGCTGTTAAATAAATAAATAAGAAAATCTTATTGCCCAAACCAATCTGTGATCGTCAATGCTTGTATGCTAAACAATTCACTATTTCCTTTTAAAGGTGTGAAGCACATAAGGTCCTAATTCCATATAGCGACAACTTTCCCCCAAAATGCTCCAGGGCAACTTTATTCATTATGTATAAGTGAAGTATTAAAATATAATGGTGTTTATGAGGCATGTGTAGAGGTGTGTGTTGAACAGATTCAAAGATTCATCATGTCTTGTTATAAGCTAATGTGCTGGTACTTTCCAAATTGGATTTTACAAATTTGACAAAACTGCTTTCTCATTTTCATTTTATAAGCTCTGCAATGAAACGTATTTATCTTATTATTCCAGGAACTGGAGGTTTCCAAGGTAATAAATGACTCCAGTTATTAGGTTCGTCTATGTCATTTTTCTTTTCTTCTCTTTTTAAACAAAATATTACAAAGATTGCTTGAAACATGCATACTCTGCATCCAATTATCATTTACCCTATTTCTGGAATGACTGGACCAACACAGATCAGTACTTGTAGATAGATTGTGGTCATCTTCCTCTGAAGCCCTTTGCATATGTTGTATCTGGCTGAATATCTGCAGTGGGAGTTGCAGGAGAGCATAGCAGTGGCAGTGCATAAACTTATTCTGTATATTTCCATCCGTGAAATACTTTGGGCCAGTCCCAGGATTTTTTTTTCCAGAGGCAAAGGACAAGATGCCTCCAACCCCATATACAGAAGCCAGCTAGACTGGCAGGTGAATTTTACTTCAACACTGGCTGTCCCTACAGCGAATCTGGGCAAAACTTGCAAATGGGATACAGAGTAGGCTATGCGGTAAACAGAGTTCTGTCCTCCAAGGCCTCAATAGCACTCCCCTGCTGTCAGGAGCGTCCTACAAGTGAGTAGGCATCCAGTAGAGACACATGCCCAACTGGTATGTTCTCTCCCTCCTGGTCGGTTATTCGGGAGCTTCAAAAGCTTTCTCCAGCCCAAACATCACAGCGAAGAGGTATCAGCATACTTTAGGAACAGCAGAGTGTTAGCAGTCGGTGTGACAGACTCAGTAGCTCAGCAGTATTGGCTAATCTACTTGATTTACATATAATACACTCGGAGCATCTTGACTCAGCTCCTTCCTCTTTCTCATCAGACAGCAAAGAGAAAGCGACAAAGGACAATAGTCCCACATCATGGAACACAGTAATATAAACATCCTGTCTCCGTCACTTCCCACTATGTGGAATAAAAACATACACCGTGATGTGATAAAAAACAATCCCATGACTGCAAGCACAGGGCAAGAATCCTAACACCTGCCATCCCAACATCCTCTGCCTGAAGCAGCTGACTTATTCTGCAATAGGACCAAGCACATAAATCTTGTAAGATATGGTATGAAGGTTCTCTGTTAATAAATACTATACCACAGAAGTGATAATATAGCCACTAATGATTATAATCACTGAAAGCCAATACAAATCAATATGAAACTAGCAATGTACCATTGGGGGGGTTGTTTTTATTTTATTTTATTTTATTTTTAACAGTAAGCCTTATTTCTGAAATATTTTATTTTTGATCTAAGATCTTGAGGATTTTTTTTAAAAGTAAGATATGAAAAGTTAACTGCAGTCTTAATTTAAAGTGTGCATTGTTTGTTAATGACAATCTTCTCTGTTTACTTAGCAAAATAATTGAAGATGTGGTTGGCAAAATATGCAAAAGCAATCAAATTTGTGCACCTAGCATGTGTAATGTCTAATCAACAATGACTACTTCAAGCTCAAAGATTGCTAAGGGATCTCAAGTGAAAGGGAAAAAATGCAGGTTATGCAAACTGTACAAGGATTTAACCTACAAAGATTCCAAGCACTAATAAGTGTAATGCCAGTCTTTCAGGTTTACTCACCACAGGGAGCAATATATTTCAAGCAATATGTGTCCTGGATTATACATCCATGTGAAAGCCACCTTGCAGCTGGTTCAAGATCAAATGGCATAAAAAGAAAACATCCAATACAGTGGTACCTTGGTCTAAGAACAGTCCTGCTAACAAACTATTCGGGCAGCATACTCTGCAAAACCAGAAATAGGTGTTCCGATTAGTGAACCTTGCCCTGGAAGCTGAACGGAAGCTGAACGGTGGAAGGGCACCGGTGGTGAGAAGCCTCATTGGGGAAAGCATGCCTTGGTTTAAGAATGCTTTCAGTTTACGAACGGACTTCCAGAACGAATTAAATTCGTAAACGGAGATACCAGTATATAGCACATTGCCATACAAAAATAGCAAGCTATGTTGCTTTGTTTTCTGGTACAAGAAGTTCAAACATAGTACTGAACTTAGGTCAGAAATAAGATAGTTATGCTTAATCCTCGTTGAAATCATTGGGACCTGTTAGTCATTTGAGTAGGTGAAGTCCCATGCATTTCAGAACTTGATTTCTGCAGGACCTGGCATAATTACTTTTCTGGATGAAAACTGTACCCAATTGCTACAGCTGCTTTTTATCTTTTCAGTAGGTACCCATATAAATATAGGTTGTTGTCATCGGTGCCCTGTGAGTGGGAACCACCCACGCAGCCCTAAATCTGGTGCTGCTCTGTGAGGGGAATAGAGGTTTCCTAACAAACCAGCAAACTACATCTCCCGAGATTCTTTGTGGGGGAAATCATGACTACTGAAAGTGTAATGATACAGCTTTAAATGCATAGTGTGGATGATGTCTGTCTTGGGGTTGGAAACCTTTGACTCACCAGATGTTGCTGGATTACAACTTCCATCATCCATAACACTTCTTGTGCTGGCTGAGACTGATGCCCCACAGTCTCTGGAGGGCCCAGGATTCCTCAGCCCTCCTCTAAGCGATTCCAAGCTTCACACCTAAGACCAGTGCCAGTCCTCCAGCTCATGCAGCTGATCACATGGGTCCTACTGAAGTAAATAATAATAATAATAATAATAATAATAATAATAATAATTAATAATAATAATACTTTATTACTTATACCCCAGCCATCTGGCCAGGCCTCCCCAGCCACTCTGGGCGGCTTCCAACAGGATATTAAAAACACAATAAAAGATCAAACATTTAAAACTTCCCTAAACAGGGCTGCCTTCAGATGTCTTCTAAAAGTAAGGTAGTTGTTTATTTCCTTGACATCTGGTGGGAGGGCATTCCACAGGGCGGGCACCACTGCCGAGAAGACCCAGGTATTAAATCAGGTTTTATCTCCCAGTTTACATTTATTTCCTCCTAATCCCTTCCCGACTGTGGAAATGTAGTTTATAAACTCAGTTGGGCAGAGACTTGCATTCGTTCTGCCAGAAAGCACTGCAGCACACTGACAGTCAGCTGGTGAGGAAGCCGCTCGGGCACCTGGGGTGATGCGTGCAGGGGCGGGGCAAGGGCGGGACGAGCCACCCATAGGGGCGGGGCACATCACGGGGCCTCCAAAGTCTGCCTGTCTCCTCCCACTGAGGCCGCCCTACAGCTGTGGGGGGGAGGCAGCGATGGACCATTTGGGCAGCACGGAGCCTGCGGGCGCCCAAGCCACTGCAGGAGAGACGCGTGGCTCAGGTGCGCTGCAGGCCCCACGGTGAGTGCCGCCCAGCATTCTGTCACCCCCCTCAGTGGTGACACCAGGGGCAGCCCTCACCCATCACACACACCCTTCCTCCCCCCCCCCCCCGCTGACAGTGTAATACATATTCAAATAACCATAATGGATAAAATGACCACTTTTCAGAAGAAGAAGAAGAAGAAGAAGAAGAAGAAGAAGAAGAAGAAGAAGAAGAAGAAGAGTTTGGATTTGATATCCCGCCTTTCACTCCCTTTAAGTAGTCTCAAAGCGGCTAACATTCTCCTTTCCCTTCCTCCCCCACAACAAACACTCTGTGAGGTGAGTGAGGCTGAGAGACCTCAGAGAAGTGTGACTAGCCCAAGGTCACCCAGCAGCTGCATGTGGAGGAACGGAGACGCGAACCCGGTTCCCTGGATTACGTGACTACTGCTCTTAACCACTACACCACACTGGCTCTCACATACTTTTTATGAGTGTTTCTGACTTCAAGGAGACAGTACTGTCATATAAGTTTCTAGAAAATTGTAACCTAAGTGAGTATGAAGAAGCCAGTCCTTGCTGTCTATTTCCAATTAAAATTTCACAGCATGTTAATACGGTAAATTTAATAACAGAATTCCATTGAATGTAAAGATGGATCTCAGCACTTACATGAGGCTGTGCCTTTCATTATTAAAGCATTATAAAACGGATGAGTTAGAAAATAGCCTTATTGATAGATAAACAAAAAGACTAATGGACTGATGGTTTGTTACAGCTACCCCTTTAGCCATCTTATCTGAAAGATAATGGACTTAGTTGAGGAACAGCCAGGTGCAAAAGACTGCAACACACAGCTAATATTAATATTTATTTGTCACTTCTTATTTTTTACTGTGCATGGTACCCAGGGTTCAGAGCCGTTTCTCAGTGACAGCTGAAGCAGACCCCTTGAGATGTACTTCCGTTTCATTTCCCATGTAGAGCAAAATCCTGCTCTGTTTATAGATATAGAAGGCAAATCTGGAAACTGTGTGTATCTCTCTCTGTGTGTGCAGTGGAATCCACTGTGTTTGCGCATATTGATACACTGCAACCCAAGTGCTGGATCAGAATGATTAAGTTCAGAATAGCTTGCCTATTCTACGTCTATGCCCTTGCGCAGGCCTGTCTGTCTATTTAGCTACACCAAACACATACCATACAGGCACATCTTTTTAAATGTCACCTGAAAGTCCTTTCAGATCCAGATTCAGGTCTCCTTAACTTGATCCTAATTTATTTCACATTTCACATTAAATCAGTTCACCTTCCTGAGAGAATATTGGAAACACAAAGTAATGGTTCATCATGTTAACTTTTAGGTGCTTTTTTGGAACATCCTCCCTCGATTAAAGATGGTGTAAGAATCTGCTTTATCAGTTTTGCTTTTTGATAGATAATTGGATCTTCAGGTGCAGCTCATCCTGTGCCTCTATAGCTCTTGCCCTATCCCACCTGCTTCACCTCTGAAGGCCAGGTAGGGATGGGGGAGAAATTCAGTTCAGTTTCCATTTAAAGGCAGATCTTCTGAAGTCACACTTTCTAAAGCAATACGCAGCCTGAACACGGCATCCTCTCAAACATGCCATTCTTCAAATGTTTCAGGGCAGCTCTCCAGCTTGGTAATGTGTTTTAGAATGCATGTATCAAAATGTGCATGAAATTTATATGTTCTCGAACATAACATACAGAAATGCATTGGAAAATTGCATCCAAAATGTGTACGTTAGCCGAAATTCACATTAAAATGCTATCAATTTTCATCCGCAAACTGTTGTGAAAATGTGGATAATGTTTTATGATTAGAATGCTAAGAGAAACTGAAATTCACCCATCCCTACTGAATTCAGTCAATGTAGAAAATACTGCATTATATGGAACAGTGTTCTGACTTATACTAAGGCAGCTTATTCCTGTGTTCCCTGTGTCCAATTATATTCGAGAGATCAAAGCATACACATTTTACAGTGTGTTTTTCTTCCCTTTACTGATAAGATTATTTCTGAGAACCAAAAATCTTTATGTTAGATCATGAACTGCTAGCTACAGATCATCTAGGTGTGTTTAGTTTAAGCCTTGAAGATGTTGACGGAACAAAGAAACCAGGTCCATTAGAATACCCGCCCCCCAACAGAAGACATGGTTCAAAATCCTGCCAATTAAATGTGGGAGGAAACCTGCATAAGTAAACAGCTGTTTGAATTCTCAGATTAATTGTGTTCCAATCCCTTACATGCTTTTGACTCACAGACAATTTTATTACAGCATTATTTTTTATATGCCTCTGATTTTTTAAGAGAACAATTGGTGAGTTGGGACCCCAGGCAACCCGTTGCAATACAGGAATCTCAACTAAAGCATCCATTACAGATGGCCATCCACTCCATCTTGCATGTGGCAATTCCTTCCACTGCTCCTCTTGCCACATTTCTAAAAGTTGCCATCATTGATACTATTTTCTCAACTCTTAATGGAATGCTTCAAAGACTTCTCTAGTGAGATACAGCCTTCCTTTGGAGGATCCTGTTGCAGTTCCATATACTTTGAAACTGCTCGTATAATTGTCATGCCTTCGGAAACATTTCTTACTGAGCAGCAATTCCTTTCTCAAAGCCACCCAGAAGCGAACCAAAGTACATGAAAGTTCCCTTGATTTCAGTTGAAGAGTAAGCATGAGTTTAAATATCTACCATTTTAATCAATGGGACTTAAAAGGGTTTTCACTTCATAAGCACAGTAGTTAGGAAAAGAGCTTCACTGAAGCAGTGAAATAAAATGTCCTAGCCATATTTGGTCTGGATTAAAGAAACAGTGCAGTGCAACAGTAAATGGGTAGAATGGTTCATAAGTATCAATGGAGGAATGGTAAAGCAGATTTGCTGACATTTGTAAATAAGAGAGAGTACTTAGCACATCAGATTATTGCACCCTGGTCAAATATGCCATTCTTGAAAGTAGAAATGGGGATGAAATTTGTTTTTGTTTGCATAGAAATGTGAAACTACCAAATTTGCATTTCTTCAACCATTACTGAAAAAATAGCTATCCTTCAAAATGCTCACTTCTTAGAATTTGGGTGAGGCAGTTCTCCAGTGAAACAATGTGTACAACATACATTCTCCTATCAGAGAATGTGCCTAAAATGCATATATTAGTGCTAACAACATTCAGAAAAGGCATTATATCTATAAGTCACCTTGAGCCAGGGGAGAATGTGGAATGTGGGGTATAAATAAATATATGATAACCATTATATTTGGGGAAACTACTTCCAAAAATGTGTATATTAGTCACAACTACATACAAAAATGTGCTTAGTAGGAAAGAAGTGGATGGGTTTTCATAAGCAATTTGTTAAACAAAATCATAACTTGCTGCAGAAACATGGAGAACTGAATTTAAAATTGAAGAGAGAGAGAGAGAGAGAGAGAGAGAGAGAGAGAGAGAGAGAGAACCAAAATTGACAGAACCATCCATCCCTAGAGAAGACTGAGGGGAAAACATGATACTGCCCTTCAAATATGGTAAAGTAAAGACTTGTCTCATGCTGACCCAGAGTGCTGGGCTGCTTATAATGGTCCTAAGTAACAAATGGGCAGAATATCTTGATGATAAGAGCAGTTTCTCAAGAATACAATTACTGAGAAGAGTAGTGGTAGCTAGGTCATGGGAGATCTTCTAGCTGTCCGCCATCTTCCTGGGGACGCTCTAGTTCTTGATTTCTTGCATCAAGCAGGGGGTTGTAGAAGGATTGCAAGCCCCCACCTCCAATCCCGTGAATATTGCCTCTTGCCAAATATGAACATTTTGAAACAAAGTTTCAAATGCATGAAAAGCATTCTTGATCACACCAAGGGAAAAGCGTCCATGTTAGCAAAAGGAAGTCCATTGTATTTGAACAGAATTCATACTCAGCATGGTGTAGATAAATGAAGAAGTTTCCAGGGGTGCAAGAGAGTAGCAAATTCTGTGCTGTACTGTGAGATAATAAAAGGAATTTACAGACATGAGGAGATCAATGTACCTGGAAGACAGACGTTTAATTTAAAAAACAAAACATTTTGTTCTTAGCAGCTTCTAGTTGACTGCCACATTCTTCTGGAGAACAGTTGAGGTCCAATGTTATATCCATTCAGAGCCCAAGAAGGAGCCAGAATCCAAACACTGACAGGCTCAGACTATAGGAGCCACTGCTGTGAAGGTTTCTGCTAGTGTAAATTGCTTTCTCAGTTACACTTGGACTCATGACATAACACTGTTGGGTGCTTCATGTCCTGCCACAAGGAGCTAATTAACTACTGACATATCTTCTCTGCCAAATCCTTGTCCTTTCTGTTCTTACTTTGAGTTTCTTGTTAGGGTAATTTAAATATTTTGCATGTTAAGAAATCTGACCCATGCTCCACTGGGACTTGACCTTGCTTTCCTGCAGTTTGTATCCTACTGTTCTCAAGTCTGGGAGAAAATACCCTCAAATAAGCCTCTGATACCAATTTGTGATGCCTTTTAAAAGCTTTTTATTGAGAGCTGTGTTAAAAAGCACCTTATGGTCCTGCTTCTCTTCAAAGTATATAAGCTGAATTTCATGAGCCTCTCACCATATGTTCTTCTTCAAAGCTCTAAATTATACATCATTTCTATTTCTCTGAACTCTTTTAAATGGAGTTATATAGCTAAAGGCAATGATGCCCGTTGGATTCCATGGGAACTGAGTGCATTAAAGCAGAAACCAGGATTGGTCCCGTGTTTCTTATGTAACCCTCCAACAATTACCACTGAACGACTTGCAGCACTTTAAGCTGTTAGTGAACTACTGTCGCTAAAATGGCCTCTGACTGAAAAGTTCACACTAAACCTAAGTATATATTTTGGTTTGCTCTTTTGTTATTTTTAAAAGAGCAAAATAATTTTCACTCTTGAAAACAGATATTTTTAAGCTGTGTTGTTTTTCAGGTTCTTAAAAGCAATACAAAAGTATGACATTTCTTCTGAAAGGCATTTAAGACAGAACCCTCCCCACAAAAAGCTTCCATAGAAATGAACTAGAATTGTTGGTAAATCATTTCAATTGTATTGAAGCAGCAAGCAATCATGGGAACTGTGAAACATTGCTAAACAAGCTATAGCTTAGGGCCCCACTCTCTTAGGGGCTCCAAAAAAATTTAAAGGGGGGAAAAACTGGATGTACATTTCTAAAATATAAGATAAAAAACTAATAAAATAAAACATTTATGTGCAAATGGCTTTAGATATCTATTAGGTCCATAAATTACCATATAGCATATATTCAACACCAAAAACAGTGACAATTTGTTGTTGACAAAGGACAGCTGGATATATAAAGGGCCCCATTACCTTCAGTAGCTTAGGGTCTCATCAAACCTAAATCCAGCCCTGCTAATACTGAGCAGGACCATTGGTACATCTAGCTCAGCAGGGTCAATCGGAAGTGGCTCTCTGGAGTTTCAGCCAGGAGATTTTCTTAGGTCTACCTGGAGATACTGGGAATGGAACCTGGGACATCCTGAATGCAAAACATGTACCCAGAAGTCTCTTCTCCCAGCATACATCCTGTGAACGACTTGAATTGGCACAACTGGGCCCGTATAACTCATGGAACTGGGTTTAACAGCCTCACGATACAGACATGATAGGAATATTGCTGACATCTTTCCAGGACCCAACCATAACCCCACTGTTGTTGTTACATCAACTGCTACCAATGACAGTACTGTACAAGGAGTTGTTCCCTCTGCCCAAACAACAGGGCAGTGGTGTCACACAAGGACACTTATGGTGTGTGAAAGGACAAGTGGCCAGGGGGACCATCAGAGGAAAGTGGATACAATCCCTTTCCCCCTCACCCACACTCTGTCCACAACCTTTTCCTTGTTGTTAATACTTTGAGAGAGGTGTTTTGCTGGAGGCAGCTGAGCTGTTGTGTCCTGTTCAGGGAGGCACCATTGCTCAAGGGCAGAGCTCATGCTTTTGCGTAGCCAAGTTCTCAAGTTCAATCCTAGCCATCTCCTGGTAGCTCTGGAAAAGTCCTTGTCTGAAACTCTGGAGGTCAGTTTAGATCAGTGGTTCCCAACCTTTTTTTGGCCATGCCCCACCTAAGCATCTCTACAATCCTGACACCACCCCTCAGTGACATATAATTATTATTGTTCAAAAAGTGAACTCCTATTCACATGGAGCAAGTCTAAAAGGCCTGTTATGTACTAAGCTTAGATCCTAGAACAATAGGCAAGTAGGATCCTAGAATGCAACAACTGATTGGCTTGCAGGAAAAGACCAATCAGGCTCCAGGAGGAAGTTAATTAGCCTACTAGGCTGGTAGGATCGTAGAATGCAACAACTGATTGGCCTGCAGGAAAAGACCAATCAGGCTCCAGGAGGGAAGCAGAATCAGCCAATCAGCCGGGACTCATTGTGTAAATAATGTATATAAAAGCCTGAGCTTTGGTGAGGCAAATGAATCACTGTTTTACAAGCTGCAATAAAGAGCATGAAATCCACTACAGGACTCTGAGTATATTTCGAGGCCATTAACTGTTAATAACTCATTCTAAAATTACCCCCTTAAAAATCAAATTGTCCCCCTGTGGGGCGTGTGCCCCACATTGGGAACCATGGATTTAGACAATACTGAGCTTGATGGCCCTGATGTTCTGATTTGGCTTTGAGTAAAGCAGGTTCCTGTCTTCATGTATTTCTCTGTGTGCTTCATCAGAGACTATTTCAGCATAAGAGAAGACTTTGTGAGATATTTTAAGTTTTTTTTAAAGCACTTTAGAATAAAAAGGGTGACAGGTGACTAACAGGCCTTAATTTAAAACCAACTATTTAAAATGGAAGGGGGTGATTATTACCATTGTTGAGCTGATAAATGCAGCTTGCTTCAGCCTGTGCAATCCTAGCAGTACAACTGAAGTGGAAATGGCTTCCGCTGGAAGAAACGGTATGAAACCATCAGCTTCTGAAGTCTGCCTTGCAAAGCGTGTGAAGTTTAGATAAGCACGCTGGTTTTCAGATGCTTAGCTAAGCGTGACCTTTAATAGTTGGAATTGCCATATTTCGTATGGCGGGTATTGCTCAGATCCTTCCCTCTGCCAACAAGCTTTCAACTCGCCTCAGATAAGGAGGCATCTTAAACAGCTCATACTGAAAGGAAAGCAGACAGGTGCGGTGACAGCAGGACCCTTGTTTTTTGACATTATGTAGGTGGTAGAGGAGCTGTTTGCGACAGATTGCAGGACGAGGAGGAAGTGACACAAACATCCTGTTCTCAATTTCACAGAAAGAGAAACAGAAAACAACAGCCGAGCTCAATTTGTGAGCTCACAGTTGGTTTGCTCTCTCAGGCATCATCTACCTTTGACTCATGCACAAGTGCTCGACAATCTGTCTATCTCTCATATCTGTACAAAAGCCATACGAGTTAATTCACGATTATTCCCATTTTACAGATGGGGAATTTAATCTGAGGAACACTGGCTACAATTCAAGGGACTGGAAGTGGGACAAGGAATGTCATTTGTCTTCTGTCCATGTCTGGATGTACAAAACTCTGCAAGCAAAGCACACAATAAGCAGTATGATAGAGAAGCCAATGAGGCAGTTTGTTTACAAGAACTTCTGTTGCTCTGTTTTTCTGTCCACTATCTATGTTTGGATAATTTGAGGTGCTTTGTTGACTCAGCGCGATTCACTTTGCTGTCACCTAACTGCAAAACCAGATGCCAGTGATGCCAAACAGGCTTTTCCAAGTATACAACAGGTCTTATATTAAACTAGTTTTGAAAACTATGTTTAATCCTCTCAGCAGTTGATTCTTTCTCAACCCGATGCTCCTCTCTCTGACTTTGTGGTAAACCCCTACTATGCTGAGGAAATGATTAATTAAAAGAGAGCGCCCATTCAGTGTGAGCTTCTGAGTATATAAGAGAAGACCACACAACCTATTCATGGTTTATTAATCTATAAATAAGATGAATATGGCATGGAAAGTACAAAAAATGATGCAGCAAGGGACTTAAAACTGAGCAGTCTCAGCTTGGCTAAGGTAAATCTCTGAAGCAAACATAATATACACAGTAACTAAATGCAAAAAGATTACATCAGTTGAATATGACAGAAGAACACAGCCAGCAATACAAAGTGGTTTTTTTAATCTGTATTTTTATCTGTTTGTTCTTATATTGTTTTAATTCTACTATAGTTTAATTACATTTTAATTTACGTTTTATATGTTTTAAATTACGTTTTATATGTTTTCGGGGGAAAGAGATATAAATCAACAACAACAACAACAACAAATATTCATCTAGATTCTGTTTCTGAGCTTCCCATAGGCATCTGGTTGGCTACTGTGGAAACAGGTTGTGGAGATAGATGGGCCTTGATTTGGTGAAGCAAGACATTTCTTATGCATTTGGGTGATAGATGCTGCACAGGGAAGTTGGTCATTTATTCAGACTTACAGCTGTCTTCTCATCTGTAAATGTTGGCAGGTGATTCAGCACAGGCAAAAGGAAGTACTTGGAAATTACTTTAATGAGCCTTACTTCTGCATAGAGATGGCTAGGATTGCAACCTTAACCACTATAGGCTACACCAGCTTTCTAGGAATTTTGTTTGTTGCTTTTGTCAAAGTATAAATTGTGAAGCATCATGCAATTTAGGACCAAACTCTGGGGTCTATTTTGGGGTGCGTCTTTTAAAAATGATGGTGGCATAAAATGTTTTTTGTAAAAAAAATCTATAATTGTTCTGTAAATGAAAAATCAATATGGTTGATAATAAGTTTGCTTACATCTGATTTTGTGTTGCCATGCCCCTGAAATTCCACCCGGAGCAGTATTTGGTGGAAAGGTGGGACAGAAATTCAACGAGTGAATAGATAAACTTCAAAGCAGTGCATAATCAACAACTGTTAGCTTTTACCAATTGTGACTTTCAATTGGGACTTCGTTATTATGCAGACCTAAAGAGGTTTGCTAAAGTATACAGTTTAGTAGGTCCACATTGACAGAATTAAAGGTGAACATGTAACAAAGCTGCAAAATTTAAGCATCTTCAGAAAGCTATCATAGTCCTTGCATTTAGCACTGCCTGGTAAAGTACTCAGCCCAGCCTAGCTTCGTGCAGTCTTGCAATTTAAGGGGAGTTAGAACAAAAAAGGGACGCGGGAGGCATTGTGGTCTAAACCACTGAGCCTCTTGGGCTTGCCAATCAGAAGGTTGGTGGTTCGAATCCCTGCACCGGGGTGAGCTCCCGTTGCTCGGTCCCAGCTCCTGTCAACCTAGCAGTTCGAAAGCACACCAACAAAAAACTGTCAGGGGTCCTTTACCTTTACCTTTTTTAGAACAATAAAACAATAAATTAAATCAACAAAACGGAGCACTAAAAGGAATAAAAAAGTAAAACCGAAGAGGGAATAAAAACAGGTACTGTACTAAGAACTGGTTATAGAACAGAGACTTGCATTAGAGTTGGCCTTAGAACTCTAAATCCTGCTCCAAGCACTCGGCAGCCATCTTCTAAGATTCTGTTTGCATAACCACAGCTCTGCTTCAGTTTATTTTCATTGCTGCTTTCATTGTGGTAAAATGAGCCATTTCACAGGGAGGACGTACTAAGAAAGAGTAGGCCCTATTAAAAAAACCTCCAGATCGTTGGAAATAGCTATACTTATACTTTAATTTAAAATATTTGTAGCATTCATATAGCTCTAGTTTAAGACCTGAAAATACTTTGATTATTGCCTTAATTTGAGTGAAAGACAAGGTGACTAGTTCAACTTCTGCCATAACTAGATAGGTAATTCCCCACGAAGTGCTCTGCAGGAGGCTGAGGTGCCTGCGGTTCTCCATTTGCAAAATGAGGAAGTTATACTTAATTACCTTCTTCCTAGGAAGTTGTCAGAATTGTCAGAATTGGCTTGAACATGTCATTTTTTCCATTTTTTAAAAAACCCTTCCATTATTGCCATCTCTTGAGGAAGTACAAAAGATTTAACATCATAGAAGTGTTAATAGAGGCTTTCATTCAACAGCTGTTTACTGAAATATTACGTGCTATTGATCTTAAGTAGGTGTTTACTCATGAGGAGAAATTAGTCATGCTACATTATGTTGTGATTAATGTGATTTGACTGGTGTGTGTTCATAAATGCCACCAATTCTGCACACTTACATGAAGGCTTAGGAAATATGCCAGCTGACACTTTGAACTGCTGATTTTGGAGACTGCCTGGTCAATGTGTAGCTGAGCAGCAGTGAACAGAAACTAAATCGTTTGAGAAAAGCTTGAATGAACTAGCTGTATATATCTGAAAGGAAAGGGGGGAATGAGGGAATACCTTGAAAGTATGCTGAATTTAATGGGATAGTGGTTGGACATTGAAGCTACTGAGAAAAGGGTGGAAGAACATGGTAGATATCAGAACAAACTTCCTAGTTATATGAGCACCTCAACAACAGAGAAAACTCTCTAGGGAGACCTAATCTCCTTTCTTGGAACTTTTTAGGGAAGTGTTGTACTTGCATCTGCCAAGGATGACTGAAGTGGAGAATACATTTTTTAAAAAAAAATAAGGTCTTTGTTCCAAGTAGCTCTGTGGGCCAGTTTATAAAGAACATGCATATGTGAAAAACTCACATTCACCCAGGGAATTATGGGTATGGATGCAACAATTTCTATTATTGTGGTGGCCATTTTTCTAGCCTCCTAAGTCCCAGGAATTTCCCCTTGGCCATATTTGTCCCTGTTTGCTGTACACACTACAGTTCTTGACACAAACACATGCATGAGTCTGCATATAAGTAAGCCTCTAAATACAGAAGCTAGAGCCCTCTGACAACAACAAAAATCCTACTATTATTATTATTGCTGCTGCTGCTGCTTGCTAGTTTTATTTAAGTACTGCAAAATTACGCAACTCAATGTAACCTCTCAAATGTAGTATTTTTTATTTTATTTTATTTTGTATTCCTGTAAATGGGCCATTGCCAGTAAGCCAGACAGTACTCTTTGGCCCAGATGCCATTGATCACTGCTAAAGAATCCAGCAAAATGTAAAGATCAAATAAAAAATGATTGCACTAAAAATAAAGGAAAGTAAAACAAATCCTCTATTCAAAGTAGTTCAACATAATAAAACAGAAGTATTAATTATGAAACCAAATGAAATGTTATGGAACATATACAGAAAGGCCACTCTAGAGGCCAAGGTCATAAAACACTGTATTTATTCCTTATTTATAACATTTGCGTCTTACCCTTCTTTTAAAGTGCTTAGGGTAGTGTAAGTAAATTTGTCACCATGTTATCCTCAGAAAGATTTTCTTTCCCAAATTAATTAATCTGCTGAGTGTTACAGCTGAACAGGCGTTCTTTGAACCCCATGCTAGAAACAAAATGCTGGCAGCAATGTCCATAATTACCCCAGTATTAGATGCTTTGTCTCTTTAATATACAGTTCTGTCTCAGACACTATAATAACAGTAATATTTCTGTGCCTCAAGCAGAAAATATAAAAAGTGCTACCCATTGTTGTAAAGGGATAATAATAAACAACAAAATGGCAGTTTGCTACTTTTAATGGTACCACCAAATATGTCCCCTAAGGCAGGGTTCTTCACCTTTGTCACATGTCTGGGAGAGTAAAAAAAACCCTCAAACCTTTCACTCAAACCGTATCTTATCACCTTAAAAATAATGTGAATAAGTCCTTGCAAGAGCTCACAGGCAGATAGACTTTGCGAAGTATGGAATGTATTTATTACTCAACTCTTAATGAAGCCCCTAATTGGTATAATTGTTGTGGTCCAGATTTCCCCTAATTATTGGCCTCATGGCAGCCATTGCCAATTAATAATATGTAATAAACTTGTACATTATGTACAACAGTTCTTTTGGGATTCATTTTGTAACATGTCACTGAAACTTACATTTATGAAATAGATGGCCTTTCCCAATAGAATATTTCTTGTTCTTTCTCCTGTTTCACTCTATACCAGATGCTCCTACCCTTAAATGAGTAAAGTGCTGTCATCTCCACATATAGAATGATTTCCCCCTTGTCATATTACAGGAATCAATTTCAAGTTCACATATAACATTATTTTATCCAGAGATGAAACATAGTCTAGCACTTAATGGGGACTAAGAATAGAGATTCTATTCTTGATTCTGCACAGATTTGATGTGAGATCTTCAAATGCTTAACACAGACCTTCTCATTTCCTGGTTTGCCAAAGGGATAATTGTTCATTATTCATGTTCCAAGACTCAGTAGGAAATGCACTGTAGACAGATATGAGGACAGACTAGTATACAAAGAGAGAGAGATTGGATTGAGGAGAATTATTCAAGATTGTTGAAAGACTGCAATTCAGTGTGTAAACTGATGCATATTGGAGCAAAAAAAGATCTAAATTTCTCTCTCTCTCTCTCTCTCTCTCTCTCTCTCTCTCTCACACACACACACAGAGGACCTGAATTGGCAATGACTAAATTTCAAGAATCGGTCCTTGGGGTTGGAGTGATTATCTCAGAAATGTTGACCCAGTGTGTGGCAGTTTTACCAAAAAAGGCATCAGGGATCATCAGGAAAGGGAATAAAAATGAAACTTCCAATATCATAATGACATTATACAAATCTATAGTGCAACTGCACTTGGTATGCTGTGTGCAGTTCTGCTCACCTGAAACAGGATGCTGTAAAGCTGGGAGGTTCACAGAAGCACAATTAATATGGTCAAGGGGATGGTGCAACTCCCCTATGAGGAAAGTTTCGACATTTGGGGCATTTAGGTAAAGGTAAAGGTACCCCTGCCCGTACGGGCCAGTCTTGACAGACTCTGGGGTTGTGCGCCCATCTCACTCAAGAGGCCAGGGGCCAGCGCTGTCCAGAGACACTTCCGGGTCACGTGGCCAGCGTGACAAAGCTGCATCTGGCGAGCCAGCGCAGCACACGGAAACGCCGTTTACCTTCCCGCCAGTAAGCGGTCCCTATTTATCTACTTGCACTTTGATGTGCTTTCGAACTGCTAGGTTGGCAGGCGCTGGGACCGAGCAGCGGGAGCGCACCCCGCCACGGGGATTCGAACCACCGACCTTTCGATCAGCAAGCCCTAGGCGCTGAGGCTTTTACCCACAGCGCCACCCGCGTCCTTTTGGGGCATTTAGCTTAGAGGAAAGGTGAGTAAAATTAAGTGTGATGTGGAGGAGGACGTGGGTAAGAATACGTTTCTCTGTCTGAATATTAGAACTCAGGGACATCCAATGAAGCTGAATGTTGGAAGACTGGGAACACAGAATGTTGGAAGGAAGTACTTGTTTACACAGAGCATTGCTAAGCTATGGAGTTTGTTTGAATAAAAGAGAATGAGAGAAATTCGTGGAGGTTCATGCTGTCAGTGGCTACTGGGAACAATGTTCTACCTCCACTGGCAGAGGCAATATGCCTTTGAATGCCAGTTGCTGGGAATCACAGGTGAGCAGAGCACTGTTGCACTCAGGTTCTGCTTTCAGGCGCTCACATGGACATTTGTGAGAACAGAGTCCTGGACTAGATGGGCCCTTGGACTGATGCAACAGGGAACTTGTTAGGTTCTTAAGTGCATATTCAGTTTTCAGTTAGAGACTTCAATAATAATACATATAGCAGTTTTCTACATTGGTCACAAATTTCTACGTACATGTTCTCAGCGATCCTTCCATGAACTCTGACACTACCCCCCCTCCCCACTACAGTGGTATCTCAGGTTAAGTACTTAATTCGTTCCGGAGGTCCGTTCTTAACCTGAAACTATTCTTAACCTGAAGCACCACTTTAGCTAATGGGGCCTGCCGCTGCGCCGCCGCTGCACGATTTCTGTTCTCATCCTGAAGCAAAGTTCTTAACCCGAGATAATATTTCTGGGTTAGCGGAGTCTGTAACCTGAAGCATATGTAACCTGAAGCGTATGTAACCCGAGGTACCACTGTACTACTACTACCACCACTACTACTATTGTTTATACCCTGCCCATCTGGCAGGGTTTCCCAAGTCAGTCTGGGCAGCTTCCAGCAAAATATAAAAAATAATAAAATGTCAGACATTAAAAACTTCCCTGAACAGGGCTGTTGTTTTCTAAAAGGATGTTTTCTAAAAGTTTGTAATTCTTTATCTCCCTGATATCTGATGGGAAGGTGTTCCATAAGGAGGGCACCACTGCCGAGAAGGCCCTCTGCTTTCTACAAATGATGGAGCTTTGGCACTTGCCTAAATTCACCTTGTGAGTTCATGCTTAAATGGAGATTGAATCAGGGATTTATACCTCTTAACTACTATACAAACAACAACAACAACCAGAAGCTGGTTGCATTTAAATTAGCAATATATTTTATTTATTTCTTCTTTGGGAGATAAAGGGCTACTTTAGAGAAGGGTAGGAGGAGGCAATGCTTACTAGTACTGTTCCAGAACCTGACCTCCAGTTTCCTGAAATATGTATTCCTCCCCAAGGAGGCTTCCATGTGTTTGCCTCATGCATGGAATTTCTTTAAGATCAACCCCATGCCTATCAAAATTATATTGTATTGCTTCAAAGTGGCTGAGGGTGGTGTCTGTTTCTTTCCATTAAAGATTTAACTAGTATTCTACCCAGCTACTCAGATCTGAAAAAGCCCATAGAAATAATTACATCATGATGTCTTTGATCAAAACAGAGAGAGTGACTACTGAGTGTCTGCGAATCTCTGTTTTTCTTGTGTTATGATTCCTTGTAGACTTCATGCTCCAGGGTTGAGAAACGACCCCAACCATATTAAATAGATTCATATTTTGATGAAAGGTATCTCTTGTCAAATGGGCAATCTTTCGTGTGTGTGTGTGTGTGTGTGTAAACAGAACCTACAAACCCCATGAAGATTCTGCTCATTCCTGCATGAAGTTCTTTTTTGACTATCCTTCATTGATTAATGAGAAACAAAATTGCATTTGAAAATTTTCAAAGGAGGGCAGAAACCTTTTGGTGAAATTCTCTATGGTATTCTACATATGGTTTGTGTGTTGTACTCACCTCACTTTTGCCAAGTGTTAATTCAACAATCCACCTCATCAGCGGTCAGCACTCTGCAGCCTTCGCAGTGCCTACAATTCCTGAAAACACCATTGCATCCTTGTCTGGGCTTTTCTTCAAGAAAGACAGGGGTCCTGTGTCTGCTATGTACCTTAGAACTCTTGAAGGAAATCTTTTGTACTTAAAAAAATCATTAGATTAATATTGAAGCGTGAAAATAATCGCTTAGAAATGAAAGTAAACATAGTAGGATTGGACTAAGCGACTTTCTATAGATGTATATTTTGCTGTAGAAGGATACAGTTCCTTTCACACAGCATCCCCCATGCTTTGTAGATATATTAAGAAGGAAATAAAGCTAGCCTTCGTTGAATGAAATGATAAGGAAGAACAGTTCTATGTTAACATATTTTCTGTCCTGTCTCTTGGGAGAAAGCACTTGAAAATAACCATCTGTTTAAATAACAAAAAGGTCTAATTGGAAAAGCAAGAGCATTTAGCTTCTGAACTTTTAATTTTTCTCAAATGGGAGATATTGCATATCTAGAGTGTGGCTTGTTTCTCTTTGTCAATAGGAAATAAATGCTTGGATGGATGACACTTTCACCCCTCATAGAGAAAAATCCCACAGGATAAACTAAGACAAAAGCAGCAGCAGCAACACCCCAAACCAGCTCCCGTATTTTTTAGGCACTGAAATGAAACACAACTGTGCCAAATTATCATATAAGACTGGGAGCTTTCTCAACAATAATATGTGCTAAAACAGCAGTGCAAACATTCTTGTTTTGAATTCATTTGGCTAATTGGTCCCCTTTGAAAAGCAGCTATACAACATGTTATCAAGAAGTCTCCATTAGATTTTTTGAGGAAGAAAGATAATTGATTTGACAGCATGCAATTACTGTTAAATAATTTTAATGCAATTCCTCTGTGGTTCAGTACAGGTTCCAGAGCTTCAGCTCAAAAGATGCATTTAGAAAAACTCCTATATTTAGTAGAAATAATAGATTTAACCAAAGCTTTCTCCCTATTTCTGAAAAGAAAACACTTCACTGTGTCCTGTCACATACTTCATACTTCTTCTAAAGGTGATTGGGATCCTACTAGTAGTCATCCGGGATGAAATTCATTTTGCACATCATTTTCAGTAGCAAGAGAAACATTTTAACATAAATCCTAAGTCGTATTCGTAAACAGTATTTTCAATGTGATAACTTGAGAAATGATGTAGTCATAAATAAGTTTGCAGATGGCCAAGCATGCAAAAGGAAGGGAGATAGTAGTAATGGGGGACTTCAATTTGTTGGATGTCAAACTCAGCCAAGAGCATAAGGTCAAACAGATTCCTCACTGGCCTTGCAGACAACTTCGTTGTCCAGAAAGTGGGAGAAGCAACAAGAGGAACTGCCATTTTAGATCTGGTCCTAACCAATGTTGATGACCTGGTTAGTGGGGTAGAAGTGGAAGGATCATTAGGCGCAAGTGATCATGCTCTTCTGAAGTTTACTATACATCGGAAAGGAGCAGCCAAGCATACTAGGACTCAATTTCTTGACTTTAAGAAAGCCGACTTCATAAAACTTAGGGAAGTGCTGGCTGAGATCCCATGGACAGTAATACTAAAAGGAAAGGGAGTTCATGATGGTTGGGAGTTTGTTAAGAGGGAGATAGTAAAAGCACAACTTCAGGCAATACCAATGAGACAGAAACATGGAAGGTGCCTAAAGAAGCCAGGGTGGCTATCTAAAGAACTTTTAACTGAGTTAGGATTAAAAAAGGATGTGTACAAAAAATGGAAAAGGGGGGAAACCACCAAAGAGGAATTCAAACAAATAGCCAGCATGTGTAAACACAAAGTCAGAAAAGCTAAAGCACAGAATGAACTCAGGCTTGCTAGAGAGGTTAAAAGCAACAAAAAAAGGCTTTTATGGGTATGTTCGTAGCAAAAGGAAGAACAAAGAAACAGTGGGGTCACTCAGAGGAGAAGATGGTGAAATGCAAACAGGGGACACAGAAAGGGCTGAACTCCTCAATGACTTCTTTGCCTCAGTCTTCTCCGATAAAGAAAACAATGCCCGACCTGAAGAATTTGGAGCAAATGATTCAGCAGAGGAAACACAGCCCAGAATAACTAAGGCTATAGTACAAGAATACTTGGCTAGTTTAGATGTATTCAAGTCTCCAGGGCCAGATGAACTGCATCCAAGAGTATTAAAAGAACTGGCAGATGTGATCTCAGAACCACTGGCAGTCATCTTTGAGAATTCCTGGAGAACAGGCGAAGTCCCGGCAGACTGGAGGAGGGCAAATGTCCCTATTTTCAAAAAGGGGAAAAGAGAGGACCCAAATAATTACCGCCCAGTCAGTCTGACATCAATACCAGGGAAGATTCTGGAGCAGATCATTAAGCAAACAGTCTGTGAGCACCTAGAAAGGAATGCTGTGATCACCAATAGTCAGCATGGATTTCTGAAAAATAAGTCATGTCAGACTAACCTGATCTTGTTTTTTGACAGAATTACAAGCCTGGTAGATGAAGGGAACGCAGTGGATGTAGCATACCTTGATCTCAGCAAGGCATTTGACAAGGTGCCCCATGATATTCTTGTAAAGAAGCTGGTGAAATGCGGTCTTGACTATGCTACCACTCAGTGGATCTGTAACTGGCTGACTGACCGAACCCAAAGGGTGCTCCTCAATGGTTCCTCTTCATCCTGGAGAAGAGTGACTAGTGGGGTGCCACAGGGTTCTGGTCTTGGGCCTGGTCTTATTCAACATCTTTATCAACAACTTGGATGATGGACTCAAGGGCATCCTGATCAAATTTGCAGATGACACCAAACTGGGAGGGGTGGCTAACACCCCAGAGGACAGGATCACACTTCAAAACGACCTTGACAGATTAGAGAACTGGGCCAAAACAAACAAGATGAATTTTAACAGGGAGAAATGTAAAGTATTGCACTTGGGCAAAAAAAATGAGAGGCACAAATACAAGATGGGTGACACCTGGCTTGAGAGCAGTACATGTGAAAAGGATCTAGGAGTCTTGGTTGACCACAAACTTGACATGAGCCAACAGTGTGACGCGGCAGCTAAAAAAGCCAATGCAATTCTGGGCTGCATCAATAGGAGTATAGCATCTAGATCAAGGGAAGTAATAGTGCCACTGTATTCAGAACTCACCTGGAGTACTGTGTCCAGTTCTGGGCGCCACAGTTCAAGAAGGACACTGACAAACTGGAACGTGTCCAGAGGAGGGCAACCAAAATGGTCAAAGGCCTGGAAACGATGCCTTATGAGGAACGGCTAAGGGAGCTGGGCATGTTTAGCCTGGAGAAGAGGAGGTTAAGGGGTGATACGATAGCCATGTTCAAATATATAAAAGGATGTCACATAGAGGAGGGAGAAAGGTTGTTTTCTGCTGCTCCAGAGAAGCGGACACGGAGCAATGGTTCCAAACTACAAGAAAGAAGATTCCACCTAAACATTAGGAAGAACTTCCTGACAGTAAGAGCTGTTCGACAGTGGAATTTGCTGCCAAGGAGTGTGGTGGAGTCTCCTTCTTTGGAGGTCTTTAAGCAGAGGCTTGACAACCATATGTCAGGAGTGCTCTGATGGTGTTTCCTGCTTGGCAGGGGGTTGGACTCGATGGCCCTTGTGGTCTCTTCCAACTCTATGATTCTATGATTCTAAGTTCCCCATGTGCACATCCCAGCCACACCCCTGATTAGTTTGGAACCTGATCAAAATTGGCACAGATTTTGGAATAATAATAATTTATTATTTATACCCAGCCCATCTGGCTGAGTTTCCCCAGCCACTCTGGGCGGCTCCCAATCAAGTGTTAAAAACAATACAGCATCAAATATTAAAAACTTCCCTAAACAGGGCTGCCTTCAGATGTCTTTTAAAGAAAAGATACCTGCTTATTTCCTTGACATCTGATGGGAGGGTGTTCCACAGGGCGGGTGCCACTACCGAGAAGGCCCTCTGTCTGGTTCCCTGTAACCTCACTTCTCACAATGAGGGAACTGCCAGAAGGCCCTCGGCGCTGGATCTCAGTGTCCGGGCTGGACAATGGGGGTGGAGATTCTCCTTCAGGTATACAGAACCGAGGCCGTTTAGGGCTTTAAAGGTCAGCACCAACACTTTGAATTGTGCTCGGAAATGTACTGGGAGTCAATGCAGATCTCTCAGGACCAGTATTATATGATTCCGGCGGCCACTCCCAGTCACCGGTCTAGCTGCCGTATTCTGGATTAATTGCAGTTTCTGGGTCACCTTCAAAGGTAGCCCACGTAGAGCACATTGCAGTAGTCCAAGCGGGAGATAACTAGAGCATCCACTACTCTGGCGAGACAGTGGGCAAGTAGGGTCTCAGCCTGTGTACCAGATGGAGCTGGTAGACAGCTGCCCTGGACAGAGAATTAACCTGTGCCTCCATGGACAGCTGTGAGTCCAAAATGACTCCCAGTCTGCGCACCTGGTCCTTCAGGGGCACAGTTATCCCAATTCAGGACTAGGCAGCCCCCCACTTTAAAATCCTTGTGGCCAGACTGCTCAGCGGACTGCCTCCCTAGGTACTGACCAAGCTGATATCTAAAGATCTTCTGGAGAGATCAGGCTATAAATTGGTGACAGTACAAAGGGGTGGCAGCACCCACCTTTTGGGATGTTTTCCCCTTGGATAATCCAAGAGGCAGAGATAGCATATAAACTTTACATGAATTATTATTAGCTAGGCTTTGATGAACGCTGACTGTTAAATTTTCAATTTTCTTTTTATCATGCCCTGCTCAGCTTAACCTATATTATATAGCTTTCCTCAGTTGTAACTCAGGTTTTTAAACTTTTGTTTTACTGAATATTACTGATGTATTTTTTTCTATGATATTGATTTCTTCCCCAGTGTTTATTTATTCTTTGCATTTAGTCTATTTTATGAAGACCACTAAGAGATCCTGCCTTATTAAGTGATATGTGAATTGTACAAACAAACAAACAAACAAACAAACAAACCACAGATACATGTATTATTCCATCCAGCCTTATTAAGCCTCACTTTCACTGAGGTAGTTAACCTTTATGAAGGGATATACATCATGCACAGTCAGTTAAACACCTCCAGGATGTAGACCTTCATTTTGCTTTTTTTTTTAAAAAAAATACTTGGATAAATACCCTTAAGCTGCAAATATGTTTCTCATCTTTTTGAGGCATTAAGAACTCCAGCCATTAGTCTGTTAAACTCAACATTAGATTGTCATCAGTTGCGTGGAAACTGTTTCCTAAGCTTTCCTCTGTAAACTCTCCTTTCAAGAGAACAGGGCTGTCCTTATTGCAAAATCCAAACACACAACTAGCTTTTTTGTGTGTGAGGTTTTCTGCCAGCTATATGCCATTTTCCTGGTTTGGATGCCACAAGGGTCAATGAATAATATATTATCCATGTATATGAGTGGAAACAGTGCCTTGAACTGTGTGAAAGAATCCAATTGCAAATGACAGTGCAGTGGTTACATTAAAGGGAGATTACTTATCTCACTGGTATTGCTGATGCTGTGATATGTGGAATAAGCTTATCAAATGTCTACAAAGGGCATGGTTCATAGGAATGAGAGGAACCAGCATTAGAAGTAGAAACACGTAGCTGGAAGTTACGTTATGAGGTGAGGTGACAACGCTATAATGGAATTGAACAAAATTTGCATTCCCAGTGTCCATGGACCATTTTAATACACATTGGGGGAAAGCAGCTAGTATAATATTCTAGCCCTATAGATCTGCAGAATCCACCCAATCCTCAGAGATTCAGCAGCTTGTCCTTTGTATAAACATAACGAATATGTCCCCACTGACTTCATTTCTAGGCATGCATAGAACATTTGCTAACACTGGTGTGAAGATAAGAACGGTACTGCCTGGAGCCCAAGAGCAAATCAGAGCATACGTATGTGGCATACTTTCTATCAGTATCAAAGCAAATGGGTAACACTTTTTGCTGGGAGAGTTGTCCTGGTTTCATCCAGATTTTGTGTCCCCCAAACAGAATGCCTTTGATCTGTAGAAAGCTTCTGATCAAGCAGAAGAGTCACACTAGAAGAATTGGCAGTCCTCAGTGCCCCACCCAACATTTATTTTAGAGGGTATGGTGACTCTCCAGAACATCATGAGAGGTGGAATTCCAGAGAAATTAAAATTAAAATCTCACCATGAGCTATAGAATGAAAGGGTCCACGAGGCTGATCTGATCTGGCAAAGCCCTGGTTGCATTCCCTATAACTTAGCCGTTAGATCTCAGTCACAATGGAATGAGAGGAGATAAATTGTGCTCTCACTTACATCAGTGTAAAAGTGCAGGTCTAGTAAAACCACTCAAGTTATTCTAGATTTATTGAAGGGCCTCTGGTAAATCTATGACAACAATGTCAGGTTGGAAAGATACAGAGAAAGAATAATAGCATCCATTTGAAAAGAAAGGAAAAGAAAATCTCATAGGCAGTAAAGTGAAAATATAGCCATCTTTCCCAGAAATTGTTATGTACAGTAACAATGCACATGACTGCGCACAATGGTTTCTCACATCACACAATGGTAGGTTCTTGCTCTCAGCTTTGATAGTGCTGATTTCCTGTTGGCAGAAGTGGTTTCTTCCCATCCACCATTTCCCAAGTAACAAGTGTTAGTGCTGAAAATGCTAATGATGGGTGTAGAATGTGGGTTGTAGTTGTTTTTCAGTTCAGTGCAGCAGTCTCTCCCTGCCTTCTTTCCTATGTTGGATAGAATCAAGGATCCAAAATTAAGACACCGCAGCACCTCTCTGTCCACGATGGAGCTGAATTATTACTGTGAGGTTATCCAAATGACTACATTTTTAAAAAGATGAACTAGAGTGGTGGTGAGGTGGAATGTATAATGCAACAGATTATTTATTTATTTGTGAGCCTGTCATGCTAGATGGCACGTGTAATATCCACAAATGTGGAGCAACATGCTAAATAAAGATATTCACCTTGAATTTTCCCTCTTGACTGGGATTTTTGAACTGTGTAAAATCAAAGAGTGCTTTCACTTCAGAGAATGGCTCGGAATTTAGGAACAGAAATCAACAGGTGACGCTGCAATGAAGGCATTCAACAATACAAATTAAAAAGTTGAAATTTTATCCTCCGTGGATGTCTTCTTCTTTTTTTGCAGCTACCTAGCAAATGAATACCTTAAAATGGTTGTCAATGAACAATGCCTTTACAAAAGGCGCTATTCATCTGTTTTGATTGTTGAAACCATGTTCATTTTGCTGCCAAGCTCTCGCTCGGTTTCTCCTTTTTGTTCTTTCTTTGCAATTTCACAACTTCCCTGCTTTGTTCTTCCTTTGCAATTTCACATTATAGAACCATCACTGTTGCAGCCATCTAAGTTCAGGCTGTCAAAGGAGTTCAGGGCAGTTCTCCATGAGGTTCACGTCAAGAGTGAAAATCCAGGCCAAATCTTTAACACTGTAAACGGAAATCAATATAAAGTTCGAATCCATAAAGGATTTACACATCTCAGGGCTTCTCTGGATGGTTCTAAGTCTGACCCATCTCCAGTCACATTTTAACCCTCTCAGGAGCAAAGCTAAGTTAGTGTCAAATATAATCTGAATGCACAGGAATAGCATTATAATTGCATTGTGTTTATTATGTTGTATCCTAATTGAATATTTGGCATCCTTTTACCTTCCTCCAATACATCCAATTGTGTTCAAAGCACCACAACTTAATCTAATTCCTAACTTTACTAGCCTATTTACCATTGTGGAATAAAGCTGATAGCTATGCAACCCGAGCTGTGGGGCAACCTTCAGCTGGGCAAAAAAATGTCAAAAATAGTCAGGTAGGCAGCAAGCAGAGAGAGTGAGGAAATAAATCTTTGAACACATTATAAATTGGTCAGAAATCACATCACAAGGATGGAATTTCCAATCTTTTAAGCCAATTTCATTACTTACATATGCAAACCTATATAAGATATAGACTATGGATTAACATGACCTGTCTGGTAGGAAGCATAACTGGGACCCCTGCTTTTCAAGGTTATGCCTTTGAAATGTTCCACCAATGTTTATATTTCCATTCCCATGGTGCTGCTATTGCTTTTCTCTTTATGACTTTAGCATCTTTTCAAAAGGCAAGCACAATCCTAATCATGTCAATGTTATGGTGATGTAATTCATACGTCAACATCCAGGATGCCTGGGTCTCACATGGCAGTCAGTGAGATTCAGCAAATAAGATCAAAGCAGCTTCCCCAACCTAACACACAACTGAATTTTTCATTCTTAGCATCCGTTTTTATCCATTATGGCTGTTCTACTGAAACTTTGCTGTCACTGATGGTTCTGCATGTCCAGTAGGGGACCATAGTAACAGGGTCTATCAACGGTTTCTCTGCAAAAAATTACATATCACTTGGGAAGACAGGCAAACCAATACCTATGTAGTGGAAGAAGCAAAGATCACCAGTGTCAAAGCAATGATTATTCAACATCAACTTTGCTGGACTGGTCATGTTTTTCACATGCCTGATTATCATCTTCCAAAGGAACTACTCTATTATCAATTTAAGAATGGAAAGCAAATTGCCAGTGGATAACAAAAGAGGTTTAAAAATGCTCTCAAGGCAAATGTGGAAAAAGTAGTATAAACACTGACAACTGGGAAACACTGGCCTGCAAGCACTCCAGTTGGAGAATAGCCTCTACCAATGGTGTCATGGACTTTAAAGAAGCATGGACTCAAGACGAAAGGGAGAAACAAGCTAAGAGGAAGGCATGTTTGGCAAATCCTCACTGTGATCAATTCCCACCCGGAATCCTATGTTCCCACTGTAGAAGAACATAGATTTGGCCTCCACAGTCACCTATGGACACACCGTTAAGACCTTATTCATGGAAGACAATCTTACCCAGCTACAAGTGATTGCCAAAGAATAAGAAAGGGAAGATTTGCCTTCATTATGTATGTGTGAAGAATTTGAATGCTTTGAACACCCAGGTTTTGCACTCAGAGACATGTCATTACAATAAATGAATGCTTCGCATTCATTCAAATAAAAGCAACCTGTGTGTGCTAGTTATTTAGAGCTGAAGTCCAGCTTAGGGTTTAATTTGCAAATATGTGAGCTCCTTGTGCCCCAGAGAGGTGACTTCGGTGCTGCTAATGCAATAAAAACAATGTGGGAGGCAGCAGATAGAGTTACCAGTCTCTGCAGCCACAGCAGGCGCTGTGATTCTCCAGAGGTTTGAATTCACCCCCAGAGATGCACTTCATTGTCTTTTGAGAAAGACAGATGCCAACAAGTACTCATACTCCCTTCAAAAACCCAAAACAGATAATTCTTTGCTCCTTGAAATCCAGCAGCACTTCCATTTTTTTAAAAAGTACTGTGTAAAAAACAAACAAAGCTGTTGTCTGAAAGCAACTTTTTCTCCTTTTCACCCCACTTGAAATCCTAGGATAAATATGCATTTCTGTGAATAATAAGATTTAGCAACTGAAGGCAGGAATGCTACGTGCTTGCAAGAAAACCGTAACTGAAGTATTATTCAACATTCTAATCTTGTGGAGTTTCAAGCTCCCCTGCCCCGCCTTTCTTTTTCTTTTGGTGTTCCTTCCTAGTAATATGCAAGATGGGTAACAGGTAGATAAGCATCTTGCAGAGAGAAACAAGATCACGTGTCAAAATTCAGAGTTTTCAACACCATGGAAAGTGCTATCCCTGCCCAGTCAGGCTGCTTATCTGGAAGATGCAGCTGGTAGAGCTCAGGGAACACAGCCACAACCATGATGTCCTTAAATAGCTTGGTAATGTTATTTTCACCAAGCACTGCTCTCAGAAAGAGTTTCACCAAATAAATCCCAATTTCATATCCCAAATGCATGCTTCTCTTGCAAAGAGTATGTTTAAAAAGAGAGCATGCTAACGAAAAGTAACTGAAAAACTGAGCAATGGGATTCATGGATATTAATATCTCATTCTGAGGTATTTTGAAAGCTTGTAAGTGTACACAATAATTAGGAACATGGGAAGGTGCCTTCAGCCCATATGTGACCACATTATTGCCCTCCAGACATTGTAACATAGGAAGATGACTTGTACTAGCATAGGAAGATGACTTGTACTAAGGCAGATTACTGGTCCATCTATCTCAGTATTGTCTACACTGCATGGCAGATCATCAGGGCTTCTGGTGAGGATATGTTCCAACACGGCCTGCAATGCCAGGGAATGAACCTGGGATCTTCTATATGCAAAGAAGATGCCTTACCACTGGGCTATAGAATCTCAGAAACCCCAAGGGACATTTAGTCCTAGTCCCTGCAATGCAGGAAATTTTTGTTCAACGTGGAGCTTGAACATATGGCCCTGAGATTAAGAGTCTCATGCTCTACCGACTGTGCTATCCAGCTATGCCTCTGACCATAATCTCATTCAAGGAACTAGATGCAATTTCTAACCAACATGAAAAATAGTGAGCATAGTATTTGAAGTGTCTATATATACAACCTTTTTAAAGTAATTGTCCAAGGGCGCTTCCAGATGGCCTGTTTCTTAGGTAGTCATCATGATTTGTTTGACAGGAGGCTAGACTATGTTGCATCAAAGCGAGTCACTGTTAATGATCCTGTTATGGGCTTTCAGGGGGCAAGGATCCCCTAAAATTCCTGGGTGCCAGGTTCTCCCCATAGTTTCTGGAATTAATAAAAAAATGTGGGGTTTGATCAATTGATTTCGCAAGGAGGAGGAAGAAGAAGAAGAAGAAGAAGAAGAAGAAGAAGAAGAAGAAGAAGAAGAAGAAGAAAGTCGTCAAGCCCATTTCCTCAGGAGCTGGGCTTAGAGAGGTACCATTCGAGAACAAAGACAGGTAATAACAGAGTCATTACCCGGACAAAAGGGTGCCAGAATTACGGTCTGTGTGATGTCACCGCAGGAAAAAGTGCCTCGCAGGAGGTTTTGAACTGGAGGTTGCCAGGGTGACGGGGGGCAGAGCTAGAAGCTGAAGGGAAGGAGTTGTTTTCTGCAACAGCTACTGTGAAGGAGGAAGTAGGCAGAACTCCACATGGGACTGAATGGGAGCAGCCATGCTGGTTGGCTGGAGCAGGCTGTTACAAACAGACCAGGTGATGGCACTTAGGATCCCTCTGAATCCAGCGCTGCATTGCTGGGAAGGACAAATCCCTCTGGAGATGTAAATGCTGTGAATTCTCTCCACCAAAACTCAGGTTGTTAATATGTGTAGAGTAAACCATATTTCACAAAGGCACTAGTGTTTGCATAGCCTCATTCCCTCATTAAGTGCCAAGACCAGTGCCAGAGTCCTTCTGCCGCTCTGCAAGACTGAGGTGGCCTGTAACAGTCCGCCATGGCTTGGATTCACTCTCAAAGCAAAATGGCTGTGAGCTCCAGGGGAAGCAGCCTTATATAGGCTTCCCCTCCCCTCTTTGCAAGGGCTCATGGGACAGCTTTTTCCCATGACCCATCACACAGAGAAGATACTTGGTAAAACATTGCCCAGTATTTTGCTGCAATCTATGGGCCAAAGCGCTGCCGGGCATGCTTATTGGGCACGGAACGGGGCTTAAGCCCAGTTCCTTCTGCTCTGCTTTTGACAGCCCTGGGGTTAAAACATTAATTTTCCAATCAATGTATTAAGAAACAAACAACCTAACTGTCAGACACATATTTTCTTACTGAGCATTGCTGTGTCTCCATTTGATTCATTTTTACATGTAACCCTGTTCAGTATAGTTTTCTGAGTCAACAATTGAAATATGAAGCCCTAAATAATCTCCCCGCCCCCCAAAAAAAACAAGCCCTGTGAAATTGAAATTTATATTTTCTATAATATTGGAGTGACGGAAGATGGAAAGCTGTTTTGCAGGATGTAGGATGTCATATTTGTGATGGATGGAGGCATATCCCCAGTTTATTACAGTACATTATCTCATCTTTGCAGAACTACTCCCACTAGCACTTCCTCATACAGTGAGGGCTGAAACAATTAATGTGTACACTAAATCTATGAAGAACTGCGATAAATGATGAGAGAACAAATGACTGGTTTCTTAGCCATGGAGAAATTCAAACCAGATTGGCCAAACAACTTAAAGAAACACATCCATATGCGACTTTTATTCAGGGGGCTGCAGAAGAACCTGATTAATGAGAATGGGTGTGGTTTTAGTCCAGTGCAGTTATGTGCGATTAAGACCCATTGATTTCATTTGGAGCTAAATGCATGCCACTGTATACTGGACTGTGGGAAGTGTTTCATACAATCAATTAGGTTTGTGAATGAAGTGTTCTTTAATGAACGGCTCAGCCACAGTCAGCCTCTTCTATTTGCAAAATTGATTACATTTGAGTCAATAGTTTAGAGAGGGAGTTTAGGTAAGAATGTCTGCCCAATGCTAGTTTTTGGTTTTACACTGGAATGAATGATTGTATATAACTAAGCGAATCCTCAAGTCTCATATAACAAACCTGAGTGAGCCGAATTAATACAAAAGAGGAGATCTTGACATCCTGACTTGCCCAGAGGAAATCCCGACATGAGATTATAAAGTTTGTTTCTTTGGTCCCCCCCCCCTTTTGGTACTTTGTTTAAGCTTTTGGCTGTAGGAAATAGAAGCGATCCCTTTAATGGGTTTCTTGATTTGCAATCGCTAGCTATTCCTAGAGCACATTTGCATTTGATAGGTTTTGGGAGAACACCAATGAGTGTAATTGGAACAGCGTGCAACCTTTGTAGGGAGCCTGGAACTGGGATATCTATAGTTACTTATCAGGTTGCCTAGGGGTCCAACTGATGAGGGGGAGTCTCCATGCATATAAGTGATTATGCTGCAAGGTGTCATTGGCAGAAATAGCTGCACAACTTTGAAGGCTGGGGAGACTAGGAATGAAACCTCACATCTCCTTAATGTCAATAACACCTTAAGGCAGCTTCTCTTGTCGGTCATTTGTAGCTATTTGAAAGTAAAAATGACATTATTAGGACATACTCTGCCACAAAGCCAACTATAACTTTTGGGGAGGGAGTCTACAAACATTAGATTAGATATATGGGCCAATTTACATGTTTCGGGTGAGGGAGAAGCATATGGTGAACTTCTGCTAGGATTATACCACCTGAGAAAACAGAAAGAAAATGTATGTTTTAATGCTCCTCCATATGGGAAGAAAATGTCTGTGGAAATCTAGCATGGCTATTCAAAAAGGTGTAGCTTAGCCTGTTTTCCTGATGTGTTATTTCAAGACTTTTAAAAAAATAAACTGATTTGTAATCTTTGGGAGAAATTCAACGTCCCATTGTGTCAATTGTACTGTCAGAACGAGCATTTCATCTTGCCAAACGGAATGACACCCCCATCTCCTCGCCTGCTTGCACTGATCTGGGGTCCTTGTGGGAAAGGGTTATTGGTTTTGTTTTGTTGTTTTGTGTTTTATAATTTATGTTCTCATTTTGTATTTTTATGTTGTGAACCACTTTGTGATCTTCAGATGAAGGATAAAATACAAATTTAATAAATAATAATTTAAACCCCTGACCAATCACCATGCTGACTGGGGCTTACGGAAGTTGGAGTCCAACAAATCTGAAGGGCCAATAGTCCAGAGCAGTGATGGCCAAACTTAGCCCTCCAGCTGTTGTAGAACTACAGTTCCCATCATCCCTGACCACTGGTCCTGTTAGCTAGGGATGATGGGAGCTGTAGTCCCAAAACAGCTGGAGGGCCAAGTTTGGCCATCACAGGTCTAGAGTGTTTTTGAACCTCCTCATTTAAGTCCCATTCTGTATTTTATTTAAAGTCTTGAATAAATTTGGTCTTTACATAAGGAGACCGACACCAATGTATCTGAGGGTATTAGCTGGTCCATGCTCTGATGTCATAAATAAATAAATAAATAAAACATTTTAATTTGCAGCAGTTGAACTGAAAGCCAGCTTGAAATCAGTTCTACTCTACTGATTTCAAATGAGAGCATCATAGCTGCCTGACAGTCCGTAATTTTAAGCTGATGTTTCTTACTTAGTGTTTTCTAATGAATTTTTTCTCCCAAATCGTTTTCCTTTAGCAAAACAAACAAAAAACATGCCCCTTAAATCTTCCCAGACAAAGAAGAGAAAGTATGTTTTTAAAAGTGTGAAAGTGCCATATATGTTTAATTGATATGTTGTGACTAATACATTGAATGGAAAATGTGCATAAATAATGGTTATTGTGCAGGGAGACTGAAGTGCAGGGAGACTGTCCTAAAAAAATAATTATGCATAGAAAACAAGCATGTAAGAAGATTAGGTTACAAAAAACACACACCTCATTAGCACAGACCCTCCCTATTTTCCAAGGACGTCCCTGATTTAGGGTTAATTTAATGTTGTATTATGTTTATATATATATGGCAACCCAGTAAGATGTGTGGGATATAAATAGTAAAATTATCATTATGGAATGGGGAGTCCCTATTTTCACCGGGAAAATGTTGGAGGGTATGTTAGCATACTAACTTTCCATTCATCTCACCTGTTACTATGCTCGATGTGAGCATCTCCCTCTGTATCAGGCACTGGAAAAACTTGGATACTGGGTGTCAACAAGTATGGAAAGTAGTGTTGATGGAAAAACTTACTAAACAAATAAAATCAAACAGAGCATGAATGGATGAAGATTTCTGTGCAGTTTCATTTTGTTGTATTTCATACAGAAAACAAAAAAAGAGCAAAATAAATGACTTCTGAGGATTCATGGGCAGTTGTGGAAGGAACTGCTACAGGTATGGAAGTGGCTTGATTTAGCATAGTTTATGAACTTGGTTGGATAATAGTGTTGTTGCTCCTCCCTGTTGAAGAGTAGGTTGTATGGTTTGCTGTATTTGCGTGTGTAGGTCCCCAGGCCACCCCTCAAATAACTTCACACATAACACGTAATTTTAGTTTTGGTGTTTTGGGTACTATTTTGGCCACAACTTTATTAAAATACAAAATCAGTGAGTGGTTGTTTAGACATTGGTTATGACTATCTGTCCCCCCGCCTGGGACAGAACTGACATCCCGAGGTCCGATCGGTAGCCAGTAGAAGGGAAAGTCAAACTTGGGGGTCATTTGAGCTAAGCGTCGGACCCACGCCGCTCACCCCAGCAGCTCCCCCAAAGCTTGCCGGCCCTGGTCCCATGACAGGGATTCCCATGACAGGGATTGGGCGGCCCTGGTCCCATGACAGGGATTGGACGAAATCGTGGCAAGCCCCAGGATTCCTTTAACGGAATTCCCTTCAGCGCAATAGGAGGGGCAGGCACAGCCTATCCTGACCCCTCCACCACCAGCATATTATAACCAATGCCTAACCACAACCTTACAAGTTGTGACGAATTGCTGAGTAGTAGGCAAAAACCAAATGGCACAGTCAATCACCAAATGGCAAAATTCCTACTAGGCCCCTGTGCCAAGGCAGACGACCCCATGACAGGCAAAGCAAGGTCAACCGGAAAAGAGGGCGGGCGGGCGGGTGATCCGATGCACTCTGCAAAGAGAAAGAGAAACCAGAGTGCACCAATATTTAAAGACTATGGTCCCACCCACCCAATTTGCAACATACAATTTGCCCCAGCAACCTGGTTATCCAATCACAATGGCAGGCAACAACTATTAACCTGCCTGGCAACAAGAGGCCTGGTCCGGTGGCCCACACCGCAACACGTGCTCTCATTTAATGGAGAACACGCTTTATCTGAAAAAACAAAGAGCTCTTCTTTCTTTTTCTTTTTTGCATTTTACTCAATTGCCAAAGGACAAAATTTGGGACACTCAAGGGATGGGATGTCAACATCACCTTGTACACCCAAACCATTAGGAATGGTCCTTTGACTTGTGCTATATTTTTAGAAGAAGAAAATGAAGACATTTAATTATAGCCAAGTAAATTTTAGGAAACTGTGTTGGGTGAAACTAGGAATCAATCTATGGAGGAAGAAAGCACTAAGGGAAATAGAAAGTGAACAGAACTAAATCAATAGATGGTGAAGAGTTATGTGTGTACAAACAGGCCATAAGAACACAAGAAGATGGAAGAGAAAATGCCAGTATAGATTTAGAAAGGAATTATAATAAGCAATCTTGCCAGATGGCTGAGATATAAAAGCCAGCATTGACCCTAGTTTTCCTGGTGAACAATCTATTTTCATGAGTACTCTAATCAATATTGCTGGAGCATTTTCATTCCTAACTGCTAATCAACATGAGTGAAGACTGCACATTCACGCACCCTATTAAACAGGGGGTGGGCTGCGGAAGAAAATGTTGACAGTGTTCTGAACAAAAGAACTTTGAAAAACAGGAGATTTCAAAAAGATTTTTGAAGGAGGGGGGTTTCCCCTCAAGCAAAATTAGTAGGATTTTACTGACAAAACAACATAGTATGATTTAAAATTAGGGATCTTTCTGACATGCTTCTCTTCTGAAGTTCTTTTCAGATTTTGACATTCCAAATTACATGGTCTGCTGCTCGAAGTGAGAAAGGGTTGTAACTCATTGGTAGAGCAACTGCTTTGCTAGTAAAAGGTCATGTCCACAAGCTCTGGCATCTCAAAATAGGGGTGGGGTCTCCTGAAACCTTGGAGACCTGCTGCCTGTCAGTGTTGAATATCATGATCTAGATGGACTGATGCCTGACCTGGAGTAAGGCACGTCCCTATGTGGAACAGATGAAATAATCCTCGATTCTGTATTGGTTTCCAGTTTTTGCACAGAGAACTAGATGTTGGTGGGAGGGTATTTCCTATGAAGCTAGGCTATCTGCTTATCCCTGACATACTGCTTTTGTATGTTTAGGGAACAGATTGACCTCCTTACCTGCTGTTGCAATGACCAGGTGGCTCATTTTATAGAGAAACTGAAGTTACAAAGGTGGTGTGGTAATTCAAAAGTGTCAAATGTGTGGTTTTACAGTCTTCCTTTAAAGCAAAGAAACTTGGGCCACGAGTCACATTCTGTGTCCTTAAGCAGAACGAAATCTGTGTCTTTGGTACTGGAAGAAGTACAGGCTCTCATCCCTTGAACAATTACTGGCAACTCCTCTAGAAGGAAGGGACTAATATCCCTAGGTCCAAGTTGTTGACCTTTTTCTGGGACAAAAGATGGGATACAAATCTGTTTTTTTCTTCAAACAAAGAAATAAAACTTGTCATACTCTGTCAGTAAATCAGTTTAGATGAGTAAGGCTACAGAATCCTAAGCAGACTTATTTAGAAGTGAGTCTCATTGAATACAGTGGAACATATATTTCTGAAAGAGCATACGCAGGATTGTGGTCCTGGTCTCAGATCAGTAGCTGGGGAAACCCAGCCAGATGAATGGGGTATAAAATCATCACCACCATCATCATCATAACTGAGTAATGTTCTTTACTGCCTAGCAAAAGATTCCTGTGTCACAGGGGGTTGGACTAGATGACCCCTGTGGCCCCTTCCAACTCTATGATTCTAAGATCTCTGGTCACAACGGTATCTTATTTGGATTTCTATCTAGGAAGGTTTCCATTTGATTGTCTTTAGGTTTTCAGGATGCTGGCAAGAAAAGCCTTTTCAATAGAACAAAGTCAGGCTTAATCCAACAATGTGGACCAGTTTGTTTGTTGAGTAGACCATGGGAGTAATCTTATATACAAGAAGCTAGCATAAGGCAAGCCGGGTGTAAGTTAAGTGGGCCTAGAGTGCAGCAGTTTTAAACTCTGTTCAGGAGTTGGGATACAGCTGGCTGAGGTGGCCTATGCCTGGCAGAGGGGAAACAAGTCTTTAAAATGGTGATTGAATTACACCACTCTTTTTGCCGGTTTGACTTATTATGGGTCGCCAGGTCACATGGTGAAGCTGAATGGGTTTAGGATCCAGCCTAAGTCCCCTCATGCCCCCGGAACACCCATTTTCAGGGTTTAAGATCCACTGGATTTAGTTCAGCATGCTTGGTCCTTCCTGAGTGGGATGATGGAGAGAAGCCCGTGTATCTTCAGCTGAGAGAAGGATGAGGGAATTAAGCCTGTGTGGCCTGGCTGCACTGTGAACTAGACTACTCAACCATAGATCCTGTGAATCCTAATCCCACTCATGCTGGTGGATCTTGTTGTAGGATTGCTCATTCAGCCCTGAGCATCTTGTTAAGATGGACTAGTCTAAAAGGTGCACTGTAATGTTTCTCACTACCGGGCTCCTCTAACCAATTCCCAGTTTCTATGAGTGCTTCTGGAAGGGTCATTTTATATCCATTAAGGCTCTGTCATGGACTGTACCTTTGCATTCAGTTCCCATATTTAAACTCCAAAAGATGTTCCTCCACCTTTCAGTCATGTACATGTATTCCTGCCAACAGATGTTCATACTCCATGCATCTGACGACATGCGCTCTAGTCCAAAACTATGCTATAGTAAAATGTCTGTTAGTTTTTCAAGGGCTACAATCCTATTTGTAATGGTTTGTTTTGTTTTGTTTTTGCTGCTGCTGCTTAGTGGACAATTTAGAAGTTTGTTGTCAGAAATGCAGTTTCACAGAAGTTTTAATCTTTACATTCTTCAGTTAATCTCTCTTATCAAAATGTAGTAAGAAAATAAAGAAGGAGTAACAAACCAGGCTAAACAAGCAAGCAAAGAAAAAGCAAAATTATTTTGATACATGGAAGACATATACCCCCCTCCCCCCAAAAAAAACGTTTTCAAGTTGCTGCACTAGTTATTCCATGGTTTTATGTCACTGAAATTATAATAAACATTTATGTGGTTCTTTGCCTTTCAAGCAGCATTAAACATGCAGATGAAAAATAATACCCCCAAACAAAGAATACAGGTGTTGATGAGGATTAGTTGCTATTGTTTAAACTAGAAAGGTCTCCGCAGTGGACCCATTGTAAGACAAAAGGCACAAAAGCTATGAGCAGAGTTCAATAACTCAGAGGAACGGCTGAATTGATTTTAATTTTAACCTCATTTACATTCTTTATTATTTTCATTGGTTTAATTAAATTTGTCTAATTCATTACAATTGGTAAAGTTCTACTATTCATTGCATCATAAGCATAATTGTAATGTGTTTATATTCAAATGTGGCAGCAAATTAAAGCGGCCATTAAATTTTTTAAAAAATCAGTTTGCATTATCTATCACATTCTGGAGAGTTGTGAAGTCACAGCAGTTGTTGTTGTTGTTGTTGAACAAAAACAATCCATAGAAAACTTATTTAGTATTCTAATGACTAGTAGGCTTCCTAACTTGAATTCTGAGTAACTTTTTCCTCTCTTTAATTAGTTTTGGAATGTGATTGTGTACCGTAAGTGTCTCTGTGATATATAATTTAACAGTCTGCATAACAGTAAACTGTCTTGTCTTTGGAGGAGTCTTTTTCCATTCTTGATCTAACCTCAGCAGATCCAAGGCTATTGATCATGGATGAGTGTGCTGATAACATACTTGCTACCTTCCATGGAGACTGTGTCCAATTCTGGGCACCACAATTTAAGTAGGATGTTGACGAGGTGGAACATGTGTAGAGAAGGGCAACCAAGATGATCAAGGGCTTGGAAACTAAGCCTTATGAGGAGTGCTTGAAGGAGCTGAGTATGTTTAGCTTGGAAAAGAGGAGACTGAGAGGAGATATGATAGGCACCTTCAAATATCTTAAGGGCTGTCACATGGAAGAAGGAACATGCTTGTTTACTCCTTCACTGGAGGGTAGGACTCGAACCAATGGCTTAAAGTTGCAAGAAAGGAGATTCTGACTAAACATTTGAAAAAACTTTCTGACAGTAAGAGCTGTTCAGCAGTGGAACAGGCTCCCACGAGAGGTGGTGGACTCTCCTTCCTTGGAGGTTTTTAAACAGAGGTTGGATGGCCATCTGTCATGGATGCTTTAGCTGAGATTCATGCAATACAGAGGGCTGGACTAGATAACCCTTCCAACTCTAAGATTCTATGATTCAAGATTTACAGTTGTTGAAATGAAAATTGTGTTGTTTGGGAGTCAGATGGAGTGAAGTAGCAAGTTCAGCAGAAAATAATCTATTCACTGATGAAGACCCACAATCTCTTCACACAAATTATTCATGTGATTAAGCATAGTTTCCATGTGATAAATTGCAGCTATCATGTGCTAGCTTGTTTGTATGAAACTTGCTCTTGCAGCTCTGCTATCATATTGCCATCTTTTCTCTCGCTCACTGTGCCTGCCTAGCTTTGTTAGCTAATGACTGATGGAATAAGAAGAATCATCCATAATACAATAGATTCATGATAATGGCTTAACAAAAGCAGATTATCACATGATTGATTCTGCTCATCTCACAGCAAACTATTAATTCTGATGTGTTAACTGATCAGGTAAACTCACCCACACTTTGATTTTCCAAATGAGGCTGAAATAGGATCTGTGCAGGATGTTTGCAGATTAATGATGTTCCCCTTTGCTGAGGTCATCTTACACAGAACCCAGGTGTGGAGAATTGTTGGCCATTCAAGTGCTGCTGAACCACAACTCCCATTGCATCAGGCCATTGGACATGCTTGCTGTGGTTTTTAATTCAGCAACATCTGGACAGCCAAAGGTTCCTTACCTATGATAGAAACCACCTCCCAAAATGTAGATTTTTTCATCCCCTACTTTGAGAGCAAACCAATACCCCTGTGGATCTGACAATTCACACTTTCAGCCCACTGCAGTGAATAGGTATAATAATAATAATAATAATAATAATAATAATAATAATAATAATAATAATTTATACCCCAGTTGGGCGGCTAACCGAATATTAAAAACAATGCAGCATCAGACATTAAAAACTTCCCTAAACAGGGCCTCCTTCAGTTGTCTTTTAAAAGTAAAATAGTTGATTATTGCCTTGACATCTGCTGGGAGGGCATTCCACAGGGCAGGTGCCACTACCGAGAAGGCCCTCTGTCTGATCCCCTGTAACCTCACTTCTCACAGTGAACAAGGAACAGAACAAGTGAGAAATCATTGTTAAGTCTTACACCTGTTAAGCTCTTTAAATATCAATAATTTACTGAAACTGGAAAAGTGTGTGGTTGAGAGGGGTCATCTTTCCCATCACCTCAGATATAATACTCAGGGTAATGCAAAGGCACGTAGACACCCTATGACAGAAACACCTGTTTCATGTTGTCTCCCTCACACCTCTTTTTGGTGGGATAGGTTTTAATAGGTAGGAGAGGATATATTAATTGCAGTTTACCTTCCAGAGACCCATTTGTATGGGTTGAACAGTTTTAAAATGCTAGCAAAAATTAAAACAACAACAACAAAGAAACAAACAAACAGAGGAATTAGGCTGTAAAGTCTTCTTTTGAGTAAATCCAGTTGTGAAGTAAGCTTACTTCCCCTTTCTTACCCTGTTTAACAAACAATCAGGCAACAACTTGGGAAGAAAGTTTTTAAAATATGATTTATTAATTTATAATGGTGCATTGGTTCACAGCAAAGACAGCAGTAAAAAACAATGCAGGCAAAACTCCATTATTGACACTATAACTTCAGGCATGTGCCAAAAGCTGGAGCAAGCAGAGACATGACTGCACCCAACACTGGTCAAAAGAAGAGAGGAGGGAGTACAGGAAATACTATATATACTGCTTCCTCTCCAGGAGAGGGGGCAAAATGACATCACACAGAGCCCTCTCTACAAATTGCATTTCTATGGTCAGAGTATCTGCCTCCCAGGAATGCAGTTGTGTGGACTTAGCCCCTTCTCGTGCTAGCAAGAATTTGTGTTTGTTAGATTTGGCTGCTAAACTCCCACATTTTAATCTATTGCATGAAATTGGATGGCTGTATTGCCTCTATATCACACTTTGACACATGTGTGATGAAAGCGATAAGGTGTGTGTCCACTCCATTATATACAGGCTCCTACTTTCCAAGTGATATGAGAGCCCTCAAGAATTCAGACAGCTCCTGAAACATTAATTTGTCAAGAAAATAGCATTGTGATTAGACACAACAAAGGTTTAATCCATCTTGCTCATCTTTGATGGCTCTTTTACCACCACTGTCAGAAGAAGTAAGCTTCTGAATTCTAGCTGCTGGAGACCCTGGGAGAGAAGATACTGTTGCACTCAGATCCTACTTCTGTGCTTCCCACAAGCATCTGGCTGGCCATTGTGAAAACAGGCTGTTGGACAAGATGGGCCTGATCCAGCAGTTTCTTCTTATGTTCTTTTACTTTGAAAGCTCCCTACCCTTCACTCACTGCCATGTATAAATGACACAATTTTGAAAATTAAGAAATAAAAACAAAATATTGCTACAGAGATCAAGAAGCCCAGTACTACCTCCATCAGCTATAAAGCGGTGGGGGTTTTTAGATGCTAATTTTTAAATAGTCCAATATTCTGTTGAAAAGAATGAGCTAAGATGGTTAGAGCTATTCTCAAGGGATGTGTAGGCCCTTTCCCTTTGATGGGTATGTCTGCTCTTCCATGTTCTAGCTTTGACCCATCAGTGGTTTTTGTATCTGCAGTCAGTACCAAAGCATCAGTACCAAAACATCATACAGAATGTGTGTTTTGAAGCTTTTTTTGGGTTTTTTTAATGCAGCAACTGAAGGACTATCTTCACTCAGGCTCATCTGTTATGTCGGACAGCTGAGGCTTTTTCAACGAATGTCCTGCATTTATGAAATTCCCTCTCAGAAGACTGCTTGCATCTTTATGGAATTTAAAGACTGTTTTTCTGTTCAATTTTTCTTGATATGCCGAGTTGGATTTTAAACCATCCTTCCTCTCTGTTTTATATTGCAGTGTGTGATTTTTTGCGTGTGTAGGTCCCCAGGCCACTCCTCAAATAATTTCACACATCACATGTAATTTTAGTTTTGGTTTTTGGGCACTATTTTGGCCACAACTTTATTAAAATACAAAATCAGTGAGTGGTTGTTTAGACATTGGTTATGACTATCTGTCCCCCCACCTGGGACAGAACTGACATACCGAGGTCCGATCGGAAGCCAGTAGAAGGGAAAGTCAAAGGTGGGGATCATTTGAGCTAAGCGTCGGACCCACGCCGCTCACCCCAACAGCTCCCCAAGGCTTGCCGGCCTTGGTCCCATGACAGGGATTGGACGAAATCGTGGCAAGCCCCAGGATTCCTTTAACGGAATTCCCTTCAGTGCAATAGGAGGGGCAGGCACAGCCTATCCTGACCCCTCCACCACCAGCTTTTTGTAACCAATGCCTAACCGCAACCTTACAAGTTGTGACGAATTGCTAAGTAGTAGGCAAAAACCAAATGGCACAGCCAATCAGCCAAATGGTAAAATTCCTACTAGGCCCCTGCACCAAGGCAGGCGACCCCATGACAGGCAAAGCAAGGTCAACCGGAAAAGAGGGCGGGCGGGCAGGTGATCCGATGCACTCTGCAAAAGAGAAAGGAAAACCAGAGTGCCCCAATATTTAAAGACTATGGTCCCACCCACCCAATTTGCAACATACAATTTGCCCCAGCAACCCGGTTATCCAATCAAAGCACCAGGCAACAATCATTAACCTGCCTGGCAACATAGGGCTGGCCCGGCGGCCCACACTGCAACACGCGCTGTCATTTAATTGGAGAACGCGCTTTGCCAGTCAGATTGGAAATTGTTATTTGCAGCTGTGAAATATTTGCTTTTTTAAAAAGAGAAAGTGTTATTTTGAAACTCTGGGATGTATCCAGTGAAGCCATCCTATCAGTAGATTCCCCCCCCCCAAAAGAATAAAATATGATCTGGGTTACTCTCCAACCCTCTGGAACAGATTGCAGGGAGGGCATGTGGGGAAAGAGACAGCATCGCACAGGCACATACGTGTAAGTTAATAAAGTTTTGGCCTTTCACCAATCCATATATTACCTCTTGCCTTCATTCACGGGGCAGGGGGCATAAGGTCTATGCCATTTAGCAAGGGCTTTCAGAAAGCAGATGTCTGTAGAATGGGGCTCTCCATATCTTGTACAGTTGAAGAACAGCTGCAACGGAAAGGGCTTTTACAACTGGATTTTATAATGTTGAGCGCTAGTTGCCTCTGAATAGCACCTAGAAACTGTCATAAACCCAAAGAGTTGTATTCTACTTTCACAGTGCAATGAGCAGCAGGTTAAACGAGGTTTAGTCAACAGAGAGAATGTGGCTTGCATAATACGACACTAAATCATGCAGTATAGAAATTATAGATTCATTATTAGGAAGATAGTTTATTGATGACTACATTTTATTAATGGATCCTTTTCCATTAATAAACATGCAGGTAAATCATGTGATTTAGTAGGGGAAATGAATTTAGGAAAGCTCATTAAAATCAGTAAATGTGCTACAGATACCTAGCAATGAATAATTCATCAACTGTACAATGCATTTACTTTTGAAAAAGCTCCCATAAATTGCTTTTATTACTAAGCTAATTCTATTTTGTTGTTTTGTGAAGGGATATATATATATATATATATATATATATATATATATATATCCTGTATAAGGTTCAGAAAGTTTAATTGCAAATTGATTAACATGGTGCTTTGCTAATTAAATCAGCTGAAAGAGATTTAGGTTGACACCATGCTAGGTGCTCAAATTAAAGGACTGTCCTATTGCGTTAAATGCAGTACATTTGTCACTGATAAACTAACAGCCTCTTCATTTGAGCAGACAGCCAATGGAGGAGAAATGAGGATCTCTACAGTACTGGATTTAATGAATATACGGATGATGTCTACCAAAAGTATAGGAGGTTATTCATGTGGTACACCTTTCACAGTTAAATGATAATCTTAAACAATTTACGTCTGAGTTATTATGACATTATGACTTTTTTTCACTCTCAGAAATACTGATTGGTCCCATGGTTCATCTTAAGCCCACTAAGACCAGGGACTTTAGTGTGGTAGCACCTGCCCATTGGAACGTGCTTCAAATGAACAGCAAACAGGCAATTTCAGTACTAAATGTAGACACCTGCTTAAAAGTAGACTTTCACTGAGGGCTGATCCAGCTATATTAATCAAATCTACTTTTTTGTGATGTATTTTATACTAGTTTTATGAGTGTAATTTTATTATTGGTTTTATACCGTTCACCAGCCTGACATTTTTTGTTAACACTGGCAGTATAGAAATGATTGCAAATCAATCAATAAATGCATTCACTGAAGATACATTCAGTTTCACAAATACATATAATACTTCATCCGGCAATCATAAAAAAGTAGGGCAGGGGAGTGGCATACTGCTAGAACAATAAGTCACTTTTCATGAAATAACCGACATTCAGATGCTGAAATATGAATCAAGATATGAAATTCAATAAAAACACCAATATATAGGGTGAGTCTTTTAAAAGAGGCCCCGTGGAACATGTGTACTCTGTATCCGCGGGGCCTCTTTTAAAGGACTTGCCTTGTACAAAGCACATCTTTTTTTAAAAAAACACCACCGCCATACTGAAGCCCAATTAAATAATAACAAATGCATGAACTGAAAGTCACAAATGAGTAGAAGATAAAAGCTTCAAATGGGTAGGGCCTAATCCAGTGAAGGTCAGTTACAACAAACCTTATTGAAATTGGTAGGATTGGGGTTGGTTGTGAGGGAAGGATGGCCTGCATTCCTATGCACACTTACTTAAAAGTAAGCTCCACTGAAAACATGGATAAGATTGGACTGCAAGTCCCATTCATTGCTTACAATGTGTCTTAGGGCTGCCACATTTCAAAATTCTGGGAAATTCTGGGCGCATGGCAAACTTAATTGTGATGAACATTGGATTGTAGCAATCTGAAATACAAAATTTTATGTCCAACAGGAGCCATTAACTCGAAGATTTGTACTGCACTGTGTAGCAAGAGATTTGGATCAACATAGCCAAAATATAAGCAAAGCAACCCCCAAGAATGGAAGGGCCTGTATGTCAATTTTGGGTGTGGCTTGTGGTATATTTAGCAAACAGTTTGGCCACTACACAAAACTGTATAGATTCCTGTTGTCGAAACACTTAATAGTCAAATTGTGCTGAGGCAGAACAGATCCTTCAAAAACGGGGGGGGGGGGATGTAATGAGATTTTATCACTTTCTTGCATGCCCAATGTAGGGTTTTCTCAAGCATGATGTTTATTTCTATGGGTAAATTGATGTTTATTTCTATGGGTAAATCATTATTCTAAATAGCACTGCTTTACAGCCCTGGACAATCGAAAGAGTCTCCCCTTCACAGATAATAAAATAAGCTGACTTTTTAGCAGAAAATAGAAAAGAGTTTGTGGTGCTTTCATACAGAGCTGCTCAGGCCCTAAGATTGGCCTCAGAGGCCCACCATCAAAGTTCATCAAAGACCAGGTTCTTGCAAAAACACATTCCAGAGTGTCTGCATAAGAAAGGGACACGTGCCTTGTTCCATGTCCTAAACTGCCTTAAAGGTAAAGGGTAAAGGGACCCCTGACCATTAGGTCCAGTTGTGACCGACTCTGGGGTTGCAGCGCTCATCTTGCTTTATTGGCTGAGGGAGCCGGCGTACAGCTTCCGGGTCATGTGGCCAGCAGGACTAAGCCTCTTCTGATGAAACCAGAGCAGCACACGGAAACGCCATTTACCTTCCCACTGGAGTGGTACCTATTTATCTACTTGCACTTTGACGTGCTTTCGAACTGCTAGGTTGGAAGGAGCAGGGACCGAGCAATGGGAGCTCATCCCATTGCGGGGATTCAAACCGCTGACCTTCTGATTGTCAAGCCCTAGGCTCTGTGATTTAACCCACAGCACCACCCACGTCCCTCTAAACTCCCTTAGGTAAACCCATATAAGGAAAGAAATGCAAAGGGATCATGTGCAGCGAGGTGCTGCTTAGAAGGAGTTCATTGTGTGCTTGTTTAATGTATATGCAATTAAGGAAAGACCATAAATGATATGCTAATAGGGTGATGTAGCCTAGAATTGGAAGGATTTTGCCACAGTTTATGCATATGTAGTGCCTTAAGAGATAACAGAAATGTATATGTGAAGGAGCCCCTCCCTTTGGAGGGGACTCAGACTTTGGAAACTGATTCCTCTGAGTCAGCTTGCTGGCCAGTAAGCCAATAATAAACCTTTTTTTATTTCTCATTTGCTGCGTGGAGTCTTCCTTCAGCCCAGACGCTGCTGTTTTGCAACAAGGTCTTTTTGGTGGTAACCCCACACTTGTGGAATTTTCTCCATAGATACTCTCATTTTTATTAGAATTTAAATGGACCTTGAAAACTATCATATTTCAGTCTGAATTTAACCAACACATTGTGTTATTTTTTTTATAAAAAAAGTTTTGTGTGAGATTCTATATATACACATTTGAAGTGTGTGTGTGTGCATGTGCGCACCTGTATGATGTTGTAAGTCACCTTGGGAGCCCTATGCTATAAAAGGTGGATTGTAAATATTTATAATAACTGAACAAATAAAACTAACTGCAGGGTTACTGCAAGAAAGATGTCGCAAAATAATTCTTCAGCTGGCTAGGCTGCAAAAATAAAATTAGAAAGAAAATCTTAAAGATAAGCTTGTGCTTTTAAACTCAGTTTTGCATACATCAAAAGGCATGTGACCGTGAGTTTGTGAACATATTTGCATATTACAGAAAAGATTAACACTTATAGCATTCATGACAGCCAGAGTTTGGTTTGGAAAGTGAATTCCTTTTGATCATTTAAGCTTTCTGATTCAGAGGCTATTATTAGCTAACAGGCATGAAAAGCTTATGAAGTGAATGGCTCCATAATATCAATTTTGTAAATAAGAAGAAGATATCTCTATTACACACTGGTAATCTGGCATATTTCTAACAATTTTATAATCCATTAAGTGGAAGAAGAAACAGGGAGAATGTATAGAAGAACAGTTTGAGTTTCATGGCAGCAAGTTCACAAGGAAAACATCTTCTGCAATGTCCTTCATCTTTCAGTTAATATGCTGCCTTTCTGCTATCACCATTTTTTTCACGGCCTTCCTAGTTCCTCAGATTTTCTCCCATTCATTCACTATATATGATCATCTAGGCAGTTTTACTTGGGAGTAAATTCCCCTGAACTCTGTGGAACTTACATCTGAGAAAACAATCCCAGGACTGGAAGGAAAAAAATCCAGCTGCCAGATGCCATGTTTTTCTAGAGCAAAATTAATAGCATGTAAATTTAGCAACACAAAAGGAAACATGAGTAGGAAGGAAAACTAAAATACTAATGTAAATAATATTAATGGGCCAATTTATAGCATATGGATGGCGTCCTGAATGTGGCTGTCCCATGTAATGCAAATTTCTGAATGGAATGGGAAGGATGCTTAATCCTACAGCTTGTTATTTGTGCTATGTGGTTCAAGTTTCCTGTGCAGAGAGCCACCTACATAATTTATAATTATGTGTGTGACTGATTCAGTGAATACTTATCATTGAATTAATAGAAAAGAATGCTCTGGCAACAACTCAGAAGAGGCCAAATTCATAATGAATACAGGAAAGAATGGTTTGGCCATGTTTATGTGCAACACTGGGGTGGAGGTGAATGAAAGTGTTATTACTGAAAAGAACAGGAGCAGAATGAAAAGCTAATTGGAGGAGTCATTTCTGTTGGTTTAAATGGTGCAGCAACAATGTGAAAGCAGCAAACATTGCAGCAATAAAATTGTGTTTCAATCTGACGCATGCATCTAATTCACAAGCTGAAACTCCAGTGGAAAAGAGTGGTTCGGCTAAGCTGCCCATCTAATACAAAGGACAACAAATAAATGCAAATATATGTGCAAATATATGTTCACCATGTAATCACATAGCACAACAAAAACAGACAACAACATTTGAAGTGTTAACTAGCAAAGTAAGATGTAAACTGTAGGACAATTGTTAAGGTTTGTGGAGTACTATATTATTAATCAAAATACTGCATATTTACTGCAAAATGCATGGCACTTATGATCAAAATGACTTGTTTCCTGTTAAGGAACAGTCTATGTTATGATTCCTGTAGCAGGTAGAAAGCTATTAAAAGTAAATTTATGTGCAGCTATATTTTCCATGAAGATTCTTCATGCCTTTAAAATGTCAAATAGCAACTCTAATTGAACCACTGTGCTATCCTAAAAATGAGAATCTGCTAGGAGGATAGTTGAGTTTTGGTACAGCTGTACAGATCTCCCAGGACTGTACCACTTCAGACTGCAAGTGGGGATCACATTTTAAATATTCCTCTACATCAAAGACAGCATGGATGCACATCAAATAATTAGAATGCCAGGACAAAGTCAGGACTTGAATCATTCTCACACTAGCTACTTTGCCACATTCACATTTGTTTCTTTACATAGGGGAGTGAACAAACATATGATCCCTCTATGCTTCATGAGCTGATGTAGTTCAGAAAGGATTGTTGTACATGATCTTTCAGGATGTGTAGATTAGACTTTCATCTCCTTATTTGAGACAGTGAAGGATGACTCCCCTATTCAGTCTCTAGATAGAACAAGACCATTTAGGTATGCATAAAGATTTGCATGCGCGTGCGCACACACACACACACACATTAGGGCTCCTCCAGTTCCCTCCCCATAATAGCACCAGAATTATATATTTTCCTAAAGGTGAGCATGCTGTGTCCTAAATCATACAGGGAGCCTACACAAAGCAGTGTAGGATTCCCACTTCAGTCTTCAGGGCCAATGATCAGGTCAACATTCTTCTCGTGTGAGGAGCAACACATGAGAACATCTGAATAGGGTGATAGTCTCATTCATGCAGGGCACAGCACCACTATAGTTCCATTTTGAAGTGGCTTGTATTATAGGAATGGAAAAAAAGATAATAAGAAAAAGCCCTGCGGGATTAGGCCAAGTGCCCTTCTAGTCCAGCATCCTTTGGCCAACCAGAAGCCTATGGGAAACCCACAATCAGAGCCAGAGAGCAACAGGTAACCAGGGGCATATTTCCTCCATCAGTGAGGGTGAACACAGGAATAATGACTCGTAACCATGAATAGCCTTATTCTCCATGAATTTGTCTAACCTTCCTTTAAAGCAACCCAAGTTGTGCAAACCCCTTGTGGGAGCACATTCCATAGTGTAGCGGCATGAGGAATTGTGGTTATATCTCTTGTTAAGAACTTAATTCATTCCGGAGGTCCGTTCTTAACCTGAGGCGCACTTTCGCTAATGGGGCCTCCTACTACCGCTGTGCCACTGGTGCATGATTTCTGTTCTCATCCTGGGGCAAAGTTCGTAACCCAAGGTACTACTTCCAGGTTAGTGGAGTTTGTAACCTGAGGTACCACTGTACTTTCTTTTATCTATTCTTCCAATATTCAACTTCATTGGCAGCTTCAAAAATACTTATACAAATCTAATGATCAGCCTTCAGTGAATGAAGAGTACAAATGAAGAGTACAATTTGTACATAGTACAAACGGAAACCAATTGGATCTTAGACCTTGCAATCAAAGAGCATGCTACATGCCCTATTTACAAATTTGTACAAATTCATTTAGTGAGGTTTGTTGAAGCATTGCAATGCCACTGTCCTTTAGAGTTTGCGGTTTCTCTATACTGATGAACCTGTGGTATGTGGAATTGAAATATCTTGTGGGGGACCAACATTTCATTGCATTGGTTTGTTTGTCATTTTCTGCACGTTTTCTAGATCTACAATGTGTGGGTGTGGGTGTGGGTGTGTGCATTGTAGTCTAGTGACCAGAACTGTACATACATAGTATTCCAGGGCAATCAGCTCATAGATCTGCTTAGCACCATAATGATATTGGCCATTTTTAAACTTCCTTTCCTAATTATCCCCAACAAGGAAACTACCCTTTTCCCACAGCTATGCATTGGGTCAAAGTTTTCATCCTGCTATTACTAGTAAAAATCAGCACACATTGCTCTAAACGGCAGTGTTGCTTTCCCCTGTGCAACAACAAATGGGGTGAAAAGGGAAAGGAGAGTGGCTGTGAAATAACTGTAGTCTGCAAAGAAGCTGTTAATGAGCCACTTTGTCACCCTCTGTCTAGAAGACTAAAAATGGAAGTGGTAGGGAGATAACACATTCAGGTCTGGGGGTTGTCTCCCCGGTGGCACACCAATGGAACAGCAACAAAACAATGTAATTACAGAACGCTGATTATATTCTGGAGCACAGGGTGATAGTAACTTTGCATCCAAACTGATTGCTAATAGAAGGTGTCTGATGATGAGAGGAGTTCTGAGCTGGAGAAAGTGATGTACTCACCAGCAGTTTCTGGAAGAGAAATGGTCTCCTAGGTTTGGAAAGGAGGGACAGGCTAAAGTCAAAAGCATTACAGCAATAGTAAAGGTGTCACAGCTACTTTCTCATGAAGTTCCAATTTGGGGAGCTGCTTTGTGTCTGAATGCATGCATCATATCTAGCATGGAATCCCTTTACAAAAGAGTTGCAGTCGTACCCAACTGTATAGCATCTCTTCCTCCTTTGAGCAAAGACCAAAAGAGAGTTTCCCCATATGATTGCAGATATGGAGCTGGCACAGGCTGACCTAAGAATAAAAAATAGAATTTGGAGTTATTACATGGGCTGCAAATTGGGACTGAAAAACTTGATTAATTATGGCAATATGTGAAATTAGCTAATTATAAGTCTGATCTTGATGTGTAGAGGTGTGCTGTACACCTCCGCCTTCCCCATCTCTCTTATCCTCTCTGACAGCTTTTCTTCCACAGACACACACCCTTTCCCCCTCCCAAAGTGACTGTGGATTTAATTCATACCTTCAGGTGCTACCTCCTCCTTCAAAGTATTTCAGGAATATACTCTATATTCATATAAAATGTAAACACTTCCAATGGAAGACTGTTACTAAACTACTGAAAAACATGACAGTTGATATCTATTTCTAAAACGTTTCAACTGCTTAATATAAAAAAATCTCTGAGCAGTTTACATAGGGAATATTAAAAATACAAGCAATAACAATCAACACAATTCCTAAAAGCTAAGTGAAATCAGAACAAAACTATCAATTAAAACTAAGCAGTTAACAAAACAGAGAAATAAAAATAAACTAAGCAAGGAATGCGCTCTATGTCTTTCTCTGTCTCGTTCTTCCTCTCCTTTCATTGTCTCCTTGTGTTTATCTTTCCTCTGCTCTTCCCACCCCATAGATAGTTTGCATAAAATTAGGTATTAATTTTTCCATTGTTATCAGTTCCCACCATTGTTAAATGAATAGTCTACAGTGGCATATTCTCTGTGTAATATAAAGGGGGTTCCTCACAGCAATTATGGGAAATAAATGCAATGGACACTCATTCCTGCATGAAAACTGAGCACATTGAGAGATAGTCCAATATGAGCACTTCTAAGATGGGTGATACCCAAATATTCTCCAGTAGTATGTTTTTCATGGGCCAATTGGCCATATCTTGAAACTACTTTCTCACTTATTCCCCAGTGTAATCGGTTCACCTCCATCTTGCCATGCTGCCGTATATCCTCACTGTATTGTATATCCTCACTGTAGTTGATAGTTGTCACACAGACGGCAGAGTAGCACTATTTTGTACAACTTTGTATGATTATGTCTGCAACTGTAGCATAAATAAATAATGTAAATTTTGAAATTCCTTTGGCAGCCTTCCATCTTTGTTCTCAGGAGGCATTTGGCTTCATCCATGGAACTCTTAGAAACTTTTTAAAAGTTGGCTCTTGAAAAGCAGTGTTTGAAAAGCACTGTTTGTTGGGCAATATAATATATAGTAAATTAATGAAGTCCTCACCATCAGTGTCTGAAGGCATCTTCCTTTTCTCATAGAGGAGAACAATGTTTGTACATTCAGCATAAGACAATGATGCACTAATGTGCAAAAGCATTATTTATTGGGCTATATAATTATACAGTTTATATAATTAAACCATTGAAGCCTTAGTTCTTGCTTTCTGAATGCATCTTCCCTCATAATAGGACAAAAGTAAACATAACTGTGCTTGTATATTCAGTGTAAAAGCAAAGATGTGTTTGGTTTGACATTGGTGTGTGTGTGTCTATCTCTCTGATTCTATTCAAAGAGTCAAAACAATAGACATGACCTTCTAAATGTGCTGGATCTGAAAGTATTATCAAGGGAATGTGGACTTTCAAATTTTTATTTTAATAAGCAGGAATTATATTGTATGAATGAGAGAAGAACAAAGTGCTAGAGGAACAAGGTTTCTTACTTACAAAATACAATCTGTTAAGAACATAATGATTCCAGCTATGTAAAGAGTTTTCATCCATCAATACCCCTTTCTCTGAAAGAGAAACATTATTCTGTAAAATCATCCTATTATGCTCATTTGCTTTTCTACAAAGCACACAAAACCTCTACGTCTAAAACCTGAAAGCCTAAGTTGACAAAGGCTCATAGTCATCAGAAAACAAAAAGTTTTTGAATTGGGTTTTCCATATGAAAAGCATTGTCATTCATTGCAGTTATATAGAGAGATTTCCCATTTCCCCATGTTTCATAAAATGCACTAGCCTAGCCACAAACCCCAAGAATGTTGGACTGAGGGACTTGATGCAGATGTTTATTTCTCTGCTTGTCTTTGTTTGCTTGCTTGTTACATTTTTATTCCACCTTTTCACCCAAAGGTGAAACCTAAAGGGGCACCTAAAAACAGTAAAAGACCAATTAAAAATTAAGACACGAAGACAAGTAGGTGAAAACCAATAAAATCAGTAATACCAATAGAAAACTGGCAGTGGCCATAACAATTCAACTGACGATGTCAAAGCTCTGTCTAAATAAAGGTCTTTGCCTGCCAAGGAAAAATCATCCGATAAGAGGCTAGATGGGCGTCTGTTGGCAAAGACTTCCAGAGCTGGAAAGCAGCCACCAGGAAGATGCTCTTTTAAGTTACCAACAGTCCATTGCTGACTGGTGGTTTATAGTGACTGGTATTCAGATGTATGCTGTTTCTAACTGTGGAGAGGCAGTATGATTCTGATTACCAGATTCCGGAAACCTATTTCTTATTGTGATTGTACATCTGTGTCAATTTCATCTCACCCTGGACTGAGTCAGAAGATAGGCCTCCCTCCGCAGACCCCCATATTCCACACAGGAATGGAGTGTGAATACCATCTATGTTCATAAAATCCAATAGATCAGACCCAGACTAAGGCTACAATCCCAACTCCACCTCCCTGGGTGTAAGCCCCAACAAAGCATAGAATCATAGAATTGGAGAGCTGGGAGGGACCCAGTGGGTCACCAAGCTTAACCCCCTGCAATGCAGGAACCACTACTAAAGATTCCCTGACAGATGGCCTTCCTACCTCTGTTTAAAAAACCTCCAATGAAGGAGAGTCTAAAGAAAGAGCAGCCAGTAGGACTTACTTATGAGTAGACACAGCTACTATTAGTAATAGAGTGGACACACTGAAATTAACAGGACTTAAGTTAGGTAGTCTCATCGATTTTAATGGATCTACTCTAAGTCTGACCAAGTCTGAATTGAACCCAACATGCCTAGGCTAAAACTGTGCAATTGTTTCCCTTAAAATCCAGAATATGTACTTTCTTTGGGAAAGCATAGTACTAGCTCCATATGAAAGCATCTCCACTTGTTTTTCTTCTCCTGGGTTGCCTGTCTGTGTGCCTGATGATCTTGCCTGCTGATCTCTTTGCGTGGCCTGTTAGATTTACTTTATTAGTATCAAGCCCTTGTTGCAACCTATATCTTGTATTCAAGGTGGTCATGTTGCTGCAACGGGAAATGTCATTTTGTTTTGCTTTGTGGTTCTTCCAGCTGCACTAGATCAAGGGGAGACTAAGATATGTCAGGCCTGGAACTGATTGCATTAGCAGTTCTGAAATCATATCAGAGGCGACCTGACATACACCTGACAAAACTAGGTACAAAAGAGGAACAAAAAGTTTTAGAGATTAATGATGGAGTTGCTGATCTGGATATTTTACTGAGCAAGCTAGGCCCAATCCATATTGCAAAAATATGATGTAAAGTATGTGGGCATAGAATCATAGAAGTGCAGAGTTGGAAGGGACCCTAAGAGTCATCTAGTCCAACCCCGTGTAATGCAGGAATCTCAGCTAAAGCATCCATGACAGATGGCCATCCAACCTCTGCTTAAAAACCTCCAAGGAAGGAGAGCCCACAAGCTTCTGAGAGAACCTGTTTCACTGCTGAACAGCTCATACTGTCAGAAAGTTCTTCCTGGTTTTTAGTCAGAATATCCTTTCTTGCAACTTGAAGTCATTGCCTCGAGTCCTACCCTCCAGAGCAGGAGAAAACAAACTTGTTTCATCTTCCATGTGACAGCCCTTTTATATATTTGAAGATGGCAATCATATTTCCTCCCAGTCTCTTCTAAACATACCCAACTCCCCCAACCATCCCTCATCATCTTGGTTGCTCTCCTCTACACACATTCCAGCTTGTCATCTTCCTTCTTAAATTGTGGTGCCCAGAACCTTGGTCTGACCAAAGCATAATAGAGCAGTACTATTACTTCCCTTGGTTGGACACTAGACTTCTGTTGATGCAGCCTGGCAATACCAGGTGAAATCTCAGAAGTGTTGCCAATTGGCAAAGCGTTGTGAAACGTGTCATTGTTTGTTTCATGGTGGCTGATGTTCTTTTTCCAACTAGAAATTTCCATCAGCCATCTTGGGAGGGGGATACAAATTGGGACTGTAGTGTGTTCTTGATGAAAATGGTCCCCTTGCTTAAAAAAACACAACCTACCCAAAGGTGCCAAAGCAGCAGGTCAGACTTTTGGCAGCAAATAGTAGGCATTGGTCATTTTCAGCATGCAATGCTAAGCCCCTCTCCCTGTGTGGCAGTCCCAATCATGATCCCTCTCCTCCTGTATATGAGATATATTGTACTAAGTGGTAGAATTCAGCCTCTTCCCACAGAGTTTGGTTTAACCTGGCTTTCTTCCTCTCATTGCTCCTCACCTCCATGTACAGTACAGGTTTTTTATTTCTGTATAATGAGACTAAGTTGGAAGGAAGAGTTTTCTCTGCATTAGATTCCTGTTATTATGTTAAGCAACACATTGACACTTGGGAGTGCTGGAAAGAAATAATGCTACCAGAATGATTTTAACACCACATTCTTCTCTTTCCCCCATTTTTTTTTAAAAAAACTGTGACACATAACTGTCTTTCACATAATGATAATGTCCCCACTTGCTCAGTTCACTTTCCTGAATCCCCCAATTTCTTTTCCTGGTTGGAGTTTGTGTCTGAATCGGTTTCCAAATACCAAACTTGACACATCCCGTGGGTCCCTACAGAGTTAAGCCACAATAAATACTGCATGCCTCACCTGATTTGCATGGAATTGATATTACACCTCCTAACTTGAGTAGGAGGGTTTTGGTTTGCTTTCTTTAAAAAGCTGCGAGAGATTTGGGCTGTGAGATTCCCATTAATGTCAGAAAGAAAAATATAGCTACAATTCCATGCAGCTCTCTTGACAGGTTTACACGGTGCCATCACGCCTGTCTTTGCTCTTTGCCAGAGTCCTGTCAACATTGTTTTGAGGAATCCAAGCTGGAAAAGACAGTGAATAAGGACAGCAGACACACAGGGGCACAGATTACACATAAAGAGTGTAGCCTGCCCACCCCACGCGATATGATAACCAAGAAGGGCCAAATCATAGTGGTAGACTGCATGGTTTTTAATGCAGATGGTCTCAGGTTCATTCCCTAGCTTCTCCAGGTAGGGATGAAACCTTGGAGAATCACTGCCAGCCATTGCCAACAAACAATACTATCTTGATGGACCAGAGGTCTGACAGTACAAGGCATTGTTCTTTGTTCCAAAGTCACCATTAAATTACAGTGGACCTTCAGGATATGAACTGAATTCATTCCAGGGGTCCTTATGTACCCCAAAAAGTCTGCAGCATGAGGCGCCACTTCTGCACATGTGAACGGTGCAATAGAGAGCTTCTGTGCATGCACGAGGCATGCAGAGTGTTTCTGCGCATGTGCGCGTGGCAAAACCCAGAAGTATTGCCACGTTCGCAATCCGAACATTATGTTACCTGAAGGTAACATAACCCAAGGGTCCACTGTAGAGAGAATTAGTGTCACGCAGAATTTTTTTGTATGTGTTGTTATTGTTTTTACCATTCTCCACCAATGTGGAAATCATCAAAGGGGCAAGACGAATTTCCTTCCAGTGTGGCCAAGGGGTGTTTGGGAATGTTGTTTCATTCTTTCTCCCTAGTGATCCACAACCCTCTTGAATGCCCTCATTTCCTGAAAAACCTCAGCTGTAAACATGGGGGAAGGGAGAGGCTGTGCACTTGGCAGCTGTGCAAAAGAAATCAATTGTGTCAGAAAGTGCAAATGAATATTGGAATGGATTGAGGCAGGTTGGTACATTCTGAGCCCTCTTACCCACCTCTTTAGTCAAAAACAACATCTTGGTAACATAGATACAATTTCATACATTCAGGGTTCTGCTGGATATTTAAAGCTAGAGCCACAATTCTGGAACAAAAAACCACTTGTTTTAATACTGTGTTTTAATGTTGTGACCTGCTGTTCACCTTGGGGTGAAGGGCGGGTAATAAAATGATAATAGCAATAATAATTGTGTACAGGAAGCATGTGAAAATGAATTCTTGACTAGCAAAAGGGAAAGGAGAGAGGAAGGGAAATGTAACAAATGTGGCAAGAGGATTCTAAGTGATCAAGATTGTAGAGTTGTGTGGGAATCACTGCAGCCTGCAGCATAGTAAAAAAGCACACAGTAGTAACTCCCACTTCTGTGTTATGACCCAGAGTGCCGAAGGAAATATTGTCAAAAGTTTAGACTCAGATAAATTCATTTCCCGGCTTGTGCTGGTGCAGGGAGATTCCAGATTAAGGAGTTCAGTGTCAACTTTTATTTTCTTTGCAAAAGAAAAAAAGTAAATAATACATTTATTGCTAAAAGCCATAGGCCAAGGCAGAAATAGGAAAAGAACCTTGTTTAATTTTAAGATTGTGTCACTAGAGGAGAAAACATTATTATAGCTGCAATGGAGATAACTGTGTGTATTGCTCCAGGCACCTTGTGGAGCTTTGTTTTGCACATAGCAGTTTATGGCAGCTTTCCCCAACCTGGTGCTCTCCCTGACTATTGACCATGCTAACTGGGGCTGAGGAGAGCTGCAGCCAAAATCATCCAGAGGGCCATCTAGCAACTTCCTTTGACATACTATGGGAACTTTCCAAAACAATTTCTGCTGCAGCAATGGGAACCTGCTGAACCAAGAAAACGAGTCCCTCTGGTCATGTGCAAGGCCTCAGGATCCATTTATGGTCGTTCTCTGACTTGTGACCAATAAGTTTTCAAGTAAGAGCTCTTGAGGGAGAAAAGATGCCTGCATGAAAGATTCATAAGTCCTTGTTTCTATAATGTATCCTGTATCCATTAAGAACCACTTGTATAAATGCTTTCTTCCCCTCCCTTCCTTTGACACTCAGTATTGTTTGCTTTATGAACGTATCTTGGCAAAGAAAGAAACAAAAAGCACAGCTGACTGAACTCGCAAGATTGTTGCATAGCAATTTAGAGGTGGAAAGGAAAGCATCCTTTGCATCTGAGCTGCTCACGTCAGAGCACAAGGCCACCAGGGAAGTGGGGAGCCACCTGCCATTTGAAGGCCTTGATATGAAAGAGTTCTTCACAATAATCAAGCGGCCTTGGGTCTCTCTATCCTGCTTTTATTAAGCAAGTACAAAGGCACAGGGAAATGGAAGCAGCTTTTCTGGCCACTGGGCATAAGCTGCTGATAGAACAAACATGAATGGTGTTTGTGCTTATTTGAAATGGTAGAATTATTTCTACCGAGGAAAAAGTTGCTGCTCGGAGACAAAACTTTATACTCACCAGTTCTTTATATGCCAGTTCTCAGAGCTTTTTTGTTTCACAAGCTTTCAGTGTTGGCTCCAGGTATTAAAAGGGCCCTTGGCAAAAGTGGCTCACACTCTAGCTTCCTGGCCATGGCATTGTGGCCACTTACTGGGATGGTGAAGGGCTGTGTGGGTGCACTGACTGGAGTGCCACATTGGCTCTGCCACCCACACAGCCCTGGCCTTCCTATTATGTCCTGCCTCTTCACCCTGGTAAACAGTACCAATGCCAGGAAGCTAGCACTGTGACTTCTCCCCACCTCGTGAGCCACTTCTGGCCCTGGAGCAAAAAATGGGCCTCCTTGCCCCACCCTTCCTCAGTGAATCAATATGTTGATAGCTCTAGCCAAAGGCCATGACAAACCCGCAGCAGCAGTACAAATAAAACAATACAGACAACAAGACATCCATAATATGAGCCAAAATCTATGACATAAGAGAGAGGTTACCAGAGATTCCAACAAACTCAAATCCAGCTTCATTTCAAGTTAAACCTCTGAATCACCACAACAATTTATAGCAATTTCATCTAACTCGTCCCCCCCCCCATCCAGTTGCCTAGAGGGGCCACCCTTTGTGTTAGAAAACTATCGTTGTCACTCAAAAGAAACTAGGCCATTTCTGCTGGGGTTTGCTTGTGCAAACAAAAGTGTCAGAAATCGATCTCTTGGGTCTCTATATAAGGGGCAGGCTGGTGTCTTCCACCTGAGGTTGACCGCAAATACAAAGTAGGTACAGGACCTTGTAGTAGTGGCCATCCAAGACTGCAATGGGCATCACTTGGAAACACAGCTCAATAAAGGCCTTCAGGAAACTGGTGAGAGTTTGGTCAGATAATTAGCTATAAAATGCCCTGTTCTCAGAAGTGGATACCAAGGAGAAAAGTGGGTGTTTCTAATTAGTTGCAGGTCCCTTCTGAATTCTATCCAGAAGAGCCAATCCCTTCGTTGACACTTACTCAAGGTCAAAGCAGAGTTCATTTCTGGAAAATCATAGTAGTCTAAACGGGCACGTCCAACTCCTAAGAAACTGAGATCTACCCATTGTTGAGCTTTTTTTAGGGAGGATGGTTTTTTTGGGGGGGAGAGGGTTTGGAGGTCAAGAACCAAAGATCAACCAGGATCAACCAGGAACACCCTGCGATCGACCAATAGATCGCGATCGACCTGTCAGACATGCCTGGAAAGCTGCTTTCTAGAGTTCATTTCCATGCAGTTACATATAGCACAAAGCAGGAAAATGCTCCATAGGCATAGTAGCATATTTTAAAAATGCATTACTTGAGTGTAGTCTGTTCTTGTCTTATTTGTTGGCAACACAGATTCTGTACAAGAGCTGATGATATCATGCCTTGTATTTCTCCACTCACTATGGCAGATTTGCCTTTTCCTGACTGCAGTTACCTCCCCATTGTAGCAAGGTCAAGAGACTCATGTCAGTAGGCTGCTTGTTGGGCACCGGCCCATGGCTGATGCCTGACCATGCTGGGCCTTGACACCCATCCTGCTTAATAGGTTTGGATCAGTCTAATATTTTCAAAGGCTTAGAGGTTTGGTGCATACAGAAGAAGTTCTGAAGCTCCCTAGATCTACATATGGTGCTCACCTTCTTTAGTTATTTGATTGCTCCAGGCAATGTTCCTGTTACACATGTTGCACAAAGCCTAACTTTGGAAGTAATTGCATGCAGTCTCTACTCTCCCTATTTTCTAGTGGTTCTCCCAGGAAAATCGCAGTATCTCTTTTGCCTTTGGGGTAGATATTGGGGATATTGCTTTAAAATGCAGTTACGATATCCATTATATAGCCAAACATTCTTATGAGTGTGTGTTTTAACAAAGAGGAAAAAAACTTGTTATCACAGTGGCCAGTCAGATGCATATGGAAAGCCTGCAAGCAGGACTTGAGGACAACATGATTTTCCTTGCTTGTACCTCCCAGCAACTGGTAGTCAGAGCTGCCTCTGACAATAGGTAAAGGTAAAGGTACCCCTGCCCGTACGGGCCAGTCTTGACAGACTCTAGGGTTGTGCGCTCATCTCACTCTATAGGCTGGGAGCCAGTGCTGTCCGCAGACACTTCCGGGTCACGTGGCCAGCGTGACAAAGCTACCCTGGCGAGGCAGAGCCGCACACGGAAACGCCGTTTACCTTCCCGCTAGTAAGCGGTCTCTATTTATCTACTTGCACCCGGGGGTGCTTTCGAACTGCTAGGTTGGCAGGCGGCCTCTGACAATGGAGTACAACATAATCATCACTGTTAGTAGCCACTGATAGGCTTTTCCTCCATGAATTTTTCTACCCTGTTTTTTGCACTTGCAAGCTGGAAGCTATTAAATGAATGGTTGCTTATGGTTTCACTTCAGAATGCTTTTTCTGAAGTTTTTGGGGTTTTTTAAGGGATGTTTAAGAGACAGTGTAAAATTATAGAGATGCTGAAAATGGAGGGCTGTTGTTTTTTAAAACTCATTTGAAATAAAAAAACACTTTCATGAAGACCCTAAAGAATGATATAAAATTCCCTTGGCACTGCTTGCAACAAGTAATGTATACAATGAGATATTTTGATTTTCTTCTTTTTCAGCTTAAAAAAAAGAAAACTAAAGAAAAGAAAGTTAGAAGCCCTTTTGAGCTAAGCTGCCAAATTTTCTACCAAGGTTATTTTGGAGTAGCTGTTGCTCTTTTTATCTGGGGAGCAAAGAAAGTCAATTAAAGCATTCATCTTGTCCCAGGTGCTCTAAAAGTCAACGATCCATTTTAAACAGGTGAAAATTTAGTGTGCTATGACAGTTTCTTTGATGAGTTATGGAAATGTAAAGTAGGGTCTATTGTAGCTATGGAGAACAGATACTGTCATTATTCTTTGAAGAATGTAAAATAAATTAGTGTATTGCTTTAAACATAGTGTGCCTGTACTAGATAATAACTGGGCATAATTATTTGAATGTGGTGGCTTATATCTCTTGCAAAGAAGAAACTGGTAATGTTGTTTTTATATTAGGATGTACTTGGGCCTCCCATAAATACTTCTTCCTACTTGTAAGTGCAATGATCAAATTATTGAACACTGGTACCAATCAACAAAAACAAAGAAAGTACATTCTAGGACACCAGGAACCTTATAGTAGGAACCAGATACCTTATTTCCTACATCACAAGGAAGGAGCTGCTGACTTCTATCTGCAGCGCCACCACTGCAGATGGCCTGAGTGTGGTATTGCAGCTACCAACTCTATCTCTTTTGGCTGCCCCTCTTACAATTACCCACCCACCCTACTTTTCTGCCTCCAATCCTTGCCTACCCAAGCACAGGAAATTCAGCCAAGGGCTGCATGCAACCCTCAGCCCCCTGTTTCCTCACTCCTGCCGCAAAGTAACAGTTCTAAGACTCATGTATACTGATGTAAATGCATGCGTAATCCCAGGGTATCTGTAAAGATAGAGAAATAAGAAAGTAAAATGAGAAAACAGACTTTCTGGTTGCTTTGCCTTCCCACCCCAAGTGTTTATTTCCCCACTGTTTCACTGTATGGTTTTCCTATATTTTTAAGAGAAATGATGAAGGGGGCGGGGAGGAAAGTCATATTCTGAAGCAACACATTCTAGTGAATATCACACTGTAGTTCCTATGGTAAACTCAACTACAGATTGCAGGCGTTGTTTGAACTGGCAGAAGGGATAGTGAGTTAAGCTCACTGCAATCTATATTCAGTGTCTTGCAATTAGTTTTGTACTCCAGTATTAGCACTAAGTAATAGATACATCAGGACACATGCACTGGTAAATCACATCTTCCCCCACTGAAAGCCAAAACCAGGAGAGCATTGTGGCCTCACATGTACATTTTATTAAAGTTTCAAGCATATATTCAAACAAGCATTCATTTTTCACAAGTAGTACAGTACCAGCATCTATTTTGTACACAAAAATCTACGTCAAGGTACAGTGGTACCCCAGGTTACATACGCTTCAGGTTACATACTCCGCTAACCCAGAAATAGTGCTTCAGGTTAAGAACTTTGCTTCAGGATAAGAACAGAAATCGTGCTCCAGTGGCGTGGCAGCAGCAGGAGGCCCCATTAGCTAAAGTGGTGCTTCAGGTTAAGAACAGTTTCAGGTTAAGTACGGACCTCCGGAACGAATTAAGTACTTAACCCGAGGTACCACTGTACAAAGTATATTGTGACAAGCATCCCTGGATGCATATAGTACATCCTTATGAAAATTTTGAACACAGAGGGATAGGAAGAATAACAGCGGGACTATCATAATCTTAAAAATACAGCGTCAATTGCTTTTTAGGAAGTAAGCCAAAATGTTTTACACTTCCCAAGGTGAGCTTAAAACTCTGCCAGAGCTATGCACCTAATAGTTATTGTAGATACCTACTCTAACATTATCATTTACAGAGATAACAGTCTTAAAGTTAGATATGTACAGGCAACTGCATAAATGGCTGGTGGTTGAATGGCTGGAATCTGATGCTCATCTGAATACCACAGTTGTGGTGAGTCAAGACTAAAGAAGCAGTGGAACAATGGATGGACTTCTCCAGCATAGGAAGAGAAGTTGCATACAGAGAAAGAACAAGCATATGCACAGTGAAGCAGGTGCTATCCAGTTTTATAGACTGCCTTGATGGTCTCCCCCACTCATGCCACACTTTTAACCAGTGTTTTTCTTCTAGGGGAAAAAGTGCCAGTATTGCATACCCTTTGGTACCCTCAGAAAAAGAAGCACTGTATGTTGGACAGCTTTCCAGCCTATCAATTTCACTGCTTGCCCACTCACTTAGTGCCTTTGTGCTTAACTTTGTGTTATGACCTGTACAAGCCGTCCCAGCACTCCAATTCAGACCAGCAAGTTCTTCATGAATCAAATGACTTCTGAATGGAACGTTCCTTTGGAACAGATTCATTTGAATGCCCATTCATTATAATTAAAGCGAATGAAAGAAATGGAGTTTGTTGGTTTCATTCTATTTTTAAAATGCACACCCTTAGTGAGCTGGGAACTGGTGTTAAATCGTGGATGAGCGAATGTACAATTGGCTTGAAACATGGCGTTAGGAATAAGATGCAATTGAAAATATTGATTTTGTCTGTGGGCAGCTTCTCCATCAGATTTAAAGTGTATTGATAACTATTTGAGCTGTGCAGCTACAGGGGCTGTTCATGTGGGATGAGTGTCGTGTGTTAGAGGTGCCATGCATGCGTTACAAAGAGAAGACCGGCAAGACTTTGAGGAAGCAGCTTTTAAAGTGAAGTTTCTGAGTTGGCACTCAGGTGTGCTTGGGAATATTTGTATGCTAGCACAGGCACAAACATTTATGCATCAATCTAAATGCAAGATCATAGGTGATTTCCCCCCCCCCCCGGCAGTAAAAATCAGTGATGTGTTTGTTTATTAGCTCAGTAACCCATGTCTTGGGTTTCTCCATTAAAGGATACAAACGTTGGCATTTTCAGATGTGTTCATGATATTTTGATTGTCCTCATCTTGACCTGTAGTTCTGCTACATTGGTTCGTAACTGAAGCATGCAAACCTAGTCTAGCTGGCTGAATTTGTGGATTATGTACACTCCAGATTATGATATCTGAACCTATTTTCTCTTCACTTCATTTGCGTTTCTTCGGCCTTGATTTCTTCTACCTGAAGGGAGTATTTTTCTGTTTTTAATTGTGTTATTGCATTGGGTTTAATGGCATTAAAACAGTACATTTCTCCAAAACAACAACAAATACTGTTCAATAAATCTACTTTAGTGCAAGCAGTAGACAGACTCAGATGTATTTTTAAAAATACATATGGGTTGAGAAGGGGTTTTGTAGTAGACTGATGAAAGGCACCTTAGTTTCACAGGTCTTTCTTTGCTTAGATGCTTCTGCTACTAAGGAATCAGCGATACAGCTGCAAATAAAACATTTTAGGTATGTTGTAAAGTGCAATATACAAATGTGGCACTAGATGGCAACAGTGAGCTATGGCAAAATTCAATATATTTTTCCAAAACTTTTTTTAAAAAAAACATTTTCACAGTGTTTTTTATTTGTGTGTAGATTTCACCTAGGTGAGGGTAGAAGGAGACCAGATCCCATAACAGCATGGTGATTCAGAATGCTCATAACCCGCAAACTCTGTCATCTGAAAGTACCCTAAAACCTGTCAGATATGGATGTTCTAGGTCTGAATGGAAATGGCTTCCTTCAACCTTCCATGCTGCTTGTGGGTAATGAAATTGGAGTATGGAGATTTCACTACATATATGTGCATTGGGAAATTACTCTCTTCTGAGTAATTTCAGCTGTTAGTTAATGAAATTCTTTTGTCAGTTCATATTGGTGGAAGAAAGAAGCAATAGACTAAGAGAAGAGGATTGGAAAGGGTAGCTACCTAGGCTGTTACACAATATTAAAATTGGTTCCATGGTTGCACCCCAAAATCACGTTGGGAAACTGGTGAGGCTATGTCACAAAATATTATCTTGGAGGTGGACTGAAATTCTTGAACAGTTCAGGAAGAACTAAAAAAAATAAAAAATGTCAGAAATGTTTTGGCCTTAGAATATTCAGAGTAGACATGCTATTCAGAGTGCAGAATCACAAAATATGAACATTGCAGATACATTGGATTGCATGGTTAGGATTGGAGTATTCTTCTTTGGCGATCACTTGTAGCCGAGTTAGATTGTCTTCCATGAACACAGTTTTAACAGTGAGTCCATAAGTGACTGTGGAGGCCAATTTTGGATCCACACATCCTTCCACAGTGGGGACATTGGTTTCCGGGCAGGAGTTGATCATGGTGAGGGTTTGCCAAACACGTCTTCCTCTTAGCACGTTTCTCCTTTTTGTCCTGAATTCAAGCTTTACTCACAAGGATCATAGGAATGTGCAAGCCCATTCACCATGACAAGGTAATGAGCCAGCAAGTGAGACGAATGGAGTATACAAACAATCTAAATGTCCTAAGTGTTTATTTAAGTGTTTTGCTCACTACAGTCTACATATGCAGTTGCATTTTTATGTTATTTTCCATTTTTATTAATCTGTTCTAAATAAAATATAAAAGAAAAATTCCATTTTAGCATGCTGTACTAACTAGATTCAAGCACTTAGCTAAGGTAATCTCTGTTGTGAATATATTGATGTAGAAGGGGGATTCTACAACTGGATGAAGGATTACATTTTACCATCTGAAGATGTTGCTTTTTGTAGCTTACAGGCCTTCACATCAAGTGGATAATGCTACCCCATTTGCTTCTATTGGCTTTTTTTATATGTACCAAGGTCACTTAAAATTAATCTCCAGCTTTTCTAATATAAAAACTGTCATGTTTCTCTTTGCGAGGAATTCAGTCACATACTCTCTTGATCACTCTTTCATCTTTTACTGCATTTCAACTTGCCAGATGGAATAGACCCTCTTTTTCCCACCATGGCCTGTACAAAGGGATTTATTTATTTTTACCCTTCAGAGCCAATTGGAGGGGGCAGAAGGAGAGTAGGGGAAGGAGAGGCCAGGCACCAAATTGGTCTTATGACACCTTGTTGACGTTAAGGAGATCTGGGTCTGGTCAGTGCCTGCCTCGGAACCACTTCTACACCACTTTGGGTTCCAAGTGGCAGGTTATAACTGTAGGTGATGCAAATGTCCAGAATAAGTGGCAAGCAATATGAGGATAGTACTGTTTTCATAATGCCCTGAGGACCTGTCCTGAGGATTGTATTCCTGTTCAAAACATTCCTATTTGTGTTTTGAGCAAGTAAGCAATTCACAGGGATTGAGGGAACAATAAAAAATGTCAAATAATTGCAGAGGCATTTTGAAGAACAGGTGACAGATGAAGAATGATGTTCTTCACTAAGAAAGTGAAAAAGCAGATCAGAAAGCAAGTTGCTTAAGCATGATTCAGTTATGATTTATGAAATCAGCCTGCATAGCATGGATTGAGAGGATTTTAAAACAAAAAAACAACAAAGAAGAAAAAGCTTTCAGTTGTGAAGGGCCAAAATGGATACTGCAAGTAATTTCATCCAGGTATCAAATTACATATATTTTCCTTAGACATCTCATCAATAGTTCCTATTGCACTTCTCATGGTATACTGCTCTCACTGGGAAAGTAACCTTTTAACTCATCATAAGGTAGAGGAACAGAAGATCAATGAGTCAGTTATTTTTCGGGAAATGGCAATATACTTAATACACTCTTGACCTATTTTGAACTTCCCACAAATAATGCTAGGATTCTTGTAATGAGTGTTAGGAGTGTCAGATCGATGGCATCAATCAACATAGTGATTATAACATCAAAACAAATTTGATTATCATTAGACGTATGTGGGAATTATAGGGTGGAACAGCTGCTTGAGTGTCACCTTGCAATTCAGATCCACAGATGGTGTTGAACTGCATGCAACCATGCAAACATAAGAGCACAGGAATTGCTATTTAGGCAAGTCTACCATGCATCTCATATGATACAATGGTAGGTATGAACCTCTTAAAGAAAACTGGGTTGCCAACAGTTTTCTGTTTGTTTTTTGTTTTTTTTAAGAGTTGGTGCATCTGTGTCAGGATTGCAAGGGGTTTCCCCCCTTCTTTTTCTTGTTTTGGTTTGCTCATTTTTTATTTTTTATTTTTATTTTTTTGCTGCTTGGCTTGTCCTGCTTTTTAAATAGTTTTTAATCTGTTTCTAGTGTATGTCACAAAGAGGCTTCAGCAAGAGGAAAATAACAAAATTCACACATAAACTAATATAAAAGTAAGCCGGCTCCTTGCCAACCTAAGTGTAATTTTTACTTTTAGCAACCACACACAGTAGCCAGTTACAGGTAGGTAGCCATGCTGGTCTGCTATAGTCGAAACAAAATTTTAAAAATCCTTCCAGTTCCACTAGCATCTTAGAGACCAACTAAATTTGTTATGGGTATGAGCTTTCATGTGCATGCACACTGTGTATCTGAAGAAGTGTGCATGCACACGAAAGCTCATTCCCATAACAAACTTAGTTGGTCTATAAGGTGCTACTGGAAGGAATACAGTATCCAGTTATAATTTCTTACAGCCAAGAGTGCCACTGCTCAGTCTTAACAGGAAATTCTGGTATGTGAATAGTTGGATTTCTAACTCTGCCAATGGCAAAGCTGCCCCTCCAAAGAAACAAAAAATAAACCTGCAATTGTAAGGGTTCCATTCTGACATATTTCAGAAGAAAAGGCATTGAGCTTCCCAGAAGGCAAACTAGGTAGCCACGTGTTCTCATCTACAGATAACAGTCCTCTGCTGAAGAAATTTTCCTGAAAGGGTTCTCAATTCCATTTCAATCCATTGTCACGTAAACATAAATAGAAGTGGTTGATGTCCCTAGGTACAATGAAGGGGAATATCCAACCACTTTTTCTTTTTCAGGGCAGGTCTGCTTCTACATAAAAGAAAGAAACATCCTCTGATTTGTTGAAAAAGCAAAAGAAGATACAGTATTGTTCATTTCCCTTCCAACTACCTGTAGGGCTTAAGGAGAAAGCATGAGGAAACTCTGGATAACTGCATAAGGAGGTTAAACAACAGGCCTTTTCCATTTTATTTTACTTTTTTTCTTGTCTGCCAAGGCCAAGGTAAATCTCACTTGGTGTATGATCAGTCCAGAGTCATGAAGAAACTTTGACTCAAGACTTCGTATGCAAAATGTTGCTTCACGCCTGTCCAACAGCCAAATTTGACTGGCATCACTTAAAGCTCACATTTCAAAAGATTGATGTGCAAACTTTCAGATGTATGAACTGTCATTTGAGTTTGTCATTTGAAAAGCACACAGCCATGCTCAGTGCAGGCTGGCAAAAATATTAACATTAGAATTTCAGCCTTTCCCTTTTTCAAGTGACAGTTTAAGTTTAAGAAATGCTCATGTATAAGGAAAGAGCTGTGGGGAATTGTCACAAAAGCACTGTTTCTTCATACACCTCTGTTTGACAGTTGTGCACAGTTGCTACTATATTCCCTATATTCAACACAATAGTGGCTGTGTTTATCCAAAATATGTGCATAATGGAAACAAGGTAAGCATTATGCATGATGGCACCTAATAGATAGATAGATAGATAGATAGATAGATAGATAGATAGATAGACTGATAGACAGATAAGATAGATAGATGGAATGGCCATAAGTATATTGCCAACCCAGTCATCAGAGGTCAAAGTGTTAATGTTATATGTGTATATATTTCTACACACTCATCTATATCTATATCTATATGCACGCACATATATGCAAAGCTTGTAGTAAAATGAGGGCATGGCTCACAGAGGGGAAATGGTAAAGCACACACAGGTAATTCAGAATTTATGGGCATTTCTAAAACATTGGCTGAGGGGGTGACTTTTGGTTTTTGTGCTTTGTGAATTTAAAACCCAACAAAAACTCTGATCAACATAACCCTAAATTGACATAACCCTGGTGCTCTACCAGCATATTTATTTAAAGACCTGCAAGCACACGGGCCTTAATGCAGCTGACCTGCATAGAATATGGGATTTCTCTGTAAGTCAATTGAACTAAAGCTTTGATCCAAAGCACACTTACCTGGAAGTCCCATTGGAATCAGTTGGAGTGATTTCTGACTAAGCACTCCAAATAAGTAAGAAGGTGAAATGTATGTCACTTCACATGCTTGTTGTGTTAGTTAGTTTGTAATTGAGTCTTTTTTAACTAAAATAAATACCATCAAGTCAGGTGGTATCCTGTCTGCTGTTGCCACTGCTACTCCCATTAGAGAAGCCAGTGCTAGATTAGAACAGGGGTCCTCAAACTATGGTCCTGAACTCAGCCTGCCCAGCAATTGCAGAACCCGCCGCTATCTAATGGGTCTATGGCAAAAGGAAGTGCAGCGTTCTGTTTGCGAGCACAACCTCTGCATCTGGCGTCCGTTGATACCACGAGTGGTTGGTTGGTTGGTTGGTTGGTTGAGGGAAGGGGGCGGTGCATGCACAAGAGGAGAGATGATGCAATCCTGCACATGTGCAGCAGACGGGCCAGTGCTTTTGTGTTCTTTCTCTCTATGGTGCGTGGCTGAGAGTTCCTTCGGCTGCACTGTGTGAGGCGAGTGACTTGGGTGAAATACTTCTAAATTTATGTTGATTAAAATTGTTCTTCATTTTAAATATTGTATTGTTTTTCCTGTTTTTTTGTGCACTATGAATAAAATATGTGCAGTGTGCATAGGAATTTGTTCATATATATTTTTTCAAACTATAGTCCGGCCCCCAACAGTGTCTGAGGGACAGTGAACTGGCTCCTGTTTAAAAAGTTTGAGGACCCCTGGATTAGAGGGACCATTGGCCTGATACAGTGTAAGTCAGGGTAGCCACGGATATCAAAGGATCAAGGGGGGAAAAACATTTTATTCTGGACTATGGTGAGTATAATAGAACTTCTCCAAATAGCAACAGGTCAGGATTTGTGAAAAGGCAAGATCTTGACACAGTGACTGGCTCGTAATTCAAATAATCTAAACAATGGAATTGCTAATAATGGGCTGATGTTATATTATTTCAATTTAATTTATGTGCTACCCTTCATCCAATAAAATAAGATCAAATTCCAGAATGGTTTGCATAAATATTTCAGGAGCTGATACCTAATGTTTGTCATATTCGGAGCAGACCTACCTATAAAAATAGGTCTGATTATTACTAGCCTTGGTTATTATCCAGTAAAAACAAAAAAACAAAAATGTGATGAGCATAAAGCAAAAATGCACAAATTAAAACAAGACACCTTTCTTAGAAATTAGTGCTGAAGAAGAAGCATATTTAGGATAGATTTACAGGAAATTCTTGAGGGAAAACAAGAAGCGCAATGCAAGAAAAATGAACCTCTCATCTAACTGATTTCAGTGGTAGTAATTTAAATGAATTTTACGTTTTCCTGTTGAAATCAATGAGACTTGGATAAAGGTGAGATCATGCTCATAACATAGAGATATAGCCAATATATGTTTCACCTTTTTGTGTTGGATGAGCCAGTTTGGAGTAAGAGTTGTATTTCCACAGGATGGCCATAGGCAATCTATTTCTAAAGTTCTGAAATACTGCAGAAATATTATTCACTTCACTTTAATCTTTGCCTGACTCTAGAGCAGGAAATCATGTAGACAGGCTGTTTTTTAAGGAACAGCTACTCAATTTTACATGTGCCAGGGGTCTGGGCAGTTTAAATAAGTGGGATGATTAATTTTCCAAAGCACACCTGGACTTCGAACCTTTTGAAATTTGAAAATCTGGATTCTCAATCATGTGGCATCTTATCAAAATATTCTCAGCATGTTAATACGCACAGTTAAGAGGAATGGAGCAAAAGTTATGTGCTCATATTTCCTTGAAGGCATTTGAGGCATTTTCACATGAATGCTTATTCACAAGCTTGTGAAGTTGTGATATGGGGATAAGAATCCCTCACTGGATGAAGTGCTTAGAAAAAGGAAATAGGAATGGCTGTAAATAGTACACTGAAGAAGTTAACAGTGGGGTAGTATTCAGGAGATTATTTTTTTAATTCAAAATGTCCAGTTGATTTCCTTGGCATTTGAAGAACGTGGGGATCAGAGCAATATATGCAGGAATGTTCGATTGAGTGAGGTCTTAATAGTGGCCAAGTGTTCTACAATGTGTGAATTTTATTATTATTATTATTATTATTATTATTATTATTATTATTATTACATTCTTTTTCTTGAACTGGGATGCACTCCTTCATAACTGAAGAAACTTCAGCTCACAGAACTGTCTCACAGAACTATGAAATAAGTAGTACCCATTTCTGGTGGCTTCTAGAGAAATTGATGGAGCTTGAGCAGCTAGACCATAGTTTTGTGTTGCATGCATGCATGAGCCTTGGAATTGTACACTTCCTCTCCTCTCTTCTCTGAGCAGCTGAACCAGATGAGGAGACCAGCAATCTTTGCTTCCAGTCTCAACTAACATTTTTGTGTTTTGTTGTTATTTGTGAAGCTGGAAGTAACACAGGGCACTTCCAGACTGCCACTAATTTTGGGTGAAGTTCTGTCATATACTAGCAAATTCAGGTACTCTTGCACAACAACAACATCCCCAAATAAACAAACAAAACCACCCAGACTTTTTGTGATAAGGAAAGTGATAGGAAAATGCCCTTGAAATTGTGAGACAGCAGTTGCTTGATGCAATGTTGCACAACCTCCCTGCAAGCAAAACAGAATGAACGCTCAAGAAACAGCCAATATAATCCTGGGCTCTTGTTGTCTTGAAAGCTAATTATATGAGGAAAGAGTAAGGGGAATGAATAATACACAGCAACTGGGATAGCTCCGTCAATAGAACATGATTCTCTTAACCTCAGGGTTGTGGATTTGAACCCCATGTTGGGCAAAAGATTCCTGCAGGGGGTTGGCCTAGATGACCCTCATGTTCCATTCCAACTCTACAATTCTATGACTCTACTTCAGGAAATGTGCTTCTTTTCTAAATGGTACTAGCAAGAAGGTATAGTGTGCAAATGCATGAACTCACTGCACTATGCATTTTCGCTAGGAAGTAAATCCTGTTGAAATCAGTATGACATACTTTTGAGTCAAGCCGCAGTTGGAATGAGAGTCATTCCCAGTACACCTAACCAACTGATCCGTGCTCTGAATAAGGACCTATAAACATGTTCATATGAAAGCTCTATGCACTGGTGGAGGAAGAGAAGTGGGGGGGGAGCACACTGCCCCTGGCAGTGCGATCTCAGTGGGGTTCCATTGTGGCTGCCTCCCTGCCTGCACTGGGCGCCATGCCCCTGCAGGCGGCACGCCCCACCCCAGGACATGTACCACACCCCTGCGGGCGGCGCGCCTCACCCCCAGACATGCACTAGCCCTGCCCCAGCCTGCTCTCCGCCCCCCGGTGCCGGAGCATGAAGCTCCACCACTGGCTCTATGGGCTTGTTTCTTTTCTTGTCAGCTAATATTCAAATTCCCTTGGACTGTAATATTTCAACAGGATTTAGTTCCTAGCGAAAACGCACATTGCCGTGAGTTCATGCATTTGCACACTATACCTTATTGCTACTACCACTGGAGATGTCTGCTAAACACTGTGTTACTTTCTGAGATATCATTCAGCTAACTGGCTAATGCTGACAATGGTCTGGACTGTTGCATTGCGGTCCCTCTTGGTTTCTCCAGCCATGCGGCTTAAGTCTCAGGAACTCTGGGAATTTGCCTGAAAGTACCAGAAATTTATACTCCATAGGCTTTCTTGAAAGATTTGATATCTAGGCCATTTCAAACTAATCCTAATGATTCTTAGGAAATCTCATATATTTAATTGGGACATACTTTGAAGTATTCTTAGGAGTACAGCCATTAGATTTAGCTATTTAATGCAACATTTTTTAAAACTTTGATTTTCATTGTGTTTTTCTTATTGTCCTGAACCGCTCTGAGACCATTTATACCGAAGGGTGGCATTTGACACCAACCAATTTGATCCTTCTCTAAGGAGCTTGTAATTTCATCTAATCCAAAGCTTTCTAGGTCAAATCATCTGATTTAATTCTACCACTGCACCTTCCAAAGCATCCAATAATCTAATCACTCTAAGGGTTAGTTTCTCAGCAAAGCTCCAAGTATTCTTCATGTTGGCTAGATGAAAAAAGTCATTACATCCTAAGGCAAAAGAGGAAATAGGAAAAAAAATAGATTCGTTGGTACTACTATAATTAGAAAAAAAGTTTCATATCCACAAAAAATGCCCCAAATGCTGTTAAATGCCTTAATTTTAGATTGCCTAATCTAAATACTTCAACAGTCTTTAATTTTCAGAATTATTGAGTGTCAGCATTATGCAAATAAGTTTTCAATTAACATTCTTGGGTCACTAGTCATTTTTAGCCAAAAGGTCAACTATCCTTTTCTTCAGTCTGATGCAGCAAAAGAGCTTCATTAGATTAATTTAAGACAATTATATTAGTAAAAATGGAAGCAGCAATTCGGACCTCTTTTTCAAAGCTGAAGACATAAATGGAAAAATTGTAACCATGGCACTGTTAACTGGCACTATTTCAATTAGCACTTAATTGCCCCACACTACTCTGGTTACAGCTGCTGCCTCACCAAAAAATGGGGAGAAATTCCTTCTGCTTTCAGGGGGAAATTTTCGCTAAGCTTTCAGTTGTGGTTTATGTTAGGTTTTTTTCTTTGCAACAACATGGCTGGTGATGGGAGAAGTATTTTCTTTCTAAAGAAATTTTTAAATAGTTTAAAGACAAGTCCCAAGGTGCTACAGTAATGCTCTCCTGACTTCCTCCATATAGCACAGAATGGGGCTTGGCTTACCTTTAAATGAGATGAGGGAGGGTGTGTGTGAGAGAGAGAGGGGGGGGGAACCAGGCAGAGGGCCTTCTCGGTAGTGGCGCCTTCCCTGTGGAACACCCTCCCACCAGATGTCAAAGAGAACAACAACTACCAGGCTTTTAGAAGACATCTGAAGGCAGCCCTGTTTAGGGAAGCTTTTAATGTTTGATGTATTTTAGTATTCTTTTGGAAGCCACCCAGAGTGGCTGGGGAAGCCCAGCCAGATGGGCGGGGTATAAATAATAAATAATAAATTATTATTATTATTATTATTATTATTATTATTATTATTATTATTACTTTAAGCTTTAAAAAAACATAGTTGCAGCTTAACCCAAGCCACTGGAATGTCCTCTGCTTCCTCCCTGTTTTTTCTGGGCATCCTATACCAAGAAGTGGCATGCAAGAAGCAATAGTATTGTAGTGGCAGCTTGAGAGCTCAGGAGCCACTGCAACAGTCCCCATGCTTAAAAAATGTTTGAAATGTGGTTGATGAGAAGTTTTTAAATAAGTCCTGCAGCTGCTCTCTCCAGTTCCTGGTTCTCAGTTGCTTCTGGGTCTCATGGGTTGGTAGGCTTTATGAATCAATGAGATTTCTGGACAAGGAAGAAGCAGATAGCATGATGGTGGTGATGGCCACACTTTTTTTAAGCTGGAAAAAAGAAACACACACCCTTTCTGTAGCCATTTTCTTTCCATGTAAGCCAACCCACCCCCAGTCTTGTGCACCAAGGAGAAAGCATGGAGATCTTTGTGGTGAGATCTCATAAACCATCATTTATTTATTTTTAAACACAACAACAAACCCCTTTCTAATGCATATCACCTAAAAAGAAGAAAAAACCATGGCAAGAGCCACAACACCCACACCGAAAAATATCTGGGGACATTTTGCTCCACCCCTGCTAAACTTCAGGGGCATTTATTTTTCACACCACCTGCCCCTCACTGAGCAAATGGCTAATAACAGATGCCCCGGAAGCATAATCCCAGCACGTAGTTAAATATATAATGGAAGCTGCATGTATGTTTAAATATGTAGGTCTCCATGCAACGAAATGGAAATGTAGGTCCAGTCCTTGCCCATTCACTGCTTTCATGCTTATATGTCACTTAAATGTTAATATGCAAGTCACAATCAATGCCACAACAGTTTACTCTGAGTTTAAAATGTAAATGTACTCCAAAATACAAGTTGACCGGGGAATGCTCCCACCTACATCAAATACGTTCAAATTTTCTTGGCAGTCATGCTTCTGACCTTGTGGTGGACTGCTTATTGTTTTCCTAGGCCTGGATCCTTATATCCCTGTACCTTGCCATCAGTCTGTGGAGGACCATATTCTCTATGCCGGGCATGTGGAATAGTTTTTATTACTAATTCCTTGCCTTCTCACCAATTGTCAGGAAATGGAATTTGTGCTGCCTGGATATTTGTCTTATCCCACCAGTGACACCTTCTTTAAGCCTTATAAATACCTACTTTTTATCATTTTCTCTTTCTGCTGTTTCCATTTATTTCAATACTTTTATTTACCTCTTACCTTTTTACCAATACAGTAGCTGTTTACAAGCATGAAACAAAGCTGATCAGATATTCTTACTCAGAACTAAAACAAAATATATATTATAATTTAGTAAAAAGGATTGTCAATATAACATAATGCGTTTACTTTCACGTAAGTTGTAAAATAAAAGTTAGCTCATTGTGGGATATAAGATGCACTTATTACTTAAGTGCCTGCTCTAGTTCTTTTTCTTATACAATAGTCCTTGTGAATTACCCTTCCTAACTCCAGCCCACTTAAATTACAGCCTAGTCCAGAAGACTTTACCAAAAGTATTTCGGTTCACTTCCTGTCAGCTCCCTGGGGGAGGTGGCAGAAGCTCATAGCTCAGTGGTGGAACATTTGCCTTGCATGCAGAAGGTCTCAAGTTCAATCCTCAGCATCTCCACGTAGGCCTAGGAGTGTCTCCTGCCTGATAGCCTGGAGAGCAGCTGCTGGTCAATGTAGATAATACTGAGCTGGATGACCAACGATCTGATATACGAAGGCAGTTTCCCATGACATACCTTTTTCTGAGGTCTTCATCAGGTCTCAACTTTGGTCAGGGCTTTGATGAATCCTCAGCTTTGATGAATCCTCCATGTGCTGGCACTCTGGTCTCAGTTCTCCCCAAGAAGGCTACTGAAGGCTCCTCCTCCTCCTTAGGGGTTGGGCCTTCTTAATGCAACCCTTCTCAGCTCTCACCTCAAGTTATGTCAGTTTCCATGTGGGCTTTTCACACTTCATCTGCTGCCAAACTCTGCTGCTTCATGTTCACTCTCCAGCCTTCCTCCTGTCTTCAGACTAGCTTCTTGAGTTCCTCACTGATCCTCTTCACAGTCCACTAAAGTCTGCTTGAATCCCCTAAGCAAGGCCAAGCCTAGTCTTGCATTCCCTTCAGCCAGGATCTTTCAGCCAATCAGTTTGTTTCCAATAGACCCACACTGGCACATAATTATGGACCAATAGATTTTAATGGAATGTCCAGTAAATGATGAATCATAAACCATGCCATTTGTCAGTACAGTCATACCTTGGTTTTTGAACGCCTTGGTACTCATACGTTTTGGCTCCCAAACACTAAAAACTCAGAAGTAAGTGTTCCAGTTTTTGAACATTCTTTAGAAGCCGAACTTCTGACATGGCTTCCGCTTGAATGCAGGAAGCTCCTGCAGCCAATCAGAAGTTGCACCTTGGTTTTTGAACATTTTCGGAACTCGAATGGACTTCTGGGATGGATTACGTTTGAGAACCAAGGTAAAGATAAGATTTCAAATGTACACTGTGCTTTCCTTAGCAACAGTGAACAACTGTGAGAATTTAACTTGGCAGGCTTTCAGCACAGCTCATATACGTTATAATTCTTAATTGGCTCAAGCCAGGAATAAAAGACAAAGTCTTTCGTTTAACCGTTAACTACGGTACATACATTCCAATCAGTGTTTAAAGCATTGCAACATTCTTACAATAAAATTTTGCCTCTTGATAATAGTATTTCTCCATAGACTGCTCTACACAATCCTTAGTGACCTGGGACCACAATACCAATATGGCTACTTACCACTTCACCCTTTGGGACCAGTTATGATCCCCAGATTTAACTAATGGAACCCCCTCTGAAGTTTCTTCATTGAGCTAGCAAATTAGAAAAAAAAAGGTTTTCTTAGTTGCTACTCTGTCCTTTTGATGCCAGGTTAAGTCCCTTTTACTGACTGTATGTTTGATCTAATTTTGCCAGCTTCTTCCATTGCGCAGTGCTTATTTATAGCTAGCTAGATTTCTTAATACAAACACTTCATTAGGAGGAGTGTTGATTCAAGATGACAATGCTACCCATACCAGGAAATGGAAGGTGACAGTATTTGAGGGGCTGCAATGTTCTTGTCAGTTTATTTCCTCAGAGGTAGCTCATATTCCTTTCCTTTGTCTAATTAGGAAAAAAGCAGGAAAGAGATGACTGTCTCAGACTGTATATATTTCATGTTTTCCAGGTTGTGTATTGTGCAAGAAAGATTGAGATGAGACATGTGGATGTGTTGTTTGGTTATACAAAAGAACAGGAAACTAAAGATCAAAGCTATAATGGAAAAACCTAGGGACAGGGAAATCAATCCATTTTCAGCAAATGTCATTCTTGCATGTGTTCATTCCCAAGTCTGTTATATCCTGTTTCAACAGTAATGCGAATTTAAAACAAAAAACAAAAACCACCAGAACTCTTTCATTTAAATGGGTAATCTCATATAGTATGCATTTTATGCGACTATTATCTCTGAAAATATTAATTTTAAATACATGCCCCCCTAAAATACACAATTTTAAATGAATTTTGATAAATTCTTTGTGCTGGGGGCTATGTCAGAACATTCAGGGAGTGGGAAAGCTGATGGGTGGCTGCCCATTTTTCTCTGTACCTGGGAGGTGAGGATCTTGTCGGTTTGTCTCAAAACACACAAAGGATAATGCCCCAGGTGCAGGCTGCTTAAATGGACAAGGGGCAGATCCAAGGGAAGCCTACCCGCTCTGTCAGCTCCACCCTAAGTCCCAGCCTGCATCCCCATTTGTCAAAGCAGGATGCAGGCTAGGGTCCGCTTTCTGATAGGCAGAAGGGCTTCTGCCCCCCCCCCCCGGAAGAGCAGGGCTGTTCCAGTTCCCACGTCAGGGCCCCAGTGAAGCCTCTACCATCCCGCAACGCCGTTGCACCAAGAGGGGTGAGCAGACTTGTTGATTTGTATCAGAATACACAAAGGCTACATCACATTTGACCTACCCCATGATCTCAAACTATTAAACGTAACTGTAGTTTTTGCACATGTTCTTTATCTTATTTTATGTTTTAAGGTGATTTATTTCACAATTTTATCCCAACTTCCTTTCATATCCTGGAACCCAGAGCAATGTACTCTTCCACTTACTGGCCAGATTCAGCCGCGCCGCCGGAGAACGATTTCTGTTCTCATCCTGAAGCAAAGTTCTTAACCTGAGGTACTATTTCTGGGTTAGCGGAGTCTGTAACCTGAAGTGTATGTAACCTGAAGCGTACGTAACCCAAGGTACCACTGTACTAGCAAAGCTTGGTATGACATACTAACATTATCCTTAATAACAACTTAGTGAAAACAAATTACTGAAATTATGGAAGGAGTATCATTTTTGAAAAGAATTGATTCCGACTCTACTTCCAAATACCAGCTGACATTTGCAAGACATATGAGCATGTAGAAACAGAATGTGATTGCAAAGAGTTGATCTTTTAACCATCTGGGTAAAGGTTAATCTGGCAGGACATGTGACAGGCAAGGATTCTATTAGATGTATATACTTTTCTGACAGTTAGTACAATAAGGACATGAAGGAGTTTGGTAATAAATTGGTGTTTATGCTGTCCTAAGAATTTAGTACTTGTCTAATCGAAGTCACATTAGTACTTGTTTGATTGATGGCAAAGGTAGCTGGAGGCCAAAGCAGGTGTTCTTTTACGAGGCTGCAAATAATTAAATAAATATGGCAGAGCTAAGGATGTTTGGTCCATGAACTCATTTCATTAAACAAAAGCAATTTCCTCAAACTCACTCTCTTCTTTATGTAAGATTTGTGGAATAATTAACTCTGGCCAAGCTAGATTGTGTATCCCCACCTCCGCTTTAGTTTTCTGTTTCAATTAGACATGTTCATATGGCTCTAATCGAAATCTTACATTATCCTAAGTAAATATGCAACCTTGCCAAAGGGCAACCATGCATAAGGCAAAAGTTACTCATGTAGGCGCAAGGTTTAAGGTGAGGTCTCAGTTCTATGCGTGAACGTCAGCAACAACCAAAATATTTTCTGGAAAGGAAAGATGTCTTCAACACAAATGACTAAATAAATGTAAAAGTATGATTTCAGCAATATGCATTTATAGATAGATTCCCTTCTATTTGTGCTATTCGTATTTTTTTAGTTTTTTAGTTTTTCTGCATACTTACCGAAAGGATAAGAAACTATTTTGGATTATGGTCTGAGAAAGTGATGGATTTCGTATCTGTTGCTGACTGAATATGTAGGGTTTAGTGACCATAATCTCTTTAGATTTGAGGTGCTTATAAGGCATCATAAAAAGTAACAGAGAAAAGATATTTTAAGTGAAGATAAAATGCCATGGTCTCCAAAGCTGATGGAAGGGTGAAATAATAAATAGCACTAAAAATGGGCTTGAATTCATCTCACACTGGATACCTGTTTCAGAGAAATAATAATTCACAGATATTATAAGTGCTTGGAGAATGTCTCAACAAATTGAGATATAGTTGTATGTAAAATCCATTCTATAAGGGCTTCATTTTGGTGCACTTTCAGCTTTCCCCATATTATCAAAATCGTTGAGCTCTACAACATGGATTCTAATAATGAAACTATTCTTCATCCACAGTATCTTGGAGAGACATATCTTAGTTGTTCTCTGCCACTCCTAGATTTCTTGTGGGGGGGGGGTTAATGCATTTCCTGCAATGCTGCCTATGGCCCACACCACATACATTTCTCCAGGAGCATACAAGCAATGCACATGCCACACTTCATTGTACTCTGGCACTTGAGGCATGAGTTATCATTGATGCTCTCTTGTCAACTAATTCACATTAGTTGAAGTTATTTCACATTTTGAAGTTATTTTGATTCAGTGCTGTTGTGCTCACCGTTAGGGGAATGGTACCAAGAGTGTGATTTAGATAATACAAGTTTATGTACTTCCCTCCAGTATATGCTGAAAGTGGAACTGAGAGTCTTAAGGCAATGAAGGGATCCAGAAGTGTGTCACTTCAACTTGTTTGCTTGAAATTGAGTTGGTGAGCTTAACTCTTGTGAGCAAATTTCAAGAATGCTGATCGCTTAGACCTTTTCCTTATTACAACATGGATGGAATATCAGAGGACTTGTGTACAAGCCACCAGCATGCGATGATGGGCCATATTCAGAGCCAGCACTCCTGCTATCAGATTGCCTTTGAAAATTGGACCTGGAGGGAGTTCAGCGGATATTAGTTATTCCATAGATCCTGTAGGTGGCCCAATTTACATCAGTGAATTTACATCAGGGTCTTCAGTTGTAATCTGCTTACATGTCATTGTGGTTGAAGGTTGGTGGTAAAGACTGGAAGCACGTGACACTTGTTCTATCAACATCTCAAAACCATGGAACATTATTGAACACCATAGAAGTGATCAGGGGCATAGGAAGAGGGGCAGGGGGGCGGCCTACCCCGGGTGTCACCCTGATGGGGGTGACAAAATGGCAGGTGGAACTCACTGTGGGGCCTGCAGTCATACCCACTGCCTCCCCCCCCCATTGTAGGGTGGCTGAGGCCTCGCAGTGCACCCCATCCCTATGGGCGCCACATGCCCGAACCCTCCCTATAGGCACCACTAGCCCTGTCCCATCCCTATTGGCACCACACACCCTGTCCCTATGGGTGCCATGCATCCCATCCCTATGGGCGATTTGCCCTGCCCCTATGGGTGGTTTGCCCCAGGTGCCTGAGAGGCTTCCTCCACCGCTGGAAGTGATAGCATCATTGATTAACCAAGGAGTTCGAATCAAAGCTTCCCTGAGTGGCCACGCTATGGAGACACAGAACTGAAGGTACAAACCATGCAGTAGTCTCTTGATTGTGTCTGATTCTACATACATAGGAAAGGGATTATTTATTCATGTATTTATTACATTTATATCCCCCTTTTCCTTCATGGAGCTCAGTGTAACGTACATGGTTCTGCTCCCTCTCCTTTTATCCTCACAAAAAAGTAGTGAGGTAGGTTAGGCTGAGAGACTGTGACTGGCCCAAGGTGACCCAGAGAGCTGAGTGGGGATTTGAACCCTGCTCTCCCAGGTTCTAGTCTAACACTCTAACCACTACACTATGCTGGCTCTTCCTCCCTCCCTCCCTCCATTTCTGTCTTGGGAACTATCACAATTTAAATAATCCAGCCTAAAACAAGCAGCTAAATAATTCAGCCTAAATCAAGTCGATTTTAATGTTGGTGAGTTACTCGCGTGCTCTGCATCTTTATAACCAGTGATTGAAAGGAATAAATTAAACAAGCACACATCTCCTTATTGCTGACATTATGGGGAACAGTTCACTTCTCAGTTGTCTGTCAAGTAGGTGCTAAACATAGAGGCACTGTTGAGAAAATAAAGGTGGAAGCCCTCCTATATGTAACTAGAGAGGGGAAGGAGAGTAATGAATAGTTGTGCTAGTGGATTTGCAGAGCAGCTCTATTTTTTTAAAAAAAAAACAACCCTCACTGGTGTAGAAGCCACTGTCTTATTTCAATCTGTCCAGTTGCTTGTTGGCAAATTAAATAAATAACAGCTCAAGTTCAAGTTTAGATGTTCTCATTTGTTTTCAGCCCATTAAATAACATAAATTATAAAACTTGTGATAAACATGTTGATGCTGCCCTAGTCGGTAGTTTACTACCTTGCCACTATCACATATTTTATGACGTTGGGTCTTAGGGGAACTACAAACATATCATTAAGCCCTTGTGTGTCCCCTACTTTAGATGTAAGCTGCAAGCCAGGGGCAAGACTCATATCTCATATCCATACAGGGGTCTCAGAAGTAGTTCTGCACTTGCTGTTGAATGAACGGCAAAAAAACATTGGTTTCCAGAACACACCTCTGAGAAAACACTGTTCCCTGTTGTATTTTAAAGAATACATTTTAACACTTTCACCGAAGGCAGCAAAAACATCAGAGTACCCTGGTCCTGAAATGTGTTCTTTACGGTACCAGGGTCAGTTCTGCTGAATGAAAAACCCGTAGAATTGCTGCCTTTGAGCAAAATGATTTTTTGCTAAAGGCCTGCTGAGCATTAATCAGAAACACTGTGCAAAGCAAACCTTTCCCCATATTTCTGGGTGGCAAACCAAACTACACTATGTGCATCACCCTATGCTACACGTGTACTCACTCATGTATCCCCTATATCAAGAAGATGTGCAAATCACACACTGAACATGACCTGGGAACAAGGGAAGAGCATGGATGAGTATTGTATTGGTCTTGATCTGAACTGCCACAACTTGTATTTTGCTCACCAGCAGCACTCCTGCATATATTTACTGTAAAGCTGAAACACAATTCAAACATTTCAGCAGAATTCAAATTTGACCTTTAAAATCTCAAGAGATTTTAAAATGAGTTTTTGAAATATGATACAGTGTGTTCTCCCTCATGGAGAGCACAGGTTGCAGATGGGGCTGACAAGACACCTCACTGTTACTAGGCAAATGGTTTGGCCATCCTTTAAACAGGGGCGGGCTGTTACTGGGGAAATCTAGATGTTGCCATTTGTTGATTGACAGCCCTATTTGTTAAATACAATGCTCGCAGCGAGGAACTTCCTCTTTTCGCTGTTTACTTCGGATCACCCGCCCTCCCTTCCCTAATTTTAGGCTGTTTGCTTGACCTTGCTATGCCTGTCATGGGGTCATCTGCTTTGGGGCAGGGGCCTGGTAGGAATTTTGTCCATTTGGCGGATTAGTGTGTGCCACTTGGTTTTTGCCTACTGCGTAGCAAATCGTCACAACTTGTAAGGTTTGCGGTTAGGCATTGGTCTTGGAATTGGTTGCTGGAGGGGTATGGATTTGGCTGTGCCTGCCCTTCCAAAATGCTTCTGGTGGTGGAGGGGTATGGATTCGGCTGTGCCTGCCCCTCCAAAATGCTGCTGCTGCTTCAAGGATTTTCTGTTAAAGGAACCGAGGGGCTCACCATGCTTTTGTCCGAAACCTCCTGGCAAGGGGCTAGGGCCACGCAAGCCCCTGGGAGCATTCTGGGGAGAGGTGAGGCATGGCTCCCAGTCCCGTCTCTCTCCCCAGGTGACTTACCCTTGCTGACTTCGTGGGGGGTGCGAATGTCAGAGCTGTCCCCGTGTGGGGTCAGTTAGTGCTACCAATGCCTAAGCAACCACTCACATTGCTGTAATTTGAATAAAGTTGTGGCCAAAATTATGCCAAAAACCTTAAACAAAAATTAAGTGTCAATTGTGTTTTTCTTTGGGGGGGGGTGTCTTGGGGACCTCGATGCGCAAATACCCCATATCCAGACAAATCAAAGCATAGTTATGATGGAACTAAAATGTGCCAACCTTTGGCTAGCTCATGGATGGGGAACTTTGAGGAGCTCCCTTCTGCACAACCTTTTGACAGTGATGAGGGCAGGGCCAGGTGCAACAGTGGACATAGCAACCCATGCAAATTTTACCTTTGTACAGTGGGCTAGCTAATACACACACCCTTCTCCAGCATTCATCCTGGCAGGCAAGAAGCATCATCATAGTTTGAAGACACAAAAACACTGTGGAAGGTGCAAAGCAGGCTTGGTGAAGAGCATGGCTTGGGGAGAGGGTGTGTGGCTGCAGGTTTGTTACAGGGAGAATCCCAGGGGATAGAAAAAGAGGATTGGAGGACTACATCTGCCTAAGGTTTCCCATCCTGAGCTAGAGATGTTTGGGAGAGTGTCAGTGGTGAAATGGAAAATGATAATACTGAAAAACATCTTCACATGTAGTGTCTTGAGTTTAAGACACCTAAGCTCAATAGCATCCCTAAGTGTAGGTTTTTTGTGTGGAGGATGATAATGGGAGAAGAGAAATTAAGCAATGTGAGAAATCTGAACTAAGGGAATTTGCTTGAGAATTGTTTTCCTATGAACTTTTCTGATTTCCAAAATTGTATCCAGTCTATTTTGAGCAGGTAATTCTAAATACATAAACACATAAGAATTACCTTGCTGGACCAAATCAAGGCGTAGCTGTCAACGTTTCCCTTTTTTTTAAGGGAAATTCCCTTATTCCAAATAGGATTCCTCTCAAGAGAAGGGAAAAGTTGACAGCTATGAATCAAGGGCCCATCTACTCCAGTGGTCAGGACTTTGAGGCAGAAGTCCAAGGTTCCACTCAGCAGAATGAGCAGAAAGACCCCAAACACAACAGAGCTAGCTTGATACGTTTTGAAGTATGTGAAGTATTATATTTAAAGGGGAGGACAACATCTAAAACTGCACCTGTGCCAGTATTCTGTCTCCAGCAGCTGCCAGATTGACCTCTGTGGTAAGCTCATTGTCAGGCTATGAATATGATGCCCGTCAACTGTTTTTTGTCCTCAGGATCTGGGCATGCAGCAGTGGTGGGAATAAACCGATGATTGCCTTTGCATGTCAGAATGGATGAAAAGTAGGATTCTGATGCCAAGGGATGGGTTGACATGATCATTTTAGATAATATCACTTTGTTTTCTTTGATATTTGATTGTATGCCCAGATGGGGTCGAGGCCTCATATGTAAAACAAAAAAATCTTGTTTGCAAATGAAAACAAATTGGGGTAAATAACTTCAGGGGAACAACACACGCTTTTGGCTCTCTGTTGAATAGACTGGAGAGAATAACAAACATGCTTTGCTCCGCAAATGATTGTGCTGCTGCAGAGCTTGCCTTGCCAAAGAGTGAAGATGGGTAGTGCTGCATGTCAAGCGAGCAGAGTCTGCTTTGTTTTAAAACTGCAGCAGCAATTTGTTTACCCAAATGTACAGTTTGATTAACTGTAATTATATTGATCTTTTCCAAACATTTTTTTAGAGAGTGAATGAGGTGACAACCTCATCATCAAGGTGCCAAACAGTATCAGAGAGTGCTTGAATTCCGCCTGATCATTGCATGTAGACAACACTTTTTCTAACTAGGTTTGCTCATGCAATGGCATAGCAGCTTGAAAAGTTATGAGCACCACAAATTAGTGCAAGGGGGCAATGACCTGCCATTTTATACTGTTCAAAGTGCCTTGCATAGTGACACTATAAAGAAGAAGAAGAAGAAGAAGAAGAAGAAGAAGAAGAAGAAGAAGAAGAAGAAGAAGAAGAAGAATTGTCATTGGACTCTGATGTCTACCAACTGCAGTTAGCATGGCCAATGGAAGTTGTAGTCCAGCAAAATATGGAGAAGCACAGATTTCCCATTCATGGCTTATGTTATAATAAAAATTTGATATTTAATAAATTTAAAATAATACAATAAAATATTTTAGGTGCAACAAGACTCTATAATAATATAATCAATATTGTTATTTATAGTCTATTCTATATATTATATTATGTATTTTTCTTTTTCATTTCATTTTATATCATATATCCTACCATATTATATTTAATATTATTATATACAAAAACACAAATGAAAGAGAATGCTTATAAGTTAAAGTAGAACAAGAACTAGTAGAACTAGTATATCATGTGGTACAAAAGTATAAGAAAAAAAGAGATTTCTAATTACTGAGTTCAGTTGCAGTGATTGGCTTCCATAGAATTATAGAAAATCCAGCATTTGTTTTCAGTCAGAAGATAATATATAAAACAATGCTAAAAGGGAAGCAATATCAAACATGGATAGATTACTCATTATAAGCATGTGCCACCTGAGGCTGGATTGAAATAGCATATTTGCATGTTGACATAATTACATAATTGAGTGATCAGTTTGTCAAGTGAGTTTGTCTTCACTTGACCCATTGTAAAAAGTTCATTAAAAAAACTATCAAATAAGCAGGTTATAATGTAGCAGAAGGGTCATAACATAAGAGATACATCTGAAGCAATCATAATTCTGTATATTATTTTGGGTTTTATGCTCATGGTCAGATGGTTAACATAAGTATCAGTGCAGCCACTTCATTACAGCACAGCTTTTCAACAGCCATTTAATATCCCCATGTCAATACCATAGCATGTATTCTTACAACACTGTAACATATTTCTCTATTAGGGAAACACAGCAATCTACAGGCACTTTGCAGGGCATATTTAAGATGTTAACAGTTAATCCACACTGCTATAACCTTGACTGGCAATTTATATGGCTTTCCCTCTAGGATGTTAAATATCTCCCTTGAAGCTATTTAATGCTTTTTGTAGATGCAAACGAAGGAGAACAAGCAAGAGAGAGATTTTTTGATTTGTTCTATTACTGAGGGGGGGGGGGATGTGTTATTTTGCTCTATTTGCTCTTCGCTCTCTCACAGTAGGAACAGGCAGTTTCTCACACTACAAAATTACCAAGAAGCTAGTGAAAATACTTTTCAGTGATTGAGCCCTCCAAGGAAATAAGACACGTGCCTTGTTAATGGTCTAGCACAAGGCACCACTGGTGGTTAAAAATGAAAGAATGGAATAGTTAATCATGCTTCTACTAGACATGTGTGAAATCTGCTCCTTTATATCTGTGGATATTTCTGCTTTCCTACACATTGGCATATTCAGGAAACTTATCTGCAAATGTGTGTGTGTTGCTTTCACAATACAGATCTGATGCATTAGACATTGAATTATTATTATTATTAGCAGCCTCAGCATCTGTTGGGATCAGATTCTTTTTGCAGGCTTCCCACACGCATCTAGTTGGCCACTGTGCGAAAAGGATGCTGGACTAGATGGACCACTGACCTGATCCAGGTGGACCTTCTTATGTTCTTATCTGCTAGAGACTCAGTTGGATTTCACCTCTTTCTAAACAGCTGGAGGCTTAACTGAACTTAATGGGACTTCTGAATAAGCATACTTAAGATTGCTCTTTAAACCATAGCTACACCTGGTTGCCATAATCTGTGCCTAGCTGCCACTTTTTTTGCAATGTTAATATTATTTCACAGTAATATTATTGAACTCTGCTTGTGTGATGCACTTGCCCATTATCGATTAACCAGTGGCTTTGAATTAGGATTGGAAGATTGCAAATGTTCACTGCATTCTTATTATTTAGATGGAAATTTATATAACAATACCAAGTACTTATTTAATAATAATAATAATAATAATAATAATAATAATAATAATAATTTTTATTTATATCCCGCCCTCCCCAGCCGAAGCCGGGCTCAGGGCGGCTAACAACAATCAAACAATCCAACATTCTAAAAACATTTCATTATAAAAATTAATTAAAATCAAATTGATGGCAACCGTTAAGCAAAATTCTGTGCAGATTGCCAGAGGAGGGAGTCAGGCTGCGCCCTGACCAAAGGCCTGGTGGAACAGCTCTGTCTTGCAGGCCCTGCAGAAAGATGTCAGGTCCCGCAGGGCCCTAGTCTCTTGTGACAGAGCGTTCCACCAGATTGGAGCCGCAGCGGAGAAAGCCCTGGCTCTAGTTGAGGCCAGCCTAACCTCTCTGAGGCCTGGGACCTTCAGGATGTTTTTATTTGCAGACCATAAGTTCCTCTGTGGGACATACCAGGAGAGGCGGTCCCGTAGGTACGAGGGTCCTAGGCCGTATAGGTCTTTAAAGGTTAAAACCAGCACCTTAAACCTGATTCTGTACTCCACCAGGAGTCAGTGCAGCTGGTATAGTACCGGATGGATGTGATCTCGCAGCGAAGACCCCATAAGGAGTCTCGCCTCAGCATTCTGCACCCGCTGGAGTTTCTGGGTCAGTCTCAAGGGCAGCCCCACGAAGAGCGAGTTACAATAATCCAGGCTGGAGGTGACCGTCGTGTGGATCACAGTGGCTAGGTTAGGGCGAGAGAGATAAGGAGCCAACTGCTTAGCTTGGCGGAGATGAAAAAATGCCGCCTTTGTTATAGCTGTAATCTGCGTCTCCATAGAGAGGGAGGTATCGAAGATTACACCCAAACTCTTAACGGACGGTGCTGGCACTTATTGCACCCCCGCAAGAGATGGGAGTTGCCCCCTCAATCCCATATTGTCCCGTCCCAGCCAGAGGACCTCTGTCTTCGAATGATTGAACTTCAACCGGCTCCCACGTAACCATCCAGCCACAGCTTCCAGACATCTGGTCAGTGTGTCTGGGGCTGAGTCAGGAGGGCCATCCATCAACAGATAGAGTTGGGTGTCATTGGCATACTGATGGCAACCCAGCCCAAAACTCCGGACAAGCTGGGCGAGGGGGCGCATAAAGATGTTAAAAAGCATTGGGGAGAGTATCGCACCCTGAGGCACTCCACACACCAAGGAGTGGCTTGATGACAATTTCCCCCCAAGCGCCACCCTCTGTCCCCGACCAGAGAGCGCAGCCATTGAAGCCATTGAGCGCAGCCATTGAAGGACTGTGCCCTGGATCCCCACATCGGCAAGGCGGTGGTCCAGGAGTTCATGATCGACCATGTCGAAGGCTGCTGACAGGTCTAGAAGAATCAGCAGCCCCGACCCGCCTCGATCCAGCTGCCTGCGGAGATCATCTGTTAGGGCGACCAGAGCCGCCTCGGTCCCATGACCAGTGCAGAAGCCGGACTGGAATGGATCCAGAGCCGATGTTTCATCCAGAAACCTGCCTATTTAAGGGGGTCCGGAATCTCAGTGTGTTAAAAGCAAGTCTGTCTGTGTCTCTCTCTGTCTCTCTCTCTCTCTCTCTCTCTCTGTGTATAGTTCATTCAGTAGAAAGTCCGCAAGTGCTACATGGAAAAAAAATGCTGATCGAAAACTTGTAACCAGTTAATTTTTTCCCACATCCAGCACTATCAGAGCCTGTGGTATGGACTGTTTTAGTGTCTATTATTTTACACTTCTGATAAAATGAAAAACAATTACAAGATATAGAACAGGGCAATCTTATAAAAACAAAGATTCTTTTATAACTGTTCTTCTTAACACTGCAATCCCCTCAAGAATACCAGGTTATAGTTCAGGAACAAGGCAAATCAATACAACCTTTGAAGCGTTCTTGGGTTACCTGAGCTGTATTCCTTTACTAAGTGGCTCAGTGCCCCTTATGGTAAGTAGAAGTGCTATCTTTAATAGCTCCATAGAGGAGGCCAACAATTGTTCACTTTGGTTGTGGCCATTCTGCTCACCTTGAAAGCCAGGATGACTCCTCAGATTTACAATGTTATCAGGGAGTAACAAGTCCAGATGCTTCCAGCTAATCAGTGTGGGTGATGTTGTTTGGCTGGTAAAGTAATGTGCACTGTTTTAGAAGGCCACAACACCATACTTAAGGCCCAAAGATCAATTTTGTTCCTCTTTTCCAAAATGGTGCCAAGTTGAAAGCATTTTGTAGGATCAACATCCTTTGAAAAATTGGAAATGTCCTGTGGCCTGGGAAGCTTTCTACAAGTTAGCAAAGATCTCTTTCTCTGCCCCCTCTCTCTCTCACACACACCACTCTCCTTTAGGTAGCCCACAACATTTTATATGGCTGTTCTTGGGTCTCAACCAGACCAAGACCTGCTTTACTTTTAACAACAAACAGCACCTTTTTTCCTCAGACCTTTCCCTGGTCCCAAGAATATAGCAACCAACACAGGCAGTGATATCCAAAAGCAGCATTATCTGTAACAGGTATTTGTTGTACTGAATTAGTTAACTTTTGATTATCACCTATAAAATGGAATTAAACCCAAACACCCCATTTACTTGAGAAAGTTCTCCTGCTTGCAAGAGCTATCCTTTAACATATGTGCCCAAATCCAATCCATATTTGCAGATACTGAGTTTCCCCACTCAGCTGAATGCAAATTGAACAGAAAAACTTAAACACATGGTGTGCTCCTTATGCACAACACACATTACATTCTCTAGACTAAGGAGATGGAGCTGAAATGTTCTGCTCACTGTGCAAAATTGGCCCATTTGAATCCTATTGACTGAATGTACAATCACATGGGCTGATGATCTGGCTTCTTTCTCATTAGAAAGATGGACACAACAGGATGTAAAATGTAGAATTCCTGCTTTTGTAAGCTTGCAGTAGCTGTAGTATATGTAAAGATTTTGAAAATGCTGGATCCCATGGTTCTTTTGTAGCTATGGGCAACCATGTTCATTGCATGATGCTGGTTCTAATTTTATACATCTCTTTCATGTTTCCCCCTGTCTTTTTCTTCCAAATGAAGAGCCTCAAACATCATAAATTTTATGTTGGAGCCTTCCTCTACTGTTTCTCCCTTTCTAAAGAGCACTTTTAAGCATGGCAAATGTGCTAGGCCCTGCACACTAAGATGGGAACAAGTCCCACTCAACACAGTTCTTAGCAAAAATGCATAGGATCATACTGCAAACATGATATAAGGCTGGGATGAAGAACCTATGGCCATCCATATGCTATTGGAATCCAATTTCCAGCAGACAGCATGGCCAATGGTGAGGGATGATGGGAGTTCTAGTTCAGAAACATCTGGAGGGCGACAGCTTCCCTATCCCTCCTGATGTAAAGGAATGGGATTTATGACATTTCTTTTGGAAACTGGTAGACTGGTTTATCATCCAAACATTTGGAAACATGTTACGGTACTTAAAATCCAGCATTATAATTTTAGTCCAAACACTTCACAGACATTTCTGATCTATCATGGGTCAGTTGGTCTTAGGTTTATTTTGTACATTGGTCACCTCTTCTCCATAATAGCACACTCCCTACCTAGATTTCTCATTGAATTTCCCTTTTCCTCTTATTCTAGTTAGAGGCAAAGAGTATGCTTTATTCATAATGCATAATGGATCACATTCATAACTGTGTAATCTCTGAGGTGCCTTGACTGATGTCATATGTTATTATTAAGATCACAATTTGCCTCAGTGCCTCTAAAAGAGATGAGAGGCAAGTATTCAGGTGTTGCCGTGCTTCCATCTGCAGAAAAAGGTCCTTGGATCAGATATCACATTATGTGCATCTAAACAAATTAACTCCATTTACACAAGATGAAAATGACATGACTAATGCAGTGCACATTAAGTAGCAATTAACCCCAGGTGACTGCCTCATAAGCTTTCCCCCGATTAATACATACCTTGCTTAAAATATTTTATATTAAAAAATAGCATTGTGTAAACAAAGATTTGTTCCTATCGTTCACAAACATAATTCGTTTTCATTAAATCAGATAAAAGAGGATGCTTAAAACTGCAGTGCCTGACTCAGGTTATTAAACTTGTTTTCCCTTCTCCAAATGCATTATTCATACATGCTGCAATATCCAGATATCTCACATTCCTTGTTATTAAAACATATATTTTACCATTAAGCAAAAGAAGACTAATAACTGCAAAATAAAATAAAAATAAAAGATTCTGAAGGTTTTCTGGATATTTGATTTCAATTACAAGATCAATGACCAAAGGAAGGATTTCCCCCATACTGAAACAATCATTACTTTTGCTGTTATACCTACATGTCAGCAGTCTCTTTGATGTCTCTTTGACATAACTAGAACTGTAGGATATAAATGTACTTAGATATATAAAGTTAAATCAATAAAAATACATGAATCTAACAATCCTAATTCCATATAATCACAAAAGAAAAGAAAATTTTGTTGAGGCACACATAATCTAGAAACATACAGTAAAATAAACAACAATATACTAGAACTCCGGTTTTCAAATCAATAAGAATGTGCAATTATATAAATGAACAAACTGTTTAAAAGCTGCAGGGAAGTCCCATAATTATAAAATAAATTCTGCGCTGTTCTGTGTAGATCAGTCAGCCAGTTTTACCAGTTCTTAATCATGGGCAGAGCCAACAAAGCTCCACTATAGAAGTTCAGCATAGTTTTTCGGCTGTTAAGGCTGCAATTCTGTACACACTTCTGAGAACAAGTGCTTTTGAATTCAATGGAACTTACTTCTGAGTAGACAGAATGGCTGTACTCACTTATCTGGTAGTGACACCCAATAACACCCTAGATCTGGAAGGTGACGTGTTCCTTAACCATGTACTTAAATTTATTACACGTATGTCTTCACCACAACTACAACAGTTAAAGGAGAGAACTTCTATACTTAGGGCTCATTCACACTTCCTCTTGTCTTGCTGCTCCCCTCTCCCCAGAAAACCACTCTTTAGCACTGAATCGGAACAAACAGCTATTTGGGTTTTCTCAGGAGGGGTGTGAAATAGAAATCAAATGGAACCTGAATAGCACTTCAGGATGAACAGTGGGGGACAGGCAGCATGTTTCTGCTTTCAGAATTTGGCCACCCTGGGAGACAAAATGCTGGACTAGATAAACTTTGCTCTGCTCTAGTAAGGCAACGCTTAAGTTCTGATATAAATAGAATGGAACAAATAGGCATGGGTCTCTCTTATGAACGATATTGTGGAGTTCCTCAAAATGAAAACCCTTCCTAACCCATAGTAGGTTTTAGCATACATCTCCATTGTATTCACTATATTTAGAGAGGGGAGAAAAAAGAGAGAACTCTAGAATTCAAATCAGGAATTTGGAACCTGTGACCCTCCAAACATTGTTGAAGTCTACATATCTCCTATCATTTTCAACCAGCATGGCCAATGATTAGGGACAATGGAACTTTGTGTCCAACAGCCTCCACACCTGGTTTAAACATCCTAAGAGTAAGGAATGTGGTCATTGCTCTTCAGTACTAAAAGCTGGATGTTGTCCTTGTAAGCAGTAGATTGACAAAGAAGCAATCCATTAATCAACCCTCTACTTATGACATTGTCTAAATATTACGTCAGCATATGCATACCATTGCTTCACCATATACATGGAGCAATGACTGTTTTCTACTACTCCATCGAATTTTACCACACCACCCACTTTCATAGTTTTGCACTGACACAGAATTCAGTTTTTAGCAGTGAATTACCAGGTTACACATTCTGTACTAGCATTTTCAGACAACGACCAGAGATGTGTAATGTTAGGAACGTTCCTCAGAGGGAGAAAATGTGTCCCTTTTTTTGCAGCAACCATGAGGGATAGAAACATGTTTCTTTTAACATTCTCTAGGTGCTAACAAATGCTTATGAACATGGTGAAGCATTGACTCATGAGGGTTTTGCATACCCATTTTATTGGCAGTTTAAACAGTGGCAATCAAAACATGCTGAGTTGGTATTACTGAGAACACCATTTATCCCCACAGTGGTCTCATAGGATTCCTGTAAGGTTTAATTATCTAATGATTTTGCAGAGCTAGCAATGTATAAGTGCTAAGTGGGTTTTGTTGTTATGCATAACTCCCTTGAACAGTTGTTCATACTTTTTTCTGGCTAATATTTCATTCTTTAATATGTATAGTTCATTATATAGGGTTTTTTATTGCCATGGAAAATCCACTTTCTGATTTAGATGAGGTAACTGCCACCCATAAGCTATGCACATATTCTGGAATCAGCTGTTCTTTCATTAGATGTGCCTTAAAACAATTGTGTTCTCTCCATCAGTCAAAGTTCAGCTTTGCAAGAAAGCCCAATGAACAACTGTCACTCTAATGCACCAACATCTATCACAAAACTTGACAGCCTCTTCATTAATCCATGACTGAGAGGAAACAAAAAGATTGGGGCAGGCTGTTGTCACTTAATGTAAAGTCTCCTTCACTTAACTTTGATTAAAGGTGCCAAAAACTGCAGTGCATTTCTGCAGCAAAGGGGAGCCACAAGCCTCTCACAACAATATTCTGCCTTAATGAGAAGTGGGATCAGACTATAATCCTCAAGCAACAAACTCAACCATATCCTAGTGGAGCAGAGTGGCTACATTTGATGGCATTGTTCTATACTGATAGGGCTGAGTGCTCTAAGTTTATTCAAGTTGCACATCTTGCTTTACTGCTGTCCACTGTGGCTGTAGGATTGAGTAGAGCATGGTCAACCCTCTTCATCATGCACAGCAGTGGTAATGGGGCTCTATACATCCTTCTTTCCCCAGCAGCCTTCAGACAGGTGGTTTAGTGCTACTGTGAAATGTTTCACCTTTGCTTGGAATGAGATATCTGTGCACAGTTCACATTGAGGGTTCCAATCATCTTGCTCCTTGGTTTCTCCATGCTTTGAGCATGAATTGGTTGTCCGTGCAGTACTGGGGAGGACCAGGATACCTGGTTCACTCTATTCGAGTTTGCACAAGATGCAGTGGAATTAACATTTAACGCTGTGTGTACACAGCCAAAGATCACTTAATTGCTGCACAGATCTCCTGTCAGGGTCAGAGCTGTGACCATCGGCAGAGAATGATTGTGCTGTTTAATCTGGAGGGCAGAAAGCTGTTATGGATAGATTAACAAAAGTTTATATCCTAAACTTGTGAAAGCAAAGTCTTTATTACATCTCTTTTTAAAAGTCTATTTTATTTCTGATGGTTTGCCTCAGTCTGCCTTAGGTAATGAAAAAGAAAATAATAAAACGCCATTCTAACACAAAGAGGTAGATTTGTTTATTCAAATTTGTTAACTTGTCGTTGGTTAGATCTAGACCAAATCCTGTTTATAGTAGTTCCATTGATTCCAGTGGCTCTCCTCTAAATCTGGATCCAACCCATTGCCTTACAAAATGGAAACTCTCTTTTGAGAGACCAAAGAACAAAAATCATTCAAATTGTTATCAACTTGGCTTTATCTATTTTATTTATTTAAAATCCAATATCAGAAGCATTTTGACACCCTCTTTTCCTAGGGTAAAGCTGTCTCCTGAGAAGTATAGCCTCCATGGGATTTATTTTGTTATGTAAAAAATGACAGTTTACCATAGTGATATATCAGCAAAATCCATGACACCTTTGGTAAAGGTCGTTCTCCAGTTGGAGCGCTCAGAGGCCAGTTTCCCAGAGGCCAGTTTTATACTACATTTTTAAAGATTTGCCTTGAGAGCATCTTTAAACCTTGGGAATAGAGCAGTTGCTTTGGAATACGATAATCAGGCATCTGAACAACATGACCAGTCCAATGTAGTTGATGTTGAAGAATCATTGCTTTGACACTAGTCATCTTTGCTTCTACACTGCCATTTCTTCGCCTGTCTGCCCAAGTGATGTGTAAAAATTTTCAGAGACACCATTGTCCACAGTCACTTATGGACTCACTATTAAGACTGTGTTCATGGAAGACAATCTCAAGTGATTGCCAAAGAAGAAGTTCAGCCAAATAGAGTATCAGTCTATCTCTCCATTCTCAATGATATTTGAATGTAATGCATTATCTGAACGAGATGCCCTGACTACTTGTTTTCATGATGGTACCATTCAAAGGGCTTGGTAAAGACCCAACTAAAGAGATAGAGTCACGAATCACCCATTGTTTAAGGGATATCTTACCCTCAATGATGAATTCCACTTTGCTTTGAAATATATATAAATGTCTTGTTGAGAATAAGTAGGCATATAAGATTCTAAGAACATGATCTTTATGGATGGTCCAAAGTAAGTGCTAGAGAAAATGTGCCATCAAATGGTTCTCAAACCTGAATGACAAAAACATTGTACAATACAAAGGGAACAACTGTCTGTCTCTAGCAAAGTTATATAAAAGGTGACATTTACTTCTATATTACAAAGGAACTAATTGCCCCATTCAAGTCAAGAACATGTAAAAATAATCAAGACTTCTAGAGCATTTTGGTAACAGCTGATCACTTCTAATCAAATCTTAAAAGATAAATGTTTTTTTTAACAGGGTATTACCACTCGGGGAGTAGACTTGAATCGCTTTCTTGTCTTCTAACGCTTGATAAATATACCTCTTGGAAAACATAATCAGATCTAGGAAGAAAGACATCCGTGGCATCTTACATTTGCCATTGTACTCTGTAGATAAATCTGACAATTATTTGTAAAGATGCTTGCAAAATCTGATAGTAATTCAAACCCTTTAAAAATGATTGCACATGATCACAGTGCAGCTCTTCTTATTGCATGCAGTAACCTGCTGAGACTGCATGCAGGAGAAATACAACTCAGCCTTCATTTATCCAAAGGCCTTGGAGAAATGAGATTATTGAAGAAAATGAAGTACATCTTTCTTGGGAACCTGTGAAAGTTATTGGGGTTCACGGCTCAATGGCTAAAATTAGCTGCAGTGAACTCATACATGAAATCCAGTGTGATGAAGGGTTTACTGATGAAATTTAAACTTCCTGCTATATTAACCTCTTCTTGTGCTTTATACTTTTTCAGAATGGTCATGTCTCTCTCTCTTTGCACGATAGGCTTCTAACTGATGCTACATTAGATTCTCCTGCTGTTTGCAGAAAGACTGCAGCTGGATGGCTGGATCAAAGTTGTTGTTGTGGATACATCCTGCTTTGACTGCTTACATCTACCTTCTCTGACTTATTCCTGCTGTTTTCTATGACAGTAGCCAATTTAACATCCCATAAATGCAATAACAAAATCGCATATACTGCACTCCTGAACATGGGTACCTGGAAATAAGTCCTGCAGAACTCAATGGGACTTTCTTCTGAATACATATACGTATAGTATTGCACTACTAGTCACTTTCTGCTTTTTGTATTTTTGGTATATGAAGCCCATAATAGCTTGGAGCTGGCTAACTTAGGAGAACTCATTGCCCAATATGTGCCTACGTAACCACTTCACTCAGCAGAACTTGCATATTGTTTCAGATATTGTATTTCAACAAGCCTACCCAGACATATACTATAGCCACATATACTCATTTTAAAGTTTTAAACAGTGTTAAAAACAGTGTTTTTAACTGTGTTTTAAAGACACACACACACATATTTGTTTTTAATATTTTGGTTGATATTAGCTGCATTTTATCTACAATTTTACTAAGGACAAGGCTTAGAGAGCTCTATTATTAAGTGGATTAGAAATCTTTCTAAATTAAATGATCATATACAACCCTTAATCCTTCACACAATACTCTCTTGTTTGATGACAGGAAGGTAAATTTGAGATGTAAATTTAGTCCCAGATCCTGCATAATGTTTAAGACATAGCTTTGAAATTCATAACGCTAGGTAAAGTTATACTTCTCCTCTTAAACTAAAGGTGTGGGTTTTCTGGGAATTTTTGAGTTGGAAAATTTCCTATGCAAATTAGGGTAATTAGCATTACAAATTATTCTGTTTGCATCATGCTAGAGAGTGCTCTAGCATGCTTATTTTATTTATATATAGCAAACAATGCTAAAATGTTGAAACTGTGAATTTTGCCTGATATTGTATTTACAGATGGCATCTAATCATCATTGCTAATGAACTTAAACATGTCTCCCTGATGTAACAACAAATTAACACCCAGTCTAGATTTGGAAAATGTCCTTCTAAATTAACTAATTTAGTTTCAGTTGGACTGGGCTCAAATAAGCTCATTGTAAAATTTGTCCCATAATAGACTTTAGGCTTTTTCATGCTCTTGGGTACATTGGAGACCTGGGGCCTATTACCTGGGGCTCAGATCCATTCCAAATCCTCTCACTTGTCCTTCCTTTCCCCAAAACCTGCCTCCTGGGGAGAGGAAGCTTTCTCTGAGGACATCATTAGGCCCCAACCCTTACCAACATAAAATTCCCAGCACTTAGTTCCCTGGGCGTGGTAGTTTGCTAAGTTTTCTAGTTCCTTACAAAGGATCTGGATGTCCTCAAAAACCACAATTCCAGTGTACAGCGATCAAGGATATGAAGAGGAGGTACTCATCCTCAGGCTTTTATTGGCCCTAAAGCAGAAATGTACAATAGAAACTTCCTAGCAGAAACATTCCTGTAGTTTGCCAGGGGTTCTGCACACTCACTAAGGGTAGATTTTCAGAGAAGCAAGAAAAAGGCATTGTGGCAGTGAGAGCTTGTGCTAATCTGAAATCCAAAGGTAAAGAGAAAGTATTAGAAGCACTAAGCCCCATATCAGAAGTGAACCATGGCCATCTGACAGGGATGATTTAATTGTGATTCCTGCATTGGACTAGAAGACCCATAGGGTCCCTTCCAGCTTTACAGTTCTATGATTCTGTGTGATGGGGTGGAGCCACCATCATAAAACCAGCACCACTGCTGTTTACCTGGATGATGTGGGTGGCAGCAACTTCTGGGCCATGTGTGTGTGCCCTTGTCCAGCAGAAGCACCCAATTGATGGTGACAGTTCTGCTGATGCAACCATGTGACCCTGTCTTCACTGCTGCCATGCTCCATCCAGACAAGCTGAAGGGATGCCTGTATGAGGAGGATGGCTCAACAACTCCATCCCACCACAACTCGCTGCTGCTTCAAATATATACCCCTGAAGGAAAGCTCTTCCTAAGGTTGCATTTCCAAGAAAGAGTTTGCTTAAAATTTGAAAATTACTCATTTATTTGTATACATTCAGATTTAGAATTACTGACAACGCCCAATTTATGCAGGGGTTATGTTCCAAGGTGGTGCACATTTAAGTGAAATGAAGCACAATTGAAAAAGCCTCCAAAGAGCCCATTCTGCCCTGCCCCCTTTCGTGATGTTTTTGTGTCACTTCTGGGTTCGGTGTGAAGTGCGCAGTTGCAGTCGTGCACATATCTGACATGCCTAAAATGGTTGCTGCCTGTAATTACTGTAATTTTAACATAAACACAACACATTTCCAGATGACTGACCAGGTGGTCTGGATACCTGCTCAATCTCCTGTCCAGGTGCTCACTATTGATGAGCACCTTCAAGGTCCCTGCTCTCCCTTTTCATGGTTCTCACCATCTTCTCCTGTGATGTCCACCTGCAGGAAAGTGTTGGGTGTGTTACAAGCCATGTTCTCAAGGTTCCGAGATCCGCCTGCATCATTCATGAACTGTGGGTGCAGCCTCTGTGCAACTCAGGAAGTAGTGGTGCTGACATGCCGAGTTGCCTTAACGAGACAAGTCAATAAGGAAAGTGAGGCTGAAAAATTGCAACAGGGTGAGCATTAAAAAATGTGGTATTAGTAATGATCGCATCAATAATTTATCGTGAGGCACTGCAGCTCGGAAAGGCTAGGGAACATCTTTGATTTCAAGCTGAAACCCACCATTTGGTTAACACCGTTTTATTAGACTAACTTGTGAATTATTTAGCAGCAATACACATTTTACAGGAGTCCAACTGCCCTTTTTTTTTTTAAGATCAAGCAGAAGCGCTCGAGTTTTACGTGAATAGCAAAGAGCAGCTTACTTAGCTGGAGAAACACACAAAACTCTGTTTCCCACAGATGTCACAAACATCTAAGAAAGTTGGCACTGCCAAGGGAGCACTGAGAAATAACATCTTTTGCTAATCGAATGCCACTGTGAGAACAACATCAGCAACAACAGGAAGGAGTTGCATAAAGCCTTTTCATCTGAACTGTGGGAGCAAATCTGCAGGAAAAGACTTAGTATTCCAGAGTATTCCGTCTTTCATAGTCTTCTAGTGAAATATTTATCGCACTCAAGTTGAACCGGTAGAGAACATACATTTGTGTACAGACATACATGTTCTAGGTTCTTTAAGTCCTCAGTATCCATGTTTTCTAAACTTTCTACATTATTTACATTGTTTCTTTAAATTATTCCCAAGCGATTTTTAGGACTATGCCTTCAGTAAGTGATGCGCATAGAAAACACAATGGGTGTCTCTTCGCATTCCTCCTAGACACATCAAAGGAGTGGTGATACCATTATAGATCTGTTTGACATAACTTACAAGCAGATTTTTCAAAAGCAAAGAAAGAGAAGATGAACAGTAGATCACCATGGTGATATTTCACCAGAGCAGAGGTGACAAATGGGGAGCAATTTTTGAGTCTTCTTCCTGCTGAACCAAGTGACATTACCATCACCAGTGAGGTCTTAGAATATATATATTTTTGCAGCATTTAAAGTCTTCAGAGCAATTCTCATGCAACAGTATAGTAATTCAAGTAAATCTTACATATAACCAACCCAAGTTTACTTGTCTCTCAAAGTGGTTCATAGTAAGCAACATCTGTGCAACATATTTGGGATATGATGTCAATCAGCCCACAATCTCCCATTCCCTAATATAATTAACTACCAAGGAATGTATGTTTGATATAATTTATTGATAAAGGATTATTTAGAACCCACTGATCAGACTTCATCCAAAGAGCGAGATTCTACTGTAGACCTCAGCACAGGTGATGACCCCAGGATGTCAACACAACTTGAGGGAAAACAGGAAGTCTTCCCCCATAAGACTCCCTGCCCAAGGAAGCTGAAGTATTAAGGGACTCAACCCTCTGCCAGCACTGCCACCCAGTCATCACCCCCAGGACTTTAGGAGGTCCACCAGACCCACTGAAGCCACTTAGGTGACACCAGACCCACTGAAGCCCCAAACCAGTGACAAAGTGCCTGACTACTCAAGGCCCATCAATCCTATTTGGGAGAAGGAAGCAACCACTGGTCTGGGGCATAGTCTGGATCAGGGCCTTGCTGAAATCTAGGAGGAGGTGGGAAAAGTAAGTCCACTATAAAACTCTTCCATTGCTACCTGAGAGTGACTGGTGCAACAGCTCGGAGGGAACACTACCTTGCCAAGCATTCTGGCCCTGGACAATTCGCTTACTTGTTCAGGACTCCTAAGAGACCCCCTCTTCTAGCTATCCAGATCCTAGTTTCCCCACCTGGTTAATGCCTCCTGTCCAGTACTATCTTATTGCTTGAATCCTCCTATATCATAGAGTGGAAATAGACACAGACCTGCAGGAAGTATTCAACTTTCATAACCATAAAGGCTGCCAACCCAGCATTGCATCTACGCACTGTGACATCCAGCCACAGGTATCATGCAGTGAGGTGGTCATAAGAGAACTGACATGCATGCTGTGACACACCCCAAAGGTGTTCACAGGTCAATGACAATAACCATTGCCAATTAGTATGCCTTGAGATTCTTAGGCTCTCAGGTGCTTTCACTTTTCCAGTTTCAAGAGGAGGACAGTGCATTTTGTTCTGTTTTGATATTTGTTTCCTGCTTTTTCAACTTCAGATGTTTAGCTCAAAGTGGCTCTCAACAATCGCAATAGCATTAAAAACAAACAATTGCAATCATTAGAATATCAAACACAATAGCATATAAATAAACCAAACAGCAACAAATTCTTCAAAACTATTAATACAATTCAATAAAGTCAATAAGGTTCTGCCCTGGAATCTCTTTTGATGGGAGGTGATGTTGGAAATATTTCAAACATATAAATTCAATTTATTGCCCATGAATTTATTGCCTATTCAGATTTAGCAAACATGTAAAAGTTGCTCCCCCACATTTTCTTACACTCTGGTGTGAGTGGCATATAAACAAAGGCAATTGTCAAACCATGTGTGGATCACGTAGCATGATAGCATGCACTGAAGAAGGAGTTCTGTTACTTAATAAGGGACAAATATTCATATTTATAATAAACAGCTAAATGTATGCACTGATGTTAGCATCTGCAGATGTCATGGCAATTATTTCTGTAATAGAACTATTAAGTTATGATGAGTACATCTAGCTGTGTTTTTAATGATCTCAGACAGGCATGGGTGCTACCAGCCTGTGCTTTATGCTCCAGTTTTCGACTGTGGGTTTTATGTGCATGGTTGTTGGGGTTTTTTGTTAAGTCAAGGAAGTGGATGTGCCAAAAGAGTATACAGAAGGTAGATTGCAAAATGAGACTTTGCTTTTCCCTAGGGCTTAAAAATCCATTTTCTTCCCCACCCCCTTGCTCTTTGTATTATTCAGGAGAGAAACGCATCTAGTCCTGAATTCTGAGCACTTAGCAGATGGATTTATAGAAGGTGGAGGGAGTGACAGAGGTTGATTGGTTTACAATGGTAAAATAACTGTGACTGTCACTGTTGTTAATTAGTAATAATGCTTAAGCTCAGTTGAGTAGTGGGATTGAAGAACAACTTTTTATTCTTCTTAGCTCCCTTCAAAGTTTGCTACTGACTTCACGTGGGCTGCTCTCTACTGTTGTGAGCTGTTGTCACTGCTGCCTTCTTGTCTCTTCCTGACCTACAACTTAACCAGTGGTGCTGGTTGTGGCTCACCTGGGTCCTAAATCCAAGCATAAATCATGGGAAAGGGAGTAGAGGGATGGGGTTCAGGGACTCATGATAGCATGGGCTTCTAGGTTCCATTATGTCCCCAATGACATCAGTGCAAATATGACAGGGCCCAGACATTGGGATGGTCTCAATTATAAAATGACTGATATTGAAAATAAATTACTTTCATTGAGGCCATTCCAAATTGAGCCACAATGTGAATATCTCAACTTTCATGGCATTAAGCTATCTGTTTTCTTTAAATCTCTCTTCCTTCAGCTTCTCACCCCTACCTTCCCATTTGCCTTCTAGCTTTAAAAGAGATGGACAAATGTGCCTAGGTCAGTTTCGCCCACTATTTCATTTTTCTGGTCTTAACTTCAGTTCACCAAATTTCTGCATTAGTTCACTTTTGTTTTTGTTTTTTAAAGAAGACCTCACAAAAATTCATCCGGGTTTTACTGTGTGATTCCCCTTATACTATGCACATTCTCTTCCTGTGAAAGATCGCTTAACATTCACATTTGTGCAAATGTTTTCTCCTAATTTAATTACATTTTGCATGTTATTTCTACTATATAGAACATCTATATATTAATGTACACTCTCCCCCAATATGTGGATTTTTGTAGGTATTTTGGGCTGAAGAACAGCACTGCAAAATTCATAGAAGTATGAATTTCAAAGGATGGCTGCATTGTGGTACTTGCTTCATTTTGGAATAGGTTCATATTAGGTTCTTTCACTGCATCTTTCATTTCTCTTTAGGAACTTCCTAGGACTTTGTTTTTTTTTTTTATTAAATATTTATTGGCATTTTCAAGAAACACACAACAGACACAAACAAGAAATAAACAAAACAAAAAAAAGAAACACAAAAATACATAATATTCATAACTAAACAAAAAATAGAAAAAACACATAAAGTTTCTGATACTTATTATTCTTAACCTTATTTCTCGGACCTCCTCACACCTCCCCTTCTTGTATTCCAATTTAAATTGTCAGTTCAGCAAGTCCTTAACTTATTTCTTTACCTTAACTTAAACATTTGTTCTAACATACTATTGTTTTACTTTACTTCTTTTTTCCATTTCCTCAATTTATTTTTAACAGCCTTATTTTCAATTAATTTAAAAAGAAAAAAACCAATTTTACCCTATTAAAATCACACATCAATACTTATACCCCATTAATTATTCTTAAACCTTTTTCCTAAAGTCGACCAAAATTTCCCTTCCACGATTTACCCAATTTCAAATCTTCTTATAGTGTCAAAACCGTGAAGTCAGGATCTTTCATTGAAAAACAAGAAACAGATTCTCTCGACCTTAGCTGCCCAGTCCTTTGCTTTAAATTGTTTACAAAGAGGGGGGGTGGACTTCCTTTTTAGCCCCTTCCCGCTCGTTCCAAATCCAAAATTAGAAATTTTTAAAGTTCCAATCTCCGTATTACTCACGGGTTTATGTTTTAGAGTCCAATCGGTCTTGGAAGAAGTTGGCGCTCTCTGTCAATGGCTTGCGGCTTCACTCCGTAGGCGAGGGAGTACTCTCAGCACCACGCCTCACCCTGCCTCCGTTCCGAAGCCTTTAAAAAGGCTCCGTCGCGGATTGGGGGGGCGCAAATGGTGCCCGCCGAGTCTCTGTGTTCACAGGCATCCGCGCCTGTGATTTTAAGGGTCTCTGCTTCGCCGCAGCGGCAGACCCAGACGCTACGGAGCCGATTCCCTCCGGAGCTCGGAGGGAATCCGCCATTAAACAATGGCACCAACCCGGAAGTCCCCGGAACTTCCTAGGACTTTGTGCTCTCTCCCCCCCATTACTTTATTTACTTTAAATTTACCTTTAGACATATCTAAAGGACAGATTTGACAGTCATTGCTGCTTCTTGTGTATCCTGGAAATAACAGTTCTGTGGAGCATGGAATGGAATGAAGGCTACATAAACTTTAAGAAGCTGCTTTACACCATCAGACTATTGGTCCAGCTACACAGTAGTTTCACAGTGGCTGGCAGTGGCTCTCCAGGGTCTCAGGCAGGCAACCCTCCCAGCCCTACCTGGAAATGAATCTTTTGCAGACAGCCATGTGCTCTACCACTGTTACTGATCCTGATGTCAAATAAATAAGCATAAAGGACAGCAATGTTCATGGCAATATCTATTCTTGATTCAAGAGCAGGCACTCTCTGCTCTAATTCTTTCTCAAATTTAGACTGATTTTGCATCAATACATTGAGGACAGATACTAGACAATTTCAAGTAACAAGCTACAAATTACTTCATTTCCTTGGCATATTGCCAGGTGCTATTTATCTGCTCTCCTTCGTTAATACAAATTCTACACACTGCCCAGACCATTGCAGAACGATATTTTACAAGTTCAAACACGCCCTATTAATTTTACCAGCTATATATTGAGACTTGGATTGGTGAGTGGAACTATCAAATGAAAGGAGGGAAATACCATGTACATGTTAAAAGATTAAGTTTAGAGCAGCTTGTAAGTACGAACTCCAGCTCTTAAAAACAACAACAACCCTGTCTACTACAATGATGAGCACATACTGTACTATAGACCTTGATTTGTTGTACATAACACCACCAATAACTGGGGTGCAATCACAGAGAAAGCCCTGTTCTGATCTCCTGCACAGTGAACAACAAACTGGCTGGACCTCAAGTAGGCTCGTTGTTTATCTTAAAACTCAGGACAGTTGGTATAGGGAGTACCATACAGACAGATGGTGAAGATCCTGCATGATGGGCATTTAAATGGCACCACATCAAAGTGGTGGTTATGATTATTGGAAGCAGCACTGTGCACTAGCTGCAGTCTCCAGGCCAGGTTCATAGAGCTTATTACTGTGCTCTGTATGGGAGGTTTGCTCATATATATGCCATGCACATAGATGGGTTTGTACTGGTTCAGTCTTTGTGGCTGATTGCATTCACATTACTGTTTCTGCATTCACTCCATACATGAATGTCACAAAGGCATGGGAGGATCTCAGCACATCAAAACTGAGCCTGTAATGAATTAAGTAAATATTTAATTACCATTCCCAAACAGTTGATGATTTCATACATTTTCTTCTCCCACACACACACTTACATGCCCCAGGGACTCATAAATGCTACAATAAACAGCATGTACACTAACCCAGAGATTTTAAACATAAATGCAACAGGAGATCAGAAAGTAAAACAGAAGAATAATCCACCCTAAGTAATACAATTTTCACTCAGATCTAGTAATTAAGTTCCCATGCTGTTCAGATGCATTGGTAACAAACATTGTTTCCATTTCTCTTATGCAGCTCTTACTACTTACAGTTTCAATCAGGGCAAGTGCTGAAATTCCCATAATTAAGCAATACACTGACATGGTATGTAATTTTTCAAATGGGAAGGGAAGAGAACTAGGGTTCAGGTTCAAGCTTCTGGGCTGAGAATAAGGATGGGGAGGAAATTTGGTTCAGTTTGCAGTTGAAAGCAAACCTACCTAGTTCACATTTCTTGAAATATTACACAATTGGAAAGAAAGTCATCCCTTTAATATTGCATTTCTCTGAATTTTGCAGTTCTCCAGTCATGTAATGTGTACATATATGCACATAGGGTCAACTGTGCTTATAAATGCATACATTACTTAAAATAGCATACAAAATGCAGCATATTAGGGGAAATTACTTTGCAAAAATGTGTACAGTGGGCAAAATAACATACAGAAATGTACATATAAGGAAAAAACTGTACTAAGATGCTGACAAAGTTTCACGAGGACTTCTAAAAGAGATTCAGAAGCAAATCTGGAGAGTTGAATTTAAGATTGGAAAAATAAGAAACTGAAAGAAACCAAAATAAAGAGATTCTGCTATCCCCAGCTAGTAACACTGTCACCTACTGGCAGTCAATCCTCTTGCCCTAACACTGCTGCCGCCATTGCTGCTGACCAACACTACAGAATCCACCTAAACCAGGCATGGCCAAACTTGGCCCTCCAGATGTTTTGGGACTACAACTCCCATCATTCCTAGCTAACAGGACCAGTGTTCAGGGATGATGGGAATTGTAGTCCCAAAACATCTGGAGGGCCAAGTTTGGCCATGCCTGCTCTAAACCTTGGTTACTGCCCCCTGCAGTCCATTATAAGATTTATGGATTTTCCATACAGTTATAACTGTAAGTAGTGCCTGGCTAATCACTGATATGTCTCAGGTCATTCTGCTATGCTCAGAACACAAAAGCATGGAGGCCATAATTAAAAATGACTGTGTAGATTGACGGGCTACACAGGACTGAAAAAGGTACAGCTCACATTGATATGGATTAATGCACCTCTTATCCAAAGATGTGTGAGTAGATGATAGTGCTAGTATTTGGCAGGAACATAGGAAGATACCTTCTATCAGGTCACACTATTTGTCCACCTAGCACAGTATAGGCTATTCTGATGGGCAGGGTCAAAGGCAGAAATACCTTTCCCACAATGTGAATGGTCTCATGCTTCTAACTAAATCCCTAAATGGCCTCGGTCCTCTATACCTGAAGAAGCATCTCCACCCCCATCGTTCAGCCCGGACACTGAGATCCAGCGCCGAGGGACTTCTGGCAGTTCCCTCATTGCGAGAAGTGAGGTTACAGGGAACCAGACAGAGGGCCTTCTCGGTAGTGGCGCCTGCCCTGTGGAACACCCTCCCTTCAGATGTGAAGGAAATAAGCAGTTATTCTATCTTTAAAAGACGTCTGAAGGCAGCCCCGTTTAGGGAAGTTTTTAATATTTAATGCTGTACTGTTTTTAACATTTGATTGGGAGCCGCCCAGAGTGGCTGGGGAGACTCAGCCAGATGGGCGGGGTATAAATAATAAATTATTATTATTATTATTATTATTATTATAGAGATGCCAGGGACTGAGGTTTGCACAGTATGTGCCCTACTGCTGAGATATAGTTTTTCCCAATGGTTTATTTCTGGTTTCAAAGCAATGAGCTGAATCTAAAATATGTAGAAAATCCCAGGCTAATAAATGTTGGAATGCAGCTTGCCCTTGACTCACAAGGAAGGAGACAGTTCTTTGGTTCATACTGTGTGACTCATGTCTGCAGCATTGGCAACATGAGGAATAATGTTACTAAGTACATAAATAAAGACAGTGTCACAGAGTTGTCTTGTCATCTCTTGTACAAAGGAAACAAAGAAGAGGAAATGAGTTTAATTTGCCTCATCTAGCAGGAGCGACCAGTGCACCTCAGTCTCCTCCACAAGCTATAATCCAAGCATTTGGCTTGGGGAAAATTGTTTCTTGTTGCAGTAAGCGCTATGGAAAATAAGGTTGTATGTGTATAACAGGCGCCTATTGGACAGTTAATTAACATGACACCATTTGGATCACAAGACCACAGCCACCCACTCACTCACCCCATTTTATGACCTTTACATTTAAAAATGCAATGGTGGTGGTGGTGGTGGTGGTTGTTCTATTCAAATACTGTACTTTTACTTCATTGTAGTGCTTTTCCAACTTTCTGGCTTCTACATTGAGAGGAAACCTTGAGCATCTTTCTAGGAATTCCTTGCTACAGAATCTTTATGTAGGGCCCAATTCACTTATGGCAGCTGAGCCTGTACTGAACTCAGCTGTATTTTGGGGAACTCCAGACCCGCCTCACCATGGATCCTCTCACACAGCTAGTCTGACCCAGGGGCAGTGTAATGATGTGCAGCTACTGCTAGACTGGACAGGGTGCAGTGCTCATGTACACCAGCTCTAGAGGCTTCCCCCGTGAATTTATATTCTCTAAAAGTGATATAGTAAATGGTTCTGGGGTGTCAGGCAAAAGCTGATAATAAAAATTCATTGATTGGTCCAACTTGGATTCAGCTGAGTTGCAATGGAGGACAGTGTAACCACATAACATTCAGTTGCCATTTATAGAATTCACAAAGGGTATATATTGTTTGAATGACTGTTCTTTTAGTCAAGAGTTGTTTAAATGACATCATTAGACAACATTCAGGTGAACAACAGGGTTACAGGAAGTAGCTATTGATCCTGCGGTACAAAGGATATTCACTCACTTTTGGTTACTGGCTCCCTGCTGATCCATTCCCCCTTGCTCTGTGTTTTCTTTCATGGCTTCAAAATATAATTTGCTTTATTTCTCGGCAATGCACATGGATATTGGTTTTCTCTGGCTCCAGACTCAAACAAGTATTGTGCTGTGGGTTTTCACTTTGGATTTACATTTCAAAAAAAGGAAACTCAACTATTTGCTATTGATCTCCTTTGTGGAAATGAAGGATAGGTTTGCTGGTGCCATGTAGGTATTGTAGAGTGTAGGCTGGAGATTATTGTATAAAACATTAACTAGTTAAGTCAGCAGTAAGACACTGATGATCAATACTAGGTGGCATACTATATTTTTGGTAGTGTTGTTAAACATCTTCATGGTATTTTATTTTGTTTTTATGCATTTCTTTATTTTTATAACTATTTTCTATGTGAGAGCTCAATTCCACCCAGGGGAAGGGGGGAAATAGTTCATAAAGGGACGTGGAATTTCTTTATCCAGACACATGATGTTCAACTCTTGTCTTTTCATATCATATTGGGTAATATCTTATGTACACATCAACTCTCTCTGTGTTTTCCCTCACTAACAATGAAAGGTGGGTGCATGCACCTTTCTCTCTAAATGACTGAGCAGAATACTGGCAGCACACTTTGCCTCCTACTGGGCAAACCCCAGAAACCTGGGTTATAGGACAATCCTGCAGACCCAAATGAAGCAGCTCATTTTCTAGACCTGAATGACTTTGATATGCTTGACATGATGAGAGGCTATGAGAGGAAGACAGAAATGGATCCTGCTTCTATCTGAATGCAAATGTAATAAACTGGATCTCTGATTTCAAGCTTTGTTTGTTTCAGTTGCTCTGAGAGAATCTCACTGATGTTCTTTCTGGGTTAGACAGGGCTATGAAGAACTGGAAAGACAACTTAAAGAAGTCTTTAAGGAAAGGAGCAACATTCTTCGCCAGCTGTCAAAGACATCCAGAGAACTTGAAGGAATTAAAGTAAACCTCCAGGTACGAATCTTCATCCTCCCCAACTGCCCTGTGACACATAGTCATCATTCACTCCATTTCATAATGCAAGCATTTTGTGATTAATATACTAGGAAAATAGCCATGAAACATCACAGCCAGATTGTGGGGATTTGGATGAGAGAAATGGACTCTGACCCTTCCATTTTCTATTGCCCTTTTCTTCTTACTATACACGCCTGCCTGGCACCACCACTTCTTCACCACTCAAACATGGCAAATATTTTTCCAAATTTTCCCTATTCATTACCTAAACTTATCTGCACTGTTACAGCTTCTACAACCTGATGATCTAGAGAAGAAGGCTGGTCCTTCCCTTCCTACATCCATAACAATGGCTTGAGTGATGGAAGATGGGGTATAGAGGTGGTGGACCTAGTTTTGACTAGAGAGAAAGGAGCAGTTCACATCTAACAGCAAATAAAGTAGTTCTTCTACACCCATGAATGTAGAATCTTCATTGATTTTTCATGAACCAATAAAGAAATGGGATGGAGCAGACTTATGAATGAACATAGGCAAAAATGGCATGGATAAGAAATATATCCACCCATCCCTCGTGGCTATTATGTATTTTTATATATGTATAGGATAAAAATGACCAGGTCCATGAAAGGAAGATTACATGTGAATCTGTCATTGACCTTCACATTAGGCAGTAGTTCTTCTCTGGCATAATTACAGAGGGACATATAGAGATGTTGGGCCAAAGGTGGCTTTTTTTTACGACAATTAAGGTGTCAGTCAAAAGAAATGTGGAAATGTTGTGAAGCCTTGCAGCAGACGAACAAAGCTGATTCCATTTCCATTTGTTCTTGGCTTTAAAATATGCTATTCACAGAAAGCATTTTATCAAAAGGGGCACCATTAATAATTTTACTATGGAAGAAATGGTAAAGAGCTTCTTGAAAAGAAATGGTAAAGAACTTCTTGTTTCTTCCCTTTGTTCTCAGTCTTTGAAAAACGATGAGGCATCTGCTAAAACCGACGTACAGAAACTCTTGGAATTAGGCCAAAAACAAAGGTACAAGTCAACATTTATCTGTCGTATTTTCTTTCCCAAAATCAGGGTCTTTTCCAGGGAGTCTTCTCTTCCCATGAGGTGGCCAAAGTATTGGAGCCTCAGCTTCAGGATCTGTCCTTCCAGTGAGCACTCCATTTCCTTCAGAATGGATAGGCTTGATCTTCTTGCAGTCTATGGGACTCTCAAGAGTCTCCTCCAGCACCATAATTCAAAAGCATCAATTCTTTGGTGATCAGCCTTCTTTATGGTCAAGCTCGCACCATAAAGAAGGCTGATTGCTGAAGAATTGATGCTTTTGAATTATGGTGCTGAATACTTTACTCATGGTAAAAGCATGCCTGGCCATACAGAAGCAAAACCAGGCCTCCGAGTACTCCTGGGCTATGGATCTCCTGAATTTGTCCCTCTCCTATGTAGAAGCATTTATGTCCTCTCTCTTCTGTCTTCATTTTACAAAGCACATCTAAAACCTATGACTGTTTGTATGCATATGAGAATTTCCAGGTGAATTTCTCCATCATGGTATGCTGAAAGCAGCTCTTCCCAGGGGGCATTCTAATTTGGTGTAATGATGTGACAGCATCAATGCAGATGCTCTGCCATAGTGAGCTGGAACCAAACTTTCAAAAAACAAATAATGTCTTTCCAGATGTTCATAATCTCCAAAATGACTGCAGTTTGACCTGAGGGCAGTTTTCCTATCACTACTATGAACAGACAGCATTTGTTTTTTTGTTTTTTTTTCCAAAGCGAAGTTTCATTTCAAACTTGTCATAATCCATCTGAAATGCATGAAGATTGTTTCCATGGGAAACCAATACAGAGCTTGACTTCATTGTGCTGATTCTCTGAGACAGACAGCATGATACGTGCAGATTAGCATTTTCGGTGAAGCAGCGCATTTTCTTTTGTTTCTAGATTTTTCTCCTGACACTCTAAGAACACACTGTGGAAACCACTTCTGTGGATAATATAACAATTAATGATTCCACCCTCCCTGTTTATGGAAGCACACATTTTTACGACGCTCACAATGATAAAATGCCAAGGCATGAAAACTGGCTTGTTATTAATGTGAGGGATGCGTCACATTCGTTGTATGTTTGGCTCCCATGGAACATAGATTAAATGACACATCAAAGACTTCCTGCCAGATGCACAACATCTCAGCCCTGAAACATTGTCTTGTGCATCCTGTGATAAATCTTCTAAAACACAGAATAAGAAGGGCTCTCCAATTTACCTATTGAGCTGTCAGGAATCACTGTGCTGACCCTAATTGGCTGTATACACAGTTTCTCCTAGTTTTAATACATGACTTGTCCAATCAAAATGTTGTGTCCCAGACTGGGACCTGTCATTCTTCAGCTGCATGTCTGTATTAAAGTTGTGAGCTGCTGCTTGAGTGGAAACCAACACACCTTAATCTCTAGTTTATATTCTTGCTCTTTCTATGATCTGGATTGCAAGTTCAACCCTGCTTCTAGCTGCTGTAAAACAGCCTAAATCATTGAAGGTAAGCTGAAACTAAGGATCAGCTCACAGCTCAATTCACATTTATTGGATCTGTGTCCAACTCGTATTCACCATTCATGGTAAATCAGATTGGGCAAACTCAGCACTCACTTCAGCACTCAATAAATTTATTTATTACTAATACTTGTAGTATTAATATTATTATTTATTGTGTTTATTCACTTCTGACTACAAAAATGTCTCAAAGTGACATGCAGTTATAAAAGTATACATGATGCAAATTTTAAAATGCAACAATAATATTGGCTAAAACCCTTCATATGCATTAACATAAACAGGACAAATCCTACCCCAAGCTACTAAAAGATGAACTCTTGTGCAGGCTAGGGCACAACTAGGGTGAACAGATAAACCTTTGCCGGGTGCCTAAAAGTTGATAGTGATGGAGCCAGGTGAATCTTTTGGAGGATGGTATTCCAGAATTGGGGAGCCACCACTAAATTAAAATAAAAGTTCTTGTGTTGCATCCTCTGCACCTCCCTGCAATGTACATATGAATAAGGGCCTCAGATTATGAACCCAGGGTCCAGGTAAATTCATGCAGGGAAAGGTGGTCCCTAAACTATATGGGTCCTGAACCTCATATGGCTTTATAGTTCAACTCCTAATCAACCATCTAGACAATGAATTCTGTGCCAGCTAAGGTTTCTGAACTGCCTTTAAAGGCAGTCCCATACACTGTATAGTACATTGTAGCAATCTAATTTGAAGGTTACCAGTGAATATATAATAGAAACTACACTATTCCAGTCCATATAGAGCCACAGCTTGTAACTCCAGTGACAGTAGTAGATTCAGAAGTACTCCCAAACTACTGCTCATTTAGGAGAGTACAGCTGTCCACCTATCTCAGGGGTCAGCAAACTTTTTCAGCAAGGGGCCAGTCCACTGTCCCTCAGAACTTGGGGGGGCCCGGACTATGTTTTTTTGGAAAATAATGAACAAATTCCTGTACCCCACAAATAACCCGGAGATGCATTTGAAATAAAAGGACACATTCTACTCATGTAAAAACATGCTGATTCCCAGACCATCCACGTGCCGGATTTAGAAGGCGATTGGGCTGAATCCGGCCGCCGGGCCTTAGTTTGCCTACGCATGCCCTACCTGGTCTAGGGAATCACCCCCTAACAATCCTTTAATTTTATCTGGATTGTGCTTCATGCTTCGTCACCTAAACTACAGTCAGTGTACTTCTGTGCATGTTTAATCAGAAATAAGTCCCACTGAGTTCAATGAAGCTTATTCCCAAATTGGGATGAGCGACACATTCAATTCAGTTCACATTCCAAGATCAACCTACCTAATTAATACTTTCTAAAAAACAAAGCAATGTACACAAATGGAAACACAGCGATTTGCAGAGCTCTGAATTTTCCAATGCAGTTCTCCAATTAAGTAATATGTACAAAAAAGCATGTAGTAGGATAAAGTGTGCATTAAAATGCATATACTGTATTGATGAAAATAACATACAGAAATGCATAATATTAGGGGAAATTGCTTACAAAAACATGTATATCAGGAGAAATTTTGCACAAAAGAACCTCTGAATTTTCATGAGGACGTTTTTAAAAACAACTGAGGCAGAGAAATGAAGATAGGAAAAATGAGGAACTAAAATTATCAGATATGCTCTTCCCTATTCCCAAGTAAGCATAGAACTAGTCTGGGGTGTTTCTTAAAATCTGTCAGATCACTTGATCTCAAATACTTCTGGTGTCTACATGAAAAAAGACCTACACGTAGCAGCAACTGTATTCTGTGTAATTAATCAGGACAAAACAGAGGCAGATAAAAGGACCAAATTCACCCCGCCCGTCGTCAGCGTGGTTTTATACCTCACATAACATGTTTATTCTCCCTGTCCTGAAGATTTATCTCTTTGGATCTTGCTATGTCTGATCCTCAGAACAGCTGTCAGAAAGTGCCACTACGAAGGTGTCGTTCACTTTGAGGAATCTTATCTGTCTGGGAACTGGATCTGGACCAACGAGGCCAAAATTAAGTCTTCTGTTTAAGATGCCTATGTTCAGCTGAAGCTCAGTTGCTACCTGAAAATAATGGGAAAAGATGGGTCTCCCTAAGAGTTTGCAACTGCATCTTTTCCTACTCATCCCTTCTAAACAATTGCTGAGGGGAAGTGATGGAGATCTAAGTATAAACAATTTGCTTTGAAAATGAGAGTTAGTGAATTAGAATATGAAGAATGCTTAAATAACATTTTGCACAGTACTCTATACAGTAGACACAAAAGAATTTTCATTTTGGAACCTCACTGGTGTGCACTGGGCATCTGTGGCTTTATTAATAAGCCACCCCAACAAAGCACAACCAGTGGTTATTCAGTGTAATTAAAAGTGCCTTGTCATGAAAAGAGAGTAAACAAAAGCATTCTTTCCTCGTGTACAATAGAGATGAAGTTTGTGTTTTGTCTCTTCGATAAACTAGGGAAGAAATGAAATCGCTCCAGGAGGCCTTTCAAAAACAGCTTAATGAGGCAGCTGAGAAGGCAGAAAAGCAGCAGGCTACAGTGAGTAACTTCTCTTCTTTCTTTGTTATTATTTTCTCCAACCTTTCCATGCCCCTCTCTTCTGTAAATGCTTCAATAGCTCAAATATGTCTGCATGAACAAGGCTGTTGGTATATATTGAATATACTCTAGAAGACTCTTTGTGGAAGCAAAGAATCTCACAAAATTCACTGCTGATAAATATATGAAGGGTATCTTGCTATCACTGTACTAACTATTGTTTCATGGTGGTTTAAGAAGCGACTTTCCAACCTGTTGTTCCTAACCTATCAAGGACTAACACAAATAAAGATAGAGAAGAGTTACAATCTTGAACGACATGGGTATGATCCAATTCAATTTTCAATGGAAGGGACACAATAATCTATTTTGGGCATACTCTTAAAGATCCCCATATCTGAAGTTTGAAAGAATTCTGACCCTCTCCCAAACTTGAGTAACTAGTGTGTTGCTGAGCTCACTTCTGTCCTTTGGTTCTTAAGGTGTGCACCTGTAATCTGAGGTTCTGTTCACACAGGCTGTCTGGTTAAATGTGCAGTGAATAGCTGGTTCTGCTTTGCTTCAGTGGCCATTTTGATACTTTCAAATAAATTATGTGCTCTGTTAGCTTGGTTCTTGACATTATCCTACATTCCTGCTTCAACCTCTGATTCTTATTCTGGACTTCTCTCTGCCATAGACTCTTTCGGCTCACTAAGCCCTGTTTCCACTTCAGCTTTGGACACTTCCTCCTCCCAGTCTTCTCTCTCTGATGACTAATCATTGTCCCACCACCAGTCCCTGGGTTCTGAGCCTTCTTCCCTTGGGGGTTCCCCAGTTGGTTTCTCCCACCATTCTTCTGTTTCCAAGCTAGTCCCTGATAATTCCATGGACATGTACAAAATCCATGTACACGTAATGTGTCTACAGAAGGCCTCTTAAATCTAAACAGTGCAACTTTGATTAAATTCATTGGTACCATTCCTGATCGTAGGCCTGGCCTATTGATGAGGCAGGGTGAGACACTCGCCTTGAGTGGTGGAAGCCCAAGAGGTGATGCCCACCTCACTGTCATGGGTGCTCCCCAGCCAAAGGAATGCATATGGCGTATAGCTAACTCTTTATTGTCAAAAGTGGACTTACCATTTTTCTACAGCTTTGAATGCCCATGTACAACAGTCTAGCATCCAGGCAGCTATTTCCAGGTCTGCGCTCTATGAAGCAGTTGCTGCAGTAGGTGGCCACTCCTCCTCCACCATTTTTTGTACCTCCCCCTGACAGGCTGTGCACGCACAGCCATAAACTATGCCTGTGTGGAAGCTGCCTCTGCTCTTCCCTCTTTAATCCCTTCCTGGTTCTGGGAGACAGTGGTGCAGGAAAGGAACGGAAGCACCCGGCCCTTCACTTGTCTGACCTGCCTCTTCCTCCTCTTCTTCCAACTCCATCTCTGAAGCTTCCCCTGCATCCGGCTCTTGTCTCTTGGCTGGTGAGGTCCCCATAATTCACGGGACCACTCTCTTGAGTCAGACTCCAGTCCCCCTTCCCCCGTGCACATTTGTCAGCATCCTGCTAGTCCCTGACACTTGTCTCCACCACTTGCCTTACTGCCTCTGCTGCCTTCAGACAAGTGGCGCTGGCAGCGGTGCTGGTTTTCAGTGAGATTTTGCAAAGCATTGTCAAAATCTCGCGAGACCTCACAGAACACACAAGATCTCATGAGACTTTGGCTAGATCTTGCAAGACCTCACTAGAAGTCAGGGCCACTGCTGGTGCTTCACAACACAGGTAAGAGAGGAGGTGGTGGTGGGTGGGGAATGGCAAGGGAGCGGAATGTTCCTTTTTTGCCTCAAGCATCATAAAGGGGCATGCCTGATGGTAATACAAATAAAAATAACTAACCAACCATATAACTAATTTTGATTCTGTTAAGATCTGACAAATATGGGTCCCTAAAACTGTGGTCCATGAAGTCTTGCAAAACTTTGCCAGGTAGCAAAATTCAGAAAAGCACTCTATTTCATGGATCATTCAAGGTGCACATAGTCATACTTTCCTTCCTACTCTGTGTACTTCTTTATTATTATTTCTGTACTCCTTAGAGCAACCCTACAAGATAAACCACTATGATGATCACAATTGTATATAGTTGAAAAGTGGGAGTGAGGAATGGTGTCTTGACTGTACTGTACAGGCAAGTCATAGTTAACCTGAAATATGAACTAGGTACTTTCAAACTTATTGCTTATACTCTTAACAACAATATTTTACCAGTTATGTACCTGCCTGAATTCACTGGATGTGTGTGTTGTTGTTGTTGTTTGTGTGTGTGTGTGCGCGCGTGCACGCATAGAGAGAGAGTCATACTGTGGATCCTGAATGCCTTGTGAGTCGAACATTTTGGCTCCCAAACACTGTAAACCTGGAAGTGAGTGTTCCGGTTTGAGAACATTCTCAGGAAGCCAAACGTCTGACGCGGCTTCCGCTTGCATGCAGGTTGTCAAACGTTTTTGGAAGTCAAACAGACTTCCAGAATGAATTCCATTCGACAACCAAGGTATGACTGGGGGGAGGGATGCTCAGTATATTTCTAATAATTTTTTAATTCACTTTGTGAGGTTTCTCCCACTATTTAAAAACTCCTTCCTCTTTTTTTTTAAAAAAAACCTTAAGTATTGACAGAATGAAAGATCTAGCAATGGGACCAGAACATTTAAGGAATGTTACATACATAGGCACACCCACACATCATATTTCTGCTTTCACTTTTAAATACACAGAAGCAATTTTAAACTAAATTAAGCAAATTTTCTCTCTTGGAAGTCTAAGCAAGTTTAGATTGAAGAAACAAAAACAAACAGTGGTTGTTCTATATGCTACTTCCTTAAAAAGCAATTGGAAATCAGAGACTTTAGCTTTTTTTTCTTTCAGTAAATCATAAGCAGTCCATTTCTGCAATGATTTACACTCAAGGAACCTTGAAATAAATTATATGTTTCTTACTTCATCATTCTATTACTTTGTACTGCATTAAAGGGGCTGAGACCAACATAGCTAAGACCCTCCCTTGTACCTTACTATATGGGCTGATGGGTCCCTTTTTAACAATATTATCCACACACTGCCTTTGACCACAGATGTCAAAGGCAGATAAAAAGCACAAACTGCTGTTTCACAACTATGTAACTCTAGGGGGGAAATGAACCATTGAAATCACTTTAACATACTCCATAGTCTGCTTCTCTGCTTTAAAGAGGGAGTGTGTTTTGCACGGAAGAAGGAATGGGTGAAAGGAGACAAGCTTAATCCTTCCATCTCCCAGTTGTCCCCCTGTAACCTCCCCTTGCTTTTCTCTCCATCGGGTCTTAAGTTCTATGTTTGTGATGGAATTAAGTAGAATTATTTTATCTGCATGTATCTAATGTGCAGCAAATTCTGTGGCTAAGACAGAATTTAGCTTGCTGAAATGTTGATAAATGCAGAGTCCATTGACACAATTCATCCTATTGGATTCATCTCAAATGTCTGTACTATGTAAGGGAAAATTTGGATTGTTTATCCCCACGTTTTTTACCATCTTTGGCTCAGAAGCTTTTAAAACATGGTACTTTGTATTCCTGGTTTTGTAGTTTCTAGTATAAACATGAATTTAGGAAATTTATTGTCTTTTCATGGAAACATCCAGCTTTTGTAATTTTACTTCATTTACTAGTCTATGCTAAATAATCATGCTTGTTTGCTATCCAACCTGTGGTAGATGCTAAGCAAGAAACTATTTTGGAGTCATAATTATTTAGACCAGAAAACAACTCCTGAGTTGGAACTTTCAGCCCATAGTCAAATGAGAGAGAAACCGAAGTCAGAGAGACACACCACAGATTCCTATAGGATAATTTTACAGGCATAAGGGCAATGAGGGGAGGGATGGAAATCTCCCTGTTGAGATCTAGCAACTTGATGTTTCAACCTGTCTAGACATCCTGCAAGTCTATGTACCTTCAATTGTGTCTGAAGGCTCACAGCTCTTTTCTCACGTAGGTTTGTGTGAGGCTTGCTGAAAGCTACACTATTTCCTGCTCCTTGATTCTGCATTTTCATCACTGATACTTGATTCACAAGTCAGGGCACTGCCCGAGGTGGGAATTTAACCATTATCAATAAGGCATCATTGCTGTTAGTAATTTTTGGTGCAACATAAATCTCATCCCGAATGCTGGATATGAAACTCTTTGTGTTGTTTACATTAATAATTAGCTTGAAATGTGTACATGCTGCTGAAAAGGAGTCAATAATTACTTGTCTGTCCTCTAAAGCATAAGGTACTAGGGCTTAATCATCCACTAATGATAGCACCTGAACTATTTCTTCAAATACCTTACTTTTGCTAGGAGCTTTTCAAGGTTAAATAGATTACCATCTGCTCTAAATCAGATCTTTATTCTCACATTAACATCATGGAAGGCCTTCAGAAGCATAGTAGCAAAACTGTGCAGTAAAAAGAATTAGTGCACGATCACATCCCTAGTTGTAGTTTCAGAAGAGAATGGGAAAACACCATCTTTCTCCATCAGTCTATCGTTCCATTGCAAGATTGCCTCACCTCTGTGTTAAATCCCTCTGGGCAGCTGAATATAGCAAGTCAATTTAAGATGGAGTCTCTGTAGAAAGTACCAAAGGCCTTTGTAAAAGTCACTCCACATTTAATGTAGCACACATTTCCTAGATGTCCCAAATTATCCACTGGACAAGTAATGGAAGGAGCCTGTCCACCACATGTCTCTATGAGTTTACAGAAACACACTTCTCTTTTAAACACTATGGTGGCACTGATCGCTAAGAGATCCAAGGAGAAAACATGGAAAACATGCCAGGTGAAGTGGTCCTCAGTATAACAGGCAACTAGTTTAGATTAGTGCTTTCTGTAGATATGGGTTAAATATCTGCCCAATTTTGCATTCTGGGCAGGACCTCAAATTGTGTCGGGAGTTTTTCTAGAATTTCAGTGGTTTTATTCTGAAAACAGTATGTGAAGCCTGATGTAGCTCAGAGATAGTCCTGAAATGATCGGCTCCCACATGCCCAAGGCGTTGGTGCAATGAGACTGTGATGCTGTGATCCAGAAGAGGCAAGAGCTTGTCTTGAAAGAAGAGCATTATAACAACTTGCAGAAAAATTTAAAGGTTCTCATGTTGAAAGACGTGAGTGGGACATTTTATATATTGTACCTCGGGTGGGGTAAAAATCATGTTTTGAACAACATTTTAACCAAAGCCATTTCCCGCCCCTGGGGAGATGACGTTGTGAGCTGGAAGCAAGCCCTCCCCATGCGCATGGGGTGGGATAGCCCCTGCGCCATTGGTTGGTCCTCGGCCATGTCATCCCAAGGCTGTCCAATCCGGATGGTCCGGGGGCATGACATGGGCTATTTAAACTGCCCACGGCCGAGGACATGTTCCTTTACTCCCTGGTATTCCATTAAAGGAATCTGAGGGGTGTGCTCTCTGTCCAAAGCCCCAGAAGGGCCATGGCACAACCCCTAGTGGTGACCCTGGGGGAGTTCCTAGTTGATGTGCATCAGCAGAGCTCCCCCTTCTGGTAGTTAACCCTTCCAAGACTCCTGCAGACACGCAAGAGTCAGATATAGTTGTGTGGTTTCCTTTTTTAAAAAAAGTAATATTTATTAAAGTTTTAAAGGTTACAAAAAGAAAAAAGAGAAAACACCAAGTTAAGCAAAAACAAGACAACACATCACAATAAGGAAAAAGAAAAAAAAGAAAAAAAACAGAAAAAACAGAAAAATAGAAACAATTAAAAAACACAACAAACCTTCCCATAACTTATCTTTCATTTGCTTGTTTCCTTGACCTCCTCACACCTCCCTTTTTTGTATTCTAGTTCGGTTAGCTATTTCAGCAAATCCTTTCCATCTTTCCCAGTTTTTGTCCTATAATTTATCTTAATATAGTGTAACTTTACTTTCCCTCCTTTCACCAATTAACAGTCTATTTTTACTTAATCCTTTATAACATTTATGCTAAAACCACATAACTTCATTCCAACATCCTTCTAACATTCCTTAATTTTACAATGTTTCTGTAAATAAACTTTAAATTTCTTCCAATCTTCTTCCACCGACTCTTCTCCCTGGTCTCGGATTCTGCCAGTCATTTCCGCCAGTTCCATGTAGTCCATCACCTTCATCTGCCATTCTTCCCGGGTGGGTAGATCTTGTGTCTTCCAGTACTTTGCAATAAGTATTCCTGCTGCTGTTGTAGCATACATAAAGAAAGTTCTATCCTTCTTTGGCACCAATTGACCAATCATGCCCAGGAGAAAGGCCTCTGGTTTCTTCAGAAAGGTATATTTAATACCTTTTTCATTTCATTATAGATCATCTCCCAGAAAGTCTTAATCCTTGGGCATGTCCACCAAAGGTGAAAGAATGTACCTTCAGTCTCTTTACATTTCCAACATTTATTATCAGGCAAATGGTAAATTTTAGCGAGCTTGACTGGTGTCATGTACCACCTGTAGATCATTTTCATTAAATTCTCTCTTAAGGCATTACATGCCGTAAACTTCATACCTGTGGTCCATAACTGTTCCCAGTCAGCCATCATAATGTTGTGTCCAACATCTTGTGCCCATTTAATCATAACAGACTTCACCGTTTCATCCTGAGTGTTCCATTTCAACAGCAAGTTATACATTCTTGACAAATTCTTAACTTTGGGATCTAACAACTCTGTTTCCAATTTTGATTTTTCCACCTGGAAGCCAACTTTTTTGTCCTAGTTGTGTGGTTTCCAAAGCCACTTCCGGCCTGCCCAGGAGGTGGGGTTGCGGGCTTCACGCCCACCCCACATGAGCGGGGGCTGGTCGCAGCCCCCGCGAGAGCAGGGGAATCCCAGTCGGGTCTGCCCCCCCTAGCCAGCCAATCAGCTGGCTGGCTGGGGGGGCATGGCCTACCCTATTTAGGGCCGGCACGGAGGGGGCTCACCCTCTTTTCGCCGGCTCACCCCCACGTTTTCCCACCCTCCCTCCCTTTAACTAGGCTTAGGTAGGTCTTTGACTTTGCTATGGACTTCGGTCTGTCGCCGCAAGGGGCATGGTAGGAATTTTTCCCAATTGGCGATTTCTGGCCTTTTGGTTTTTCGCCTACCTCGTAGCAACTCGTCACAACTTCTTGGCATTGGCGGTAGGCATTGGTAAGAAGGGGTTAAGAGGATGTGTGGGGGGGGAGGAACGCCATCACCTCCCCCCAGCGACCGAAGGGTGGTCCGTTAAAGGACTCCGGGGGGCGTGGCCCTGTCCGAAGCCTATGGAGGTGAGGGCCAAAGGCACGCCCCAGAGCGGTGACCCGGGGGAGCTCCTAGTCGACGTGCCTTGGCAGGAGACTCCCCCGATATAAGGTTAACCCTTCCCCGTGTCTCCAGCAAATGGGCTGGAGCCGGATAGTCGTTAGGACCAATGCCTAAGCCAATGCCTCTCATTCCTGAAATTCAATAAAGTTGTGGCCTAATTCGCCCAATTAACCTTAAATTATGGTGTCTCGTGTCTTTATTTATCCTGGTGGGGGGCGGGAACTCGCCACGCAATGCCTAAGCCAATACCACTCACATTCCGTAACCAATAAAGCTGTGGCCTTTTTCACCCATTAACCTAAAATACTGTTTCATGTGTCTTTATTCCACTTCCAGGGAGGGTTTGGGACCTTGCCACGCGATGGAATGGGTTGAGTCAGGAATCTGCAGCCAAAGGAAAACCGAAAGACAAATTACTACACCTATGCAAAAGTTATTTGTAAGGCAAAAAAAGCTGCAATGATTACCAAAGAGTAAACATAGTCATTTTAAACCCTTTGGGGGGTGCACCAGATGCTATAGTTTCACCCTATATGGCAAACAAGACCAAAGGCAAGGAAGTGAAACAACAGTAATGAGAATACGCAGTTATAATATCAGGCAAAATCTAGATTTATGCCAATGTATGCAATGGGGATCTCCTTCCTACCCCTTTTAAGAGGGTCCACAGCCCTCCAAAACAAATTGGAAGGCTGTGGTGGACTGGATACAGGACAGGAGAAAGGGTAAGTCCAATTTCGCTCAAGCAGAAATGTGTTGTGCAAGTGGGGTACCACAATTGGATATCACCCGATACATGGGTATCTTACTAGCCATCTTATGTGTTAAGTAAATGCCTTCTAGAATCACATCATCACCATTTACACACAGTCTATTTTTCAGGGGTGAAAATGGTTTAATTTGAATTTTTCAAGGTCTAAAGCCTGTTATAATAAAGGTCAGGAAATGAAAAATAACCTTCATTTCCTATAATAAGTATAATAAGGTTGGAAACACAAACACACAGTTTTGTGTAGCATTGAGTGCTTGTCTCCTAGAAACATAATGTCATTGTCCTTCGATAAAACTGAAAAAAATACAGAATCCAGATAATGTGCTATATTCCCAGATTTTTAAATGGCAGCCTTAATTTAAATATAGAGATGCATGAAATCCTCCTGAGATGTGCTGCTAATCTTATTTAAGAGCTTTTAAAGTACTCTTGAACTGCCTACCAATGTTTTGCCTTAGAAAGAACAGATAAATCCTTCAGATTTGGTCCTTTTTCCTGTGTTGGTGCAACAAAATTCACTAATGAGAGCATATTGTTAAATAATAAGCTGTCAACATACAAGTGAGTCAGCAGTGCAATGCAGTGACTAATAAGGCTACTGCAATTACATGTTGCATCAATAGAAGTGCAGGGTCCAGAACACAAGAAGTATTGGTGCTACTCTATTATGTCTTAGGTGGACCTCAACTGGAAAGTGTGTTCTCCATAACAGAGAGCACGTGTTGCGGTTGGGAGAACAAGCCACCCTGCCTGTTACTGGGCAGATTTTGGCAGGAACCCAAGCCTTTAAGTGGTTAAATTGGGTTGCTGGGGAGTTTTGATTGTTGCCAATTTGGAGGAGGGGTCAGAGTCTTTAAATACAGGACGCGCAATGTTGGGCGTCCTCTTGGCCATTTTGCATCAGATCACCCGCCCTCCTTCCCTTTAATAGGGGGGTGTGTCTTGATTGCTTGACCTTGCTATGCCTGTCATGGGGTTGTCCGCCTTGGAGCGGGGGCCTGGTAGGAATTTTGCCATCTGGCTATTGGCTGGTGCCATTTGGTTTTTGCCTACTGCGTAGCAAATCATCACAACTTGTAAGGTTGGTGGTTAGGCATTGGTTAAATTGGTTCTTGGAGGGGTAAGTGCCTGCCCCTCCAAATGGTGCGGAAAGGGAATTCTGTTAAAGGAATCCAGGGGCTTGCCATTATTTTCGTCCTTGTCCCTGGCATCGGACTTGCAAGCCCCACAGGAACATGAGGGTGAGAAGTGAGGGACTGATGCCCAGCTTCATTTTCTCACCCAATACTTGTTTCCCACGCTGGCTTCCGTTGGTGTCCAGAAGGCCAGCTCTGTCCCTGAGGGCAAGGACAGATAGTCATAACCAATGCCTAAGCAACCACTCACATTTTTTTGTATTTTGAATAAAGTTGTGGCCAAAATTATGCCAAAAATTGATGTGTGAAGTGTGACTTTTTCGGTGGGTGGCATTGTGGGACTCAACACGCAACACTGTGTCCAGTTCTGGGTACCACAGTTGAAAGGAGATGTTGACAAACTAGAACATTTCCAGAGAAGGAAGTAAGAGATACGGAGGGGCTGGAGACCAAATGCTAAGAAGAAAGGTTGGACAAGGTTGTTTAACCTGGAGAAGCGATAAATAAAAGTGGTTGCATCTAACATAGCACTGTGTGAATGTTCCATCAGTACAATGATTTCTGCTTGTGCAACTTAATGTTCTACCCAAGGTACCACTGTAGGCATATATGTAATTGAAATTTAGACACACACCCCTTGACTCAGTTTGCAGGGGTCCTCTTGGAGCTCTTCACAAAATATTTTTGCTTTAACAACTCTGAACAATTTGGTATCAGCTAACTCGGCTACCTTACTACTCCACAAGCTGACCTCTCCACTTATTTCTTGAATACTATGGGTTGAGTTGTTTTAAAATGTTGAGTGAGGCAATCCCTAGTACAATGAAGAAAGTGTGTATAGGATGTAGCCTGAGTGTATTTCTTAGCTAAATAATTTCACATTTACACCTTAACAACTGTTTCCTTTTAGTTTGTTTTTCTGTTTCATGGTTGAAAACGTAACAGGTTTGAAGTATTTCCCACCATGCCACGATGATCCGGGTAGCTGATCTCTTACCACTTCTGTGTTGCTTATATAGTTCATCTCAGTAATACATCATTAGTTTCTGATCTCAATTTTGCCCAGATGATTTAAAAAGGGGATTGCTCATTATATGAAAACAAGCGCAGAGACCCATCACAGATAATCTTGTGAGTTGCAGTTAAGACCCAGACATCTGACAAAATCATTGCCTATGCATCTTTCAAGAAGACAAGAGGAAAATTAGTGCAACTGAAGAGGGAATTAGCAGGAGAGATTCAGTAAATAGTGCTTAGAATGATCTTACTTCAGGGCTTTTGAAGTCACTTAAGAAAAATGTGTGAAATGAATTTACTTCATCAGGTTGTTCTGACTTATTGGAAGTGAGGTGTGAATGCCAAGAGGCTTTTCCTTACAGACTTAAGAAGCTATAAGTAAAGGTAAAGGTACCCCTGCCCGTACGGGCCAGTCTTGACAGACTCTAGGGTTGTGCGCCCATCTCACTCAAGAGGCCGGGGGCCAGCGCTGTCCGGAGACACTTCCGGGTCACATGGCCAGCGTGACATCGCTGCTCTGGCGAGCCAGAGCCGCACACGGAAACGCCGTTTACCTTCCCGCTAGTAAGCGGTCCCTATTTATCTACTTGCACGCGGGGGTGCTTTCAAACTGCTAGGTTGGCAGGCGCTGGGATCGAGCAACGGGAGCGCACCCCGCCGCGGGGATTCGAACCGCCGACCTTTCGATCGGCAAGCCCTAGGCGCTGAGGCTTTTACCCACAGCGCCACCCGCGTCCCGTCAAGAAGCTATAAAGAGGAATGTTATTCATGGAATTAAGCTGGTTGACAGAGTACAATAATACAGTTATAGTGAGATAAATCTATTGAATTTAAAAATCTGTATCTAGATACCTAGCTATAACACCATAGTTACTAATCCTCACATGCAAATTCCTTGCCTCAGGGGCGCCTCTCTGAGAGCTGTTGACTGGCAGCATCCAGCTGCTAGCAAGCGAAGACTCCTTCAGTCTTGGGCTCAGAGAAGTCCAGCTGCTTAGGCCCCTTCACTTGCCTCACAGGACCAATTCAGGAGCTGTTGTCTGGCAACTACCAATTGACATGAAGGGAAGACTTCCTTTCATTATGGGTTGTGTGAGATCCATCTGCTCAGCCTCACTCCCTTGCCTCAGGACACCTTAGGGAGCTGCTCACTGGCATACCAGGGAAGATCAATGATGATGACAGGAAACGCTGTCTGAGTAATCTTGGTTTCCTTTGGACACCATGCAATTTCTGTTCCTGACCTCAATTTGTGTGTGATTTTTATTTTGAGAATTTTTTGTAAGCCACTTCATCAGGGTCTGAAGTCTACAAAGGGGGTGGGGTACAAGTATTCTACATAAATAATAAAATACAAACATTACAGAAATCCTTGAAGGAATCATACAGAAACCACAATCAATCATGTATAACTGAACAGATATAAAATATGAGAAGTCCCACATGCAACCCTGAGACGGGAGTGAGAGGAATGTGGGACAGTGTATTCCTCCTGACCAAGTAACATATATGGTAGAGAAATGCAAATAACTATGGCACTGCATATTAGTCAATATTTTATCATATGGTTTATTCTGAGCATTAATAAGATGTTTGTAAGAAGTATGATAGCTGCCCTATCACATGACAAAAAGCTAAGTGAATGCCATCGTCATAGGCTTTATACATGGAACGTATTATTTTGTTTTGATTTTTTCTGAAATAATGGATCTCTTTTAGTCTGAGCACATTAAGGCAATGGAGAGTATCATAATCAATCATATTTAAGTCTGAGATTTTATTCCAAAGATTTTCCATCAAGTAATGAAAAAACAAATTGCATTCAAGAAGATCAAAAGGGAGAGAAAATTAGGAGAAGTTCTCTTTATTGTGGTGCAGAGTTTTTGATGCACTTACCTTGCTTGAAAGTGACTTTGTGAATGTTATTTATTTCATTTTACAAATGATACCACCAGTGGTGTGAACTCTGCAGCCCTGGTCCCCAGACTTCAGTTACAGTCCAGGGGAACATGACAAGAGGCAACTCCTCCCATGGGGCTTTGCATTTTTTTAAAAGGAAGAATGGACATTGAGGGAGGCTGCAAAATACTGGAGAAATGCTTGCTGGAAGAGAAATCACATTTATCCTTCGGGGCTCACAGTGATAAAATAAGCTAAAAATTCTGCCTCCGTGGATAATCTAAAGAAATTATTGATTGACCCAAGAATGAGATAGAAAAGGTGTGTGGGGGGGGGACTTTCAAGAAACTGGAGGACAGATTTTGGCACAGCATTAGGGTTTGTTTGCTTTTCTCATGTTCAACTCTAATAATTTTCTTTGTAGGCTATTAGATGCTAGTTATATAGGTAGGACTGGAATAAAGGGAGAAAAACAGAATTCTGAAAAAGGGATAAGATGATGTGAGAAGAGATAAAATTGTCCCCATCAGGAGTTGGAGTGTCAGAAGAAACATTTCTAGTCAAAACTCTCTGGTCTGCTAAAGTAGCCTTCCCTGTGTAGAAAGGTTTTCTTTAAAAAAATAATAGATCATTTCAATGTGTGCTCTCAAATATGTCCTGAAGTAGTATAGTCCCCAGAAAAAACAGCAATGTGTTGTGTTTTGTCCATGCCTGTGTTATATACGACAGAAAATATAGTCTTGCATTGTATTCTGGGATCATAGTATAATATATCCACTATAATCTCCTCAAGGTAAAGCATCTTTCCAAAGGGAATTACTCTCTCTTCTACCTCCCCACCCAACCTAGAGAATGATAAGAATGAGAACCAAATGCTCCAAAATTTATCCTGTTTAACTAATGCTCATCCATTTGTTATGCGAGTTTTTCTGAGGGAGACACCTGCCAAATTTTGCCACACACTCCACATTCTGCTATACATTCCAGTTTCCTTTTTCTGCTGTCTAGCCATCTTCAACCTTGTTATCACTAAAAGTAGCCCAAGTTGTTATATAGGACTTCTTCCAATGTTTCATCAAAGAGTGTTAATAGTGGTTGGGCGGACAGAGAAGAATCCCCTTTCTAAAAGGTACTCAGGTAAAAGTTGATCTATAAAAAGTATAAGATGCCTCTCTCTTGGGAGTTTTTGGGTGAATTTATGGCAATCAATTAAAAGGTTATTTTTCATTTTTAGATTAACTTTTTGAAGACTGAAATGGAAAGGAAGAGCAAAATGATCAGGGATCTTCAAAACGAGGTAAGAGGATGCTTAGTTGTCAGAAATATACCTAAAATACGTCCATCGTTAATGATAGTGTACAATTACTGTATATGAAATATCTGTATTTGTTTCTGTGGAATTGAATAAAAAGTTACAGAGATTGGATGCCTGGGGTATTTACAATACCCAGTTTCTATTCTGCCATATTTTTACACCTCGTTCCTTTGAGCAACCTGGCCCCATTCTAGGGAAATAGTCTTTGCTGACTCCAGTTAACCCCTTAATGATATATTGTGCAACATTCTATCTTATGTTCAAGGCCTGAAGTTTGAAATCTGTAGCCAAGGGATGGGCGACCTGTGGCCTGCCAAGTGTTAGGAGTTGTAGTCCAGCAGCATTTGTTGGCCAAGAGGTTAGCCATCCCCACTCTATCCCACCTGCCTTGTTGTTAATTCTGTCCTGGAATTTTAGTGCTAATCTGGCATGCTTCTGATATCTGATTATCTTCTGGTGACTTGTATCTTTGGTAAGCCTGCCTTTCCCAGGTTTTTCCTGTTATGATAGCATGCCTGTTCCAAACTCCTGTCTGCTTGTTTTTCATGAAATCTGCATTTCCCCTCCACTGGTTTTTCTTGTCCTGGGTTCTTTGTCCCTGCCCTGACTGAAAAATGAACATTCAGAAATAACTATGTCTGTTTGCCTTAAATTCACATTTTAGTGAATGGTTTTCTTATGGCTTAGATATAATAATGGATTTTTAACTTTATGTTCTGAAACAGGAGGAAACAAGTATTTGAAATTCTCTATAGTAAGACTGATTCTCGATAGGGTTGCCATATTTCAAACAGTGAAAAGCCAGCCAGAAAAGTTTTGCAAATTTGCAAAAAATGACATTTTTGAGCTTTTATTTTGGTAAATGGCACAAACGACCCTGGCAACATGTGTTGCCATACGTCCAGATTTCCCTGGACTTTTTTTTTTTTTTACTGATTTCTGTCCTGACACTACTGCCGACTACAGTGTTCCGAATATGTCCGAGAAATTCCAGACGTATGGCAACCCTAAACAGGTTCTATTGTCTTTCAAAAAACAAGAGAGAAAGAAAGAATGTACAATTGAAAATGGGAACTATCGAGTTTTGCTTATATTACATCATATTCCCAGCACAATCCTACTCAGATGTAAGTTCCACTGAGTTCAGTGCTTCATTTCTTTGAGTGTATGAATAAACAGTATTTCTCAAAGCAATCAAGTTCTATTAAGTCCAAATTCAAATAATTCACCAGCTCTGTGGTGAGATGTTGTTTGTGAGAAGTTGTTGCCTCACCGTTTAAGGGCATTTACAGTAGGCTTGTGAATCCGCTCCATTTTTAAAGAAGTGGCTATGTTTTGCTGATTTATTTATTTTTGTATAAATATTTATACACAACTCCCCCCCCATGAGATGCTCAAAGTGAGTCACAAACACAGTAAATAATAACAATAAAATCAGTGTAAAAACTTGTGAAAAACAGAAGCATCAGGAACAAAATTCTGTGAATTGGTCAATGAAAAAAGCATCTTTAAACAAAACAATTTTGAGCCATCTTTAAAGTTTCATTTTTTCCAGTCAGTTCACTGCATTTCTGCATCAGAAATTTTATTTTAGGTTCACATGGAAATTCGTATGCAGTTGGCGTGCTTTTCTCCTAAGATACACATTTTTGCAAGAGATTTTCCCTAACATCATTTACTGTATCAAAATCATTTATCTGGCAGCTTTAAAAAAAAAAGTCAAGGTGGTTTAAAATAATCTAAAATAAAAATCCATGAAAAAAGCTCAGCACATGCAGTGAATGCAATATAGCGTTTGCAAGTAACTTAGTGGAGCAGCTGAGAGGAATGAGTGAATAAATATGTGCCAGAAGCCTATCATCACTGGCTCCTGACTCACTTCAGAGGGGATGCAAATGACACAGGGTGGCATTACAATAGAGAAAAGCCCTCTCCCTGATCACTGCCAAATGGGTTTCTGCAGGCTGTCGTATGACGCAGAGGGCCTCACTTGCAGACCTTAGTGATCAGGCAGGAATATACAGACATTCTTGTACTATTTTCACCAAAATACACACTTTCCCCCAATATATACCTATATGTACACATGCATTTGGATGGAGAACAGCATCTCCAAAATCACAGCAGTGCAAATTTCAAAGGATAATTCCATTTTGGTTTGGGAAGCACAAATTAGGTAGGTTCACATTAAAATGCAAAGAAACAAATTTCTCCCCCATCTCTACAGAGTTGGTATCATAAACACCAAAAATACCTGCATTGTATTTCGTTGTTTTTAAGCTGCCTGTTTTCAGGTAAAGGTGATATTAAGAAATAACTCAATTTAGGTTTCTTCAAACCATTTGAAATCATTTTAGCACATTTTGGGGTTTGCAGCTCCTCCAGCTGTGTGAAGTATTTGATCCCTGGTAGCATAAAGAGCTTTGATCTTCTCTGCCACTTTATATTATATATCAGCTTGGTTGAAGCATTTGTCACCCACCAGCTCCTGCGAGACAATTTCATTTTCTACCTGCAATCTCTCAAGCCTCTTTGGGATGGGAAATGCGCTAAAATGTCTCTTGGGGAGTCATACAAAAATCTATGTTCTCCTTTCACATAAAACGCTTTAAAAGACGCATAAAAATAAAAGGTATGAAATGGAAGCTTATGGCTGCTTTGGGACTGCTTGCATCGGTTCACCTAAACGCTTAGCGGTGCCTAATGAATTTTGATGAATGCTATTCTTTAAACAAGACTGGAACTTCGCAGTGCTTTCATCAGCATGTTTCAGTGAACAAAAATGCAAAGCACTGGCCTTTTTGTAAACATCCTTGTCGCCTGGATGCACTGCTAACTCTGTGGTCATACTTTTCTGTAAGCTTGGGAAGTTTAGCTTTACCACCTTTAATAACCCCAAGGAAGCAAAGAAATATTCCATGTTATGATTGTTCACAAGGGATCAAAAGAATAACCTTTTCTGTTGTTGGAAATTGAATGGGGCGATTATTTGGTTGTTTATATGTGCAATGCAGTTGTCAGGGAACTGCCATTGGAGCTAGAGGCGGAGGGAAGGCTCCAGAGGGATGCCGGAGAGGGTCCCAGTAGGGAGAGAGGCAGCCCATCTGCTGGGGAAGGAAATCAGTGTAACACCAGTGGAGAAGGGGGGCAGATGGGGGAATCAGAGAGGAGGCTCCAGGACTCCTCGCCGGAGACCAGCAGGGAGAGCACGGGTCCTCCGCTGCCCACGCCCTCCCTGCGCAAAAGACTTCCGCGCAGGGAGAGTAGGAGGAGACTTGGCGTCAAAGAACTTCTTTGCTGGAACAGGTTCAAGAAACGCCCACTGACGGATTCTGCCAGCGACTGAGACAGTCACAAAGTGAAGGGCTGTCCAGACAGAAAGGGTTCAACCAGGTAACCTAGCCAGGAGTGGCGGCAACTTACGCACGAGCAACCCCTAGAACCATTACAGCAGTCTCACAAGGTTTGCTGATGAAAAGCCTTGAGTCATACTGACAGTCAAACTTTAGTGGCCATGCTATGGGTGGTCACTGAATCAAAACCCAAAGGAAACTATGGTTGTGCTAAAAGCCAATGCCTGGTGATCTGAGTACACCGTATCAGTAGGCACCCAACTAGCTCAACCCATGGGAGAGGAGCTAAAAGTAAGCAGTGGCTGATTAAAACCCATATGTGCTGTGAGGTCGTGAGTTAAATTCCCTTTGATTGATTGGGTAGGTTCTTTTCCCTGACCTTTGACATCTGATATGTGTGCTTTCAGAGCCTCCTCTATTCTTGTGGCTGTAATCTGTTTAATTCCCCACTCTTTAATTGTTGTAACCCACCCTGGGACTTGCTGGTGAAGGGTAGGTAATATATTTAATAGTAATAGTAATAATAGTAATACCATGGTTGGTGCATTATAGCTGTGGTAGGTTTCTGAGGCTGGAGGGGGCAAGCAAAAGTCTCCTGAGTGTGGGAGCTATAGCATAGGTGGATATGACTGCAAGGCTCAGAACACAGGAAATATGACCACTTGCAAAATCAAACTAAAGTTTAAAAGATTGGTTTTAATTCTCATTAAAACATGTGCCACCAGGAGTGTACCTACCAGATACTTGCTTTTTTTTTTTTAAAGAGCATATTGTTTGACATGCTGGGCCTTACTGCTATATAGTAAATTAAATGTAATTAAAAGTGCTGTTTGCAATGCAATCAAGCAAAGTTTAAATAGAAATGGGAATGGAAAATATAAGCAGTTCCCAAGGAAATGCATGTGTAAACATATAGATGTTGTTCTTGGATTCTTCAGGACCTGTTAATAAATATTCCAGGCAAACAGCTGAACACAAAAGGGTGCCATATCTCCATCTTGATGCCCAAAACCTGCTGCTAGCAGAGTACAGCCTAGAATCCCTTAAGTTTGAGTGGTGGGGTGGGAGTTGAAGCTGCCTGAACCAGTTTGTTATACTGACGCTAGTTATATTTTTTTGTATCTCAATGGGAAGGGGGCAACACAAAAGTGATGGGTAGGTTCATCCTATTTTCTCTGAAATCAACCACAGCACAGGATCAATGAGTCATTTATCTTACCCAGTGCTTTTTTCTAAAAAAAAAAAATGTTTAGGGGTACTCTAATTTTGACTCAAGAAAACCACAATTTTATAGTTCAAATCAGGAAAAATAAAAGTACAAAGATTCACAAAATGTTTGGGGGTATGCGTCCCCCTGCGTCCCCCCCAGAAAAAAGCACTGATCTTACCTATCACCAGGATTAACTGGTTCAGTTAATCCTGAGACAAAGACCTGAGGAACTCAAATAAGATCAAATATTTTTGTAAGTCAAAAATCCTAGCATGCCATTTTCCAGTGTCGGCAGATATAGTTTTGGTTTTAAAAAAGAACAAACCCTCACAAAGTTGTAGAAAAAACTTATTACATTTTTCACCCCATAGTTAATGTAAGTGAAAAGCAATCCTTACATTAAAGGAAATAGAAAAAAATTGCTTATGTGGGATTAATGGTACCGGCAAAATCTTTGTGATGAATTGCATTGATTCTGCCTGAAAGAGTTTCCTATATATAATTTTTAAAGGCTGCTTGCCAAAGATGCTTGTAGGCAGGCATACGATGCAAGCTAAGAACTCTGGCCTATCTATAGTTTATTTATATTTATACTATATATACGGATAGGTTTCCTTTTCAGATGCTTTCCAATGTGGAACACAAAATTAAACATACAATTTAACATTCAATTTAAAATTAAACTGTAAACTATAATTAAAAAAGAAAAAGTCCAGAAGGCTAGCGATAGAAAAGTATGATCAGTACAGCATGTCTTGCCTGCAATCTTTTGCAGGCTGACTAAAAGGTGAGCCCCACTGAACATAGTGAAACCTTTGAGTAAATACATAGGATTGCATTAGCATGCATTCTTTATCTTTCACATTCAAAACACAAATTAAAATGCCGTTTTACAATAAGTTTTCAGGAACCAATGAAATGTAGACAGCGATAAAGCTTGGTGGGCATTGCCCTTGAAAGAGATGTTCAGAAAATGAGTGCCCAAATCCAAGCTGCCTAGACGAGTTTGTTAATGAATGGAAGATACACTGAGCAGAGTTTTCTCTCTACATCTCAGGTGCTACGGGAAAGTTTGTATGGGAGAGGTTTTAAGTGGTTTTCTCCTTGTGCCACCTACATCCAATTCAACTTCTTTTTGAAGCCTTCCACTTTTATTCGGGAACATTGGACTGATCTTTCAATTCTGATACCAGCTCTAGAGCCAGTGAAAGTCCCTTAGGATGCCTCTAAGGGCTTCTTAGCAGCCCTTCCAGATGCATGTATGTACTATGCTTGTTTAAGAACAACAACATCCACAACATGTCTATGGACCCTGCCCTTCCAAATGAGGAAAGCAAAACACCACTTGGAGAATGAATGAGGCAATCTCCTCCACCTTGCCATTTGTTATCCATGCAATAGACTGCGAAAGAGGAAAATAGAGCCCAGCTGAGGGTTCACAGTGCTGCAGCTCCATTGCTAAACAGCACAAGCGGGTGAGCAGGATGTAAAAGGAAATCTGGTGCCCAGAGTAGCCTTGGGAACCAGGTCAACTGGTCAATTAGGAGGCTTTCTGAGGCTGGTAGCCAAGTGGAATGGCTGCACAACACAACTGTGCTACACACTATGGTGAGTGCAGCAATGTCATTGACAGGATTTGAGCTGAGGTTAGATTAGGTTCCTACATCTGTACAAAGCAGTAAATATTTTCCCATAGCAACCAAGCTGAATAGGCACAGCAGGACCCTGTGAACCTCTTTGTCAATATAATAGCTTATAGAAATGGGTCACCAAACTATTATTATTAAGGTAGAAAGATATAAATGTCAGAGTTTCTGGAAAGAAGAATTAAGGGAGCACTTGAGTCTCTCTTTGTACTGAATTACAAAACAAGTTAAAAACACAGAACAAAATGAACTGTAGGAAAGATCTGCTTTTTTTCTCTAGAGGACCTCTTCAAGATAATTTAGTGGAGAATTTTCTTGGTCTTGTGACAAGCCTTTCAGATTTTCTTTTCCATGCATAGAGGTCACCAGCTGCATGAAGCAACCACATGAACATAGCTATAGGTCCATACATGTGCCCTTTACAGACTCATAACTTGCTTTATGGAGACTTGTGGGGCAGGATAAATCAGGATAAATCAAGACAGCACATGATCTTGCAAATAAATCCATAGAAATTACTAGCCCATTAAAATGTTTACTACCTCGCCTATCTATATGTGGGAGATTAGCAGCCAAACCTAACAAATAGATACAGTGGTGCCTCGCAAGACGAAATTAATTTGTTCCGCGAGTCTTTTCGTCTTGCGATGTTTTTCGTCTTGGGAAGCATGGTCAGTCGCAACTGCACCTCTTCAAGCGGTTTTTTTAAAAAAGGAAACAAACTCACAAGACGTTTTCGTCTTGCAAAGCAAGCCCATAGGGAAAATCGTCTTGTGAAGCAACTCAAAAAACGAAAAACTCTTTCGTCTTGCGAGTTTTTCGTCTTCCGAGGCATTCGTCTTGCGAGGTACCACTGTATTCTTGCTAGTTAGCATGAGAAGGGGCTAAGTTCACAGAGCTATACTGCTGATAGGCAGATACTCAGACCATAGAAATACAATTGGTTGAGAGGGCTCTTTGTGATGTCATTTTCCCTCCTCTCCTGAAGAGGAAGGAGCATATAGTACTTACTTCACCTCCCTCTCTCTTCTTGATCAGCAATGGAGACATGCCTCCTCTTGGTCCAGCGCAAGCAAATGCCTGAGGCGTAGGATGGGTATAGCCAGGATTTATGTTGGGGGACAGGCTTCATGTTAGCGGGCAAGATCCTTAGTTAAGTATTTTTATTGATTGCCCCCCCTGGCTACTCCTGTGGCCTGAAGCTGGTTATACCGTAAATATAAGTATTTAGCTACATAGTTTCCGTGCACTGCTCTAGTTTGCCAGAAGCAGCTTAGTCATGATGGCCACATGACTCGGAAGCTGTATGCCGGCTCCCTCGGCCAATAAAGCGAGATGAGCGCTGCAACCCCAGAGTCGGTCACGACTGGACCTAATGGTCAGGGGTCTCCTTACCTTTATATATGTGGAAGTTCCTTGAAACTTATTATTCAAATTGTGTTAGCAATATTTTATTTATGAAAAGAACATTCCCATGATTTAAGACAACCACATGTCATTGCCAAACCTCTTAGGATTCCAGGCATAGACATACATACCTTTCAAAAACTCTTAGAGTATGCATTGCATTTTTGACAGCACTTAACACAGCAAGGGATTAACTAGACTGTCACTGCTTCATATCTCTTTTGACCTCTTCCTTGTAATGTTTAGGTAAATACAATGTATGATGTGCCATCACTGCATTATGTATTTTCCTGTACACAGTGTACATTTTCCCAGTGTAAAATAGCTAACGATGAGAGGTGGGGGCAGAGAAATGCCCAGTGGCAGTAACACTTTTATAGTTAGAATAATCTAAATGCATAAAAAAACTAGAAAAGCTGTTGCTGAAGTTTCTGTTTCTCTGTATGTTCTAATATATAAGTGTGATGGAAAACAATATATCTAAGGTCATATAAATATCTCTGACACTGTAAGCTTCATGCCATTGGGATCCATTGGTCACACATGTTGAGATGACCATGTGACTCTGCTAAGTACTACTCTTGAGTGCTTGCTCTTAGTGATGTTCATAATGGCAGTTTAATTACCTCAGCATATGGTATCAGCTCACACGTAGAGCTGTTTCCACAATGGAAAAAGCATGTGTCCCAGCTCTCATTTGTACAGAATGGATTATTGTGTAGGAAAGGGGCTTTTCAAATGTGACTCATCGAGCCCTCATTTAAGTTATGCTGCTGGAATATCTGCACTGGAACAATCACGCCTACCTGCTAGATCCTGTTGTCTATTGATCAAGGTAATACAGTTTGACTTTTATGAGTCAAGAAACTTGAATGTTCTTTGCACAACATACAAGTTACTTACAACTCTGCTCCATGCCCAAACATTTTATCCAAAATGTCCCCCAACTCTGCAGAGCAGATTTTACTGATGTATGAAGGGCTAAAGGGAAGAGAAGAGGAAGGAAAATTTCAATTGTATGAGCAGAATTTCATGCCATTGGGATTCTAGGAGTGTCACATGGCTTTGTCAGCATGTGTTTTAAAAAATGTAAGGACCAAAGGCAAAAGAGGGAAAATATGGGAAATGGTTATTGTTATATGGATTGTATTACCAACTGCATAGTTAGACAGGTGAGTTCCCCTATTGCAACAGTTCATAAAATTTGCACTACTTGAACATTGCTGGTTGTCTTAGCAGACCACTTAATTTTTTATTTTTGCAGTATCAGTATTGTAATCCAAAACAGTGGTGTATTGGCCAGGATTCTGAAAAGGGACCCTTTACCTGGTAATATTTTAAGGGTGGTGGGTTTGAATGGTATACTGTAGCAAAGCCAGATTTTGGAAAACATGAGCCTAGGTCAGGACATTGTTAACCCATTTGATAAATCCAGCCCAGGGCAAAAAGGAATGCCAGGAGAAGAAATGTAAGTGCAGGTTCAAGTATGTATATTCTCTACCTTTCTGCAACCTTTCCGCAGTCCACCTGAATGGAATTTATGGTCTGCAGACTACAGTTTGCGAACATTGCTGAAAACATTTCAATCAACAATGAAAAAAAATATATGTAGATATTCTTAAGGAATCAAAGAAGTCTTAAGTGTACCAAAGAAGTGAGATTATAAAATGTGAATCAGAGCTAGCAGGGTTGCTTGAAAATCTTGTAGAAGATTTTGTGTGTCAGGCTTGCTACATAATTAGGGAAGTGATAAAAGGAGCACAGATTCATTCGGAAAGTTGGGTTACAGGCCCATAGTTCAAGCAGAACAAAGTCAAACATGTAACCAGTGAAGAATGGATTAAAGGAAGCACTGACATTTGAGCCATTAACACAGATAACCTTTCTCCTTATGCTCTCTTCTACAAAGATGATATACAAAGCATGGATTATTTGGTTTAAACAGTATATGAAATTACCTCATGCATCTCAAGATTAAATCCTTGGACGTACCAGCTGTAAGATAAATAATCAGCTCACACTTAATGTTTTGTACTCAGTTTCAGAGACTCTATAGAGAGGGATGTGGGTGGCACTGTGGTCTAAACCACAAAGCCTAGGGCTTGCCAATGGGAAGGTCAGCTGTTCAAATCCCCACGACGGGGTGAGCTTCCGTTGCTCCCTGCTCCTGCCAACCTAGCAGTTCGGAAGCACGTCAAAGTGCAAGTAGATAAATAGGTACCGCTCTGGCGGAAAGGTAAATGGCATTTCCGTGTGCTGCTCTGGTTCGCCAGAAGCGGCTTAGTCATGCTGGCCACATGACCCAGAAGCTGTCTGCAGACAAACGCCAGCTCCCTCGGCCTATAGAGTGAGGTGAGCGCCACAACCCCAGAGTCGTCTGCGACTGGACCTAATGGTCAGGGGTACCTTTACCTTTACCTCAGAGACTCTATATAAGAGATTATGGAATTGGTTACAGTTGTTTCGTTGGAGCTGCTTTGAAAATATGGTAGTGGATTCTAGTGATGTGAAAATCACAAGAAAATGTGGTGTTGCTGTACCTTCTATTTTAGGCCAATAACAGATTCAGTTGACATTCAACAAATTTTTAAATGGTAACTTAAGAGTATGTGACCCTATTTCATTTAAAATCTCCCGATTGTTTAATGAACTACGTTAGCTCCTGAATTGTCATGAGTCACAGAATGTTCATATGCATTTTCTGAGGTAATTGGTGTGTGGGGGAGTATGCTAAGGAGTGACAGTTGTGTCAATTCCTGTTTCTCTCAATTTCATTTTTTAAAAAAGTTTTAAATTCAGTTAGCCAATTTCCCAGTTTGCATTCCAATATGTATTTTTGTATAATTTCACCATATATGTGCGTGTGTGCAATGTCCCCTAATATAATACATATATCCCAGTTTGGTGTCAGCTGCAGATTTGATGAGTATCAATTCCTTCATCTATGTCATCTATAAAGATGTTGAATAACAGCAGGCACAGGACAGAACACCCCACTTGTCACTTTTTTCCAGGATGATGAGGAACAATTAATGAGCATGGGTTAGGGGGTGCAAAATACTTGCCTTGCCCTGGGCACTGGCAACCCACGCTACGCCACTTTTTCATCCATCAGGGTGACCAAGGCTGATTCATCCCAAAGCTAGGCCTCAACCCAGACTGAAATTTGTCAAGATAATCCGTTCTACAGCTGAACTGTCACTATTCTCTCAGGCACTTTACAGTGGTACCTCCAGTTGCGGAAGGGATCTGTTCTGGAGCTCCAGTCAGATCCTGAGGTTTTTACAACCGGAGGTGCCTGTTCTGCGCATGCACGCGGCACGGTAGAGTGCGGCAAAACCCAGAAAAATACTTCCAGGTTTGCCACGTGCGTATCCCAAAGGATACGTAACCAGAGGTGCTCATAAGTAGAGGTACCACTGTACTCAGAAAAGGGCATTTGTGCATGGGTGGATGATGTCATGTACTTCAAGGACCAAGGAGGTCATATTTAGGAGTAGTCACACTCCTTTAAGGAACCAGGCACCTCTCCACCTACCCACAAATATGCATTAGGCACACCCTGGACTCTCAGCTAGCTCAAATTACCCATGATGGGTGGAGGTTGAGAGAGTATGCTATGGGTGAAACTGCTGCAAGGTACTACCTAAAATTCTAGAAGCATGCTTAGATTTCAGTAAGAAAAGCAGCAAATGGAGATTTCCATTTATTTGAATTTCTTCCCCCATCATCGTTTTACAGTTCATTAGTCCCAAATATTAACACTTCAAGAAGCCTAAAACTACCTATTTAACATGTATAATTATTCAGCTCAAATTAATTTACATTTCAAGTACCTTCCATTTACCTTTATAAAGCCTTTTCCAGCCTGATTAATGAATATTTCAATCTTCAAATCAGTTATTTTCAATCATGTCAACATTTTCTTTAACTTATTTTTCCTCAGTGCCACCAGCCAAATGACTTACATGATAAAACTCACAGTGCTTGCATCAATTTGCATTACTATCCTTATTGCCTTTTCTAAAACTAAATTTATCAGCAAAGGCTACAAGGCCAAATTTCTCATAATCCCCAGATTTTAAAATGAGGACAAAAACCCACATGTGAAGGACAATAGGGAAAGCTACTATCTCCTCCTCCTTTTTTGTTAGCTGCTCCTTACTGCCATTCACCTCCCTGCTGCTGCTTTCATGCTTTTTCTAATCCAAAATTACCTCAGCCAATCAAGGAAGATACCAGAAATGTGCTAATGTCACATTACCATGTAACCAACCAGATTTGACTGTCACCATGAAACTGGGAGTGAGGGTGTCATAGGAGACTTAGAGGATGCACCATTCTGGAAGCCAGACAATAAGCTTACTGTACCGTCTCTCTCCATTGAGAACAGAACAGTACAGTCATATCTCATGTTACGTAACCCGGAATTACTGGAAAGGGTTACTTCCGGATTTCACTGCATGCGCAGTAGCGCTAAATCGCGCTTTGCGCATGCTCACAAGCACCAAATCGCGCCACACACCTGCGCAGATACGGCACTTCAGGTTGCGGGCTTTTCACATTGCGAAGTGGCCTCTGGAACGGATCCCATTTGCAACAAGAGGTACCACTGTATAAGAAAATCCTGATTCAATCCAGACACAACTAAATCCAGTGCCATCTACAGATTGTGTCATATAATGAGCACTCACACTTTACACTGTGGGTGCCCTTTGCAGGATTGCGCATGGTGCTACAGTTCCCAGGCAGCTTACTGGCAAATAGGGCTGGCTTGCCTCTCAGTGTTAATTTTTGGAGGTTCACGCCCAGCCTCAGAATCAAGTTTCTTGCTGGGAGGTGGGGCCAGCCCCATTTATAAATAGGGGGGTGGAGCTGACAATAGCCAGGCAGTCAGCTCTGGAGATTCACCCTCCCTACCTTCCCTTTGTTTAATGTTTCTTGTTTGCAGGTTAACTTTTTCTTCCTGTTTAGTGAGCACTGCTGCGGTCTTTGACTGGTTGCTGTTGAAGGACTGGGAAGAAATTTTCCTGCATTGGCAGGTTTTGTCTTCCCCGTAGCAATTCATCACAACTTTGGCGGTTATGGCCTTGGGTGGAATCCTTTAGTCTTTTCTTCCCTATTTGGGGGGGGGGGCATGAAGTGGTGACACAACCCCCTGCAGTGGCGATTCCAGGGTCCCCTCTTAAAGGGGTTATATATATGGGTGTCACTGGCCATACACTGAGAAGTCGTCAGTGAACTACCCTGTATATGGGCCTGGCTGCCTGCTACACTTACATCTCGCAGAGCACCCCCATATCCCATTTACCCTGATGAGCCCCAGTTCCCCCCAGCTGGGGTGCTGGGAGGGATACATGCCCAAGGCCTAAGCCAAGGTCTTCCTATATTCAGAAGTTTAATAAAGTTGTGGCCTATTTTTAATTCCATATAACATTGTCAGAGTCTTTATTCCTTCCTTATGATCCCTGGTCACGCAATGACACTGGCCACACAAAGGGTAATGTTTCCTCCATCGCTCAAATGGTTGATGCCAACCCTCACTATGACCACTTTCAGTGAATGTAGCCAGCTGTGGTTTAATATTCTCACCACTATATTATTATCATGCACAGGAACTCTGCCAAATCCACCATATATTAAAGAGTATCTGCTTTCCTTATCTGTCTTATCTCCCCATTGCCATCATTAAAATCCAGGAAGGGTGGGGATGCCTCTGTATGCATTTACTCACTTAAAGTAGTAGGCTATAAGAATGGGACAAAAACACTAGGATTGGAAAGTTAAAACTAAATAACTTTCATTTTAGCTTAAAATAACATAACAAGATAGATTTATTTGCAGGTTGAATATGTTGCGATACTTTGGTTAATAACGGCTTATCAATACTACTGTTGCTCCATTTACGTTAATGCTGTACTCCTGCTTTAAAAAGATGGCTGTGCACTTGCTGTAGTTCCTGTTGCTATACTGATACCAATTATCCTGTTAGCTTCATTCTGCAGGCTGATTAGAAGACTTCACTGGAAGTCCCACCCACCCACCCACCCAGTTTCCCATCCCACTTACCTTAGAGGCCTTTCATCCCACTTACCTTAGAAGTCTTCACCAGATGTCTTCCTAGTGAGGGAACTCTCTGTTTCTTCAGGTTAACGGCTGACACACTGGCCTCAGCTCTTTCCAAAAACTGCAACTGGAGTCTCTTCCTCTTTGCAGACCTTCTTGACTGCTGCTTTCCGTGATTTCAGCTTAAGTCGTTGTCTCGGCTCCCTCCTCTCAAAGACTGCCTAACTACCCCCTAAACAGTGCTCAGCCTTGTATTCTTTACAGCCAAAACATTCCAACTAAGAACATTCACTGTAATCCCAAAGCTTCATTGGTTTACAACTGTGGACCAACAGATTTTAATAGAATGCCTACAAAAGAAGTTGACCTCTTTACGTTCCACTAAATTATATAATAGCTGCGCATTCCGACCGACTGTTATAACTTATTAAGGCACAAGACCCTCTGGGGCAAAAGCATCAGTTAAACTGCCTCTTGGCAGAGTGCCAGCTGAACCCCAATGCGATGGATGGTATCTAGTTGTGTCAGGCCAGTCACAACACAATAGCCATTGTGCTCGTGGAACCTTGTTCTTTCAAGAACACAACTGCTGAATCCAACATGTGTGTTGCACAAGACATTGTGCAGCCTCTAGCTAGTGCCATTATACTCAGAGACTGTTAAGCTCTCTGTGTTGCCATGTCCTGATGAAATATTGACTTCAGCTAGGAGACCAGTCCCTCCTCCCAGTTAGGTATTTACAATTCAAACTGTGTTCAAAATTGTTGTGGGAAACAAAATGAAACATTTAAAATCCTCCTCAGAAGTATACAGATACTTCTACTACAATGATTTCTAGCAGCCATTTGACAAAACTGCAGACAAATAATTAACATAATTCAAAAGATTATAGCTTATAGTTCTTCCACAGAGTGTGGTGTTATCTTCTCTAACATAACAATACAAACCCTGGCCAATGGGGTATGACAAATTGATGCAATCTCAGTCCTGTCACTCACATCAGCCAGGGTGGACAACAAATCCCTGCACCACTGTGGCAGGCAAATTACTGGACCTGGCACAGCCACTAGGCAGATGCTGTCAAGTGATAGCAGTACTTGGGCAAGGACAACCAAGCCTCCCCTAATCCACAAAACACACAGTTTTGGAATTTTTCACACACTACTTCCAGCAAATATCCCACCAGTGGTACTTCAGCTCGCCTGCATGTTTTCTGGACAGGATGGGCAGAGGTTAATGGGAGCCCGGAGGTCTGAGCAGAGGAACATCTCTGTACAATCCAAGCCCCACCCCCCACTCTGCTTCCAGCCTGGCACAAAGGGCGGGTGGGTTGGAATGAAGCCTTAAATGTGACATGAAACATCCTAAAATAGTATAACACTTTGGGATTAAACTCCATTTATTTATTTTATTTAGCAAAATTTGTATATAGTGGTACCTCGGGTTAAGTACTTAATTTGTTCCGGAGGTCCATTCTTAACCTGAAACTGTTCTTAACCCGAAGCACCACTTTAGCTAATAGGGCCTCCTGCTGCTGCCGCGCCACCAGAGCATGATTTCTGTTCTCATCCTGAAGCAAAGTTCTTAACCTGAAGCACTATTTCTGGCTTAGTGGAGTGTGTAACCTGAAGCGTATGTAACCTGAAGTGTATGTAACCCTAGGTACCACTGTACTGCTTAATGGTAAATAAAACATCTGAGCTGCTTATGAAGAACATAAAATCTACATTAAATTGTCAACAAAAATCTATGTTAAAAGCAAGTTTTTAAAAAGTATTGACTTCAATGGGACTTATTTCTTTGTCGACATGGACTGTAGCCACAGCTGATATATGCTTCAAGAGACTTTTTTTACAATATGCATTCAAGGTCACTTCTGTATTTTCTCACTGGCTTTTTTCATATTGATAATCTGCACTCTTATCACAGCAGGAAACAAGATCTCAGATAATTTATATTTTTCCTTTCTTGGGAAGAAAGGCTTTGATTTTCATTGTTCTTATCAACTTTGTTCCTTCTCTTCATATTTTTTTTCCATTATTGCTTATTTCCTTCTTACCTGTATCTATTTTTTTTTCTTTTGCAAAAACAAAACAAAACCCCAAAACAGAAAAACCTGTAATGGCTGTTTTCCAATAACCTGATTCCTTGTATACCATTACATTTCTATTTCCACCAATGGTTTGTAGGGTTGTGTGAAGCAGTGTCTGGGCGAAAATTGGAAAAATGTTCAACAACTATTCTGTCTGGATTTTCACTATTTGAAATATGGCAACCCTAAGGTGTATCCTGTTACATTAAGTCCTTCTTTTGATGTCCTTAACAGGATGCACTGTCCTATCCTTCCTTCTGTTTCGTATCAAAGGCCTGAGAACTGCATTCCATATTGGGTGATATCCCACAGGCCACGTGCCCATGGTGGAGAGTGACAGAGACATGAGTGGGTGGAACAACAGATAGTAGGTTGCTTTCAAGCCACACAAATGTCCGAGGTTTCTACAGTCCCTCTCTCACACAAATATATCTCCATCCTACATGCCAACAAGCAAGAGGCATTACTACCATTTAAGGATACATTTGAGGTAGAATAGCCCAATAGCCAATCAGGGATGACCAGGGGAAAAAGTCCTAGTCTCTTAAAAAGCAACCAGTCAGAACCCACTGTGTTCTTTTGTGGAATTGGTTGGGATGCCCTGCTTTCATTATCCAACTGAAGATTCAGGAAGTCAGGTATAGGTCCTGATTTCAACTCTCATTTCCAAGGATTAAAATGAAAAGAGATTAAATTCTGATTCTTGTGAAACTTCTGGTGATGTGGGCCCAAAGTATCACAAATCATGGACCCACATGGCTATTTATTTCCCAGCTCCTTTCTCCCTGTAGTTAGCTGCAACAACAGTGAGCCCCTGGCTAATTTTAATCTTGTGCATCCTGATCACTACATTTAAATGGAAGTTTGATTTCAATATGACTTACGTCCCCATATATATGCTTAGGATTGCAGCCTTAAAATACACAAGCAAAATGATGCGTGTGCACTCCTTGTATTTGTTGACATAGCTATTAAATAGTAGTTGAAAGTGACAACTGACATATTTCCTGTGTCTTATGGCCATGGCATTGCATGATTTTATCTGGAAGAGGTGCCTAAAGCAGGGATTCTGACAACATGCATTCATAATCTTTTTATAGTTGTGGTGGTAGGGGGGAAAACCACACACACACAGAGAGAGAAAGAGAGAGAGAGAGAGATGATTGATGAAAAGAGTTGCTTGCTATTTTTCAGTTCATAAATGATGTTTTGACAGTGGTGTAAGGGAAAAGGACCCATAGGGACTGTAGCTCAGTAGAACACACTTTTCATGCAGAACACACTTTTCATGCAGAAGTTTTAAGATTCAATCTCTGGAATCTCCAATCTAGGAATGTTTACCATAGGAAACCCAGGAGTGTCAGTGCCAGTCAATGTAGAGCAGTGTTTTTCAACCATGGATACCCAGATGTTGTTGGAACACAGTACCCATCATCCCTGACCAATAGCTAAGCTGCATGGGGATGATGGAAGTTGCAGTACAACAGTAACTGTGTACCCAAGGTTGAGGAACAGTGGTATATAATAGTGGCCTAGATAACCCAGTTATTATTAAAGTGTTTGGACTAATGTCTTCCATTTGCAAACACCTAGTGAGGCAGAAATGCTCAGCAGATGGTTTTCTTCAAATAGCCATATTCCCAAGGAGCCAGTACAACACTGCTACCTAGTGACACCATGTCACATTCTATTAGACCTTTATTTTGTATTGCATTGCTTACAGCATGGGCACAGAATGCATTATGAAAATGGAGCCTGATATTATCTGACATCCTATCAGCATCAAACAAAGGTCCTGTCGGTTCTCAGGCAGATCGTCGGTTTGAACCGTGACTGCTTGATCCTATTGATTGCTAGAGATGGCCCTGGAACTTTTGCTTGTTTCATCAGCTTCATTTCCATGCCTTGTAATCTAACATAGTAGAAGGACCTCTAAGTTAGTAGCTCTTTTCCAGATTTGTTTTACTTCAAACGTTTGCTCATTAGATTCACTCTGCATTTACATAAAATATGTATGTGTGTTTGTGTGCATGTGCAAACACACAATGCTATTGATCCCCATGCTTCAGCATAACAATATACCACATATTCTGGAGTCACCAAGCTCAGCAGTCCAGTCTGAGCTGTCACTTGCCAGTGTTTAATGCTTAGATCAACCAAGAGACAGACTCTTATCAAGGTGAGGTCTAGGTTAGCTGAATTCAATTTCAGAGCTTTCTTGGTGTATCATTCAACAACAAAAGAAATACACTGATTTCAAAAGAATTTCTAACAACTCATAATAGGAAATGGCAGTTGAGCATGACTTGAAGACAGATACATTTGGTGGCAGTGAATGGAGGTGGAGACAAATGTGTGTGGAAATGAAATGATATAATGACTTGATATGTAGATCAGGGACTTTATGTGTTGATTTTATCTGCAGACTGGTAAAAATGGGCAATCATATAGTACTACCTCAGTTTATGAACTCAATCCGCTCTGGAAGTCCATTTTAAACCGAGGTGCACTTTCCCTAATGAGGCCTCCCGCTGCTGGTGCCCTTCCACTGTTCGGATTCTGTTCTTAGACTGAGGTAAAGTTCTCAAACCAAGACACTATTTCCGGTTTTGCGGAGTTTGTAAACCAAATCGTTCTTAAACCGGACTGTTCTTAAACGGAGATACCACTGTACTCTAATTATTCTATTTTATTTTATTTTTTTTATAATATTTTTATTGAACAGTTTTTTATATAACAGAAACAAAACATACATAAACAAACATCAAACAATAGTAAAACATAAAACAAGTACCATTTCATAACCCAATTTCTAAACCTTACTTCCACGACCTCCTCTTACTTCCCGTTTCTGTATTCCAGATTCTTACAGTTATTCAGCGAAATCTTGCCTTATTTTGTTATAAATTTATACTAATCACCCTTATTCTCTTTGTCATGACCATTACTAATAGTAACCATTTATTTTAATCCAACATCATTCTAACTGTCATTAATTTTATAATGTTTCTTTAAATAGTCCTTGAACTTTTTCCATTCTTCTTCCGCCGCTTCTCTTCCCTGGTCTCGGATTCTGCTCGTCATCTCTGCCAAGCTCATATAGTCCATCACCTTCATCTGCTATTCTTCCAGTGTGGGTAGATCCTGTGTCTTCCAGTACTTTGCAATGAGTATTCTAGCTGCTGTTGTGGCGTACATAAAAAAGGTTGTATCTTTCTTTAGCACCCCCTGGCCGACAATACCCAAGAGAAAGGCCTCTGGTTTCTTGGTGAAAGTATATTTAAATACCTTTTTCAGTTCATTATAGATCATTTCCCAGAATGCCTTAATCTTCGGGCACGTCCACCAGAGGTGAAAAAATGTACCTTCCTTTTCTTTACATTTCCAACATTTATTATCAGACAAATGGTAGATTTTTGCAAGCTTGACTGGGGTTATGTACCACCTATAAATCATTTTCATTATATTTTCTCTTAAGGCGTTACACGCCGTAAACTTCAACCCGGTGGTCCACAACTTTTCCCAGTCAGCAAACATGATGTTATGACCAATGTCCTGAGCCCATTTAATCATAGTTGATTTAACCGTTTCATCTTGCGTGTTCCATTTCAGCAGCAGATTATACATTTTTGACAAATTCTTAGTACTGGATTCTAACAGTTCAGTCTCTAATTTTGATTTTTCCACCTGGAAGCCTATTTTTCTGTCTAGTTTAAACACTTCATTTATTTGATGATAATGTAACCAATCTCTCACCTTCCCTTTTAATTTTTCAAAACTCTGCAATCTCAGTTTATCCCCTTCCTTTTCCAAAATTTCCCAATATCTTGGCCATTTCGACTCCATATTTAGCTTTTTAACTGCCTTAGCTTCCATTGGTGATAGCCATCTTGGAGTCTTATTTTCCAGCAAGTCCTTATATCTAACCCAGACATTCAATAGTGCTTTTCTGACAATATGGTTTTTGAAACTTTTATGCGCTTTAACCTTGTCATACCACAAATATGCATGCCACCCAAAAATATTGTTAAATCCCTCCAAATCCAGAATGTCTGTGTTTTCAAGAAGCAGCCATTCTTTTAGCCAGCAGAAAGCTGCTGCTTCATAGTACAATTTAAAGTCTGGCAGGGCAAACCCCCCTCTTTCCTTTGAATCCGTTAATATCTTAAATTTTATTCTGGGCTTCTTGCCCTGCCAGACAAATTTAGATATATCTTTCTGCCACTTCTTGAAACAGTCCATTTTGTCCATTATTTGTAGTGCTTGAAACAAAAACAACATTCTTGGCAATACATTCATTTTTATGACTGCAATTCGACCTAACAAGGAAAGCTTCAAGTTTGACCAAATCTCTAGATCTTTTTTCACTTCTGTCCAAGTTTTTTCATAATTGTCTTTAAATAAATTCACATTCTTAGCTGTCATATTCACACCCAGATATTTCACTTTTTTAACCACAGTCAACCCCGTCTCATTCTGAAACCTTTCTTTTTCTATCTGTACTCTAATTATTTTATATTCATGTATGACTGTCAGCTGATACTTGCCCAGGTAATGAAGTAAAGTTTGGAACTGGATGAAACTGAAGTTGGCTAAGCATAAACGTTAAAAAGGAGAGAGAAAGAAAGGGGAATAGATGCCAGAAGGTCTAATATTACAGTCTTAACAATGTCTGCTCAGAAATAAATCTAACAGAATTCATTTGAGCTTACTCCCTGGTGATGTACTAGTTTAGAAGAAGGTGGTAAGCTTTCTTTTCTTTATTAATTTATAATTTACACAATCTACATAAATATCTTTCCAGTTTTACGTTACCATTTTATCTATCCAAATAATCAATAAGGCAATTCCATATCTCAGAAAACTCAATCTTACACCCTCTTCCTTCCTTCCCTGATACAAATTATGTCCAATGGTACATAACTGCAAATTGTATACACGTCATTAACTATTTCCACTCTGTTGGAATATTCTGGTTCTTCCATCTGGCCCATATGATTTTTGCAACCACTATTAAGATAGAGACCAATGGTTTCAATCTTTAAGCCATTCTTTACCATTAAGGTTAAAAAGGAACAACAACAGGGTTGGTCCATCCAGTTACATCTAAAATACATTGTTCTCCAGTAATTTGCTATGATCAGGCATTCCCACCACATGTGAAGTAAATGCCCATTGCTGTCCTGACAATTCTGACATTTAAAGGGAGTTGTTGGGTAAATATGGGGGTTCAATGCCCAATGCCCTGTGGGTTCAACCTAGACAGCCAATACATTCCAGACTCCAGAAGTCAGCAAAACTGGGCATTTTTTTTAGGCATTGCAAGGCTGGTGCAACATGACATCGTATTTGATGGGTGGCACATCAAGTATGAAAGCAACACAAGTGTTTATACATTTACAAGCAAAGAGAAGAAATGGGACAGTTATTTTCCATATACTTTCTTCTACTAGCTTCTCCTGGTTTAATCACAAGGCACAGAAACTTCCAACTCCCTTACCTTCCCTTGCAACAGTTTCTAATAACAAGCTCCTGCTTACTTGCTACTTTGTCCTTTTTCTCTTGCAAGCGCAACCTTCACTTTCCATTTTATGATTTCAATGAGTTATCCAACTTATTCCCTGTGAATTCTATTTAATCCTGCAGGTGCTAGATGCCATCTTATTAGTAAATTTACACTATACTTCTTTGATGGACCAGCTTACTAAAGATTTATTCACATGGTTCCCCACTTCATTTCAAAATTGCTCTGTAATATCCCAGGATGCCCCTCTTTCCCATCTCGCTCTGCTAACTATTCTTCTCCCTACCTCATATGTACCAGTAACTAGTAATTTTTTGAGACCTTTACTTACATGGGGGGGACATTAAATACAACACCATGACCAATGTTCTTCATTATCATCATACAAGATGTTGATGAACTGACATAATAAAATAATGCTTTTGGCATAGCCTTGAGGCCTCACTAGCAGCAAATCCTGGATTGCTTTATTGAACTGAATTACTTTGAAGATTTCTTAGTTCCTTCAGGAAATCTTTGGGAGCTGTAGTAACCGGTTTAAAAACCAGGCCATCATTTCCATAGTAGCAATGATGACTATGTTTTTTTCAGAAAAGCATTCAGGTCTCTTGGCTGCCTCTATAAAAAACACTGTTCCCTTTTTGGATCAATTATGTCTCTGATGTTATTTTTGCCAAAATGCTGAATGCCAACTTGGCTTGTAAAAAGGGTATTAATATGAAGAAAAGTCTTAAATCTGTTTCCCTCTGTGCCTGGCATATATGCTCAGAGTCTTCTCTAATCACGTATTGTGACAGTCATCTTAAGTGCAACTCCATGCAAAAATAATTCTAGCCATTCTCGCTTCCAGTAAATACATTTTTTTTCTAGAGCATTTGTGCCAAAGTTTTTGTGTGTGATTATATTACCTGCTATAGTCATAGGACATGGAGGCATAGTTTAAACTGGATTTGTGGAAGATAAAACTAAGTTCTGTATTTGTACCACTGGGTATAGAATGGAACGGTTAGATCTAAAGAACCAGGAACAGGGAGAAAAGAGCCACTGGTCCTGTTTCACAAATGTTTGGGTGTAGAGTACTATAATAATGAGAAACATAAGAAGCTACTATATATCAAGCCAATCCTAATCTGGAGATACCAATGATTCAGTCTGGGAGTTTTACATTCAATGCATGCATTCTGTTTCCAAGCTTACAGATATGTAGGAGTAGTTTGTTCCTACTGTATTAAAATATGAAGCTACTTAATTCACGCATTTTAAACTTTATGCAAATTGAAGTGCATTTCAATTTGCTTTCCCTTAGAGAAACTAAGGACGGGGAGCCCAACATCATAGATATATGGGAAGCTGCCTGTTGTAAGGCAGACCAATGGTCTATCTACCTAAGTGTTTCCAGAGTTTCAGGTAGAAATCTCTCCCAGCCCTTCCTGGAGAAGCAGGGATTGACCCTGGGACCTTTTGTATTCAAAGCATTGCTCTACCACAGACCTGTGGTCCTTCCACAGGGAAGATGAAGGGAGGCAATGACCTTAGGAGAGATGGAATTAGAGTGGGACGAATCAGAGTGGAGACTCTGAAGAAACTTCCCAGTGTTTAAGATGATGGCATATATGGTACAAGGCATAGGAAGAGAAGCTGATTAAGGGGAAAGGCGTTGATGAAAGGAAGGTGGGCAAAGTAAGCAGTTGTCTGAAAAGAGCTTGCAGAAACAATGGGTAGTGGAGACAGGGAGTTAAAGAAAGAGGAAATAAAATGCTATGTCCAAAAAACAGGAAGGGCAGAATGTTCTTAATGGGAATGCAGTGGGCAGGTGAAGGAATAAGCAAGCAGAGCAGAGGTTTGCTGGATCAGACTCCAGAACTTGATGGAAAATCTTTTAATTGTGATCCCTGCTGTCACTGAGACATTATGACCTCGTAAACTAAGGGGGCAATGAGAGCCCCAAAGCATTGTGCTAGCTGCGTGGGTTTTTTTAAAACTAATCAGCCAGTTCTTTTGTTCAGGCTTCTAGTTTCCCATAAGGATGATCAAACTCTCTTCTCCCCAATTTGCAAAATTCGTGCACACACAAATGTGTATACAGCTACAAAATTGGTTTTGAAAATCAGATAAGGCCTTTAATTAGTTTGTCTTAACGTCTCAGTGTCTCCCTTCCCTTTTGTACAGTGTCATGCTCCTTGTCTTGGCTATCGTACATCCAGGGCCTTGAGAGATTTCCTGATAAGCACTGATCAAGAGAGGTGGGTGGGAATCAGATTTGATCCACAATGTCATTACTTTCTTTCGCTGCGTCAGTGCTGAAGGCTAATTTGATTGTACTGGTACTGAAAGAAGGAACTTGATAAGCTTGTAATGGTCATTGCAAAGCTTAAGAACATTCTGAACAGAATCAGTAAGGACCAAGTAAAATGTTCAGTTAATCATGTCATATACTTTCCAGGGCCGGGGTCTTCCCCATCCCCCACACAAATAGCTCACATGGGTATTCAGTCTGTATTGGGCCCTATCATGAAGGAGGAAGCCTTAAGTCTTTGACTAGATTGAACTTGGCTGCACCTGCTATTTCTGTAATGAGAAAACGCTCATGAACATCAGCTGACACAACAGGGTCTGAATGAAAGGTCCCTCCTATCCCTCCATGCCAAAGTCCTGAACTAGGTGAGCTATTCTCCTCCTCCCCCAGCTAATCATGATAGCAAACCCTTCACTTAACGGCAAACCACTTGATTAACGTACTGTGTCGTTTGGAAAGTGTTCATGGTTGGAAGAGTTAACCTTTTGTATCACCATTGTATGCTGGCAACTGCTGTCCTCTAAAAAAATATTGATCATAGTTGAATTGTCTCCAGAATAATAATTGCTGTTATGATTTATTTGTTTATTTTGTGCAGCCAAATAAAAAATCAATGGGGGCAGGAGACACATAAGTATACCAAGTCTGTGGTTTAATAATGGATGCCTCCAGTACAAACTGCATCCTACATTTTTATACGCTCAGAAACCCAATTCAGCATGTTTCATTCAAGCTATTTATCAAGCAATGGGCTGAAGTATATGCGTATTGGATGGATAATGCATCAGAAATTGATTCTATATTTATTAAAGATTGTGAATGCACACAAAATAGCCAGTAAGTATAACAGCATCTAGTGTTCTCATAAATCATTGTCATACGGCACAAGAAACAAGAGAGGCTACAAAGTTTTATTCAGGGGGTAGGTACTGAGCTGTGTTGATTATGTTTACAATTTAAACTGTATAGACATACCCTACAACTTTCTGCAGCCAACTGCAAAGCTGTGTAGTGCTTTTTATTTTCCATTGGTTGTGACTGAAAAGTCTAAGAAGGTTTGCTAACACTTTCAAGGCCACACCATACCTAAATTCATCAACAGCTGCCATTCTCCACCTTGCAACATTTTCTCTTAATGAGGAACAAATGCTTTACAATTGCTTGCTCTTTTTAGGGAGCTACAGGGAATTGGTTCACTTACCAGGTCTTTCAGATTTATCCACCAGACTTTTGCTTGCTTTTTTTTTTTAAATTATTCAAAACAGCACCATCCCAGGGAAAATCTAGATTCGTAAAACGTTGGCTAGAACAAGATAATTCCCCCCCCCCAAGCATGAATAGCGACTGTGGCACCACATCTCTCTTCTTCACAGACAAGTGACATTTGATATATTCTTCACAGTTATCTCCCACAAGCTAGCACATTTGCTACAGATCCACACTTCTTTACTCCAGATTGCCTACTGCTAAGAATTCCATGTTCACACTATAATATTTGTGTGGGGGGGGGGGGGGAGAGAATGCAGTTTTCCTTCTGCCAGTGCTTGCCAGGCTATTTGGAGTGCCCTGTGACATCACAGGTTATTAATCCAACATGACTGAGATGGACAAGTGACACAGTCCTCTTTTCTGGTCTTAGCACCTTATTTATTCATTTAAAATTGGGTGGAACTCAAGGGAGTGCTAAGGAAATTGCTTCGTCAGTGCAATCATTTCCATTTGCGTGTCGAGGTCCCCAAGCCACCCCCTAAATGTATCACAATTCACAGAATTTTTGTTAAGGTTTTTGGCATAATTTTGGGAGATCTCCTGCTGCCCCACGCCAAGTTGGGGGTATGCCCAGGGAAAGGAGATGGGAGAGAAGCCGTGTTGTGCTAGTGGAACTTGTTGCACTGACTCCCACTAGTATTCAGTTGAATCTGGCCCATTAAGTTTTCCTGCATCTGACACAAACTCTCATGAAGGTTTATTTTCCCAGTTAGTGGTGGTGAGATGTAAATGCGAGGCAAAGCCTGGCAAACAAAATAAAAGGTATTCAATCTGCTTAGCATTACACCACCATGTTCTGAATGCTACCTCTCTCCCTTCCCTTGAAATAATTTCTCTTTTAGCTCTGCATTTCTGAACCACAACAATGTATCTGCCTTGTTGTTCTGGTTTGTTTGTTTGTTTTAATTAGGGGGAAGGAGCATGGGAGCCCAAAGCTTACTGTGACTCACGCATGCCGCTCTAAACAATTATTTTGTGTGATGTGTGAATGTTACCAGAAAGACAGGGAGAAAGAGAATTGTTTTTTAATTTACTGATAATGCAGCATGAGAGTGATACAAGAATATGAAAATTCCTAGCAGATGTCAATTTGGAAGCAAAAGGTAAAGTATTTGGGGAGTTGCCAATCCATATTTCTATGTACGCTTCTTAAAAATAAAGGAAAATGCAGTCATGGCACAATGAGAAGTTTTCAGTGACCATAATCCTTCTTGTGAGTTGAAGAAAGTTTTATCAATCAGATTAAAAACCCTGAATGTTCAAAACAATCCCTCCTGTTGGAAAAAGAATGGCAGCTGTGGCACATATAAGCAGGCAAGATCTGACCATGGCCTAGTTTTGAGGCAGTGCCAATAACTTTTTTCAGTTTCATGAATGTGAAGTGTGTGCTTTTGACATTTTCAAGGGTGCTTGGATTGATGGTTCCTTCACCTCTCCATTCCCACTCAAAATGTGACATCAAAAACCTTCACGTTTCTGAACGTTCATTGTTCTGTAATAGATCAGATTATACTGAAGATGTTCTAATATGCAAAAATGATCATGTAAATGCAGAACCCAAGAACACCCCCCCCCCGATACAGTGGTACCTCAGGTTACATACGCTTCAGGTTACATACGCTTCAGGTTACAGACTCCGCTAACCCAGAAATAATGCTTCAGGTTAAGAACTTTGCTTCAGGATGAGAACAGAGATCGTGCTCCGGCAGCGGGAGGCCCCATTAGCTAAAGTGGTGCTTCAGGTTAAGAACAGTTTCAGGTCAAGTACGGACCTCCGGAACGAATTAAGTACTTAACATGAGGTACCACTGTATATAGCAGAGAGGGTGTCTATAGTGCAGGATTTGTACATGAGTAGAAATTTTAAGTACAACTGTTCACATTAAAAAGATACTGTTACATCTAAATTGCTCCTCTGATGGTTTTGTGGTCTGTACCAATTTTGCAGCAATCTAAGGTCTGCTACAGCTTACCTTTATCTTATCCTATGAGGTTGTGTGTGATTCGGTTGCTAATAGAATTGTTGAGGATCTAGGCCTTAATTTTTATTACAAGGGTTTTATTTGATCTGTGGGGAAAATCAATGAAAACCAAGTATCCATTTGATTTTGGACGTCTGCAACTCTTATTTTTCTTATTTTCTGGTGGTTCCCGCCCCCCCCCCCCAATAATGTTGTGGAAACACAGGTGAGTGTACTGAAAACAAATGGCACTCCCTCCTTCTTACTCACCCACCCTAACCCACAATAATCTTAAATAGCACCAACCAGTCAAATATGTCTGAGGTGCTTTTCACAAGCACAGATGCCACTGTAGAGAAAATGCTATAAAGAATGGGCGACATCTGGAGTGCGGGCAAAAGCATCAATGCAAGAAGATTTTCATGGTGAGAGGATCCCTCTTCTGATAACAACTTATCCATAGCCTTCTGCAAAACTAGGGGAGGAATCTTTTGTTAAACAGGCTTTTGCTTTAACAAAAGTCTATAGAAGTACTCTATTGACCCGAATATAAGCCGCATCTTTAAAATTGAAGGGGAAAAAAGACAATACCCGAGGAGGAGCGGGGGCTGAGGGAGGCCACGTAGGCAGCACGTTTACTCCACTGCCGGTGGCAACAGCGGTGGGAAGCAGGGCTTCCAGAGGGTCAGCACCACCATGCCCCCCCCGACAAGATGGGCGGAGAGAGGCAGCGGCTGCTGGGACTCACACGCCCCTCGTTGGGCTAAAGCCAGGCAGCACCTGAGAGCCAGTGTGGTGTAGTGGTTAAGAGCGGTAGTCTCGTAATCTGGGGAAGCGGGTTCGTGTCTCTGCTCCTCCACATGCAGCTGCTGGGTGACCTTGGGCCAGTCACACTGCTTTGAAGTCTCTCAGCCCCACTCACCTCACAGAGTGTTTGTTGTGGCGGAGGAGGGGAAAGGAGAATGTTAGCCGCTTTGAGACTCCTGAAGGGGAGTGAAATGCGGGATATCAAATCCAAACTCTTCTTCTTCTTCTTCTTCTTCACCTCGGGCTAGCACCAGTCCCAGCACATCGGCTACATCTCCTGTTCCTCCTCCTAGCAGACCTCCTCACTCTCTTGTCCGCGTTCCTCCCTTCCTTCCTCCTCCTCGCCGCCTTCTGGCTCCCTCCCCTCACTGCAACATCATCTTGGGAGCCGGCCCAGCCAAAACCAAGCAACATCTGGGGACAAGCCCACTCCAAGCCAATTTTTGTAAGGTCGGAAATATAAGCCCCACTTTAACTTTTCATGGTCAAAATTTGGGGGGGAAGTGTGGCTTATATTCGGGCCAATACAGTATTAAAAAGAGATTGGTAGGGCCCTTCTGCTTTCATTTACTGTGGTATAGTTGATGGGTGGGTGAGTGTGTCACATTTTTCAGCACGCTGTCACACAATGTCATCATTATTCAGCTAATATTCTGGAATAATTAGCTGAAAAAATACTTTTATTCTACCACAAGCAATCCATATTTTGGGAAAGATCTGGAATGGATTTATGTCGTCCCCGTTTCTGTGTGGAGGGGTTGATGGCCATGGCTTGGGAGACATTTTGCATTACTTCCCTCTGACAGGGGCGAGCTGTCCATTTGCAAGCTCAGTTCAAAATAAAGATCTGGCAGATAGAGACCAAAGGAGTGTGCTTGACAGCGATCATTAGCTACGGACAGAATTACATCACAATAGCCAGGTTCACCATAGACACGTAATCTCTGATACTCCCACAACATTCCTGAATACTAGGTGTTAAAAAAAGACACACACCCCCAAAAAAGAGTGCTGTGAAAGGGCTCATGCTCATTATTCTGAGATTTACTGGCTGGAGGAACATGACGGTACATAAGGAATATGACTACAGCCATGGATTTTTTCTCAATTCAGGCACAACCCAACATTAGTGTGGAAAGAAAAAACTCCATGCCCACTATGTAATAAGAGTGACATGTGACCACAAGTGGAGACAATCAGCTACAAATTCGCTCTTTGACACACCAGATGAAATGGCAGCTATACCACTATAAGTGGTCAGTGCAGAAAGGAACATAGAGAAAGGTAGCACATGATTTTGCTTTGTAAGGATGGATAGCCATCTGGCAACTCTTGATGTCTGTTTCTAACAAATGCTGTCATGGCTCTGACAAGGATTCAAAATGGGCTTCAAACTTTAAGTGAATTCAAATGTTTGTGTTCAACTGACTAGTAACGTCTTAGGAAGGCTTTTGGGGATCTTCTGTTTCAACAAGCAGTGCTGACTTTTCATCACAGAAATTTATTTTATGAGGTCACTCCAATTAAAAACACATATTTGAGGGAGCCAAACCATGACATAGTGCAAATGTGTGAGCATGAGGACTTCCGGAGTCCTGCTACTGCTGCACCACTGTCAGCTAAATTATGGCTTGACTTTGCATATTGTTCAAACCCAAGCTGGTGGTTTCTTCCAGACAAGCCATGAGCTGTAAATCAATAAAAAACATTAATTACAGCCTATGGTTTGTCTGGAGAAAGTCTTTCTGAAATGTGTCAGATGCCTGCAAGTTGCATCCAGTTCTACCAAAAAAAGTTTTTAAAATTCACTTTCTAAAAAATAATATCTAAACGTTCCTTGCATGAAAGCCCCTGTCTTCTCCAAGATCACTGAAACTCAATCTATGTTTATTTTCCTTCTATAGGGATTGTTTTACATGCATTTGCAAAACCAGCATTTCAGTCGGAATAGTATCTGTACTGCAGTGCTATATGGAGTAGAAGCTGTTCTTAGGAGATGTGTTTTTCATTCCATTTGTCTTGGGGTGTGTGAGTAAACAGCTTTCTCCTAGTGTGATGACACATTATTGCCTAGAAAATTACCTTTTCAAGAAAGGGCAAGATCTGAGCCAGTTCAGTAAAGTTGGGATGAAATGGGAACTTTTTATCTGTGCAAGAAATGAAGATCCTTCGATCACCTAACCTGTTTGCTTTCCTGAAGGGTACAGACTCTTACTGAGGCTGTTATTGTAGTTATTTTCTTTATAAAGTGAAGGAGCATAAAGCAGATGTGGGGGGGGGGGAGAATAGTGAATGGAATAAAATGGAATAAAATAAAATCACATTAAGCTATGTGGGTTTGACTTCAGTGATACAGGCCAGTAATCTCTGAGCTATTTAAATTATATCACTCTTGTAGTTGAAAAGGTTAGCTAATGAATTACTATAAAACTGCTGTAGATTTTTTCAGAAGCACTTTTGCTAGCTCATCATGTTGTGTTAAAACCCAGGTCAGTTTGATCCAGGCTATTGATTATGTGCAAAACGGCTCTCAGATGAAGTGCACACATAGAGATGGTTTCTGCAACTATTCTAGAGGAATGGAGACATAGAGCATTAGCAGAGTTTGCTAGTTTGGTATAACTTGGCCTAGTTGTCACAGTGAGAAGAGATAGCAAGGGACAAATGGTTTTACTTTGTTCTGCTGCCATGGACTGGTCTAGCCTCATTGACTTAAAGTCTGCACCTACTGTCAGAAGATATAAAAGTCTGTACCTACTGTCAGAAGATACTATTCCGCTCATATACGGATTACCAAAATATGGGAATCTATTCTTGCTCAGAGAACTTTAAAGATTCTCTAAGCAAGAGTGGAAACCGTATGTTTTGTAATATAGACCAAGTTAAAGTTGAGAGTGAGGTTTGGATTGTCTGTGACTGACCCCAAAGGAGGATGGGTGACCAATCAGATTGATGGAATCTGAGGGTCTTTTGAAGACTGGTGGATTTTCCAGGTGGCATGACTGATGTTCCTGCCAAGGCCCTAGTTTCACTACGGAATAGTGAGATGCAGGGGGCCAATAAACAAGAGCTGTTTGAAAAATCGCTGTGTTGTCTGATATGTTCACCCACAACTTAACAGATTATATCTCTCAGCCTCTATGACATCCTTGGTGAATCGGCCAGCAGAGCTGCTTAGAGTAGTAAACTGGCTAGTCCAGTCGAGTGTTATTTACAAGGATGCATATCTTAGATCCATCCTCCCATTGGCTACCACATCCCACACAGCAAACGTTTTCCCTCAAGGCAGCCAGGGGGAGTGTCATTCTTGACCTCTTTGGTTTATAGTGAGATGACAGAAACAAAGTATTTGCTTCCTTCCATATGGCTCTTTGTTCAATTAAAATTACAGTCCTTTCTGGGGTGTTTTAGCTCTGTCTCAGTACTAATTGGTGCCCAGGACTTCAATTAAAAGATAATTTAAGTTAAAAAGCACTCTTCATGCCTGTGTAGAAACTCATTTTGCATTCTGAACTGCATCGGAATTGTTGAGGTTGTAATACTGCTTCGTATTTGAGTTCAGCTTTAGAAGAAGGAGGAGGAGGAGAAGAAGGAGAAGGAGAAGGAGAAGGAGGAGAAGGATAAAATTTTATTTATATCCTGCCCTCTCCAGCCAAAGCCGGGCTCAGAGCGGCTAACAACAGTAAAAATAGCACAGTTTACATAAAATCACAGTCAATTAATTGAAATACATTCTAAAATCAATTCATGTGCTCTGGTTTGTATGTCTATGCCAGGAAATGTGAAACTTGGCAGCATTTCTGGCTGTTTGCATGACCATCTACATGCATTAGGCCTGTTAAAATATAGGAGAGCAGCCACTACTTGCCTCCTGACCTTAATTCAGGGACATTCAGGAAGAATCTCCAATGTCTTGCCTGGTTTTATGGAGTCCCTTGTGTACCTTTTCCTTGACTGAGACCTAGTATCTGGGTAAGTTGCTGCTTCTGCTGTCTTTTCACTTTCTGGTGATATCTGCAATAGTCTTCTCTTCCCTTTCTGTGCTCAACATATACGTGACATTAATCATGTACTTTTGTCATGAGTACAACCCCTTTCCTTTCAGAAATTGCCAGCAAGGGGCCCCTGCTCTGAATTGAGACCCTGTTATTATAGTAATATTATATATTTATTTATACCCTGCCTCTTTCTCTGATAGATACTCAAGGTGGCTTACAGAGAAAAATAAAAACAGCTAAAAACATGGGGGGTTAAAAAACAACAACAATTAAACATATACAGGCATACTATTAAAACTATACAAATAATTGCAATAAAAACAGCACGGCACCATCTCTTTCATTAAAAGAAATCAGTTCCCCAAAAGCCTGTTGGAATAAGAAAGTGTTCACCTGCTAGTGGAAGGACTAACTTCTAGCCAGTCTAACTTTTCTAGGGAGATGGTTTCAGAGTCTCAATGCACACCCTGATAGTGTCAAAAGTACACAGCTGGACTCAGCCACCTCATGGCATTTCCCAGTGCCAGACTCCATGGGCACATGCAATAGATTACAAAATATGCATTGGGGCAATTTTGGAACAGAAAGCTCACTAGCACGATTGCCTGCATTTATGTGGGGGGTGCGGTGGGGAACCAACTTACAAATTATATTAATGGGAGGGCAACCTATTGCCATTTTCATTCCAAGAATCTTGGTAATCTGTTCCTGTTTCTTGTACCTATACCTATTCTCTTTCCACAAGGGTATATTTAAGACAATGGTCACAATACAAATGTTTACTAACCTGCCAGAACTTAATGCACTATTCTACAGTCTGTAGAAGAAAGATAAAAGATGTGGAGCTAAATAGTGGTACTCTGCCTCCTCCCACGCTTGTTCAATGCAGCAGCAGTGTTGTTTGGAAGCCAGGAATTCAATAACGCATTTGATATTTAGATTACACCCCCCTTTTTTTCTTTGCATATATAGCTTCAGGATGTTGCTCATTTCATTTTTATCAGTTTGCCTTTGGTGGTGCTGTCAGTTCACAGTAATGGACTTTTTAAGCCCAATCTGCAGCCTGCGGAGGTCAAACACTTCTGCACCATTTCTCAAATAAATGGAAAGATGGTGCTGCAGGCTGACATATCTCTGAAAAGGTGCTCTGTTTTTACTGAATCTTGCAAGCAGCACTGGAAGCTCCCAATCACTCCCTTCAGAAGAAAGGATCAAAGAATCACCAGGCTTCCTCACTACACAATCCTGCATAGTGCAAGCAATTACCCTACATCTCAGAATCAAATACTGTAAAATGGGATTCTCTGTTTAAATCCATTGCTTTGCTTTAATTAGAAATGCTTCCTACGTGAATGGAATCATTAAGTGAACATGCTTTTCTAGAACAAGTTTGAGGTAAACGGTGTAGAAATAAATTGAAGGGTTTTGGGGGGAGGTTGTGGAAAAGAGCTATCTGAACAGTCATAGATACCTCCCAACGAACAGGTGAACACCCAGCAAAGAAGCAAAAAGGAGTGTCCAAATTCTGATTCCTTTTGTGGACAATCCAAAGGTCTGGATGGGGGTGAGCCCACAAGGGCCAGAGATGAGTTCATGGTAGGTCATAGCAGGGCCAGAGGCAGGAATGTAGTCAGGTCAGGCAGACAACCAGGTTCCCAAAGGCCACAGTCAAGGGGAAGGGAAGGGAGAGACAAAGTCTCTAGAGTAGGTGCTCTGAATAGCTGAGGATTTTGTAATGGCTTTTAGTCAAACACAATAAATGATTGCTTGGTTGAATAGCTGGTGAAGGAACCAAAACTGAGGCAGTGGTTATATAAAACCAGTCCTGCCCCAGTTGCCTCTGCAGAAACCTGGTCTGGCTGGTCTCACAGATTTGGAAGGGCTAAAATGAATTGAGTCGCAATAAGGAATTCAAGTTGGGGCTGAACTAGGCCACTTTTATTTAGACATTAAATTAAAACCAGCAGAAGAGGTTGACTATGGAGCAGGAGATAACTGAACTGAGTAACTATAGCCCCTGGATGAACCAGCCTTGCCTACGGAATTGGGCATGGCTCCCTTGTTGTTGTTTAGTCGTTTAGTCCACCTCAGGTGGATAAGGAAGTCTGACCTCCTGACCCAGTGAAAAAAATCCAGAAGATTAACCTATTTAACAACACAGCAGATCAAGCATTCCTAGGGTTGCCATACGTCTGGGTGGAAATGGCTGTAATGTCTGAAAATCCGTCTGCATGTCAGAAGGGGTAGGTTCTGGCAATTTCCCTTTAAAAACGCTCAACACCCCCCCCCCCGAACCTTGGCCAAACCCTTTCCCCTCAGACTTTTGCATCCTGATTCTCACTTTTTAAAATATGAAAACCCTAAGCACTCCATCCTGCTATTCAGTGTGAAGTAGGCAAAAAAACAAAACAATCTGCAATCCAAAATACGGATAGGAGAAAAAAATCCTATATGGCCCCCTAGTGGGAACCCTGAAGCACACTGGGAGACAGAAAGGGAGGCTGCTGCAGCAAACGGAGAGGCTGGAGAGAAGGCAGATTGTTCCTTAAGTACGGATCAAGTCTTGCCTGCCTCCTTGGACTACCTTAGGAATGTACCAATTGGCACCAAGGATTTTCCCGCTCTGCCTCTCTCGCTCCAATGGCACGCAAAGGCACCTGGCCATCTTGGCACCATCTAGGCTGTTTGGCTAAATGTTCTTGCTGGGGCGGGCTAGGGGAAAATCTATGTGAAACAAATTTCCCTAATTTAAATTTACAAACAAAAATTTGAATTTATATTCTCCTGAATTTGGAGGACCAATCTACTGAAAGAAGTGAAATAATTTTCACAGAGGAAAAAAAAGGCCACTCTAAAGGAAAAAGTAATTGCATGGAGAAATATCCCAGGAATAACTACACACACACACACACACACACCCCTACACCTGCTCTAGTCCCTGGCATCCTCTTTCCCCAGTTTCTTTGCTCTGCAGACACCTTTACATCTCAGTCCATTGTCAACATTCCCCACATCTCATTGGGTTCCTACATACGTCACTTTTATCTATCATTCTTTTTCCAGGGTGGGTCACCTCTGGACCTCCATATGTTGTTGAACTCAACTCTAATCAGCCTCAGGCAGCATGTCTAATGGTCAGGGATGATGGCAGTTGTACTCCAACATCTGGAGGGCCACAGGTGTTGCCACACCTGTTTCCTTCCTTCCTTCCTCCCTTCCTCCCTTCCTCCCTTCCTTCCTTCCTTCCTTCCTTCCTTTTCTAATCCAGTTAATTTATCATATGTCTATCATGTTAGGAGCCAAATAAGAAGAGGGCATTGGAGTGTGTATGTGCATGTGTGAACACACATGTATGTATTATAGACTGATTTTGAATGATGTTCTCTCTCTGAGGTTGTGGCTCCTCCACTCACACACATTCATTATTGTCTCTTATGCGTTATTCTTGTTTATAAAAGTTATCATCCATTTCTCTGGCTGAAGTGCCCCCCCTCCACTTCATTTAGATTCCTTATAGTAAGCTTCATGAAAGTCAATTTATCTTTCTCTTGTATGATTGAAGGGCTGGGCAACCCTTCCTGGATTTTAGAAAATTCACCATTTCATGTCATATAAAGCAAACTCCTACTCTGCTGAAAAGCAATTTGCATAACTCACAATACCAACGCTGCTAACGAAAACATAGTAGGATGTTTATTTGCCCTTCACTGCTGTTTCCTCCCCACGCACCCTCCCCTGTGCTATCAAACCTCTGTAAAGAGCCATCATTTAACAGGAAATGGGAAATAGCTCATTTTGGCAATCAGCCCTGTCATCGTCCAGAGAAACACAATGCAGTTTTTTGTTGTTGTTTTGTTTTGGGGAGGAGAAATGATTCCTATATAAAATGTCCTGAAGATGGGCTCGGCATAGTTTGATTTACTCTATTCATTAAGGGAAAGCAGACTCAAATTTATCTTGATCAAAACAAATAACGCCTTCCAGAAAGTGGGTAAAATGTCTAGATTGGCATTGATTGTGGGAAATAATTTTCTGAAAGAGAATGTGATTCTCCTTGCATAAACAAACACTATGCCCCCACTTCTTAATATCCGGGAGAAGACACTGGTTAATTTGTAGTGAGCCTTCCTGCATAATGGTGTTGTTTTTTCTCCCACTGAACAGTACGTTGCTTGCTATTTAATATTAGATATTAACTGTATGGTTAAAACTAGGGCCTAGTAACACTTCTTTTGGTTGGAGCTACTTTCATTCAACTCTCATGCAGCAGTGCCAACTATTTGTGACAGAAACTTTCAAAACGTCACAGAGTCTAGTTTGCTCATGTAAACATGAGCAAACTGTTACAACAAGAAAAAGCTAAGCATCAAATCTGCAACCTCCATCCTGGCATGTTACAGTTCAGAAAGAGCCATGTCATTTGCTGATGCTTTATATGGGAATAGGTTCTGGTGTATTATTATAGAAATGATGGCATTTGACACATTGAAGGGGAAGCACAACCAATCAGTGGAGCTCTTCATGTTTAGCATAAAGATGTGAATTGGTTCACTTACTGAATTAGATGATACTGATGAACACCAGTGGGACAATCTCACAGGTTTTAATTAGGGTTTTCTTCTGCTGTGGACCCTAATGCTTGCCATGGTCCCACATGGCCCTTCCCTTCTGTCTTGCTAGGTGTTTATACCAGATTTAAATATTGTTAATGAGTTAATAAAGGAAATACAGTCACACATTAATATGGTCACCAAGATTTTGCATGTTTTGCTTATGGTTCCTATCAGTTGGGATGCTGAAATTACTAGGAAGTGAAGCAAGCAATAATGTCATAGACCAAGAACAGATATTAGTTATTAAATGTGCTTAATGAGAAGAGGATGCAAACACTTCACTGCTCTTGTATATTACCCAAATTACCTTGGTGATTCATTTATTTTGGATTTAATGAGACATTTTCACTAAATCTAAGGGCTATGTTTAGTGTTAACAATTACTGTATATTAAATAAAAAGTGGTTATTAAAAATAAACCCCTGGCTATTTGAGCAGTTGTGTTTCATATGCTTAACTTGGTGGTTAAGTATAAAATATATTTTCTATTAATATAAAAAGCATTGAATGAATGCCTTCGTAATGTCTGGACCTGGTTACTGTGTGGATTATTGCACTGTGAATGGGGATGTTTTTAAAGACAATTCAAGTAGCCTACAGATGAGGAAAATAATAAAGTTGCATCTCCAGAAAGGGTGGATGATCAGAATCCTATTAAAGTGGTGTTTCTGCTCTACCTTCCAGTAGTTTTGCATGCAGATAAGTGTTGTGGTCCCTAGTAGGCTTTGACCTGAGATACCTTGCAGGCAGTCTGTGATAGCATTTGCTAAGTGAATGTGCACATATCCCATAATAATGTCTTATACTTGTCATAAATAAGACATATAGTTGTGGGAGGGAGGAAACTCATGACTGATGTGTTGAGTATAACATTTGGATTGGGGCTCAGAGAACATCCACTTCCTTTTTCCTTAACTGATCACTGTATTGTGTGACTTGTCCAGGACAATTGCTTTCTTTAAACTTATTCCTAGACAGTGAGACAGCAAATGCCTTCAGAAAAAGATCACAGGTGCCTCGTTGCAATCTTTGTCCAAGCCTGACTGAAGGTTTAAGATCATTCATCAGTGCAGAAATCAAATCCAGGCTTAAGTAAATTTTGCTTGACCAAACCGTCAGGGCTCTCACTCACATGATGATTCTGTAGGTCAGTGGGCAGCTGGCTATATCATGTAATGTGGTAAATTTAAACAATGACAGAGGTTTGAATAAAGCAGGGATGAAGAACACTGAAAGGAAAAAGTGACAATTTTAAAAAATGTCAGAGGTTTGAGGGAGCATGCAAAGGGTGACACTGAGTGGCAGGGAGTGGAAGTTTAAAACAAGGCTTGTGTACAGCAAGAAGGGAACTTGGAAAGGCTCTGTTGTGTTAGCTTCTTGGTGTTAGCTTCTGTGTTGTGCCCATCATGAGTCTTGAAGATAGGGCAGGTTAGAAGTGCAAAACAGTAGTTGAAATAATAAAATGAAGAATAGTGAAAAATAAGCTGGACAGTTTCTTCCTCTGAATTATCATGATCATCAACCTATTATTATGAATACAATGTTATAATTAGTTGAACAGCCAGATTATTTGCCCAACCTGAACACAGGTTAAATGTGCTTTGCAAACTGCAAGAGAAGGAATATCATCAGTATTAATCAAGATGCAAAACAATGCAATGTGGTCAGAGCTCAGTAACACCAAATAACACTCCAACTATAAACAACAATGTTCATTTGCTCTTCGCAACAGGTTCCCGTGAGTGCCCTTGATAAATTTAACCTGTCATCTTGTGAGGTTTGTTGAGTATTGCTTTAATAAGTAAATATGACATCATTATTCATCATGCTGTCAGCAAGCTTCTACACTGATCACTGGTATACCTGTGCCATGGCGATGGGCAAGGAAGGAGGTTAACTGTCCAAAATGTCTCTTAAAAAGAAAAAGAAAAAGCATTCAGGCAAATTAAGTTTTTAATCAAAATTGCTCATGCATGAGTCATTCCCAAAGTGTACCTGAGGATCTTAGAAATTCCATAGCTCAGAGGTAAAGCTTTGCATGCAGAAGGTTCTAAGTTCAATCTCTGTTATTTCCAGTTTATTTATTTATTTCTATTCAGCATTTCCTGAAGGAGCTCAATGTGGTGGCATACACAGTTTTCACCCTCCTCATTTCCCCCCTCACAGCAACTCTGTGACGCAGGTTCATCTAAGAGACAGTGACTGGACCAAAGTCATCCAATTAGCTTCATGACTAAGTGGGGATTTGAACCCTGGTCTCTTAGGTCCTAGTCCAATGTTCTAACTAGACCTCAGGTAAGAACTTTGAGAGCTGCCAGCAATACTGGGACAGCTAGACAAATAGTGTGACAATTGTGGGATGTGATCCACAAGTCAAGTACAACATTCTTTGTTTTCCTAGAGTGGACATGCGGGGGAATGTTTGGTCCAGCCAGTCAAAAACTTTCTGTTTCTTCCTGGCTGGGACATACTTCCTTTGCATGTGACCAGAGGTGGGCGTGACCTTACCTGCCCAGGTAACAAAAGGGCAAGTCATACAGCACACTCTCCCCTCTCTTTGATTTCCTCTCTTTGACTTCCTCTGTCGTTGGAGCAGCTTTTTTTAGCTAGAAATGCTCTGTTGACTTTCAGCCAACAGAGGACACTGGGATTATCCCCATATGGGATAGATCAACACGTATGTAACTAAGTCTGCCTTCAGGGATCCAACTGTGAACTGATGGTGTGAGTAAACTTCTTTTACATACTTAACACAAGATTGTGGCGTGTTTATTCTTTTTAAGAGGGATTAAAAGAGAACATACCAGGAACATACAATTTAATACTGAATTGTATGATAGTGAGAGGATTAAGCAAGACTGCAACCAGCTGTCTGCTGTGCATTTGAAAGGGGAATATAAAACTTTGCTAAGTTATAGAACTTGCTAGCGCAAGTTAGGAAGGATATTAATAAACAAAATATCCTCTCCTGCCTCCCTGAACATTCCCACAACAATGTGACCTGGGATAAGGCAGTTTCCTGTTTTTATATAGACACTACTAAACTTAAGAACATATGAAGGCCCTGCTGGATCGGGGCAATGGCTTATCTAGTCCAGCTTTCTGTTCTCACAGTGGCCAACCAGATGCGTGTGGGAAACCTGCAAGGATGATTCAGGCATAAGAGCACTTTTCCCTCCTGTGATTTCCAGCAACTGGTATTCAGGAGCATTGCTGCTACAAATGTGGAGGGCCTAGTGTAGCTATTGTGGCTAGTACCCATCAATAGACCTCAATGATTTGGTCTGCTCCTCTTTCAAGGCCATTGGCGGGCATCACCACCTTCTATGGGAGTGAGTTCCATAACTAGGGCCCTGCATAAAGGTGTCAGTGTTGGTGAATGTTAAGATAAAGGTGTTATGGACACTTCCCACTCTCTGTTTGGTACTAAGGCGGAAGCCATGAAATTGAGTTAACACAAGTACCTTTGAAGAAGGAGCTATCCTTTTTTGCAGGTTCAAAGCATGATTCCCTCAGCAGCGATGGCAGGGACCTTGTGGGTTGCACTTGCTTGTAGTGTGGAGTGGGCTGGTGGTACAAGAAGCTGTTGCAAACGTTTGTGAAGTGTAACAACTGGGATATGCACTCTGTGTAGATTCAATGTCCCTCCTCCATAATCACCTCCAGAGGTATCATAGCCAAATGAGCAATGCATTAGCACAGTAATTATCACTGAATTTAGCACCTCCTGCTTTAACAGTGAATAGAAGTTACCTTCAAACTCATTCTTAATTTGAGGTGAAGAGTGTGATGTTCTTGCCTTAGGCTTACCATGTCCTTCCCAGATTTCTTTCTGTTCACTGTGAAAATGCAGCCAGCTTTCAGTATTCCTCTCAAGCTTTCTTTCGGATTGGTTTATAATTAATCGAGTTATCCTTCGGAGCGCTGTGATGCCCTTGACCTCCTCTTCTCTGGCCTGACTAGATCGAACTGTAGTTCAGAGTCTCTGCATTTGTCTTTGGAAAGAAAATCACTTTTTGTGCCAGATTTCCCACTGTCTCCTGCCTGGATACTTTGCTCTGGGTTTACGATATTGAACACCGGGCCAGAGGAAAAAATCCAGATAAAGTTATAAAGATGTAAGCTCCCCAAAGCTGAAGTGCATTGCTGCTGCTTTGAGGCTCCCCTGCTCTATGCAAAAAATTGTAGAATCAATCCATAAGTATATTTAAAAACTGCCCTTGGCACAGCATAAGACTCAGCAGGTGTAAAATAACCTAAGGATGGCTTAGACCAATTGGCTCTTGGCATCAAGAACAAAAGGGACAGTGTAGACTATAGCTGTGAAATGCCAGCTCAGACATGTACCCTTGTTGAGGACAAAGTCAATTAATGCATGGCAGAAAATCCTTAGTCTCTTCCACTTTGTGCTGATTGACTGGCTTTGCATAGGTGCTCCAAAGAAATGAGGAGATGTGCTGAAAGTGTGAATTCTGAGTTCTCTGTAGAATAATATTGTAGTTCCTCTTCATTGCCTCATAGTGCCACAAACACCTGCATCAAGCAGCTTGAAGCGATTTATCATTGCAGAAGGAGCCACTTTCAGTGGGTAATAGACAGGAACAAGTTAAAATGTGTGTGAAACAAGATGCTGCATGCTGTCATTACCCAGGAATTGTGCAAAGGACACATGAGGGATTTCAAATGTAAACAGTGAATGGGAATTATTTTTTGCATCAGTCTTAGCAAGCAGATTTCATCCAATAAAACTAAGAAATGTCTTATTTACAACTCAAACTTTCAGAGTTTCCATTAGAATGCAGACTTAAATCTGGCTTGATGTACTGAATTCAATTAATATTCTGTTTCAATTGATAACATGTTTCCCATGCATAATTTTAGAGGATGCTATTACTAGTTAGAAATAAATTTGCATTACTACTGCAGTGTGCTTATCTAAAAGAATCAAATGCATAGGGCTTCGTTTCCATATCATTTATAGCTGGTTGTCACTGAAAGACTTCACATATTTCATTTTTGAAATATGTTTTGATGTGGATTTCCTAGGCACTGCATGCTGCAGTGTGGAAAGTAATGGGATGGCATTTAACAGAAATTAATCAAAGAGAAATGCTCTAGCCCTTTTCTTTTCTTTTCATTTTTCCTGAGAGTTATTGCATCAAGGTGAAGGATATTCCTCTGATACTCCTCCTACTGGTTGTGACAAGCAGAAAGCTTTCTTCTGCCTCCTCTCCAGGAAGAGGGGCAATCCCTCTCCCCAGACTGACCTTGTCTGTAGTTAATAGAATCACAGAATCATAGAATTGTAGAGTTGGAAGAGACCCCAAGGGTCATCTAGTCCAACCCCTTGCAATGCAGGAATCTCAACTAAAGCATCTAAGACAGATGGCCATCCAAACTCTGTTTTAAAACCTACAAGGAAGGAGAGTCTACCACCAAGGAAGGTGTCCATTCCACTTTTGGACAGCTCTTACTGTCAGAAAGTTCTTCCTGATGTTTAATCTCTGCATAGTCAGATTACTTCCCACCTCAGCCAACTGGAGTTCATTTGACTTATTAAATGGTCCTTCCCACTAATAAAATGGAGCTATTGAATTTGGGAGCAAAATCGCAAGCCACTCCTCCTTAGGCACTCCTAAGTGCCAGTGTGGTGTAGTGGTTAAGAGATGTAGTCTCGTAATCTGGTGTACCAGGTTCGCGTCCCCGCTCCTCCACATGCAGCTGCTGGGTGACCTTGGGCCAGTCACACTCCTCTGAAGTCTCTCAGCCTCACTCACCTCACAGAGTGTTTGTTGTGGGGGAGGAAGGGAAAGGAGAATGTTAGCCTCTTTGAGACTCCTTCGGGTAGTGATAAAGCGGGATATCAAATCCAAACTACTACTACTACTACTCTTCTTCTTCTTCTTCTTCTTCTTCTTCTTCTTCTTCTTCTTCTTCTTTTGAGAGGTTCCTGAAGACCCCTAGCCTACATCTTCCTTGTGATACAATCATCTAGTTTTGATTGTCTTATCTAGTGTGAAAAGCTTTCCAGACCAACATTTTTTTTAATTGTAAAGATTATGCACCAATTTCATGGTGATTTCCCCAAATAATTAACTCACAAGACCTAAACAGATGTTGCATCCAAGTGAATGTACTGAATCGTGATGACCTTCTTTTTTTTTAAGGGGAAATATATATATACACCTCAGGAGGGGTAGAGAAACAACAGTAGAAGAGAGAGTGCTTAATCCTTTACTTATATGCCTCTTCATATCCCGTGACATCCACTTTGCCCATGTTGGGTTGCTGCCAAAACATGTTTCAGTACCCTTTGCAGGGCAAAGCAACACAGTGATGAGTCTTCTCCCTGCTGTTTCTCTGTTCAGAATCATTCCTTCCCAAAGTGGCGTTTTATAGAAAAGAAATAGGGCCTCCAGGGCTCGAGACAATGGTTCCTGAGCTTTATTTGACTCTGTAAGTAAGTGCTATAGTATTATTACACTTGCTGTATAAAAGCCAGAAATGGGAAATTGCCTGAAAGCAATTTTTGCAGTCTGCCTCTCACTTTACTCTACAGGATCATCCTGTATCCAGAACATCTGCACTGCTTGTCAATGTCGTAAATGTTGTTAATATATTAAAAATGTGGTATTAATTATGCAAGCTCTCCTCGATTGGAGTAGCATGGTGTTTAAAAAAACATAAGATCCATTAGAAACCACTTTAGCTTTTTCATGAGGCTTCTTAATATCCCACATGTAATGAAATATAGATAGTAATGGGTTTCTGTGCAATAATGAGGGCAGAAAATGGAGGTGGGGGAAGAGTGAAAAGACTTGGTACAGCTTTTGTTGCAAAGTATCTGGGAAATTTTTCACATACACTAGAATGTGTGGCTAGTTTGGTGCCTGCACAGAAGCAAAGATAGTCTTCTGGTCCGCTTCACTGTATTCTTAGCATGACGATGAATGGAATTAAAATAGACTCAGTCTCTCTGTTTACAGAATCTGTATATTAAATCAGCTACCAAGTAACAAGACTGTGGGGGCAGTTCTTAAATTGCTTGAACAGTATTTGCAGGTCCCACGTGGTTTCCTATCCAGTCAAATTTGAAGCGTGGTGACTTGTGACAAGGATGCTTCACATGATTATGCCCTGTGCCAATGCAGCTTCCACTTGAGCTAGTGACGTTTATGTGTGAAGACATCGGGGGAGTTCAGACAAGCCCCTTCATGTGCTGAAAATGCACTAAAACTAGGGACAAAGTCCATACATAGCAAAAACTAGAATTGCTTCATTTAAGTCAACAGTGGGTGAAAGTGTCTTTCCATAACTTATCACCCTTTCTAGCCCATATTGTTGGCTAGTCCAAACAAATACTTTCCACCTTGATTGACAGTCTATTTTTGAAAACTTAAGTGTGCTTTTCTGTCTCCTCAAATGATTATTTAAAAGTAAATTCCACAGGCATCTAGGAAAGAGAAAATGCTACTTGTGCTATTTATATATTTATTTTCATTCTTAATGTATTTTTGTCCTCACTGCTATCCTAAATATATTTACGTATACCATGCTAAAATATTTAGATGATTTCTTAATAATTTAATGCATGCTCGTGATATATATCTATATATTTATTCTTCTCCCTTTAGAATAAAAGCCTGAAAAATAAACTCCTTTCTGGAAGCAAGCTTTGTGGCATTCATGCTGAAGAGGTGAGTAGGATTTGTTTTGTTCTGACCCCAGCAAGCCCAATGGAGGAAATGATTTATTGGTGAAGCCTGTTGCAAATCAGGGGCGGATTTAGGGATGTGCAAGGGTGAGCACTCATTGGGTGCTGAGCCTAGGGGGTGTCATCTCAAAGTCCAGTAAGTGAGGTGCTGGGCTTTGGAAAGGAGGTAAGAGACTCTGACAGGGTCCTAGAGTCCACCATCCTCCTTCCCAAAACCTAGTTAGCACTTTCCCAGATTTGAAAAAAAGATGGGAGGGCTGTGGGACCCTGCTGAGCTCTCGTGCCTCCTTCCCAAAGCCAGGTGCCTCCTTACCCACCTTGGGGAGGGCAGTCCAAGGACAAATCGGTGGAGGCACTTTTTGGCCTTGGACAGGGAACAATAATACCCAAGTCTGCCACTGCATAAATTTATTTCAGGAATAAAGAAAAAATTCTGTGCAAGTGTCAAGACAATCCTGTGCACAAAAGTGTCTGGTTACCTGCAGTAGATTCTTACATGTTCATTCATAATGCAAATACGTGTCCAAGAATAAGAGTCTTGAAGTCATTTGTGCAGTCAATCATAAACATTCTGCTATTTCATCTGCTTTAAGGGGGAAATGGATAGAAAATATTGTGAATAAATCAATATAATAAAACTCCTAAGCAATGTTTCAAATCTAATAAAAAGCCCAACCACTGTATCAAAAACCTTGCAATGTTAATGATGCATCTGAGTCAGCACCTGTGATCTGGGCTCATAGTTTAGGCATTTCAGAGTGTCACAAAGCAGCAGTTCATGCAAGGAGGAAGTGGCGGTGGTGCCCATAAGTGGCAGCAGTACTGCTGGTCATTAGGATGGTGACAAGGCATGGTGTTGGCAAGGTTGAGGAGCTCCAAGTTGGTGCCTCACAGGTCCATACCATAGACTGAGCCATTTCAAGTACAGATGTGTGACTTTCCTCATGTTCACATCTGATTGGCTTAGAAGATAGACTGATGGGGGGATGACCTCAAAATGGCCCACCTTATTTTCTGAGAAGTTGTCCTCCCGCCTATCAATTCACAACCCCTGTCTTCTGACTTAAGTTACAGATATCCCACCTAATATTTCTACTGGACTGGGGCTGATTCATGTCTAAGCACCACAATCTGCTGCCAGCGTGTTTAGTTTGACCCTCATTCCAGATGTTTCTGAGATCAGGAGCGATACAATGTTAAAGCATGATAAAAAAGTACTGTGCTGAAAATGGTTGATTTCAGCAGAATCAAAATGTGCAGAAGGTTGTTTGAAATCTGTCACCTCCTCTATTGTGCAAACAGATAATTTTATACTTTTCACAGGGTGAGAAGTAGAACATTTCTTTAAAATCTTAATTTCTGCTTTCCCAGCATAATAACATGTTTGGCTATGGTAAAGTGTGAATCTCTTTGCAATCACAATGCAGAGACAAAAGGGGCAGACCCTTTCTACCATCAAAATATATTTGTGCCACATTTTAACACAAATAGGATTGTGCTTGTTTTGTGGTAGCTACAGTACATTTCTGGTGAGCCATCCCCTCATTCTGTTGCCATAGCAGGATCATGCAAAGCTATCACACTTGCTATCATACTTGAAAGAAGAATGACTGCTGGCAGAATAATAGCTTTGGCACCTACGCTGTTCCTCAGGAGTAGAATTCTTGATGAACCCAAACAGTGCCATGCGTTTTGTACCCTGTCAGGTACAACAGAATGGGTTGGGAGATTGGTGGCTGTCGTGCTAATAAATGGATGAATTGATTGATTAAGCAATTTAATTTTTTTTTAGCATATCTTAGTACAGCTGATTAGGAGGAATATTTAATGAACATTTTTCTTTCTTCAAGGCTCTAAAAAGACAATGCTGCACTGAGAAATTAATATCAAAACACAATGCTTTAAAAAAAGGAAGAGAAGGTTCAGGGGGTGTTAACAGCAATGCAATCAACAAACGTGATTGCCATTTCACAGAGGACAACTGTAATTAAATCCAAATTATTAAATTTGTGATCACTCTCCTGTTCATGTGGCACACTTATTAGATAAATTACATTTGCGGAAATCATTGGTGAAGGCAATTCAGCCTAGTTTACATGATCAGGTTTGCACTAATTTTAAGCAGACCGTTATCCATGTTTGAATTTAAAAAATCCAGATTACGCCCCTAGTCAAAACCCATTATGAATGTAAAATGGAATAAGTCCATGTCTTTTCTGACTCACCTGATCTTCCTTGCTTCTTTTAAGTGCAGGTTATTCAAGTCTGTTCATTCCTTTTGTACTCTTGCACCTTTTATTTTTGCTTTTAAGTATAATAGAATGAACACCACAAACTGTTAATATATATTTTAATGCACATAATATATATATATTTTAGATTGTTGGTAAGTATATAGCTGATCTGTCCATGAATGATGACATACCAAGGGACCAGAAATAACCCTTTGGTATAGGAAGAGCTATCTGTTTCACCCCAATACACTACTAGGGAGGAAAGAAAGACACAGAAGCAGGTGACAGAAAATAAGAGCGAAAAGGAGGTAACCCTGCCTGTTTTTTGGCTGTGTTCCTTCTCACTGCCTGTGTGCAGCCCCTAACAGATTACTCTTGGGGAAATGCAGTCCTTGACAGACACAAGGCCCACCTAGGCAACTGGAAAATGTACTCTCTTATCTTCCCATATTGCACTGAGAGCCACACACAAAAGCCAGAAGATAAGAGGTGTCCCATGAACAGTGAGAAAACTTCATTCATGTTCATAGGTCCTCATTCAAAAGCGGGGGGGGGGGGGAGTTAAATGCAGGGAGGCAATTTCGCAGCCAACAGAAAGGGCTGCTTTTTCAATGCAGGCCTAAATAAAACTATTGTAAATTAGGATATATAGATATGGATATCCTTTTCCAGAGGGTTCACCATGATTCCCTGAATACATCTTTAGCCAATCATTTGAATAATTTTTCAATATACAAAATGTGGCAAGAAGGAATGCTCACCTCCTTGTCATCATATTAATCACCATTTTCTTTTTTAATCTAAATTGTGAATCATTTTAATTGTGTGGATGCAGCCAACATCAGCGGTTTTCTTCTGTAACTCCATAACATTTCATTTGGGAACATCATATTTTGATCTGCACTGTTACTTTACAACTGTTCCTTTTCTGTTTGTTTTGCATGATGTTTATGCACATTTTAATATTTGCTACACAACTGTGAATAATGTAACACGAGAGTTTACATTTAAATGGTAAACAGGGAATATTACTTCCCGGTGCCTCATATTAAATCTGCGCCCCTGAGTATTTTTTGCCCATAGATCTTTGTGAGTTGACAAGCTTCTAGAATTGTTCACTGAGCACCTTTCTAAAAGAAATACATTTTATAAAGGAAGGTTTGTTAATAATAAACCTGCCTTGCTGTGGGTTTACCGAATATAACAGAACCTGTGATGCATTCTTCACTTAAAAACAGCAACCATAGCTCAGTGATAGAAGACATCTTGTGCGTGTAAAAGGCTCAGGGTTAAATCCCAGAGATCTCCAAGTAGGGCTGTGAAAGACCCACTGCCAGTCATTGTAGACAGTTCTAAGATTGATGGACCAAGGAATTGGATTGGTATAAGAAGGCTTTCTATCCCCAAAGCAGGCCATGGGATGGCACAGTGGCACTCATCTTAACCTCCGGAAGCCTATGTCACTGCTGCCTACCAGGATGGGAAAGGGTGAGGTGGCAATGAGGTCCATGCAGGACAGATACACCAGCAAGATTGCCAGGTTAGCTCTGCCAGTGCATTGGCACTGCACTGATCTTGGCACTCTGGCCCATCCCAGGCATGGTATGGCTACTAAGATGCCTGTCTGAAGCCCTGTAGATTTGCTTCTAATCAGTGTAGCGTACTGAGCTAGACAGAGATCTGTGACTTTGCTGAGTGAAAGACAGTTTCCTATGTTCCTATGAGATAACATAAACATATAGAATCTTGGTGATTCCAAAGATAGGTCCCTGATTCGGAGCAGCTTGCGTAACTCTGATGTTGTCACATTAAATACTCAGCATGTTAATTTGCAAAATAGTTTGGAAACAGCCCTGTTTGTAGGCCTGTATCTGATCATGGTTGACAGTATTAGGCAATAGACCCTAAATTCTTTTGGGGAGGGACCATAGCTCTGGGGCAAAGCATAAGCTTTCCATGGTTCATTCCCTAGCTACTCCAATTGAAAGGACCAGGAAGCAGGAAATGAGCAAAACATTTAGACTCTGGAGAACCGCTTGCATTCAGAGCAGATAACACCGATACACAGACTTTCTGACTTGGTATAAGGCAGCTTCCAATGTTTCACTCAGTATTAATGAGCTATCAATATACTGAATATTATTAAACTGAAAAATTAATAGCAACTTGAGTCTGATTATGACAAAGCAGATAATTCAGCATCAGTTTTGCAATTGGAATGAATGATAATACCTTTAAAATTTGTAAGTTAATTATCTAAAATAAATAGCTATGGGGTGGGGTTGCAGGATTTCTGCTCTTGCTTCTGGGGTTTTTTTTAATTATGATTAAAAAAAAGAATAGATCATGTTCAGGCAAGACTGGCCAGTGTGACATTAAAGACAGCAGTGTAGCATGGATGAGATCAAAGTTGCTCTCACGAACCAATGTCGCTCTCAGCTTAATAGGGTTTTTAAGCCAAGTGAAAATGGTCTGTAGCCATGTAGCTGTCAATGAACATTTTCTTTTTGAGGTTGATTTTGCTCCCTCTAGACCATGAAGTCAGTGTTCTAAATATTGTTCCAAAGGCAAAAAAGCAAAAAGCAAAAAAAGCTTTCAGATTTATCTTGTAGTGAAGTGTCTCATACCTGCGATTCCAATCTGCCATTATGCCACTAGGCAGCCTGTGAAATAGAACCGGCTGAATAACATTTCTGCAAGAGACAAAGCGAAGTTCAGCACGTAGGGAGGAAGTTCACTTCATGTTTCTGATCTGCAGAGTTTAATTATGAAAAATGATCCTGTCTCATGAGTGGCTGCAGTTCAGTGTTAGATGAATGCTTTCCATGCATACGATTAAGGTTCAAATTCAAACCCTGGCTTCCCCAGCTTAAAAGATCACATGCAGCAGGGCTAGGAAATACCTCCTTGAGACTTTGCAGTGCAACTTCTAGTTAGATTAGAAACTAAGGGGGCAGATAATCCTGCAGTCTGGTTTAGGATGCCATCCCATACAAATCTACGAGGGTAGAAGTCTCTGCGAACTCCATATGCCTTACACCCAAGTAGATACGCATAGAATTGAGCTACCACTTGGTTACAATGTCCTTGGTTACAAGCTCCCTGGTTACAAGGTCCTTTCTCTAATGCTCCTCTTGACATTAAGTCACTGTGTGTGCAGCTTTATAGCATTTACACTCATCAATGCTTCAAAGCACTCCCCCCCACAGCCTGTTAAAGCACTTTAACAGAATTGGCAAATTCAGGGAAAAACAATTTAAAGAGTATGGGGGGGGGGCGTGGCATGACCAGAACCAGGACCTTTCCACCAGGAACCTTTCAGCAACTTCTCAGGACCTCAGAGTGTCCCTAGTCCAGTGGTGGCCAAACTTGGCTCTCCAGCTGTTTTGGGACTACAATTCCCATCATCCGTGACCATTGGTCCTGTTAGCTAGGGATGATGGGAGTTGTAGTCCAAAAACAGCAGCAGGGCCAAGTTTGGCCACCACTGCCCTAGTCAGAGCAGCTCCAGCTGTTCCCAAAGTGGTTTGCAGACTTATTTTGTGTCTCCATGATGGTGTGGTAAACACAACTAAATCCCCATGGAAGCAAGCTGCTTATGTGGTTGCAAACAAGAATTTCCTGAGTGGTTTATTTGCAGATACAAAGTGATGAAAAACAATTTCTAACAGATACCGGTATTTTCTCACTACAAATTGTGAAAAGTCTGGATAGCTCCAAACCCTAATTGATTATTCCAATTTATAGAGATCATTATAGAGATAGAGATAGAATGGAAATAATCTTAAACAAAGTAGCATGGGGTGGGGTTGTGGGGTGGGGGGAGAGGTGCAGATCCATATTCTGTGAGTTAAACGGAATCATGAAAAGTGGCTCCACTCAATTTTGGGTACTGTGCCCTCCCTTAACATTCTGTTGCACCCTACCTCATGTTGTTCAGAAGGGTTCTCTGATCACCCATTTTTGAGGGCCAAAGAGAGCTTAAGGGTGAAAGAGGGAAAGGCAAAGTCTCCTTGACCTGACTGAGCTTACTTTGCACTCGTGTTCCAGGCCAACATGTGTATTAAGAGCAATCTCATTCTTGACGTGGCAGTTGTTCTTGCCGTGTTCTTTATAAAGTGGTAAATTTGGTCCTTTGTTTTATGTGCATAATGTATGCAAGACCAGCGTAGCTGTAGCAAACACAGCTCGTTTCATCAACAGTTGTAATTTTACCAAACCTCCCCCCACCCCGGATATACTGTCCTATTACCTGAACTTTAATATATTTTCCTCTGCAGGTTTTAAAATATAAATTACTTAAAGGATTAATGTATTATCCTCTGCTTGCAGTCAAAAAAGATTCAAGCCCAACTGAAGGAGCTTCGCTATGGGAAAAAGGATTTGATTTTTAAGGTGAGTTTGTCACTTGAGCTGGCAAAGGTATTTGCTTACAGGCAGTGTAACATTAAGGGAATATGGTCCAATGGTTTTATTATTCTAACCTGTGCTGGGGGGGCAGAAATGACTACCTATCACCATACATATTCAAAGGGATTTGGAAAACTAAAGGGCAAATTTGATTTCTGTGATACATTGTCGAAAATGTCAATGATTTCAGCAGTTTTTCACTATGAAAATGTTCTTAAAGGGTGAAGTCTGTTAATTCTAAATCTTCAAACCATCTAGCACTGTGTACTAACACTTACTTCACTGATATTTATAGTCAGACTTCTTACACAGCTAGCAAAGTTGTGATGTGTTTTCAATTATTCTCATTTATCACTTTCCCACTATTACATATTATATAGCCATGGAAGTGAAGTCACAGTTAAGGTGTTTCCAGTAGTCTAGCCTTTCTAAGCATAGAAGTGATAGTTTGTATATAATCCATACAGCTTCTTCTAACTGACATCAGTTTCATGAGGTTTATAAGTTTTCAAAATATTGGATAAAAAATGACTCTGTTACAGAAGTTCAAAAATTGTGAAATGAAGAGCAAGACTCTTCTGTTTCTGGTCAATCATACTTTAAATCTTTCATTTAAGAGGCTGGATTGCTTTTTATTTCCATTTTATTTTTTGTAAATAAATCATTCCACCAGAGATTTCCTTTCACAGAGATGGTGAAAATCTTCTGTGTACTTATAAAGTTGCAGAATTATTTCCCTTCCATTTTACTTAGTAAATGGGCACAACAGGGCCTGGGAACCTGTTAGCCTCCAGATTATGTTGGACTCCAACTCCCATGAGCCTCAGCTTGCATGGCCAGTGATCAGGAATTATAGGGCTTGTAGCAGTGCCCAGAAAACTGGAGATTGCACCTTCTCCCAATGGTACAAACTGTACAACAGCACGTATTAGTTGTAGCTAGTGAAGCCAGAAAGAAAGTACAATATCAGCCTGGCAAATGATACCCACATGCCTGCCTTATGCATGCAAAAATAGTGATAATGTTTTACTGCCACATTCATCTTCTACCTCATGGATTTTCATTTGGATTTGAGATGCAGAACCTCACATTCCTATCTATAACAGGGTAGAGGTGTTCCAGAATGTCTTTTAAAATATCCTTTCTTAACAACAACTTGCATGTATGTTATTTGATGTAAAGTCTGTGGATTGACTCACCTGTTTGAGTTGCATGCTTTGCATGAATTTTATCTTTGCTTTGTGCTTGTAACCAAGTTGTAATCTGCATTTTGTGTTAAGTTAATCTGTGATAGCTTGATGTCATGTGCAAGTAGTTTTACTTGGAAATGTGCCTTGTAAGCATTTAGGAAACATCTGACGGCAGCCCTGTATAGGGAAGTTTTTTAAGGTTTAATGTTTTATTATGTTTTTATATATGCTGGAAGCCGCCCAGAGTGGTTGGGTCAACCCAGTCAGATGGGCAGGGTATAATTAATCATCATCTTCATCATCATCATCATCAGAACTTCACACTTTAGTTTAGATGTGTGTTCAGGAGTTTGTCTGAACATGGCTTGAAGCAGAAAATTATTCACTAAGATTGCCTGTGTCAATTCATTCGTTTCTGTTTAAGAACTAATTAACTGGTGTTTAAAAAGTCCTTCTTTCCCCCAAGCAAAAACTGATTCTGGGAAGCAGATTAAAGTGCTGTTCTTCTGGCAGAACACACATGGCTATATTTATATATACAAGCGGTATATAAATGTTGGGAAATGAATAAATTGAGTGAAATTTGGGACATTTTACTACCCCAAATTACATTGGAGTTGATCTCTGAGTAGAAAAATATCCTGTCTGATTATCTATGTCTATTTCCTAGTTTTTCTTGAAAGGGGTTAAAAAGGTGAAAGTATTGTTATATGTTTGTGGTGGTTAATATGGATGCTATCCATAGATCCCTTACATATCTGTGATCCTGTGTTTGTGAGGTTTGGAAACTAGTAGAAGAAGAAGCTGAACCAGTCAGTCAAGTTGTAAGATAATGCCCTTAGCTGGCCAGTTAAGTACTGCCATTTACATGGCCAAAGTGGTTGCCCTCTTGCCATAGAGACAAATGGGTGAGCCTTTTCCCACCTCACCAGACTAGATGCTGCATCATCCTGGGATGGAGAACAATAGACCAATGTGGTCTCTGTGTTTTGGCTGATACAGCGGTACCTCAAAGTCAAACGGAATCTGTTCTGGAAGTCCGTTCGACTTTCAAAACGTTCAGAAGCCAAAGTGTGGCTTCTGATTGGCTGCAGGAAGCTCCTGCAGCCAATCGGAAGCTGCAGAAGCCCTGTTGGACGTTTGGGTTCCAAAGAACGTTCACTAACCGGAACACGCACTTCCGGGTTTGCAGCATTCGGGAGCCAAAACATCCAAGTACCAAGGCGTTCGGGATCCAAGGTACGACTGTACTGAAAGCCAGGTTGTCTTTCTATATACTGAATCCAAAGTTATGGCTTTTGGGTCGGGATCTAGGAACCTGATGGGTAGGCACGATCTGTTAGAGTTTAATGCAGCAAACCCTCCCACCATATATCCATATAACCATATGTACATTGATCTTCATTCCAAGGAAACCAACACTGGGTAAGCTCTGGAACCCCTGGAATCAGCGGCATAGCTGGCCGCTCCGGCTCCTGGAGCGGTGAACATGCCGTGCACCCGGGGTCGGGGTGGGCCACCCACAAGGGTGATTGTCACAGTGATCCCTGCCCAGGAGGTGGCACCCGGGGCGGATCGCACCCCCCTCACCCCCCTTCCTACGCCCCTGCCTGGAATCTCTCATTGCTTGGAGGTTGGCGTGCCCACAACAGTATTATAGCAATCCTGGATACTCTTAAGTACAACCCACCATGTTCACTGGAGTTCAGTCCCATTTGGGTTGAGGAGCACGAAGAGATTCTTTTTACTAAAGCTTGATCCTCAACAAGTACTTTTTTGTTTGGCTGTACAATCCAAAGTCAGGACCATTTTTATTTTTATTTTGTGAACCACCCTGAGACCTCTGGATATAGGGCAGTGTGTGTGTATATATATATATATATATATATATACACACACACACTGCCCTATATATATACACACACACTGCCCTATATCCAGAGGTCTCAGGGTGGTTCACACACACACACACACACACACATATATATATATATATATATATATATATATATATATATATATATATATATATCCAATAAATTAAATAAAATAAAAATAAAAATAAAAGAGTCCTGTGATCCTGCAAGTAGGGGCAAGTTTTGCATTTTGCTATTCATACCTCCTCAGAAGGACACTCCACTGAGTTCAATGGGGCAAAAAAGACATTTCCAGTGTTCCAGAGCTGGTGTAATTTGTTCCCTGTTGGAGGGGCATGTCCTTTGTGCCTTACGTAAATGTGCTTGATTGCACCCGTGCCCAATAAGTAGAGCAAATTTTCTATATTCTTTAGTGCTCTATTCAGTACACTGTCAATGAAAAGCACCCTATAAACTATCCTTCTATTACTAATCATTTTTTCTGATGAAGAAAGCTCTCAGAGCTTTTATGTGCCATTAGAACCTATTCTAGACATGTGCTCTATGTTGAAAATTCTAAACTGCTGAACATAAATTCCTTCTATCATCTCATCAGCTTTTTATAACTTGATTTCTTTTCACCTGAAATTATTAAATCACCAAAAAAACAAAAAAACAAAAACAAATGCAAACTGAGAAATCACTGCAGATTTAGTGAAACAAAGGAACCCTCTATTTTTCACCATGTTCATTAGGAATACAGTCTCACTGATTTCAATAGAAATCATTTTAAATAAGTGTGCCAAATTATAGAAGTGTGAGTCATAACAGACAGCAGCAGAATCAGCTTAGTACCGTAGTTCTTAACTTAGAATTAGTCTCACTGAACACCATGGGATTTAATCCTGAGAAGATATGCATGGTATTGGGCTTTAAGAATGCATGATCACAGTCTAGCTCTGGAATCTCAGGCATACTTTGAAGGATAACTCAATTTGAACTTAGTAGGACTTATGTTCGAATAAACATATTTATAATCAGGCAGTGAGTAGCATGGGGGGTGTATATTGCAAATGATCAAGGAAGTGGAAGAACCATGTGCTGCAGTGAGCAGATTGTTGGAGTCCAGGTTTTAACACCACTCAATAAGCATAGAGGATGATCTTTGACCACTTACAATCTCTCATCCTAAGTCGGCTCAAAGCGTAGTTGCGAGGATGAACTAGGATGATCTCACAGCGTTCTGAAACCTTTCTTATAAGGCTTTTTATTACTGATTTTTCTGGGTTTCTTTTAGCAATTGTACTGCTTTGTGTTGTTTCTTAGATTTTGTATTCTCAGGTGTTTTTAATTGTTTGGCTTTGCGTGATTTTGATTGCTGTCCAGTTATTGTTTTGTTGCTTTCTAATGCCCTATACTGTATTTTTAAAGGCAGCAGGGAAATTATTTTAATAAATAAATAAGAAATCATAAGAAATCACTGTAAGTTCATTGGGATATACCTATCTTAAAATTATTGAGAAGGAATGAGCTAAAGAAGTGACAAGAAGCTCTAGGTCCATGTGTGTGTAACTTTCAATGCCTATCCTCATTGAACATGTTTTCTTGGACTCTGCGTTATATTGCATCATTGACAGGTGAGATCTGTATCTTTCACAGCTTAAAGCAGGAGCAAGGGCTCTCCCCACACCACGCCCTCTTCCCAGCCACACCTCATCTCTCCTCATCTCTGAACCAGCCCTGCCTTGCACCTCTCTTTAATGTTTTTGCATGGTTGGAATTGGTCTTTGAACTTTGACATTGCCTCTTGCTGGCCTTGAAAGAATGTTGTTCAGAAGGGAATGCCACCCTTGGCCCAAAAAACTTTGAAACTTTCCCCACCCTCTGGCCTAAAGCAGGAATTGGTCTATAAGATGTTTCACTTCCTCAAGAATAAGCAAGTGGTAGTGGTGAGGAACTCACCTCAACCCTAAACCTTTGCGCTTTTGACTCCCCATCCACTCCATTCCAGCTTTCAGCCCCTACTCTAATTAGCGCAAGGTCTGAAAAGCATGGACTGAAAGCACAGATCACTCACAGTTGAATACCCAGAGCTAAGGTTGAGGGACGTCACCCGCTGAATGTGAGTATTAGAAGAGGCAACTGCTTCATTGAGCATCTCCATTTCTAAAATAAAAAGATCAAGCTTCACCACTGCTGCTAGTGCTGACTCCATATGGTTGACCGCTCTCATGTTTATTCATACAAAACCAAGTGAAATCAATGAAGCAGCACAGTTGCAACTGCAAGCATTATGTCATCAAGTACATTTATTATGGGAAGGCTTCACTGCTTATTTTCCTATTCTTATGCCATTGTTTTATTTTATTGCCCCTCAGGCTCTTGGACTTTTTATTTAGCTTTAAATTCTTAGGCTACTCTTTGGCCACATCAGTATACAAAGCTGTTAGTTTATAAATCACATTTGCTGGGAAGAAGTTAAATTATTTCACCCATTCAATTCAGGATAGTTTCATTGGCCTTTAGAGGGCCAAGAGAAAATAAAGGGCTCAGGAATGCTGACTTTTCCAACTGAGGTGTGTTCAGTACTTTTCTAGAAAAATAGGTGTCGGTAATCACCATGAAGTTGTTACAGTAAACGCCATACTTTTTAACAACAACCCAAAAGAGGTGCCAATACTGCTTACCCTTGAGTACCCCTGGAGAAGAAGAAAGCACTAGGTGTGTTCCTCTTTGAGCAACAGTGATCTGCAGTTGTACCTTGGTTCTTGAACAGCTTCGTTGCAGAACAAATCAGCTCCTGAACGCTGCAAACCCGGAAGTAAGTGTTCCAGTTTGTGAATGTTTTTTGGAAGCCGAATGTCCGACGCAGCTTCTGCTTGGTTTTCCAACGGCTTCGGGAGTCAAACGGACTCCCAGAACGGATTAAGTTTGAGAACCAAGGTACCACTGTATCTTATAGGACTATAGAACCACATGGAAACATATTTTGTTAATTGAGGGATCGGTTGATTGCCTTTTTCTCCAAGGAACTCAAGGTGGCACACATGGCTCACCACTCTTCATTTCATCCCCACAACAACCCTGTGAGGTAGTTTAGATGGAGAGGCAGTGAGTGGCCCAAGCTCACACAGAAAGTCTCATGGCTGAATTGGGATTTGAACCCTAATCTTGAAGGTCCTAGCCCAACAATCTAATATCAATTTATAATCTCTCTCTCTTTCTTTCTTTCTTTCTTTCTTTCTTTCTTTCTTCTAGAGTTGTGCTGAAACCTGCCCTCTGATTTCTTGAAAGTTTTCTTCTCTTGTAAATGAGACTTAATTTTTTCTGTCGCTTTAGAGTAAGCCACTTTAGAGTTTTGGTGGGTACTGGGCTGGACTTATCTAAAAGGTGGGGAACTAGATCTGACCAGTGTGCCAGAGAATTATCCCAGAACAACAGGAACACCAACACAGACCCACAGGCACACACCACTTGCTTGCTGAATGAATGGCCACCTCGAGAGGATATGCAATAGCAAAACCTGCACCCCATCCATGAGAATTTCACATAATTGTGTCCTCTGATCATTTCTGGATGCAATTTCTTTTCCCCCTCACTGATAGAGAATAGGTGGGGCTGTGGTCTGGCAAACACAGAAGATATTTTCAGCACAACATGACTTTCTTCCCTCCTCCTATTTTATTTTACTCTTAGCCACATGATGACCTGCTTTGGGCTTGTCTTGCATCTCATCACAGCTGGGTATTCCCCTTCCCTTTCAAGCTCCATTTGGCCTAGAGCTCAGGACAGTTTAAAAATGCACTACTAACTTTCCGAGATCTTCAGCATCTTAATTATCTCTAGTGCTTCTCCTTAGGGCATCTTCAAAGTCCCAATCAGAGCAAAGGCAAAACCACATAGCCAGCTTGGGCCAGAACCACAACCTTTTTTTTTTGAAGTCAATTACAAAACCAGTCGTTCAGTTTTTCAGTAATAGCAGCACCTGCATAATCAGCTTGAAGGACCCCTCTTGTTTGAAATGGCTGCAGAGCTGCTGCTGCTGCCACTCCAGCTAAATTTATCTGCCTAACCTTGTCACACAAAATAACTTGGGCGACGTATTAAAGGTGCCATTAACTTCAAATGTAAGTCTGGAAACTTAAGGCCACCTCAGGGGCATGCAAAACTTTCCAAATTGGATTTTTTCAGTTCATTAAAGATGTAATAACCTTCTTAATGCACAAGGCCACATTCAAAGCAGCTACAAAACAATAGAAAGACTGTTTCTAACATGTCAGAGATGAAAGGGGCTCTTGTTTCCTTCACAGGTTTATAAAAATAGCAAAGGAATCTTCATGTGAAGATGAGAGAGAGCTTTGATTCATTACAACCTTTGCTTGACCTATTCACTGGTATGGATTAATTATGGTTTTATAGATCATTAACCCAATATCAGTTCATAAATATTACATCATACAAGCAATTATAAATCTATATTAAAACTTGAATATATGTCTCCTACCCTTCTTTTTGTCACTATTTCCCTTCATCTGCATTTTATATTTAGGGGTCTTTTCCAGGATGTAGGCTTCATTCTGTGCCCATTATTTAAAACATCTCTATTTTGCCTGTCATTAAATAATACCAAAGGCAATGTACAATAAAGCAATTCAATACAACACAATTAAAGTTTAAAACAGCAAATCACAATTGTTGCCCACATGCATGTGGCATATTTTCCAGGAGCCAATCCCCCACTTGGGATAGCATGCAGAGTCCAGATGTGGGCTGAAAATAGCCACAACTATATTGGGAACAACAACCCCAATGTTTAGTGTGTTAGATGGCTGCCATCAGGGAGCTGACTGATAATTTGAATCCACCTTTGCATGGGTCATTCCAGTGGTCCTAGTCATCAACTGGAATCTGCACATGAGCTACTGCTGGTGCTATAATGTAGCATCCTGACAAGACCCCTTATGAGGTCCTTCATTTTTGTATCTGTGATCCTGCCCAATGACTACTCACCATCACCATTGTGACAGCAGAAGAATAAGAGTTATAAATGTAATGCGATTAATGCAAGGGCCTTACTCCAGAGAAGGAGAACAGCCCACATCACTAAGACCACTTTCTTAATGTTCTTGTTTCTTCATCGGCTTGTTTTCTGAGAAAATCCTGTGCTTTCTCCACATATTTGCTAGAGAGCACATACGATTAATGGAAAGTTATGGCTGAGGAAATATTCCATCACTGAAATCTGTACAAGACCCATGGCTTCTAGGAGGGAGAGTGGGTCCAGCAGACTCCTCTGCATTTTACTAGGAAACGGATCTGCTCCAGAAAAAGAATGAAACCTCTGGCGCAGGGGAAAAGAAATGTTTTTGCTTTCCCCCATGGAGGCCTTGGGGAATGTTGAGATGAGTAAGGAAATGAATACAGCTAGGTCCCTATTTCATATCTGCATCCTAGAACAAAAGCCCTCTAATCCAGTCTCCACATTCACCCTTATGCATCAAGGAATATACCTTTTTATTACCTTGTTGTTGTTTAGTCGTGTCCAACTCTTCTTGACCCCATTGACCAGAGCACGCCAGGCACTCCTGTATTCCACTGCCTCCCGCAGTTTGGTCAAACTCATGCTGGTAGCTTCGAGAACACAATCCAGCCATCTCGTCCTCTGTCGTCCCCTTCTCCTTGTGCCCTCAATCTTTCCCAGCATAAGGGTCTTTTCCAGGGAGTCTTCTCTTCTCGTGAGGTGGCCAAAGTATTGGAGCCTCAGCTTCACGATCTGTCCTTCCAGTGAGCAGTTTATTACCTTACCATTGCTGAATCAAAGTGAATGAAGAAGCCATTCTCGCCTCCATAATAAACGCTGGGACTTTAATCAAACACACTGAAATCTTAACTACCCACTGAAGTTCCATCCACACCTCTTCTGACCAGCTGTGATATGTTTCAGGGTTACTCCCAGCTGTGCATTGGGTACATCCAGAACTCAAGTAGCGGGGGCGGGGGGGGAATGGAAGCTAGCCTGCCTTTTCTCATCATTTCCCTGAAGACCCCTTCCCCTGGATTAACTTCCATGAAGATCCAGAGACACAGCTTGAAAACACTCCCATGAAGCAATACAAATGTAAAGCCCCATTTTCTTACTTATCCATAAATGTTTCCCTACTGTATTTGTGTCAGGCTGATGAAACATCTTACAGGGTAGTCTGAAAAGAAGTGGGATGTCATCCCACCTTACTTCATCCCATTACATGTACCGCAATACGTAACACATATGCAAAACAAATTTTAGGCTAGAATTATCCATTGGGAAGTTGCATTATTAAAAAAAAATCAAAACAAAGATGTCTGGAAATGATCTGCTGTCTGTGTATGTTTACTTGGAATACATAACAATGTTTAAAAGTAATCTGGAAATAAATACAACTTGTTGTGCCATTTTTAAGGGCACTCAGGGTCCATATGCTAGTTCTTTTCAGATCCAATTATAAATGAAAGGCATCTGGGCTTATAGTTTTTTGTCTAGAAGTGTTTCAAATGCTTAAACATGTTTTCTGCTTTGATTTGTTTCTGTTGTCTGAGTGGGGGGGCAATAGAAAAATGATATATTACTTTGTATGTATTTTAGAGGATTCCCAGTAGCAGTGGGATGAAATGAGAGGGGCAGCTTTTATAGAGAAATACTAAGACTCAAGTTTATGCAATGAAGCTATGGGTCATGACTTGTATGTATGTAATTATGGTAAAACCAAGATTCCTGACAAATATTGCCATGACACCCTGCTGACTTCCCTCTCTGCTCTCTCTTCTGTCTTATCATGGTCCTCCTTTTACAAACCAGAACAATAAAGGAGAGAATGATTGGCAAATGAATCAAGAAGCCTCACTGAATAAAAGAGTGAGACAGACACACACAAAATGGAACCTGTTCTTCACAGTGAAGACTATAGTTGAGATAGTGGCTTGATCACATCATCAAGTAAAATATCAATGATTTATTCTCATGAGTGTTAGTAAGAAAGACGTGATGTGCAATGGGGGGGAAATGATCTATTTTTTCCCCTGCTGAAAATAATTGGAACTAAGTAAATATACAATTACTCAAATTCTCATAGCAAATATTGCCTTTGGAAAGAAGCTCAGGATTTCATTTAAAATACATACCATGCAAGCAGAATCTAAATGTGGGCAGAGTTGGAAGTAAAATGAAGTCCTAAAGTCAATGAGTTGAACCCAAAAATGACCTTCCTGGGCATGTTCTGCTCATATAAGGGCTAATTTTCAGTTCACATCAGAACATTGATTCACAGGCATAGTTAATGGAGGTTTGTTTGTTTTTGTGAATGCAAAATGGGATAGTTTGAGGGATTTACCAGAAGTTGTCCACTGGCTACCATCTTCCCCACCCCTTCCTATATGTCTCTGTGATGACCCAGAGTTGTTCCCAGGGGCATTCTGGGGGTAGAAATTGCTACCACCATCTAGTGCCATTGGGAAGACTGCCACTGCCACAAAGTGGTAGCAAAAGTAGAAGCAGGGGAAGTGGTAAGCCACTTTCATATCACAATTGCCCATCAACATTCCCCAAATTTGAGCTGCCAAATTTTTCCATGGGCAACTTTTGATTTATTCGTATCAGCTCCCAGAATAAGAAATCAGCCAGTGAAGCTCCAGAAACTACATGCATGTGAACGGAAACATTTATATGTAAATCAAAAGCTCTGTGAAGCTCCTAGCAGACATTCCTAGTCCAGGACAGCTTATAATTTATAATGAAACCATTATTGGCAATTTAGACACACAGATAGAACTGAAGTACGGTAATTTGTACAACACCCATGAACCTGAATAATGCTCAATTGTCATCTCCTTAACTTTAGCATACACACAAATCTGAAAGGATGCAATGAATTGATGCTGGCACCTATTTGCCACATACTTTTGTGAAGCTAATGATCAAGTGCTCAAATCTACTAAACTAGAACAAAGATTAAAAATTTGCACACAGACTCACTATTAATGAAAGACAGGACAGATTAGGAAGGAGGATGAAAGGGAAAAAACTATTTGTTTTGAGGACATGTGTGCCATGAACCAGTTTTTAATCATACTTTAAGAAGTTGTTTACGCATGAGAAGGTGCATCAGAATGTGGATGTGCATGAAAATGGGCACCCAACTAAATGTAATGCAGTGCAGATAGATGGTCACAAACAGGTAAGCATTCCAATGTGCATTTTTGTGCATATCTTATTTATGTTTGCAGCTCTTGATCCGACTGGTGAAATGCTTCAAAGCTTGCTTTGACATATGACTCTCCTTAGGCAAAGCTGGATTAGGAACACAGCATACATGCAACTATTCACAAAGCTATGTCAAAGGACGAAATTTGTATTTTTCATTTTCACTGGAGAATTTGGAACTAATGAAGCTAGCTGGATATAATGAACACACAGAGAAATCTCATGAGGAAAGAATCCCCAGAAGTATTTGCAACTATTGTTCACCCTCGGGCTACAGTAGTATCAAAACAGACCTTACTGCAGCCCATTAAGCATGCAGCAGTGCTTCTGGAGTCATTAATGTGCTCATCAAGACGGCATCTAAAACAATAGTCTTTTTAAAAGTCTAACTCACAGCTGGTAAATGTATTGTTCACATCTGTTTGATGTGCTAAAAGGTTAGTAGCTGACTCCCAATCTTTGATTTAGTGAGCAAGCCAGGTCTGTAGATTGAAAGTCAGCTATCCTATCTCTGATAAAGCATCGAATACAACTTTAAAGCCTGCATACTGTTTGACTGTGAAGATAGTCTCATGAAAGGCATTGTCTCCTTAAGTTATGGTTTAATCTCTCATCTCTCAGTTCTAATATTTGCTATTTTAGCCCGTCTCTCTGCTCTGTACCTTTAAAGCACATTTGAAGCACATTCTTTCCCTCAAAGAATTCTGGGAACAGAATAATAGAACTGTAAAGTTGGAAGGGGCCTTGAGGATTATATTGTTCAACCCCCTGCAATGCGGCAATATCCATACGGGGATCAAACCTGCAACTTTGGCATTATCAACACCACACTCTTTGTTAAGGGCTGCTGGGAATTGTAACTCTGTGAGGGGTAAACTACAGCAATTTATTTGAGGGAAGGGGTGTGCTTAAAATGTGTTTCAGACACACAGAGACATATACTCATTTCTGTTTCCTTAGACTTGTGTGTGTGTGTACACAGTATTATAGAGAAATCAATACAAAAACCAACACATTCATATTTCTCAATAAGCATCAAGTGGTTAGCCCAGCACAGCTGCAACTCCTTGTGGCATTTCTGCTACCACTGCTGTGGGCTTGTATTCCTGACTTCACCATTAAGACCAAGGAATTACGACACAAGTCAATGTCTCTAGCATGGTGGGTTGAGTAGCAGAAGAGCTGTCCAACCACAGAGTCACGATACAACAGGAACGGACCAGAATGTGATGCTGTGCCAGAAACAGTTTCTTACAAACCCAAACAGTTTTACACCTGCTCCCAACCCTTCCTAGAACATTAGCAGGGCCCTGATCCAGGTGATGCATAGAGACTTTCCTCCCTCTAGAATGAGGCTCATTCTGGGTTCTTACTACCAGGTACGCACTGCACCTCTTGGCCTGGCCACCTGCTTAGAGTTGCCACCACATTTGCCATTTGCTCCTGGGGTTTTGTCAATGAGTGTAGAGGGGATAGGCTGTGTGATGAGCCAGGGCACACTGAATCCTTCAGATCAGTAGGTTCCTGGAGTGGGACATCATTTAGGGAGGTGGTGTCAGAATATTTATCAAGATCTGCCAACCAACAGCCATGCTGGGACTGGCAGTGGGATCATTCTCCAAGCAGAAAGTCACATACACTTCTGGCTCCAGTCTGTTCCTGACACAAAGGTGGTGGGGCATGAGACACATCTCACTGCATCTTCAAAACTGCCATTTATTGAAATGCACAGCAGCAGTGAATTGCCTGTCATATTGAGTCAGATTTCAGGTATGCTGCAGCGCTCATAAGAGATTGGATAGGCAAATGGGGGCAACCGAAGTTCTGTGTTGTCTCCTGAAGCAGTGATGAATTGGAAGGTATTCTCCAGGTTGCAGTAGAGCAACTTACCTTGTGGCCCATATATCAGGCCTCCCCAGAATGTCCTTCAAGCTTCTTTTCTTTTCCTACTCCCAAATCTTCTCTTGTCGTTGCCCCAGTAGTCTTCTTGGCATCTTGCTGTGCTTGCAATTGTCTCAGACCCAACCACAATATTTGCAGATGATATTTCCTTATGTGCATCATTAGAGAAACCTAATGCAATGGGAAACTGCCCTTTTAAACATCATAAATTTCACTTACCTGGTCATATGTGGCTGGCCAAAGCCTCACCTTCTGAGGTTGGTTTTCCTATTTTATGGTAAAATAGCTCTACCTTCCTTTGCATAAGTTCACCGTAATATATATACAAAGTAACACACCTGGGTTTGAGCTATTAGTAGACACTGAGAACTGCTATTTCATGAAACCCCTAACAGCAGTAGGTAAGGAGACACCCTTATTTTACTGAAGAGGTGATATATATGAATGAAGACATAAAATGTAATTGACTTTGGTGCTTAGAAGTTACATTAAAAGCCCAGTGTACATTAGCATGTTTTATCTTGAGTTTCAAGTATCACTCTTACATTCTTTTCCGTTTTTGAAGAAATGAACATTTCAATACAACCTTGGGGGAAATGAAAAAAAAATCCAGTTTTTCTTGACTGATTGTTAATTTCAGCTTATGAAATTCTAAGGCAATAGATTCTTTTCTCCTAGACAAAACATTCTTGATGAAGAGAATGGTTTGGTAAAGAGTCTTGCTGATAAGGGTAGGGCTGTTGGAGTGGGGTATTTTTTGCAAAAAAAAAAAAAAAAAAAGCAAGCCACTGCCAGTTCTGGAATCCTTAGTGTGCCCATCCAGAATAAAATAGGTTTCAGTACTTTTTCTTGCAAACAATATGCTAACAGCAGTTCAGTAATAAAAATATAATATCTTTCAGATTCTTGTCTCCAGGCTTACGTCTCTTGTTATTAAGATAACATATTGAATTTAGTTGGGAGTTTCTATATCTATTTCTCATCTTTAACAAAGTCACCACTGTGAAATTTCTTTCATAAGGGGAAAATATCTACTTCTTCATATCCAAAAGCTGCTATAAATTCTTTAAGTAATGTTAGTGTAGTGAACTGACATAACAACCCCATTTCTTTTGCTATGTCTTGTTCACAAATATATCTAGTTTTTTCTTATGTATGTATGTATTTATGTATGTATGCACATGCAGTGAGTGAAATTATTATGTTTTATGTCTTTTAAACTTTGTAACTAACCTTTCTTCTTAGACAAGATCTCACGTAGTTATATCATACATACTCTTCCTGAACTACAGTCAATAACCTTTTGCACTAAGGATGTCATATTTAGAATGTATTTCTATTGTTTTTCATTTACACAGCACCATTAATATACATGACAGCTTAAATATACATATCAGTTAAAGAATAAATCTGTGTCCTGCAGAGCTTACAATTTAAATGTTAATAATTGGGCAGACAGCAGAAGGAGATGGGAGAAGCAAACAATAATTTTAATTTATTTCTGATATTACTCTAGGAGCCCCTGCAAGAGCCACAAATGCTCTCCTCTATTTTATCTTAGTTTTGCGCTTTGAAGAGCGCTCCTAGCAAGTTCAGATAAGATGAGCAAAAGTTTGGGGAACAATCTTGGGATTGGTTGTTTCAGACAGGCACTGAAAGTGGGGGGGGGGGGACACACACACAATGAAAACAAAATTGAATGGCTACTTTCGATTAAGCCTAGTAGCAAGGGGAATTATGAGCATCTTTAGCCTCACCAGCAATGAAGGATGGTGTCACACAAAGTTTGGGAACCTGGTTTCCATGGACCAGAGTCCATAGAGGTAAAACCATTATGGAACCCATAATGGCATCACTTTGTAGTCCTTCTGATAATATACCTATCTACTGTGTCACCAGCCAGTCTCTAAGTTGTCTTGGTGAGGTGGGGAGGACAGATTTTTTAAATTATTATTTAAAGCACTTTTACTTCACTCTTCAGTCAAGAAGCCCTTGTGAGGCTGCAATACCTGGCTGCATTCAGCTCAGGGGAGATCACAAGGTGTATGAAACTGGGCTAACTAGCACTGACATATTGAAAGGAGTCTGACATTTGCAACGTTTGAGAGTATTTCAGGCCCCAAGCATAGGAGAAACTGAAGTCATCATGGCATTTGTGTCTTGCCACGAGTGTTGTTGATTAAACCGAAGTTTACTTACACAGAGCAAGCTGTTGACAGATTGATGGCACTATAAAAATGCATTTTATAGGGATTTCAATTTGAGGAGATAACAGTACTTTACATTTTAATAGTGAAGGAATCTTTTTGTTGCTGAAATGTGTTTATAGCTTCTATTCTCCCTGGAATATCAGTTTTGCTAGGATATGCTAGGATATGTAATTAGCTACTTTTAATACGGAGAGAACAAGTTAACAGTGCACACTGTTGATTCATTTTTTAATTTGGGAAAAGATAGAATGTACAGCTGCAGTACAAAGACAATTATGCTTAAAGAGAGATATAGATATATAATCAGTAACAGAAATAAAGTCACTTACAGTGCAATCATATGCATGTCTATGCAGGAATAAGCAATGTTTAAATTACATTGCTTATCCGTGTTTTGACTATTTAACTCTGAAAGCTAAAATTGAAAATTGAAAAATAACATAACATCATATTTATTACTGTCTTGCAGATCTCTGGTCCAGATCCCTACACTCTAGGGCATGTAGAGAAACACTTTTATTTTCAGTCTGAAATGAGTGTATGCTCAAAGAAAATTGGTTGGGAAGTGGTTTGTCAAAAACACAGAGTGAGTTCTGAAGGTGATTTAAAAAAATTCCACCAGTGTTCTGATAAATTATTGTTTCCCATTCCAGAAACACCTGTTTGGATTCTGAAAACTCTAATTCTAAAGATAGTTATGCAAGTTTTTCTGCTCCAGAGGTGTCTGGGATGAGTAGAGTAGTTACAATTCTATGGTGAACTGTTGTGTACATGAGATGCGCATGGGTGTGTAGAGAGAGCATACAAGGCAGGCAACATATGCAGGGCTGCATATCTGTAAGAATTTGTGCCCAAATTAGAATTACATCCATATTTTGTGTGTGGGCGGTGTTAGGATCTGCAAGCATTCCAGTGGCACATAGCTACTTAGGACCTTTTTATTATTCTTAAATTTATATACTGTCCTTCATCTGAAGATCACAGGACAGTTTACAGGATAAATTTACATGTCATTAATAACAGGAGGGACACAGGTGGCACTGTGGGTTAAACCACAGAGCCTAGGACTTGCCGATCAGAAGGTTGGCGGTTCGAATCCCCGCAATGGGGCGAGCTCCCGTTGCTCTGTTCCAGCTCCTGCCAACCTAGCAGTTCGAAAGCACGTCAGAGTGCAAGTAGATAAATAGGTACCACTGTGGCGGGAAGGTAAACGGCGTTTCTGTGCGCTGCTCTGGTTCGCCAGAAGTGGCTTAGTCATGCTGACCACATGACCCAGAAGCTGTATGCCAGCTCCCTCGGCCAATAAAGCGAGATTAGCGCCACAACCCCAGAGTCAGTCACGACTGGACCTAATGGTTAGGGATCCCTTTACCTTTAATAACAGGAGTAAAAGAATGAGGAGAATCATTCCTACGTAATGAATAATAAACAAAAAACCCCAGTCATAATAGAGACAAAACTGATAAATCTATCTATAAATCTGGCCAGGCTTTTTCCTGAAGAATGTCATCACAATTATAATAAACACACTACAGACATCAAGTGACTATGTACATGTTTTCCCTCAAAATGAAAATTATCTCCATGTAGGGAAAAGCTGCCACAAGTGAATCAAATGTTAAGCATCATGACTGTGATGCTACCATCTATGCATGCAGAAGCTGTGGCTACATTTATGTTGCTCTTGGGGCCAGCCCACCCATGAGGTGAAGTAGGCAGTTGCCTCAGGGCAGTGGGCTCCAGATAGCTGGGAAAGGCAGCAGATCAGGCCTCCATGGAGCATGCCCTGCTCTTGTCGGCCATCACCATTGCTTCCTCTCCTTCCCCTGCTGCGCACCTGCCCACTGCCCCCAGCAGACACACAGCAGGGGAAGAGAAGGAGGGGGCGGCCTTTTTCTGTTTTTCCTCTTGTAGCAAAACATGGTGGGCTGGCTCTGGTCACCATGTAAGAGAAACTGGAAAGTACACCAATTCACTGAACTAGAAGGGGAGTGGGGACTTAATTTCAGCCCTTTCCCTCTCCTGTACAGCTCATTCATTCAATTCCACCTTACTTGACAGGGCTACACATATGCAGTCCTGGCTGCTAAATCGAGCTGAGGAATCATATGTGATTGACCAGGGTTCCTGTCCCCTTGTTGGAAGCCATATGTGTGAGTAAGGCTCAAGTCAATCATTCATTGGCCATGGAATGTGCCCGGCGCATGCAGAATCATTGAAGAGGTGGGGCCCACAAAGCATGTTTCCCTCGCTCCTTCATGCATTCAGACTGAACACCTGAAGAGGTCTTAGCTAGAATGGGATAAAAGGGAACTACAGTAGTCTCTGCGGGCAACTTCTTCAGTTGTAAACTGCTCATTATTTTTCGTCTCATCTGTCATTTCCAAAACTTTTAATGGATAATTATTTCTCAGGTCACCAGGATTTAACTCTTCAGTATAATTGGGCAAAACAATTATTATCTGTCTTTAATTTTTCAGTGAAACGTTAAAAATGTATACCCGAAAGTAACCTGAGAGTAGATCAGGTTTTTTAAAAAAGGAAAAAAAGAAAGAAAATGATTTAATTAGAAACAATGAATTGTTCTCAAGTATACAATTGCAGTTCGCAAAATGAAAGATTCTGAAACTAATAGGATATGCATTTGAAAGGATAATTATTACAATTACTGAATGTTCTTTTAGGAAGGCCCTCTTATACTCAGTGTTTACATATTGTCTCATTTTCTTTTCATATTTCAATGAAATTAATTAATTCAAGATCCTTTTAATATATAATTACTTCTGATATAAACTATGCGCAACATACTGAAAAAAGTTTCATTTGGTAACATAGCATCCAATTTAACTATGAAAGGCCACTTGGAATACACTGTGATCTCTAGGAAGCAGGAAATATTAAAATAAAATAAACATTTCACTATGGTGGGGCAGAAGAGACTTCCAAAGATGTTTTTAAATTACTCTAGAAATATTAGGGCTGGCAGAAATTCTGGTGACAGTCCTGTTCGACAAACTAATGGAAGAACTTCCTGAAAACTTAGTGCAATATGGACTTAGTGCAAAGACTATCTTTATAAATTGTGCATGACGTTGTGCAAGCAACTGCACAATACCTTGTGCTAGAAGTAGCACACTGATGAATTTTAGTTCTCTTTTCTTAAGCAAGGATCTTGCATTGTCATTAAGAGCCCTTTCCTTAGGATCCACTCTACTGATCAGGACAATATTTGAAATCTTCCATTAGATCAATAGTATTCAAGAGTAGCTATGCTTGGAATGTTTATTAGATATTAAGTTTTCTTAAATGTGAATTTTCATTAAGACAACTTTGAGTAACATTGGCTTTTTTCAGCTGTGGTTCACAGGAGCTGATGTAGAGCTCGGATTTCATTAATGGAACTTTAATCCTATTAGAATTTCATGTGTATCATGTGAAAAACAATATGTATTCATTCTGTTTCTGTTCTATATTATATATTGCATAGGTAGGTAGCCTTAAATATAATACACATCATTTACATGCTAAATCACATTTTATGTTCTGTGTTTGTAAGATGTTATGTTCATATTTGTTTGTCAGATATACATACGGTGGATTTTTGTTTGTGTGCAATGATGAAACCTAACAAGTCTGAATGTTGTCTTGAAGAAATGTGAAGTCTATTGTGCTCCCTGGGCAGAGTCCTCTGCAAAGTGCTGGGAATTTGTGGAAAATGTGTGGGGATTCCTTGGTAGATTATTTAATATCAAAAGGCTTGCTTAAATGAAGCAAGTCTGTAAACCACTGCAGTAGGGAGAAACAATTGCTAAGACTTTCATAACTGGCACTTGAAAAAAGCAACATTAATCTGTTAAAGTTCACTTCTGATGTTGTGCCTTTGTTCCCAGTACTGAAGTGATACACTCCTTTACTATTACTTCTTAATTTTCATTATGCCTCTCATAATGACTACCCAAGATTGTTTCTCCCTCATTTCCCAGTTACATTTCCTAAGTATAATTATCTCCCCACCTCAACCTGGAGGGCTATATCCTACCTTCTGAAGCAAGCAGAAAGCACCAGACTGTCACTAGTTCCACTGATTTTCTTTCCAACAGCAGCCCCTGAACCACAGCACAGAATGTTCTGGAGAGCCCTCCAAGTATTTTGGGGACACAGAGACCCGGGGTGGGGGCTGTAAAAGGCCCCCAGCCTTCTACTCACCATTTTTGGGATGCCAACCGTGGCCAGCGTATGCACTTGAGAATTCATTTTAGAAGGTTGAACACCACAACTGATTTTATCCCTTTTTGAACCCCACATTTCTTCCAATGTTCTCAGGGCAGCACAGGGTTAGCCGCATTCCAATTGTATCATTGCAGCACCCCTGTGAGATAGGATAGGGTGAGAAGTACTGGTGGGGACAGTGCAGGTTTTCTCTTGGGTCTTCACAGTCCATGGCTAATCTTCATCTGCTACAGTGATAGATGTTTCATCATCTTTAATGCAAAGTCCAAATTTGAATCATAATTTATCAAAATGGAAACCTATGAACATTTTCCCCCCTTAACAACTTTGAAAAGGAATTTAGGAATAATCTAACAATAAAAAGGTAGAGGTTTTAAGCATGATTGACTTCCAAATGACCAATCAATCTGTTGAACCAAACAGCTTTCTACTGCAAGTTTGTTATACAAGTTATGTGGCCGGAGGATTGATACGTCCAGCTTATTGATTCAATGGCCTGTGAACGAAGAAAGGATTTGTGAAAGAGATTCAGACATTAAAGTCAATCAGTTGAACCAAAATGCATGTATACGCTTGTGCATACATGCACTCTCTCTCTCTCCCCCTCTCCCTCTCTCTTTCTCATGAAATGGGATTAAATGATAGGTAGGGCAATGCATATATATTTTGTTTAAAAGACTGTTCTGGCTAAACCACTAATGGATTTACTGATATGAATAAGAATGTTTATTGGGCTCATTATTTTCTATCTTGGAAGGACTACAAATGGCAGCCATGGCAAGAAAATACTTTTGGTGTCAAATTCTTCCAGGTGCTGCTTTTTCATTCAAAAAATTAGAGATGATTAAACTGGATTTAAATTACAGGGAGATGGATTTGGTTTATGTAGCTTCACTGTACCCTAGGAGCAACCTTTCATAGCTAAGAAATTCTGGAATTTCCCTCGCTGAGGGATTTTCAAGGAAAGAATGGCATCCATCAGAGCTAGAAAGTCCATCAGATCTTTCCTAACTCTAAGCAATTAGGACATTGCTTTGCAAAGGTAAATTGATGCTGTGCAGGAGCGGGCATGGGACATTTCTGAACTTTTCCATGCTGTTCATGGAAGAGTGTTCATTCTGGCATGCCAGGATGATTTCTTTGTCAATTTCAGCTTAGGTGGGCTCTCCTCTTTGAAGGCTGAAAACTCTTCCGTTCTTGTTCTGGAGCACACAAAACTCCTGGTGTTATTTGGGAGGAGGGGGAATAAATAGCACAATATTGCTCCCCTCTCCTCTTCTCAGCAAAGGCTATTCTCTCCTGAACCTCATCTGTAACCTACTGTAATAAATTTGGATGAAATATCGCACTATGGGTACTCCTACAAAAAACATACTTGCACATACTTAGCTTGATTCAGGAGCACCCACTGAGAGGGGTTGATTAGATATTTGGACCTGAGTCTCCACAGTTAAGTCCTTGTGTGGACTGAAATCTTGCATTCAGTTCACTGGGATTTATAGTTTAGTTGGTAGAGTATGAGTCTGTCAATCTCAGGCTCGTGGGTTTGAACCCCACATTGGGCAAGAGATTCCTGCATTACAGGAGGTTGGGCTAGATTACCAACATAGTCCCTTATAGGTAGTCATAATTCTATGATTCTAAAATATCTAACTTTTTACTGAACCTTCCTAATTTACTTTTCATATTGGTGGAAGAATTCCCATTCACTTTGACATTGCTTTTGCTCAGAGTCTATTTAATATATTTAACATCATATCTTAATTCAGTGCATGCCATATATATTTTTTTGCATTTCATGCCAACTACCAGCCTGCCAATGCCACACATTAATGATTGAGAGGGTGAAAGTGTCTCTTCCTGTAGTTCTGTAAAGGAAATAGGAAAGTCAGACATCTGGATGGTGGCATCTTTGGGAAAAATTAGCAGTAAGCTCTTGCAATTGCCTGTTTGGAAATATTTAGCCAAGAGCCCTAAATGTAATGTTCTTTATGACCTATGAGTTAAAACCTTGCAGAGCAATTCATGTGCAAAAAAAAAAAAAAAAGTTAAATGCCTCATAAAAATGTATTACAGCAGAGATAACCATCTGGTCCAGTATCCTTTCTCCCTTTCCCTATATAAACACTGGATGTAACCACAAAGCCATTTAAATTTACAAATAGAACAATTATACTACTAATAATTTTGCTAGTTTCATTGTAAGACGTGGTTTCTATTTTAGAAATAATTATTCCTGGCCCCAGTAAGCAGCACTGATTCTACTCCCTCCAATATGGGGAACGATCATATTTGTGTTCATTTGGATGGTGCTGTGACACTAATTGGCACAATCCCATCTCCCATACCATCCATAATTTCTGACATGTTCCATTGTAGTAGTAGTAGTAGTAATAATAATAATAATCTATCATTTGTACCCCGCCCATTTGGCTGAGTCTCTCCAACCACTCTGGGCGGCTTCCAACAAAGATTAAAAATACATTAAAATGTCATACATTAAAAACTTCCCTGGACAGGGCTGCCTTCAGATGTCTTCTAAATGCCATCTGATAGGAGGGTGTTCCACAGGGCAGGCGTCACTACCGAGAAGGCCCTCTGCCTGGTTCCCTGTAACTTGGCTTCCGCAGTGAGGGATCCGTCAGAAGGCCCTCGGCGCTGAACCTTAGTGTCCGGGCAGAACGATTAGGGTGGAGACGTTCCTTCAGGTATACTGGGCCGAGGCCATTTAGGACTTTAAAGGTCAACACCAACACTTTGAATTGTGCTTGGAAACATACTGGGAGCCAATGTAAGTCTTTCAGGACTGGTGTTATACGGTCCCCAGTCACCAGTCTAGCTGCTGCATTCTGGATTAGTTGTAGTTTCCAGGTCACCTTCAAAGGTAGCCCCACGTAGAGCGCATTGCAGTAGTCCAAGCAGGAGATAACTAGAGCATGCCCCACTCTGGCGAGACAGTCCGTTGGCAGGTAGGGTCTCAGCCTGCATACCAGATGGAGCTGGTAGACAGCTGCCCTGGATACAAATTTGACCTGCGCCTCCATGGACAGCTGTGAGTCCAAAATGACTCCCAGGCTGTGCACCTGGTCCTTCAGGGGCACAGTTACCCCATTCAGGACCAGGAAGTCCTCCACACCAGCCCGCCCCCTGTCCCCCAAGAACAGTACTTCTGTCTTGTCAGGATTCAACCTCAATCCATTAGCCACCATACATCCTCTAACCGCCTTGTCCATTATTTCAAATACCAAGGGGTTGTTGAGCTCCCTGCAGATGGCTGCACTGGTACAGTGCTAGTCTGCTTTGCCATAATGAATCCTTCTATGGAGAACGAGTCTCCACAAGTCTACTCTAAAACAATTGGCCAGCTCAAATAGCAGCAGTTATGTCATTCTCAGAGGGTAAGCAGTAGTAGTAGTAGTAGTAGTAGTAGTAGTAGAAGAAGAAGAAGAAGAAGAAGAAGAAGAAGAAGAAGAAGAAGTACAAGAAGTGAAACAAGGCATGTAGCTTAGTACTTTGAGGTCTATCAGAAAGGAAGCAAGGAAGTGGAACATCTTTGAAAAAATAGCTGGTTCCTTAAGTTGAAGAAATGAAGCAGTGCCTAAGCTACAAATCTTCTATCTAGTGGTTCGAGAAAAATATAGAATGAAATAAATAGGAGCAGTTAGGAGCACATTTTTCACACTACCCTATACAGAAAAGCAGTCTTAGAAGCAAAAGGAAGCACTTTTCCTACTTCTAATAATGTCCAACCCTCAGGTAGGTTTTCTGTCTACATGAGCCAACATGTTTGGAGATGCAAACATGCATTGAGATGAAAGAAATGTAAGGAGGCGAAGCAACTTGCATAGAGATGTGACAAGAGTAGAAAAAATTAAGGAAACACTCCTCTTGGCTTTTCTGCTCCACATTACCTATCCTAAAGATGATTTCCTCCACTAGGAGAAGTAAAATTTAGCTTTTTCCACATGTTTGCAACATGTAGTTCTATCCTAAGCATCTTAGAAACATACAATGCAGTATTTATTTACTAACTGTGTATGAAATGCTTATGCTTTGATGGGGGTTGTAAATATTTTAGCACAAGATGAGATTTCCCCCCCTCCCCTTCAAATCAATGACAAAACATTCATCTGAACAAGGCTGGATTTAGATACTGTAATAAAATGTTCCCACACCAAAGGCCTCCTTCAATTCATCAATTGTAATATTCCCCTGAGAATTGGTTATATTGACAAGATGGGGTTTTTTATTTCATCTATTTTTCTTACCTTCCAAAGTAAAACTCTCGCACCCTCTTCACAGAAATGTTAGACGAAATAGGGTTATAATTTATACCAGCTAATTTGTTTTTAAATTTCCCTCAGGCACAGCAGCTTACAGACTTGGAACAAAAACTAGCAATTGCAAAAGAAGAATTGGAGAAAGCAGCTCTTGACAAAGTAAGAACTCTTCTGAGCACATCTTTCAGCTCTATTAATAGACAGTGATTGCAGTCTAATATGACAATGTAGGATCTTATTCTTGTAAAAATGTAGACATATATTTGATTGTATGCATAATGAGTATTCCCCCTGGAGAGGAGGGAAGTTCTTGCAGTATGACAGTCTAAGTAGAGGCATTTGTTCATTGAAGATGATGAAGAAGAGCCATCTCTCTTTCCTCTCACAACATGCTCGGTAAGGGGCAAGAGAATCATTATGAGTTTTACAGCTTCAAATATCCAAATACAGCTGGGACCCAAAAGATGTGATGTTGTAAGAACTATAGCACAGAGCATCATTACAGAGAGAAAATGTGTGTTGTGTGAAAATTTTCTTGAGACAGGAATATGTTGTAAAATATAAAGCAATCTCATCTAGCTAGGTGGCTACTATGCCTGGGCTGGTGTCAGCATAATGTGAGGCGATTCTTTGTTCCACCAGCAGAGGCAACACCATAATGAAATCCCCAGAAACACCAGCAAACGTGCCAATAGTCACTGGTGGATGTGTCTTGTTGATAATGCTTTCACATGCAGGGAAGGCACCAATAATCCAGTGCACATGTCACATAGTCGGTGTCCTCTCCAGTACCTAGTACTTCCCACACAGTCACTTCTCAGATATTAGCACAAATGTCCTGGTGCCCAGGTGAGGAAAACAAACTTTTTTTGCAAGAGGCAGACTACATATCCAAGGAAAGGGTGAAAACCAGAAAAAAATGCTCACGTGGATCAGTACCAAAATCCATCTGGTAGTCCAGTTGGAATGAACACTGTAATGGGAGACAGAAGATAGGGGCTTGAGTCTTTCCATGCGGGGCTTGTTTATACTCCTTACTCCCACATCACCGCCACAACATCCTGAGGGTTGTTGTACAAGCAGCAGTGAGGAAAGGTGTAGGGTTAGCAGTGCGTTGGATTATTGGAGCCTCTCATGTTCCCCTTAGAAGCATAGTGTTCCCTGATAATGTCAGAAATCCAATGCACAGCATCCGTTATATGTGGCCATATAACAACTGCTTTATCAAATCTAACACAGAAGAGCCACCACCTTCCAAGGCATTCTGGACCAGTTCATACCACCTGGAAACTGTGTTTTTTTATGGCCAAAGCTCAGTTGCTGACCCAAGGGTGGAAGAATCACAAGGGCAGGGAATCCACTGCCATCCTGTCCTCTTTCCAGTGTGTGAAACACAGATAGCTGAGGTGAGAAACAAGCTAGGAGTTCCCAAACAGAAATGCCTCTTTCCTATGGAAAAAAAAATGGAATAGTACACTTAGCCATTGTGTCACATGCCTGGTTCCTATTTTCATTTGTGTGCTCGGTCATACGTTGGTTTTCATTCAGGTTTTTTTAGTTGCTGAAAATTGTAAAGAGTAAAATATGATCCTCTGTAATCTCTTGTTAAGATCGAATGACATTTCCCCCCTCAGGAGTCACAGCTGAAGGCTCTGAAGGAGACCGTACAACTCTGCCTGTCTTCAGTTTTGCACAATCAGCCTCCCACTACAAATATAATCCCTTCAAGACCGACTGAGAGACAGACATCCCCAGTTACAAATGGTTCAAAAATTCCATTTCAAGTGACAAGCACCAAGGTATCTTTTTTCTTCTTTTTTAAAAATGAGAGTGTGTCCTGAAAGTCCATCAAACTGGAACTAAGAAGGATTTTAAATTCATTGAAAGATTAGGATGAATTTTGAAGGTAATGCTAAGCCCATCTTTGCTGTCACTGAAGTTACTTTTTACTATTTTTCTTGTTGCTGAAGAAGATTTGGGATATTTGCTCTTATAGAAGCCTCATCTGCATAGTTAACTGTTATAGTATATAATCTCTCCTATTTGGTATGCAGTTTATTGATACTGCCTGTAATTAATATACCGTTCAACAGAGTTTACTGATATAATTCCTATTCCTGCAAAGGCCTGTTGCCACTAATTGCAGCTGAAAGCAATGAGACAAATTGGCCATGACTGAAATTTTATCCCATTGCATTCTTAGGACTTGGTTATTACTGAAATGCAGTAATGCAAAGCATAATTTGAATCAAGCAGCAGTGCAGAAGACTTGCAATAATTTTAAATGCTTCACTAATCCAGTAACATATAGTAGCAACCATTGGTGCCTTAGTGGTGATGGTGTAATAGCAGCTGCATATAATCCCCAAACATACCAGCAATTGTCATCACTGTGTCAGTAATCCTCCGTTGTAGCCCTACTAAATAAATAACTTTAAGATTTTTTTCATGGAGTATAGAAAAGTCCCACTTATTTTCTCAAGTTGATTATGCACATGTATACCCTTACAACTCCAGGCTGGACAGTCAGGGAATTTCATGGTGTTGTACACCCACCCACCTACCCCTTTGCTTACTAACTTGGGTCATTCAGATTTCATTGTAGGGATGTGCAAATATGTACACTCCATTGTTTTAAGTGAACATATGAGTGGGGAAAAGATCATGTCCACTAGTCACATTCGCAGGGCTGGTGTAACTGAATCAGGTACAGTGGTACCTTGGTTTACCACCATAATCCATTCTGGAGGTCCGTTTGTAAACCAAAACAGGTTGTAAACCAAGGTGCGCTTTCGCCAATGGGGCCTCAAAAAAAAATTGTTTGTAATCCAAAAAAGAAAGAAAGAAAGAAAGAAAGAAAGAAAGAAAGAAAGAAAGAAAAGGGTTGTAATCCAAGAAAAGGTTGCAAACCGGGACACACACTTCCGGGTTTGACGTGTTTGTAATCCAAAACGTATGCAAACCAAGACGTGTGCATACCAAGGTACCATTGTAATTTCTAATGGCTGAGAAATGATCCTTGTCAATTCAGGACAGCCCTAGCTCTGATGCACTGACTGGATACTATGGGGCCTGAACATTCGGCATTTGTGGAAAAGTAGCTTACACACATGAGACTCCTCCATGCAGGCAAGAACCTGCTCAGATGGAGAAGCTCCATGAGTGCATATCATTACATGTGTTTCCTCCTTTACAATAATGCTGAGTGGTGTAGCCAGCAGCTCACATGGCCAGTGATCCTTCTTCCTCTTCCTGCTTTTACTGTGCATGTTATCAGAGCTGAAGACCCCTTTTGTTTCTCAGTGGAATCATGGACATGGACAGCAGGTGACACTCTGCTATTAATACTTATTTCGGGATGAGAACAAGGTAATCCAAAGGCACCTCATTAAAAGCATAAGAGCTGCTAGTCCAGCATCATGACTCCGAAACGTTGCTCCCCTTGGAATTCCTCAGGTGTCTTACCAAAGGAGGGGCTCCTAAATTTACTTTAAATTTCTTCTTAGCAACGTTTTCTGGTCACAGCCTTGTAGAGCCACACTCCAGGGTTAGCAATCACTAACAGGTGGGTTTTAATATACTCAACATGTTTACTTAACATCATTCACCAAAAAATATTATCTCTTCCAGAGATATTGCTCATACTGGTACATGCCATGAATGTGTCTGAGGGAAAATAATGGGTCATAATCCTGCTCTTCTACTCATGGACACCTCATTATTGTAAATCTGTACATTATCCATGATTACAAAACCCTTGAAAACTCGCTACTGTGAAATAGGTTGTCAGGGAATCGTGGTTTGAGCCAGAATTATACCTTCTGCAACGGAATTATATCACAGAACACTTTCATGATGACAGGCATTGTTATGTATGTAGTCCTTGACTTTGTCTTCCTATTAAAAGCTAACTAGCCCTAGCTGTAATTGCGTGAGCTTTTCCTTTCCATCAGTGTATATGACTCAGGTGTTGTTTTTTTAATGCGTACATGTGCTTTTTTAAAAAGTGACACAGAATTCAGAGTCTCAGTGCTCATGAATCCTGTCACTTTTGATAAGAAGCAGCTTAACCTTCAGTGTATGTCTTGCCTTGTAAATATCATAACTTCAAGGGATTATCCATCCAGTTACCAAATCATGGGCTTTTCTCGGTGTCAAATTTACATATCATTTATAGGTTGAAATTCATATTACATTGACAATATCTGTCTTGGGCAATGCTGTAGGAGTCAGTGTGTGTTTCTCTTAGAAAGTATGTATAAGGAGATAAGAGATTTTTGGCAATGGGTGACAGCCATCCTATCTCTGTGTCCTTTGGTTCCCAGGCATGCTTACTAATGGCAGGTCCATTGTTGAGAAGGAGGGGGCACAGTCTCTTACTAGTTTCTTTGTGCCACAAATAAATATAAAATCCTGTTGTCCCCGTAGTTTCATAGAGCCCACTCTCCAGCAAGTGGCATGCCTTATGTATGTGTGCATAGGACTGCAGCCTTAAGGCCGAATGAGATGTTTGCTCAGTGTGCAGCTATGTATTGTCTTTAATTAATTACTGGCCTAGCCATGGAGTTGATGCTTACTGGGAAGACGGCACATGAGGGATTTCTCTTCACTATCCCACTGCAAATAGATTGCCGTACCCCCAATCCACAAAACTAGACACCCTGAAAAATGCCCCTGTTTGTGCCACTGAGGGGAATTTGCACTGTGTGTGTGTGTGTAAAGAGAAGGCTCCCTTCCACACACCCTACCCCAACAAGTTAAAACAATGGTACTACTTCATGTTTGTCACCCACTATTTCCTCCACCCTCTAGCAAAAGGAGAGTTGTTCTCCTTTTACATAGGACTCTCTTACCGAAGGCTCACCCAATGCAATATGGGTCCTATAATAATATACTTTATCTGAATTGACATTAGCAGAGAATTTTTTAAAATGTTTAACAAACTCAGGACAAAATGTATGAACTATGATCTCAGAAAGAATATGAACTATTTTAGCTGGCAAGTTTCTTTTCTTTTTTTCTGTTTCTTTTTTTGCAATAATATATTACTCTCCAGTCACAACTCCATTACAATTCTACATACCTGCATTGTTCTCTGGAGTCTAGATAAAGTATAAGGATTAGAGTCACATCCTTTGTTCCAACCACTTTTGCCTCTGGCCCCTGCCCATCACTTGGCAGTCGGCTCCCATAAACTTGTCTATAAGGGTATGTCACCCTCAGGCTGAAACAGGCAAAAGGCTGAAAAGTGCTCATTTGAGTCACTAAATTTTTCTGATCCATCAATTCCTTTTGAGGCTACAAATTATGAAGGGGCAGGGAATGCTGTTCAGCATATCTGACCCAGGTGCAAAAGCTTCAACACACACACACACACACACACACACACACAGAGAGAGAGAGAGAGAGAGAGAGAGAGATCCCTTGCCTAGAACTTGTCATTTCTTGTGCCAGTATGGATCCTATTGGAACTGTAAACTCCCCGCAAAAAGGACCTTTGAGAAGACATCAGAATGTAGACAGAACTTTAGATCAATCACTCTTGTACAGACTCTGTAGAAATGAAAGTAATTAGCACAACAGTAGTCAAAATCCATTGAAAACAAAACGTAGTCCCCATCAATATTATTGTTGTTGTCACCCATCTGTCTTGAGAGACAACAGGGTGACATCAAACTGCTGGAGACCTGTAACTGCTGCATCCTGTGTTGGTGTTGTTGCATCAGCAATACTGAAGTTACCTCCCCAGGGCTGCCCATATGACAAGACCCCCCTCTCGGCCTCACTGATGTGGTCCAAAGGAAAGCAGAACGATAAGTTTGGCACCAGCTTGGCTGCAGGAGTTGCTGGAAGGAAGCGGTACAGGATGTTATCCAAGTGTCTCACAGACTCCACTCTGGATTTGTGTAGGGTTTACTCCTTAGCCCTTTCTTCTCCTGAAGATGTTCCACAAGGCAGCAGAGGTTTAGGATCAGAGTTTCCTTCTCCAGCAATATAGGTTCATGGTTATCTATGTGGTTCTAGCCACTGATCTATAAGTTAAGAGGGCCAGCCCTCTATGGGTGTGTCTTTTGGATCCAAATCACCACTTCTTGAAACAAGTGATCAACAGAGCTGGCATTACTAGGAAGATCCAGGCAATAATTATTTCCCTTTGAGGGGAGGCCAAGAAGTGTTCCTAAATTAGAATCATTTTTTTTTAAAAAAAAAGAAATCACTTTGGTTGCTAAAATTGGAACCAATGCTGATCATTTCATTTATCATAATATCCCAATTTAAATTCATGGTTTGACCTTTTTGCACAAAGCATTCTTCTCCGAAGAGCATATAAGACAATATAAATTTAATTACGTGGTGGGTTCTTTTTTCGTTTCCAATACGAGAGAGATATGAAGCTTTCCTAATGCGTATAGGTTGGGGTTTTTTTTTACCTCCATGTGACCTCTCTTATCAAAACATGCCAAAGTCCCTCATTTCTAAAGAAGATATTTCTCTTAGGCAAGAACTTCAAGCTGTTGCTATGACACCCTGTCAGCAAGAACCCAGAAATATATTGTTTATTACAGGCCTGTTTCTTATGCCTAATATCTGTGTCATTCATGAGGACACATTGCTTTGTAAGATTAATTTTATCCTTAGAAGGAAAACATTATGTGCCTCATGTTGCAGAATGTGAACTTTCAGCAGGCTTTTAGCAGAACGCTTGGCATTCATTTTTAAACTTTGGGCATCATTTTGCAGCTGCTAAGACCCCAACACCCTGGTGGTACCCACGCCTGATGCCTGTCTGGTGCTCTTCTTTGTGGGGTGGGGTGATTTACCCCATCTTCTTGTCAGGAGTTCAGCCTACACTTGAGCAGGACCCTGGTAGAGACACATGCTCGACTGGCATGTTCCCTCCCTCCTGGTCGATCGTTTGGGAGCTTCAAGAGCTTTCTTCTGCCCAAACATCACAGTGACCAATGCCAACAGACACCGGCACACTTAGGGATCCTCAGAGTGTTCGCAGTTTGTGTAACAGACCTCAGCAACTCAGCATTTTGGCTAATCTACTTTATTTACATATAAACACACACGGAGCACTGCAACATGGCTCCCTCTCTCTCCAGCATCAGACAGCAAAGAGAAAAAGAACAAAGGACAATAGTCCCACTTCACGGAACACAGTAACACAAACATCCTGTCTCCGTCACTTCCCACTCTGTGGAGTCAAAACATACACCGTCATGTGATAGACAACAATCCCACGACTGAAATCATGGAGCAGGAATTCTAACACTTCTGAGTGTACAAAATGCCATTTTAATTTCCCACAATGAAAAGGGGGAAGGACCATAGTTTTAATGATATAACATCTGTTTTACATGCAGAAGGTCCCTGGTTCAATCTCGAAATCTCCAGGAAGGGCTGGAAAGGTCTCTTGTCTGAAAAGCCTAGAAGCCACTGTAGTATAGACCAGGGGTGGGCAACCCATGGACCAGATTTGGACCTGCATTGGTCCCAGTTTGGCCCATGAGGGCTCCCCCCTGCCAAACCTGGGTTTCAGAATATGTTCATTCTGATGCTAAAGTAATGTGTACTTTTTGCCCTAGATAGGGAGTGAAAAATAAACTGAGTATCACAGAATCATAGAATTTTAGCGCTGGGAGGGACCGAGGGTCACCTAATGCAACCAGTTTAAAATATGCTTTCCACTATTACAATCACATCTGCAAGATTTGCTGAATCCAAAAGGGAGTTGAGTGCATAGATCTAATGTACTAAACTGAGTCTGCTTCATTGATTTGCACAAATTCTAGATTCAATTAACAACAACAACAACAACAACAACAACAACAACAACAACAAATCCATTCACTTACCTGACATTTGTGATGAATACAAAACAGCACCAGGTATATATTTAAGCTGTAGCATAAAGATCAAATATTTTTTTGGGAAAGGAATTGTTTTCTATAAAGTCAAATAAATGATATTTTATTATTATTTAAAATGTTTATAACCCATCTTTCACTCATTAGATATTAAGAGCCACTCCAAGCCCCACATGTCTGAGTGCCCCACACAATGAGGGGGGCCTGGGCCCCCTCTCCCAAAATACTAAGGGGGCCCCAAACAGCTTATCCCCCCATGAACCAGCGCCCCTAGATAAAACCATGGCTAATGCCAAGCCTTCCTGAATGTTAACCACATGAAGGCATATGTTGGGATCATACAAATGGTTTATTATTATTATTATTATTATTATTATTATTATTAGCCTTCTCTATTGCTGCAAGGGAAGTATGAATAGTTTGTAAATTACAAAGCTTAATGCAACTGCCAGCAAACTCCACAAGGAATTAAATGTTATTAAGCATTCATTAATGATTTATATAATGAGTATTAATGTGGTATCTCTATAAGATGCATGTATTATTAATCCAGTATTATAAAGTTGTGTTCTAACGTAAAGAGAAATTAAAGTAGGAAAGGTGGCTCGTGATGAATTACTCCTCTTTTGTCTGGCGCTTGATTAAGATACCATCTAGAAAACATTCACTAGAAAAGAGCATTAATTTTCAGCAATGAATCAGGCAGATTGACCTTTATGATTCAGCCACAGATTGTACGTCTAATCATTTAAACTGAAACGTGTTGAATCATTGACCATAAAAATGTGGAGAAAGTGGGCTATCAACAATGCAGGAATTCAATTTATTTTGTCCTGAATGATTTAAGAAACAATCTACGGATATAAGCTGAAATCCTGACAATTCCCATTGGAACTTATTCTTGATTTTCCTATTTGAAAACCTTAGCAGACACCTGAACCAGTTTGACCTTCAGTGGACAGCTAATGTAATAAGTCTCATCTCATTGTCTTTAAAAGCTGGTCTAGAAAAAGGCTTATGGAAAAGCATAGGGGAAGGGAAATCCAATTTCCTGGTGGTTTAAAGAGATGATTTCCCTTTAACCATTCATTAACCATGTTTGAAAATTGAGCAGTGAATATTTATCATCCTGAGTGACTAGATACTTATGTGCACACTGTACATAAAATAGTAAATGGGTAGCCCTTGTTAAACATAATACAATATTTTGGCTCTATTTACTTAAAAAATCATTCTTTGCATGATTATATGGCACCTGCATACAGCCGAATAACTATAGGGCTCAGTGAGCCCTAATTTCATGGGCTCACTGTGGATTGATTTGCATGGTCATATGATTTAAACAGTGATAAAGCACTTCATCAGTTGATAGTCTTTCACAGAAAATATGTTTTACTGGAGGCAATCAAAGAGCACAAGTGATGGCATTCATCATCCTGTGAATGAATGGTTACCTAGGCAATTATTTATATTTATCCTGAAATAAACAGAGGGGACTTACGCAAGGTTTAGCTGGCTGGACAGCTGTGGGATGGTAAGTCAATGATGAAGGGTGCCTAGTTAGCTTTCCATTTCAAATGGGAAATGGACAAGATGCTGCCCCAGGATACTTAACGGCTTGCAAATCTAAATCAAGTGATATGTTTTGACTTCCCAAAACATTTTACAAACATGCTTTATAAGCCCTCCTCATAGCACTTAATGTGCAAGAGCTGCTATATATTCTTATGTGTTTGGGGGTGCCTGGGCCCCCTTCTAATTCCTGGAATAGGCAGGCCAGCCTGGTAATGGCCCACTGTGCCAAATAGCAAATGGGTGCGGCCCCTCCTTCAACTCGTAGATAGAAGGGCAAAGCCTGAGTTTTTAAGACAGAGCTTGCTGTGATGTAAGCTAAGAGCTGGGTGCAAAAGCTGCACGCTGGAAAGGCAGAGAGAGAGCCAGGCCTGATTTCTGCAGGAATCTATGGCTGTGGCAGGACTTTATTGGGGTATGAATGCTGTGGAACCGCCCCCCCCCCCCATCGTAGCCACAGGTTGCATATATGTGTGAATAAACCATATCTCATAAAGACACCACAGTCTCCGCTGTTCCTCATTCCCAGAGGAAACACGAACCCTGGGTAAGTGCCTGGAACCCCTGGAATCTTGCACTACTCAGAGATTTTGGTAGCATGCAACAATTTAAACACATACACACACAAATGTAACACATGCTCTCTCTTTTCTATTTAAGGAAAGTTGTGCCCTCATTATCTGTATATTTTTTATTATTTCTGTTCACTGTGACCCTACCCATCCCTTCAAGAAGTCCCGGATATCCTTGTGATCTGTTTCTGTTTGTTCCTCGTCAGTCCCTCTCACCCACAGGTCCTACCTCTGCTCTGATACATTCTAACCTACTTGTGTTTATTTTCTTTGTCGACTATAATTGCCTTTGGGGCCCTGTGTGATAGTCTGTGTGACTGATGCTTTACATAGAACATTGTGCACAAAGAACTGCTCACTAGCCTGTGACTAATTGCTTTTTTATTATCATGACTGCTTCCAAAGGAAAACAAAATAGTTCAGATTCTCCAATTTCCCTAGTTTCTTTCTCTCTCTCTCTCTCTCTCTCTCTCTCTCTCTCTCTCTCTCTCTCTTTCTTCTTCTATACAGGAAAACTGGGCCAGGGACACTGGGTGAATGCACTTCCTTGAACCATTTGAGTACATTTTGTTAATCTTAATCCTTGTGCTATGGTAGCAACATGGTAATATAGTTAGATTTGTAGATACCTTCCCTGTTCTGCCTTATGGACCTCAGGCCCAGGGTATGGTGTGGTACTGCTGTTGAACCAAAGCAAGATGTGGCGCACATTATGCTGGTGTGCACATACACATCATGTCAAGGATAGCAGAGCCAGGGATTATTTAAGATCGCTCTTCTCCCTTCTAAGTATTAGTTTTGTTGTTCCTCCTCTGAAGTCCAAATGCACAAATGCTTATTTGTCTCTTGGGCCCAAACAACATGCTATCAATATTATGTGGCTGCCACCACTAACCTGAAACACTTCCCATGTCTCCCTTACTTCCCTCCAGTAACATTTGGTTGAATAAAATGTGTGAATGATAATATGATGTTTACTCAGCATTTTCCTGCCCACCCAAAGATGAAAGCTAGGAAAATGGAGCGGGGATAGAGGAATGCTGTGCAGTGATGACATGTCATTCTTCTTAAATTAACATTACCAAGGAGCAAATGCAAATTATTATCTGTTCCTGGAGATAAGATGCATAGGCAGCTGAAATGTGGAAGTGGGCCTAAGGATTCCAATTCTTCCCTGGGAAATGAATGTGTATTAACTTTCAGGTGTAACATTTGCATGTCTTCCTAGGAATCAATGTGGGGAAAATAAACAGTCAACACTCAGCACTGAAAAACTGATATCAACACATTGTGGAAAACCCATGTGCTATTACCTTTAGTTTAAGAGTAGAAGAAGCAGTAACTTTCCAAATGTTGTTGGAATTCAGGTCCCAACATCCCTGACCATTGGCCATACTGGATGGGGCTGCTGGAAGTTGTAGCTCAACAACATCTAGAGTGCCACAGGTTCCCCAACCCTGCTTTAAGCTTTCCTTTGTATAGCTGGAGTTTGTGTGTTCCCTTTACGCAAGTTATCTTTGTTAAATTGGAAGTGAGGTGAGATGACTTGTATAATCGCTCCGTGCCATCTCTAGTCATGATAGCTTCTGAACAGCATTGATTTTTTTTAAATGCCAGTTTATGACATACTGTATGCAGTTGGCATTTTGTAGTCACAGCAAAAACAACATTTCTGTTTTCAAAAATATGTTTTAGAAATGTAATTCCCTATTCATTTTCTCAGTCAAGAATTCCTTCCTGTTTAGGCATGATGATTCTTCTCCTCCACCCCCACCCCCCACACTTTTTGCCATGTTTGACTGCTTTTTACCCTGCCTAACTGTTATTGGTGTATCTGAGCATATATGAGAGAAGAGCAAGGGTTAGATTCTGAAGTGTCAGCAGAAACATGAACATTGTGGAGTAATTTGCAAAGCCTCTGTGATAAATACACTCATAAATCTGCATCTGTACATGGTCTGTACTCTCTAGTGGCTTTCACACTAAAAGTACAATAAGAATCTAATTAAAATAGTTAAATGGCTATTATTCAACAGAAATAATTTTGCTAAACAGAATACTAAACAAAGACAGGAGAAATATCACAGAAAGATAAAACGATGCCTTTTCCACACTGTTTCATAAAACATCAAGACTGAGATCTAAATAGCATCTTTAGACACTGTGCCTTGGGTATCAGTCCACATCCACAGTGCATCTAACATATCCTGTTCGGTTCTATGGACTTCAGTGCATCTTAACTTTCTCAAGTACAAGACAGTACATTGCACTATTACTCTTTGAAGAAAATTAGCTGAGCACATTCAGTAATGTCCATTCCTTGGTATTACTTTGCCATGTGAAGGTCTAATGTAAACCAACTTGGTTGTGAGTGCTGCCTAGCCAGCTAATATGATATACAGAGGGAATTTAGCTCCAGACAACACATATTTGACTGTCTCCTTCTCCTGGGAAGTGCCTTTTCTCTCTCAGGAGTCACTTCCTAATATGAAAATAATGAGAAGTATAGGAATTTGTGGCTGTGAAGAACAACAAGGAAGAGAGGAAACAAAGATGAGTAAAGAGCTACAGGGGGATTCAAACTGCCGACCTTCTGATCGGCAAGTCCTAGGCTCTGTGGTTTAACCCACAGCGCCACCCGCGTCCCTTAGTCAAGTCCTAACTCCACCCCCAGGTAACTCACAGGCTTGTCAAGAGGGTTTTTCTTGAAGTCTTCCCTTTGTTCAGGGTTCACCTTTCTTAGTTAGTTACCTTTCAGCTTTACTGGGGTCTTCACCAGAAGTCCGCACCTTCTGCCACCATGGCCTTAGCTGTCTCAAAGGCTGCTGTAGTTTACACTCCCTTTTTTGCAAGCCTCCTTAGCTTCTGCCTTAAGAAATATCAGCTTCAGTTTTCTTCATCTCCCAGCTGCCTTTCTCTCTAGCTTTCCTTGAACCTTTCCGAAGTCCTTTTCTGAACCTATTCACAGTTCGCCAAAGACACACAACTGACCTCCAAACAGTACTGAATTTGGCCTTATATTCCTTTCAGCCGGGACTCTCAATCTCATCAATTCATTTCTGATGGAATTCCAAACTCTCATTAGCCTATAACTATGTACTAATGGATTTGAATGGATTGCCCACCAAATGCCCAAACATTAAATATAAATTGGATGCTACTGTTCTGTATATGGCAGCCAAAAGCCAGAATGCCATCTCAGCAACAGGGAAGAAGTGCAACAATTTAACTGTCACTTGACCCATCGCAAGCAGACCTTTGTATCTTCCCTCTGGTTCTAGTTAGGGATAACAAACAAGGTTTTTTTTTGTAAATGTAATGGGATGTGAGTTTTTTCTTTTGCTGCCTAGCTCAGTTGCTAGAGTGTGAGTCTAGGTTCCTGCACTGCAGGTTTGAACTAGATGAGCCTCATGGTCCCTTCCAACTCTATGATTCTAAAATGGAATGGAATGTGAGTTTCATCCTATTTTGCCTTTGCCATATTCCTGTTCCTATTCCCATATATGTGCCATATTGTAGCTTTGTGACATGACTACCTACTGAAGTCAACCTATAATCATGATGCAACTTGACAGCACAAGTTGGCACAGCAGTCTTTACTCCAAATTTGCTGTTACAGGAGATCATAAGGACAAGGCACAAATAGCATGCATATTTCTTGGACATCTTCTCTGACCACGAAAACTGCAGGAAAATGGAATAAGACTTTCTTCAGGAGAAGGCGAATGCAGACTTTTTAAAAAACAAAACCACAACAAGAAGGTGTGCAGTTAAGCAGCGAAGCTCCATGGAACTTCATTAGCATCTTCCCATTTAGTATTTCGCCCTGAAGGGAAAAACATCCCTCTCTTATGTGAAAGTGAAATGAAGCACTGAAAATGTATCATCTGAAGTTTACCCTAATTTTAGTACCATCACGTAAGGGGCAATGCAACCATACTAAAGCTTTTGCCACTTTATATTCCTTGCAAATACTCTCTCTCTGTTAATGGCAAAATGATTATGTATATATGTGTGCATGTGTGTGTATATATCACAGATACATAAAAGCAGGTTTTTGTTTGATCTGAGGTACAAAGCAAGGTTACAATTTATTAAGCAACTGAGCACGGAGAAATGATGTTTAAGGAGGCCAGTGAGGTTGTTAAAACTGTTAGAGGGTTACTCGTTTTTAAATCCATGTAACCCCCCCAAAAAAAACCAACAAACAAGAAAAACCCCTTAAATTATTATATTGTGACTGGGAATTTTCAGGGAACACTATGCTTTCAGATTGTAAGAAAAAAGTCCCCTGGACATGTGAAAGTACATGGAGATTTCCACTTTTCTCTCTAGGACCTAAGCTTACTGTTGCTCTTACCACAAGCCAGGGCCAAACCAGACATGCACTTAATATGTAGCAGGCAGCTATGTATTTCCTTAACTAATTACTAGTGCTGTGCCAAAATCTCTCCTTCACTTTTCATCCTCGGCAAAATGTTTCCATTGTTGAGCCTCATTGTCAGGGGACTGAGAATTTCTATTGGGATTTCGATAGCATTTTGATCAGTGCAGGATTTTGAGCTTACAATAGGAGGTGGCCTCAGGAGATATACAGTAGAGGTGATATACAGACTTTGGTCTTTCAAGTTTCAGCGGTGTGAGGCCAAAGTTGGGCACCTCTTGGCTTCCATTCTGTGCCTGCATTACATCATAGCAGTGCCCCGCTTGGCTCAGCACCCAGTGAGAGTAAACAGGTCACGCTGCCTGGAATCTGCCTCTGCCTTCAAGAATAGATCTGAGGATGGCACAGGAAAATCCCATTATTTTAGTGCTAATCCTTGTGCTAGCACAACTATTGAGTTGAACACTGCCCTCTGTTTTCATCTCATATAGCCCCACTTTTTCATCTCATATAGTTTACAAAACAGATTCTACACATATGTTGTCAAATGCTGCTGATGCTGTGTGGGAAGCATAGAAATCTTTGCAATGTAAAGAGAAATGAGTGCTTCTAAGTCCCCAGAGCTCCCTTTGTGAAACTGACAAAAAGCTTCCCATAACACTTGATATTTTCCCCCATTAATATCAGCTGCTTTCAACCCATCAGACATCAGTGGAATGGATATTGTGTCTTTTCTGGAAGGATAGTACATACCACTCTGAAATATAGTCCTTTAAAACATAGATATTGGAGCATGTAGTGTGTCACACTACATTACCCCTTTTCTACATTTTTTGTAATATGGAAGAGTCACAAAGCAAAGTACTCTGGGTGGTCCTTTTTGTTGTTGCTGCTGCTGCTCTGGATTTTTTCCGTCATACTGTGATTTCAAGAGACAATTTACAAAGCCCCGAAAATCTGATTAAAATGGAAAGAGGGCAAATATTTAATGGCACAAATGTCAGTAGGGTAATAGGAAGTTTCTTAGCTGTATAATAAATCATCAGGCTGGCTGGCATTTTAGGTGACAAATCTGATCAGATTTATAGGCAGAGTGAAAAACATTACAGAAAAGCCTTTTGGTAATTCCTCTGCTCTATTTTACTTTTCCTATCTATATTTTTTCTGGCTTGAGGATATTGCTCGGATTTCATCTTCGCTAGTGGCAATGACAGTATTTTAATTCACCTACATTGCATACAGCATTTGGGCAAGAATCTGTTTTTTAATGGAACCTGGGATCTTCTGTATGCTATGCAATTGCTCTTCCATTGAGGTATGGCCTACCCTCAAATGGGTTTACGGTGTGAATATTCATGCAACACATGCGTGATCTACGCACAGGGGTTGCTTACTGGAGTTTTCTTGTAGTAGGGTAGCATGAAGAGTTGGAATTATTTGACAGAGTGTACCTTTTGCTAATGGGCAGAGTTAGTTTGCATCACGGCACTCCATTTAAGAGGGACTCATCATTCCAAGCATGGGAACTAGATACTGGATTGACCCAGCATAATACAGTGGATAAAGTGCTAGTTTAGGAAGATCAGACCTTGGACCAGGAATCATCTTCTCTCGTCCCTTTGTAACTTACAGTGTTACTGTGGGAATAAAATGGACAACAATGACATGTACACCACCCTAAGATGGATAGAATAAAAATGTAAATGACAATTACAACAAGCAGTGTGTCTTGGCTTGACCACTGCTGATTCTAGAATGGAACGGTGATGAGTGCAGGATAACAGCATCTGGAAAGGAGTAGCAGCATCTGAGGATTCTAGAAGCAAAAACAGAAAGGACTATGTGAGCCAAGAAAGCAGGGGGGGGGGGGAATGAATTTTCAAATGCCTGAATCAAAAATACAATTTTCTTTCTTCAGGGCCAATCTGAATAAGTAAGCTTCTTCATCATTATAAACTTGACGTGGTGGGCCAGAGAGAACTGCATCACAAAACCCAGAGATGTGCACATTTCCAAGGAGAACTGTGTCTTGGTCTGCATATTGATTTGGGAATTTGTGTAGGTTCATACTAAAAAATGACCAAAACAAATCTCCCCCATTGCTGCACGACAGTGCCTCTTCTTGAAATAAATCTACAGAAGCATCACTGCTTTCCAGGAGAGCCTGGGCATGATTTTCTCATGAGTCTGTGGCTTTTTTGGGATCTTCTGAACAGGAGCCTCTTCATGTCTGGCTCTGCACTGTGACCCCAGCACCATCTGATGTTTGGAACACTCACCAAGGGAGTGCAGCCTGAGTTTGCAGCCTGGATGAAGCTAGCATATTTCAGAGTCAACCAGCCCACCCTTCTCTTTGCATTGTATCATCACAGATGGTTCTGTCCTTAGGAAAGTGCTTGAATCATTAGCTAAATTGGCTTTAAAGGAGCACAATTACATGACAGAAGAACATTTGCCTCCCCTTCAAAATCCAGCAGGGATAAAAATCAAGATGCATAGCAAAGCAAATGCAAGTTAATGAGACTTGCTTTCTTCTTAGGTTATCAATGAACTTGTTAACCTTGCTCCTTCCGACCCATGGGTTTTGCATACTAAGATTGCTGTGAGAATGAGAGAGAAGCTGCGTTTGTGTTTCCTTTCTTCCGCTGAATATTATGTCCCTGTTATATTTCAGCCAAAAAGTTAAGAAGTGACAGAAGCTGCAGGCAGGTGTGGGAACACCCACCCAGTTACAGTAAAAAATCCCCACGGATAATCACATGAAGCAATTACTTTACCATTGTCACTGTCTTCTCAACATATTGCTGTTGGTTGCTGGCAATTTCTGTGTTCAGAGGAGGTGGTGTATATCATCAGGAGCGGCATACCCCCTTGAGCTTGGGAGCTGGCTTTTGTAAATGTTTGCATTTATCTTTCAACTGTTCTCCCTTTTATGTCAGCATCATGTGTTCTCCCAAGTATATCTTCATATGTCGATACAGAAAGATTGAGTGTCAATAACTGCACACGTAGAAGGGCTTTGAGTATGTCCTTTCAGCTCCCCTTGAAATGATGTTCTTTAAACGGCAACAAAATCTGAAAACAATGAGCTAACACTCTACAGGTAATAAATGAGAAATTATGTAGATTCGTAGTGCTGAACGTTGCATTTTCCATTGGATTAGCATAAAATTACAGGCACAGGTGTTTCTGTAATTGGGAGCCATTTGGAGAATTCACTATGTTCAATGACCCTCTGCTGGGTTGTTTGCCCAGTTGTGATGGAGGTAATGTGTTAATAGTGTAGTTTCTGTCATGTAAAATAATGCAGTAATGTTGTCTGGAATTCAGGTTCCAACAGCATTTATGATGATAATTTTGTTCTTTGCAAGCTTCCACCCCCTGTTTAACTGTATTTCTTTTTCTCATTTATACATATTTGTCTCAGTCCACAAATCATTTCTTGATTTGCACATAGTTTGATTGTGTCAGAACAATGACTGCCTAATCCAAAATCCCATCTCTGAGAGTCCCCAGTACAGTGGTACCTCGGGTTACATACGCTTCAGGTTACATACGCTTCAGGTTACACACTCCGCTAATCCAGAAATAGTGGTTCAAGTTAAGAACTTTGCTTCAGGATAAGAACAGAAATCATGCTCCGGTGGCACGGCAGCAGCAGGAGGCCCCATTAGCTAAAGTGGTGCTTCAGGTTAAGAACAGTTTCAGGTTAAGAATGGACCTCAGAAATGAATTAAGTACTTAACCTGAGGTACCACTGTATTACAAAACAGGGTGGTCAGACAGTACTCCAGAATTTGAGATTCAGGGCCTATGTATAGGTCCCATGTGTAGGCTAATGAAACATCATCCAGGATTGTCATCTGTAGCAGAACTCATTACATATATTTGCTTTGAGAGGCTCTGTTTTGTTAGCTGACATGCCGTATTTTTAAATGTGTTCATTCTGATACAATTAAACACCTCAGCTTAAAAATTTAAAGACAACCGAAAGGTATAAAAATGCAGTAAAAATTGAAACTGCAAATTCAACATAAGAGTAAGAATGTAGCAGAAAACAATAAAATGTTATAATAATAAAAACAACTGCAGCTCTCAGTGGCCCAGTTCAAATTTGTCTAATAAAGTACCCTGAAAACAGGCATTGCATTTGATTCAACACTGCTACCATGGTTAATAAACCACATTTTCTTATTACTCCCAAAGAAGGGTTTATTCTCTGGTTTGTAAATAGAGATATAGCTGCAACTGTGGTCTATTGAACACAGGAAGTGTTCTATAGGGCGCAAAAAAAAATGGAGGAAGAGGAAGCATGTGATGCAAGGTTTGCTCTCAGTCTATTACTGTTGCTACACAGAAACGGGATTAGTAGTCTAACGATGATCAATGACCAAAATTGAATCTATATCAAAACTATATATGTAAGAACCTAGAAGGGAAAAACATTCTTTATTCCATGAGGAATATTTTTTTAACAAATATCATACAGATGTTAATGAAGCAGTTAACTGAATTTTCTTTTGGATTTGTTATTAGCAACAATCCTATCCATAATACTAGCATGCACTCAATGTTAATGGACTTTGCAGTAGTCAGGAATTTGGGTGTTTAATACCCAGAAAAAGCTATTTATAGTTTCATATATTCTGATGCCATAAAGGTATAATAAATATAATTTGTTACCCTAGGAAACTTGGGGGGGTTTGAGCCAGTTTATTGCCCTGTACAAAGTGGAGAAAATGCTTTCCTCCTGCATTTTTTTTCTTCTAGAAATGGGTGATGAGGCAACTGTAGTTAATTAACTGCAATAAGAAGCTTTTGGGTGCTCAGGGAATATGTAGTGCTTATAATGGTAGCATGCTTAAAGGAGGTCAGAAGAAAAGTTTTCTCCGGTGAGATGGTTATCTAAAAATGGCACAATGCAACTGTGCTGAGAGAAAAAGTTGAATTTCAGGGTCCAGGCTGAATTGAAGTTCCTGGGTTGTTCTTGCTGCTGCTGCGAGCATACTGCTGACTTCTTGCTGTGCACTCCCATAATGCCTATACAATGTATGTCTTTCAACACCAGCAATGTTCAAGCCTACTGCGATCTAGGTTCCTTTTCCATATCAGATTATTTGTCAAGGAATAGTCTTCTATTAGTCTTCATTAAGTACTTTAACTAGCCTTTTAAAATAATTGATAATGTTGCTGCCTTTGGCAGTTTTGATTATTTTATATTCACTGTGTTTTTTAAGATATTGTGAGTCATCTTGGGTATTCTATGCCCAAAGTGGCAGCAGATAACTAATTGTATGTATGTATGTATGTATGTATGTATGTATGAATAAGGAATCATTCCAAGCTAGCCATTGACCCTTGGACATTACAAAGTATTCTGTGATGTGTTCAAGGATGTACAATTAGTTCATATGGTATAGTCCTGTTGAGATTTCCCATACACCCTAGTACATGCAGCTAATGTCAGTGATATGTTACAGTGCTGTTTCAAATTGTTTTCATTTCCTTTTATAAATTTGAGCTGCCCTCATTCTGGGGAGAAAGAGTGTGATATAAATTTGAATTTTCAGAGAAGCTTGTCTGTTGTTGCTGATCTTCTAACCAAAAAACTTAATATAAGCTTCCAGAAAAAACCCATTTGAAAATGACTGCTATCTGATTATGGGTTCTTACATAGGCTCAAACCAACATGCCATTTTTCCCCCCTGGATGAAATAGCTTTCTGCTACTACAAAGACTGATTTTCTGCATGGGTGTGAAAGGTGAGAGACTGGTGTTCTATGAATGTAGAACTACAAGGACAGTGCCACAGGATAAAACCACACTGCAACAAAAGGTACAGGACCCCTCATTGCAAAGACTGTGATTACCTGTGATCATAGCACTGATTGTGCACATATGCTGAGCAGCTCATCGGCTTGTAGCATTCAATTGCAAGCAATGTTTAGAGCAGGAATCTACCCCCTGATAGGACAAACACAGTTTATGCAGGATTCCTAAGTTTGGTTATTGCTAGCTCTAGAAACAAGATAATGCAAACACAAATTTCAATAATATTTTTGAAATTACATATTTAAATGTTTTAGAAATCAGTGTATTTTACAAACTAATTAGAGATTGATATATTTATATAGTGCTTTGAAATGTTCAACGTACTCTTCATGCTTCTCTATCAATATTTATTATGTAAAGGTAGGTTGACATCATTATCTTGATATTGTTGATGGAGGCTGAGTCTTTTTAAAAGACATCTGAAGGCAGCCCTGTTTAGGGAAGTTTTTAATATTTAATGCTGTATTGTTTTTAACACTCAATTGGGAACCGCCCAGAGTGGCTGGGGAAACTCAGCCAGATGGGCGGGATATAAATAATAAATTATTATTATAATATTATTATTATAAGGTAAAGGTGGAATTTTCATGGCGGTAAAATCAAATCTGAACCAAATACTTCCTCTTAGCCACAACATTACACTACCTCAGTTTAGGGAGGTTAGTGTTCTGTGAGATGTAATGCTATGTCTTGTTCTGTTCTATAGTTCAGCAGAAGGAATTTAGGAACAGAAAGGCAGTAAAGTAAAACAAAACAAAACAAATGAACTTGGGAGTTCAGATAATAAAGCTGTATGCTTAAAACAGATCAGTTATAAAGTGATCTCCTGTAGTTTTTGTCTTGATGTGAAAGTAAACAAGGCAGTGACAACATTGACTGTGAAGAGGGCAGTGCCAGCACTGCCTTCAGAGACTTGCCAGAAATCTCAAAGCATCTGCAATAATACCTAGAGCACTTTATCTCCAGCTGGCAAAGCAGCTGCTACTCTGCAGGGCTGTTCTGCTGATAAGTATTTTTCACAGTTATCAGACCTTTAAACTGAGATGTAAGCTTAAGTGCAGGGTGGCATGGCAGAACTCAAGACAAAGCAAATGGGATAATTGCGGAAACAATGAGCTCATATACTGAAGGGAACTCTTATTTGGTCAGTCTCTTTCTTTCTCTCAACTTGATTTTTTAAAAAGAAACCTGCGATGACTTCTTACTTTCTGTTTAGTTTGTCTCCAGAAGAAGACATGAAATCAAAGTGACAGTCCAGTTGTCAAAACAGCAAGGAACACATCTATTGAAATGCATGGATCTTATAGGATAAAGTGGCTTCAGGCTTATACCCTAAATATCCCATTTGTATTCTGGATGCAATCCCAGAAAAGTTGGCTTGCTTTTGCACAAATGAGAACAAAAATGCTGGAATACTGGACGCAAATAAAAAGCAATGACCACATTGCTGGGTTTCCCTCTACAATTTCCCATAAGATAAATGTTTGTGTTGCTTTCCTACATATGCAGCCAATCTGTTGAAGTTAGGTTCGCAACACAGATGCAGAAAACAGGAAACCAGGTCTTGGTCAACCACAACGTTGTAAGATAAAATTTAAGTTACAACCAATAAAAATCTGTTTTTTGACCATTCATTCTGATTTGCTGGCACAAAACTTACATGGAGGTCATTCAATACCTGGTCTTTATTGTGCATTCATCCTGATTCACTTGTGTGGTAGTTACACATCTTTCCATTACACAAGTCATTTATCCCACAATTTTTTCTGCATTTCCCAATCACTTTCCTAACCTCCCACGGAATAGATAATGAAGGTGACTAATGCTAAAGGCAACAAAAGGAGGTGCTGTTGTGTCTAGCCCTCTTCCAAGGTGACATAACACATTGTGCATACATTTCCTTTAGAAAAATAAACAAGGTTGCAATCCTTAACACACTTATCTGGGACTATTCCAGTTTAAATCTATGGGGCTTGTTTCTGAGCAGATATGAATAGGATTACACTATTAAGTGTATTTATTCTTGGTTTTTCTCCAGTTTATCTTCTTTTTGGTTTGTTACAGCTTGTCTTTTTATATAAGACTTAAAATGTAATACCACTAAACACATGGAAATGACACGCTAAGAACAGTAAGAGACACGTATCCCTATTTCTTTTTGTAAATACAGGTAAGAGTGTTGTGGCACTTTAAAGACTAAGACATGTACTATTTCTTATGTGTGTGTTACCATATGAACACAAGAAGCCCCTGCTGGATGAAGCCAGTGACCCATCTAGTCCAGCCTCCTGTTCTCACAGTGGCCATCCAGGTTCCTATGGGAAGCTTAAAAGCAGGAACTGTTTCACATAACCAAAAAGCAGTTCTTTGACCTCAAGAGCTTGCAATCTAAATTCTAAGTCCAAGTATAGCTATACATTTTTGCGCTTCATCCCATTGTGTGTGTCTATACACAGACATATACGCAGGGAAACCAAAATGCTTGTTTACAAAGCTATTGTACTATCAACTGTACTATATGCTTGTGAAACATAGACAATCTCCAACTCCTTGAAAGATCCCCTCAACGGTGTCTCTGAAATTTTTTACACGTCGCTTGGGAAGACAGGCAAACTAATATCAGTGTACTGGAAGAAGCAAAGATCACCAGTGTTGAAGCAATGATTCTTCAAAATCAACTTTGTTGGACTGGACATGTTGTGCGGATGCCTGATTATCGTCTTCCAAAGCAACTACTCTATTCCGAACTTAAAAATGGAAAGTGTAATGCTGGTGGTCAATAAAAGAGATTTAAAGACTGTCTCAAGGCAAATCTTTAAAAAAGTAGTATAAACACTAACAATTGGGAAACACTTGCCTGTGAGCGCTCCAATTGGAGAACAGCCTTTACTAAAGGTGTCATGGGCTTTGAAGACGCTCAAACTCAGGACGCAAGGGAGAAATGTGCTAAGAGGAAGGCACGCTTGGCAAATCCACACCATGATCAACTCCTGCCCAGAAACCAATGTCCCCACTGTGGAAGGATGTGTGGATCCAGAATGGGCCTCCATAGTCACTTACGGACTCATTGTTAAAAACGTGTTTATGGAAGACAATCTTACTTGGCTACGAGTGATCGCCAAAGAAGAGGAAGACAGAGGTTCATAGAGTACACCCCCCCCCATAAATCCCCAAGTGTAAGAAATAATGTTCTTAACTGTAACTTTCTGAAACACATAGTTTCCCAGGGGGCGTATATTAAAGAAGTGCTCACGATTCCCCCCTGTTTTTTATTGAGAACATCTTTCAGCCTAGTCCCTCTAAGTGGGGCTCTTAGCAGTGTCTGAGGCTTTTGAGAAAAGAACACTTTCCCCAGGCTCTTGAAACCCCATGGAATGCTTTCTTGTATCTCTTTTAAATGGCTGTTACTGTCATAGATTGATCCCAGCAGACCTCCTTTCCACTATTAGCAACTAGTTTGCCCAGTAGGTCTGGGGCAAAGAGTTGTGCAGTGTGGAAAGTTTCAGTGTTTTAAAATGAAACAATGTATTCCTGTGTTTTTATCAATAGGCAGCTGAGGAAGTTGCTGTTTTTCCTTTGACCCACAGAGAAGATTTTGAAACAAATGGGGGAAAGTGTCACAATAATAAAAGCATAGTTACTAGCATTGGTACTGCATATGTTAATACTTACAACATATGCTGAAAGAGGCTATGAACAGGAGATGCAAGACAGCAATAATACACCTTTTAATGACAATTATGAAACAGATTAAAGTTTAATCAACGTTTCAGAGAACTAGGAGGAGGACCCACAAAAGTCCAATGTCTAAATGTGGAGTTGTCCTCCTTAACACAATATATCCAACTCAAGGAATCATTAGAAATTGATGGATATTTGGTGATTTTTTTAAATGTACCATGTGTACATGTACTCCAATTCCTATCAAAATTGTCTTTTTCCTAAAGGAATTTCCACTTAGTGGAATTCCTTTGTTCAAATCCACAAATAGAAAGGCTTTAATTCCAAAATATACCTCACCTAATGGAGTGATTTTTCACCACTTCCCTCTCCCCCTGCAACCTCCACTCAACTACTACAAAAAGTTGGGGAGCCTCCAGAACAGCATGGAAAGTGGTACAGGAATATTTAGGGGGAGGTGGAATTGCTTAAAATCACCTTCCACCTTCCATTATCAGAGGCCTCTACTAAATTGTCTGGCAAAGGGTTGGGGCTAGGCTGAAATTTTGTATTTGGAGGCCCACTATCAGTTGCTTTGGAGTGCTTTTTCTGGAAGAAGAAGAAGCAAACTCCCATGTGCTATTGGTCCTCTGGCAAGTGGCTAGGACCAGGACACAAGATTCATTCACTTCAATAGTCAATAGCCACAGCTCTATTGAAGTTCTTTTTGAGATGGCAAGAAATTAAGCAGCCACTTTTTAGTCATGTCTGGGGTCAAACTGTCCTACCCCTGTTCATTTGCTTGAAGCCAAAGTATCACTACATTGCCTAACACCTATTTACTACTATGGAGAAGTGTGTGTGTGTGTGAGAGAGAGAGAGAGGGGGGGGGCAAGACAGGAGATAAAGCAAGGTCACCATACAATAATGCCGATAACTTTTGCTGCATTGCAGAAAGTTGTCAGATCTCATCAAGGTGCACTTTTTAAGGAATAAGGCTTAATCTTACACCATAGGATTAGTTACACAGAAACTGCCTTATACTGTGCTGGATCATTGGTCATATCTAGCTCAGTACAGTGGTACTTCTGGTTAAGAACTTAATTCGTTCCGGAGGTCTGTTCTTAACCTGGAACTGTTCTTAACCTGAGGTACCACTTTAGCTAATGGGGCCTCCTACTGCCACCGCACCACTGCCACACGATTTCTGTTCTCATCTTGAACCAAAGTTCTTAACCCGAGGTACTATTTATGGGTTAGCGGAGTCTGTAACCTGAAGCGTCTGTAACCTGAAGTTACACTCATAACCCGAGGTATCACTGTATTGTCTATTGTATTGTCTATTGTATTGTATTGTCCTGTCTGGGGTTTCAGACAGGAACCTGTCCCAGTCTTACCTGGATATGATATGGACTGAACTTGGGATCTTCAGCGTGCTATGCAGCTGCACTTTCACTGAGCTATGGCCTTCTCTGTGCGGCTTTAGCCATTAAGCAAGGTTTCTGTAACAACTGAATTATTTGGCATAAGCTTTTCATGCTGGCATCAAACCAACATGGTTGGGCATCTGCCAAGGGGCCACACCATAGAAGGGGGCACTTACAAAAGCCCCCTGGATCCTCTTCCCTTCACTATTGCAGTCTGTTTGTTCTCATTCTGGCCCAGAGGGATGAACAAGCAAACAGTGGGGTTGAGGTGCAGATCCTTGCTTTCTCATTGGCCCTCTTCTTCTTCTTTTTCTTCTTTCTTCCTTCTTCTTTGGTGATCACTCATAGCCGAGTAAGATTGTTTTCCATGAACACAGTCAGGGGAAAAAGAGGCAGACTATGTTTACAGCACCTTTTCTTGCCCCTCCCCCTTTTGGGGGTGAGCAAAGTGGACCCTAAGTAGGACTGCTCAGTCGTGGATACAACTGCCGAGCTACTAAACTGCCTCACTCCTTAAGTCAGAACGACAGAACCTGTATCCACCGGCCATGTGCCGGTTCATGACTAGGGGCTTCCAGATTTCACGGTCCTGCCACCATTACCATTTGCTGATCACCACGGAACTTTTTGGGAGAGGGATGGTTTGGGTTTGGGATGGCTTTTTGGAAGACACCTGTGCAAGAATTTGTTTTATGTGTGGAGATCAGTGCACACTGACCAACACAAAGTCTTTGCAGTAAGGCTCTATTCCGATGGCACGAGTATCACGACGACCAGTAGATTCTTATTTGCTGCAGCCTTCATTTGCCTTCACAGCCGTTGTAACATACCGCTTGTTATCACCCGCCTGTTCAGCCATTGAGGACTTTTTGGATCATTCTTTGTCTAGCTCCTCCCCTTTGACCTTACTGTCTTGGGTGACCCTGCTGGGATTATGAGACTCCCAATGGCTTTGCTCATGAGGCTCATAGAAACATGCAAGCCCACTGCTAGTAAGCAGGTAATGGCAATGATGGGGAAAAGAAGCAACCACAGCAGCGAATAATTGTTAGAGTCACTGAAGGAGAGGAGGTCCAATGAGGGTTTACTGCCCAGCAGCATCTCAGAACCTGGAGTTGGCAATCTGAGGATTTCTTTATACAGTGAGGTCTACCTGAATCTAATGCTGCAAGCTAATAGTCTATTGCACATATCAGCTGGGTGTTCTCTTTCAAAATATGAAAAGAGAAAGTAGTAAGTGGTGAAGATTTTTTTTAAAAAAATATGATTATATTCTTTCGCTTTAGAGATGGTGGCCTCCATAAAATATGGTTCAGTAAAACCTTTTAGCACAGAGAGGGAATTCGTGTTTATGCTAATTGGTACCTGCATGATGCCTGCAAGGAAATAATCACCACTTTGGGCAATCAGTTTGGCTTCAGGGTTTTCCTTTATTCTTTTAATCAAATGAATGCAAATTAATTTAGAATTTCTTACCAGCTGTGTTCTGATTTAGGTAGGGTGATTTACGGAACAGCTGGTGAATGGAACGCTTTAACTTTGGGAAAGGTTTGGCCTAGGATAACCATGTCAGATCCTTTTCAGAATTTTTTGAACAATAGTGCCTGTTCATTAAAGAGACTGAGAAACCAAACATTATAACAAATGCCTGGGATCTTCTACCATTCTCTTTGTATGTCCAGATGTTGTTGGATTACAACTCTCTTCATCCCTGACCATTGGTCATGCTGGTTGGGGCTTGGAAGAAGTTCAAATCCAACAACATCCAGAGGGCATCAGCTTAGTGAGAACTGGTTTAAGCACATTTACAAATGGCAGGTTTTTCAGTTTACTCGTATTTGCATAGCTGTTTATTTATTGCTTTTATAACCCATTCATCACCAAAAGAACCTGAGAGTGGGTGCACAACATTTCAAAATGACGATTAAAACAGTTAATCAAAACCTGTTCAGAAATAATTTTCCACAAATATAACAATATTGCAAAGAGGAACTAGATCCATTCAAAGATCTGAGCAGAGAAATGTGTCGTAAACTATTGGCAGAATTTTAAAAGAGACAATACCTTGTGTATCCTCAAGGGGAAGGAGTTACATAGCCTAAGGACCACCAGTAAGGAGGCCATCTTGTGCGCTGTTGCTCCCTAGATTTCAGAAGGCACTGCCACCACAAACAGATTCTCTTCAAGCTGCAATTTTGAGAGTTCAATTAAGTTTGCATTTAATGTGAATATACTTACCATATTTTTCCATCTATAAGACGCCCCCTATTTTTGGGGACTCCAATTTAAGAAAATTGGGAAAGATATATCCGTGTATAAGACACCCTCAAATTTTGGACATTATTTTTTAGGGAAAAAACCTAGTCTTATACATGGAAAAATACGGTAATTTGCACTTTCTGAAACAATTTGCAAACCAAAAGAAACCATCCTTTGAAATTAGCATGTTGCTGAATTTCATATTGTAGTCCCCCAGCCAAATAATGTGTACAGAAATGCATATACTAGAGTACGTCTATAAATGAATATAGTCTTGAAAATAACATACAAAAATACTTTATATAAGAGGAAATTGTTTTGCAAAAAAATGTGCAGTTAGGGAAGGAGGAATATAAAAAAACATGTATATTAGAGAAATCTGCCCAACCCAATGGGGAAATGTAGAGAACCAAACTGGAAAAAGTGAGAAACTGAGGAAAAACTGAAATTGACACATATGACACAGCTACTTTCAGTTGCTGTTATGTGTGAAGCATCCTACAGAGGCTTGTGCTTTTGATTCTTCCAGAAGGGGTGGGTCATGTATGGGAGACACAGGTTCTTCACAGAACTGGAGGTCCAGAATGCTCTTGCTAGTTTCTCCTACCAAGCTGCTCTGACCTTCTGTGAAAAAATGTATTGGTATTTGTCCCAAATACCAAGCAAAAAAATCTCCTAGATAGATGTTCAAATGCACAGTGGGCCTTGCCAAGCTTAGGTTTAGTCCTGGCCTATTAGTTGCCATCTGTCTGGCTGCTCATCTGTCATTATTGTTGCCTCACAGGGAGTTAACTGAGCTGGCATCAGCAGACTTCAGCCGGCCAGATTGGAGGGATAAGATGAAGCTTCATATTAAAGTGGGCATTTTGATAGAAGTGTAATTGTATTTTAAATGTGAGTAGCCGTACCACAAAGGCAAAGGGGGGCCTTTGTCAAATTTAGAAACATTGCTATCTAAATTTAAGGTGAAATCCTAAATGTCTACTAATGCCACAGGGTAAAGTCATATATTTCAAAGCTACCCTGGTAATTGGCTTAATAGGCCATGTCTTCAGCAGATTTTCCCATATTGGTTATTATTGCATGGTTATTCTTTTTTTAAAAAAAAAAAAAAAACCCGTCAGTTCTCATTGTGTTTACTTGCTTCATTTATTTGATGCAAATTGAACATTTTATCTCTTTGGGATAATAGGGCCTCACACTACACTTGTTATATCTAAATAGTCTATGACTTGGCCATGTTGCTCAAATTATTTCAAGCAACTGCAGTGGGAAAATGGTGTGGAGAGGCATGTCTTCCAATATTTCATTTATTTGATCCCATTACCAAATACTAGTGTGATGTCCCTTATGAATATAGGGACTGCCGTTGGTTCATCTACCTCAATATTGTTGACACTTATTAACTGTAGCACTCCAGGCGTCTCTCCCATACTTACTTGGAAATCCTGAGGACTGAATATAGGACCTTCTGCACACAAAGCAGATGTTCAATCATTGAGCTACAACCTTCACCACACTCCTGAAATGGAGAGCCCCAATTCATGATTCCCAAGTCAGCCCTGTCCTCACAGAGTGAATCATAAGCGTATTTCCTGTTCTGTTTCAAGCAGTAATGGCCTCAGCAGTACAGTAATCCTGACCTAAGGTACAGTGAGGAGGGAAAGTATTTGATCCCTTGCTAAATTTGCCCGTTTGCCCCCTGACGAAGAAATGACCAGTCCATAATTTTAATGGTAGGTTTATTGTAGCTGTGAGAGACAGAATAACAACAGGACAACCCCCAGAAACCCAGAAGACAAAAGTCAGCGATTGATGTGCATTATAATGCGTGAAATAAGTATTTGATCCCTTTGCGACAGATGACTTAGTACTTGGTGGCAAAACCCCTGTTGGCAGTTACAGAGGTCAGACGTTTCTTGTAGGTGGCCACCAGGTTTGCACACATCTCAGGAGGTATTTTGTCCCACTCCTCTTTCCAGATCCTCTCCAAGTCAGTAAGATTTCAAGGCTGATGTGTAGCTACTTGAGCCTTCAGCTCCCTCCACAGATTTTCGATGGGATTAAGGTCTGGAGACTCGCTAGGCCACTCCAGGACCTTAATGTGCTTCTTCTTGAGCCACTCCTTTGTTGCCTTGGTCGTGTGTCTTGGGTCATTGTCATGCTGGAATACCCATCCTTGACCCATTTTCAATGCCCTGGCTGAGGAAAGGAGGTGCTCATCCAAGATTTGACGATACATGGTCCTCTCCATCATCCCTTCGATGCAGTGAAGGTGTCCTGTCCCCTTAGCAGAAAAACACCCCCAAAGCATAATATGTCCCCTTCCATGTTTGACTGCCCTGAGATCATTGACAAGTCCCCCCCCCCATATAGTTCTGGTACTGTAACGAGCTGGGATTACAGGTAAAACCTCTCCCTTACAGCAGGTGCTTCTAATCTCAGCTCGTTACATACAGCGAAGATACCAGGTAGCCTGACATCTGACTGGTTGATAGGGGATCAAATATTATTTCACTCATTATAATGCACATCAATCTCTGACATTTGGAAAGGGCAAAGGAAAAGTCTAGGCTGAGGTGAGGTACAGGAAGGCAGAGGACTATGGCTACGGAACATTCCATGGGTTCCCAGTGATTTTAAACCAGTGGTCACATTTTTAAATTTGAGAAAGTGCTGTGGGTGCCAGTCACAAAATAGCTGCCATGGGTGGCCTGGCATAGCACAAACCTCCCATGGAAACCGTATGGTTGCTGTGAGGTCACCTGTGTCCTACTCACTGTTTTTTTTAAGAAGAAAAGATGCCGGTACTCACCAAGAAGTTGTCACAGTAAATGCAACTTTTAACATTTAACACTGCATACCCATGCATCTCTCTCTCACACACAAATCCCTCCCCCTTCCTCCCTCACATTCACCACATACATCTCACACACAGAGACCATATGTATATATAAGCCTCCCCCTTCCTCCTCACCCTCTCTCTCTCTTTTACCCCATTCCTGTGGCCTTCCCTGCACCTGCAGTATACAGTCAACGAGAAGCAATGCTAGTTTAAAAATGATACATGGATGCTTCCGGTCTCCTCACAGGCATGCTGGTGGAAGAAGAGAGAGCGGGAATGAATGAGCATGAGGTTTGCCCAAGTTAATTCATGTAATACTAAATTATGATTTAGCATTATGCCCAAAGTAAGCTGGAAATACATAGCTTGCTTTTCATATGTCATTCAAGGAGTTATGGAGCAGGTTGCTGGACCCCAAGCCTAATGGAAATGGGATTTCTTCTCACTTCATAATAGCTAGAGCTGCCATACGTCCTGGACATTACTGGGGGTTGGCTAACAAAGGAAAGACAAGTGGAAAGAGTTATAAATAAAATTATAGAACAAGGTAAGGAAACCACAGACCCAGATCAAATAAAGGTTAAGTTCAGAAATTTCTATAAAAAATTATACGAATTGGAACACAAAGAAGAGAATAAAATTAGAGATTATGTCAGAGGAAATAAATTTCCGGAAATTGAAAGCAGTGAATATATTTATTTAAATTCGGATATAGAGACTGAAGAGATTATAGAGGTGATAAGGAACAGTATCCTTAAGTTCTGGATTTGGAGAGCTGGGACAAAGTCTTTGGGTGGCATGGCTACCTAGGACATGACAAAATAAAAGCACATAGAGGCTTTACTAACCATTTGGTGAGGAAGGCCCTATTTGAAGTTTGGGAAAGGAACAAAGCAGTAGTAACAACTAAAACTCCCTGGTGGCTATCGCCTATAAAACCATCGGCTAGTCATAGAAATAACATGAAAGATAACTGGCTAACATATAGGGAACTTGTGGAGGAGATAAATTATTGCCCAAAAGTGAAAAAATTTGAAGAACTAAAACAGAGTGGGGTTAATTGGCTAGAATACTACCAGCTAACAGCAACGTTCAAGAAGGATAAAAAATCAAAGGGTTTTGATAAAAAAAAAATCGGTATGGGAAAAGGAAATATTATATAATAATCAAAAGACTATCTCAAAAATCTACAAATTGTTACAGAATGGACAATGAGAAAAAGAAGAAAAGGGAAATGCCATTAAAAAGTAGGAACAAGATCTAGGCCATACAATAGAATACAAAGAGTAGAAAAATTATGGACAAAAACCATAAATTTCACAGCATGTTATTTAATATGAGAGAATTATATGAAAATGTACAGTGGTACCTCAGGTTAAGAACTTAATTCGTTCTGGACGTCCGTTATTAACCTGAAACTGTTCTTAACCTGAGGTACCACTTTAGCTAATGGAGCCTCTTGCTGCTGCCGCGTCGCCACCGCACCATTTCTGTTCTCATCCTGAAGCAAAGTTCTTAACCCGAGGTACTATTTCTGGGTTAGCGGAGGCTGTAACCTGAAACGTCTGTAACCTTTTCTTTTTTCTTTTTATTTTCTTTCATTCTTAGTTTTGTGTTTTAATCTGTAAGATTTGGAATTGTTTCTTTTTTGTTTTGGCGTATTGTTATATTTTGTTGTTAATATTAGTAAATATTTTAAAAGAATAAAAAAGAATAAAAAAGAATGCAAGGGTGTTACAATCTGATCCAAAAGGTGTTGTGAGTGAAAAGCTATCTGAACAGCTGAAAATTAGCTTATTCGGTGAAAAAAACCTGAAATGACATACCAATGTCAAAAAAAGGTCACTAACTAGAAGCATCATGATTAGAGAGCACCGTAGCAGTATTAGGCAGTGAAGAGATAATGAAAGACACGGAAGATTATAATAATACAAAGAAGAGAAATGGTAAGTAGTTTATAATGAAAAGGGAGCTATATAGATTGAAGCAGAGAGAGAAAATAGGAAGCATAGACTGGAACAGGAATGTATCATTCCAGCACAAAATTTGGAGAGCAACACAGAAAAATAATGAGTTTGGCTTGCTATTCTGTTTCAAGCAAACTGGATGTTTAATTCTTCTTTTATATATTATCTTTTACTGAAAGCTGTGCAAACACAAATAGATTTTAGTTTCATCAGCAAGCCCATGCATAAGTTAAATGGACTGCAAACGGCTTTACTTAATTCTTAAGTTTCTGAAATTTGAAACGTGATTTTTGGTCAAGCATGAAAAGGTCTCACCTGTAAATCTCTCTAATTTGTGAAAGTATTGCTGGAATGCGGAACCCTGCATATGCTGCACACACAGTCCTGAAATATGAAAGTCATCAGCAGGCTTCAGAAATGCAAAGACAAATTGGATAAGGGGCTGGAGTGCTTTCCAAAATGATTCACCCCTGAGTGCACAGTTGTACAAGCAGACTGCTAACTAGGTTTTTATTTGACTTGTGAATGGTGTGCTCTTTATAATTAGGATGTAAATTGTAATTAGATATCCGTTATTAGCAATTGCATATCTTACTGTTACAATGAGATTTAAATAAATTATATTAGAAACAAAATGCCACAATAACTTAAGCTCAGTAGCAATTAATTCATACGATAGCTAACAATATGTGTATTTCCAATGGGGAAATTCGGAAGTATTTACTCCACACATGTGGTCGATAATAGCCCTTTTTTTATAGGCTTCATCTTTGCTGACTGGGGGATACATCAAAATAATTTGCAAACTGATGTGGAAATGTGGAGAAATGAACACAAAAGTGGAAAAATGAGAGTAACCAGAATTGACAGATTTAACCATTAGTTGCACCCAAACCTTCACTGCATGAGGCCTTCACACATGCAGTAAGACTTTCCCCTTTCCTCCCTTTTCTTTGTAACCCTGTCACTTTCAAAATCTGCTCCAGGGTGTTGGGGAACACCATGGAGCAGATTTTGTGGGGCTTCAACTCATGCAAGGGACGCGGGTGGCACTGTGGGTTAAACCACAGAGCCTAGGACTTGCCGATCAGAAGGTTGGCGGTTCGAATCCCCGTGATAGGGTGAGCTCCCGTCGCTCGGTCCCTGATCCTGCCAACCTAGCAGTTCGAAAACATGAAGTGCAAGTAGATAAATAGGTACCGCTCCAGTGGGAAGGTAAACGGTGTTTTCGTGCGCTGCTCTGGTTCACCAGAAGTGGCTTAGTCATGCTGGCCACATGACCCGGAAGCTGTACACTGGCTCCCTCGGCCAATAAAGCGAGATGAGCGCTTCAACCCCAGAGTCGGTCACGACTGGACCTAATGGTCAAGGGTCCCTTTACCTTTACCTTTTAACTCATGCAAGGTGCTTCTAGCATTTAGCATCTCCCACTGCAGATCCTAAGCTCTATCCCTGTCCCTCGGCCCTCAAGAGTTGCTTTTCAGGGATGCTCAGAGGCAGGAGAGTTCTCTTTCAAGAGCGTCAAACAGTTCTTCGGATCCAACAGATAGCAAATAATAGTTGTGCTGCTGAATGTTTTGAAATAGATTACTGATTTCCAGGTAGTAATTGTTTACAACAGTTATTTGAAAGAAGGCAGAGACAAATCCAACAGATAAATATCCCTGCAGTATTTTTTCACAGTCTTTTATCTTTCTTGTCATCTAGCAAAGAGCTCCTGAAGACAAAGAGACTCTTCAGGTTTCCTCAAGAAATGAAGATAATAATCAAAGCACCTCGGAATGCAACTCACAAGATGTAAGTTTAATCCATTCAGAAGTCAAGACTTAATGTGCACTGTGTGCAGACTTTAGAGGAGATGCATATTTATTTGGTTGTAATGATCAGAATATGATATATAGCATTATATTAGGGGGAATAAGGTTGTTTTATATTCAGGTGCTGCAAAGGAGATGCCTTTTGATGTAAGAGTCTACTCTCCCTGGTTTTGCTTCAGAGATTAATTAACAGGATTGCAAAGCTTTCAAAAAGGAATGTTAGAAATGTGATTTAATCATCGACTGCTTGTAATCCACCTGATTTATTCACTTGTGAATTTACCACACCAAATCAGTTTACCGGTATTTTCCATAGGGAGGCACATTCTGCTTGCATTGTCACTAGGTATTGCTGGTACAAATAGGAAGTCACTGTGAAGTGTAGCAAATCACAGCAAATCTTGACTAGCCTGATGCCTTGTTATTTATGCCTAGTGGCAGGGATTCAAAATGGAGAAGCGGTTCGCGTGTCAGACTAGAGGGTGGAAGTGGGAGAGAGCCACAGGTTCAAATCCCCACACAGCCATGAAGCTCATTGGGTTACCGTGCACCATTCACTATCTTTCAACCAGCATTCCTTACAGGGTGGTTGTGAGGATGAAATGGCAGAGGGAGAACTAGATACACTGCCTTGAGCTGCTTGGAAGAAAGATGGGGTATCAGTGTCATAAATAAATAGTGCAAGGGTGTGTTTGGATGTGTGTCATATAGAATGGGTTGGTATGCTTTGTGAAAATTGGGAATTTGTTGTATGAAGTAAGCAGCTGAATTCTCCCCTCACGTGGAGATGTGGTTAACGATAGGTAGATTAGTAATTATATAACTGCCCCATTAGAAAGGAAGCCTGTCAGAGATACTTTTTTTGTTAAAATAAAATAAAATAAAATGACCTAAAAAGCATGCTGCAGCATCCGTTCCTCTGGAATGTTCACAATCTGAAATCTGGAATATTTGTAGTACCTTGACATTGGGTGGGCTGTGCTTCCTTTTGACTATCTGTTAGATTGTCTGAAAAGCACTGGAAACACAGAATAGTTAGAAATTCAGAGAAGCACTTGTTAACTATTCAGCAATTAGTGCTATAGAATCATATGAATGGTACTTCTGAGTTGCCTATTTAATCAGCAAAACAATTCTGAAGTGGTGGAAGAATAAAATTGTGCATCACTAAGCAGGTGATGCGTTGGGTGAAGGCAGGGAACTTCATTACTTTGATAAGCTGGGCTGCGTTTCCTGACTTGAACGCAATCAAAACCTTAACTGTTTTCCTCCTGTTCTTTAATCCTCTGCCATTCTCGTCTCATTATAAATAAAGTAACGGAAATTCAGTAACACATTCAAGACTGAATAATAGGATTAGGTTCTGAGTAGTTAGATCTGAAGATAAATTACTACTCGGTAGGAGCAAGTGTGAATTTCTCAGGGCTAGCATTTCTCATTAAGCTTCTGCTTCCAATAATGATCCATAAGAAACTGTACAAAAGAGGTGAAAGAAGCCATATGTAATTAATGAGCCCAAACCATATTAAATGCCGGTACTCTGTTGAAAACGTATGATTCTTTGTCTGATTACACTAGTTGCCAAACAGAAAAATAGTTTTGCACCAGTGTATTTTCTTCCTCTGATGAATTCATTCAAAATCTGAAAGTTGAGCATCTGATTTTTGTAAATGTCAGCAAATTATAAAGTGTATTTCTAAATACCTACCTCTGTTATCTTGCCATTGCTAGTTTCATCGGCTTCCATCTGCTGGAAAGGCAATCTTCTCTACTGATGGAGCCTCCTGATGTGATTTTGAACCTTCATCCTCCAGAGTTATCCATCAGTATTGAATACTCCTCATAGCAGAAGTTCATTTTCTTAACATGAGGAATGCAATGATGGTTGTAATGGACATACAACTTATGCCTTGAAATGCTCTTATGACTTGAAATGCCCTGCTTGGTCCCCACCCACCCTCGTTTTTAATAAATATTGGTGGAGATTATCATTGGGACTGTAGTATGTGCACATTTCCAATGAAAAAGCCAGCTCACATCCCTAGGAGGCAAATTCTGATAAATACCTCTGGAACCTTGTCTTCCAGGGTTACTGGACACCATGGAGAACACTTTTCATTGGAACTATATCAAGGGAGGAAAAATCTCCTCCCATGCATTCCAAGCTTGATTAAAATCCCCTCCCCTACAACATCAACTGAATGAAAAGATAACTACAGGGCAACTGACTTTCGGGATTGTTGGGTGTGCATCAGTAAACGAGGGGAATTAAGACTAAGAGAGCTGAGTGGGGGGTGCTCGTGTAATCTCACTGTATACAAGTTGTACAAGTGACAAGAAAGTATTTTTTTTAAAAAACACAACCTATCGTATTGGCCCGAATATAAGTCACATCCAAATATAAGCTACACTTTTAAAATTCAAGGGGGGGGGGAGAGAAAAAGACAATACCTGAATATAAGCCCTTACTAACCCTAGGTAACCAGACAAACATGCTGTTATTATGAATTCAATTCATTAAATGATAGCACCATTCATGGAAAATAAATTAAAGCAATCACAGTCTAGCATAAATCAATTTGCTGATGCAATATATGCACAGGAATGTGATGTATAACTTTAATCATTGTTAGTACCACCAAGAATCAGAATTGAGCATTTTATAAAACAATTTGCTTTGTTTTCAATTGTTTACATTCATCATCCTATGTCAGATTTCCAGCTCTTTGCCCTTGGTCATCTTTTCTTAAAAGAAAAAAAAGTGGTAACAGTTTTATTTATTTCCACCATACTTCTGCACTAAACAAATCCTTTTAAAAATCATTAATCATTTGGTGGCAGAGGACGCTGAGCAATGGACCATATCATGTACATATTTCTCAGCAACCATGGCATTTAAGCTTCATAATTTGATCACTCACCTTTGGCTATTTGGCTCAGTAGAGTTTATTGAGAGGAGAAAAATGGATGTTGACAAAATCTTATTTGAGATTGACCAACTTTTTGGCCTAAACTTCAGTTGTTCCCTGTTTCCCTTAAAGGGTCAATAAGGGTTAAAACACAGGGACGCACTACTTCATCCCAAGAGAGTTAGCAATATGACTAATGAAGGTGCAGGAGTGCATTTACAAAGTAGGTGGTTTAGTGGTTCTAACTTCTAAGATACTTCTAACTTCTAAGCTTGCTGAATCAACATCCATCTCAGATGTAATACAGCAAAGACTTTCAGGCCCGTGCCAATTCCATTCAAGAACTTTACAAATCTTAAAATATTGGGGTTAATCTGTTACTTGGTATGAGTTGGTGCAGGGGGGGGGGAGATCAAACCATATCAACATGAACCTTATTGGAGCACACCAGACTGCTCCTTGCTTTTAAAATGGTCCTCCTTACATCACTTTCATCCCCCAGTCACAACATACACCACTGTACAATCCTTTAGCACTTTGTGCAGGGTGAAGACATGGTTACATTTGAAAATGAATGAAGATTGATGGTCTGGCTAGTGTTTCTTTTTCACATAGACTGGTCAATGAGCAATTTTTGTTGTTGCACGTCTTCCATAGGAGTAAGCACATGTAACTTCTAGGTGGCATGAGAAGATTGTAAATGAGCCCTATTCTGTTTTTCATTTTTCTTTCAAGCTGGAAAAAATACATTCCCAGCTTCTAATGAGCCTATGGAATCCTTATAATTTAGACCTGCTCCATTTTCATCGACCATAATAAACAAGTTGCATGAGACCAGGCAGGTCTGCAGTGTGCCGTTTTCTTAAGCAGAGTCTTGCTTCATTGATTTAGCTGAATACCTTTATAGTCCCATTGTTGCCGTTTGCATATCCACTTGCATAACTTAATAGCCAAGAGACATGCTGAATTTTACTATTTTATTTTTTCCTCCCAAATTCTTTTAATGAAGATGCATACTTGACTGAGCCACTTTCATAATTTATGCTCCCAGCTGGGTACTTCCCTAGCTTTGCTGTATAATTCACTGGCTGAGCTACCTACTGGAACTTGCTGAATTGCTACATACTTTACTGATCAAGCTGCATATTTCATCACTTGAGTTTTCGCATCCAGGTACTTTTTCTGATCAAACAGCATGCTAAACTGATCAAGAAGGAGTAATGTGTTAAGGCAGGAGCCATGCCTCTGATTGTCCTAGGTAGTTTAATATCTCACTTCACAATTTCCTCACTTCTTTCTCTTTCTAGTGGCTGCATAAAGAGGATGATCATTGCATCATAAGCATACATATTTCATTTGGAAACACAGAAATAAATAAACTTACTTTTCCTTAACAGTCACTTGGTAGTCATAAACTGTCAACATCATTGCTTTTGCCCATCCAAACCTTTCCTTTTACTGACATTTGATTCAGTAAACAACAACAAAATGTAAGCATTAGTCAAGACAGTGTTGTTCCCCCATATAAAAAATGCAAGTAAGGACAAATCTGACATTTCAGTAAAGCATGGCTGATAGAACTTTTACTTGCCTGTCCACAATCCATGGCATTTACTAACTGGGTTCAGGGAGAAGAAGATGTTACAAAGGGGAAGCAGGAAGCAGAAATACATTTAATGAAATAGATCATTTCTCCACCCCCGCCCCTTCCCCCACAAGGATAAATTCTAATTATTATGTTGTATTTCATAGATACAAAAGAGAGCTCTACAGTGCAGAGTCTACACAGAAATGACTTAAAGGATCGTGACATTATAAAGATGCAACACCAATTAGCTCCATTTATCAAGCATCTGTAATTTGTCTGCTCAGGCTGCCCTTGGCCTTGCAAAGCTCCATATTACAGATATTTTAAAACTGGATTAATTAAAATCTGAGTTTGGGGAAAGTTAGCTATCTGTAAAATGTCCAGTTTGATAATATGACTTTGTTAATTTGAGGTCCAATTATTTAGTTCTGGTCATATTTCTTCCATAAGTGAAACATATATGCAGTGTATAAGCTTCCTGTTACTTCATTGCCAGAACTAGCCTTTTGAAAGCCAGTATTGCTGAGAGTACAGAGAAAAAGGATTTTGATATTTGATCTGCTGCTGGTCCTCTGTAATTTAGAACTCTGATGAATGCTACCTTAATTGAATGTTTTGGTGTTTTCTATGGGGATGGAGGGATAGATGGATGGATAGTTTTTAAAAATTCACAGTCTACAAAGAAGTAGATTAGCTGGTTCTTCATTTCAACCAGGGACTTTAATCAAGCCATAAAAGAGAGGAAAAAAACAGAGAGAGGAAAACAGAGAGAGGGGAAAAATGGGACTGCTCCTGAACAAAGTCTGCTCATCATAACTTAGGATTCAGCTATACAGCTGCAAATAAGATGTTTTAAGTGTGTTTTAAATGCAATATACAATGTGACACTTGATGGCGATGGCGAGCCTTATAGAAAATTCAATGTATTTTTAAAAATGCTTTTTAAAAAAGCATTTTCAGTACGGTTTTTATATGTGTGTTGATTCCACCCTGATTTGCATAAGTATGCAGAAAGTCTTTTCAACATTGGGACAGATTTATTTATTTATTTATTTATCACTTTTCTTTTTCCTTTACAAAAGAAATTCATAGGACTTACACCAAGAAACAAGCATATACCTTAAAACCAGCGTAAAACAAAATGAAGATGAATCTAAAAATGATGAACTCCACTTTCTAATTAGGCTATAAATGGATATTTTGCGTGCAATAAAAATACAAAGGCAGTATATTCAATCTATAGACATGCAACTATTATGGCACAATATGACAAAGAGTATTTGGAAATGTTTTGCCATAAAATATGCATTTTAAATTCTCACGTTTCTTTCAGGGGAGGAGAATAATTTCATTATACAGGAGAATGTGGCCTCTGATAGCATAAGCAGCCACTCCCCCCCCCCTTTAAGGTGAACTTTAGGAAAAACAAAATTGCTGCCTCGATGAAAAAGGAAAGGGCTGTGGCCTTGGTAATATTAAATTCATTTGTGCTGTCACTAATCTATCTCATACTGTAACCCAGAGATGTAACTTCTTTTTTTAACTCTTGAGGGAAGGAATGGCTTGTTTTCAGATTACTTCATTTTTTTGGTTTTAAATTATCCTAGTTAAATGCCTTAATATTGCATATAATGGAGTGTTGTTGCTTCTCCCTACTGTGCAATATAACTCAGTACCTTGGTTCTTAAAATAACATAATTCCTCCCTTCTCAAGAGCAGCCATTCCAAAGATAATTTCATGTCAACCATTGCATCTCCACTGAATTGTATCCTCCTTGCTTAATACAATGGCCTCTCGGGTATACAGACTCATCCATCTTTGCTATCCTCTCTGCCCTAACTCCCACATACTTTATTTGTCTGTCACTCCACGTAGAGCTAATAAGAACAGCCACATGAAAATATATCGCCCCATTTTCAACATTGACTCTGAAACATTTGTTGAGCAACTTGGACTTGCAGGTAGATATTAAGTAAGAGAAGCAAGATGATTATCCAGAGATCATGGCCTTAATCTTCCAAGCAGTGTTATGGAATTTCATTTCGTACCATGCTATAGAGATTGAAAGTCCACATTGAAATTCTGTGACAGAAAAAGTGCAAACTCACCCTATAAATCCCAAAGAGTGCACATAGGCAAGAAGAGTTTAAACGAACTTTTGCAGCTATATTTTCTTCAAGCCTGGATGCCCTTACGAAAGAGATGAAGCCTGATGGAGGATCATTACTTTCACAAAGGGTTATCTTATAAGACACACAGAGCTATTGCTGTTACTCCATTTTTTCTTTTCTTTATAACATCAAACACATACAGTGGTACCTCGGGTTAAGTACTTAATTCGTTCCGGAGGTCCATACTTAACCTGAAACTGTTCTTAACCTGAAGCACCACTTTAGCTAATGGGGCCTCCCGCTGCTGCCGCGCCACCGGAGCACGATTTCTGTTCTCATCCTGAAGCAAAGTTCTTAACCTGAAGCACTATTTCTGGGTTAGCGGGGTCTGTAACCTGAAGCGTATGTAACCTGAAGCGTATGTAACCTGAGGTACCACTGTACGGTGCATGGTGTGACTTCAGCACCTTTTGGCTGCCCAGCAACCAGAGAGGTTGTTGGGGAGTTGCCCCTCATGTTGTTGTCCAACCACATTCTGTTTGTATTAGACATTACAAGAAGAGAGCCAGTGCTGGATTTACGTATAAGCTAAACAAGCTATAGCTCAGGGTCCCATTCTCTTGGGGCCCCCCCCAAAAAAAATTAAAGGAAAAAAACCCTGGATGTGCATTTCCAAAATATAAGATAAAAAACAAATAAAACAAAACCTACATACAGCAACAGTGTTTTGTGTTGTGTAGGCGTCTATGATGTAAGTAATGGGCCCCGCCTGCTAGCCTGCTCCCTAAAATATCACTGGTTTGCTCATTTCTATATATAGGGTGCCTACATTGTGCATGTGCAAATGGCTTTAGATACCTATTAGGTCACTAAATTATCATATATTCAACACAAAAAACAGCGACAATTTGTTGTTGACAAAGGACAGCTGGACATATGAAGGGCCCCATTACCTTCAGTAGCTTAGGGCCTCATGAAACCTAAATCCGGCCCTGGAGAGAGTAATGGGATATGGAGTCACTGTAGCTCCATGTCATTTTTTTACACCAGACCTAATAAATTAAGGCCCTTTAAAAATGTTTACTCATGCCTTCACCTGGTGCACAAGGAAGAAATGTGCCGAGGCCAAGTAAACACATCTCATTGTTGGCATATGGTTACATCCCAATAACCCCACCTCCTTGTGTTTCCACACACAGCCCTCACATCTTCAGAAAGAAATTCTTTGCACATGCATGGCATCAAGGGCATAGCTGCTCACCACATCCTTTTCCCTTCACACACCAGGGAAACACATGAGTAGAATGCATCTGCCTTTTCCTCACGAAAGCAAGATGAGATATTGTGTTTGTTTTTTAAAAAAAATATATTTATTGAAATTTTCAAAAAATAAAAAAGAAAGACAAAAAAGAAAAAAGAAAGAAGAAAGAAAAAGAAAAAGCAACAATTGAAAAAGTTTACATTACTTACTTTCCATATCCAAATTCCAAATTTCCCCACACCTGCCCTTCTTGTATTCCAATTCCAATTTTTAGCTCAGCAAATTTTTGTCCCCACACTTTACCTTATTTTCTCTGATTCATTTTAATTAACCAATTTTAACTTATAAACCTCAATCTTTATATTTCAAAACTTATTCTTAAAATACTTTTCCTAAATTCACCCCATCAATTTAATTAACCCAATTTAACTTAAAAACCTCAATCTTTATACATCAACACTTATTCTTAACAATCTTTTTCTAAGGTCGGCCCCAGATCCCTTCCCCAAAATCCCCATTTTTATGTTAGTGGCAAAACCAACTTAATTAAAACAAAATGTATTTGTACACCCTTTGGATTCCCGAAGCCCTACCACCCCCTTTCCCGGTTTCGAACCCCAACCAAAGTCCATCAGTCCATCTGCAATCAGCCTGGCGACCTCACGTCTGAGGCACTCAACTCTCTCACAATTTCTCTCTGCCGGTTTTTTTGATAGTCCTTTATTTTAGATTCCGAATCTCGAAGAGGCTCTGTTCCAATAAGGTCCATATTTCTTCCAGCCAGACCTCCATATTTAACAATGGAGCCAAGATCTTGTTTCTTACTTCTCGTAAGTCCAAATGTCCCAAAGGCTCCAAATTCCACATTAGCCAAATTTGTATTCCATATGTCTTCAGATCTCCATATGAGGAGATCTCTCCAATTTCCATTCTTCACTTCAAACCAAATTTTCATCATCCTGTTCTTATTTTCCTTTGTGTCCAACTTAACAGGCCTCTGGCTCTCCTTGATCATCTGCGACATCACAGCACCTCCATCTTTTTCCTTCAGATCCTCATGTTCCTCTTTAAACACATCCTCAGATGACTCAAATTCCTTTTCTTGTTTGGCTGTAAGGATTTTTAGATCAATAACAACACTTCCCTGTTCATCTGCAGGAACTTGAATCATATCTCTTCCAGGCTCAGCAACTTTATTTACTGTTCCCTTCATTATTGTAACATTCACAGTCAAAACATCCATCTGTTCCTGCAGTTTTCCCAGGAGCGTGAAGGTCTTTTCCAGTTCAGCCAGTATTTTTCCACTTACAGCCATTTTTGTAATGTCCTGAACCCCCTCTAGAGGGATTCTAGTTACTTAATGTCTTCCAATTCCCACCCAAAAGCCAAGTTAACCTTTCCTTCTTTATTTTAACAATTTGTTGCCAAATTGTAGCGAATATGACCAGCAAAGTCAGCAAAAACAGAGTTTCCCTTTTCTTCCAACTTTGACAGCTCGTTTGACAGCTGTCAAAGTCTTTATACCTCTTCCGCAGGCTCTCTCACTGATCGCTCCCGGGTCTTGGGGGAGGGGTGAATTCCTTTCTCAATGTTAGCTCTTATCCTCCAGCACAATCACTTAAATTGCCCCAACGTAAAGTTAATTGCTTTTCTCCACAAAGAAGAAAGGTATTCTCACAACCTTAGTAATAAAATCCTTGCTTTATGATGTTTACAAGGCGGGTAGGCAGACTTCCTTTTAACACCTTGCCCGTTCGTGCCTAATTCCCAAAGATAAAAGACCCGCGTTACTCACGGGTCGTTACTTTTAATCCGAATGTTCAAAGGAAGAAGTTAGCGCTCTCCGTCCATGGCATGCAGCTTCACTCAGCAGGGGAAGCAGTCGACTCACAGCACCACGCCGCTCTCCGTCCCCCATTCCAGAGCCTTTAAAAAGGCTCCTTTGCGGGTCGGGGGGGCGCAAATGGTGCCCGCCGAGTCACCAAGTCCACAGGCTTCAGCGCCTGTGGTTTCTGAGGGTCCTCGCGTCGCCGCCGCGGCAGAACCCGACCCCTGTTGAGCCGATTCCCTCCGGAGCTCGGAGGGAATCCGCCATTAGACGATGGCGCCAACCCGGAAGTCCGATGAGATATTGTGTTTGAATGCAATTGTAATTCTGAGTTCTGGTATTGCCCTGATTCAGTACATTTTCATTTTCTAAAAAATTAAATAAATGATTCATCATTTTCATTCAACTGAAAGTCTGTCTCTACATGGGAAATTGTGGCAAAAAGCCTTTATCATAAGAACATAGGAATCTATCATGCACCAAGTCAGACCATTGGTCCATCTAGCTCAGTAGAGTCTACACTAGTGGTTCTCAAACTTTTTTCAGAATAAAAATGTGCACACGCCACAGCAAAAAAAAATATTTATTGATAAGAAATGAACTGGAATTTTTTTAAAAAAACTATTCCTAGCAGTGTTCAATTTACAACATGGAACACAACTACTTTATAATATGATCACGGGACATGCAGAAAGTGTAAAACAATGCAGCGACATAAGAACATGAATCATTCCCAAAATATAACTGTAAATGAGCCTCTTATATATGTACCTTAAGTATGTATACAAACTCAGTGAGAGGTGTGAGCTTGCTTTTGCTGGGTAATCTCATTTATATTAGGACTAATTTGAAACAAACTCTCACCTCCTCATCAACTCAAATAAGCCTTTGAAAATCCCTGTTCACAACAATACTGTATTTGTAAAATCAGTATTGGGGTGATACTTACCAGCTGTAGTTCAGCACCAGTAGTGCAATGCCCTATCTTTATTGAATATGTAATTCTGTGTTCTTTCTTTCAGAGAAGCATTGCAATACTGCTGCCTGAAGCTTTTTGTGCATGTTTGAAGCAGGGTTTTATGGTGTGCTGGCTTCTATACACACAGGGAAGTGAGTACACAGTCCAGTAAAAGAGAGAGAGAAAAAGTTATAAGATGACCTAAAATGCCAGCACATTAAATATGGGTGAGGCCTTGAGGCAATGTCATTTGTATAATCAGCATGTAATAAGTCCATATTCATTATATTAAAGCTACTACATTCATGGAATAGACCCTTTTAGATTCCCAAAATCTATTGTTTTAATAATACAAAGACACATTTATGAGTCCTTTTGTTTTGTTCAGGTGTTCCAGCAATAGAGCTGCCCTCCAAAAGTAATGAATAATACCTTAGTAAAATTGTCTTTCAAAGTCCCCTTATTTGGCCTTAGAAATGTATAGCCTGATTGTTCTGTTAAATCACTTTCCTGATACTACACAGTAGTAATTATCAGTAGCCTGTAAGATGCTTACCTTATTCATTCTCTGAATTGCTATAATATACACCCACACCCAGTAAAATGCTGCAATATAACTGTTGGAATTAAATAATCATGCAGCTTTGACTTAATTTGTGCTAATTCTTGGTATTTGGCTAAATGCTGACCGGCAGTTACTTCAATATCTATTGAACATATTTCTTGAACTATAATAAAACCATGTTTTGACTCTGCTGTCGCAGCAAATGAATCTCATGGGGTGTCCAGATCACTGTCTAGTCCTGTTGTGTTGGATGAGTTTCAGTTACTAAGGCTCAAGGATGTGGATGAGGTGGATTGATTAGGTAAATCACATATGCTCTGTACTCTTGCCCCTCTTGGCTGATAAAACTAGCAAGGAGGGGACAACTGGCTGTGCCAGGAAGGTGACTAATGCCTCCTTGCGAGAGTGGGTGGCCTTGCCTGCTTGCTTGAACGAGGCAGTGGTAATATCACTCCACAATAAACCCTCTCTGGATTTGGAATATCTAAGTAACTACTGTACTGGCCAGTTGCTAATATCCCCTTCTTGGGCATGGTTAAAAGTAATGACATTCAAGGGTATGTACAGAGGGTGACACCCAATGGCATCATTTTGCTTATGCAAGGGACTTCCATTTAGCCCGCTGTGATTGCCCAAAATCAAAGTGGATGTGATATTGGATGTGATTTTGGATGTCACTGATGATTCTAAACTGGCTAATGCAAAATGGAAGTGGGGGCGGTAGGCACCAAAAGTGGCTTAATGGGTCAGATTCAGGGCATGGGTTTTCACAGAGTTTACAGTTTTAGCCTTGTATTCTCAGTTATCCATGGCAAGTGAACCTAATCCATGGAATGAAACTGATCCATGCCTCTACCAGCAAATTAGGAGAAACTGCTTTATTGTACAAAGGAAAGTGATAAGCTATGTCCAAGACACCTTGGAGGTCTACACTGGAAAAGGGAACTTTGAAGGGACTCCTTTGGGGGCCAACATTGATGCCGAAATCCAGCATCACCTGAGCTCTGCGAGTGCGGCTTTCTCCCGGTTGAAGTGCAGAGTGTTTGAGGACTGGGACATTTGCAAGGAAACCAAAATGCTTGTTTACAAAGCTATCGTACTACCAACCTTACTATATGCTTGTGAAACATGGCCACTTATAAATGCCATCTCCAGCCCCTTGAAAGATTCCATCAACGGTGTCTCCAAAAAAATTTACACATCACTTGGGAAGACAGGCGAACTAATATCAGTGTACTGGAAGAAGCAAAGATCACCAGTGTTGAAGCAATGATTCTTCAACATCAACTTTGTTGGACTAGTCATGTTGTGCAGATGCCTGATGATAATCTTCCAAAGCAACTACTCTATTCCGAACTTAAAAATGCAAAGCGTGATGCTGATGGTCAACAAAAGAGGTTTAAATACTGTCTCAAGGCAAATCTAAAAAAAATTAGTATAAACACTGACAACTGGGAAACACTGGCCTGCGAGCGCTCCAGTTGGAGAACAGCCTTTACCAAAAGTGTCATGGGCTTTGAAGACACTCAAACTCAGGACGCAAGGGAGAAATGTGCTGAGAGGAAGGCACGCTTGGCAAATCCACACCGTGATCAACTCCCACCTGGAAACCAATGTCCCCACTGTGGAAGGATGTGTGGATCCAGAGTTGGCCTCTATAGTCACTTATGAACTCATTGTTAAAACCGTGTTTATGGAAGACACTCTTACTCGGCTATGAGTGATCGCCAAAGAAGAAGAAGAAGCTTATCTTATTTTTGTAGCCTTTGTGCACAATTCTGAATCCTGAGCTTCCAGCTCCCAGGGACATGCTGAAGTACAAAAATGGTGGCTTTTGGCCACTGGGAGGAGTACCGCTGCCTTGAACATCAATAGTAAACTGTGTCGGGAAATTTTTAATCCCTTTTAACCCTATTTTACACCATCTTTCTCTGAAATTCCTCTCCCATTTTCTCTGCCTGTGGATAAGGCAATGGAATGGAGAAAGGCATTTTGGTCCACCTACAACCAAAACTACCTAGATGAGGGAATGAAAGAACACAACCCAGCTGCCCTGGTTGAATATCTTGTCCACTCTTATCATTTGATTTTAAGGGTTTTGAAACTTATATCCATGAAGTATCAGACCAGATGTTCTCTAAGATGGATAGATCTTGTCAATGGATGAGAGCCAGAAGGATGTCTGAGAATGGAAGGATGAGCCAAAACAGCAGGAATTATTATATATGTGCAGCTTCAGCAGTAGCGGCTGTGGCAGCCTAACTTGGATGAGATCAAGACCTGCTTCATAAACCTTATATCTCATCTAAGAAGAAAAATGCTTATCCATATGTGAAAGGATACATTGCTCATGGCACAGTCGATTGCACACAAGGCTGTTAGTCACTCCACTTTGGATGGAACTATCACTCCTTCACAAACCATGCAACTCTGGGTTGGCATTATATTTTGGTTTTGTCTCTGCCAATTGACACTGATGGGGTTATTGTTATTGTTCATAAGTAAAAGCAGCTGGTGTGTCTGACAGGTTGTCAATACTCCAGGCACTCATAGCAAGAGAGAGGAGGAGGAAGACATGGTGGTTTGAGAATTGTGGTATGTTCAGCATAGTATCCTGTCTCCACAGTAACTAGCTCCAAAGGGGCCAAGATGAGAAATCATGCTGAGAGTGGGAGGGATCCTGTTCTTCACTTCTAACATTTTATGTAAAAACTATGTGGTTTTTTTAATTACATCCACACACAAAAATCTATTTCCTACATTGTAACATGTTTCAGTATTTACCTAATTGTTCCATATTTTGTAAAACACATGAACTATAATCCCTATGAAAGATCCCTGATCTATCAGTGTAAGACACAAAAAACTGCTATCCAAAGGAGTGGAGCACTTGCATGCAAGAAATGCAGGTGTGTAATTTGGGTTGTTTGCTTCTGTACACATTGTGACTCAACTTCTGAGTACACACGCATAGGATTCTGCTGCAAATAGACCGATGGGCTGCTTGGTGGTCCAGTCTTGAACGCTGTCTTCTGTAAGAAGATGGGCTGTTGAAGTTCACAACAAGGAACTTTGGAAAACTGAAACTTTGTTTTCTCTTGAACACCCCATGTGAACAGTTGGAAGTATTCTGTGCAGATTACTCAAGTTAAGTTGATCCTACAGTAACAAAAAAATAAAAATAGTATGGGAGGCAAGACTGCAGTTTCCTTGTTCTTTTGCTTGTGTGGTGGCCAACAGCAATCTAACTGGATGGCAGACAGTTGGGTTTCATCTATGGGTCACATGCTGCCAAATCTTAGTGGGTCAAAGCAGTAGTTCAGCTGGTTCAGCATTCTGTTTCTCACGGTGGCCAACATAAAGACAAGAGCTCTCTCCTGTTGTTGCTACTAACAACTAATTCTTGAACTCCAGACTTAAGAGTCTCTGTAAAGTCACTATTACTATTAGCCATTAACTCATTAACAATCACAGTGCCTGGAGACAGAGTGTCAGGTCATGTATCCACAGCAGTGACCAGAGGAGGAATGACTGCTGGGAGGTGCAGGAAAAAAGAAATGCCATGGTGCACCTGTACCAGCAAAACTGGATGCCTTCCTCTGCCCCAGCTGCAATAAAACATGTCTCTCCCTTATCTGTCTCTATAGACACAGCAGGTGCTATAAATGTCCAGTGGTTTGACTTTAACCCCAAAGGCACACTATTCCATTGTCTCCCAAGACAGTCGGATGCCAACACTGTTTTAAGTCATCCTCCATGATTTTCTCTAAATGCCATCAAAGTTAATGGCCATTGTTTCATGTGACACTGATTTTGCAACCCAAGGAGCAATTCCCAACTTATTATAAACAGTGTAATATTATAAAGAGCGCTATTTCAGGGCCTGTTCTCACAATCACCATCCCCCTCTCCTTTCTTATTTCCTGTTTCTCCTCCAAACTCCCCTCTCTCCCACTATTGCCACTAATATAGTTATGACCTAAGTGGGGAGTATTTAGAACATTTATATTAAGAATGCAGGAAGTATTTCTTAGCATAAAATTGTCCTGTTGCATGAAATGTTACATGTCTTTGAAAATATTGATGGTACTAGGTGTCTTGGAAGTCGCTGCTTATTTATGACAACTTCTTGATATTTTGCTACACCCCAGGAACACATTCTAAATATCTTGGGGGAAGTGTGGTTCAGATTCAAATGATTTCCCATAGAAAGATAGAACATGAAACTGTACATGTGAAATAGTCAGCTACCCTGCATCTCTAATACGGTTGAAGTTCCACACTGCGGTTAATTGCCAATTAACACTCTTTATCTCAGCAAGAGAAACAAGAATGTACTTTTATTAAATAACACGAATAAATGTGTGTGGATAATATTTTTGTGTGTGTGTGCAAAGAAAATAATTAAACACTCTGTTCCTCTCTGAGAGTTTTCCTGTTTATTTGCCACAGATAATTTCCATTATTTTAATTATGACATAATGATAATGCTATGAATTAGGACTCCTTTGCAGGAAATAATGGGTCTGCATGTTTTCATGTCTGTTCTGTAATATTTGAAGGGGAATTTCTTATTTGCATATTTGTTGAAAATGTGCTCCAGAGCACCACCCAGCTGCATCTTTCCGAGATACATTTCCAACTCTTTGCATTCAAATCTTCAACTGTTACAAAATATATGGAGTTGATGTGCTCAGAAACACTTGGACCATTATTTTCTGTTGTATACTACTAGACTGAGATACAAATTATGATGGATTGGATGAATCACGATCCCATGGTTTCCCTTTTCAGGTTGGCAAGACTTGCTTAGGAAACCAGAACAATTCAACCTCTCTTCAGCTAAAGGTGGCAGAAACAGACCCAGATATGCAGGTGCTAATCTTGTTGTCTCTATAAATACTGAGCAAATTATAAAATGTGAAGATTTGTTTTCTTCAGTTGTTTTCATTTCTGAAACATCTGCATTCCGAGAGATGTCTGAGTGCAGTAATTAATGAAAGCACTCCAAAAAATGACACCCAGGGATGATCATTTGACAGATCTCATAGACAGCACCACACTCCAAAACAGATGTCCTTATGACCCCAAGACTGGCATTAGTGTGTTGGCGTGGATGTGGCGCATGAGAAACATGTTTCCATCTGTGATGAGAGTGCCCACTTGCAAAGGATTTCTGGTCTAATGTATATCAGGAGGTTTTGACTAGCATAAAGATTACTGTACAAATGACCTCACTGCTTTCATTGTTAAATATATGGGCTGGTCATAATAAATGATTACGTTCTAAGGAACTTAAAACAAAGCTGTTGGCAGCAGTCAGAATATCTATAGCACAAACATGGGAGACTTTACAGGGCAAATATTATGTGGTATAAAAATGCATGGATCCTGGAAAAGATAGCACATAATATAAAGATCTCCAATACTTTGGAAGATCCAGAATATTTATATGTTTTGTATCTTGGAAATATTTTATATTTCCCTCAACTTCCATTACCCATCAGGACACCTTGGTTCTATCAATACAGGCTATATGGATTTCTTCTTATTATTATTTTTTTACCAATGCCTTCTGACCTTGCTGATGTAAAAATTAAGAGGATGGATGTATTTTCTTAGAAAGCATAAGGTTTGCTGTAGCAAAGCTGTTCCCTTCCAGTGAGCACTGATATTGAGAATTACTCCTGTTTACAAGCTATTTATTCCACAAGATTTACATACTACTTGACTGTAATGAAACCTCAAAGCTGCTTGCAGCAAGGATTAAATAATACAATTATCAGTAAAAATAAAGAGTTAAAAACAGCTGCAGTATATTAACATTCAAAAATAATTAAAATCAATGATAAGCTAAAACCAAATTAAAGCATGTCACCATTCTACATGTCTGGATAAGCTTACCTAAACAAAAATGTTTTTTGCAGGCTGAAGTTACACCTGAAGTTACAGGCTGAAGTCTTCCTAAACACCCTTTCTGGTGTTTGTTTTTCCTTCCCCCTTCATTTCTCCCACCCATTACTTGCATGTCAAGGCCGCGGGTCCCACAGTTCCCTTAAATAATAAACACACGGACACAAATATTTAGGTTAATGGGAGGCAAAAGGAGGTCGCCCTCCAGCCATGCCACCATTTAAACAGCAAACAGCCATGCCCCCTAGCCATTCTGATTGGTCAGCCGGGGTGTGTGACATGGCCAGGAGTCCCTATGACATGGGTGGCATCCCTCCGCCCACAGCTGGGACACTGGGAGGTCCCAGATCCCATTCCACAATACTGTCCCCCAGGAAGGGGAGCAGACCTGTCCCACATCTGACATCATGTATGGCAGGTGCACATGGGTTCCTGAAAATAGCCTAGTGGATGAAATGGGGAGGGAATGCCAGTGAGCAAGATTTCTCTCCTCTTCTCCTGGTCTGGAGTGAAACAGAAAAATCCCCCTTGCTGTTGCTGAGGCTCTGAAAGCCTTGCAAGGCAAGTGATTTGCTACATTCCTTTCAAGGGAGCCTGGGTCTTACCAAAGGAAATTTTACCACTCTCTTTTGGGGTAGGGAAATTTCACTCATTCATTTTATTGCATTTATTTATAAAAAGAAATATGTATATACTGCTGCATCATAAAAATATACCATGGTTTACAGCGATATAAAAACATAAAACCAAACAATAACATCCTAAAAAGTTAAAAAAACATGTTGAAATCTAAAATAAAATAAAAACAATAGACCGTTGTGGGGGGTGTACTCTTAATTGCCTGCATAGGGCTGGCAGAATAGGAAAGTTTTCAGCAGGTGTTTAAAAGAAAGTACCGAAGGTTGGAGATTCCTTGCAACATTGTGCTGCAAGTCCCACTTGTAATATTTTAACACTGATTGCGTTTTTCTCCATCTGTTAACAGAAGTCACACAGTCCTCCATGGATGAAACCAGAAATTAAAAAATCAACAGAGAGAAAAGAAAACAACCCTGAAGCATTGGCTAAAATCAAGGGAAAGACTCTGTAAACATCACCCAGCTCTCTTTAAAACGTTCTTCATTTGCTATCGTCTTCATCTTTTTAGTCCAGAGGCATGAAAATGTACCAGGTTTCTAAAGCATGCAATTTTTTCACTATTTTATGGATGTTTGTAAATTAGTCTAGAGATTTCTGAAATAGATTGATTAGTATCTTTCAGCAATAATCCAAGAGATATGGATGTTTGGAAAAAAAATGCTTTGTAATACAGTCCAGTTTTTTGAAATATTATTCTGCCCTGATCTGTAACTTGCTTATTATAAATCACTCTGTTTTGTAAAGAAATGCTATTAAGAATTTTTATTTTATTAACCAATCCTGTTTCATAAGTATCATTATTGCATATCGAGGTCGACAAGCAACTTTGCACACACATGCACACATTCAACCTGGTAAGACGGTTTTGGCAAGGTGCGTGAAACTCAGTAGGGACGGTGCTCGTCTAACTTCTTGAGGGAGAAAGTTCCCTAGAGTTGGGAAAACCACACTGAAGCCTTGACTCCTTGCTGCTTCGGGTCCATAGAGAACCACTAACTGCTCCTCCTGATAGTCTCAGTGATTGACTTGGAGTGAACAGGATAAGGTGGTCCTTAAGGTATCCTGGGCTTGTTATTCAGGGCTGTGTACACTAGTACAAGAATTGTATTGAAGGGGGATACTCTAGCTGAGTCTTATCCCTGAGATGCTAATTTGCCAAATGATGCTGGAGGACATTCCTCTGTCTTGCCATCCCATGAGAACCTGCACAATCATCCCTACACTTAAACTACTGTTCAAAGGATATAACGGACTACTTAAAGGTTTGGGGGCTTCTTATCCTCTTAATCAGGCAATGTAGAAAGAAGCATTTATTGTCCTTGAGTCTATTAAAAACATCTTCAAAACTTTCCAAAGGGATTATCTGTCAAAGAGAGGAATAAAGGAATATTACTGAAGGCTTGTGGGGAAAGCACCGTAGGCGGTTTGGCAGCAGGAGCAGGAGGAGAAAATTCATATTTAAAGTATGTGCTTCATTTAATATTGAAATGCCAAGATGTAGATGGGGGGGAGGGGCAGAAATCCCATCGGAGGAGCTACCATCATGTGAAACCCACACATATTGTACAGATAACTAAAATCTGCTGAGGGGGCTCCTTGAGCCAAAGAACTGAAACCCTGAGAAAAGAGAGGCAGCTGTGCCTTTTCAATGGTTGTGGCTGAAGCCTTGAAACTTGAAGAAAGGGCAAGGCCATCTTTCTGTTTCACCTACCAGGGTAATTCGAACCCATCCTCTTGGAGAATGTGTCAAACTTCTCATGGACTCATGAGGTAAATATAATTTAGTTATTCAAAATGCAGCTTGTAAATCCTACACTGCTACTACCCTTGTTAAAAAAACACACCTCCTGTGGGAATTGGTATTTATTTATTTGACTGTGGCCCTCTAAGGTGATCCAACTGGCTCATCCAATGTTGCCACTGGAAACACTTGCCCAACATGGCCCTGCCATTAGCCTCTCGTTGCCACCACCAGACAGATTTTAGGAATGGGGAAAAGAAAAAGGGTGGTGGAGAGTATAGCTTTTTATCAGTGGACTATATATTGTGAGGGAGCTTGAGAGAAGCAGAACATCTAGTAAGGGTATGTAGGCCCTCTATGGGTACCCTGAATAACAAGGCAAACCAGGGAGATTTGGGTCAGACTTCCATGCTCCAGAGCCAGGCTGTGCCATTACCAATGCATGCTGAGGGAGATCCGGAAGGCTCCCAATCTTTTGAGTAGCTTGGTTTCTCCAGAAAGTTAAAACATGATCTCCCACCCCTTTTCTTTCCTGAGAAATCAAACCAAGCTCACCAGTGACATGCCCAGAACCCCCACCCTTCAGTTAAAGCTCGGGAAAGATATAGCAGCTTCTCTTATGGGGCTTTTTCATATCGAGAAGCATTGGCAGCCAGGGAGTTTGCTGAGTTGACGGGCTAGAAACCATACACTACTTTTAGCCGTCTCACAATGCTATGCTAAGCTCAGAACCTGCAGATATCCTAAGGGAAACCTTAAGTGCCCAAAGAATTGGGCAAGAAAATGGAAGCCTGCTTTGCAGGGGAAGAAATCTTTTGAGAAATTGTTGGGGTGTTAGGAGGAGGCACTTGGCTCTGTGAGCAGTTCAGCAGTTTTAGATCTCCTTGTGCCTGTAGTTACAGTGCTATTTCATGATGGTCTCCGGCAGTGCTTTTTTGCTTTTAAAAATGTTTAGGGGTTGTCTCATTTTGACTCAAAAAAATCACCATTTTATAATTCAAATCAGGAAAAATAAATAAAGTAAATGGACAAAAGTACAAAGATTCACAAAATGTTTAGGGGTATGCATACTCCTGCGTACCCCCAGAAAAAAGCACTGGTCTCTGATAACAGCACTAGATCCCATGCCCCCAGTCAATGATCAGCAACACTTTGCCTTTATTATACTTCCAGCAAACTACTTCATGAGCTGTTGCTGCTTCTGCAACATGGTTAACTCCAAGTGACAACTCTTTAAAAGTGTATTTTCAGCCTAAAATAAAGAGTACATATTTTCTTGTTCAGCCTGAATAACTGATGAAAAAAAAGAGACAAGGGCATCTGGGGTAATTTTGTATTTTAACATCTTACGATTATTATTTTTCTCTTTGGTTGGCATAATAATTATACACATCCACACACTTTTCAAGTGCAGGCTGGCTCAGATCAGTGCTCATTGTAGAAAAGAAAAGTGTTGCATCTGGGTTTTTGTTTTCCTCTGATTTCCATCTCAAATGCTTAAATTAAAAGGGGCTTTACAAACAACTTTCAGGAAAGCCAAGCAGCCAATTTTGTATGGAAAGATCACTGTATTTGAGCAGACACAATTTTCTTTTTAATTGTAAAGAAATATGAAAATAGCCTTCTGAGCATTATTTTCTGGAAATGAAGGCAGAAAAGTCCCACTTCTTGTTTAAATGTTAATGCCAGTAAAGAGACAATGAGGAATGTTAATGAAAGCATGCCAAAAAAAAAGTGAGTTTGAGAGCAGGTAGAAGGATAGTGGATCTGGAAACGCATGCAGTAAATATTGGCCAGCAGGAAAATTCAAAAGCCGCTGTATTAGATTTTGACTTCCAAATGGTGCATATAATAAGAACAGCCCCTCTTTCCTAGTGAGTTTCCCTTCTCTCTTCTCTCCCCTTGGATCAGCAGTAGAACATTTGTTTTGCATGTCAAAGGTCCCAGGTTCAATTCCTGACATCTCTATGTAGGGCTGGAAATGCCTACTTGGTCAAAACCCTGGAGAGCTGCTGCCACTTAATGTGGACAGTACCGAGCTAGATAGACCATGGGTCTGACTCAGCACAAGGCAGATTCCTATGTTCCCAGCTCCCTCCCCAAAGCCCTGATGCAAGACCAGCAGAATATTGTTGGCTTCAGAAACAGGATGGGCCTGCTTCTCTTAATAAACTTCTCAGAATAAACCAGCAGCACCCTAGGGATGCGGGTGGTGCTGTGTGTTAAACCACAGAGCCTAGGACTTGCTGATCAGAAGGTTGGCGGTTCAAATCCCTGTGACGGGGCGAGCTCCCGTTGCTCAGTCCCTGTTCCTGCCAACCTAGCAGTTCGAAAGCATGTCAAAGTGCAAGTAGATAAATAGGTACCGCTTCAGCAGGAAGGTAAACAGCATTTCCGTGCGCTGCTCTGCTTCACCAGAAGCGGCTTAGTCATGCTGGCCACATGACCCAGAAGCTGTACGCCAGCTCCCTTGGTCAATAAAGAGAGATGAGCGCCGCAACCCCAGAGTCGGTCATGACTGGACCTAATGGTCAGGGGTCCCCTTTATCTTTACCCTAGGCCAATATTCAGGAAAACTCTGATGGAATTTTCCAGCATTAAACCCTTCAGCAATATACATACATGCACTCTCCATTTCAGTGTGCAATTAAACAATTATACTTAACACACCCACCCTTTCTTCCTTTGTGGGAAGATGTGTCATTTTGTGGTTTGCTCAGGTGTCAAAGTGTCTTGGGCCAGCCCTGGAGTTCAGAACAGTTTTGGTTCTGGGGGGAAAATTCCTATAGTTGGAATATGTTCCATAGAATCATGTTCTTTCATTTCAATGATATGCCTTTTAAATTGGCTGTGCTTCTTAGATCTTGGAGTTCCAGTGAAAAACAAAGCATATCCTATGAGCCTGAGGTTTGCGCCCAACCCTGACAAAACCTTTTGAGCAAGCATGACTTTAAAAACAATTAGATGCCTATGATATGTATATAACAAACTGTATTCTGCAAAAGAAGATATTTTCATGGAACACAGTAGTTAGATAACCAATGGAAGCATTCCCCCCACTCCGCAGGAACTGGTAAGACCCAGAGCAATGATTCATGAAAATGCATTGTAAAATACGGTGTTCACCAGTCTGAAAAGCGTTACATTAAGCTACATGAAAAGAGCGCCGCTTTGTAAAGTTTATGGTCCCTTGTACTAAAACAAGGGACGGCTTTGTACATCCTTGTGATGAATATTGCAATTTCATAGGTGCAGGCACTGAAACAAACACTAATTGCAAGTGTCTGGAATTATTTATAGCTCTCTGTTGAACAAGGTTTTGCTAAACAAAGTGAATGTAAACAAGAGCTACTCTTCAGATGCATTTTCTGAGATCAGTTGGAGTTTTTTAGCTGCTACAGATGAAGCTTTCTGACGGATTCTCAGAAAAGTTCTGAGAAAAATAATTTACCTTTTTAAAGGGCCTGGTGACAGTTATGAAAAACCTCTAAAGCTGAAATTCTATGCACTACCCAGACCTGGAAGTAAGTCTCATCAATCTCAACAGAACATACTTCTATGTAGACTAGGATTGCATTGTAAGCCTTCCTTATTTAAATGTTCACAATGAGCTTGGTTGAAGGGAGGCAGAAGAATGGGTGAGACGGGGGAGTGGGGCAGGAAGTGGGGCAATCTATTTTGAAGGCCTAGTTCAGATGCTGTAAAATCATCCACATTAATGAATGTACTAGTATCAGCCTAGCTCATGCATAGTTGCTTGCAAGAGGCTTCAAGTCATTTAGGAGCAATGTGGACATTCATAATTAGATTATACAGTGTGAAAAAGAAATGCTGTCTTTTGTCTTTTCCCTCCAGACATCCATTCCACCTTTGAAATCCTGGTAATGTCTGGGAAAATCCAGACATAAGGCAGCCCTACCATAGAGATTTATGTATCTGTCCATTTCACCAGCAGTAGGTGCTTATTTATTTATTTTTCCAAATGCTCTCACAGTCCACAAGGTTTATTATCCTAATTTAAATCACTGGGGTGTTTCAAAGCTAGAGGCACAAGTAAACAGGATGCAGCAATCTAATATAAAATAAGTCAAAAATAGACATGTCCTTTTTCTGGCTGAGGTTCCATATATTTCATAATTGGATGGCAGGCATATTTTTTTTTAATGTTCCATTTTTCTGTGATGGAGTTGTAGTGATCAGTGGGGAAATTTTTTTGTCTTTCATGCGACAGTGAGGGACATACTATTCTCTCTGGAAATAAGGTAGCAATGTTGTTTTAGAGGTGCAGTAAAAAATACTGAATATTTTGGAAATAGGTTTACAAGGAAACTCACAGAACAACTTACAAATCTGATCTATGAAGTACTAGGGATGGGAAGAAAATTTGAATTTGTTTGCATTTAAAGATGAATTGTATAATCTGCACCTTCTGGAACAATGAAACACAGCCATCTTATGAAATCTGCACTTCTCCAAAATTCTCCAAAATTTGCAATAATGGTAATGTATACAAAAATCCATACACTGGGGTAAAGTGTCAATGACAATCTGTGAAAATAGCATACAAAAATAGCATACAAAAATGCCTTGTATGAGAAATTTGCTGTGCAGAAAAATATGTTTATTAGGCAAAATAGCATATAAAAATGTGTATAGTACATTAGGATAAATTTGCACTAAAACACTGATGAATTTTCATGATGGATTTTTATTTTATTTTATTTTTAAAAAAAGATGTGGAAATGCAGAGGATGCAGAAAACTGGGAGGGGGTGAAATTTTAGATTGGAAAAATGAGAAACTGAAACTGACACATTTGCAAATCCTTATGAAACACAAGATGTGGTACTCCACTGTGCTTTTATAAGTATTAAAAGTATTATCCAATCCTTTAGTTTCCCATGAAATTCCTCCTGTACTTTAAGAACCTCCAAACTTGAATTGGATTTTGCTTTGGGTGGAATTCAAGAGCAACCTAGCAATGCATGAAAATCCTGCTCTGCTTCTTTGGAAATTTTACCATACTTGTTAAAGCTTCCCTTAGGTGGCTCTAGTCCTTTCTTCTTCTTTTTTTTAAGAGCCTGGTAAAATCTTTCCAATTCATTAGAATAAATAAGGATTAAAAAGAATAAAAGTTGAAAACCAATAGGAAAGTGCCAGGACAGCTTCATTTCAACAACAATATTCTAAATATTGGCTCAGGAAGTGGGCAGTTGCATTGAGCTGACAGCTCCCCTTTGCCCAAAGTACCAAGAAAAAGGCTTTGCTTCATTCTCTTTCTGCTGCGTTTCCTCCCAAGAAAGACCGATGGACTTAAGGCAGCTGGAAGCAGAGCAGAACTCTAATCATTGCATAGCTTGGATCATTGAAGCAGCTTGACTTTCAGATTAAAACAGGCATAGGCAAACTCAGCCCTCCGGACGTTTTGGGACTACAACACCCATCATCCCTGGTCCTGTTAGCTAGGGGTGATGGGAGTTATAGTCCCAGAACATCTGGAGGACCGAGTTTGCCTATGCCTGGATTAAAATATGGAGAGAGAATAAATGGTACCTGGATCACACCTCACCTTCCATAGTCTTTCTTTTAAAGGGGTGTTGTACTACACACTTATCCATTTTTAGTTTTATTTTAAATTGCATGGTCTCTCTCTGCAGTGGTTGGTATTCTAGGTGACTTTGCCTGCAGATTATGAACACATCAATACAATGAAATATAAGCAGTTTAAAAAAGGACTGTGTGCCTTTCTACATAAACAACAGCAATAAAAACATAGATGGCCAGCAACCATTTATTTGTTTTGGCCCTAATGCTATCAAAACTTTTTTAAAAAAATATATATATAAAGCCTGATTTTATTGACTGACTAACTGATTTCATTTGATGTCTTGCCCACTTTTTGCCCTAATTTCCCAGGGCAGGTTACAATAATATAGTATACAGTTATTCTTTAAAAAACAACAACAGATCAAACACTTGCAATTATAAAATTAAAACCAGTCCAGCCAGAACAGAATGCCTCAGCTGTGGGTGGGGTGGGGTGTGGGAAGCTTGGGCAAAGAAGTACATCTTTAGCATACTGCCAACGCTATGCATCAAATATCCTAGATGCACCTCTGTTGGATGTTCTACAATTCAGGGGCTGCTACAGAGAAAGCCCTCTCCCAGGCCACCATTCCTTGCACTTCTGAAGGGTGGAGGAACTACCAAGATGTTCCCCCTGCTGATCTTAACACCTAAGAAGTTTGGTAAGGATGGAGACAGCCTTTCAGAAATATGGGGCCTAAATCTTTTAGGGTTTTAAGCACTAATGTGAACCCCTTGAATTGAGCCTGGAAACAAACTAGCAACCAGTGGTTACCTGAGTGCTACATGGAACCCCAGCCAGTAAATTGGCTGCTACATTTTGGAACTATTGAAGTTTCCAAATCATCTTCATGGACAACCTCATGTAGAGTGTATTGAAGTAATCCAATCTGGAGGTTACAGGGGTGCTAACTTGAACAAAATATTGGGAAGGGGCAGGTTAGCCTTGCCCACATGACATGACACCCACCCACCATTTGAATGGCAATGCCCATCAACTTGGTGGGGGGCTCAAATATTTTATTGGGGGGGGAGTGACCTCAGCCCCTAGGAGTTGGCTCTTGTGGTGGTTTGCCAGAGCATGGAGGACAGTGGCCAAGTCATTCCTGTTCAAGAGAGGCTTCTAACCACTAAGACTCTCTGAGTCTCTAGTAACATCAGTGGATCCAGTTGCCTAAAAGATGGAGACAAAGACATCAGGTAAACCTGCTTTGTGGTAATTTTCCACAGTTGGGGCTCAGCTTTAGAAAAAAACTGTCTCTCTGATAGCCAGCATCGTAATCCCTGCATGGGACTTTGCTGGTGATGATATCTGCTATGCAGGTTCATACAGGATCATTCAGTGGGTTTTCCTGGCTCTAGATAATTTAGGACTGCAAGGGTTAGAACCAGCACTGTGTCCAGAAACATAGTGGAAGTTTCTTGACTATAGGTGTGATATACTTGGTGGCCCCATCATACCAACCAAACACTACCTAGTCAAAGGGCTGATTCACATGACAAAACTGGAATGTGAGACCTAGGCCCCAACTGCACTACACATTTATAGTGGTATCATACCACTCTGAACAGTCATTCATTCCCCAAAGGAATCCTGGAACTCCAGCACCCATAACAAACTCCAGTTCCCAGGATTATTTGGGGGACTTTTTAAAGTGGCATAATACCATTTTAAAAGCACAGTGCAGTTAGGGTCCTAGACTCAACACAAGGAAAGTGAGATGGTGGCATCCAACAAAATAGTTCCACTAGCACAACTCTTTCTTTTTCTTTTTCAAATTTTTGCTGTGCACTGTAACTTCCCCGCCTTCTAACTCAACTATCATGTCCACTACCTGTACCCTCATTCACTGTTACATGTGAATAAAGTTCAGTTATTGTGTTCACAGGTGCACAGATTATACTCACCGAATGTGATGTGTGAACACCCATTATGTGCATTGGAATAAAATGTTGTTAACATCTTAATTAAAGATCTCATAGAATACCATCTGACAACACTGGAAAACAGATATCCTTACCTTTGTCTTGGCTATTTTTGCTGTTCCTAGAATATTTATTTGTTGATTTACTTAAGTGTTTCATGTCCTGTCACAGACTTTCATATTCTGGCATATTTATATTTGCTTCATGTAAGTAAAAACTGAAGGACATCATAAGTTTTGATCTAGAAAAGACTCCCCCCTCCCTCTCTCTCTCTTTTATTCTTGTGCAGTACAATGGTCTTGTGAAAATGCCCCCAAGCAATAAGGATGCTATTCATAACATGTGCTACAGGGTAAATTTTGCCTTGGGGAAAGTCAGTGTCTCTTGGGGGAACAATTAAGCAGATGCTCTTACAGAAATAAATGGTGCTTAAGAGTGTTTAACTTTGGCTAGGTCAAGACCCAACTTTTCCAGCTTCGCACCACCCCTTCCTCCTTGCCAATCAAAGAAATTCTTCATTTCTAGGAAGGATCTCTTGGTAGGACTGATAAGTGCTTCCCCCAACAAAGTGACTATTTTTATTCTTTGATGTGAGTTGAAGTTGAATGGCGGAAGTTTTCCTTTTGAGAAAATTTGTCCCACCAGCTTCTTTCTGAAGGAGGGAGAAAAGGTTCCAAGTTCAATGCGACAATTTAAATCACTTTGCAGCTTAGATCATTTAAGTGTCAAGAATCCATCAGTTTCTTGAATAAATTACCATACTTCCATTTCTTCCTTCTGAAGTTGTGCTCATACAAAGCTGATTCACTTGAATGTGACTTTGCCATTTTAATGGCAGGGGAAGAAAAATTGACCCCTTTAAACGTCATCAGCCACCATTTGAGGGAAACTCAAAGAAAGGGGCTAACCTGGAAAGTTAAACAAAGTCTTTACTTACATAAAGAGCAGCGTATGTTAATAGGCTCCTTTTTTAAAAAAAATAAAAAATGAAAACCTAGATTTAGCTTCAGCATTCAAGGGAAATAACTAGTATAAGCTCCCAATTAGGCCATCTTGCAGGGTAAATGTTTTGTGGTTTGTTCTCTTCTCAAATGTTCTTGAGATGAATAGAAATGTTTGAAGTCATTCTTGTTTATGTAAACAAAGAAGTCTGAAGCTATATGTGACACAACCACTTTTTTCTGGGGGTACTCAAGGAAACACAGAAACGGCACTTTTTTTTTTCTAGAAGAAAAGCACTGGGCGCAATAAGAAAGAGGCAGTTCTGAAAATTAGGGGTTCTGCATCACACCAGGAGTGAATACGAGTAGAAGCAAGATCCCCACTTCTGACAGTTACCATGAGGGTGACAAGAGTGGAGCTGGAGCATTAGAGTTAGCATGCACGTGTGTGGAATCTGCTGATTGGAACACCAGAAGAGGGTTTTTAGCAATGTATTTTCCTCGGCCCCTGGATATACAGGGCCTTGGTCCTTTGAAAGAAACCCTTGGAACGTTGACTTTATTTACCTGTTTTGAGGATGGCTGGGGAAATGCAGCCAGGACTCCATTTCCCTTTGCCTAATTGCAGAAGTAGCCAGATGTTCCCCTCCAGATGTTATTGGGCTATAACTCCCAACAGCCCCAGCCAGAGTGACCATTTGTCAGGGATGATGGGAGCTGCAATCCAGCAACATCTGAAGAACATTATATTGGCTATCCCTGGTCTAATGGCTAGTTCATACCATCTATTATTATTATTATTATTATTATTATTAAAATTTGTATACCGCCCTATACCCACTGGTCTCAGGGTGGTTCACAGGATAAAATCACAGTATAAAAACACAAAACACATAATCAAAATAAAAAGAACAACAACTCAATAACACCCCCCCCATGTTCTACCCAATTCACCTAACTTTCTTGCTGCTCCTGCAATGGTGCAAGGCAGCATAGCTATTCCCTTTCCCTTTTCAGTCTGCCTGTGTACTCTTATGGCTGTATGCCATGCAGTTTCCCCCCATGTTAAAAGGCTTCTGCTCCTAGCATGCAGCTGTAGCAGATTCACAGGCATTGGATAAAGAAGGGAGAGACAGGAGTTCCCCTCTGTTCCTCCATTCCACTGGTGGCAGAGCAGTAAGCAAGGTAAATTAAGGGGTGACCAACAGTGATGCTTCTACCTCTGTTCCTCCAACTGCAGCCATCACCAGAGCAGCAGACAAAGTAAAGGGATTAGAGAAATGGAGAATAGATGCTTGGACCAAGGGTCTTGGACTTTGCTTCAGTTCCAATAACATCTTCATGGACCTAATTTGGGATCAGCTGAACACCGGCTGTTTTCCAAACAGCCGAGTTTTCCAAGCCAAACCCGGAGCTTGATTTGTGGAGTTCATGCCATCACTATTTCAAGCAGCATAATTCAATCAGGCGTGAATGTAGTGTGTCATAGGACATGTAAACATCGCTAAATATAGCTTTCAAAGTCTCCCCTTTTTATTGCCAAGACCTTAAATACAATTTTTGTCTAAACTTAAAAATTCTGTTCTGTGATTATTTTGGAAACTGCTTGCCCACCCAAACCACTAGTTTTATGCTATTGGGTGAAATAGAATATAATAATGGAGGCATGGGTTGGGGGTGGGGAACTAGCTTGGCACCTGCAGATCTGAAGAAGCCAGTGATGTACAGATCTCTCATAGAAGAACCTTGCTGGGTGAGGCCAAAGGCTCACCGAGTCCAGAACTCTGTTTTCACAGTAGTTATCTAGATGCCTGAGAAGCCTGCAAGCAAAAGGACATGAGAGCAGCTGCATCCTCACCACTTGTCGATTCCAGCAACTAGTATTCAGAGGCATACTACTTCCAACTGGGTGCCTTCATCTGCCCCAGCTGCTTCAGAACATGTCTCTCCCATATCAGTCTCTACAGCCACAGCAGACGCCATAACCTTACAGCAGTTTGACTTCACCTTCAAAGGTACACTCCTCCGTTGTCTCCCCAGGCAAATGCCAACTACCTCCATAATTATCTCATTGTACCTCAGCTCTCCAGCTAAGTAGTAAGTGTTGAATGGTTTATTTAAATGTAAAGGTTCATCATTGTTGCACCCGATGTGTATGTCTTTAAGGGGCCAAAGCAAGGGCCAGAGCAAGATAACGAGACCCAGCTTTGCAGCTGTGAAGCATAGCAGGTGCTGCTGAGTTGTATTTGATTAAGGTGTGTCAGCATTTGGGTGTAGTATATAAGGAGCAGCACCTAGCTCTCCCATTACCCTGGGGGATGGGTTGGTGGTTGGGTCTGGTTTGGTTGTTAATGTACTTAGTGTAAAAGGAGTTTTTGTTTTTCTTATTAAAACCTAGTTTAAGTTATTTTTGAGTCCTTTATTTTTTAATGCATGGTCTCCCCAGCAAGCTCTCTGCGCTACTAAACTGCAAACAGCCAACATCTTTGGTTATGGGCCCAGCTGCTGAGTGGATGACTGCATATTTTTGGACTCTGAGAAAGGTTTGGAAACTCCTTCTCCTGTTAGCGTAATTCTGTGGGTCTGGCAGAGTTCCAGAATGGTTGACCGGGTTCCTGAAGCTGAGAAGGCTCTGGTCTTCCCACAGCTAACAGATGAGAACTATAGTTTATGGTCTTTTCGGGTGGAGGCGCTTTTGACCTCTAGAGAAGTATGGACCTATGTAACTGATGACCCTCCTGACCCTGTGACTAATGCTTGGTCAAAAGGAGATGCAAAAGCCAGGGCGATAATTAATTTGGCAGTCAGCGACCAGCAAGTAGTCTATATAAGAAATAAGAAAACTGCCAAAGAAATGTGGGACAGTCTTGCAGCAGTGCATGTTAGAAAAGAGTCAGCATCAGCATTGACATTTTTCAAGCAGTTGTACCAGACGAAGTTGCAGCCTGGTGGTGATTTGGCAGCACACTTGAGACGTCTGGAGGCAATACGCGGCGAATTAATTCGAAGGGACATGGACATACCTGATATTCAGTATGTTTTTATCATTCTTTGTTCCCTTAACGAGGACTTTGATGGTATAGCTAGCCAGATATCTGCTGTTCCACCAGCACAATTAACTGTGGAAGGGGTAACAGCAAGATTAATGGGCGAGTTGGATAGAAGGGAGGCTTGTGCCATAAGCACTCCTATTTCCAGAAGTAATGAGGAACGCCATATGCAAACCTGTGGTGATACAACTGCATTTAAAGCTGCAAAGCGTTGTTGGTTCTGCAATAAACAAGGACATTTTGCAAAGGACTGCAGATCCAAAAGAAAGCAAAGTACTCCCAAGCCTGTTTCTGTTCGTCAGTCACGGTCGTCAGCCCAGCAGCCGACATCGTATAGTAGAGACAGAAACGAGCCGCGAGTTTTCCATGCTAGGACAACAGATCGTAAAAGACTTAAACGTGCCAAGTGGAAGTCTTTTGTTGTGGACTCAGGAGCATCTCAGCACGTTTGCAATGATCGAAGCTTGTTTATTTCTTTCGAAGAGGAAATTGGTAATGTACATTTAGCCAATTCACAAGTCTTGCAGTCGCTTGGCAGGGGTACTGTTAAACTTGACTCTTTAAACATTACAATAGCGAACTGCATTTACTGCCCGTCAGTGGACAATTTATTGTCAGTAAGGTGCTTTGCTCGTCAAGGCATAACTGTGCGTTTCTTAAAGTCAATGTGTGAGTTTTTTGATGGGAACAAACGTCTATTGTATGCCCAGGAATCTGATGGTTTATATAGACTGTATTTTCGCACCTACTCCCAATCGCCTATAAATTGCAGAGCAGCACAGTCAAGCCAGGGGTTGAGGAATGTAAGGCCACATTCCGGGTGTGTCCATGAGGCACACAGAATTCTGGGACACCTGAATTTTGCTGATGTAGTTAAGACAAAGAATATTGTTAATGGCCTCAACTTAAAACCATGTAAATTATTTATGCAATGTCTATCGTGTTGCAAGAATAAGATTAAGGTTGCACGCAAGGGTAGGTGCTCAGATAGGAAAGTAACTGAGCCATTTGAGCGTGTACATTGTGATTTAGTTGGGCCACTCCCACCATCATTAGGAGGTTCTAAGTACTGGCTTACTCTGATAGACCAGTATAGTAGATATTGTTGGACTTATGCAATAGCTGAGAAGTCCCAAGCATTTGAGAAGTACAAAGTTTTTTGCAACTGGGTAAAAACGCACTTTAACAAACCTATTAAGAACCTGTTTTCTGACCGGGGTGGAGAATTTGTTTCTGAGGATTTTGAGAAATTCCTGGAAGCGCAGGGGACTACTCATGAGTTATCTTGCCCCCGAAGTCCCTGGCAAAATGGGCTTGTTGAAGTTGTGCAGCGTGACCTACAGGCAGGGGTTAAAACGTATCTGCACGATGCTAATCTGCCCAAAGACTTTTGGGCTGAAGCGCTTAATGCGTTTTGTTATGTTAGAAATCGCAGTTATCATTCTGGTTTAGATGTCACCCCCTATGAGAAGCTGTTTAAAAAACGCCCTAATCTGAAATACCTACGCATTTGGGGTTCAGATGTAATTATGCATTATCCCGCTAAGCAGAAATTGGGTGAACGTAGTGTCCAGGGAAAATTAATGGGCTACCAGCAGGGGGCGTACAGAATTTACATACCAGCAACTGGCAAATTTCATATTACCAGAAGCATGATACAAACTGTAAATTGGAATGGAGTTGCTGTCTTCCAAGATACTGATGGTATAGATAATACTGAGGAAGAAGAGGAAGAAGCAGCAGCAGCAGCAAGAAATGGTGCTTCTGAATTAATGGAAAAAGACAAAAAGTCTGTTGAATCTGATTTGTTTGATGATTTAAAGTTAAAGGGGCCCGAGGGGAGGTTAGATTTTCTTGAGTTTTCTGACCGTGAGCTTAGCCTACAGGCATCTCTTCAATCTGACAATGATTTACAACCTGAAACTAGTGGTTCACTTAGTCCCATTAAGTCTGAGGAGTCTGACTCTCCTTCTGGACTAAGACGTTCAGATAGAAAGAGACAGAAGCCACAACGTTTTGCAGATGAACATTTTAATACTGTGTATGCCAATAAGGCAGTTTTTGAGCCAAAAAGCTACAATGATGTTCAGAAATTACCCAAGCAACAAGCTGCAAATTGGTATAAAGCTATGAACTCTGAGATAGCTTCTTTAAAAGAGCATAACACTTGGTCTCTTGTACCACAAACCCCAGATATGAGACTTATTGATTCAAAGTGGGTTTATAGAGTTAAAATGAATGACAAAAATGAAGTTGTAAGGTACAAAGCAAGATTAGTTGCTAGGGGTTTTCAACAAATTCCAGGTGAAGATTATGATTTGTGTTATTCACCAAGCGTAAAATATGAAACAGTTAAGCTTTTGTTAAAAGATGCATCACAACGTGGACATTCTGTTTATCACCTAGATATAAAAACTGCATATTTGTTTGCAGACTTAAAAGAACAAATTTTTATGCGTGTTCCTGAAGGCATAGACGCCGCTGAAGGTTTGGTATGCAAATTAAATAAATCCCTTTATGGTCTGCACCAAAGTGGAAGGAATTGGCACCAAACTTTAGCAAAAGAATTGCTGGATATTGGTTTTTCACAAGGAAAGGCAGACAACTGTGTGTTTATAAAGGAAAGGGCAAACTCTGTAACAAAAATATGTGTGTATGTAGATGACGTGCTAATTTCTACAAAAACTAAACAGGAATATGAACTGGTAGTATCACAGTTACAGAAGAAATTTGATGTGGTGGAGTTAGGCATAGCTAAAAATTACTTATCCATGCAAATTGAGAAAGGCAAAAATGGATCTTTTCTGGTTCATCAAACTGCAAAAATTGATGATCTTGTTAAAATGCTATGTTTAGAAAATGCAAATGGCAAGGAAACGCCTATGGTGTGTGGTTTCACCTTTACAGGTGAAGATAAGCCATTTCCTAACAAAACTTTGTATCGTTCTGCTATAGGCAAGCTAAATTTCATTCAAAGAATCTCAAGACCAGATATAACTTATGCTTTTCACTTTCTGGCAAAATTTGTGGAAAAGCCTACTACACAATGTTTCTCTGCTCTTAAGAGAGTGGTAATGTACCTTAAACACACCAAACATTATAGGTTGCAGTTTACAACATGTATTGACAAAGGTTTTGAAATTTTCTGCGATGCATCTCATGCAGTGGAACAAAATAATTGCGGACATTTTTACTAAAGCACTTCCAAAGGTTACACATGAAAGACATGTACAAAGTATGCTTTATGTTTTTGTTCCACAATGATGAACCGCAGGGGAAATGTTGAATGGTTTATTTAAATGTAAAGGTTCATCATTGTTGCACCCGATGTGTATGTCTTTAAGGGGCCAAAGCAAGGGCCAGAGCAAGATAACGAGACCCAGCTTTGCAGCTGTGAAGCATAGCAGGTGCTGCTGAGTTGTATTTGATTAAGGTGTGTCAGCATTTGGGTGTAGTATATAAGGAGCAGCACCTAGCTCTCCCATTACCCTGGGGGATGGGTTGGTGGTTGGGTCTGGTTTGGTTGTTAATGTACTTAGTGTAAAAGGAGTTTTTGTTTTTCTTATTAAAACCTAGTTTAAGTTATTTTTGAGTCCTTTATTTTTTAATGCATGGTCTCCCCAGCAAGCTCTCTGCGCTACTAAACTGCAAACAGCCAACAGTAAGAACTGGACAATGCTGGGAGCCAAAAGATTCAAGGCCTTTTCAGGTGTTTCCCCTCGTGTGATTTTTACTATACCAGTAACAGTGATCCTAATGGAGCCTATTATTGGTTTCATTTGATGGTGATAAAAATTGCACTTACTGAGACCATGATTTTTTAATCAAAGAAAATAAAAATAATAAAATGACATTGTTTACTCACTTTTGCCTTTATTCTTTTTTTTTTTAATCTTTGGTTGTATGTTGTGCTTAATAAAGTAGTCATATAGTCATATATGCAGTCATATAGAGAACTGCTAAGCTGTAAGTCCCATTGACTTCAGTGGGGATTACTCTCAGGGAAGCAGCTATAGACGACATCAAAATAATGATCTCAAGTGAATTTACTCTCATTTTAAAGCCATTTCTCATCGAATGAAAGCAGGCACATATTTTATACCTGCAGTTAAAAGAGTTTCTAAATCAAAGACAGATAAATGATGCCGGACTAAGTGATAGCTTTATGGCTAAGTGCTCATTTGTGTTTGTTCCTCAGAAAGTGTGGCGTGCCACAAATGTTGCGGAATGTAAAAGTACAGCACCTGGCAAATAGCAAACCCAAATGATTCTTATGTTGTTCACGCGCAAGGGCTGAGGCCATTTCATTATCTGAATGATATCTAACCAACAGCTTAATATGTCTTCTCAGAGTGTCAGTGCTTTGTACCATACGCCACAGAATGAAGCTCAATGCAAGTAATGAAATTACATTGCTTTTACCTTTGCCAATGCAGATGAGATGACTGCCATCTGCAAGAAATTCCCACAAGTCACAGTGTGAAACTAAATTTAGCATCACCAGCTGGATCTTGTTCTCAGGGTGTAATAACCTTAATATCATAATACTTCTTTCTTGATGGGGCAAATGATCCTGCAACAGCAAGGAGCCTGTTTACAGCCAGTCTGTGGTGTTGATGACAGCCCTTACCTTCCAGGGAACACTAGTATGAGGAACAGTAATTCCACCTAACAACCAAGAAATAGACCAGTACTTGGAGGATTTAGAATCCAGGAAGGTCTGAGTTCCGTGAGCAGAGAAGGCTCTCCACAATTGATGGATGCCTTTCCACAGAGGGAAAAGGACATTGCTGGCTGTAGGGGTTCAATGGACAAGAAGGGAGCATCAGGCTCAGGGCCAATTTCCTTTCAAGAAATCAAATGATGTGTGGGAGACAATGGGCAAACAGAGCTATTCTGATATGGGTGAAGTCCAAACCAATCCCACCCTGAACGAAAGAGGCGAGTTTGAATTCAGCACCCACCCTCTTAAATTGGCTTTCTATTTTCCCTTTGAGAATAAGTTTAAATGTCAGTTGTTCAAGACTGCTCCTTCAGTTACTTTGCCTCAGCAAGGAATAATACCCATGTGAGCAGAAGAATGTGTAATGAAGTATCACAAATATCTATTTTCCAATTCAGAGATTGAGAAATCCTGTTCTTGTTCATCTACGTGGCCACGTGTCAAGAAAGAAATGACCATTTAGACTCTCACTCTCTGGCAGAGCATATATCTTTGAACAGAATTATTAATTCTGTTGGGGGGGGTTGTGAGAAGTTACCATGAGAGACCCAGAATGTGTGTAGACTGAAGCTTGATATAAAAGAGGATGTACAGAACTATTGTTAATATTTCTGTAACCCACTGTGGTGTTTGCCTCCTAGGTGAGTTGTAAGGAAAGGGTTAAAATGAGTGTGATGTGATTGGCCAGTGGGAATGCAAGGGAGGAGTAAAAGTTAGAGTGGGAGGTTTTGAAAGTCAGTTGAGGTTTGGGAGTTGGTGAAGTAAAAGGGAGGAATAGTCAGTGGGTTGGTTGAGTTGTATTGTGAGAGAGTGAGAGGAATTGTCAGGTGGAGTCAGATAGTTAGTTGGGAATAATCAGTTTGGAGTTGTTAGGAACTAAGAGTTTCAGAAACTGACAAGAAAAATTAACTGAAACCATAAGCTTGTTCTGCATTTTAAAATAAACTTGATTATTTGTTAATGTTAACAACTGTCTGGTCTCCGTGTGCCCCCGTGAAAAACGGGGTGGTGGCAGTGGAAAAAGCAATCGCAGTGGTGGCACAGGGTCAATAGACCGTCAAACGTCCGGGGCCCTGTGTGTGATCACCACACCCACCTTTCTCCAGCAGGCTCTGGGGTGGATTACAACAATCTGAACTTCAACATCAAAAAGAGTTTTAAAAAATCATGTTTTCAGGAATATGACTGGTCTCAAAAACATGTGTCTCAATGTCAAAGGCCAGAGCAAAGCAGTTCATCTTCAGCATACCACTGTATAATAGTATAGAAGCTGTATAATGAAGGTGCCAGACATACCTCTTTGGGGAAGGAGTTCCATAACCTAGCAGTTATCACAAAGAATGTCCTCTGGTGGGCTGCCACCGCCCCTGAACTTCAGAGAGCAGTGGAACTACTAAGAGGGCTTTCTCTGCTGATCTTAACATGCAAGAGGAGCTTCAGGGAAGGACGTAATGTTTCAGCTATTTGGCCTGAAATGTTAAAAAAAGGTCATTTGTGAGAAGTTAAAAAAGGAAATAGCAATATCTTTCACAAGAAGAAAAAGGTCTATATTTTTATAGGCTTCACAAGAAGGGGAAAATGAAAAGGAAGAAAATGATTGTCAATTATTTGACAGCCATTATATTTCCTGAAAGTTTTGTGCTCTTAGCAAACTGCAATTACTTTTGTGTGCTCTGTTTGAAAGCTAAGGAGAAGAGAGTTTTATTACAAATGAACCTAGGAGAAATACATAAAATCGAGCAAAGCGAAAGGTAACTGTCATGTGGGCATTGCTTGGAATGATTTGCGGTATTGCTTGCTCTCTTCTTCTCAAAACTGAAAATGGTGATGTTTGGAGGAAATTCCCTAGACAGACTCTGACATGGATTCAGCTACTTTGCCACATTTCCTGGTTAACAAGAAGAAAAGAAGAAGAGTTCTTAGCTATATTACACACACCCTTACCCTTTTATGTCTTATTTAATAATCATGCCTCTGGCAGTTGAAATACCTTTCCAGAGCAGGTACTCTTTGATAAGGTACAGGTAATGGCAGGGAGCGGGTGGTGTTGTGGTCTAAGCCACTGAGCCTCTTGGGCTTGCCGATTGGAAGGTCGGCGGTTTGAATTTGCATGATGGAGTGAACTCCTGTTGCTCTGTCCCAACTCCTGCCAACCTAGCAGTTCGAAAGCACACCAGTGCAAGTGGATAAATAGGTACCTCTGCGACAGGAAGGTAAATGTCATTTCCATGCACTCTGGTGGTGTTCCATTGTGCCAGAAGCAGCTTAGTTATTCTGGCCACATAGGAAAGCCGCCTATATAGTGAAAGGGTTTAGTCCCAAATGCTGGCATTGTGGTCAGGAAAAAGGACTATATCCGCACATGTGGTGGGAATGTAATCTGGTGAAGGAATATTGGCAAAAGATTATAGAGGTAATTTCTGGATTATTTCAAATAAACATAGAAGTTAATAGGGATTTGTTATTTTCAGGAATACTGGGAAATAACAAAGTAAACAGTAATGATTCTAGCTGGAATGGCAGTTATTGCTTTGGGATGGAAAGAAAAGCCCAAATGGAATACGGAAAAATGGAATGATTATGTTTTTGAATACGTACAATCAGAAATATTTGCACAGATAGTGGCAGAGGATAGATGGGAAAATAAATGCCAAAGAATCACAAATAAATGGGCATTTTACAGGAATTGGATAGAAAGAGGGGAAGCCAACCCTAACATACAAGTTCAAATGAACAGACTGTGTACATGGATAAAGATATGAAGAAGAAAGGCCTGACCGGGGTGGGGAAGGCTGGAGTGGGGAGGGGAGGGGAAGAAAAAGAAAAAGAAAAATAGTAAACTGGACGGTATTTTGAACTGATTTTGTAATGTAAGGCTTTTCCCCCAGAAACCATATATATTAATGTTATGTAGTTAGGCATTGTGGTATGAATGAATTTTGTTCTGTATTCTTTGTTTTATAGAATATATATAATAATGTTATGTTACTAAGCAAATTTAATAAAACAGAAAAAAACACATAGGAAAGCCGCCAGTGGACAAACGCCGGCTCCCTCGGCCTGAAGTGAGATGAGTGCAGCACTCCATAGTCGCCTTTGACTGGGCTTAACTGTCCAGGGGTCTTTAACCTTTTTACCTTTATAAGTATATCATATTCTTGCAAACTTTATATATGCACTTTGGGTCAGGTGGGACATCGTTTTCCAATTGTTAAAGGAGAGAAGAGTTGCATTAGTAAATCACATGGTCAGAGGAAAGAAATGTTTTGTCCGGTACTGCTCTAAGATGAATACATTATCAAAATGGACAAAAGTAGTCTTTAAAACACTGGTAATCTGAATAAAGGTGACAATTTGTAAATTTTGTGGTATCCTTATGGCTTTCGGTTCACTTGACTGCAATCACTCTGTCCCCACCCCACCCTTCCACCAGGTGTTCTGTTTTATTTCCTACAAACTTTTTTGAAAATCTTAAAAGCAATCACCAAACATGAAGTGTAGTCTTCCAAGACAAATACATGTACATACTGTAAGTTAAACCTTGTACGCCAACATCCACATGGCATCAAAACAAACTTGGGAAATCTTTTACATTACAGATTCAGCTCACATCTACTGAGTATACGTCAGTCTAAAGCATTAAGGTAATTTCTCCATAGTGGCTGCTGTGACTGAGATGGAAGTAAGATTACTGTAGTATTGTTAATAAATGATATAAATTGAAACCATACTGAGTCAATTCCATCTTTCTTTACTACTCATCTTATCACCTTCCAGTAGTGAGTTAAGTGTTCCACAAGTGTTGTATTCCACACATATTAGATCCAAGTTTCTGTGGTGGGAGGGTTTTTAAAAAAATGAAAGAAACTAGTTGTTTCACGGCTCTCATAAGAAAGAAGACCAACCCTTTTTGTTTAACATTTGGATTTATATTCTTTTCCATTGGCAGCAGGGCTAACATGGCATTGGGTACAAGATGTTGCCCCATAATGGAAGGTGACAGTGAAAAATCTGGGTCCATAAATCTTTTCTGGATTTAGCTCATAATACAGTCTTACATGGGGTTCACTTCCACAGGTTCCACGTATATGCAGAAATGTGTACACGCAAAGCCTTGGAAATTATCTCCCATGCAAACATCCTGGGGCTTCTGATATTGGTGTGCCAGCTCCAGAAGCCACAGGATGCTCTTGTGAGATGTTTGTGGGGCCATCCAAGTTCCTGTGGAACTTCACAAGAGCTTCCTAGACCCTGTGAGAGGAGAAAGTCCTGCTTGGAAAGCAAGGCAGAGGGAGAGCTTCGAAGCTCTTTTGTGCCAGGAAAATCTAGATGCTCAGCACTTTTATGAACATATAAAATCAATACTATAAAGAAGTCCATGTTCAAATTGAAGGCCGTATCCCCTATGTTGTTTTACATCTACATGAAACCACTGAATGGGGTTATCCAAAGCTTTGAAATATATTGCCAGGAATATGCTGGTGACACACAGCTCTACTTCTCCTTTCCATCGGTAGGTGAGGCAGTGAATGTGCTGAACTGTTGTCTTGCCTTGGTAATGGACTGGATGAGGGCCAACAAATTGAAGCTCAATCCAGATAAGACTGAAGCACTGTTAGTGGGCGATTCCCTAGGCTGAATGGATGGAAGGTGGCCTGCTCTTGATGGGGCTACATTCCCTCTGAAGAAGCAGGTAATAATTTGGGGGTACTTATGGATCCTTCACTGTTGCTTGAGGCTCAGGTAGCCTCAGTGGCACCATCAACAATGTGCACCCCAAAATAGTTCTAGCGCTATCTTCAACTGTTCTTAAGCTATTGCTTATTTATTTTTTGCAAAGAATGTCAAAGTGATAACATGAAGTTGGAAAGAACTGGATGATGAGAAAGCCTTGCAGAGAGAATATATTGGGGAGGAGGGGAAATAAGGAAATATTATCTTTTTGTAAGAAGGGATGCTGCTGGGCAATTCCAGAAGAGTCAGGGGTCAACATTGCATGATTTTCCTTGAACATCCCAAGAGCTGAAACTCTAGGGGAAGAAACTTTTGGAGCCCAGGTATTTTATTAAGGAAAGCAACAATTGCAAGTGAAAGTTTTTCAGGGTTCTGCCTAAGGAGTGACAATACTGGATCGAAATAGTGGTCAGTTTAGGCCAATTCCTGTTATTTATAGAACCAGAACCTGTACTGACATGCAACAAAGGAGCAAGCAAGATAAGAAAATACTGGAGGGCAGGGCTATTATAGAGCTTCTCTCTACTAAAACCCAGGACTATCTATTATTAATGTGAACTACAGAGGCAAGTGCATTCAGTGTGAACAGTGTGAATTTTGGGGCTTTCTGTTGGCTGTTGCTGGCAACAGGATTGCCAATTGTAGTTTTCCATCCATTTGGATGGATCTCAGGCCTCCATCGTAGCAGAGGTCATTTCCCTCTGCCATTAGCAGCACATATTTCTGCTGGCAAGGAGGTGACTGTGCTTGGTCCCAAGCCATGACCCCAACCATCAACAGCTGGCTGTTAGGCTTGCACACACACAAGCTCACACTACAAACTAAAACAGAATTATTCCAGAAGTAAGTTTCTTGCTAATCTCATACAGTTACATTTTGAGTACTACAGAGTGATAAATAGGCACCATTTTTGTGCACAGCTCATTGATCAAGAATATCAAGTTCTTGGATGAATTATGTTGGTTAATTTGTCCATTTCCACAGAGATTTCATCAACCATTCTCTAGGCAGAGGAAGAATAGAGTTTTTGCACTGGTAGTAAATCAGTCACAAAACTATTTAGAACATATGGAATGGTTACATGAAATAATACCTTCATAGGAATCAAATTCCAATTAAACCTTACTATATGAGAAATTAAAAAGAAAAAAACCTAAGGATATGAAAAATAGGTCTGAAACAATATGAAGTTTATTGTTGTCACCCAATTTGATGTTAATAATAAAAAGAATGCACAACATAGTTACTTTTGATTTAGCTTTCACTATCTCAGACTGTAACATGCCAACAGAATATGAAATTATATTGTCAGTTCTGAAAGAAAACAGTTCATGATGCCAGAGGAAATAGTCCTTACTGCTAGCATTTTTTAGTAAAATTCCAAAAAGCACAATTTTTCAATTGCCTAAGATCCAGGACAAAGCACAGCCTTTTGGAAATCCCTCCCCCCCCCCAGGAGTCAATTCTGCCTTTGAAATCCCGGTAATTTCCAGGGAAATCTGGACATATGGCAGTCCTATAGTTATAGGCTGGTGCAGCAGAGAGGGCTGAATCAGACCCACTGCTTGTACCGGGGCTGGCTAGGATCCAGCAGTTTCCTTGTTGGGTCCAACTCTGTGATCTTCCTTGCCCCATTCCAGGGAATTCCACTGGAGTTCCATTGGAGCAGCGAAGGTGATGCTGACAGCAGCAGCGTCTACCCTGCTGCACCTTTTACAGAAGCAGAAGAGATTCTCAGAGAGGTACCCCCACCAGCAGACCCCAATGCAGCCAATAAGAACTGGGCAGGAACATCATCATCATCATCACTTTAAATTTGGGACACAGTGTGGTGGATCAGGGTCTTGGATTTCTGTTGTGTTAGCTTGCATGCTCAATACAAGAATATACCCTATGCTGTGTTGTACAAGGAACAGTTTGTTAGTAGACCTCAACCTAATGACTTATCCAAAACTTATCATTCCTTTCTTCTCTGCCGTTTTTGCCAACTAAAAGTAAAGGTAAGGAGTCATACAGTCCATACCAGGTTCTCACTACCAGTAATAGATCTCAGGAGTGAATCCATCCAAAGATATTTGTAAAAGAGAGATGGAATATTTCAGTGCTGTAGTCAGAAAAAATATTGACCTCAAGAAAGAGCTAAATGGAGGTCAGTTCTGTATTTTGACAGCATTGTACAAGGTGGCCCAGTGAAAACAGAACCACCTGAAGAGAAAAGAACAAGAATAAAAATTGCAAGATATCAGAAGGCACATACATATCTTGGCTAAACTGACAAGAGAATTTGCTTCTTGCACTTGAGTTTACTTAGGAGGAGAAAGTTGCACAAGACTCCCTCTTGTCATTAAACCGTAGCACCTTTTCTACCCCCTCACTGTGCAAAGCAGCAGGAGGCAGATCTTCTCTCCTCACTACAGGTTAGAGTACAGCAGAAATCAAAATCAAAACTCAGTTGGCTTTGTCTTGGAATGCTGTGAGGTAATCACTAGCTAGCTTTCTTTCTGACTCGCTCATATTTCACATCATTTCCCTCTCTTCCAATTATAAAAATAGAAGTAACTTTCAAATAAGTGGAAACTGTAGCCAAAACATTTAAAAAACAAGCCATCCCAATAAAAAACCCCACCATATTACACACAACACTCTGCCTTTCCTGGCTGCATTTTTCTCTACAGTCTCTTTCTAAATTTCAGAGAGGAAGTTTAGGGCAAAGGGAGGTCAAGAGCCCTCTCTGGATCCTCTTCCTATGTCATCAAGACATTTTTTATGCAGAGAATCCAACCTGACACACACTATTTTCTTATATCACAGTATCATGGTACTGCATTCCATTATTCTCTCTCCTAATTTTGGATGAGTATAAGATAATTTTCTTGTTTAACCACAACTAAACACTGAACAGATGTCTTCTCTGAATTGCCTCCTATGATACACAAGAGGCTTTCATTAGCTAAGGTAATGGATTCTGAGTCCATTAAAGCTTATGAATAATTACTGCAATCCTTTTTCCTCTTGATTTATTAAGCCTGAAATCCTACACATGCTTACCTGGGAGTAAATCCCACTGAATTCAGTGGTGCTCGTTTGTGAGTAAACATGCATAGGAGTGTACCGTTAGAGTGAATTTTATGTACCCATCTGCATATCCATCTGCGTAAATTTTATTAACTCGTTTTTAAAATCCATGTATAGTCCCATATCACCAAGTGCCTGACCAAACTCATGATGGTAATCAGAACTATGTGATATTTTTGTGACGCATATGCCAGCATTTGTTAAGTCACGTAGTGGCATAATTTTTACTAGTAGCCAGAATCTGATCAAACCCAGAAGGAAAATTCTCCTCAACAGTGATAAAGAAGACAGTTGACTGACTCACCAACTGGTTGCAAGTTAACTGTAGTAAATTACTCCTTGTTAACCAACTATCTTTTCCTTATGCAGAGATTCCAGTCTTTCATTCTCACCCTAACATGGGAAAGACTCTCCTCCCTGAAAGAGAGGGGAGTGGTTGTGGGCGGGAGCCCGAGCACCGCCCAGCAGGGGGCGTTGCCCCCTGCCTCCAGCTCACCTGGCTGGCGCTCACGCCCCCCCGATGGCCACCCAACCAGGTGCCGTGGAGGGGGCGTGTTCAGCAGCCTTTTGCTGCAGTGCCAGCCTCTCCCTGGCCTCATTCCTCATCGTCGTCCCATCGCAAGTCACCCACCCTCCACTCCCTTTTAGTTAGGGCTTAGGTCATTGGCCTTGCTATGGACCTTAGGTTGGTCACCCTGGTTGCCCGGGGGGCCTGGTAGGAGTTTTTCCATTTGGCATTAGGCTTTTTGGTTTTTTCGCCTACCTCGTAGCAATCGTCACAACTTTTGTGGTATTGGTGGGTAGGTTAGGCATTGGAATAATGTGTTGTGTGTCGAAGTGCTAGGTGTGGCCATCGCCTATGCCTTCAATTTTTAGGGGTATTCCGTTAAAGGAATCTGGCGGTCGTGTATTCTGTCCGATGCCTGCTTGGCGGGAGGCCATGGCACGACCCTCGGTGACAGCAGGGGTGAGCCTATAGTTGGATTAGCATCAACAGGCTCCACCTACTGGTGAATAAACCCACTTTTTCGATCCAATGCCTAAGCCAATACCTTTTCATTGCTGTAATCAATAAAGTTGTGGCCTTTTCTAGCCCATCAACCTTATATCACTTGTCCTTGTGTCTTCATTTCACTTCGCGGGGGTCGGGTCCTCGAACCACAAGCATGCCTCTCTCAGGAGACCAGTCCTCATGAAAATGGGTCAGCATTTTAATAAAAAAATCATTTGTGCCTAATATATATGTCTTTGCTAGGAAATGTTTGTGTGTTATTTTCATTAATTTATATGTATTTGTATGCATGCTTTCCTCTAGCATACGTATTTTTATGCCTGCTCAAAATATTTTTGTTTAGACAAGCCTACCCAGATGCTTAGAAAGTTGAGGTCATTTTAATATTTTAGTATTTTAGCTTTTGTATGGTTGTGGATTTTTCTCAATTTTATTGTTCCATCTATTTGTAAACCTCATTGAGGTCTTTTTTAAACCATCAAGCAGTGTATGAATTTTATGAATTTAATTTTTTGGTACACATTATTTGCAAAATTCAGAGAAATGCAAATATGAAATCACTGGCTGCTCATCAGTCTGTTGATTTTTCCGGAAAGTATAACTTAGGTACATTTGCCTTTAAATGCAACCTGAAAGGAATTTCTCTTCCACCCCCCATCTGAGCATTATTATTAGTTCACACACCATAGGTCAGTGTGCCTGCTTTCCCTTAACAGCCATTCCCAGGTTTCACAAGCTAACCTGCCACTTCGACAACTTGAAAATAATATGATCCTTTCCCTCCATTATATCGTCACACCTACATTAGCTAGCCAAGAGCTTGAATGCTGATTCCCAGAATTTAAAATGCATACTGTGTCACTCTGAAATAAGCCATATGACAAGTCCCCTGTTTTGACGGGGTCTTCATAGTCACCTGGGGAGTTGCCAAAATGACGCCTTTAAGATTTTGCACAAATTAGCTTTGGGGAAAAGTAGTATTTTAAAAGAGAGGCAGTATGATCAAATACAGCTAAGATGTTGCTCTGCAGATTGAATCAGAAGAACCACAACTCTTTTGTAGATGAAGACATTCCATTTTTATGCATATTTTTTAAAATCAGTGGTACTTATATATATTGTCCACTTCTTACTATCAAATAATTAACTTGCACTATTAATTTCTGTATAAACATGTATCCTACTTAAAATGTTTTAAAAGTGGCAGAATAATGTGCTGGTCATTCAAACATTTGAGAGTCAAAGGTTATATTGGCAATTCTGGAGTAGGTTAATGAGTTACAAGAATATTAAGCCAGCTCATTAAAATTTGTCACAGTGCTTACCTTGATGCCATAATAATCACAGCTCTGAAGTAGAGCGAATGGCCACATCCTGGTCAGAGGAAAGTAAGGAAAACATATTTGCTTCTCTGTGCATTTTTTTCCAAGCCAGCACTTTGAGTCATTAGTTTGGTACCTTTCACAACACCTCAAAGAGGGTTGCAAATACTCTGAGAGGACTTCACATTCTCCTTCCATTTGTCCACTGTTTGAATTTTCCTGTGTCTGATGTGATATATGGTGTTGGGTCCAGGAAAGGTGGGTGTGGGTTGCTCGAAAAGACCTAGTGGCCCAGAGGTTCCCCATCAATAAGTCTGATGCTAAGTAACTGCACCATTGTTGTGCTTGAATCAAGAGTATACTTGTAAGGAAATAGGATGAGGAAGAAATGAGAACCCGTTACCTTCACCTAGGATATTCCCTTCGGCTCCATCTCAACTTAGCTGCCCCAGTAGGTCAAGTGATGACCATCTGCCACTGCTAAATTCCATTAGCCCCAATAGGCTGGCCAACAGTCAGGAACCATGGGAGTCTAACAATTCCTAGATGGCCACAGGTTCCCCGTAAATGACTTATAGCCAAACAACACACTTCAGAACATCCATATTAAAACTGGCATTAAACGTTACTGCTTCAGATTGCAGGTAGGGACAGATGTTTGAATGTTCCCTCATGTTGGAAAAAAGCCTCTTTCTGTCCATGTCACTATTGTGCTACACTTTCAAGAGAGTAAATATACAATCCCTCATTGCCAGTTTTGATCACATTTTGCCCTGATCAAATGCCTGGGTGAATAACTTGGAGCAATTTGTAGGGGTTCATAGATGTGAAATATTTCTAACCAACTCACTTATGATGTAATTCAGAAATCCTACCAAGCTGCAGTTTACATGACGGTTCTTGGAACACATTCCTCACATAACCAGACATGCAGACAAGTAACAAGTCCCCTGAGATTACATGGGGCACTGAGGGGAAGTTGGGTGGAGAGGGAATTGTAGAAGGCCTTCAAAAAGCAGAGCAGATTTAAAGATGAGAACGAGAATGATTACTGATCTTTAATTATGGCCTCTTGAGGGCCCTGTAGAAGAGGATAATGATTCAGGGGTGCAAAAACTTTTGAGTGCACAAAACTTTTGAGGAGGAAGAAAGGTGTAGGGAGGCAAAGAAGACTCAGAAGAGGACTCAGGGGAAAGGGCATAGGAGGGGAAGAAAGACCCAAAAGGAAAGATTTGGGACATCTTCAAGAGACAACCATTTAACTGCTCTTTCGTTATATATTTTCATTTTTTTGAAAGCTGTGATATCATCTCCATTTCTCCATTGAATACCTTGCATGGGCACCCAACTACCTAGAATATACAATCCATAAACTACCCATGCTTGGGTCCTTTTGGAATTTTGGTTAGTTTAGGCCAGCCCTACTGGAAAAATACCAGCCTATTCTCCGGGACAGAGACAAGGTTGCAGCTGGGAATGGTTCCCCTAGCACAAATCTGAGATACATTGCTCTAGTCATTTCTGCTCCCAAAGAGTTTACCCCGGACTATGGCGAAGCAGTCTGCAGATGCATGCCCCAAGCAAACATAGTAACAGCACTTTTTAGCATTCCCTGTGTTGTCTGATTTCAATCTGAAAAGGCCCTTTCATTTCTGACTGCAATACAGCTAATGTTAATTCCATGCGTTAAACACTGCTTACCAGTTCTTGATGTGTTGTAAGGGCATTTGGAACATGGTCTGCAGGTACCAAAGGAATTCCATCCTTTCAGTAAATTAATCTCGATCTTAGCAATACCTAAGCGAGAGACTGCCTGGGAATTTCCTATACTGAACTCCTTAGAGAAAGGGCAGGACACAACTTTTTCAAAGACATACATCCACATGCACTTAGTGAACTCTTTACATGCACTAGTAAAAGCCAACCCCAGTGGTTGCTTTGAATAACATGATAAAAGATAATGCACTATTAGATTTTCCCTTATGGGGCAAAATGTAACTGGAAGGAGACCGTTTTTGTGGGAGAAGTGGCATGAGGAGACTGGGTGAGTGATAATTTCTGTATTGGTTTTCTACTTTAGTCTGCGGACTCTAGCCTAGCTTGGTCATTAAGCCTGTACAGGGAATTTAAACAGAGTTTGGGGGCAGGCATATGTCTTACCACACTTGCAAAGTCTTTATGCACATGCTGGCCTTAATAGGTTCCTGCCCCAATGTTCCTATGTTAAATAAGAAAGACTGATGGGCTTCTTAGTGTCCTCAAGTGAATGTAGTGAGAAGCCTCCATGCAATCAAGAACAATGATAATGCAGGGTCCCTGACTGGTTCTAAGCAGGTACAATCAAGTACATAAACAAGTGGCCCTCAGACCTTCACACTCAACATGGAAGGTCTGGGGCAGAGCACATAGGTCCAAACTTACAAAAGGATTTTGAGATGGATCTGTTTGCATGTGCCCAAATGCTCTCTACTTGAATTTTCATTTTGTTGAAGCATAACAGAACTTCTGCAGATCCATTAAAAAAACCACCCAACAAACCAAACATCCAGGAAATAAACTAAATACCGTTGAAGGTATTTCAATTTGACCCTTAGGTCAGTCATGGTTAAAGCTTCATTAGCTGTGTGGTTTAAAGGCAGTGAATTTTAGGAGACCTTCAGTATGGCACCTACCTTCTCTTTTTGTAACTGCAGAGAAGCTGAGTTACTGGAATGTGGATAGAAAGGAGGATTAAAAAAAAAAAAAGCAATTAAGCGGTATTTTCATCTGTTTCCAAAACTGAGTACAGGCAAGATTTGAAATGCATGGAACTATGTAAAAAAGGAAAATAACTGTTCTGCATTTGATATATTGTGCATAACTAACACTTGCTTCTGAATTGAATACTCTTCAAGCTCCCTAACCACCTAAATGAAAGTTTATGCCATATTAAAATTGCCAACAGAGCTCTGTCCCCTAACACCTTTTGAAACAATCCTAATTTGCCAGCTGCTCCAAATGAATAGGCTTACTTCAAGAAATGCTGTAGTTGGTTATTGTTGGATTAATCTGTTCCTTTGAGCTTCTGTGTAACACATTAAAATGTTCCCACTTCCATTTCATTGTGTTATGATGTAGGCAATGATACTTGCAACAGGATTTACTTAATCGTGAAATTAGACTCTTAAGTACATATGGTTTAGAGGTTTAATTTATCCACCCTTATTTCAAGAGTTGGTCGATTCTCTGCCCAGGGCCTGAATGGGCCTCTTCGATGTAATGAACAACATTGCAGAGCAAGCAGAGACTTTCTTTTGAAGTAAGGAAATGATCTGAATTCAATCTCATTCAGTGGAGATTTCCATTGAGATGGCTCCAGCTGTTTCCATGAGAATTTGAAACAAACAACCTATCCTTCAGCGCTGAGCAGCATGCAAAATAGGAATTCTGTTTTGTTAAGATTTGTGTTTTAAATCAAAAGGGCTCCCCTTCCTGAGCTAATGGACTATTTTGCTGATATGTCCATATTTACGAAATCAGGGGAAAGAGTCTCAGAGCATAGATGAACAGTTCATGTTAGAAGGAAGGCTGCTAACACTTGATTCTGAGATCCCATCCATCAGTATGTTTTGGAAGTAATTCACTAAAGTGCTACCCCCCTGTTTTCAGCTTATTAGGAGCAGTCATTGTGGGCCAGTGTGGCCGTAGAGGAAAGGGCAGGAAGCTTAAGGAAGCATCTGCCCAGGGCAAGGCTCCTCATAGCTGGGCAAAGAGAGGAGTCTGTGAGTGGAGCTGGGTGCCAATCAGCCATATTGTTTGGCTCCAAATAGGTGGGGCTTCTGAAGCAGCCAGAGAGAAGTATTTGGGAGTCTGGTCCACTCCAGGAACATAAAAGGATGACCAACCTACCCAGCCTCTAATGTTGGTGTATGTAATTTTGATTTTCTTTCAGATTGTGCCAGAGACTAGTTGGACACAGAGCAAAGGAAGGAACCAACTTGCTTGAGGTTTCCTGCCTGCTCCTGCACTCCCCTACCCACCAGCTACAGTGTACACAGGTCTTCAATAAAGTTGCCTCAGACAAAGCCACTCTGGAGGGAAGGGGTTATATAAGGAGAAGCAGTGATGGGTGCTTAACCCTTTCTTTGCCCACTACTTATCTGTTCCACATTGTCCCTGCCACAGCTGCCCATTCCCCAAGTCCAAATATGCATGTTTGGCCCTATGCTTTTTCAAGAAGTTTGGATGGAAGTGAGTGAAGGGCTGATATCTGAGGGAAAAAGAGTGAACTGACAGAATACCTCAGTGTCAGCATCAGAGTATGAACTTCCAGTTTCCAACTGCTTCTATGTATACTTGAAGTTTGCATTCAGAGGATTCTATCCCTAGATCACAGTGTCTCTTTATTAGCATATTCATATTCCAATCTCTGAATTTCTCTGAGGTGACAGGCTTACAGCTAACTCACATAGTCAAGCTACTAACATCAATCATTACCTGGTGAGTCTACATGGATCATTGCTTCTTATCACTTCATATCTTGGTTCCCAACTGGATAATGTGCCTGAGGTTGCAAGAGGCAATGATCTGTGGTGACTCACCATGTGGAGACAGATGCTAGCATTTCCACATATTCAGGTTAGCAGACCGTAAGTGAAATTATACCATATGATTAAGATAGTGAGTGAACTCACCCTTAGCTGGCCCAAGATAAAGGGTTCTGTTGGGATTTACTGCTATCCTGGACACACACTTCACAAAGAGGCAAATTGTGAAGGAGGAACTGAGCTGCTTCTGGAAGAAGGATTTAAGATTTAGGTCACTGGCACAGCATGAAATAATCTCACGGTGCAGATGTTAGGTCAACTACCACCTTCCATTTTGAATTAACTATATTAATATTGTTCATTTATTACTACATTTTTGCATGTCATACTTTCATTGTCCTAAAACAGGGTGGGAAACCTTGTGGGTGTGTATGTTGCCCTCCAGGCTTCCTTATCTGGCCCTTGGCACTTTCCTAGGACACCAGCCCTCCATAGGACATACACTTTCTCTGGTCCTGCTCCACATATTTCTGGAGTGCTTGGGCCTGGTCAGAATGTGTCCTTGAATTGTGTTAATGCCTCTTACCAGGATGGAGGGGTGTTTGTGTTTTTGTATGTGTCCTCACCCACCACTATCATTTGGCACACTGGAAAATTCCTCACAAGGGCCTGCAGTGCTTGGACTTAAAAGGTTTTCCTTCCCCTGCTCTAAAACATAGACCCAAGGCAGTTTACCAAGCAATAAAAAAAATTAGGCTGGAGTAAGATCCTATAAGATCAGCACAGTATAAAATTGCATTTCAGGCCATATCAAATGTCTTTCCAAAGAGAAAGGACTTCAAAATATTGTTACACGCCATCTCAATCTCTGCCGAGAGGCAGAAAGATTCCAGGGGGTTCCAGGCAGTCACCCAGGATTGTGTCCCCACTGGAAATCCAAGGCACAGCAGATTTTTAAGTGGAAGTAAACTATCACATTGGAAAGTTTATACCTAATATGGATTTCAGCCATTTGAACTGATTCCACTTGGAGGAAGATACTATAATGGTTTCAACTCTGTAACCAGGGAGCTCCAGCTCATTTTGCCTTCAAATGGCCACATCTTGACTGTCAGTCTCCATCTTGACTATAACTGCAGGCAGGTAAGGACCAGGGAAAGTTGCACTTGTAGAACTAATTGTCACTTCAACTGACACTGATGTGAGTGGCCGTTTTTGTAGCATTCATGCAAGAAATATGAGTAATCATTACAATGATGTCATATTGACATATGCAATGTTTACAAGAAATATTTCTTGATTACAAGAAATATGTCCCATGTGCTGAGATTTCTATCTGAGGACAGGCAGTTAGAGACCAAAGAGATGGCTGTTTCTATTAGAACTTCTGATTTCTCTGCTACAACAGCAGCAAGAATGTAAATAGCACAAAATTGGAAGATCGGAGAAGTACCATCCAAAGAACAATGGCAAGAAAAGTTGATGAACTATGCAGAGTTAGCAAAATTAATGGACAAGATGCGTGAAAAGGACAATAGTGACTTTGAAAAAGAATGGGAACCCTTTACAACATTTGCAGAAACAACAAAAAACATGGACACACCGGCAGGATTTAAATAAACATTTACAATTTTATTTACAGGGAACAAGAAATATAACAAAGGGAAAACATAGTATCATATATAAACAGTAGATTGTACCATTTGATGTAACAAACCAGAAATGGAGGTTGAGGGAAGTCAACAGGGAGAGGGGAAATTGGAAAATGAATGTTTAGTAATGGTGATGGATATTTGTTGCAAGAAAGAAAACCAACAATCTATCATCTATCTATCTATCTATCTATCTATCTATCTATCATCTATCATCTATCTATATATCATCTACGGCATCTATCTTCTGATTTCTCTGCCAAACGAGCAACTATAAGAATAAAAGAGAACCTGGTGGGGGAGTAGAGCTGGTAACCCTAGGAAGAAAGTAGGATTTGGATAGAAGGAGTATTATTTCACCCTATAACCCTTTCATATTTCTCTTAAGCACAATAGTTCAGTCACTTCCAGGGTCTTGGCACTGTGGTCTAAACCACTGAGCCACTTGGGCTTGCCGATCAGAAGATCGGAAGGTTCAAATCTGTGCAACAGGGTGAGCTCCCTTTGCTCTGTCCCAGTTCCTGCCAACCTAGTAGTTTGAAAGCATACCAGGACAAATAGATAAATAGGTATGGCTGAGGCAGGAAGGTAAACGGCGTTTCTATGCGCTCTAGCACTCGTCACGGTGTTCTGTTGCACCAGAAGTGGTTTAGTCATGCTAGCCACATGACTCGGAAAGCTGTCTGCAGACAAACAGCAGCTCGCTCGGCCTGAAGCGAGATGAGCGCTGCACCCAATAGTTGCCTTTGACTGAACTTAACAGTCCAGGAGTCCTTTACCTTTACACCTTTTCCAGAGAGAGTGCCTCCAGCAAGCAACAATCGCCTAATACAACTCTCTCTGTCCTCATCGGCTAAAGGTCAGAAAGGGCAAAACCAAAGATCACACCAACACATATTCCTTTAAAAAATAGACATCCTAAAACTTCTGTAAGAATGCTTCCCCCCTACTCTCTCTGTAGTCATACATACTCCTCTCTTTGAAATAAGATCATTAAAAAGAATGCCTTTTCCTACCCCACTGTTCAGAACATGAACTATCACACGCAGGAGGTCATCAGAAGAAGGTTGCCTCAAGGAACTTCTTCAGCTCTTGTGTAGTAAATCTTAACGATTCCTAAAAGAGACAATGCATCTTCCTCTTTCCTGATTCTTAAACATGATATGCTGTCCCCAGGTTAGAAATAAACACAGGGTTGTTGTTGTTGTTTACATCACCTACATAACTCTCTGCTTATACTGCTCTCCTTTTCTTTGCAGCACTGTCTAGATGATATTATTTGCTCGTGAAGGCAGCCAGACGCTCCTGCAACTTCCCCTACCATAATAAAGCTAGCTCCTCTGTGCCAGAAAGGAATTAAATTAGCAGGAGTATCATCTTCCCTTAAGGCCCCACAAGCACCTGCCATTAAGGCTAATTGGAGTTACATGCTCCAATTGCATTAATGAGATAAAGAACGGAACCCAGAAGGAATACATTTACACATATGTAGTGGGCGGCGGGTGGGGGGTGGTGAGAAAAGCAAGGGTAAATAATGCCTAATCTGTCCAGGGATGTTTATCTATGTGACATCCATAGGAAATGAAGGTGCATGTTCCAAGCAACTGGCTGCATTTCTTGCTGAGATCCAATTTCTGGCATCACTTTCGTTTAGCTCAGACTCAAGCCCCACTTCTGTAATATGCTGCAAATATAACCGAGCGTGTTTTAAAATGAAACTCGCCGGCTTACAAAATAATCAGGAAGCTACAATACAGCTCCATCTTCCACCTTCCAAAGCAACAGGGAAAACAAAGTTTTACCCGGTCACAGATGGGGGCAGGACCTGTAGATGTCAACCATGCCAGCCCAACAGTCAAAGTGGTGGGACAAGCTGGAGCTACATAAGCCCTACGTCCTGTCTCCATTGGCCTCATTTGCAGTTCTTGGGCCTGTGAGGTGTGTAGAGACTAAAGCGAGGGAGGTAGCGGTGGGAGGTGAGGTATAGTTTAGAGGGCCTGAGGCACCTGTTCTACCAGTATGTGAACAAAGCGGTGAAAGAGTAGTAACAGCCCTTAGGGCCTATGTTTTGTGCCCTGTGTGGGCTGAAGGTGACTGTAAACTAGCAGCTTACACATTGCCCCAAAAAATGAAGATATGTACCAAAAACAAAAATGAAAAAGGAATGTATAAGCATAGGTGGAAAATTAGAAATTAAATAAATTCTAGTAATCATTGCTAAATTTGCATCTACTCTTTTACCTCATAGGCCTGGGTACTTATTTATAGTCTGAGGGTGGATCTACACACAGGGGGGAAACCTCTATAAACAAGTCATCGTTATAAAAAGAGAGAGAAACATGCTATGGGAAACAGCAAAGAATTTCTTTTGCTCTCCTGCACCATCTGGTGTTGCATCTTTATAACGCATTCAAAACATTGTTTTTTTTACTAATGTAGCTGAGTCCTTAGTGTAGTCCAGTAGCAATTCTTCAACTAGTTTGTACATCACCTTGGATCACCCAAATAAGTTGTTCCTTGTCAGTTAATTTACCCCAATTAATTTCCCACTGAGATCCTGTCCCAAATTAATTCCTTTCAATTAATTGGCCCTCATTCACCAATTTAAATTACATTCAAAATAAACAGGGTGAATATTCCTCAAAAGCAGCTAACAATTCTTAGAAATTCTACATGCAAGAACTGAAGCACCATCATAAAACTTAACATAAGAAGACCATGGTGCAAAGCACTATGAGGTCACTTGTGACAAAAAGCAGTATATAAGCACATAAAATAAAACAAATACTAAATGTCTGAGCACTTTAGGATGTGTTGGAGGGTAATTTATCCTCCCTATTTTCTTCTGAATCCTCAATGTACCACAATGAATAAAGTGGTGTTCTTGTTCGACCCACACTCCTGTCTTTGACTGTTCATGTCTGCTGTGTACCCGCCTGTTTTCACCTGATGCACATCAGTCTTTTTCTTGAAAAAGCAAGAATATTGCTACTAAAGGCAGCAGCCCTCAAAGTATCTCCCACCAGCATCTAGCCACAGTATTTAAAACATATGCAAGTGACCAATATCCTTTAAGTATTTCCTTCCTTCTTATTAGAAATTGATTTTGTCACCATGTAACATGGGAAAGAGGGGCACGGGTGGCACTGTGGGTTAAACCACAGAGCCTAGGACTTGCCGATCAGAAGGTTGGCAGTTCGAATCCCCGCAACGGGGTGAGCTCCCGTTGCTCAGTCCCTGCTCAAGCACGTCAAGTGCAAGTAGATTACCTCCAGCAGGAAGTTAAACGGCATTTCCGTGTGCTGCTCTGGTTCACCAGAAGCGGCTTAGTCATGCTGGCCACAAGACCCGGAAGCTGTACGCAGGCTCCCTTGACCAATAAAGCGAAATGAGCACCGCAACCCCAGAGTCGGTCATGACTGGACCTAATGGTCAGGGGTCCCTTTACCTTTAACATGGGAAAGATCTGGGGTATGAGTAAATATTTACTCTTCTTACTTTTCCCCATTGCCTTTAAAATACTACTTGCTAACTTCAACCAAGAAGAAATCTAGGGTGGCTTCTAAGTATGTTGAGACCTACTACCATGTCGTCATTTGAAAAGTTGCATAGAGTAATTTCTCTTTTTACGATGTGACACTTACATAAAAGAACACTCCTTATTGTTTACTCCTGCCTCTTCGCCATAAATTGAGTCAGTCAGTCTGGTCGCCTTTCTCTTGTGAAATATACAGTGTTGTTATCCATCACAATAATATGGGCTTTTGGACAGAAGATTCGCTTAGTCAAAACATAATGCATTGCAGGGTAAAGCGCATAGCACTTGTCATTTTTGAAACACAGATTTTCTTTTCTTGAAATGAGAGGAAATATATTTACAACAGACTAATCTGCATGGAGGGGGCAATAAATCAATGGGAACCAGCATAGGGTGCTCTCTATTAAACAATATGAAGCCAAACTCTGTTGAATAAAACAACAGGGTCTCAATTTATGAGTGAAAAGGCACTGCAGACAAAAACAAAAGAGGAGATGAGATAGAATTTGCAGAGCGAGAAGTCTGATGAGTAATTACCCACCAAGAACCTTCAAGCAAGATGCTAGAAGATATTGGCCTGATTTTCCTCTAACTGGAAAGCAAAAGCCATTCTGCGAGCAGAACAGACAGAATCAGATTCCATCCATCCTTTAAGTTGGACTGGAACACACTTCCAAACTCTCACTGTTTTCAGGTGGGATTCGTAACAGAAAATTCAGTCTTGCAAAACAAACCCACTTCGGCAAAAGACTGGACTTTTAGCGATAAGGAAAGAGAAGTGGAAATGCACTGGGAAGTGTGGGCTAGCACTTGCTTTGACCAAACATCATCTAATCGCTTCACAAACAGATCAGGAAGAACACTCATTAAATAGCTGTCTAATCTTTCGGCAAACAGATCAGTCTGATTGCTCGTTAAACACGTTTTTCTGGAAGCAACTGTAGTAATCAGTCCCAAATGACAGAAGCTGTGTACTTAAACTTTTGTAAATCCCTCAGTTTTGTTGTCAATATCTTTCTTTCAAGCTTTGGAGTGCCTTTCTCTCTCTCTCTCTCTCTCTCTCTCTCTCTCTCACACACACACACACACACACACACACACACAGTATTTTTTATTGTAATTCTTAATGCATAGCAATAAAGAACCAGTTTCCTTTCTCTGAAGACAGAGATTCACAACTGAGGAACCACCTTCGGAGCCATCTTCCCCTGTGGAGGTCTAGGTAGCCTCTGTGTCTAAGAGCTACTGTCACCCGCTTTGACTGGTGTATCAACTGTACCCTTTCATGGAGAGGGATAATTTGGCCATTGTGACACACATTAGTAACCTCACATTTGGACTACATGGGGCTTTCCTTGCAGTTGGTCTGGAGGCTGCAGCTGGGGCAGAATGCTGTGGCCCAGGTTGTGAACAGTGCTCCTTATCAGGCATGTATCAAGCCAGTATTACAGCTTCTGCAGTGGTTGCCTATTAGCCACAATGCCACTTTAGACATCCCACTACTTACATATAAAGCTCTCAACAACTCTGGACCAACTCTGAAAAACTGTCTTCTTCTCCACTATCGCCTAAGCAAATTATGATCAGCAAATGGAACCCAGTTAGTTTTGCCCAAGGACAATGATGATTGGCTTTTGGTAAAAAGTGAGGAGGATTTTTCACTGGTGGCACCAATGTTATGGAATGCCCTTCCTGCTGAAATATGAGAGGCTCCATCAGTATGGGCATTCCTCCAGCTCCTGGAGACGCACTTGCTTAGGCAAGTATGCTTGAACTTGAACTTCATTCTTTGTTTTCATTGATCTTTTAACTGTCATAATTGTTAGGTTGTTAAACTGTATTGTTGTGAGTTGTCATCCTTCCTTTTCATTTCTGAGTACAGAAGGGTGTGCAAGGCATAAGCAACAACCTGTTGTGACAGCAGCACTTCCCCCTGGTGAGAGTGAATCTCTCCAAAATGACTTGTAACAATCTGGGGGCCCTTGAGAACTGGAGAACAGATAGTTTGTCTAATGCATCTTCACTATAGAGAGTGCAATGACCTGTCACAGGAATAACAACTCCTTCCTTTTCATTCACTTCCTCTGAGAGGGCTCACATATAGATTTGTAGCAGCCATTAAGTACTCTACCTTGGCCTTGCCTGAATGATATAAGCAAGAGGGTTTACTATTTCTGACATAATGTGTTCACCCTTCTTTTGAATTCCTCAACCCCTGCAAAGCAAGTAGCCATTTGCACTTTATGAACCTGAGGTGCTGGGGATGCTTTTACAACAGGGTGTTGTAAAAGTGAAACCCCAAGTCATTCTTACCAGAATACAATGGCAAAGGAAATTCTGACTTCAACAGAACCCTGAGAACTCAATGGGCAATGAAGAACTCCTTGGGACTCCAGTGTGAAGAAAATGCTTTCGACTGGGGCTCCTATAATCTACTTCATCTATTAAAGACTGCCGTTTCTTTCCCTACTCCAATGCTTTCATTTCTCCCAGTGCCGTATTGATTCACTGCACTTCCCAAGGGGAATGCCAGTTAGCTTAGTCCTGGGTTGTTATTTTTCTCTCTCCCGTTTCTTTCCCGCCTCCCTGCTCTAGCACATCAATTTTGGTTTAAGTTGTGAGCCCTGAGGGCAGGTTTTGAATGTCAGCGGCAAAAAAATGGCAAGCCAAACAGATTTAGTAAAAAGAAGACGAAAGGAAGACTGCATCTTCATTAAGCACCTCTTTCAAGGTGGGGTTGGGAAATATGTGCTCATTTTAAGGTTATTTCAGACTAATGGATGAGAAGAAAGCAAAAACAATCCCAGCGGTATATATTTTTCAAACCCTGTGATAGTTTCTGGATTCAGGAGAAGCTATTGTGGCCAGTGATAATAAAACCAGGAACCAGGGGTGTCAACTTGAGTAAAATATTAGGGGGACCCAGGTGAGCACCGCCCCACATAATCGATCACAAGACACGACACACACAACATTTGAATTGCAGTGCCCATCAACTTGGGGGGGTGCCCTCAAATATTTTATTGGGGAAGCCGAAGGGACCTTGGTCCCTAGGATTGGGCTCCTATGCCAGAAACTTTGCCTGCATTATAACCTCAACTGTGTGTGTATGCTCACAATGAATGAAAAGCCTGGAAAATTCAGGCTATGACATGCATTATGTAAACCACTTGGCAGGGATCTGAAGCAAATCATTGCATTTATATCTACCAAAGAAACTTCCAGTGTAAACCTTTGCACTTATATCATCCAAAGGTGCTGATAATGTGGAGTAGCCTTTGGCCATTGCAGTCCCATCAAAGTGAATTCAATTTGTGAGGAGCGTAATGTGAATTGATGGCCAGCGTGCACAGAACCTTTACCTCTCTGGATAAATATAAGTTGATCATTTGCATTCCTTCCAGTTTCCATTTGGTTCAAAAAGCTTTGGTTTCTGCATCTTTCATTCATCCTAATGGGACCTGAGCGGCTGAAGTGCCACACACTGAGTTGACAATCTCGGCTTTAGGCAAATGTGGCATAAATTAACAAGAAGCTGTCAGCTGACAGAAAGAGATCAAAGCCAACTCATGACAATATAAGCTTTTTAACCATTCCAAAATACAGAAGACGGAAAGAGATTGAGAGTGGGGGTAAAAGTGGGAATTGCAATAGCACTATTTCTTAAAAACTTACATTATCCTTCACTCTTATCCTTCCTTTGCTCAAACACAGTAGGTTGTTGCATACATAAATAAATAAAAGGTTAGGCTCCCTACCAATCTGCAATCAATGTTCAAATAAAAACTAATGCTTCTGGCAGAAGGGGCATTTCTCATTAAAATCACTTAGTGCAAATAAACAATGTTTTCTGGTGCCCTTAGGTTTCATAGTTTCCCCTGCTTTATACATTTTCAGTACCAGATTTTACACTGTCCGTTTCTTCTTCCCCCATTTTTGGATTAACACAATCTGGCATTGCAGTGTAAAAGTGATGGCATCAGATGTTACATAGCCAGTCAGCTTTAGCTATTTGATGATGTCGTTGACGGTATGTGATGGTGATAGAAGTCAAGGCAACTGGGGGCAATTGAAATGAAGAAGCAAATATTTTGGGAAGGAATGCTGAGAAATGGTAACTGTGTTTTCTAGCATCCTAGTAAATGTTCACAAGAAGTTTTGAACAACGAACAGCCCTACTAAAAAGTACACTGTGACATTAGGTCTTCCAAAAGTAAGTTGCCGTGTGAAATCAGTTCACAAAAAGGATGATTGCAGACTAAGTATTAGATACTTAGCACAGACATCTTTTTGTCCAACATGTTTATTTAGATGCCATGCACAGTGCAGGCCTATTCACTGGAAACATTGCAGTTCTCTTTAAGTTATTTGGAATTTTGAGAGCAGGATTGTCCATTAATCTGCAACACTTCACACAGCAGCAGAATTATTAGTGATAAACAAATGAAAACATTCAAAGGAAGTGTGGTTTCTAATGCAGCCACTGTTTGTATCTCAAATAGCAACCGCACTGAATAACCAGCAAGGCATTATGTGAATAGCAGCTAACAAGGGGAGAAAAGCATCTAATTCAAACCATTGAATTTTTGATTTTATACCTTTCTCCACTGTGTGAATGCTGATTTCCGTGTGATGCTTGAAGAGAGCTCTCAGGTGGCTTTTTACAACACCTGCTTTGTAAAGCATAGCTGATTGCTGCTTTTAGCAAGTTCTGTGAAATCATATAGCTTTTACTGGACATAAGTAGGAGTTAATGATAGGTGGACCTAATCTCTTATGTTGCCTGCTAATCTTCTTCCACTGCTATCTATAGATTTCATGAATCATTTATCGAGAACTATTGTGGTATACGTGGAAAAAACCACCATGTTCGGCTGTGTATTTCTTCAACCCCAAGTAGTTTCCCCCCCTCAGATTATGTTCTGAATTAGACACATATTACAGTGTTGTATGCTGGCCTGGCAGCCACAGACAGAAAGTCTCTACAGAGGGTGGTGGATACAGCACATGATATCATGGGCTGTCCCTCGAGTCTGCTAGATGACATTGCAAGGGATCGTTGCCTTAGGAGAGCGAGAAAAATTCTCAGGGATGACTCACACCCCGGTCATCACCTATTTAATCTTCTACCCTTAGGCAGGAGATATAGAAGTATAATCAGCCATACCAACAGGCTAAAAAATACCTTCTATCTGTGGGCTGTTAGGCTGTTGAATGGAAAATAACATAGCAAAATTGACTTGTGAGGTGGTGTGTTGTTCGATAAGAGATTGAGTGTTTGGGTGGGGTGAGGAGGCTCATTTAATTTCATTGTACACAGGTTGTACAATGACAATAAAGGTATTATAATTATTACATATCTTGAAAAATTGTAATAATGAATTCAATCTCAGTCTGAATCTATGGGCTCATCTATATTGTTGTTTAACGTGGACAGCAAGCTTCCTGTATCCCCATTTGTTCTCTTTTGTCCATATGACGTTCTCATCCAAATCACCACCTTCCCATACTTTCCACTCCCTCAATCTGGATTTTCTTTTAACCTCTCCTGTAATGATGTATGTCTGAAACCCACATATGTATCATCATGCAGATGACTCCAAAATGCAACTTTCGCAGTTGTTCCTTTTACCTTTATCCCCAATAAAGAACTTTCCACACCAAAAAACTCTCAAAAGATTGTTTTATTACAAGGAAAATATAGTGTCTTGCCTTTAAACAGTGAGTTAGAAAGTGATCATATACCGGCAGCACCCAATCATTGATACGTTTATACACTCTATTGTAAAGTAAAAGAGATCTTAATTATTCTAAAGGTATGTAAAAAGTGGGCATCCAACATCTGTTTAAAAACCTCCAATGAAGGAGAGTCCACCATTTCCGAGGGAGCCAGTTCCACTTTCAAACAGCTTTTACTGTCAGAACGTCTTCCTAATGTTTAGTCAAAATCTCCTCTCTTGTCATTTGAATCCATTGGTTCAGGCCCTATCCTCTGGAGGAGCAGAAAATAAGCTTGCTTCATCTTCTGTCTGAGAGCCCTTTAGATACTTGAAGATGGCTATCATGTTACCCTGCAATCTTCTCTTCTCCAGGCTCAACCATTCCTCACAAGGCTTGGATTCCAGACCCTTTATCATCTTGGTCACTTTTCTCCGCACGCCTTCCAGCATGTTCTCTAGGTTTGGAGCCAGATATTATGCTGCTGACTTGCCACTGAAAAAGTTATAGCTTAAGTATCTTTTGGGGTGCTCACTGGAAGGACAGATCGTGAAGCTGAGGCTCCAATACTTTGGCCACCTCATGAGAAGAGAAGACTCCCTGGAAAAGACCCTGATGCTGGGAAAGATGGAGGGCATAAGGAGAAGGGGACGGCAGAGGATGAGATGGTTGGACGGTGTTCTCGAAGCTACAAACATGAGTTTGACCAAACTGCGGGAGGCAGTGGAAGACAGGAGTTCCTGGCGTGCTCTGGTCCATGGGGTCACGAAGAGTCGGACACGACTAAACGACTAAACAACAACAAAAAATCTTTTGGGGTCTCACTTGTTCTTTTTATGTGAAAGTAAACCATGAAACTATGGAAAATGGGGGGGAGGAACCAACAAAGAGACAAAGAAACATACAAACCCCAGAACCCACCATAGACCCCAAATTGGAAACAGATTTAAAAACAGAAGCCCAGATTACTTAACTTACTTAAAACAGAAAGGTATTCATCTGGCACTGAAAATACTACAAATGTGGCATCAGATGAGCCTACTGAAGAAGGCTATTTCATAAGTGGGGTGCTACTACTGAAAAGGCCCTAACGATTCCCTGCCTATCATCATTCATTGAGGGCACATGGAACAGGCCTCCCAAAAGGCTCTCAAGGCTTGAGAAGGTGGCCTTTGAGGCTCATGGGCGAAGGCAGAATTGTCCTTAACCAGAGCCCTTTTCACAAAAACGATTTCACTGAATGCATGAAGACACAGCAGAACCATGCTGGCTTGCCACATACCCCAGTGGTGCATCTCACTGGCCATGCTACCTGATATTTGTGCTTTCAGTTGAACACAGTGGCATGTTATTGGGGTTTCCAAATGCATGGAAATGCACAAGGGCACCTTTCACTTGTTCAGCTGAATGGGCAGTTGCTGGTGACATAGTCAGAGGGGCACGCTGACCTTAGCTGGTGTGTCTTTGAGTGTCCTTTCACTAGTCAGTGAACATGTGAATGGGTGTGTGAGAACAGCTCCGGAAATGGCTAGTTCCAATTAATCAAGTCATACATGTATGTATGTATGTATGTATGTATGTATAAAAGTATTCATTTGCATGTTCAGACCTTTAAACCTCCCCCTTAAATAAATTCAGACAAGACTCAAATTTTGGCTTGGTTTTTAGCAGAATTTAGGCCACAACTTTATTGATTACAGCAAGTGAGTGGTTGCATAGGCTCTGGTTCGACTAGCTCCCTGCACCCTTGCAGGCAGCGCTGACCCAGGGCACCAGCATAGGTCAGCCAAGGGTGAACACCCATACAGGAAGAAAGCCGGGAACACGCTATGTCCACCACCAAGGTGTCCCCCTGGACTCAGGCATGGGCACAACCCCCCCACCAAACCATTGAGTCCCTGGATTCCTTTAACGGAATACCCTTCACATAGGGATGGCGAGAGCGTTCTACCATCCCTATCACCTGAACCAGAGCCTGTCCGCAACCTTACAAGTTGTGACGATCTGCTACGCGGCAGGCGAAACCCAAATGGCAGCAGCCAATCAGCCGTGCCCCTGTCCCAACGACAGAAGACACATTAAGGCATAGCAAGGTCAAGCACGCAAGCCCTAAATATAGGGAGAGGTGGGTGGGTGTTCTGATGCACACACCAAAAGAGGAAGCTCTGGGTCACGTGCATAGGTATATATAGGTCCCTTGATCCGTTTAGCCTGTGTCCCATTGGCCTGATCAAGGGACCTACCAACTGGGTGTTGTGGCTATCCAAACGTACCTACCCACAACACAGGGTTTGGTTGCCAGGTCTCACCGCAACACGTGCCCTCTTTAAGGGAGGACCCAGTATACCACACAGTCAGAAAATATAATGCAATGAAAAACCAGTTTTTTTCTTGAAAAAGGTGTGTGGGGGGAACTCATCACAAAGTTAGTTTATTGTGGACCCAGTCGCAGTGCCACCTCCCCCCACCATGCAGTGGCTAATGCAAAATGTGATTAATAAACTCAAGTATGCAATGGTCTGGATTAGAAATGGCCACAACTTTATTGAATATAGGTGGCTTTTTGGCTCAGGCATTGGGCGTATAGCCGTTCCAGCCCCTCCCCTCCCACCCACCCCCCGCTAACAACAAAAAAAGTTATTACATTTTAAAAAGGTACAGGAACACGTTTTTGCCGAGTGCCTGGTAAAAAAAAAAAAAGCCCATGTGTAAAACCATTAAAATATATATTAAAAGCAATACAGGACAATCATCAGCATAACTGGGTTGCTCAAGAAAATTCTATGCAACTGCATAAGCCTATCAGGGGAAAAAGTAGTTTTCAGGAGATGCCTGAAAGTCAAAAGCACAAACACCTGCTGAATCTCCACAGCATGGGACTGGAGCATCAATCTTGCACAATTTAAAAGATGGAGAAACCGTTTGACAGCGTTTACATTAGTAGTGACAGGACAGCTATTTGAATTGCCCAAACATGGTGATTCTGTTGAATTTTTTGTTGACATGTACATGAGTGGAAATCAAATCTGCTCTATCAAAATCATTTCTTTCTTGTCCTCAGAATAGTGTTGTTGTTTTTTGCACTCCTATACTTTTTTATTCTGATTTTATTCTTTTTTATTGCCTGGAATGCAAAGGGCCCCCTAGTTCTTCTTAGGGAATTTTGCATACGAAAGAGAGAGTTGCTGATTTTACTTTTGGACTGCCACAGTTAATAAACCTCCAGAATACATACATTGCTTCTTGGATCGTGCTCTCTGTTATTTCTTTATTAAAATGTATTTATTTATAAGCATCTATAAACCAGTTAATATTTCAAAAATCCCTAAGTGCCGTTCTCCTTGTTTAAAATTTACAGTTAGGTCTAAAATAGTTAAGTTTTTGTTTACTGCAATTTTCAGTTTTCCCATAGGTGTGTTGTTTATTGCCTGAAAGTGGCTCCAAAAGAATAGAATTCTCCTTTCAGAAAGTTAGAAAACCACTCAAGGTATAGCTTCACTATTTGGTATTATTATTATTATTATTATTATTATTATTATTATTATTATTATTCCTAAACCCGCTTACTTGGGAGTAAGCCCCTGAATTCAATAGACTTAATTCTCAGTAGATGTGCCTAGGATTGTGCTGTTATTTTCAAGATCCCTTATATTACCAGGCCAGATCATTTGCCAATTTATGCCACTATCAACTGCATCACTCACTCTGCAGAAGGTTGGATTGCAGCCTAAGGTCAGGAACGATGTAAATTATATTCCAAAACATCTGGCAGGCACCAGGTTGGAGAAAGCTGGCCTCCACTGACTGGGAACACCTCCCCATGCTTCTATGCACCATATAAATCTAATAAAAGGATCCCAAAGGGGAATCATGGGATTGTATGTAACATGAAGTTCCATACTGACTGCGTCAAAGCAATAGTCAACTTGATTATTGGTTTGTTTTCCATTTTTCAGAGATTCTCTTGCTTTGACATCATGAGTTGATGTTCTTTTCCTCTGAACATTATTACAGCTCTTGAATTGATAATTGCTTAGTTTATATCCATTTTCCCTTGGAACCAAACATCTTTGAGCTCTTTAATGAAGCTGCCCCACACGTCTCCAGGTGAACAAATTTAAGACTGGAGGAGAAGGATGGGCAAGTATGTGGCTTTAGGCCTATTATCAAAACACACTTATACAACCGTCTTTGATTTTTGTATAGTGAATATTGTGTTAATTTGATCCAATTTTCACATCAAAAGCATGATTTTCTGCCTGACAAACATTGTGCTCAACCTAGATGTCAAGTTGTGTTCTCTTCCACCAATCATTTGTAAGACTTCCGCTGTCAAACACATGCCATGGATTCAGAATGCTAACAGAAGAAAGGTTCAATTTTGTCAGGCAGCCCAGCAGAAGTGACTCAAAGCCCAGCAGGGAAAACTCAGGTAATCTACAGGGACCCAGTAATTGTGAGCCATTTCCAACAGAACCATTACCGCAAATGTAGGCTGCTGAACACAGCGACTGAATTGAAATCCTAACGCAAACATTGTGGGTGAATTTCAAACTGAGACACATGTCTTAAGAAATCTCAACTAAAAGTAATAGGAACTGGGTGCACATTTGGAGCTATAGGCAACCTAGGTTGAAGACCTTGAATGGAAAGGAGGCAGCTGTTTTGTCATCTCGGGCTCCTGGGTTAACTTAGCTTAAATCTCAAGGCTGGAAGATTTTCTGCCCATCTACAAATGCTTCTCAGCTGGTGGTTGCAGATATTGGTGGAGACAACAATACCTTCCTAACCTCTTCTTGAACTTGGCATGTGAAGCATGTGAAAAGTAGCTTTCAAAGATTCCAGACTTTAAGCTACCTTCCTGGCTTAAACTTTTTACTTCTGATGAAAGAAGTCTGAACCACTCAAAACATTCCAAGGAGTTCTTTAGGCCTATGTCAAATCAGGGCCTTTTCTTCTGCCGGAACTTGCCAGAACTCTGTTATCTTGTAATGTCAATGGCGCCCACCTCAGAGGTGCTGGAACTACGGAGGTATTCATGGTGAGCTCCAGCACCTCTTTTTCTAGAAAAATAGCACTACGTCAAGTATTTTCTGTTTTCAAGTTTAGCGGTGTGAAAAGAAATTATTTGTGTGGAATAGAAAGAATTTCTGAAAAAGTACTTTGTGAAAATATCTGCCTTTTTAAACATCTTGTTTGGTACCCTTATTGCTCTTACCTGTGGCTGCTTCACTGTCCTTCTCACTCTGATTGGTGATTCCCTGTCATTTGTTGGTGTTGTTGTTTAGTCGTTTAGTCGTGTCCGACTCTTCATGACCCCATGGACCAGAGCACGCCAGGCACTCCTGTCTTCCACTGCTTCCTGCAGTTTGGTCAGGCTCATGTTTGTAGCTTCGAGAACACTGTCCAACCATCTCATCTTCTGCCGTCCCCTTCTCCTTGTGCCCTTGTGACAAATCCCTGTCATTTACCTAACTGTAAAAAGTCTAATGTATTGCTCTAGTGTAACAGAACTCTTTAACTGTACAAATCTAAATTTCTTGTATGTGCTTGGATCTTTTTTGCAAATACTGGAGGCAACCTGAATTGCTACTTACTCTGACACACATTGTACCTATCAAGTGCCTATAATTAAAAAAAAATGTGGGATGAATTATTTAGGAGACTGCCTATTAACATGATTTAGGATGTCACTTTCCTCTCACAATTGACTTGCCATTCTTTTCCCCCTTGTTTGCGGTAGAAGTAATAAAAACAGTTGAGGTAATGCATTGGCAAATCCATGGTATCATTAAGGGGTATTTATCTAGCAATAAAATGCTTTTAAGAGTCCCACTGATCTCAATATTCTCATCAAGGAAGTGACTAAAAAACAGGACAAGTCTTTGTTAAATCTCTAAAAGGGAGGGAAAAAACAAGATTTCAGCTTCTATTCTAATAATTATACTTTGGTTTCATAAAGAGAGTGGGTAACTGGAAAGCAAGCTAAGGCATTAATAGAATTTTAAACTGACAAAGTATTTTAGCTCCAGTTTAATTTGTGCTTTTACAGTCTATCCCAGACTGAAGAGACTTATACATATTTAATGCAAAAGCCAGTTTGTAAAAGTCATTGGATTAGTAGTTATTTCCTACGCAAAGATTCAAGTGCAGATAAGGTTTGTTTTTACTAGCTTAGATAACCTAGATAACTCTATAGTAATTGTACAGATGTAGAATGTATGGTCTTAAGACTTTTACAAAAAACAGACTCATGGTTTTACCACCAGCCAACCTTTATTCTCTCCCCTCCTTTGTACACCATCTAGCTTGATGAAGAGTTCTGGGGAACTCAAAAACTTGCACACCACTTTGTGAAATATTGATAGATCTGAAAAAAGCTATCACTGTGATATGGATTTTCTTATTCTGGACCAACATGTCTGCTTTTTGTGTAGACATATAGGGTAGTCATGATTTTTATCGTGTACATATCGTATTTATGGTTAAATCATCATCATCATCATCATCATCATCATCATCATCATCATAGCAATTTATTACCTGCCCTTCTCCCTAAGGCCCCATTCTGTGCCAAATGCTGAGGAAATTGTGGCCACAAACAAGTATTCAGAACGTACCTTCTTAATATCTGATGTTCTGATGTTCTGAAATTATGTCCAAGGTACAAATATATATATATATATATATATGCATTCTCTCCTCCCTCCTCTTACACACACACACAAAACATACAGGGCTAAAGTATGGATTAAAATGATATTTCTTCTAGTTGCTGTTAGTTAATAATTCTGAAATAAAGTTAGCTTTACTACTTTGGGGTTTTAAAAATGCAACAGAATACACCTAAGCTAGTTTGCGTAGAACTGCTCTACAAGTGGTTGTGCCTCAGTGCACCAGGCATATTGACTGATTCTTAATTGAATCTCTGCTCTGTTGGCCGCTAGTCAAGGAAGCTGAGCTCATGCAGATCACATTTGAACACCAATCTTTAAACAAAATATAGCCATGCTGATAGAAAATGAGAGGAAGCAGTTTTACATTTCTCCATACATTGTTGTATTCTGAGAGAAGATAAAGGAGCATTATTCTGATGCAATGTATATTAACTATCATTTAACTGCATTGAGAGCTGCTTTCGCCTACCCCAGTTTCTATGGTTGCACAACTTTGCCCATTTCTGTTCTGCAAGTTTCTCATTTTCCCCTGGTCTTAGACTTAGTTCTTCACTTTTCTGCCATGATTTGTGATTTAAAGGAAAAATCCTCATTAAAAAAATGAGTGCAAATCTATTCCAATAAGCATATGTTTGTATGCAGTTTTGACTCTTAGATGCATGTTGGCAAGCAACTTTCCCTAATATAATGCATTTTTGTATGTTGTTTTCACGAAATATTCCTGATTTGCAGGTGAGCAGACTAAATGACCCTCCAGCTCTACAATTCTATGAATACCTTTTTATACCCACTTTTTCCTAATGCATGCATTGTTGCAAACATTTATTAGAGAACTGCACCTCAAACTTGGAAAAGTGTTAATTTCCAAGGTTCAGTGTGTTCCACTTTGCACTTTGTTTCAGAAGAGTGAATGTGGTAAGTTTGCCTTTAAATACAAATTGAATCAAATTTCTCGCCCAATCACCCAATAATGTGTTCGAACTTAAAAATAGAAGGCGTAATGCTGGTGGTCAACAAAAGAGGTTTAAAACTGTCTCAAGGCAAGTCTAAAAAAATGTAGTACAAACACCAACAATTGGGAAACACTTGCCTCAGAGCGCTCCAGTTGGAGAACAGCCTTTACCAAAGGTGTCATGGGCTTTGAAGACACTCAAACTCAGGATGCAAGGGAGAAATGTGCTAAGAAGAAGGCATGCTTGGCAAATCCACACCATGATCAACTCCCACCTGGAAACCAATGTCCCCACTGTGGAAGGACGAGTGGATCCAGAATTGGCCTCCACAGTCACTTACGAACTCATGTTAAAACCATGTTTATGGAAGACAATCTTACTCGGCTATGGGTGATCGCCAAAGAAGAAGAATCATCTACAGATTGTTTTTGTGTTTCAAGCATAATTTCTAATAGTCACAAATAACCAAACAAAGTTCTACATGACAAAACGGCAGTAAAAACAACTGAAGGTACAGTTGGCCTCTACCTACAGACTAGTATTGGAATCCCTCCCATCCTCAGGCCATCAGTAGAAGCCTCCTTCCATGCCAGGTTTCAGCTGTGTTAGTCCCAACTGTATCACCACAATGCCAGGTATTCAGTGTGACCGCCAGGCTATTCCTTCCAAGACAGGCTTCTTCTCAGAGTTCCAGCACATGTTTGCATGCAGAAGGTCTCCAGTTGGATCCCTGGCATCTGCAGTTAGGGCTCAGAAAACCTTCCATCTGTTCTCTCCAGTAAAACAAGACTTAATTGAGTAAGTGGATGCAAAATGATTTCAGGGAAACCTACAGAGATAGTGACCTGCAGCGTAACAACATTGTTTGCAAACTGCTGCCCAAATCAACTAATCTTTCATTTTAACAAACTGCATGAGACCGGCTCTTTTTTCTTCTTCTGCAGGTTAAACCTCCTTTGTCATCTCCAGGGTCTTCATGAAAGTCCCCCCCCCCATGCCTGCTATTACAGTGGTACCTCGGGTTAAGAACTTAATTTGTTCAGGAGGTCCGTTCTTAACCTGAAACTGTTCTTAATCTGAGGTACCACTTTAGCTAATGGGGCCTCCCGCTGCCACCCCGCCGCCGGAGCACGATTTCTGTTCTCATTCTGAAGCAAAGTTCTTAACCCGAGGTACTATTTCTGGGTTAGCGGAGTCTGTAACCTGAAGTGTCTGTAACCTGAAGTGTCTGTAACCTAAGGTACCACTGTATATAGATTAAAAAACTGCTGTGGTTTATCTAATGACTCATTGTGACTCATTTCTATTTTTTGACCCTCAGATAATGTTAATATTTTAACATTTATTTTCTTGCAATGCCTCTGCCTACTCTGTTTTCTTTTTTTAAAAAAATCCTCTTTTTCAAAACACAAAAAATGTACAATGGGATCTGTGCTGCCTGCATCTGTGAGAGTGAGAGGAAGTTTAACAGTTCTGTTAATGTGCAGTAAAACAAGTTAGAAGGAAGAATCTATGAAAACAAAAGGATGTGTCACAGGCTTTCAGGCAGTTGTTAAACCATCCTGGGTTTCAAAAATAGCTAGGTGAAAAGAACTGTTATGAAAATGAAAGTAATATAAGCATCACTTGTGGCAAATTTGTCCACAAGTTGAAACGTTTAGTGCAGAAATGCTTAGTGCAAGGCTAGGGAACTGTGCTACAATCTGACCCCACTTACCTGGTATGCCACTTTGACAGATAGGTAGGGCTGCCCACCTGGCAATAACCTGATATCATTATGTTTCCAGGTGATAGCTTCAAAGGAGCTTCCTGTAGCACTGACTGAGAATCCCGCTTTAACTATTTGTAGGTGTGGTTGGGATTCAAATGGCACCTGCAAACAGACAGTTTCCCTCAGCTGACTGGCTTTTCCCCCTCTGCTTGTGTCTTTAAAGTCTTTTGTAGGCATGGTTTAAAGCCAGGTTTCCTCAGACTTGGCCCTCCAGATGTTTTTGGCCTACAACTCCCATGATCCCTTGCTAGCAGGACCAGTGGTCAGGGATGATGGGAACTGTAGTCTCAAAACATCTGGAGGGCCGAGTTTGAGGAAGCCTAGTTTAAAGCAAACCATGCCTGCAAATAAGCAAAGAAGAACTTACTCATCAGTGCTGTCAGCAAACCCTGCTTGCCAAGGAACAACCAAGAGTGCACTTTTTAAACTCCCAATTGCTCCTTGGCAACTGTATCTTTATTTGTCCCACACCTGACATCACAAGTGACCCTGGTTTGAGGAAAATGGGTTTGCAGGCCTAAGTAGGCCCATGTACTGAGGGTTCTTCACAGATGGCTTAAAAAGGCTCTTGCCTCATAGATCAGCCATGCCCAGGAACATGGAACAGAAACACAGCTACTCAAAATATGATGAAGCCAATTCATGTAAAAAATGTGGCTGGTATGTGTATACTTGTGTGTAGGTAAGTCACCCCACACTGCATTTCTTTATAGACTTAGTTAAATGACTTCACTCACTAGAGAAATACAAAAGCAAAGTTATATTAGATTTCAACTAAGGTTGAACTTATCTCATAAATGACTGGATCCATCCCCAATAAAAACTTACCTGAAATAGCAGGCACTGTGCCTGGCATTAAAATATAAATAGACCATGTATCAGTATTGTAAGGATTCTCTGAGAGCAGTAGAGGAATTCTGGCTCACAATGCTATTACTGGCTGCAGTTCAGCTGATAGAAAAACAGAGAAAAGCAAGCTGAGAACAAGCTGTAGTCTTCAGTGGCTCTTTCAAGTTAGAATTGCCGCCAGATTTTACACGTTACGTTTCATGAATACTTAAAAAGGAACGTCAAAAAGGGCATCACAAGGGCAGCAAGAAGCAAAGCTATAATTCCTGGTATACACATAGAATTTAATGAAGTATTTCCATTGAGTCTTACCCAGTTAAGTCTTCAACCAACAGGAGACAGAGAGCATTTTATCTATAGATACACAAATAACTTCACTTTGACTTAATGGTTGAATCTGATCCTCCTGCTTGACAGTCTACCTTGAGTAAATGCATGTATTCCAAATCTCATTATATCAATTGTGAATTCTGAAAATAGGTCTCATTTCAAGAAGCTGATGTTTAATTTCCTTTCTTAGATTTTAGATCCCCACTCCCTTTCCATCTTCCTTCATAAAGACGCTTGTTCAGGGCTGTGGATACATAACCAGGGGCATCGGGGGAAACACAATGTTGGGAACTCTGTCTGCATGCCCCTTCCCCAAAAATTGCTATCAGTAGATAGCATAGCATATCGAAGTAAATGGGATAGTGACATAACAAATGCATTATATAGTTTAGTATTTAATGGTGATAAATTCATTAATAACCATATGTTACTTCACTAGATTGGCAAAGCTACTTTAATGGAATGCAAAAGAAATATTTTAGGGCGGTGCTCAACTAAACCCTTGCATATATGGAGTCTGAAGTTCTTCACACATTGTTCAACATCCAGACCCTTAGTGAAACATCTATAGAGTTACCAAACACAACTCAGAATGGCAATGAACACCGGGTCTATTCTCTCACAAAGGGCTGCTGCCATGGCCTATCCCTCACAATTTATATATGTTCCTTACCCCCCATTGTTTGTTTATTTTTTAAAAAAAAACACGTTTGAACTATTGGCAGTGAAACTATGAAGCAATTCAAACATTCAAGGAGTATGGTGTAATGGACAGGAACCTCTATTGATAAGGTGGGGAGCCAGTTTAGTCTGAGGGCCACATTTGTTTCTGGGAAAACTTCCAAGGGCCACATGCCACTGGTAAAAAGGTAAAGGTAAAGGACCTCTGACAGTTAAGTCCAGTCACAGACAACTCTGGGGTTGCGGCACTCATCTCGCTCTATAGGCTGAGGGAGCCGGCGTTTGTCCACAGACAGTTTTTCTGGGTCATGACTAAGCCGCTTCTGGCTCAACGGAACACTGAAACCAGGGCAGCACACAGAAACACCATTTACTTTCCCGCCAGAGTGGTACCTATTTATCTACTTGCACTTCTGGATGTGCTTTCGAACTGTTAGGTTGGCAGGAGCTGGGACTGAGCAACAGGAGCTCACCCTGTTGCGGGGATTCAAACCGCCGACCTGCTGATTGGCAAGCCCAAGAGGCTCAGTGGTTTAGACCACAGTGCCACCCACGTCCCTTGCCAGTGGTATCAGAGGAAAATGTGGCCAAAGAGAGACACATTTCACTCTGAGGCAGGCAAGGACTGTGTGGGCGCCCCTGCACTGATGCCATTTGCCTTTGCTGCTGTGCTAAATCTGACACACAGCCAATCCCAAATTAATCAACTCCACATTCCTGATTATCTAATTTAATGTCACACAGTGATTATGTGAAATACCACTTCCCAGTGCATTGGAAAGCAATGGCTGAAAATATAAGGAGAGAGGTTTTGTGTCTAAATTTGCGCATTGTGAATTCAATGCATTCTTTTAAATTCAATCATCTTTGCTGTGAATATTTGCTGGAACCAGCACAATGATGGATAATGAAATGCTCTGGCGCATGACTGTATGTTGCCCACTGGATACTGATTATGTAATGTCAGCTCAGGGTTCCTTCACATGCTGCGCAATGCATTAACATTTCACATATATTAGAGGTGCAGAATTCTGCTTTTCCTGCCCTAAGACCCTAATGAAGAAAAATAAGTTATATTAACACTGCAACCCTAACCCCACTTTCCAGGGAGTCAGCTTCATTGCATTCAACAGGACTTCTTTCTGAGTAGATATAGTTAGGCTTGCACTGTAAATTAACATCTTTTACAGACTTCTGTATATCTTTTTTACAGACTTTTCTTTACCTGGCAAACTAGAGGATGTAAGACTTTGAATGATTGCTGTCTTTCAGAGACTTTGCTCCTGGTGACATAAGCTGTTAAGGTTTGGAATGCTAGCAGGACAAACGTAATGTTATGCAACTTTGGGTTAGCAAAATCGCTATTTTCATCCAGAGGGCTTATATTCATCTAATGATATGCAGGAAGGCAAATGTGCTACTGGCAGGATCCCTGTTGGTGACAGCCAGCTAAAAAGTGGAGTCTTTTGAGGTCAGGAAGGGGCTGACCCAGCCTGAGATCCATTGGATCTTCAGCCAGCCCTCTTCATGTCATGTGACAGCATGGGGCCTGATTTAGGCCAGATTGCTGCACCACCTGCGCTCTTCTTTGTGTACCTCGCTGTCACCAACACAAAACTATATTTTGTGATCCAAGCCTCCAATAGGGTCAACCCGGAAAATGCACAATTGTCCAAATTATAACACTTCTAAAAGGGACGTGGGTGGCGCTGTGGGTTAAACCACAAAGCCTAGGGCTTGCTGATCAGAAGGTCGGCGGTTCAAATCCCCACGATGGGGTGAGCTCCCATTGCTCGGTCCCTGCTCCTGCCAACCTAGCAGTTCGAAAGCACGTCCAAGTGCAAGTAGATAAATAGGTACCGCTCCGGCAGGAAGGTAAACGGTGTTTCCGTGCGCTGCTCTGGTTCGCCAGAAGCAGCTTAGTCATGCTGGCCACATGACCAGAAGCTGTACGCCAGCTCCCTCAGCCAATAAAGCTAGATGAGCGCCACAACCCCAGAGTCGGCCACGACTGGACCTAATGGTCAGGGGTCCCTTTACCTTTATTTAAAAGTACATAAAAATAATCTCTATGCAAATAAAGTAGCATTTCATTCATAGCATCTCAAATAAAAGAAAAAAGAAAATGCCCCACACTTTTCTTTCTTTCTTTCTTTCTTTCTTTCTTTCTTTCTTTCTTTCTTTCTTTCTTTCAACAGTAGCACATACCTATCATAGAGATAAATGCTACAAAACAGTTTCAGAAGACATATTATGGCTAAAAGCCACAATGTTCCTACTCCAGAATGACTTGAAAGTGCAATCTAAATGAAATAGATTTTGCTTGCCGAGTCTGTGTCTAGTCATAAGAAAAACACGGAATACAAATCTTAAAATTGCTGGCTTTATAATGGAAAAGCCCTCAACTAGCACCATATTTTTCATTCACTTGTACCAATTGTGGTCAATAGTATGAAAAACAACAGTGTGACAAAGTGTTAACCCCCCCCCAAAAAAAAGCCTTTCGAGATTCGGTATTGTCACTGCAAAGATTAGCCTAAATATTCTGATTGCTTCTTAAAAATGTTCTCTGCAATAGAAGGATGTGCGAGGAAAACATTAAATTGTGCTGGTTTTAGTATTTTGAAGCAGCATTGCTACTGATAGCAAATTCCAATCTTACTAGTCTTGATTTACTGCTATGCAATATCTGATCTCATTAGCAGATGCAGTTACCCTTGTAAAAGTTTGATGGTTTTTAGTGAGTTTTAACAATGAATTCATTTGACCCAATTCCATCAATCTTGGATCTACTGCCATAAGGAAAACAAAACACATCAACCTCAGTGTCTGCTTTGAGGGCTATACATCTTTGTGAATTGCGTATGTGAAGGATCTAGTGATAGGTTACGGAACGCTATAAATAAGAGAAGCTGAATGAAAAGTAGGGCTAAGTATTCAGGAGGGTGTTTTGTGAACATCTTCAGTCATTACAGAAATTGTCTCCTCTTTGGGCAATTTGTTGATGTTCTCAAAAGCGGGCAAACCATATTCATGACAGATATCCCTTACTGCCTCAGCAACTGGAATGCTTTCCATTTCTCTTTCCAACCCATCCCCAAACAACCCACCAATTTAGAGTGAAGGCAATAATTGTCGTCATTTATTCTAGGGGATATTATTGTATACCACAATGGTCATCAACACAGTACTCATGGGCAGCTGAAACGAAAGGGAACATGGTGAGAACAGCTTGTACATTTTGGCCGTCCGTGGTAAGCATAAGGTTGTCAGGAGTGGCTGTCTCTTTAATTTTTCATTATTCCACCTCCACAGCAACTATTTTGTGACTGGAGCCCCCAGCACTCTCTCAAAATTCAAAATGTGTCCAGTAAATGTGACCCCAGTAAAGCCTAATATGTTTAGCTTTGTAGTGCTATGACTTTATTGTGGATACAACATGATTCCTGATTGGCCGGAATCACTTGGAGAAGAAGCAAGCCTTCGGACAGTGAGAGATAGAGAAAAGAAAACTATGAACATCAATTTTTTAAAAAAATGTATTGTTGTTGTTTTGGCAAGGGAACATTTTGAACCACTCAGGATGTGGGGGTGGGGGTGGGGTAAAGATTGAAAAAAATACTCTGGAAAATGCAGGAAAGAATTACCTCTGAAAATTGATTCATGAATCGACTGTATAGTATTGTATTCATGGGGGCTGAGCCATGGTTATCAGTGTAAGTTCTTCCTGGAGCAGCTGTTATGGGATATCTAAAAACAGAATAATCAGCAATTTATAGTTTTGCTTCTGAGTTTTATTTTCAATTTCCCACAGCATTTTCCTCAACCTCTGACTGTCAGAGTACGTTCCATAAGCTGTAGAACTGTGTCAGCCATAACAGTTGCATATCCTTAATTTAATTTTTAAGTGTTTGGGTCACACAAAAGTAAGTCTATGCACAGTACCTTCTCCATACTTTTTACTGGAGGTAGGAAGTTTTGCCAATCACTCTCCCACAGAACGCACAATCCCTAGAGGCCTACAAACAACAATCTGGATCTCCTTCGACTCTACCTCTCATTCTAATGATCTAATAGCACGTAAATATATTTCACATCCATAGAAGTGGCACAAAGGAATTAAGAAGCATTCTTGTACAGTTACATTACCTGCAGAAAATAAAGCAACCTGGTGTCTTACTGAGATTAAAGGGTTTTCAGAGTACAGTTCAAGAGCTTAATGAGTTTCTTTATCTTTCTTTGGACCATCCCATTCTTTCTGATCTGGAATCCCAAACACATTCATTTCTGTGGAAGAAAGCTCCATGATCACCAAATTAATCAAAGCAACTAAGTTGTGCCTACTGGGGGGGGAAAAGTGTTTAATTATAGAATTTTTGATTGGAAATTACCAGTGTTTTCTATTCCATTTGAGCAATATTATTGATGTGAAAGAACTGAAATAATTCTTGTTGGGAAATTACTAGTTGTCCATTACATTTGAGCACAATTACTGACATAAAGAATATTAATTCTGCAGTGAACTAATTATTGTCCAGCAACCTGCTTTCACAGCCAACCAGATGGGAAGGGAAGCCCTAAGCACAACAGCATGTTGCCCAGAATTGCGCTGTATGTCTCTTTTTGACAGTGGCCATTATCAGATACTTGGGAGAAGGCCACAAGAATCAGAGATGAACAGAGTCCCCCAAAGCGGAATGTTGATCTGATCAGTGTGTATGACAATATTAAGACTGCTTTGAGCATCTTCCCACCTTTTCCCACCTCTTCACAATGGTATGAAACTGACAGGTTTCCACATGACCACAAAAACAGTAGTGATAAGGAATTCAGGGTACTAGAAAAGTGGGTTGGGTTCAGAACTTAATGTGTATTGATCTATTATTATTATTTTTATCCTACCCTTCATCCCAAAGGAGCTCAGGGTGGCAAACATATCAGTGATAAGAAAAACACAATTGAAAATAAAACAAAATAATATGCAAAACACCAGCTGCCCCATTTATTCTACCCTCCTCATCAGATCACTTTCCCCATCTGATAAGTGACCAAAATTTTGTATCCAGCGAAATAATCAGAAGTGAAATGTTACAATCCTCTAACTCAGTAGGAAAAGAGCCCAGCATTCCCCAGAATTTCCCCCATACTTTGGGTGGAATTCAAAATCAAATTCTTCCAGTTCTTCTGCCTACACAAACATTCCAGTTTGCCAGAGAAAATGTCCCCCCATCTCCCCCATGCACTGTTCTGGGGGTTTTCCTGAGTCAATTTCTGTGGCATGGGGGACACACAGAGAAAACAATGAGCAAAGCTTCATTGGCTCTGGTTAGGTGAAGATCACCCTTAGCATTTTAAATTGAACCCTTCAAACATTCCCATGCACACTGTGTATACACTGTATTCCAATACACTTTAAAAGGTTATTTCTCCACAGGCTGCATGGCACTGATGGTGGCAAATATGGCTTAAGATAGGCCTTTGGTTGAATATGCAAAGGAATTTTAAAGAGATCCATCTCGTTATTCAATTAGAGAAAATATTAAAGATACGTGAAGGATGAAGATGTGCTTCCTAACCATCTTTGCTAATATCCATTAATGAATAAAATACGTAATGCCACATATCCTGTAGCTGGCTGACTTAAACATAAATGCCACTACATTTATTAGCAAGACAAGATGAAATGCGAGTGAGTCGCAGAAATGAGGGATTAATATCTGTGGGGTAATCAACTATTCTTAATACCGGTTTTAAAATATATATGCCAGATGAATTTATTATTTGCTGCAGACCTTTGCAATTAGAAATAAACATTAAAGCTGATTTAAAAGAGAGATTGCTTTAAGCACACCTGTTAGTCATGAAAATGCTGTAGCAGGGTAGTGGAAGGTTTCTCTTTTAACTTCCTTCTCTCCTCCCCCAACCAAAGGAAACCAAACATCTGGTTACCTGGGAAGCTAAATTTGCGCTGGGCGGAACCCAACATATTGGGTATCCATGGTTTCCTTCCCTTCTCATGATAATTCCTGCTGTTGAAAAATATGCTCCAAAGGCTACAGTTATGGGAGCAATTTTGTTACATTTAAACGTATGAGACAAATGATACTTACCAAACTTCACTGTTTTTAAACTGGGGGTATAATTGCTATAATGTATATAATTATTTTATATCAATTTAACTGCCTTGCCAAATTTATTTGCCATGCTGTGCTCTGAAAGGCATGCTAAAAATACATTAATAAAATATAAACAGAAGGGAGTGCCCGTGCCTAGGGTATGGTCTGAAAGCACGTGAGACCACGTGTCGAAGAGAAGCAGGCATGTGCCTAGTCAGTGTCTGGATGGGAGACTTTGCCAGCCATAAGTATGTGACCTTGGATTCTGCAATGGAGAAAAAGAACAGCATATAAATGGAAGAAAATATATACTAATAAAAAAATAAAAACAAATCACTATGCAATAAATGGGCATGATAATGTGTAATGTCTCTAATCTCTAATGCTTTTTCCTAGTATTACCAGGTCTCTGATTTTAAAGATTCATGTGCTGCATATTCTAAACAGCTGCCATTTATCCTGCAGTTTACTCATCCGAAAGGATATTATAAAAAATTCCCTACATTAAGAATGCTCGAACGGCATTGAAAACTACAGAACCAAAGCCAGAGTTCAGTAACAGGAACCTAGGAAGTGAGGGAGGTGGTGGGAGAGAGAGAGATTATGTGTTTGCTACCAGAGAAATGAAAGACCAGTTAAAGACATTTTTCTTCCTGTGGCAAAGGGCAACATGATGCATACAGAAGCCAATCGTACTAGTAGTTGAATCTTACTCCAGTACTCTTGAAAAGACAGTGCCTTTCACTGCGCTTGAAGGCAGCAGACCAGAGTAGGAGGCACAGGGCAGGCCAAGACCATACAAGTGTCCCTATTTTCCAGGGACAGTCCCGGATTTACAGAAGCCATACCAGTTTCTGATTTGATCCCAGAATGTCCCACTTTTCCTTAGGACATCCCTATTTTCATCAGAGAAATGTTGCAGGATATGGAGTTATGGGACTCCCAAGTCATCTGAAGGCAGCCCTGAATAGGGAAGTTTCTTTTATTTTTTTTAAATATATGGCAGGAAGGTAAACAGCGTTTCCGTGTGCTGCTCCGGTTTCACCAGAAGAAGCTTAGTCATGCTAGGCACATGACCCAGAAGCTGTACGCCGGCTCTCTCAGCCTATAAAGTGAGATGAGTGGCGCAACCCCAGAGTCGTCCGCAACTGGACCTAATGGTCTGGGGTTCTTTTACCTTTACCTTATTTTCATCGGAGAAATGTTGGCGGGTATGCAGACCCCATGGCACTCATATCTCTGGCTACTCCCTGCACCTCAACAGCTGCTGCTTGAGGCAGCTGTCTCACTCTGCCACATCATAGGGCTGGTCCTGGGAGAATGGCAATGTCTACCAGCCTTAGCCTACCTGCCAGTCCCAGGAGCCTTAATAAGGGAGCTGATTCCACAAGAACTCTGAGGGGACTTTTGGGTTGAGGGATAAGGTGGGGAGGAGTTTCTAGATAATAAGGTTATCAGCTCTGGGATTACTTTTGGAATAGGAGGTTATTGGGTTTTCCCACTTGTTAGTTTTATGCTCACTTAAATTTTGATGCATTGTTGCATACTAAATGAACTTTAAAAAAAGATAAACGTAAAGGACCCCTGACAGTTAAGTCCAGTCGTGAATGACTCTGGGGTTGCAGCTCTCATCTCGCTTTACTGGCCAAGGGAGCCAGTGTTTGTCCGCAGACAGTTTTTCCGGGTCATGTAGCCAGCATGACTAAGCCGCTTCTGGCGAAACCAGAGCAGCGCACGGAAATGCCGTTTACCTTTCCACCGGAGCGGTACCTATTTATCTACTTGCACTAGCATGCTTTTGAACTGCTAGGTTGGCAGGAGCTGGGACAGAGCAACAGGAGCTCACCCCGTCACAGGGATTCAAACAACCGACCTTCCAATCGGCAAGTCCAAGGCTCAGTGGTTTACACCACAGCACCACCTGCGTCCCTAAATGAAGTTAGTTGTTAGTTATTTTTAGTGCTAAGTTGTGGTGATGTTGTACTTGTTATTATCTATTATTTTCAGACTGTTTATATCAACTGCTTTCAACACAGATGTATTTTTTAAAAATGTGGTATATAAATAAACTGGCTATGTCTAAAAATTTGCCTAATGTTTGTTCATCAAGCTTTTCTTCATCCCATACAGGGGTTTTTTAATTAAAAAAAAAACATGGGGGACTTCTGTCTCTAAACAGATGCTACTCTATTGTCTTCACTTTCCCCCATCTGTAAGGTCTGCTTGAAAATATTCCCTGCCCCCTCCTAAGAAAAAAATCTATATTTAAGGTACCCCCCCCCATTCCTCAATATTGAGATCTCTGTTTTCATAATTTGGATAGTTAACATGACGGTGGATGGCTAAGAAAGGCTTTCCTTAACTTTCTATCCCATGCCATATCAAGATACCCTGAACTCCTGCTGACACTATCCTTTGTTTGCTTATGTATCTCAGAAAGAGATGATAAACTCAGCTGTATATACCAGTGCTAAGTATCAATATTCTGTGACTATAGCTGTGGGTCCTTTATTGTGCTTCTCACCAGCCCTTAAAACTGACAGGAGGCCCTGAAACAGGTTAACATTTATGAGTTTAAAAGTTATTGGAGCTCAAAGACAAAGATTACATCTTAAACCATAAGGGTAGTTTTATTAGGGTTCAATATTGGAGTGGAATATTAGAACAAGTCTGCTAGAAAATTAATATTGACTTCTTAAGGTGTGCTCTAACTTAGGGGTGATTCCCGATGATTTCTTTACTGATTTCTTTACTGATTTGCTTACAGGGATATGATGAACATTCACTCTTTTTAGTTGGGAGGCCCATTTTTTGGGGGGTGGGGTGGGTTTGTTGTGCAAGGACTGCCAATCAACTACAGTCATACCTTGGATCTCGAATGCCTTGGCTCCCGAATGAATCGGCTCCCGAATGATCAAAACCCAGAAGTGAGTGTTCCAGTTTTTGAATGATTTTTTGAAGCCAAACATCCAATGGGGCTTCCGTGGCTTCTGATTGGCTGCAGAAGCTTCCTGCTGCCAATTAGAAGCTGCACTTTGGTTTTCAATCGTTTTGGAAGTTGAAGGGATTTCCGGAGCAGATTCCATTCGACTTCCAAGGTACGACTATATATTTGTGCAGCTTCTGAATGTGCAAGATTGTGATCCACTTGAAAATAGTGACAGACTGGAAGTGCCCTTGGCAGGCATATGTGTAAACTTAAGTTTCAGCAGTGAACTTCCAAAGGTGGCCACACAGAGCTGCAAATGGTCTTCTCGCATCGCCAGCATGTGTCTGATTGTGGCTTAGCTATCTGAAAGCTTATCAAAGGACATCCAGTTGAAGATGTAGCCTCCTTGTGCTTTTTTGAGGAGGGATTTCAGTACAGTGGTACCTCGGTTTATGAATTTAATCCGTTCCAGAAGTCCGTTCTTAAACCAAAGCTGTTCTTAAACCGTGGCACACTTTATTTAATGAGGCCTCCTGCTGCCAGTGCCCTTCCACTGTTCGGCTTCCATTTGTAGACTGAGGTAAAGTTCACTAACTGGAACACTACTTCCGGTTTTGCAGAGTTCGTAAACCGAATAGTTCGTAAACAGGGCTGTTCTTAAACCGAGGTACTACTGCACTCCATTTTAAAATTGTGATCCAGCAACTGTATTTTATCTTTCCAGGATTGACCATATTGCAGTGTGATTTATTTCAAATAATCTTATTCAGACATATTTTATGGGTTATCTATCTTTCTTTAAAAATCAATCAGAAATGACTGCTTCACTACAACAGAATCAATTGTATAGGGAAATCACATGATTGTTCACTCTAAAGCCGGACTGCACAACCTGAGATCTGACAAAGTGAAGTTATTTATTTATTCCTTATGCAATCCCAAGCAAAGACAGCACATGCAGTTGGTCTATCAAGTCTCCAAAAACTACAACACATTACTGGTAGGCTATATGTTCTGCTGACCTGCTCTGAGCAAGCAAGAGAAATCGTTTCTGTTTACTTAAGTTTCAGATCCTGGAAATCTGTGATTAGTAGTCAAGAAAGCCCCCGTGTTGAGAAAGTTGCAATTGTGATGTAATAAGCTGAGAATCAATGTTTCTAATTTAAGCTGCTACCCCCAAAATGGATAGGATGTTTTCTTCAGTCATCTGCAATTGGTTAGCCTCTTAGAAATGAGAAAAGGGGTCACAATACAAATCAAGCATTTTTTTAAACAACAACTCTCTCCCCTTTTCAAACTCTGTGGTGGAATTAACTGGAATTCTCATTATCAGTATGAGAAAACATTAAAAGAAAATTGAAGGTAGATAATGCATTTCACTGTGCCTTGCATTCATTTCGAAAGAGGAGTCACAGTGATTGATATTTATCTTTCCTTTGTTGTTTTCTGCTGATATCTGGAGGTCAGTTTCTGGATACTTAATTTTGTGCACAAATAATACCCTGAAGGGCACAGACAAAGAGAAAAAACATGCTATGAGAAAACACCTTCTGAAACAATGTAATGGTAATATGAAAGAGAGAGAGGGAGGGAGGGAGGGAGGAAGAAGGAGAATATATTATGGCAAAACTGATAGGTCAAAAGACACCAAACCCTGGATAATAATTTGAGTTGGGCTGCAGGCTACCAATATCACCTTGAGAAAGTTTCCTTACCTCTCTTACCTCATATTATTAATAGGGGTATATGGATACATTCCCTGTTTCACTGTGGTGGTAGAAAACTCCATTAATTACTCATTTCCTGTTTAATGCTATTGTGGCAGAAATGAATGAGACTAAATAGCAGCATCTATCTTACTTTAACAAACGAAGCTAAATCAAGGGGGGAAGGAGGACAAAATTTCATTAATTTTACATTTGAAAGGAGTTCTCTAGTTCACAGCATTTGAAACCCTATATTTCACATTTAAAGCAGACTGCACCCTTAATTATTGTTTGCTGCACTTGGAGCAGAAAAGGCAGACACCGCATCAAGTTGCTAGGCAGTGTTTCATTTCCCCCCCTCATGAGTGCGAATGTGTGTTGCCATATTATATATTTGTATCATTGACGTAATATCCCGCTTTAAGCAATTAAAGAGCAGTACAAAGCCTTGAAACATGCAGCAGGAATTCAGTTTCCCTAGCTTCAAGCACAGAGACTTTTATTTTAAAAAATTCTGTAAACTGATTAAAACATTGGGCAACTATTTGCTGTACTTCCTCCGCTCAGTACATGATCTGTTGTTCACTCTAATTCGTGCCCCTAGATATGATTCCATATATGTAGCTTGTTCATTGTACCTTTAGTGTGCAATGAGGCATGAACCTTGTAGCCTCAAAACTGTATAATCATTTAGGCATGGGTGGACAGCTGCCCCCCAGATGAACCATAACCTCTAGATTTCATTTTCTTAAAAGATGTCAAGAGTTTGTAGAACCTGAGATACAAGGCAAAATATATAGGCACTATTTTTTTTCAATCTTTTTGTAAGAAATCAGCCTGCTCCCTTTCAAAGTTTTACTCTTCCTCTCCCCAAAAAAATCCTGTGAATGCACATGAAAACAGCTTACCTAGCTCCATTCTAGTCATGTGTTGATAACTGCTACTAATGGCCCCAGCAGCAACGGAGCTATGACAATATCCTTGCAGTAGCAGGTCTGTTGCTACTTACCAGGGAGACAGTGGAGACAGCAAGGCTGTGCAGGTGCACCGGTAAAGCCAATCTAGTGCCCTAGATCTATCTACTGATCAATCTACTGATGCACAGCTACAACCCTGACCTCATCCTTCCCACTAAGCAGCAATGGCTTCCTTGCCAGGAGGCTACTGCTATGGCTTTATCCCACAGGGGGAGCCACTCCCAGGCCCCTTATGGGGCTGTGTTTTGCCATCCATCAATCTACACCTGCCTCAAGTTCAGGGAAGACTGGGGAAAAAAGCAATGTGCATTAGCATCAGCATGTACATGAGCATCACTTGTATATATGCACATCATCCCTGCTGGCTTGGGGTGCCTGACTTCCTTGAGGGTATTTTTGCTCATAGTTGCAAAGTTTTGTAGTCTGAAGGCAGAGTACACACCGAAGTCTGTTTGATTTATACCTATTTCATTCCCACCAGCTATGGGTTTTGCTAAGATTTCAGAAGATGGCTTGTTGTGAAAGCTTAAAATAGTACAATGCAAATATCATAGATTGCCCTTCTGAAAATGAAAATACCTGAAATCCAGCAGTAGCTCTTGTGGGCAGAAGGAAGGAGGCAATTTCCACTATTTACCTCTTCACCAGCAATTACTTTGCCATCTTTCACATTATTCCAGGGGGCTTGGATCCATTTCCATGAAATTCCCAGTGTTTCCTGATCCTATATCAACATAGGCACATCTGTTGAAAACATAATTGACCACAGTGCAGACACAAGAATTTCCAGAACAGAATTCTGAATTCCCAATACTAAAACCTGTATTCATTGTTTGTGTGTGAGAGAGACACAGAGGAAAAAATACATAGGTGTCACTGTTTATCTGCTAAAGCAACTATCTAAACAAGGGATTCTTATTCCACTGCAAAAGAGCTTAGAGTAAGAAACCAGGTATGTATTTTAATTTACACCTTTATTCATATAGTATTCTGGAAAAACAATGTCACTGTATTTTCACTGCAAAAACCAGGCTAGTTTAAGAAATGGCTTTAGACAGCCCATCATTAAACCTAATTGCAAATTCATTAGCCTTTTGCAGTTTTATTCAAAAATCATTTTGCCATGATAAATGGTCTTGAAATTCTTTGGTTCATAGTCCTACCATGAAAAAGGCCCTGGGAAGATTAATGGATAAAGAAACCACAACTCAAGATTTTTTCTTTTTAATTGCACCATAGCCGAAAGGCATCCGATTCCCAGTAAAGGCCTAACTGGTATAAATCCATCATGATGTACTTCTCTCCCAAGGTTTTAAACTGCTGCTAGTCATATTTTAATTATGTCTCCCAGTTTTTGAATTAGAATAAATTGTTGGTGGTGGGGGAAAATTATAGCACAGCCCTGGAGCAACTCATTGAGTAGTAGTGCAATTGTTCCTAATGACATTGCAGATTACCACCATGTTACTAACTCTGTTTGGCTTTGCTGTTCTTGGTTTCCTAATGCCATGTAAATGAGGTTTTTACCTGTCCTTCTAAAAACCTTCTCTTCTGTACCTGTATAATTAAGAGGCATACCTTGCAGGAAGGTTCCTGGATAAAAGCAGAATATCATAATATACCAAGATCTAGAAAAGTGTGACACGTACATTCCCCTTGTCCTCCACTGTAAGGGACATTTGCACACACAACACACACACACACACACACACACACAGAGAGAGAATCATTAGATCAGTTGCTGTAATAAAGGGGAGCTTTTGTTTGTGTTTGACTTCTCCATGATGGATGAATTACTAAGAGTATTTTGCTTTCAGGGAAGCAGAGAACATAGTGTTGCACTAACACCACAATCCTAGCCATGTCTACTCAGAAGTAAGTCATAATGTGGTTAGTGGTTAGGATTGTCCAAAGTCCATTTCGGGGGCCTAATCCGGCCCGCTTGTTGGTTTAATCCAGCCCCTGTGGCAATTTATTTCCTGGGCTAAAATCCTAAGAAAACCTCAACAACCTTAACCCTAAAAAACCCTCATGGCCCTTCACTTCATCAAATCTGGCCCTCTTTGAAAATTTTTTGGACACCACTGCAACCTAAGTTGTTTAGCAAAAATGGATTTGCTTAGCTGTACATAAAATAGTTTTCTTGCTGCCTTGTGTATGTAATAAAGGGGAGCCACACCAGGGTGAAGGTGTCCTCCCTTGTTTGTCCCCATGCCTTGGGACCTCTGATCTCTTGCTCCACCAACAATGACCGCTCCCCACATCAAATGGGGGGGCGCCTTTTGCGTGGTCATGCGCAGGCCCCCCCCCCGGACCCCATGAGGCTCCTGGCATTACAGGCTGGCTTCGCCTTCCCCAGGCTGGATACCTGGAGGTCTCCGCCTACCTCAGCCAATTGCCCAATCCTGCCTGGGGAGGTGTTGCCAGGGGATTGGCCAGGTAGGGGGAGGGACCACCCTGCTCACATAACAGATGGTGGATCTTACCTGGGAATCGTCAGTTGGTTCCAGAGCATCTCCCACCCTGCCCTCCTTCAGTTAAGCCTTCTTTTGCAGGTTAACCTCCTCTCCACAGGTACTCAGGCATTGCTACATCATGGTTGCTGTTGAAGGGCTGGAAAGGAATTTTCCTGCATTGGCAGGTTTTGCCTTCCCCTTAGCAAAACGTCACAACTATGGCAGTTTCAGGCTTTGGGCGGAATCCTTTAGTCTATCTTCCCTAAATGGGGGGAGGGGGTGAAATGGTGACCCACGCCCCCCTTGTGGCAGCAATACCAGGGTTCTCTGCTAAAGGGGTCTTGAGGGGAGGCATTGGCCATACGCCAAGAGGTTGTCATTGCTCTCCCCTGTGACGGTGGCAAAACGGGGGGGGGGCTCTCTGCTTGAACATATGTTCTCCAGAGCCAACCCAATCCCCACACATTCTGGATAACCCTGATGTCCCCCAGATCCCCAGCTGGGGACTGGGAAGGATAAACGCCCAATGCCTGAGCCAAGGTCTCCCTACATCTGAAACTTAATAAAGTTGTGGCCAATTTTAATCCCATAGCACGTTGTCTTGAGTCATTATTCCACTAGGGTGGCCTGGGGTTGGGGGGACTCCACCTGGCCACGCAATAATAAGACACCTATCCATGTGATGCTGACAAAAAAAGCTTCACTCATATTATGTAAAGAATGAAAGTTTACTGTCTCCCAAACCTAGCCCAAGGCAGGACATCAACCAAAATTACTTTTCCAGCTCCTATTTTTCACACACATATATATATCCACTGTTTGTTTATGCTCTCACCACCAAATTCAATGGAAATGGAATCAGGCCTTAATTTAATATCCTTAAGTTGTGTCTGAGGAAACATCCGTAAGGACTTTGAGTTAATAATGACTGTTTCAAGCACAATTGTTCTACCTTTACTGCAAATGGTACTAAAGGACTCAGTTCTGCCACTTAAAAACTGGATGCATGCCAACTTAATTTAAAATTATTACTTCACTGAGTTTGGATAACAGCAGTTTTCTTTAAGAATATGAAATGAAAATATGCCTTACCAGCTTCAGCAGGGAGTGGGGATGGTGGTTCATAGCAATAGCAGGATAGGAAAATTTATTCCCAGGTTGAAAAGCTCTAGACATTAGCTAATGCTGAATGGCTGACATTACTGTGTTTTAAAAATACTTTTAACACTTCCTTATGTGCAGTATTTGCTCGCATAATATTCTATATTCTGCCTACATCCTACTTTTATTAACCTTGCTTTTAAAAAAAGCACAGGATAAAGAGAATCTGCCAGAGCTACTAGGTTTAGTGAAAGTTAAAGGATAAAGCTAAATATATCAAGAATGATGTTTCTCATGGCACAAGAATGTCCACATTCTTGTTTATTTTAATTATACTATGTTATGGTTTAAGATCGCCGAAGAATTGATGCTTTTGAATTATGGTGCTGGAGGAGACTCTTGAGAGTCCCATGGACTGCAAGAAGATCAAACCTATCCATTCTTAAGGAAATCAGCCCTGAGTGCTCACTGGAAGGAAAGATCCTGAAACAACAACATGGTTTTAGATGAGATGTGATGAAGGCTGACGTCAGCAAACAAATAAAAGGAGAAAGATTAATGTTAAAGTCATAGACGGGGAAGGGGGGCAATGTGGTGGTCCCCAAATATTGTTGGACTCCAACGCTCATCAGCCCCAGCCAGCGTGACCAACATTTGCAGGGCACAATATTGATTAATCCAGCCATCTTGGTAAATACAGCACTGCTGCTGCTGAGAATGAGGACAGTGCAAACATTCTATCATCTTTTTTTTTTAATGAATATTTATTAGCATTTTCTTTAATGAAACAAAAACAAAAGTAAACAAAAAAATAACAAACATACAAAAATACAAAACTTAAAAACACATAAAATTTCAATTGCTTATTTCTTTTAACTTGTTTCTCAGACCTCCTCACACCTTCCCTTCTTGTATTCCAATTCAAATTATTAACTCAGCAAATCCTTATTACTTATTTCTCAACTTTAACTTAATAATTTAATTTAACATATTATTATTTTGCTTTTTCTCTTTCATCCATTTCCTCAATTTATTTTTGCTAACCTTATTTTCATTTAATTTAGTTCATTTTAAAAAACCAATTTTGCCTTATCCAAACTTAAACATCAATACTTATACATCAATACTCATTCTTAAAACATTTTTTCTAAAGTCAACCCAAATTCCCTTCCACGAATTTCCCAATTTTCATACAAATAACAGAACAAAATAAAAACAGAACAAATTATAATTATGTACCCTTTGGATTCCCAAACTCCACCCCCCCATCCCGGTTTCAGTCCCCAACAAATGTCCATCAGTCTTAATCTACTATCAGCCTGGAGATCTCACATCCGAGGCGCTTAGTTCTCTCTCAATTCCTCTCTGCCGGTTTTTTTGATAGTCCTTAATATTAAACACCAAATCTTGGAGAAGCTCTGGCCCAACAGGATCCATGTTTCTTCCAGCCAGACCTCCATACTTAAAAGTGGAGCCCGAATCTTGTTTCTTACTCCTTTCAAGTCCAAATGTCCCCAAAGCTCCAACTTCCACCTTAAGCAAATTCGTAATCCTTAGGTCTTCAGATCTCCACATAAGGAGATCTCTCCATTTTTCAATCTCAGGCCAGATTTTCCACATCAAGTTTTTATTTTCCTTTGTTGCCATCATGTCAGGCCTCAAGCTCTCCTTTGTCATCTGCAAAATTACAGCTCCTCCTTCCTTTTCTTCAGGGACAACATATATCTCCTTCTCCAAATTCTCAAAGCTCTCAAGTTTCTCTTTTTGCCCAGTTGAATAGACTTCCTGATTCAAATCCTTATCAAATTCAATGATGTTGTTTACTGTTAAGTCCAGAGTTGTAACATTTGTAGCCAAAACATCAATTTGGCCTTGTAACTTTCCCAAGAGGACAAATACTCTGTCCAATTCAGCCTGAATTTTCCCTCCTCCAGCCATTCTTGTAATGTCCCAGAACCCTCTCTAGAGGGATTTTGGTTCCTTGATATTCCTTCCAGTTCAAATCCAAAAATCAAGTTAGTTTGTATCAGCTCTTCCTTGTTTTCAACAAATTGTAACAAAATTGTAACAAATATAACCAGCAAAAGCAACAGAAACAAAGTTCTCTTTTTCCGTCTTGACAGCTAATTTGACAGCTGTCAAACTCTTCAGTACCTCATCAACAGGCTCTCTCGCGGAGCACTCCCGGGTCCGGGGGCGGTGGCACTTCAGCTCCCAAAATTAGCTCTTTATCCTCCAGTAAGATTTCTTATACTGCCAAACCGTGAAATTAAAGTCTTTTACCAAAAAAGGGAAAAAAGGGTTCTCTCGACCTTAGTTAGCAGGTCCTTGCTTTAAATTATTTACAAGGAGGGGAGGCGGACTTCCTGTTTTCGCCTTCCCCGATCGTGCCTAATTCATAGAAATTTTCTTTACAATTCCAATTTCCGTACTACTCATGGGTTGTTACTTTAAAGTCCAATTGCTCACAAGAAGAAGTCAGCGCTCTCCGACAACGGCAGTGCGGCTTCACTCCGCAGGAGAAGCAGTCGAATCTCAGCACCGCGCCGCTCACCCCGTCCCCGTTCCGAAGCCTTTAAAAAGGCTCCTTCGCAGCTCGGGGGGGGCGCAAATGGTGCCCGCCGAGTCACCACGCTCACAGGCTTCACTGCCTGTGATTTTTGAGGGTCCCCGCGTCGCCGCAGCGGCAAGACCCGATCCTGCGGAGCCGATTCCCTCCGGAGCTCAGAGAGAATCCGCCATTAGTCGATCACGCTAACCCGGAAGTCCCAAACATTCTATCATCTTCACAGCTTATTGATGTGTGTTGTGCTGTAATATGTTTAGAATCTTTTTTTTTAAAAAAAAAAAGCCTCCCCACAAAGTCAGAGTAAAATTTGCACAACCAGCAAACAATCTGCACAACGTGCAAAAATCCAGCCGGCTGTGGGGAACCTGAATATGGCAACCCCCTGCAAGTGGTAGGAACAGAGAGTTGCGTTTGAACAATCGGTTTACTTGGTAAAGATTGCTGGAATTGTACAACTGATTCCCATAATTATTTACCATAAATGGGACACGAAGCATGGAAGGAAGCATTTTGGAAACTCCACTTAGCAGTGCATCAGTTTCTGTGACCAAGCTTTCACATGCAGCTTTTAGGATGCTAGTGGGGCGGTGCGGGATTGTGAAGCCTCAGTAAAGCACCCATTGTCTTTCTCAAATTGTTAATTTATTTCCAACTTGAACAGCTTGAAATTTAAGGAAGAGATAATGTTCCCCCTCCCCTCTCTTCTGTGGCCTGGTCATGACAAGACAATATCCACAAAAACCTTAGCACAGCTGTTGCTTTTCCTGCCAAGCTGTTTCAAATTCTCTGCCTCCAGCTAATTAGTATATTTGTGATTGTACTTAAACTTTGCAGGCACTTGCTCCCCCCCCCCATGGAGCTACTGTGTATTAACATAAAATCCTACACATTTGAAACTGGTATCCTGTATTTATCATCTTATTTCCATGTACACTAAAATGACACAACATTTTAGTTTGAGGAAAATAGAAAATGTCACTGCTGATAGAAATCTTATTAGCTCTTTCACAGCGAATGTACAATGATCTTACTGAAAGTCATGTTCAGGTTTATTTCTACCTTATGCTGCCCAGCACTTATAATTTGGGGTTCATTATGTCAGCACATTCAGTGAATTTTGCACTGGCATTATTGGAAACCCCAGTGTCACATGTTACCTTAAAACTGAAAGGCTTTGATATTTGCTTTTGGTGAACAGGAAGGGGAAAGTGAATGGAGAATGTGTGATTTAAAGATTTCCCCATCACTCTCTGTTACCATGAAAATAAGGATGATTAATGCAACATAAATTCAGCCACGCTTCTATTCTATTGCATGCCAATCATGATATTTCAGTGGAAGGGAAATGTCAGCTGCGGAGTCTTATTATGCTCACCCATGGTTTTATATGCTGACAGAACCTTGAGGATTGTTTTCCACATTTCACAAATGCAATAATTAACATTTTATATCAAAGTAATAGGCATAAATTGATTTTGTGATATGTTTCCTTTGCTTAATTTTGAGGAGTATGTCACCAGTTACAAATGAACCACAATCTAAAGATGTCATGTCTGATAAAGGACTATAAAGGTGATAGATGGCTCTACAAAGTAAAGCTAGAGTCAAACTCATATTATTATTGAGTGCCCCCCTCCCAATTCAAATAGCAAAATTCATAACAAGGCTTCCAAGTTAGAGAGCTTGTTCTCCAGAAAGGAGAACATTTTCTACTTAGTTGTTGCATCTGCCAGTCCAATCCACTCATTCACTTAAAAATCTGATCCAAATTCTGCGCAAGAATAAATAGTTGCAGGCAAGCTATGGACTTAAAAAGAAAGAAGGTTGACCAAGTCACAACTTATGGATCAGGATAGTCAGTTTATAGTATGGAATGGATAATCATGTTACATTTGCTAAGAAATACAGTTTACTCAAGTTTTTGTAGGCTGAATACAAAATGGAAAGTGAAAATTAGTTCATAGTTTGGTCGAAGTTCATTCCTTTCTTATACAGTCTGAAAATGCACATTTGTAAAGTTCAATAAAACCTAAATCTCCCCGTCTTCTGACATTCAGTTTGAACAGTGAAGCAGAAATGTGTAGAATGAGCCCTGCATTCCCTCCACCACTTATGATTCCTTGAACACCAGATGCAGTGACTGATTCCATAGTCACCAAAGCTAATCATGGAGGGTCCCATGTCATATTAGAGTTATGTCACTCTTATACTTATGCCATGATCTGCAGATATGTTGTTGTTTAGTTGTTTAGTCGTGTCCGACTCTTCGTGACCCCATGGACCAGAGCACGCCAGGCACTCCTGTCTTCCACCGCCTCCCGCAGTTTGGTCAGGCTCATGTCCAGCTGAACGCTGTCCAGCCATCTCGTCCTCTGTCGTCCCCTTCTCCTTGTGCCCTCCATCTTTCCCAACATCAGGGTCTTTTCCAGGGAGTCTTCTCTTCTCATGAGGTGGCCAAAGTATTGGAGCCTCAACTTCACTGGTATATCTGGTATATTCACTGGTATATACCATATCATAAATTCAGGTCCACACACTTCTCCTTACAAAAAGTATCATCTATGATCATGTTATCGCTCATCTACTGTAGTTGGACTTTGTCTTTTCTGAATTTTCTCCCTACTGATTTGTCCCTCTTCAGTTGATTCAGACTGCAACACGTCTGTGAACATCAGCTTTCCCTCCAACTGTTATGATTGCATCTCTTTCATTTGTAAAGACTTTATAAAGGGGTAATTCAAGTATTACCACATGAGGAGACCACCAGCAAAAATTCATGTGGTGGTGTTCTGCATGACGAATGAAAACACTTTTTGTTCTCACCGAATGAGTATTCACACCTCCACACCTTGGGCTGCAGGTGGACCTGAGACCACCCCTGTTCACCTGGGTTTCAGCTTCCTATCAGCTCCTGCTAATGGAAGGGGGGGGGATCTACAGGCTAGCAATCCCTATTTGTACCTAACTGTGTGGAGTTCATTTGGAGAGAGTAGTTTTAAATAGGCTAGCTTCTTTCCTGCTTCCTTTTCCTTGTTTCATCCTGCCTCTTACAGTGCCTGCCTCTTATGTGTCTGCTTGTCCTTAGTTTTCTGTATTTCATCTGAATTAACATTATCAGCTCTCTGTCACTTGTGTTTTGATTTTCCCCGATGGAAACCACCCATGCCAGCACCTCAGGATTCTCCAAGGCTGGCTCATGCCAGAGAAGCAAATGGAGCTGTTCCACTCACTACCGAGTCAAAGAACATAGTACCCAGCACCGCTCAAATTATTTTGGCAATGGAGGGGTGGGAAATCCCACAATTCCACCCTGGCAGGGTATTATTTTTGCTATAAAAATCAATTAAATAACTAACAATTTGCAGCCCTTTCCTGACACCCAAAACACACTGCCAAAGATGGCTGCATCACTGTGCCTAAAGCAAGCCTGGCCCTGGCCCTTTCTCAGCTGTTGCCATATGATTACAACAATAAGCGTCATAAAAAAAAGTTACAAGAAATTGGAAAAGACTGTTAGAAAAAGCTGCTCCTTTTCCTTCTCCACTCTTCTCAGGGCAAGATGGTCCCTCAGATGTCCCTGTGGTGACCATCATGGGAAGGGAGGGGCCACTATTGAGGATTGGTTTGTGAAGTGCCACCATGCAGAAAAGCATTTTTCAGCAAATGTCAACACTGAAACGTAAATTCATGGAGCATCCACTACCAACTTTGGCTGGTATGCCAACTTTGCCCTTTAATGGACAGGGATTATTTGGCCGCCCACTGATAACCACACAGATGGTTTACTGGAAAGTTATTCTGCATGGTGCTTCCCTTAAAACCAGTCTGGGAGCTGCAGCTGGTCACCAAAACAGGTCATTCTCTATAGCCTTCAACCTATGGTTGAAGGAGCCTTGCTTTTTAGCACAGCGGTTTGCAGGCATCATGGATGAGCTTGTGTTGCTTCTGGGTGAATAGCAGATTATCTGGATCATTCACAGATGTAGGGGATAATAAAATAATACACCCAGGAATGCTATATAACAATGGTCTTTGCTGTGTGGTGTGGGCTGCTATGTCTTGTTGCAGATAACCATGAAAAGGCACTTGACATCGACTTGAGCCAGATGGTTTTCTTTCATAAATACATTTTTCACAGTGCTATCTATTCAGGATGACTGTAACAAAATACTCATTTCTCCCTACTGACTGATCAGTATTCTTCAGCAATGAATGGAAAATAGGTAAACTAATAAATAGATAAGCTCTTCTAATCTTAATCTTCCTTTGATAGTCTTCTGATCTTAGTACAGTGTTACCAGCATGAATCTCTGTTTCATCCGATGTTCTCCATTCATAAGAATTGCAGAGTTTAGGTCAAATTTTGTGTTCTTTGTTGTTGTACAGTGACACCACCGGTGTCATCGACCACTTAATTAGTAAAAGCTGATTCTCTATCAATGAAAACAGCAAGAACCCTAATTTTCCTTTTCTCATAATAAATGTTTTAAAGGGTTTTGGCTTGTCCTAAGTGGACATGTGTGCTCATCATTGATTTGGACGATAAGCTCCAAGACATTGGCAACTCATCACTCAGCAGGCTACAGTTGTTAGTAAACTCTGTATCCAAAGCTTGCCTCCAAAATGCAGTCCTCTCACAGCTGACCATATTGGCATATACCTCAGGGTCAGCTTTTCTCTGACAGGTCCCTCCTGGGTTGTACTTCATTCACTCCCGAGGAGTGACTCCAAAATCCTTTCAGAATCCAGCCCATCTGTGCTTGTTTGTCAAGGAGATATTTGCAGCCACTACATACACTGGGTAAGCTCTTAAATGGGGTGGGGTTTGTTATGTGTGTGGGCATCCCCCTTTTCCTCAGACTCCAGCACATCATTAAAAACGGTAGACTGTTTTTGCGACTTTGTGAGGCTCGAAGCAAAAGAACAACATTAATTTCCATAAAAACCCATAAATAGTTAATAGCATAATTGCAAGCCAGAGCTCCCAGCACCTAGAAACACAAACAAATGCATGCTCTTCCAACCAAAGCCTTGGTGTAATTCTCTGCGCACACACTGTGTAATATTGATAAGCATGACCTGTATGAACTGAATAACAAATGAGCTTTGCTTCATGCAAAATATTGCATCTGTAGAAATAGGCTTGTCTGGTGTATAAGCTGAGCAGCTAGTACAATCCATAGTATTGAAAAACATGATTTTTATACTTCTCTCCTGTATTTTAATTACTTCTATTACCAAGTAAAATCATTTTCTTTTTTACAATTATACGGTCTGTTCCTTTAGCCAAAACAAGTTCTACCTTTCCTAGCTGAAAGATTAGGATCATAAAAGGGGGGTCACCGGAATGCCATTACTGACTGCCGAGCCATTCTTACTTGAATCACAGGGCTCAGTAGTGACTTTAGGCAGGCACATAGCTATTCATACACCTCTGCTAACGCCATTGAAATTCCCTGTGCTGTTCTTGTTTGCAAAGGCAGGTGCTCCCCCGCCCATGGTTTGGACGTATACTGCCTGCAATCCAACGGACGGTGTTGGACCCCAGGAACATGGTGATAAGCAATAAAATGAAATAAAGATAAATGGGAAGTCCTAGTCCCATTTTGCATCCTCAATCAGCTTGGGTGTGTTGTGTCAGCAAAATCATTATTAATCATAAATTATAATTAATCATGGAGGAATCAGTTTATAAGGTCTATGGTTTTTTTCTTCTTTTTTAACTTGGAGCCCCAGACACTTAAACTACTTTCAAGGTTACACCTTCAATTTGGTAATGTTTGTGAAGTACTTTGATGATGGAACTCACCAATGAATGCTAAGTATTATTCTTATCTGTGCCATGCCCGAACTCTGGTCTTTTGAAGGTTAGTTCACCTCTAATTAATTAGTTCGTATTTGTAAAGCACTTGAGTATGCCCCAGCTATGCACTGCGTGTGAAATGTGCTGTTTAACAGGAGGTAACAGCTATCAAGGACTGTACTGCTAATAATTTCCACTCATTTTAATGGTGCTTGTGTGGGATAGAAACACAGGACATTTTTAAAATTTTATTTTAAAGAAAACATACAATTAGCAGTTGAGGCATGACAAATCCTAGAAATGCCCTAATCGTGTCTATCATGAAATTGCTGTGTCAAAAAGCAGAGCTCTTTGTTCATTTTAATGGCTCTTAGCATACTTTCCACATACACAAAACTAGTTTTAAGATTGATTATGAGGATACTTGCACCCTCTGATGGGGGAAGATAAAGCAGGACCAAACCATGGTTCTGCGTTAAACTAGAAGTAGAATAACAAATCAGCTTCCACACTTCTAACAAGCTGTAAGCCAAGTGAGCAGCCCTCTGAATGTTGGAGGGGGGTGAATTTTTGGGGGAAGCAGTGTGCAGGGGTGTGTGTGGGAAGGGTTAAATTGTCCCTTCCTATTCACTGCACTTTCTGTCATGAGTCATCCTCCTCAGCAAAGTTAGGCCATGGGGATGGAGTGGGGAAGATAATAAAATGGATATAAAGCCAAGGTTGTTTGGGAAAGGTAAGGGTTAGTGTGATAGAGTTGATTTCTAGAGAGGAGGGACAGACCATAGAAAACGATATGGCAACACAGAATCTGGAAAACGGCCAAGCAATCTTTACACAGGCTATAATCCAAGCAGAATACCAATGAAATTAATCATCAACACTTTTTAATGTGCTTTTGGCTGGGGGCATGCTCTCACAGTGGCAAAAATGTGTGGTTTGGGGCACCGTGTGAAAATGCAACTTGCTTTGTGGTGAGAGCTCAGCACAAAATCACGCAAGAGCACAGCACACAAAATGGCCACTGTGCTCTTGTGGGGTGGGGGTGGGAAAATGGGATGCCACGGTTTTTCCGGGACACTTGTGGGGCATGACATTTTAGAGCACTAAAAACCACATAGACCAGAGATGACAATTCTATGATTCTGTGGTTTTGAAACTTCAACACACTGGAAAGGACAGTGCTATCCTCTCACCACCGCTCACTCCGGAACAACCTGTTAAGATGGAGAGCAAAAGACACTTAGGTGATATAACAAAATTTAAACTATTGTACAAGCTGCTTAGGGACGCGGGTGGCACTGTGGGTTAAACCACAGAGCCTAGGGCTTGCCGAACGGAAGGTCGGCGGTTTGAATCCCCATGACGGGGTGAGCTCCCGTTGCTCGGTCCCTGCTCCTGCCAACCTAGCAGTTCAAAAGCACGTCAAAGTGCAAGTAGATAAATAGGTACCACACCGACGGGAAGGTAAACGGCGTTTCCGTGCGCTTCTCTGGCTTGCCAGAAGCGGCTTAGTCATGCTGGCCACATGACCCAGAAGCTCTACGCCAGCTCCCTCAGCCAATAAAGTGAGATGAGCACTGCAACCACAAAGTCATCTGTGACTGAACCTAACGGTCAGGGGTTCCTTTAGCTTTACCTTTTACAAGCTGCTTAATATTTGACTGTATCATTTACATTGTATATACATGGAATGCTGCTTGGGGAAAGGTATGGATGCATAAGGGGATTGTTATAAATATTTCTAGGACAGAAAAATAGAGTTTTTCTAAGCTATTAAGAAAACAAATGCTGAACATGGAAAAAATGAGAGGAGGCTGTTTTGTTAATGTCGTTGTACAGATGCCCTGTGAAAACTGAGTAAACAAAGTGTGGCTATTCCATAGTAAGTGCCCAGTGTGGGGATAGCCTCTCTCTCTGTGTGTGTGTGTTTATACTTCATTTTTGTTCCTCATTCTTAGCTGACTAGCATCCTACTTGTTTGTGCCACTGCAAAGATGAGTTGGCATGGTTACTAGTTTCTGATTCTTTTAATAGGGTTTTTTGTGCCTTTAACAGACAGGCAGGGGTAGCTTTTCCATGCACAGAGAAACAGTGATTAAAGCTGTCATGGTAGGCTTATAACACGCAAATTAGAAAGCTACACAAGAACCTTATTGTCTCCCTCTCCAGCAGGAAGAAGATAGCAACAAAGAGCTCATGACTCCACCTTAGTATAACTAGGGGAGAGAAAAGGGAAGCAGACTATTCCCATTTACTCTCCCCAACTCACACACAGAAGCACTCATTCCATCAGGCTACCTAAACTGTTTCTGTTCTGGCTGGTTGTTCTAAGAATCTGCAACTTTAAGAACTGGCACCTGAGGGCAGAGACAGTCTTACTACGGATTTTTCTAAGCCATGCTGGGAGATTTTCAGTGAAAAACTGAGGTGAAAAAAATGTTTTATATAAATATTGACACTGCCAATGCAGAAGCTTTGCTTGTTTATTCCCCACCCCCAAAAAACCCACCACCTTGATTATTTGACAAAGCTAAAAAGGGAGGAAGGTAATTCCATCCCCCCTCCCACTTTGCAATTCCTTTAAAGTTTAGATGTAAAGCACTTGGTAGCAGCTGGGAATTACTGGGTTCACACATTTATGTGTGTGTATGCTTGAAAGCTGAAGTCTATGATGCTGCTGACATACAGATTAAGGACAGTGGAGATTAGGAGCGAAGCACAGATATTCCAAAATCTGGGCAACATATGTAGCTTCAGAATCGGTATCTGAGGTAGAATATTGATAAAGGGGGAAACCATTCAGTGACATCTGTCTCTTTCAGCTTTCAGGCACCTTTCCTGATAGTTGATACCTGATTGACACTGAGCTATGACAGGGTCCTTTTAGTGGTGGTTTCCTATTTGTGCAATGCACTCCCCTGGTGAGGTGCAGCTTCCTCATTATTAACATTCAGGAGAAATTTTTTTTTAAAAAAAAAATCCTGTTCACTCAGGCATTTGATGGCTGAAAGACACCTTGTACATTTTGGGGGGGGGGCAAAAGGTGTTTAAGGAGATAACAGAAATCTCTGGATTAAAGCTCATCAAAAGTCCATATGTAGCATTATTATCTTTTTTTTTTAAAGAATATTTATTAAATTTTCCAATTTTTTAAACAAACAAACAAAAACAAAACAAACAGAAACATTAAACAAAGGCATAAAATTCATAAACCATACTTTTAAATAACAAATTTCTCAGACCTCCTCATACTTCTCCTTCTTGTATCCCAATTAAGATTATTTGTTCAGCAAATCCTTCATTTAAAGCATTACAGCTTGTAACATTACCTTATTTTTCAAACCCTTTTTTCCCCATCTATGTTCTTATATATCATTACAGCTAGAAACCTCTCAATTTCAATCCAGCACCATCTAACTTTCTTAAATTTTACAATATTTCTGTAGATAGTCCTTGAATTTTTTCTAATCTTCTTCAGCCGACTCTTCTCCCTGGACACGGATTCTGCTCGTCAATTCTGCCAGTCCCATACAGTCCATCAATTTCATCTGCCATTCTTCCAGAGTGGGTAGATCTTGCATCTTCCAATACTTTGCGATGAGTATTCTTGCTGCTGTTGTAGCATACATTAAAAAAGTTCTGTCCTTCTTTGGCACCACTTGGCCGACCATGCCCAAGAGAAAGGCCTCTGGTTTCTTCAAGAAGGTATATTCCTTCTACTAAAGACTGTTGAAAGAGTGGCTATTGCAACCATTGAAGGAAGTTTGTAATGAAATTTTAGAGGGGAAAAGGGCTCCAGAATCGTGGAAAGAGGCCTACATCACACTAATACCAAAAACAGAGACTGAAAAGACTCAACTTAGGAACTACCGTCCCATATCCTTATTAAATGTGGATTACAAAATTTTTGCTGACATATTAGCTAAGAGATTGAAAAAAGTGCTGATTGAGGAGATTCACAAGGGCCAGGTGGGCTTTCTCCCGGGGAGACATCTGTCTGACAATTTAAGGAACATAATTGACATTTTGGAGAAGTTAGAAGTGAATATAAACACTAAGGCTGTTTTGATATTTGTGGACGCGGAGAAAGCCTTTGACAACATTTCTTGGAACTTTATGAAAAAGAACCTACAGGGTATGGGGGTAGGCCATGGTTTTGAGAATGGTATTGGTGCAATATATTCAGAACAAACGGCTAAACTAATTGTAAATAATGTGGTTACAGAACAGTTTAAGATAGAAAAAGGGACACGACAGGGATGCCCAATCTCCCCTCTGCTTTTTATCTCGGTCCTGGAGGTTTTGCTGAACATGATTAGAAGGGACCGGATGGTTAAAGGTATACAGGTCGGAGCCAAACAGTTTAAATTAAGAGCGTTTGCAGATGATCTAGTTTTGACACTACAGGAGCCAGAATCTAGTACTAAAAGAGTTTTAGAACTAATTCAAGAATTTGGTCAGGTGGCAGGATTTAAATTGAACAAGTTAAAAACCAAAGTTCTTGAGAAAAATTTAACACCGATAGAGAGAGAAAAGTTCCAAAATGAAACAGGCCTGACTGTGGTTAAGAAAGTGAAATATTTGGGGATTAATATGACAGCTAAAAATGGGAATTTGTTCAAAGACAATTATGAAAAATGTTGGGCTGAAGTGAAAAAAAGATTTAGAAATTTGGTCAAATTTGAAGCTTTCCTTGTTGGGTCGAATTGCAGCTATAAAGATGAATGTATTGCCTAAAATGTTGTTTTTGTTTCAAACTTTGCAAATTTTGGACAAGATGGATTGTTTCAAGAAGTGGCAGAAAGACATTTCTAAATTTGTCTGGCAGGGCAAGAAGCCTAGAATAAAATTTAAGATATTAACTGATGTAAAGGAAAGAGGTGGATTTGCCCTGCCAGACTTTAAACTCTACTATGAATCAGCAGCATTTTGCTGGCTGAAAGACTGGCTGCTTCTTGAGAATACAGACATTTTGGATCTTGAAGGTTTTAACAGTGTTTTTGGGTGGCATGCATATTTGTGGTACGACAAGGTGAAAGCACACAAAGCTTTTAAAAATCATATTGTCAGGAGAGCCCTGTTTAATGTTTGGACTAGATATAAAGATCTATTGGAAAATAAAACTCCAAGGTGGTTGTCACCAATGGAGGCCAAGGCTCAGAGAAAACTTAACATGGAGGCCAAATGGCCAAAATATTGGGAAATTTTGGAACAAGAAGGGGACAGACTGAAATTGCAGAGTTTTGAGAAATTGAAAGATAAAGTGCGAGATTGGCTTCATTATTATCAGATAATGGAGGTTTACAATTTGGACAAGAAAGTTGGTTTCCAGGTGGAAAAATCTAAATTGGAAACAGAATTGCTAGAATCCAAAACTAAGACTTTGTCAAAAATGTATAACTTGCTGCTGAAATGGAATACTCAGGATGAGACGGTTAAATCTGTAATGATTAAATGGGCACAAGACGTTGGACATAATATCATGTTTGCTGACTGGGAACAGTTGTGGACCACCGGGATTAAATTCACGGCATGTAATGCCTTAAGAGAGAATATTATGAAAATGATATACAGGTGGTACATGACCCCAGTCAAGCTTGCAAAAATCTATCATTTGCCCGACAATAAATGTTGGAAATGTAAGGAAAATGAAGGTACATTCTTTCACCTTTGGTGGACGTGTCCCAGGATTAAGGCGTTCTGGGAAATGATATATAATGAATTGAAAAAGGTATTTACATATGTAGCATTATTATCAATTTACGATGGGGTGGAAGGTTCATAGGCTATGAAGGACTTGCTCACAAATTTATTGACAGCTGCACAAATTATTATAGCCAGGAAGTGGAAAGCAGAATATAAAATGGAAGAATGGTATAAAGAGGTTTGGGATATAGCTATTAACGATAAATTAACATGTGCCATTAAGGTAGGATGAGAAATATGCAGGAGAAATGATTTTGAGGAGATATGGAGGGAGTTTGTAGAATTTGTACTGTTAAAACAAAAAGGGGTAAAACCATCACAAGAGGTGTTGAAATTTTTGGAGGTTGGATAGTTACAAGGGAATGGTGTCGGTGGTGGGGTGCACATTTTTATTCTTATTTATTTTTGATTATTAATTTGTCAAAATAAAATAAAATAAATGTTTTTACCTTGCATTTTTAATTGCACTGTTTCCTACTTAGTTGTTTGCCACCTTGGTTCCTGGGGGACAAAAGGTGGGATAGAAATTTATTAGCTTATGGTGATGACACATTCCCTGAGCCAGAGTGAAGGGTTGGCATGTCTTGGCATTTGCGAAGAGCCCACATATCAACAGTAGGTCCCCTGATAAGAGCCCCTTGGACCTGCTTCAGTGGGGAGGTAGAACCACTGAGGAAGAAAGGTCCACGAAGGGTGAAATGCTCAAGGGCCATCCCAAAGAGCCAACGCTGTGTATTCCATATTGGAAAGGTTCCTTTACGTTAGCCACATATCTAGACTTGCAATTTATTGTGGTCTGAGCGTAACCTGTTTGGCTTTCATCACTATGCACCATTAAATGGTTTTGCTTCTTTGTAAGCATTTTTTTTTACCATATAAAAGCTGTTTGTTTTTATGCAAATCAACAGATTTCTTATTCCTTAATATTGATTCTGACAAGCCAGTCACATGTGATTAGAATTCACTCTTGCTTAATTAAAATGCTTCCTACAGTGCTTAGCAGCTGATCACAAAGTATTAAAGAAGAAACCGTTCTAATCCAGTTGCTATATTTCTAGAAGTAAATATAAGATTAGTCTGATAGGCTTGGGAAACAGGGTTTGTAAAAACCAACTTGCTTTAATGAGCACTAACTGATCAGTCAATCAGATACATTTAAAAACAAGAATTCCCCAATGCTACAGAATAGTCAACCTATGGTCATTCAGATGTTGTTGGACCACAGCTCCAAACGTCCCTGCTTACTGAGGCTTATGAGGGTTAGACTCCAAACACTCTGATCACAGAGAGTATGGATTACCTAATGCAAAAGCTTGCAAAGTCTTGTTGACCCATCACAACAGGGAGGGAAATGAGCCTGCAATGCAAAGGGGTGATAAGCCAACTAAAGACCTATAAATGTTGTATGGATCAAGAGTTTTCTCCAGCACAGCTTCCCTTATCTATTCCATGGCAGTCATTCCAGAGGGCCCTCTGAACTTCCATGGCATCTCTCTCTCTCTCCTGGGAGGGGGAAATAGGGACAGGAACTGGAGGGGGGAAAGCCTGCTGATGTTTCTGCTGTTTTGTTTCAAGCCATAGTCTGCCTCCAGCTATGCCACTTTAGTAGGGCACAATGCTCCATGCAGTTGTACACTCTGGACTATAGGCAATCAATATGGTGGCCACCAGACTACAACTTGCATCATCCCTGAGTATTGGCAGTGCTGGGCTGGGGCTGATCAGAGTTGCAGTCCAGTAAGATCTGGAGGTCACGACACTTCACTGCCTCTGCTCTCTATATTATTTGGGATTATTGCTTGTCTGAAAGCATTCCTATATCTAAAACCCCTTCTCTCTCTTAAAGAACGTTTCAATGTCGGGCCACTTTGTTTCTTGACCAAAATGGCACCCAATACTTTTTGCAGTTTTTGAACTGTTTCTTCTCATCACCACTGGTCCTGCAAAACTGAGATCTTGGGTAAACTGAAACATCACTCAAGCTGGGCACTCTAGACCACTTAATGTGGAGTCATAAGCTCAGTCTTCCAGCTGGAGGATATTTTCTTTGTTAGCGGTTTTCAAAATTATTCTGGGTGAGGGCTATGGCTCTATAGTAGGACACATAGGTGCAAAGGGTCCAAGGTTCCATCCCTGGTGGCTCCAGGTAAAACTGGAGCTTCCTATATTACTTATGCTTATACTTTTATTGGTTACATTATATGGTTGTCTGGTCAAATTTGACCTATATGGTCAAATTCTCTGACAAAGTGAAAGTTATGTCTGAGGTTTTTTTCCTGACTCTTGTGCTCTCCGTAAATAAGTTCCCCTGACCCAGCAATGTCCACCAGACATGTAGGAAGGAGTATTTTATAGAAAGGGGGGACAGGTATCTATCAACCCTTTGCATGTGCATGGGTCATAAATTGTGGTTTCTCTTCTTGCTATCTGTCCTCTTGAAAAGGCAGAAATGTTGATAAAGCAAATGTACAAAAATGCATTTTCATGCAGGAGGGGTGCAAACATACCTTTGGTTGTCTTGTTTGAAAACAGCAGAAGTAGACTTGGGAGCTTAATGGATTGAGCTGTTTTTGCAGGAAAATAAATCAGTGGGTGATACAAAGAGAATGATAAGTATGAAAATAGAGAGCCTTGGGCACTAGAATGATGGAACATATCTAAATTCTTAGAGAAATCCAGATCCATTCATTTAATTTTCAGACTGCTTCTCAGCAATGTAGTGACTACAGATACAACCTGCTATTATTATCAAATTGCCTTCTGTTCATCCAGCATACTAAGGTTTCAAATCGGCCTCAAGTCATCGCTCAGATAACTTACCCTGGGAACATCTTAATATCCTGGTGTGTCATTTTTGTTTTCTGGTCAACAATAAAACAAATATGTAATATAAAGGATAAAGCAAAGATATATTTTGTTTTGACAAATGAGGTTCCTGTTAACAGGGAACTTAAAGGTCACTCAAGAATCAAGTGCTAAGTAGTATTCCACTGGAATATTTTGTAAACTTTATTCGGGAGGTGTGCCAGTCCTTAACTGTGCATGTTTGTGAAGCCATTGATATTTGATGTGGCAAAACCTTTGCATAATTTTACAGTAGCCTATTGAGGGAAAAGTTAAGTTATGCTGATGGACTTACATAGGGGGGTTATTGGTTTGTTTTTGCTTTATTATGTAATTTGTGTTCTCATTTTGTGTTTTTATGTTGTGAACCATCCTGTGATCTTAAGATGAAGGGCAGGATACAAATTTAATAAATAAATAAGTAAATAAATAAATAAAATAAGGGAACTGTTATGGAAGGGATATGCTCCATACTAAGGCCCTTATGCAGATTTCTTCATCTGACCATCAGCTATGTTTAGGGGAGAGAGAGAGAGAGAATGTGCATAGGTTAGATTAGTTCACGAACCTTTGACACCACATGGAGTTTGGCTTGCATGCATACATACACATGCACAAACAAATCAGTTTTCTTACAGCTGGATATAAAACTTCATTACTACGGTATGTTCAGTTCTTCCTGTGCTAATGATTTTTAGCCTCTATTTCCCAATATAGTAAGAGTAGAACAATATCACCTATACCCTTGTGAACAAATGCACCCTGTGTTATTACTATTCCCTTCATGTGAGTAATCATGTAAGATTCAAAGTTATTGAAATCTTTGGGAAATAAATAATGAGTCTCAGAAATGTTCGAGCATAGCCTCACAATGTTCATTGTAATTTAATTTGAAGAGGACTAACATTTCCCATCTATTCCTGCAAAATAAAATTGTTTTCTGAAAAAGCCATTATTTCACAAAATAAAATATACAACTGATGTATCTTACACATTGCATCTCTGCCTTTGCAAATGTTTTGTTGGCATGGCCATGCAGTGAAAACAACAACAACATGTGCAATAGATATGTGTTTTGTAGCCATGGGTAATTGCAGTTTCTGGCACATGGGGATTGTTCATCCAAGCAATTCGGTTTCCATTGGTATCCTCATAGGTGTAATGAATGATTAGGGATGGGGGCAAAAATCAATTATGTTTGTATTGAAAGATGAATACACAACTTCCAAAACAATATGAAGCACAGCCATCAGAAAAGAGATATACTTCAAAATTCACATATCTCTGAATTTTGTAATGCTGCTCTCCAGTCAAATAATATGTACAAAAGTGAATATACTAGTGGACATAGTTTACAAAAATGCATTAAATGAGGTGCCAATTTGAATAAAATATCAAGGAGGGGGCAGGTAAGCCCTGTCCTGCATAATCAATCGCATGACCATTTGAATTATAATGTCCATCTTTGGGGAGGCCCAGCCCCCTCAAATATTTTATTGGAGAGAGCAAAGGGACCTTGTCCCCTAGGAGTTGACTCCCATGAAATGAGGGAACACTGATCTGCTAAAATGTGTAACTTAGGCAAAAATTTCTTACAAACATTATATATTATCAAGAACTTCACTAAAATGCTGACAAATTTTCATGAGGACAAAAATAAAGACACACACACACACCAACCCCGGAAAATGTGAAGAACAGAATGTGAGACTGAGGTGGAGATGAGAAAATGGGAGAAAATGAAATTAACAGATTCGACCTTCCTTATACCTAATCTTGATTTTTTCCTCTGTAGTGCCTCCACACTGTCCTTTTCAAGAGGGGTTCAAATGTTTACCGGAACATTAGACTTGTACTTTTAAATGCACTTTGTCACCCTACCACAGCAAATCCACTTAACTTTCTGCAGTTCCAGAAGCGATAGGGAAATGCACTGAAAAGTGTTAGATGAAATAATGGTTAACGAGAAGACGTGTACACACACCCCACAAGGCAATCAGGATGAATGGTCATGGTCATATAACCATCACATAAATTAATCAAAAAGAATGCTCAGTAAAGATTGTATATAGTCTAACTACTGTGAAAGCTTTGTGGGGGCAAATCAAAATGAATGCTGAATAAAGTAAGTTATGTGGTGTTACACTTCAGCATTGAAAGCACATCCTACAGCTAAACACTTGTATTCATATGGTTGAAATTAGCGATGGGTGAACTGAGCCGCCTTCTATTTTGGAACAGAAAGAACAAATGAAAATGTGATTGAAAACTTTCCTTTATTCCACACATTTGTATAATTCTCTCTCTCTCTCTCTTCAAGTGCACTTTGGGGACATATTGTGTTTTAAACATTACCCAGACAACCACGATTTCCTTTTCCTCACTCCAGTAATCCAGGAGGACAGGTATATTTCATTGATGGTTATTGTAAATAGCCAATGTCCATTCTGTTGGCCCATGAACAGATGCTAAGTGTGACTGCTTACACTCATCACCTGTGTAGACTGCATAGGCACATGGGGAAAAACCAAACACCTCATTTCAGCACCTGAGAATCAGGGCTGATGACCCATTCAGGAATTACAGGCAGGCTAGATTTTCAAGGACATTTCAAGCTGTATCAGCATTGAATTCTGGCTATGCACATGCCAGAACACTGTAACAGTTCTATCCTTACACATAGCATTCATAATATTCCCCTTTTTTGTTTCTCCCTTTCTGACTTGAGGATGGGTTGGAAACTACCAAGGGCTTGTGCAGTCCAAGGAAGAAAAGTGCAAGCTCCATTAGTCTCCAGAAACCAAACACTTTGGTTTTTCAGCGTGACGTATTGCCATTCCATGGAGCCAAGTCATTGCTGCCCATCCTACTGGGTACAGTCAAATGATCCATGACTGGGAGTAGCTATAAACTCCCAGATGTTGTCAGTACCAATGTTCTAGGTAAAAGGTATGCTACAGGGTAGACATGGCCAGTTAAACACGGGGTAGATTAACATCAGCTGAGCCTGCAGTGCAGTACAAATTCTTGATGTTAGGATCAAGCCATTACACTTCTCTACTCTGAGAGGAAATTTTGTCTCGAACTTCTTAATCGTTACAGAATGAAAGAAAATGAATTCATTTTGCAAACATCTCTCCCCCCCCACTTTTATGAGGTTCTTAGTGACACACAAACACACACTCATATGCTGATAACAAGGGGCTAAGCATGTTTCATAAAAGGAAAGCAGCAAATAACTGCAAGTACAAAGTGATTCAGTCATTGTATGCATGCTGTTTGTGTTGAGAGTGATATCACAGCTTCTGTGGTAAATAGCAATTCTAAAACAACAAAACTTACAGAACAATTCATATCTCTTTCAAAACACTGGCAGCTTTTCATTTTACCAGACATAACTAAACATGTAGTATGAAAGCACCGCAGGTTTTTATTGGTTTGTAAACACTGGCTGACAAGCTTACAATGAAATAATCCCAGTGTCTAATGGAATAAGGTTTCTTTGTTTGTTGTTAAGGTCTGAAAGTGCAACCCAAAAAGCTCCACTATGAAACATTTGAAAGGCCAATTTCACTCACTCAGTGTGTTAGCAATTGCAATCAGTACATTTGTCAGATGCAGTAATTTGTCAGATCCCTAATGAAATGTCAGGGCATATGTCAGTTATGATACAGAATTGCCAAAATGTCAAAGGATCACAACACCAAAGGGTCATCAAGATTGCATACATTTGGTGTGTTGCCGATTCCTACAGTTTGAATGGATACAGACATTTCAAACCATGGTAATCCCAACTGGTGAACGTGCTTGATCAGAATCTGTGTGGAACTGAAGAGGGCTGCTGAATATGCAGTGGGCACAACTGCAGGATGCTCATTAGTGTGTAAGAACAATTAATAGCAGATATTAGTGGTATACGAGTATGGCCAATCCCCCCCCCCATTCAGTGGGTATATCTCCCCCCACAAGAGCTTGAAAACACTCTCCCCCCAGTCATATACTTGCACTAAGCATTGGAGTTTGAATGTCTCTGTGTATCTGTGAAATCTGATAACACTTTTAATAAAAACAAAGAAGTAAGAAATGCTGGCAGGCCCGGTGATATCAACTCCTAGATTATTATTTTTTTTCTAAAACAAATGTGACTTTTATGAATGCCAGCAAATAATACGAAAAGTTAAAGGAGCATTGATTGGATGGAATGTTAAAAGGCAATTGGCAATGGATGCATAGAGGAAGAGAGTGATTGATTTATAAATGGGTCCTTTGTAGCATTTAGGACAGTAAAAGCTTTGTCTAAAGGCATTTTTGTTGCATTGTCTGCCATTCAAGCATGTTACTAGCTAGCTGAAAAGCCTAAATTTGCATACATTTTAAAAAAGGTGACAAATCAGTCTGTACACAGATCAATCATTCTCAGAGTAGCCTTCGAGTACATTTAGGAAAATGGAACAAAAGAAAACTGCATGGGTACCTTTTATAAGTTGCTTTTGAATTTCAGTTATTCACTTGATCCTGCTCTCTTAATATAAAAGGCAAGGCAATTATTGCAAACTAAAAGAAAAGAGGCTTGCTACTGTCCATGTACATAGGAGAACTTTTGGCCTTGTGCTTCCCAGTGTTTGAAAAGAGTAAGTCAAGCCTTATTTTTGGTTGACAAAACAGTGAGGAACAACAGTTTTGTATAGTCTAAACTTGACATGAGCCAACAGTGTGACGCGGCAGCTAAAAAAGCCAATGCAATTCTGGGCTGCATCAATAGGAGTATAGCATCTAGATCAAGGGAAGTAATAGTGCCACTGTATTCTGCTCTGGTCAGACCTCACCTGGAGTACTGTGTCCAGTTCTGGGCACCACAGTTCAAGGAGGACACTGACAAACTGGAACTGTCCAGAGGAGGGCAACCAAAATGGTCAAAGGCCTGGAAACGATGCCTTATGAGGAACGGCTAAGGGAACTGGGCATGTTTAGCCTGGAGAAGAGGAGGTTAAGGGGTGATATGATAGCCATGTTCAAAATATAAAAGGATGTCACATAGAGGAGGGAGAAAGGTTGTTTTCTGCTGCTCCAGAGAAGCGGACACGGAGCAATGGATCTAAACTACAAGAAAGAAGATTCCACCTAAACATTAGGAAGAACTTCCTGACAGCAAGAGCTGTTCGACAGTGGAATTTGCTGCCAAGGAGTGTGGTGGAGTCTCCTTCTTTGGAGGTCTTTCAGCAAAGGCTTGACAACCATACGTCAGGAGTGCTCTGATGGTGTTTCCTGCTTGGCAGGGGGTTGGACTCGATGGCCCTTGTGGTCTCTTCCAACTCTATGATTCTATGATTCTATGATGGAAACAGTTTTTATTTTATTGTATTTTAAATGCCACCTGGGAAATCGTTCTGGTGAGAAACGCTACAAATTATAAGTACTGTTAAAATTGTTTGTATCCATAAGCTGCTTTTCTATATCATTTCCATATTATGGAGTTTTTAGTACAATGCTGAATATAAGTGTGGTGGATGCATTTGCTAGTCAAGGCAAATAATTCTGGCTGGATGAAAAAATATCGGGGAGCTATATTGACTATGATTTTGGACCCCATATTGTCTGAGTCATAAGTTATAATTTCTTATCTGTCCCCTGCTTGCTGGTGAGAGTGGGGGCAGGCGCAGCCCCACCTCAGGCGCTTCTACCGCCTCAGGCGGGTGTGTCACCATGCCTTATCAGTGGGCCGGCTCTGTTCAAGCATCATAAGAGTTTTCACCTGCTGTCTGAATGCACTCAAGGTTGAAAAGAACTGAACCTCCTGGGGTGCCGAGCAAGTTCCATAATCTGTGCTGCTGATGAAAAGGCCTGATCATGCATCACTGTCAAGAGCATCTCACAGGGCGCAGGGACGTACAAAGTTTGAGACACAGAAATTCAGTGCTGCTTTACAATTAACCTGTTCCAGAATTCCATGCATTCTAAGGTTTCTCTCTCTTTGTGTGCGTCCATGCCTTTGCTCTCTTAATATGTGTACCTTTTGATCATTTAGGAACCATTCTCCATTTATGTATGAATGCAGTGGTGTAGCTAGCCACTCGGGTGCCCAGGGCGGCATGTGTGCCCTGCAGCCGGGGGTGGAGCGAGCCGCCCATGGGGGCGGGGCAAGCTGCCCATGGAGTCGGGGCGAGCCAAAGCAGGGCACGCTGCGTGGAGCCCCTCCACAACCTCCCCCTCAGCTGTAGGGCGGCTGAGGCGGTGGGCAGATGCAAGCCCCATGCTGCTCAGAAAAGCAGTGTGGAGTTTGCAGGCGGTCCGCCCGCCGCCTTCCCCTCAGGAGAGATGTGTGGCTCAGCCATGCTGCAGGCCCCACAGCGTGATGCCCTGTGCCCCCCGCCTCACCTAGCTTATGGTTACCAGATATCCCTGTTTCCAGGGGATATTCCCCAGATTCACAAATTTGTCCCAGGACAAAATCCATCACCGGAATGTCCCCAGATTTCTTTTAATGTCCCCAGATGTATATTTTAAGTGTTGTAGATTTATTATTAAGGAATGAATGTTGTGTGATTGGTTCAATGGCACAAGTCACATCATATGGGGGCTTCCGGCGAGGCAAAATGGCAGGCGCCACGGCAGTGAGCAGCTCCTGAAGTCAGCCAGAGGCAACTACACTACCAGGCTGGCTCCAGGCTGCTGAAACTGCTGCTGCCGCTGCCACTGCCAAAGGGGAACCAGGGACGCCCGGTGCGTCAACTGGGGGAACCGCTGACTCCCCCCCCCAACCCAAATCAAGCCGAGAGCAAGAGTGCCTGGCTGACTTCCCAGCAGCACTCAGGGGCCAGGAAAAACCCTGAGCTGACGTGGAGAGAAGGAGAAGAGGAGAAGGAGAAGGAAGAGAGAGAAAGAGGAAGGAGAAAAAAGAGGGGAACCCCAACCTTGCCGCACTGCTGCCACCACTGCTGACAAAGAGAGGTAGGAGAGCACCGGGATGGCAAGGACACATGGCTGATCCCAGGCCCAACCTGAGCCTACTCCATGGCGGCTAGCACTCCAAGAGAGCAGCCTGGGGCCCAGAGGAAGGCCACGTGACAGAGGAGACCACAGAAGAGAAGATATTACTTCTTAAGAAAAACTTTTTTTAAAATAACTTTTTTTTCTCTTTTCAAAAAAAGAAAGAAAGAAGACGTGTCCCCGGATTCTTTGGAAAAAATCTGGTAACCTTAACCTATCTACACCTCTGGATCAGGCAGATTCATAGAGGAGAGGGCTGTAGAAGGCTACCAGCCATAAAGGCTGTGCTCTGTCTGCAAATTTGGAGGCAGCAATGCGTCTGGTTTCTGGAAATCACTCAAGGGGAGAGTGCTCCTGCAGTGCTGTAGGAAGGGGCATGCTGTGGGTGTGGGAATTCTTTTTTTCAAAAACACATATTTTTGCCACTTTGTCACCCCCCTCAGTGTTGGGACCCGGGGCGCCCCACACCCACCGCACCCCCCTTCCCACGCCACATGCATTTAGTACGAGAAGACGAAAATAAGTGAATTGCAGCAAATAACTTGCCACAGTAGGACTGAATGAGAAATTTGCTTCAACACCCATCTCTGTATGTGAACCCAGCTAATTTGCACTCAGTGGCGTAGCGTGGGGGGTGTAGGGGGGGCCGGCCGCACCGGGTGCAACATCTGGGGGGGGCGCGCTCGCACTCACAGCTCTCTGCCCCTACCTGGCTCACTCTCCACGGGTTAGGGGGCGCAAATTACTTGCCTTGCCCCAGGTGCTGACAACCCATGCTACGCCACTGTTTGCACTTCCCAAAACAATATGCAAGCTGCAACACAGCTGTCATTCTTAAATTCACGCTTCTCTGAATTCTCTAACCCAAGAAAGTGTGGAAAAAAATGCATTTGTAAGGGGAAAGTGTGCAGAAAAGTACCGTATTTTTCGCTCTATAACACGCTCCCAACCATAACACGCACGTAGTTTTTAGAGGAGGAAAACAAGAAAAAAATATTCTAAACGAAACAGTGGATGTATGATTTTTATGGTTCATGCTGTGGCCACAGACATGTGATCTGATGGTGAATTGGGGGTGACCCAGTGCAAAAATCCTGAGGATCCATGTGGATCCGTGCTTTGTAACCACGTTTTAAGTGGGGAGGGAAGGAAAAGCACTCAAGGGACAAGGAGCAGCGTGGGGTGTGTGGAGAAGGAGCTTTTCGGTGAGCTGAGTGGGGAGGAGGGAGGGAAAGAGCACTGTTGCTTTAAAGGTATACTTAAGGTATTTGCCCTGTGCCTGGGTTTTTTTCCATTTAACAGTTTGCAGCCTTTTCCTTCCGCTCCTTGTTTTGAGGCAGAATAGATTTGGGCAAGTGAGGAGGACTTGGATTGCAGGGGATTCACCATTAGCTGTGTAAAAGCACTCCTCCTTGCAGCCTGAGTGATAAGCAGCCACCAGCAGCAATAGAATGGAGCACAAAAAAGCGGTAGGGGCACTAGGACCCAGACAATGCTCAAATCTATCCTGCCTGAAAACAAGCTGCTCCCTCCCAGTGGATCAGCTGAGACGCGGGGGATTTGCGAAGTTTTCCCCTCTCCCTCATCCCTCCCCAGCCTTTTTTTTTTTACTTCCTGGTTTTCACTGCGCTCGTGGCTCAGAGCTCGAGGTTGGTTTTATTTTGCTGCTGGTTGCTTAAATTTTGCTGCTGGTTGCTTAAATTTCCTGCCGTCCCTCTGCAGCCTCATTGCTCTGTTTAGAGAGAGCGCAGACCTTTGCTAGCGTCTGTCCCTCCTCCCGTGTAAGCGGCTGCTGCCGGCTTTGCTGCCATGGCTCTCCTTCCTTCCCTCACTCCTCCCCAGCTCCAGGTTGTTTTAAAGCAAGCAAAGCGAGAGCCTCATAGAGCGTGTAAGCGGCTCCCGCTTTGCTTGACTGACAGCAGCCATGGCTCCGATCCGTGCATTCGCTCCGTAACACGCACAGGCATTTTCCCTTACTTTCTAGGAGCAAAAAAGCGCGTGCTTTGGAGCGAAAATTACGGTATGTATATTAGAGAAACAACATGCAAAATGCATTATATTAAGGGACATTACTTGCCAACATGTGTATATTAAGCAAAATTGCATACAAAATGTGTATATTAGGAGAAATGTGCACAAACATGGGGATGAATACTAATAGGGTTTTTCTTTTAAAAAATGCAAATGGAACTTAAGACTGGAAAAATAAGAAACTGAATTTGCAAGGCTAAACCTAAAACCTTGGTACAGGAGCTCTTACAGTAAGATACTCTGAGGAGCTATCTAGCAACTTATACAGGGTGAGGGTTTCTCATAAACATAGGCAATGACAAATGGGGGGAAGGAGCCCATGAAATGAGCCATTGTGGAAAAAAGACCACGTAGAGGGGCATCAAGGCAGGTATCTGAACTGCTGTATCCTTGATGCCATTGTTGCCCTCTAGTTCTGTACAGCATACACAGAGGCCAAGCTAGCAGAAGACCACATGTCTTTTTACAGAAGTTATTGTAAGCAAATTAATAAATGACACAGACACCGAGATACGTGTGTGTGTGTTGGAAAGGGATGGGAGCCACATGGGTACATAGGTGGCCGCATGTGTCCATATTACAAAAGGACTGTTTTCTTTGAAATTCTATGCTCCCATTTACTACTCCACACATCATCTGTTCTTCTTGTTGTTGTTTAGTCATTTAGTCGTGTCCGACTCTTTGTGACCCCATGGACCAGAGCACGCCAGGCACTTCTGTCTTCCCGCAGTTTAGTCAAACTCATGCTGGTAGCTTCGAGAACACTATCCAACCATCTCGTCCTCTGTCGTCCCCTTCTCCTTGTGCCCTCCATCTTTCCCAACATCTGTTGGGTTGAAATAACGACAGACAGGTAGTGAGTGTCATCTGGGAGGCATCTCCCGAGCAAGTCTTGAGGAGCCTCTTTTATTGAATATTACAGCATTGCCACATATGTGCTTATCGCTGATTGGTTAACACAAGTACAAAGCAAAAGGTTGCATATAGGCATTAATCACCGATAGATTAAAGGCTGGGAAAGGGAGCACAGAACTAGACAGGCATGAAGACCTCCTAATTAAATTATAACCAATGATATAGTAAGACTTAAAACAATTACTAATGATTGATATAGGAAACTTAAAAGAGCATAATAATCACGTTCCGTAGATGTGATCAACTATGCATTAAGAACGGGTCAAAGTACAATGTTTTTCCTAAACTCAATGTGAACTGAACATTCTAAGGTGGTGAATGAATGTCTTAGTATTAGAACGGTTTGTGCAGCATTATGTACAGGAGCGAAGCTTAGGAGCAAGACTTCCCAGCAGGCCACAGTCATGTATAGAATCTATTAGAACGGTTTGTGCAGCATTATGTACAGGAGCGAAGCTTAGGAGCAAGACTTCCCAGCAGGCCACAGTCATGTATAGAATCATAGCATCCCATCAAACATCAGGGTCTTTTCCAGGGAGTCTTCTCTTCTCATGAGGTGACCAAAGTATTGGAGCCTCAGCTTCAGGATCTGTCCTTCCAGTGAGCACTCAGGGCTGATTTCCTTAAGAATGGATAGGTTTGATCTTAGTTCTTAGTGAACTGCTTTTGTCCCCTCAGTGCGATAATATCCGAATATATCCAACAGCAGGTTATAGACTCTTAGTGTGTATTTTGCCCCCCTCACTACTGACACCTGAAATATTCCCTGGGTATCAGAATACAAGCAATTGCTTTTGTGCCAAGTGAGATTCATTTTTAGTAACTGTCAGGTGGACCTCAATGTAAAATTTCAGTTTGATTCTTTGGCCCACGTGTATAGATAGTACAAATATTAACTCCCACGTTAGACAACATTAGCATGTGAAGGAATGTGCAGATGCAAAGTGTTAGATACAGAAGCCCTTGGGGGGGGTAGAGAGCCCTGTGCATTTCAAATCTTGTGTACATAGCCTGCCTCAAGGTACGATCCTGTGAGCACCCACCCTCACTGAGCTAATAATCCTCACTGAGCTAACTGTGGGGAGGGGGAATGCAGTGGATCATATTGTTGCTTCTCCCTAGCTGTACAAGGAACCATCATGCTTAAGAATGCTATTGTTTAAAAACTCAGAAGGTCACTCATTGAGCCACAAGTCAGACCCAGCCCTGCTTAGCTGCAGCAAACTGGTGGCAATAACCCTCAGTCCCGTCTTACTCATGCACACAGTTAAATATTCTCACTCCTTGTGATGGGGTGGGGGTGGGGAATCTGAGAAATTATGTCGGATTCTGTGAACTGACATTAACATGTAAATGTTCAAGCTGCGCGTGACAGACCAGTTGATACACGCCCATTAAGCTGTCATTGTAAAGTTTCCACTTTCCAAATTTTCCATTCTGTGTCTAGTAGAGAAGAGATAAATTATTGTGAAACCCCTTTCATAATGGGAAAGAGGGGGGCGGAATCTGAGATAAATTAATGGTGCAACAGTTTTGTTCATTTTTAACTGTAATACAGTTGAGGCCTCTGCGTAGTAGCGTTTCAGATGAAGGAATCTCATAAATATTGTGAATTCCTCCACAATGGACTGCCATCACCAGCAAACATTGACTAAGTATGTGTCATACCTCAATTACTTTCCTACTAACTTCCTGGGGTCTGACAATAGAGCTAATTTGGTACGAGAAGTGATAGATGACTCATCTCCTTCATCGTACATCACTGATCCTCCAGGATGTTCTCTGTAATGAGTGGAGAATGACAATTATTCTTTGTTTTTGTTTTGTTTTTTAAAAAGAGATCAGTTTTATAGAGGCACAGGGCATGGTCAAAGCTATCAGAAACATCAGGTAGCTGCAAAATGGGGCTATCAGTTACTTTGACAGAAAAAGCATGAATTTGGTATAAGAAATCATTTATATTATAACAAATGTTATACATTTCAAGCCATCCTCTCACAGTTAACACCTTCCCTCCACTATGCCAAGAAAGTTATAATTAGAGCCTAGAGATAGACATCCTGAACTAACTCCTCCTATGGGGCTTTCTCAGAGTAAGAAGTGCTTGCAACCAGGGAGGCTGAAGTGTACTGAGGAAATGTTTATGCCACCTTTGCACTACAGTGGTACCTTGGTTCTCAAATGCCTTGGTACTCAAACAACTTGGAACCCAAACACTGCAAACCCAGAAGTACTGTTCCCGTTTGCAGACTTTTTTTTGGAAGCCGAACATGCTCCGTTTTTAGTGTTATGCTTTCGATGTGAGTACCACACTTCTGATTTGAGTGCTACGCTCCCAATTTGAGTGCCACACTTCCGTTTTGAGTGTTAGGCTGAGGTCCATCTGTTTTTGCTATTTATTTTGTGTTTTTGTTTTTGCGGCTCTTTTCGTTTTGTTTTTGTGACTGTGTGGAACCCAGTTCAGCTACTGGTTGATTGATTGTGTGACTGCGGTACATTGTTTATTGCTTTCATTTTATGGATCAATGGTCTCATTAGATAGTAAAATTCATGTTACATTGCTGTTTTAAGGGTTGTTTTTAAAAGTCTGGAATGGATTAATCCATTTTGCATTACATTCCATGGGAAAGAGCCCCTTGGTTTTGGAACACTTTGGTTTTGGAATGGAGTTCTGGATTAAGTTTGAGAACCAAGTTACCACTGTACTCCGTAAGCTGGCTTGATTCACTGTCTGGGATAAAGGTAGGTTAATCATCACCATCATCATCATCAGTAGCAGACAGCAGCATTCAGGTGACCTCCTATCACTACAGCTTACCAGCAGGGAGAGTGACTTAGCATAAGGTAATTTCTGGTGTTTCTCAGGTCACAACTTCAGTGGCAGTAGCACAACTCCTTTCTTCTTTACTAAGGTGTGTGCTTTTTTTCTTTTTGGAACTGGGGCTGCCTTTGTAAGTAGCATTATGTTGGAAGCCTGGGCAGTGTTTTGTTTTGTTTTGTTTTTTCATCCTTCCCATGGCCAGGAATCAAGGATTAGTCCAGGTCAGTGTTTCTGTGTGGGGAGACTAACCTCCTCCCAGATAAATAATGATAATGCTGGAGAATATTCAGTCACAATTCTCCAAAGTGGCTTTCTTTTTCTAGAGCCTACAAGAAAGAGAAAAATCTCATAAATTTTATCAGAAAAAGTAATGACTTAGAGGAATTTCAGCTCTGCTCTAAGGCAATGGCTGCTTAAAGATAAGAAGATATAATCTTCCACTTGAGTTAAACTGGTTTAGGACCAACTATTTAAATAAGCACACAACACCATTAAGTGGCTTTCAGAGTTTTCACCTCATGATAAAATTGTGTACAACTTTGCCAGGATCCTCTATTACTGGAACAAAAAGGATTCATGCTTCTTTTTCAACTTTCCCTTTCCCTTTCCCTTTCCCTTTCCCTTTCCTTTCCTTTTTCCTTTCTTTTCCTTTTCCCTCCTCCTTTTCCTCCTCCTCCTTGTAGTAACTTCTGATAAGCATGGGGTGGATTATTGTTGGGTAGCTAACAAGAGTTGAAGAAGGACTGACTTAAAGGACCAGCCTCCCCACTCCAAAACAAAACAAAAAACCTTGGGTGGCAATACTGGTCCACTTTAAAAAAACAAAATTAAACCAGAGACCTCCCACTGATGCTGAGTATAATCACATCAGTTCAAATCCAGGAACTCATTTAAATGGATAAATCTTGAAATATCCAGTTTGCACCCATCTCTCACTGTTTCTTGTTCAATGTACTTAGCTGGTTCAGGTAAGAGAAACATGGCTGTGCCTAATTCCCATTGAAATAAATGATATTTGTTGTGCATACATTATTTTGCCTGACCCACCTTTCCTTTTATTGCATCAATAATGATTGACCTAATGCTGTGCCAAAATTTATCCTCCAACTTTGCGTAAGCTTTCTTCTCCCTTGCAAAGAAGCTTGAATTCTCTGCTGCATTCTTAGGGTACTTCTGAATTTTTGGAGGTTCAAAGTTTCAAGCTTAGCACATCACTATGAGGAAGCCAAGGGTGGTATTGTGGTTTCTTCCCTAAACATTTCCCCAGTGCTCTGCAGCCTCTCTGGCAGCCCACACTTCCTGATCAGAAAAAAGTGGTGTATTCCCTTGGAAAGCCAAGGAAGATGAATTTGTAGAACGAAAAGGGAGGGGGCAGGAATACAAACACTCCTCAGCCACCTTGAAAGTACAGTAAGCACAACAATACCCCTACAGTCCACCCACCAGAATTTCAACAAACTTTTCTTTCCCTTTTGCTAATTTTGAATGCAATTTATTTTCTCGTAAACTGGTGGAAAATTGCTGGGGGGAAATGCAGAAGAAATTTTCCACACAGCACCCGCTTTACTAAAGCAGTGATGGAGGGAGATTATTTTTTTTTCCTGGCGAAGGCTGCATTCCCTGACGGGTAAACTGTTGGGTGGTGTTGTGAATTGGTGATGGGCAAGGCTGGAATTGGTGGTTGGAGTGAGAGCCAAAATGGGCAGAGACAGAGATCTGTTGAAATATGAGAGGCCCCATCGGTGTTGACATTATGCTGTTTCCTGTTTAGGCAAGCATTTCCCTGAACTGGTGGTTATATTGTTTCACTTGTTTTTTTTAAAAAAAAACTTTTAATTGATTTGCTATTTAATTGTTTGCTTTATTGCATATTTAATTAAGGGTGTCTTACTGTTATTGTATATTTTAACTATGGATTGCTTTTATCATTGTAAATTGCTGAGAAGCCAGGAAATAATAATAGTAATATGAATGTGGAGGCCCCTTTCTCTTTCTGCAGTACCCCCCCCTATCTTTCTCTTCTTGCCACCCACATTAAATTAGACCAAGAACCTTAGGATTCAGGTTGCCCACTGCTGGGTTCAAGGCCTGAAAGACTATATATATTTTAAACTAATGAAATGAGCATGGTTTCAGTTTGGGTTGGTGTTTTTGTTTCTTTTTTAATGGCAATTTTTCATTTTGTATTTCAGTTCACTTCAAAGAACCTGCCGCATGATTACTGGTCTCTGAAAACAAACAAATGAAACGGCCCACAAGGAAGACCACAGTGTTTGAACAGGTCACATAAGATTCTTACTATGGGCCTTTTGAGATGGCTGGGTGTGCGTGTCTTTTTCTTCTTAATGCTATGCCAATGCTAGCCATTATTCAGAGCCATTATCCTAGCCCATCTCTCCACTAAGAATGAGAATGCCTTTCTGCAGTAGAATAACCCTCCCTCCTTCCTTTGCAGGATGTGCATTGCAGCTTTGTGGAGGGACAGCACCAGATACAGCTTGAGAAGAAAGAGGGGGAAATGTGGTGAAACAAAGTGTTTGTGAAAAGTAAGTGTGGCTGGAGGTGGGTTCTCATGCTGGTGTTTGCTATTGTTGGTTGGTTCAAAACAGGGGTGGCTAACCTGTGGCTCCTCAGGTACTGTTGGAGTACAAGTCCCATCATCCCCGGCACTTGGTCATGCTGGCTGGGGCAGATGGGAGTTGGGGGGTGACAGTTGCCCTATCCCTGGCTTGGAGAGCTAGATGAGTATACCCATTATGCACAGCAACACAAAGCCTACAAGAATTAATTAAAAGTCACAAAAATAAAATGCAGTTTAGAGTTATGCCAAATATCGGACATTTCATTAGAAAGAAGGTATTGTGCTATTTGTTACAAGTGGTTTCATGAACACTGGCTAATAGTCTTTTATCTTTCTCCAAACCTTTATTAAGCATTACAGATATAGACTATTTTAAAACATCCACATACAATTTAAAAATATATATATACAAAGAAACATCCATATAATATATATAGCAACAGAAAATTTCATTGGAGTGTCCTTCCATTAAACCGTGTCATTCACCACTCTAAGAGATACTATTGACAGAAACTTAGCTACCCTTGCAGTTACCTCTGGGTTAATATCAGACAGGTAGAATCTGATATTTTCATTGTGCCCAAAAGAGGGATAGAACGTGTTTATGTAGCTGGTCGTACAGTGGGCAGTAGAAAAGAATGTTCTATAGTGTCCGGCACATTCAAATAGCATCCACAATGTCTATAATTTCAAGGGATGTTTAAATAACTGCTCTTAAAAATAGCTAAGGGGAAAATGTTCAGTTGGGTTAACATAAATGTCCTGCGTCGGGCTGGAATTATTAACTTTGAGATATAAGTTGTCTTGTTACCAGTTGTATTTAAATCATAGAAGTTGGGGGAGCAGATCTTATTTACAGCTGACTCAATGTTTTGTTTTTCAATATCCCTTCATCTAATTTGGATATCGTGATAAATATATTGCTTTCCAGAATTATATAATAATTCCAAGTCAATACCAATAGATCTAATTTTGCTGTGTATGAGTTGGAGCCATCTGGATTTATGAGTCCTTAAGTAAATCAGAAAGCAGACTCGAAGGTTGGGAACGGAAATGGCAACACAGCCAGTATTTTATAGTGCTAGTCGACACCCAATATTCCATCATGTGTATACCTAATACTGCACACATCGTCTCATACTTGATTGAATTTGGCAGCCTGAGGATACGTCTCAAGAAACTTGAGTGGCTAATAGTGACAACCGCACAACCACATCCCACACAGCACTCATCACTGCAGTGGACACATTCGCTAGTGGACACCCAATTTTGGGGGGAAACCATCCCCCAAAATAGTGATTTTAAGCCTTTGGAGCTGTTTCCACTGCTTTTTCCTTCACATTGCAAAATTCTCCCCTGATGCCATTTTTACACCCCAAAACCAGGACATGTCAGGAATTTTTCTGATGTATTGCAAGCCTAGCTAGCAACCCCTCCCCCCTCCAAAAAAAATAAGTAAGGTCTACAAATGCAACACAGGAAGATGGCAGAATCCTGACTTCGTAAAGTGAACTGTAAAACCTCAGATGGCTCCCCTTTTTTTATGACTTTCCCATGTGCCAAACTTCCTGCAAGTGAAACAACAACATCGAATGCATCAGGGAAAGACATTTGTTTCTAGCCCACATCCGGCTGTGCTGATTTCCTGAGTGCATTTATTTTTTTGTTTGGTACAGTGTCATTGGAAAAAAATATAATTCCACAGTTGTAGTCTTCAATCATATGTAGCCCCTATTGCCACCCTAGGACTCTTCTACTTTACTGCACCATCCCATTCTGCTGCATGGGTAGGCTAAGCCAAAGAAGAAGAAGCAGAAGAAGAGGAGGAGGAGGAGGAGGAGGAGTTTGGACTTGATATCCCACCTTTCACTCCCCTTAAGGAGTCTCAAAACAGCTAACAATCTCCTTTCCCTTCCTCCCCACAACAAACACTCTGTGAGGTGAGTGAGGCTGAGAGACTTCAGAGAAGTGTGACTGGCCCAAGTCACCCAGCAGCTGCATGTGGAGGAGCGGGGAAGTGAACCCATTTCACCAGATTACCACTGCTCTTAACCACTACACCATGCTGGCTGCAGACAAAATACTGCAGTTTGAGCACTAAGAATTGCAGTTTCTGTGCCACTGTACCACTGCCTTGATATTCAAATTCAGCACAACAAAGTACTGACTGCACAATCTATCTCCTGGTGACAGCAACAATGTCTTATCTGACAAGTAACAATTAAATTTTTTGTGGCATCTGCTTTTATCAGTTGCTCTGGCTATTGTTCCTGTGGAACAAGAGCATTCCTGTTCCATGTTGCGAAAAGGAGTTTGTCCTGCACATTCAGAGCATGCAAAAAGTTACCCAGGTGGATTACGAATCATGTGATCTCCCATGAAAAGGAGAGAACCTGATTTAGCAACTAATTTATTCACCAAAATATTGACTTGGCAAGCTTCGGCAGATGAGCCATTCATACAGAAAAGCTATTGCAGGAGGTAGTGGGGTTAAAACAGAAGCAGCAATGGATTGATTGAACAACTTCCACAAAAGTACAGATTTAACACATTCTAAACACCTGGGAAAGGGGGCATTAATAGCTGGCTTTCTGTGCTCCTTAACGCATGCTACATTTATTGACAACTGTGCCGTTAGTAATTAACACAAGGAACATGTCCTGTCACCTCAGGCGGGAAAAACTTGCCAGACTGAAGACACTGAGCTGAGGGTGGGGGGTTGCAAAAATTCTGTCCGTTAACATCTAGTGTGTTCATGTTGGCTCTGCTTGATATGCCAAGTGAGTGCCAAATTATTTACATTTATTAAAAAACAGGGAGGGGAAAATAAATAAGTGCCCCCATCACCCCAGGAAGTCCTATTTGTGCCTTCCCCTAATGGGCACCTGTTTTCATCCCTGCCAGTCTCCTGTTCACCTTCAATTTACCGGAAAGGCAGAGCTATTTTTTTAAAAAAGCAAGTGGGTGGAGGGAGGAGTAAAAAAACAGATGCTGTTGCTGCCACCAACCGGATTTATCGTGTTATTGCACACTTTTGATAAACTCAATATCCTTTAAAAACCAAAAGGGTCTCACCTTCTTTTAATCTGTACAAGAATGTAGCCAGCAGGCGATTGCTTCTCTCATATAAAGAGATGTCAGGCTTTGAAGGTGCTAATCATTTCAGTCTCTTATTCAAAAAGAACAAAAGGGGGCAATTTTCATCCTAATCCCTCACTTGCAGGGGTGATATAGTTAGTAAGTTTGTAGTGAGGGAAAGGCACTCTGCACATGGTCTTTGTTGTCACTTTGCATGTTCCCTCACTGAGCTCTGACACTGACCTGACACTTGGATCAAAATGAGCCCCAGATGCATCTTATTGTTCTAACCTTATGGGGGTCTTATTCAGACTTATTTATGCACCCTTTTCTCTGACATTTGTCTCCTCCTTCATCACTTCAGAACAATCCTTCAGGGGTTCCCTTTTCAGAAACTTTATTGCCTTGTTCTGTGCTCCGTGTTCCATGTTCTGTGTCATTAAAAGCTGTTTATGATCAACCCCATTCCAATCTGTATATCCTCATTTCTACAGTGGCAGAGACTAAAAAGATGGAACCCAGGCACTGCTATTTTTTAAATACATCTGTGTTAGAATTTCCTCCAGGTTGTGTTAATACACCCTTCACTTCAGGAAATAACATTATAAAGTGTTGAGGAAGTTTGAGATCCTTTCTACCCAGGAGCAGAACGCAGTCACCATTGCTAGTTTAGAGAATGTGATGGCACAATATGAAAAAGGGAGAATTAAATGCTTTGTAAAAGCCTTTGGGGCACTTATCATCATGGAATTCACACAGAAGAGCTCATATTGACTCTCAAGGTCCGCCGCTGAAGGGAGAGCTGCTGTGAACTGATAGGAGAGAAAAAGAAGAGAAGAAGATGTATAATAGGGTTGAGGAATCTTTTCCGTTTGAATCTTTTTTGGTTCTCTTATAGACTACCTTCTGAGGGCTGCATGCCAGTGTGGCCAGGGCCAAAGGCCAAAGTGATTGAAGCAATGAATTTAAAGTTTGTACAGGAAGAGAACACCCCTCTCTGTCCTTCATCCACACAAGCAAGAGGCATTATCAGAGTGCAAGAACACATTTCAGGCAGCCAAAAACATTTGGAGTGTGAAACAGGATCAGAGAGGCTTTGGGAGAATTCTGAGGGCTCCCTGAGCCTGAGGTTTCTTTCCCTTTGTCTATAAGAAGTTTGCAAACCTCCTTAACAGAACAATAAAACATCTCATTTGGGTCCAGGATCCAAGTGTGGATCTAATTTTCACAATTCAGTAATGGCTAGGTGTCTGCATGGCAGGGGTCACCAACATGATACCCCAGGGGCACGCAAAGGCCTACAGAGGCCTTCCCCTGTGCCTACAGGGTCCCTACCCTTGCCCTTCCTTCATTGCAGTGAGGCATGAAAGGAACCATCCATTGCAGCCAATAAAATAGATTGTCTGCATCTCACTCTTAGTTGTTTGTGGGAAGGAAGGAGCTTAGTTATAGGATTTTACAACTCAAAGGGTTGACTGCCACCAAAGCAGCACCTGGCATAAATTTAGCAGGACAGAAAGAATGAAATGAAACATCATCCATGGGCTTCATTTAGTAAACTGTAGAAGATAAATGACTGTGCCATGTCTGACCAAAATGCCAGAAAGCTCATTTTAGGAACTGAATGCATCACCATGCCCATCCACCTGTTATTTCCATATACATTATATATGATCCTGCATGACAGAAATGTTAAAAGGAATCCACAAGACACTGTTCCAGATTAATGGAAAACTGAGTAGCCTGTCCATAAAATACTGCTGCAATATGGTAAAGGAGATAAGCTGTAAAACAGACTGTGAAAGACTAAAGGCAACAAAGCTTTAAAAAGTCAGGTCCTGTCATTTGATGTTTCAGTGATTTATTCCTCTTAATAAGAGTTTGATGGGTCTGTCCAGATATGTAGCCACTGGGCCTGTCTAATAAACATTAACTCTTCCTGGAATTCTGTTTATTATTCAAGCACTAAACCCTTCCTTTGACTTCTGAATTATTATTTTTTAAAAGCTTTTGTAAGAAATAAATTTAGACAATATAAGGAGTCCATGATCAGTTTTGGTGTCAAACCACAAAATCATTGTTTTAGCAAAATGTGAACATAAAATGTTTTGTTTTTTTTATTTTTTTACCTGCTTAAGGAGATTATCAGAAGAGATCACAAAGAAAAAAGAAAAATATATGAAAATAACAAGATGAGATGTGGGAACAGCAAGATAGGACTGGATAGAATTGTGAACATTATTTGGACAGATTTGTGGACAGTAATACAGCAGCAAGAAGATGATTGGAATCCCCTTCGGTACTTGAAATATGGGTACCCCCAACAAAAATTTAAAATTCGGCTTTGTAATTCGGAATTTATGTGATGTGATTTGATTTGATTTGATTGGTCGGTTAATAAAATTTTTTTTTAAAAAAAAACAAAACATAAAATGTCTTATTATGCATCTCAGGTTTTTTTTCTAAAAGGTAAAGGTACCCCTGCCCGTATGGGCCAGTCGTGTCCGACTCTAGGGTTGCGTGCTGATCTCGCTTAAGAGGCCGGGAGCCGGCGCCGTCCGAAGACACTTCTGGGTCACGTGGCCAGCGTGACGAAGCTGCAGCTGGCGAGCCAGCACCAGCGCTACACACGGAAACGCTGTTTACCTTCCCGCTATAAAGCGGTACCTATTTATCTACTTGCACTTAAGGGTGCTTTCGAACTGCTAGGTGGGCAGGAGCTGGGACCGAACGCCGGGAGCTCACCCCGCCGCGGGGATTCGAACCGCCAACCTTACGATCAGCAAGTCCTAGGCACTGAGGTTTTACCCACAGCGCCACCCGCGTTATGTGTTATGTGTTAATATGTCTATTCAAACAGACATCCAAGTGAGATTTTGTTTTTAGAATTTTCAGTGTGAATTTCCTAATGATTACACAGGATGGTTTCTCAAAACATCGTGATTCACTGGTATGCAAAGTTCTTATCAAGTTTGAAGTTGTCCCCAATCTGTACCTTGCTTTGTCTCTTCACCTCCTCCTTTGCCCTTATATCCTTCCCCCGATGCTCTCATAACAGTGCTGCCCCTCTTGCCCTACAATAGTGCAGAACCGCAACCCATCCTAGCTGTCTCTGCATCAAGTTGTCTTCCAGCTGAACTCCTTATTCGCTCTGGTGCTGTCAACTTTCCTACTTCTTCATTGTGATTTCAGAATTTGTTCCTTGGCCACAAGCTCCAGCTTACCACTGGATGGGCCTGCCTTGTTCATCTTCACAGCACATGTATGTATCTCTTTTGAAGCAAGGGATGACGGACCAGTCTCGTGCAGCTGAATGTCACTGCTGCTGTTCACTTGCTGCCATCTTCTGACATGATATATGTTAGCCTTTGATGCAATTTGTCACCTGTCACAGAAACCTGCCATTTCTGTGCACATGCTGGATTGCTAGGCAGGCCTCCTGACTTGCCTTATCTATCCCCCCCCCTGCCTTTTTCATTTTATTTATTTGTAGTTTTGACTTTCAGAATTGCCTCTGGTCAGAATTCAAATGTTGCCCCCTCCTTCTGTTTGATATGCTGTTACAGTGTAGATCAGTACGGCAAAGTCCAAGGAATCACCTTGCATACGAAATAACCCCAAGATGTTGGGATCCGATGACATTCAGCCCTTTGTGTCTTCGATTCACTTCTAATCAGAATATCACTGGGAGATAAGCAATGAAGCTATTTCCGAGCAAATGAAACTCGTCCTTCATCTTTCTCACAATAAGGAGTTCTGTTCTTTAAGCTTCAATAGGCAGATAATCACAAAAGGATGGGTGACCATGAAACAGTCACACTGGATTTTTCTGGATCAACACTATGGGGTGCTACTTGAGACAACTGTTTGTTCTTCAGTATGAGGTTATGCATTCTTGGAGAAATGGATTGACCTATCTCAATCAGATAGGCATAAAAGCTGCTGGGGGAAAAATCTCACCCTAAGTACAAACCCAGTTCCATTCTGGCTAGGAATACTGGAAGCTAGGTAAAGGTAAAGGTACCCCTGCCCATACGGGCCAGTCGTGTCCGACTCTAGGGTTGTGCGCCCATCTCACTTAAGAGGCCGGGGGCCAGTGCTGTCCAGAGACACTTCCGGGTCACGTGGCCAGCGTGACGAAGCTGCTCTGGCGAGCCAGCACCAGCGCAGCACACGGAAACACCGTTTACCTTCCCGCTATAAAGCGGTACCTATTTATCTACTTGCACTTAGGGGTGCTTTTGAACTGCTAGGTGGGCAGGAGCTGGGACCGAAAGACGGGAGCTCACCCCGCCACGGGGATTCGAACCACCGACCATGCGATCAGCAAGTCCTAGGCACTGAGGTTTTATTTATTTTTTTAAATAAATATTTATTGAAATTTTGAAAAACAAAAGATTCATCATTTCAAAATGTATCATTTCCATACATAAGGTTCATATAAAACAAATACAACAGAAAAACAAAAATACATAACCAAAAAAGAAAAATCGAAAAAAGAAAAAAAAAGAAAAATAGAAAACCCTTTTTCTTAAATTTCTAAAGTTCCATACCCCTCTGTCTTGACCTCCTCACATCCCCCTTTTTTGTGTTCCTCTTTCTTCCAATCCAATTCAGCAAATTCAAAACCTTATTTTAGCCATACTTAATTTTACATTCTTCTAATTATTATGTCCCGATTTTCCAATATTTTAATCCATATCTCCTCTTATATACTATGACATAATAGTGTTCTGTTCATAACCCCTTATCCTTTTTAACATTCTTCTTTCAATTCACCTTTAACCAAGTCACACAAACCCTGTCACCTTCACTTCCCACATCATATTAACACTCCAAAATTTTACAATATTTCTGTAAATAGTCCTTAAACTTTTTCCAGTCCTGTTCAATCAAATCTTCTCCCTGGTCACGGATTCTGCCAGTCATTTCAGCCATCTCCATGTAGTCGATCACTTGCGTCTGCCATTCCTCCACGGTGGGTAAATCTTGTGTCTTCCAGTACTTGGCAAGAAGTATTCTTGCTGCTGTTGTTGCGTACATAAAAAATGTTCTATCTTTCTTTGGCACCCATTGGCCAACTATACCCAAAAGAAAGGCCTCTGGTTTCTTAGGAAAGGTACTTTTAAATACCTTCTTGAGTTCATTATATATCATCTCCCAGTAAGCCTTAACCCTTGGGCATGTCCACCAAAGGTGAAAGAATGTTCCCTCAGCTTCTTTACACTTCCAACACTTGTTGTCAGGCAGGTGATAAATTTTTGCAAGCTTGACTGGGGTCATGTACCACCTGTAAATCATTTTCATAATATTCTCCTTTAAGGCAATACATGCCATAAACTTCATACCGGTGGTCCACAACTGCTCCCAGTCAGCAAACATAATGTTATGACCTAAGTCCTGCGCCCATTTAATCATTGCTGATTTAACCGTTTCATCCTGCGTATTCCATTTCAACAGCAAGTTATACATCTTTGACAAAATCTTAGTTTTTGGTTCTAACAGTTCTGTTTCCAATTTTGATTTCTCCACCTGGAAGCCAATTTTTTTGTCCAAATTATAGGCCTCTCTTATTTGATAGTAATAAAGCCAATCTCGCACTTTGTCTTTTAATTTTTCAAAACTCTGCAGTTTCAATCTGTCACCTTCTTGTTCCAGAATTTCCCAATATTTTGGCCATTTGGCCTCCATATTGAGCTTTTTCTGAGCCTTAGCTTCCATAGGTGACAACCACCTTGGGGTTTTACTTTCTAGCAAATCTTTGTATCTCATCCAGACATTAAACAGAGATTTCCTGACAATATGGTTTTTAAATGCCTTATGAGCTTTAACCTTGTCGTACCACAGATATGCATGCCACCCAAAAACATTGTTGAAACCTTCTAAATCCAAAATGTCCGTGTTCTCGAGAAGCAGCCAGTCTTTCAACCAGCAGAATGCTGCTGATTCATAATACAATTTAAGGTCTGGCAGGGCAAATCCACCTCTTTCTTTTACATCAGTTAAAATTTTAAACTTTATTCTAGGTTTCTTGCCCTGCCAGACAAATCTAGAGATATCTCTCTGCCACTTCTTGAAACAGTCCATCTTGTCCAGAATTTGCAAGGATTGAAACAAAAATAACATTTTTGGCAATACATTCATTTTTATAGCTGCAATTCGACCCAACAAGGAAAGCTTCAAATTAGACCAAATTTCTAAGTCTTTTTTAACTTCTGACCAACATTTCTCATAGTTCTCTTTAAATAAATTCAAATTTTTCGCGGTCAAATTAATCCCTAGGTATTTCACTTTCTTAACCACCATTAAACCTGTTTCATTCTGAAACCTGTCCTTTTCCATTGGAGTTAAATTCTTCTCTAATACTTTAGTTTTTATCCTGTTTAATCTAAATCCCGCCACATGACCAAATTCTTTAATCAATTCCAAAGCTCTTTTCATACTAGATTCCGGCTCCTGTAACGTTAAAACCAGATCATCTGCAAAAGCTTTCAATTTATATTGTTTGGCTCCGACCTGAATTCCTTTAACAGACCGGTCCCCTCTAATCATATTCAACAGCACCTCCAGGACCGAAATAAATAATAGTGGAGAGATAGGGCAACCCTGACGTGTTCCTTTTTCTATCATAAAATCTTCAGTCACCACATTGTTTACAATCAATTTTGCTTTTTGTTCTGAATATATTGCTCCTATACCATTTTCGAACCCCTGTCCCACTCCCATCCCTGTCAAATTTTTCTTCATAAAACTCCAAGAAATGTTATCAAAGGCTTTCTCCGCATCAATAAAAACTAAAACAGCTTTCATATTAATATTCCTTTGCAACAACTCCAAAATGTCAATTATGTTCCTTGTGTTATCAGATAAATGTCTGCCTGGGAGAAAGCCTGCCTGGTCCTTGTGAATTACTTCCGCTAATACTTTTTTAAGTCTATTAGCTAAAATATCTGCAAAAATTTTGTAATCCACATTCAAAAGGGAGATGGGACGGTAGTTCTTTAGTTGTGTCTTTTCAGCTTCTGTCTTAGGTATCAATGTGATGTATGCTTCTTTCCACGATTCAGGCGCCCTTTTCCCTTCCAAGATCTCGTTGCACACCTCCTTTAGTGGTTGAACTAAAAAGTCAGAAATTAGGAATTGTTTTCAGAACTACTTTAGACAATTGTATACACAAGGGCCGCAGAATGAAACAGATATACAACAATTCCTCGAGAAAAATGGGCTGAAAAAGATTTCGCAGGAAAGTAAGACAATTTTGAATCAGGAGATATCAATACAGGAAATAGAAGATGCCATTCAAAACATGACGTTGGGCAAATCACCTGGACCAGATGGACTGACTTCCAAATATTACAAAGTTTTGAAGGAAGGACTTATACAACCTTTGAAGGAAGTCTGTAATGAGATCATGAAGGGGAAAAGGGCACCCGATACGTGGAGAGAGGCCTACATTACACTTATACCAAAGACAGAGACTGAAAAGACCCAACTTAAGAACTACCGACCCATCTCCTTACTAAATGTGGATTACAAAATCTTTGCTGATGTTTTAGCAAAGAGACTGAAAAGAGTTTTGATGGAGGAGATTCATGGGGACCAAGCGGGCTTTCTCCCGAAAAGGCATTTGTCGGACAATGTAAGGAATATAATTGACATTTTGGAGAAGCTGGAAGTGAATATAAACACTAAGGCTGTTTTGATATTTGTGGATGCCGAGAAAGCCTTTGACAACATTTCTTGGAGTTTTATGTTGAAGAACCTCCGGGGGATGGGGGTAGGCCAAGGGTTTGAAAATGGTATAGGTGCAATATATTCTGAACAGAAAGCAAAATTAATTGTAAATAATGTTGTAACAGAAGAGTTTAAGATTGAAAAAGGGACACGACAGGGGTGCCCTATTTCCCCATTACTTTTTATATCGGTCCTTGAGGTTTTGCTTAATATGATCAGGAGGGACCAGTTGGTTAAAGGGATTCAGGTCGGAGTCAAACAATACAAATTGAGAGCATTTGCAGATGACCTGGTACTTACATTACAGGAGCCAGAAGCTAGCACGAAAAGAGTTTTGGAAATAATCCAAGAGTTTGGTCAATTGGCAGGATTTAAATTGAATAAGTTAAAGACTAAGGTATTGGAGAAAAATCTAACACAGATTGAAAAAGAAAGGTTTCAGAATGAGACGGGGTTGACTGTGGCTAAAAAAGTGAAATATTTGGGTGTGAATATGACAGCTAAGAATGTGAATTTATTTAAAGACAATTATGAAAAAACTTGGACAGAAGTGAAAAAAGATCTAGAGATATGGTCAAACTTGAAGCTTTCCTTGTTAGGTCGAATTGCAGTTATAAAAATGAATGTTTTGCCAAGAATGTTGTTTTTGTTTCAAGCATTACAAATAATGGATAAAATGGACTGTTTCAAGAAGTGGCAGAAAGATATATCTAAATTTGTCTGGCAGGGCAAGAAGCCCAGAATAAAATTTAAGATATTAACGGATTTAAAGGAAAGAGGGGGGTTTGCCCTGCCAGACTTCAAATTGTACTATGAAGCGGCAGCTTTCTGCTGGCTAAAAGAATGGCTGCTTCTTGAAAACACAGACATTTTGGATTTGGAAGGATTTAACAATATTTTTGGGTGGCATGCATATTTGTGGTATGACAAGGTTAAAGCGCATAAAAGTTTCAAAAATCATATTGTCAGAAAAGCACTGCTGAATGTCTGGGTTAAATATAAGGACTTGCTGGAAAATAAGACTCCAAGATGGTTATCACCAATGGAAGCTAAGGCAGTTAAAAAGCTAAATATGGAGTCGAAATGGCCAAGATATTGGGAAATCTTGGAAAAGGAAGGGGACAAACTGAGATTGCAGAGTTTTGAAAAATTAAAAGGGAAGGTGAGAGATTGGTTACATTATCACCAAATAAATGAAGTGTTTAAACTAGACAGAAAAATAGGCTTCCAGGTGGAAAAATCAAAATTAGAGACTGAACTGTTAGAATCCAGTACTAAGAATTTGTCAAAAATGTATGATCTGCTGCTGAAATGGAATACACAAGATGAAATGGTAAAATCAAGTATGATTAAATGGGCTCAGGACATTGGTCATAACATCATGTTTGCTGATTGGGAAAAGTTGTGGACCACCGGGTTGAAGTTTACGGCGTGTAACGCCTTAAGAGAAAATATAATGAAAATGATTTATAGGTGGTACATAACCCCAGTCAAGCTTGCAAAGATCTACCACTTGCCTGATAACAAATGTTGGAAATGTAAAGAAAAGGAAGGTACATTCTTTCACCTCTGGTGGACGTGCCCGAAGATTAAGGCATTCTGGGAAATGATTTATAACGAACTGAAAAAGGTATTTAAATATACTTTCCCCAAGAAACCAGAGGCCTTTCTCTTGGGTATTGTCGGCCAGGGGGTGTTAAAGACAGATACAACTTTTTTTATGTATGCTACAACAGCAGCTAGAATACTTATTGCAAAGTACTGGAAGACACAGGATCTACCCACACTGGAAGAATGGCAGATGAAGGTGATGGACTATATGAGCTTGGCAGAGATGACGAGCAGAATCCGAGACCAGGGAAGAGAAGCGGCGGAAGAAGAATGGAAAAAGTTCAAGGACTATTTAAAGAAATATTATAAAATTGGAGACAGTTAGAATGATGTTGGATCAAAACAAATGGTTACTATCAGTAATGGTTATGACAAAGAGAATAAGGGTGATTAGCATAAATTTATAATAAAATAAGGCAAGATTTCGCTGAATAACTGTAAGAATTTGGAATACAGAAACGGGAAGTAAGAGGAGGTCGAGGAAGTAAGGTTTAGAAATTGGGTTATGAAATGGTACTTGTTTTATGTTTCATTATTGTTGAATGTTTGTTCATGTATGTTTTGTTTCTGTTATATAAAAAATTGTTCAATAAAAATATTATTAAAAAAAAAAAAATAGTGGTTGAACTAAAAAGTCTTTCAAAGTTCTATAATATTTGGAGGTTAGTCCGTCCGGTCCTGGAGATTTGCCCAATTGCATGTTCTGAATGGCACCTTCAATTTCTTGTTCTGTAATTTGCTGATTCAATACTAATTTATTTTCTGAAGATATTTTTTGTAATCCATTGGTTCTTAAGAATTGATCTATCTCAGTTTCTTTCTGCGGCCCTTGCATATAAAGTTGTTTGAAGTATCTCTGGAAGCACCTTCTAATCTCCTCGGGGTTCTGTATGTTTTTTCCATCGATCTCAAGATTTGTAATCGTATTTAACTTCTGTCTTTTTTTCAATTGCCACGCCAATAATTTCCCACATTTATTGGCTGACTCAAAAGTCTTTTGTCTCATTTGTTTAATTTTCCATTCTACTTCCTCATTAATCAGTTTCATATATTGCACCTGGTATAACTTAATCTCTCTTAAGATCTCTTTTGAGTTTGGTTTAGCTCTTAACTTCTTCTCTCCTTGTTTTATTTTCTCCAAAATTTTCCCTTTTTTCTCATTTTGAGATCTCTTTTTTATTGCATTCTGTTGAATCAGGAACCCTCTCATAACCGCTTTGCTTGCGTCCCAAATTGTTCTTTTTTCAACCGTGGTTCTCATATTTATTTCAAAATAGTCTTTCAGAGTCTTTTGGGCCTTCCTTACGATGTCTTGGTTTCTTAATAAGGTGTCATTCATCCTCCATCTGAAGGAACCGATGAGTGTTAGTTTCATTTCCATCTTTACCGCATTATGGTCGGAGCAGGTTTTTGGGCAGATTTCTACCTTTTTTATCTTAGGTGCCAGGCCTCTAGTTGTCCAAATTTGGTCGATCCTTGTCCATGTCATTTTGGCTTCAGAAAAGAATGTTCCCTCTCTACCTAGGGGGTTTTTAGTCCTCCAAATATCAATCAAATCCATGTTGTCAGTCAGTTCAAAAAAAGTTTTTGGTAGTCTGCCCTCTTTCGTTATGGTCTGTCTTTGTGCTTTATCCATATTCGTAGACACCACTCCATTCATGTCTCCCATCATAATAATATTGTTATAGTCCATAAAGTCCATCAATGTCTCATGCAGTTTCTTGTAGAACTCTGATTTCCCCTCATTTGGTGCATAAATTCCTAAAATCAAAAATTTCTCTCCTTGTGTTTGGATTTCAATTGCCAAAATTCTTCCTTGTTCATCTTTAAAAAGAAACTTTGGTGATAGGCTTTCTTTTGCATAAATTGCCACACCTCTCTTTTTAACCTTGTCTGATGAGATAAATTCTTGGCCTAGTTTTTTATTAATTAGCACTTTTCTGTGCAGCCTAATCACATGTGTTTCCTGCAAGCAAATTATGTCCAATTGTTCCTTTTTTAATAAATGAAAAACTTTCCTCCTCTTTTCCGGGGAATTTAAGCCATGAATATTCCAGCTTAGTAGTTGCAGAGACATATTGAGATGATGTTATTTTCCTCCTCTTGCTCCCAAAAGTGGCGTGTCTTTCTCAGGATCTTTCACTTCCCCAGGTGCAGGTGTTAGGCTTGATGATCCAGGTCCTGAATCGCTTGGCTCTTCAATCCCTTTCTGAAGGTCTTCTCCGTAGTCGTTCAAAAATTTATCTTTATCTTCCACCGATTTAATTTTGACTTTTTTCCCTCTGAAAGTAAAGGAAATCCCCTGGGGGAATTCCCATCTGAAGATAATCCTGTTGCTCCTCAAAAGTTGCACCAGATCACCGTAGTTCACTCTGAGCTCCAACAAATGCTTAGGAATATCCTTATAAATTTCCAGCCTTGATTCTTGAATCTCTAAAGGCGTCTTGAAGTGCGCACTCAGAATTTTGTCTCTTTCTTCCCTCGTTCTAAGGGAGATCAGACAGTCTCTCGACTTAATCTTCCTCCCTCCCTTTTCCAGTCTGAATGCACTTACAATTTTAAAGTCCTTTTCTTCTTCCAAGGGCCAAAATTGTGTAAATTCTTTTGTAAGGTACTCGATTAGATTTTCATTATCAATTTCCGGTACAGATCTGATTCTCAAATTATTTTCCTTATTTTTCAGTTCGATCATAGACAGCAGTGCCTGGTGTTCCCCTATCTGTTTGCGCATAGGTTTAATTTCTCCCTGAACTTCTTCAACTTTCTGCTTTGCCTCCTCAGCTATTTTACGATTTACAGTAGTGTCTTCCACAAGCTTTCCAATGGTTTGTGCATTTAAGTTTACCTGTTGGGTCAGGTTGTTAATGCTTGCAGTATTTTGGTCTATCTTAGCTGACTGGTCAGTGACTTGTTTGCTTAAACCTTCCAATTTTTCCAAAATTTTGTTTAGCACTGAAGTAAAGTCCCCTCCTGAGGCCATTCCTTCCGGCCTAGGTTGTTCTATATCTTCCACTCGTGCCACAGGGATTGTGGGGACAGATGATCTGCGTAGCTGAGAAGTTAAAGTAGTTTGCAGTGTTTTTGCTTTAGCTGATCTTGTCCTTCCGCTCATACCCCTTCTTATCTATGCGTCAAGGTCAGTCTCACAGTCTGTCTTTCTCATGGAAATCCCCAAATCAACAGATGGAAAATTCCCCCAGTAGGTTGCCAAACTAAGTTGTTCCACTAGGGGGATACTGTATTCAGAAAAGTTCAGAAATGTCGCAGTTCATAAAAGTTAAAAAGTTCCCTCTAGGCGTTGGACAGTATCCAATTTATAAAAGACCTTCAGACTCCTCTTAAATCCCTTAAATTTCCACAGAGTTACTCTTTAACAAAGATGAATTGTCCCAGCAAAGTGCGAGATATTAAGTAACAGTTCCAAAGTAGCCTTCAAATTCCAAACCCTGGCAGCTCAATAACCAGGGATTCAATATTTTCCAGTCCCAAAGTTCAAAGAATCGGCAGGAAAAAGCTGATTTTTCACCCCTCCTCCCCTCAATAAAATTGAGAGGGGGTCTTTAAGCTTGATGTGAGAGTTTGCAACTTATTTAACCCAAAGTCCGGGGCTTGGGTTTTTTTTAAAGTCTTTGCTTTGTTCTTGAAACAAAACCCGGGAGACGGACTTCCTGGTTGCGTCTCCCGCTTGTGTGCCAAATTCTTAAATTTATCTTCATGAACCAAATAAAGTCCCCTACTTACGGGTTGAAGTTTGTAGCCAAATAGTTCCCAGGAAAAGGGTCAGCGCTCACCGGCAGCAGCTTAGCGGCTTCACTTCGCAAAAAGAGCGATCGACTCACAGCGCCGCGCCACCCCCGACACGATCCGGAGCTCCTTACGGGGTCCCTTCACGTAGCGGAGGAGCGCTACAGGCGCCCGCCGAGTCCCACGACCACAGGCTATCCCCACCTGTGGGTTTCTGACAGGGGTCTCCGCTTTGCCGTAGCGGACAGCCCGTTTCTGCGGAGCTTCCCCTTCACAAGTGAAAGGGGACCGCCATTACCGTTCGCGCCGCCCCCGGAAGTCTCTAGGCACTGAGGTTTTACCCACATCGCCACTGGAAGCTGCCTTATACCAAATCAGAGCATTGGTCCATCTGGCTCAGTATTAACTCTAAGCTAACAGAAAATGGGTCTCCAGGATTTCAGGCAAGATACCTGAAGATACCAGAAATAGCCATCTGTCATGGATGCTTTAGCTGAGATTCCTGCATTACAGGGGGTTGGACTAGATGACCCCACCAACTCTGTGATTCTCTGATTCTATGAAATGAAACCAGGATGAACTCCACACTGAACTGCATACCTGATGGATTTTTTTAAAAAAATCTTGTAGTTGTGGAAGACTGACAACAGCTCCTTTCTCCATATGTTTTGTGATATCACCATTAGACTTCATTCCTTACTTAACAAGAGTTCTCTACTACCTGTATATGAACACATATTTCCAGAACAATCTTTTGTTTGTCTTGTTTACTAATATCCTGCTCTGCTTCAAGTAATCAGATTTATTCTTTCATCAGTTGCTCCTAGTACAAGCAGACACCTATATGTTTACCATTTGGCAGGGCTGAGAGCTAGACTCCTACATAAGAGCAGACTTGGGGACTAAGTTAAACTTCTACAGTATGTATTTTTGTCCCTGTTTGCATTCCCCTCATAAAGATTCATTGCACTTAAATTGTTGAAAAGCATGTAACACTGTGGTATGGTGTGTACTGCCATTTTACACTGCAGATAAAATTGTCCCAAAGAGGCAATCTTGTAAACGTTTGGCATTTCAGAGTCTGTTCGCAGTGCAAACAAATGAACTTAAACTTTGCTTTTTAAAGAGATGATGACATCAAGACATTGCATCAAAGTAGGCTACCAGCATGAGTTTGGCCAAACTGCGGGAGGCAGTGGAAGACAGGAGTGCCTGGCATGCTCTGGTCCATGGGGTCACGAAGAGTCAGACATGACTAAACAACTAAACAACAACAACAAACCTTTTTCTCCTGTGAACTATCTATAGCACAGTTGCCTTAATCCACCTTTCCATAACCTGGTGCCCTGCAGATGTTGTTGTTCTACGCCCCCCATCAGCCCCACCCAGCATGACTAGTGGTCAGGTATGATGGTGAAGGAGATGACCAGCTTGTGCAGGGGTTCCATTCCACCCTGTTCTGCCCCTCGTTCTGTCTCTGTTCTTCCCTCTTCTGGGTCCAAAAGGGCATGTGAGTCAGTGATCACACACCATTTAGATGCACTGGCTGCCTGTAGTTGTAATACAAAATATCTGGAGGGCACAAGATTGGGGAAGGCTGCCTTAATCCGATGTAGAATGACTATCATGCCATTACTTGAATTGAAGGGAAGCAGAAGTGGGAAGGGGCTTCTTAGATACTGTTTATAGAACCTGGCAGAGTGGAAGAAGATTTGGCTATAATCTAGGTGAGCCACGGCGGTGAATTTTATTATGGGCAGCAACTACTTTTATCCTCCTGTTGCTGTTGGCATCCATCTGTCTCAGGAGACAGCAGAGGAGTATGCCTTAGGGCGTGAAGTCAAACTGTTCGAAGGTTAGTGTGATGGCCTGGGAATCCGATTCAGAGTCTGAACCTGAGGAATCCCAGCCTGCACAGGAGTCCCCACCTCCAGGGCTGGCTGAGCTGGGGCAGGGGCTTGAACCTGAAGGGCCCTCACCTGTGCCGGATCCACAGGAGCAGACACCAGCTGAATCCGCTCTGGCTCCGGAGGTGATTGAGGACCCATTGCCTACAGGTGCACCTCTCCCAGCCCTGTCAGGGGAAGGTGAGGTTGCCTCTGGGTCCAGTAACCCTCCAGCCTCTCCTGAGCTGCAGAGGCTCAGGGCAGAGAGGCGGAGGGAACAAAGTTCTCACAGGAGGAGTGCTCACCTTAAGGCGAGTCACCTGTGGGCCAGGACTGCCCTATGCCTCAGAGGAGATAAAGGCCAGTCAGCCCAGTCCCAGGTTGCGGGAGCAACATCATTGGTAACCTGTTCCTGCCGGCACCCTGACCTGCTCTCCTGAGTTCCTGACCACGCCCGACTCCTCGCTTCGCCCCTGACAGACAGCCTCCTTACCCTCGACCTAGGACCGGACTTAGACCACGGCGCACAGTAACACCCCCCCCCAGCACAGTTAGAGACCAATACAGGAGAGACATGTTTTGTTGCAGCTGGGGCAGAAGAAGCTTTCCCACCACAATGATTTAAGTGTTGGAACAGGCTAAAACATTTCTGCTTGCTAGCCACGCCCATTATGGATGCAGGTGGTGCTGTGGTCTAAAACACTGAGCCTCTTGGGCTTGCTGATCAGAAGGTCGGCAGTTTGAATCCCCACGACAGGGTGAGCTCCCGTTCCTCTATCCCAGCTCCTGCCAACCTAGCAGTTCGAAAGCACGTCAAAGTGCAAGTAGATAAATAAGTACTGCTGCAGCGGGAAGGTAAATGGCATTTCTGTGCACTCTGGCGCTCGTCACAGTCCTCTGTGCACCAGTAGTGGTTTAGTCATGCTGGCCACATGACCCGGAAAACTGTCTGTGAACAAACACCGTCTCCCTTGGCCTGAAAGCGAGATGAGCGTCGCAATCCCAAAGTCGCCTTTGACTGGACTTAACTGTCCAGGGGTCTTTTACCTTTACCTTTTACCTTTTATTATGGCTGCGGGCTCGGTAACCCTCCTGGTTGGTTGCCTTTCAAAAATAGGAGAACTGGACCAGGATGGCATAAATCTGGAAAACTATTTGAAGAAAGTATTTGAGCTTGTTTACTGCAGGAAGTGTTTCATACTGAAGTAGTGGCCAAAGAAAGCTTACACTCTTAATTTCTGTGCTGCTATAGAATGCCCTACAGATGTCCAGCTGCAGTGCATGGCTGTCATTTCACATTTAAACATGCTTCAGATCAGAACAGCCAACCTTAAGACACCAGGAGTTAGCCTACATACTAAGATATGAGCATGTAGACACTGATTTTTCAGATTATTTTGGAAAGGAGCCTGCCCTGTTCTATCTTCCTGCCATCTGTTAAACAAAATGGTCTGGCCAATTTGTGCATATTTTCATGCTGGGAGGTGTATAAATGCCATCTGAATTGTCATATCTAGTAATGCACACAGTTCCTGCCTATTACAAACACACAGTTTTATTCAGCGTTAGTCACACTCAGAGCAGGGCCATTGAAATTAACGGCCATGACTAATTTAGGTTTATTAACTTCACTAGGCCTGGTCTAACTTACTTGATACAGCTATGTGCTTTGTTTCTTTTCTTTTTGATTACCTGAGAAACAAATGTAATTAACTAAATGCAACAAGGAAAAATGCATCAGAATGTTGAAAATTTACTAGATTAAATGAATATCAGAAAAAAAATCACAGTAAAGGGTATTTCACTGCTACCAAAAATACATTAGAAATATGGGAAGCAATTCCACATCACATTCTTCTGATGATTCCATCAGCCCAAGCCTTTCAGCTTGGCAGATGGAATGATCCCCTCTCTCCTCCCTCCGTGCTGTTTTGGGGGTTCTCCTGACCTCATCCCCACCTGAGCCAATTTCCGGGGGTAAGGATGTGCTGGGGAAAGAGAGGGCAGAAAGCTCCATTGCAGAAGTAGAGTCTTTGTGCAGAGTTTCCATTGATGAGGCTCCTTAGTTGAATCCCATGCATGAAATAGCAAAAGCTATTTTTGTTTTTGCATCCGGAATAAGCAACTCTATACTAAATGCATACTAAGCACCATATACTATACAGAGCTCATTCTTGATTATGTGGTTCCATTCACCATGGCAGACAAAGTTATCTGAATGAAATGTTGTACTTCCACTTCCAGGGCCAACAAAGTCAGAGCATTTTTGTCAGCCTTACTGAATCATTGACTGGGGAGCACAAATATTCAGTATTTTCAGGATCCACTTTATTATTAAGACAGTAGTCCAGGAGTCAGGTGTGAACCTGCTCTGCAATTAAACCTCTTCACTGTTGGTCAACATCCAAAATGGTTATTATTACTATTTTTAATCTAATACAATGTTCTTTAACATAGAGACATTATAACCCATTACTGCTGTTGAGTTTATTTTACCAATTCTAATTCAAACGTCAGACATTTGTTCAGTTCATTGCCACTTGGCCCCACTATTTACAACACAATTTCCCTTTTAAGCTGTACCAAGGTATCTGTAAATATAAATATGTCAACTGATGATAATACTTCATGCATCCGATGAAGGGTCCATAAGAACTTATGCAATATATTAGTTAGACTTTAAGGTGCTACAGGATGCTATTATTTTCTCTATAATAAAGTGATGCCTGGAAGTAAGACCTTCATATTACACATTCGGACAGGATGAAGTTAGTGATGGGGGGGCACTTAGGGAACGAATATGCATTTTGAAATAAACTCTCCATGACTAGGGATGCAATCTTGTAATTGTTCAAAGCTATTTTGTATATTTTAATAAATCACACACAAACACATACACATATATTCTATTAATATTTAATTGTGTTTTTTTAAAAAAAAAAAGTTGCTCTCCTACCATGTTTTTTAGCTGTTTCTATTTTAGCTATAAGCCAGCTTTAGTTCCTGTCAGGGAAAAAGGAGGAACAACAACAACAACAACAACAACAATTTATTTTAATGTTATTTACTTCTTTTTACTAGTAATTTAATTTTTCTTAGTGTTATATTTTGTTGCAGGGAAGGTTTATGCTTTAAAAGACAGGCTAGAAACTCTCAAAAGGCGCATTCCTGTGTTGCTTGGTGGGGTCTCTCAGGGGCCATAAGAAACCATAGACCTCACTTTCCTCAGCAGAGAGGGTGGTTTGCAGGTAGCCTTCTTTGCAGCATCCATGACCATTCCACATCTACTGTCAGTGCCCGGAAGTTGTATAGCAAATTTTCACCTCAGAAGAATCAATGGGAGGTGTGTGTGTGTGTGTGTGTGTGTGTGTGGTGTATCAGGAAACACAACTGAACTAGAATTAAAAGGGAGGGGAATGCTTCTCATACCTTGTCCCGTTTGAGACAATCAGAGCTCCCACCACCACCCCTCAACCTCAGTAGGATTGCTCTGGAAATAAACAAAATTGAACAAAGAAGAATCTTTACAAAATTCTCCCATTCCAAATGTCTGCCGAGTTCTGAAGTACCTGCTCTTTTTTGCAGAATAACACTAATATAGTCTCAATCTGCACTTTTCCCTTAAAAGAAACCGGAACTTTGTTTAAAACATTCACGCATACACAATTTGCTTCAGATTTCAGTTCTCTCTCTCTCTCTCTCTCTCTCTCTCTCTCTCTCTCTCTCTCTCCCACACAGCTTTACTGGCTACCAGTGAACATACATGCTGCCAGAGTAATGCTCTTTCAAATGGTGGCCGCAAGGAATGAAAGGCTGTGGCCAGCTGCAGAGAAGTCGAAAAGGCACAAACTGGCAGGTTATTGAAGATGGAGGTCTTTTGTATTAAAAGTTAATAAAACATTTGTTGTTAGCTTCCAACATGGTCTAACTTCATTCCACAATACAAGGAACATCACCAGATACATAGATTAAAACTGTGAAAAGAGAATCTTGGTGCAGTCACAAAATTGCATAAGCAGCCCTCTTTGCGCTGTGCCTTTTGGAGCTTTCCAGACTTTTCATGTTGGTGACACACTTTTTTAGACTTGAATCATTTTGCAACACAGTAATTCAGTTTTACTAGCAAACTAGAGATTAAACTAACCACTTTCCAGCCCCGGGAGGAGTGTGGGGAGTGTTTGTACGACACACCTACACACTGCAGCTGCCCCACTGATGTGTCGCGACACACAGTTTGGAAAGCTCTGGCATAGATGTACACAAAGCAGGACAGAACAGCATTAGTACAGCTGTCAAAAATAAGTCTGTAGAAATTTACGAGGGAAAACTACAAAGGTTTTCAGCCCAGTATGAAAATATTAATCAAAAAGTACAGGAAGAACAATTGCTCATTTTACCACTGTAATAGGTTGGTTTGTCCTAAAAGGTAATTGTACGCAGTCTTTGTAGCTCTGCTATTGATACATGAATAAAAATGACAAGCCTCTGGAGACTAACATAAAAGGTACATGAAGGAACACGTTGTTTGGAAGACAGCTAAGGTTCCTGCCACTGTCTGTGTATAAATGTAATGGAGGTCACCAAAAAAAGTCACTCTTTGCCAAACAGGAGAAAAAGGCAATCCTAGATTTCACAGCAACACTGCCATTGTCAATATTTGACGGCGATGATTTGGTTTGCCCCTTCTGTAGTATGCCTGATGAGTGGAGTATGACTTGGCACTGCAGTCAGGGTAAAAAATGATCTCCACGTAATGAGAAAACGTTGTGTGGTCTTATTGTCAGAGCAGGAGGTGACAATATCACAAGTCCATAATAGGAGGAACGATTACTGTCAGCAGTTCCAGTTTTATGCTCCCTGTCACCTGCTCTTTTCATCTTACAAAGAATCTTGCACTATCTTTTGCGGTGTTTTTATTTCCCCTTCAGCTCCTCTTTTATAGCAGGTGTCACCCTCATTCCCACTTCATTTTTTTTAAAGCACTTTCATTTCCCTTCATCTTAGTTTTCATCCCTGTAAAAAACTATATACACTTTATCACTTGCTCTTCTTGCCTTAACTTTCTTTGCCACCTGTAGCCATTGCTGTTCAAACTGGAGTCCCTTGTACTGACTTTCATATTGTTGGCCAGCTTTTCTGGAAGTGATCCCTACTTGCAGGGACTAATACAATTTATTAATATTTATTAAATTGGTATCCCACCCATCCTCCCAAAGGAGCCCAGGGTGGCAAGCACACAAACGACAAAAACAATTTGAACATGTAAAAAAACAGCAACCTAAAATCAATTACACTATAGACACAGACCAGGAAAAATCCCTATTTAAAAGACAGGTTGGAAGAGAAAGGCCTTCAGTGGACAGAGAAAAGACAACAGAGATAGCACCAGTCTAACATTTAATGGGAACGAGTACGAATGAGTAGGTCTTACAACGCTAAAGGCCTGATTTTGATATTGTATGGAGCAGATCACCTGATTAAATGGTATATGCAGGAGGCCATTGTCTGCAGAGCACAGTAATAAATTAGGTGTATAAGGGGTGAAATTATATTTTAGGTATCCTGGTCCCAAGCTGTATAGGGCTTTATACACCAAAACCAACACCTTGAACATAGTCCAGTAGCTAACTGAAAGCCAGTATACTTCTTTCTGTGGTAGGAATGGCTTGGTGGTGATATCTTGTCCCAGTGAGCAGCCACATTTTTCACCAGCTGCAGCTTCCAGACAACCTCAAGGGCAGCCCCCCATAGAGTACATTGTAGTAATCTAACCCAAAGGCTGTTCCTGGGTTTCAAGGAAACTTCTAACATGGCATTTAGTGTGAAGCAGGGCATGCAGAATTTGAGGGACTTCCACTTGGGTGAGCAGAAGAGTGTGGTTATCATGACTTTGCATTAATGGCATGAGAATCAGCGTCCTTTCAGTGGTGGCCTCACATTTATGGAAATCCCTTTCCCATATCTAAGAGGTCCAGTTGACTCCCTCTTTGTTTCCTTTCAGGGAGGCCTTGGATATGTTTTTATTTCTATCTGCTTTTCATACAGTTGGTGGTTCTTTTCTGGCATTGTATTCTAATGGCAGTGGGTTAGATTTCTTATATTTTGTGATGGAATTGTTGGCTTGAGATCAGTTGGTTTGTGCTGTTCCCTCTTTAAATATTTGTGAATTTCGACGTCTGTTTTAAAATGTTTACGTTTTATATTTGTGCACTGCTTTGGGAAAATAAATGTTGAAAGGTGGCAAATTTCAGAAATAAAGAAATAAATCCTTTACATGTTCCTAAGGAACCCAGAGAGGGGGGGTGGACATAGGAAGCTGTCTCACGCCATATCAGAGCATTGGCCCACGTAGCTCATTAGACAGCACTGCTAGTCAATGCTGACTGGCAGCTGCTCTCAAGGGCTTCAGATAGGAATTTTCCTCCAACCACATCAGGAGACCTTCTGCATGCAAAGCAAGTGTTCTTTTGCTGAGCTACAGCCCCTCCCCCAACTCCCTTCTGACTGGTATTCAGGAGACAGGGGGCAGGAGAGGGAGAAATACTAGGCTAGATGGGTTTCCTTTGTTGCCAAGATCAGACAAGTGACAGAACACTTTTTGCAAGCCAGGTCTAAGGCTGCAATTTTAAGCATACTAAATTGCAAGCACTGAAATCAACAGGTCTTCGTTTTGAGTCAACTTGCAAAGGATTATGCTGCACAGTCTGCATAATCTTTAAAGGTAACAAGTGCAAAGGAAAGCAATCACTGCAAACCACCTGTCTTCTGCACATTATGTTGGGTATTTTCTTATCTCCCGGAAATGCACTGTTTTAATTCCCATAGGATCAAGGATACAGCTGTTTAGGATTGCAGATTATATTCTATCTATATAGTTATTACGTCTCAGCTTTCTGAAGGCTGCAGGTTTGAATTTGAGAAGCTTTTCTAATTATCTGCTGAGAATACTGCTGAACAGTAGCAACTGGTTCTGTTATGGAAAGAGACGAACACCAATCACTATGGTGATATACATACATACATACATACATACATACGTGTGTGTGTGAGAGAGAGAAAATGTAGAAGTCATCAACACATAGTCATCCCACATAGAAGTCATCGCACATAGAAGTCATCAACACAAAACTTGTGATATGCCCTTTCTGTTTCCCTGCCTTTTAAATCCATCTCAGTCAGCCTTGAATTTTCTGAGGAATGGCAAATAAGCCAGTGTCTTCCAGACCCAGGGATCAAACAGAACAAGAGATCTCTCCCTGCCTCCTTTAACTCTGGCTCTTTCTCCTCACACCTGGCACGCCAATTGTGTCTTGCTGTAATGAATAGTGATATTTACAGTCCTTGTATGTGCCAGGTACTGTACATGCCACTGAGGGGCTCCCGCCCCAGCTCCCCAGGGGATTCACAACTGACAATTGTGAAGCAAATTTCCTGAGGTTTTGTTATTCTCTCTAACATTTCCAAACCATTCTTCTTCTACTGCAGGGCTCTTTACATCTGGCAGGTTCATTGCTTTTCAGGTAATTGATGGGATAATTATGTTCACCTTTTGAGTATGTAAGGCAATAAATGGCCCCCGCAGCTTAAATAATTCTTCTCTCACCGTGGAGAAGCTCCACAGCACGTCACAAATCTGCAACCTCAACCACACATTATGCCCGTGGTATCAGATATTTTACGATCTTGGGTTATGCAATATCTCTTCCCTCGAGGCTTTCCATTAAACTAATTCATAATAAAGTTTATGGGCATCTACTGGATGCATATTTGCCGGGCCAAAATCTGGTGTTCATATTTTGCAGCACAAAGGGATGTAAGTATAGGTTTCAGGAATCAAAGATGGTAACTGCAGTGGCAGCATAGGTGATGGAACGGAGCTTTTTTTTTTTTTTGGCTTTTTTATTTTGCCGGATGGAGCTGTGCACAAATCAAGTCTGGGCAGTTGCAGTAGTTGCTACAACCATCCATCTGGCACTCCTACAAATCCAGGAGGTTTGGCTTACCACATTTAAAAGTAAATGAAGTAATACACACGAGCATCTAAAGAGCTCCTCACTTCCTGCCCCACCCCGGTAAGACCATTTCATCTGGCCAAGAGTCTAAAATTACCTACCTGTATCACAGTCTACAGTGGGAGAAAATGCAAGTTCCAATGGATTCTTGAAAACTAAATCAATACTCACTCATTTAATGCTCCAGGTAACAGTGTTTCCCTATCCACACAGCAGTCGTATGAACAAAAAGTTTCAAATGACTAGAATGTCAAAGAAAGAGAATCTCGTAAAAAAAATTCCAGGCTACGTTCTCCACTGCTTCCCAGTCTCTCCAAAAATACTGCTAAACTCCAAGAGTTCCTATTTTTTGTGCTAGTGCTCTATAGCTCAGAGGTCAAAAGGGGTTGCCACTGGTGCAGATCGCTTCGTCATAAATGGTACCCCCCCTACACACACACTTATCTTTCTTCAGCAGCTGAACCTTGTGTGATTCTTCTCAGGAAACTGCACTTTGTGTGAGAGAGACTCATCTGTGGTAGATTTTACAAGTTTTGTGACTTTTGACCCTTGCACCATGAAAGAGCCCTCTAAGCTCAGCTTCTTTTCTTTTATCTGTGGTACTACTCTAGGGCACTGCAGTGTGTTCTTAATGAGCCCAACACTTTCTTCATAATTTCAGAGGTGCAGAGGGCTTGCTAATTAACTTGACATATTGCAGCACCAGGCATCAGCAAGGAAGAGGGGGGGAAAGCTTTATAGCCGTAGCCTAAAATGACATTGCTCCTCTTGAGCGGGCTGCCAAGCATTATTTCTTATTGTTTGTGCCAGTAGCGCCCCTCGCTAGCTCTCTAAGAAAACCAGTGGGACAGCTTGACTGAGTCTGTAACTAATGGCCACTGAATTGTTGAAAGCTCTATTACAGCCTGTGAATTAGTGCTCTGTCTTGACCAAGTACACCCCGGCAATGTTTGTTTAGTGAGAATGACGGCTTCATTTATCTCACCCGTCCCTCTTAAAGTTCATTACTGATGCTGTTGCAGAGGGGATTAAAATTACGTCCCACAGGGAAGTCATTCCAGATCTGTCCACCTGCCATCCAACCTCTGCATGTTTGCCATGAAACTCCTTGATTTTTGTGGAGGATTCTGCAGCATGTTATAGGCCAGTTGTAGTATTTTAAAAACCTTCCAGAAATACTGTCCATATGCACGTGTCTGCCGAGGAAATCTTACATGCCTGTCATAAAATTCCATACATTTGGAAGTTTTAGAAAATGTTGGAGGAATCAGGGCAGACAAAAGAAAGTACTGTACTTTTCGCTCTATAGGACGTACTTTTTCCCTTCTAAAAAGTAAGGGGAAATGTGTCTGCGTCTTATGGAGCGAATGCAGGCTGCGCGGCTAAGCCCAAAGCCAGAACAGGGAGACAGAATGCTGCGCAGCACTACGTCTCGCTGTTCTAGCTTGGGGTTAGCTGCGCAAAGCCTCCACAGGGCAGCGGGGTGAAGGCACCCCGCTGCCCTGCGGAGGCTTCAAAGGCTGTTCCCGAAGCCAGAACAGCGAGAAGCTATCCCAGAAGTCAGATCCCTCTTGCTGTACTGGCTTCTGGGGTTCAGAATTTTTTTCTTCTTGGTTCCCCCCCCCCAACTAGGTGCGTCTTATCGTCTGGTGCGTTCTATAGAGCGAAAAATACGGTAGTTCTTCACACATCACATAGTTAAACTGTGGAATGGTCACTAGCTTGCATGGCAATAAAAGAGGGTTAGAGCAATTCATGAATGATTGCTAGCCACAGTGGTTATGCTCTGCCACCAAGTTTTGAGACAGCAATACTTCTGAATACTAGTTGCTAGAAACCATAGGAAGGAAGAGTGCTCTTGTGTCAGGACCTGCTCGTGGGCTTCCCATACACATCAGTCACTTACAGACTGGCTGTTTAATTATCTGTTCTAGGACCTTTCCTGGTACTGACGTTAAGCTGACTGGTTGGTTGTTACCTGGGTTCCCACACACACACACACTTTTGAAAATAGGAATAACATTTGTCAACCTCCGGCTGGTAGATCTTGAAACTAGGCTATGAGATCATCATTATATTTAAAACACATACTGAAGTACAGTAGAGATAGTGTCCGAATGAGCATCAGTGTCTGCTGCATTGATGATGCTGGCTGATAGTATCCTTTCTGTCAGTTTTGTAACCTGGGAATATGGAATGAATATAGCTTACCTGAGAGTGATGCATATTTCCCCAGCTCTTTATGATCTCACAACTAGACCAGCAGATTTCATGTCAGAGTGTTTAAATGATGGCTCAAGACTAATTTACTTTAAGCTGGTTCATTCCGGAGTATTCCATATGTTGACAACACAGGAAGTGGCAGAAGTATTTTGTGGAGTATTGCTTTTCGAGAAAACTCTAGAGTGGATCTCAGAAGCTATAATAGCCTTTACAGTTTACTTCAGGCAGGCACAAAGAATTCTCCATCACACTAGGCTTAGGTTCTCTGGTATGCCTCAGGCTCTCTGATAATAAAACTATCCGCGTAAAAACACTGCCTGAATAGAGTTTAAATGATGGCATGTAGAATCTTCCCTGTATTAAATTCATAATGTGAAACCCTCTGATCCCGTTATTGGGGGGGTAAAAACAGCACCCCCTCTCTAGGTCAGAATTTTTTTGCTTTGGTGATACAGTGTGGAGTCAGTTCCATTGAAAGGGCTTCAGATATTCAATCAGTGGGAGCCATTAAAAACTGCTTCCCTTCAGGGACTAAATGCTAGCAAGACTCCCTATTCAGTATCGCAGGCCCAATTCTCTGAACTTCCTCCTGGCTGAGATCAGACAGCTCCCCTCCTTGTGAAACCTCTGTCAGCAGGCATTTTAAGAACTTTGGTTTCCTTATTTTATGGTGAATTTTAACTGATTCTTTATTTTTCATTGCACATCACTTAGAAAGTGAAGGAGTAAAGTGGTTTATAAATAGTTGAAAGAAGCAGTACAGTCTGTAAAGATGAATGTGCTACCTAAAATGTTGCTTTCATTTCAAACAATCCTGGTGATCAGCAGGGTGGGGCATTTCAAAGAATGGCAAAAAGTATTACAGTGGTACCTCAGGTTACATACACTTCAGGTTACATATGCTTCAGGTTACAGACTCTGCTAACCCAGAAATAGTGCTTCAGGTTAAGAACTTTGCTTCAGGATGAGAACAGAAATCGTGCTCCGGCGGCATGGCGGCAGCAGGAGGCCCCATTAGCTAAAGTGGTGCTTCAGGTTAAGAACAGTTTCAGGTTAAGTACGGACCTCCGGAATGAATTAAGTACTTAAGCCAAGGTACCACTGTATCAAGATTTATCTGGCAGGGGAAAAAAACTAAGAATCAAATATAAACTCCTTACAGATACAAAAGAAAGAGGTGGTTTCTCCCTGCCAGACTTGAGAATATATTATGAAGCACCCTGTCTATGTTGGTTAAGAGATTGGATTTTATTAGAGAATACAATTGTGCTAGATTTGGAAGGTTATGACAACAGATACAGATGGCACGCATATTTTTTGTGTGATAAAGTAAATGTGCATAAAGGATTTCTGAACCACATAATAAGAAAATCAATATATGAGGTGTGGAATAGATATAAAAAATTATTGGAATGTAAAACTCCTTGGTGGCTCTCTCCAATAATAATAATAATAATAATAATAATAATAATAATAATAATAATAATAATTTTTATTTATACCCCGCCCTCCCCAGCCAAGGCCGGGCTCAGAGCGGCTTACAAGCAATAATAAAACAAGATTAATGATTACAACTTAAAAACAAAAATAAAATACAACATTAAAATAATGGAACATTAAAATATTAAAATGTAGCCTCATCGCAGGAGGAGAAGGAAAAGAAAAAAGAAAGAGAGCGAGGGAGGGAATCAAATTGGCTCCAAGCCAAAGGCCAGGTGGAACAACTCTGTCTTACAGGCCCTGCGGAAAGAAATCAGATCCTGCAGGGCCCTGGTCTCATGAGGCAGAGCGTTCCACCAGGCCGGAGCCAGAGTTGAAAAGGCCCTGGCTCTGGTTGAGGCCAATCTAACTTCCTTAGGGCCTGGGACCACTAGGGTGTTGTTATTTATGGACCTTGAAGCTCTCCGTGGGGCATACCAGGAGAGGCGGTCCCGTAGGTACGAGGGTCCTAGGCCGTGAAGGGCTTTAAAGGTCAAAAGCAGCACCTTAAATCTGACCCTGTACTCCACCGGGAGCCAGTGCAGCTTGAAAAGCACTGGGTGAATATGCTCCCATGGCAGAGACCCCGTGAGGAGCCTCGCTGCAGCATTCTGTACCCGCTGGAGTTTCTGGGACAGCTTCAAGGGCAGCCCCGCGTAGAGCGAATTACAGTAGTCAAACCTGGAGATGACCGTCACATAGATCACTGTGGCCAGGTTGGGGCGGGAAAGGTAAGGGACCAACTGCTTGATGCGGCGAAGGTGGGAAAATGTCGCCTTGGCTGTTGCTGTAACTTGCGCCTCCATGGAAAGGGAGGCGTCAAGGATTACACCCAAACTCTTAACGGAAGGCAATGGCACTAATTGGGCCCGACCTAGCCATAGGACCTCTGTCTTTGAAGGATTTAGTTTCAATCGGCTCCCACGAAACCATCCAGCCACAGCTTCCAAGCATCTGGTCAGTGTGTTCGGGGCCGAGTCGGTGTGGCCATCCATCAGCAGATAGAGCTGAGTGTCATCAGCATATTGGTGACAGCCCAGCCCAAAGCTCCGGATAATCTGGGCAAGGGGGCGCATAAAGATGTTAAAAAGCATCGGGGAGAGAATTGCGCCCTGCGGCACTCCACACACCAAGGAGTGGCGCGACGACATTTCCCTCCCTAGTGCCACCCTCTGTCCCCGACCAGAGATAAAAGAGCACAGCCAGTTACGGGCTATGCCCTGTATCCCCATGTCTGCGAGGCGGTGGTCCAGAAGCTCATGATCGACCATGTCAAAGGCTGCTGACAAATCTAAAAGGATCAGCGGTCCTGACCCGCCTCGATCTAGTTGTCTACGGAGATCATCTGTTAGGGCAACCAGAGCCGTCTCCGTCCCAAAACCAGGACGGAAACCGGACTGAAATGGATCTAATGCCGATGTTTCCTCCAGAAACCTACCAAGCTGTTCAGCAACCGCTCTCTCAATTACCTTACCCAGGCAAGGAAGATTTGAAACTGGGCTGTAATTGGATAGGTCCAAGGGATCTAATGAAGTTTTCTTTAAGAGTGGACACACCACTGCTTCCTTCAGTTCCCCTGGGAATGTCCCCGTGTCAAGGGACAAATTGATAATAGAAGCAATAGAAGCAATAGCTGTCAAAAACTTAAATATGAAAGAAGAGTGGGCCATGTATAGAGATTTATTGAAAGAAATAGGAAGTTTAAAAACATTTGAAGAAATAAAAGAGTTATTGATGGATTGGTTGCAATATCATCAGGTAAATGATGTGTTTAAGGAGGATAAAAAGAAAACCGGTTTTGCACAGCTAAATCTAGGCTGGAGATGGATTTATTGGATGACAAGAGGAAAATATTATTGAAAATGTACAAATTATTATTGGAATGGCATACTAAAGACAAAGAGGTTAAAGGGGTGATGATACAATGTTCTAAAGACTTTGGATATAATATTCAGCTAGAACCTTGGGAAAGGTTGTGGAAGGAAGGTATTAATTTTACTGCATGCACTGCATTAAAAGAAAATGTTATGAAAATGATGTATAGATGGTACCTAAACCCATCAAAACTTGCTAAAATGTACAGGACAAGATCTAATCAGTGTTGGAAATGCAAAGAAAAGGAAGATACCTTTAAGCACATTTGGTGGACTTGCAAAGAGGTAAAGGCTTACTGGGAAATGATATATAATGAGTTAAAGAAAATGCTTAAAAGTACTTTTGTTAAGTAATGAGTGTATTTAGAATTGGAAAATATATAAAATGCTATGATATAAAGGTTAATTTTGAAAGCCATGAAGCAGGAGGGAGGAAAGTCAATAGGCTCTAATGAGCCAGAGAGGTAAAGTGGATAATAATGATGTAATTACATATTGTTAAATGGACAAATAAAAATTATATACAAAACAAGAAGAGAAAAAAGCAAAAAGCAGTACAGTTGTACCTTGGTTCTTGAATGGAATCATTTCCGGAAGTCAGTTTGACTTCCGAAAACTTTCAAAAACCAAGGCACTCAATGGGAAGCCACATCAAATGTTCGGGTTCCAAAGAACATTTGCAAACTGGAACACTCACTTCCGGGTTTGTGGCAATCAGGAGCCAAAATGTTCGAGTCGCAAGGTGTTTGAGAACCAAGGTATGACTGTACTCTAGACCTGAGCACTGCTAAATCTAGCCTAGAAAGAGGCTGTAAAACCACTGCCCCTTTGCTGGTGCTAAGAACATACTTTTGAGTCTTTTCCGCATCCCATCCCCCAAACAGAGCTTTCAAGTCAATGGCATTCTACTCCATAGAGCTGCCAATCATGGAAGCTTTTCTGTTGTACTGAAGTGACCTGATATAAACACACTTCAGTGGGGCAACTCATGGGTCAATGGGGGCAGCTGAATGTACAAGGCATCTGTGAAATTATCAGGTCACCCAGAAATCTCTGGACTGAGCTCAATATATTTAATTTGTTAGGAGAGGCTCAGAACTTACAGGGTTAAGAGTTCTGAGTGATGACGCCTCACATTCTGAGGGCGGGCTTAGAACACTGAAGGGAGTGGTTTACTATGTTCTTTCTGTGTGCGTGTTAGCTCCGTTGAGAGAGCAAGCGACATGTCCGCTCTGTCTCCAGGCAGGAGATTTATTGCTGTTGTGTTTTGCTAAGGAATAAAGACTTTAAGATAAGGAGACTGCTGCGTTTCAGCCTGAGTTATTGCCTTCGCACGAAGAACGTTTCTGCTTCTGCTTCCGCTGTGTTTTACGCTCTGCTGAGTCAAAGGTCCCAGGGGGGAAGACCAGAGCTGCACAAGAGAAGTGTGCCGGACCCCTGGACGTAATTGACCCCCAACAGGTTATGGAGATCAACAATAAAGATAAGCAACGTTCGTGCGTGTGAGGAGGCTGCAGCCAAAGGCCAGCTGATGAGACGCTGGGAAGTGAAACTGCAGGCAAAGAGGCTGAGGAGCAGCCAAAGGCCAGCTAAGGAGTAGCTGGTGCCAGCCAGGAGTTCGCTGGGAGGATCTGATCTGCCGGACCGGGAGGTGCTACTGTATCGTGAGTAGGCCGGGCCCCGGGGGAGAGATGGCAGACAGCCAGAAATTGTCAATCCCTTTTAATAAGGTGGACGGGAGCAAGCCCTGGGCCGGGAGAAGGCAGGCACTGAAGAAAGCAGTGGGAGCCAGGCCAGAGGGGGCTGAGAATTGCTCTGAGGAACCACCAAGAAGCCCAGAGGGGGCTGGAGGCCCAGGAGGGGCTGAGGGATGCCCAGAAGGCCCAGAGGGGGCTGGGACTGTGTTGGAGGGCTGCAGGAATGCCCCTACACGTGAGCTGCATGCTGCAGAGCGGCTGAGAGAAGAGAAGAGCTTTGCACCAGAGGTTGGTGGTGCAGGCCATTCCAAGAGTCTTGAGAGTGCCCAGGCTGTTTGGCAGGAGCTGGAGGGGGTTTGCAGAGAAACCACAGCAGAAGCCAAAAGCCATTTCCCCAAAAGCAGCAGGCAAGCCTCAAGGAGTGCTGCTGGAAAGGTTGGGGGGGCAGAGAAGACCAAAGGCAAGTTTGCAAAGTTTTCCACTAGGCGATGTTTTGTTTGTGCCTCGGCTGAACATCTGCGTCGCAGCTGCCCACAGAGAGCAAGGGAGCCAGGGCAGGATGTGTTCAAGGTCGTTTCCCATGGGAACCAGCCGGGTTTCCATGGCAACAGAGGGAGCAGGCGTGGAAAGGCTTATCAGCTGACTGCTTCGATGGCTGTTTTGGAGAACACCTGCAGCGAGCGCCCCAAGGTCGGGGGCAGCAGGAAGTCAGTTGCTAAGGCAACAAAGAAGGACAACTCCAGAGGGGGGAGAGTCCTACGTTGGGTTGTTGACTCGGCTGCGAATGCCCATCTGGTAACAGCGCCACCTGATGGACAAATGTGGAACTGCAAGGCTGTTTCAACTGAGAAAACAGTTAAATTTGCTACAGGTTCACAGGGACGTGTAACCCATGTTTCTAACATGTTTGTCTCTTTCTTACAGGCTGAATTGAAGGTTTATGTTCTCCCTGAGATAAAACATTGCCTGCTGTCTGTACCTTGTCTTTTACAGGAGGGATATTCTGTGAGTTTTGAAAAAAATGTTTGCACCATTTCCAGAGGTGGAAAGCAACTGGTACGTGTTGAGAAAAATCAGAACAATCTCTTTGTTCTGGAAACTCCACTGGAGGAAAAGGGAGTGGGGAACACTCATGTTTCATGTGCATGCGTGTGGCACAAGAGAATGTCACATGGGTCCTGTGAGGACATTCAGATGTTATCAGAGTGCACCAAAGGGTGCAGGGTAAAAGAATGTGGTCAACCTTTGACTTGCAAGGCTTGCAGAAAAGCCAGAAACAAGGGATTTAGCCATCCCAGGGTGGAGAGAGTAACCACAAAGCCTTTTGAGCTTGTGCACGCAGACCTGTTTGGGCCTATGCCTCAGCCAAGTCTGGGCAAAGCCAGGCATCTGCTGATTTTGATCGATGATTTTACTAGGAACTCCTGGGCTTTTTCTCTGACAACGCAGGAGGAAGCAACGCAACTGATCAAAGATTGGGTTGCGGAGGTGGAACAGAGGTTCTCCACCAAGGTGCAAGGTTTCCAGTTTGACCGTAGTTCCAAGGTCACTGGGTCTGCTTTAAAGGGTTTCTTTCGCCAGAGGGGGATACGTCACAAGGTGACTTCTCCTCAGGAGAATGGCGTGGCAGAGCTGAGGAGTAAAGCTCTGGTTCGAGCATCCGAGGTTCTACTGGATGACTCTGGTTTGCCTCACAGTTTCTGGGGGGAGGCAGTAAAAACGGCCAATTTCACGATGAACAGGTGCTACAATGCAGTGGTAGGTGACACCCCGTATTTCCTGCTTCATCAGCAGAAGCCGCTTGTGCATTTCTTTCGCACTTTTGGTAGCAGAGCCATGGTGCCTGTACCAAAGTTTCTGCAGCAGGAGGGTGGCCCAAGGTACCAGGAAATGATCTTCTGTGGATATGAGCCTGCGACAAAAGGGTGGAGATTCGCATACCCAGAAGGTGATCAGACCAAGCTTCTGGTCAGTAAACAGGCTGAGTTCTTTGAGCAGGATGGTTGGGCAAGGAGCAAAGCGCGCTCTGACGTTCACTCAGATTGTCTGTCTGACTCTGAGGAGGAAAGAGAGCCAGAGCCTGAACCTGCTGGTGGAGACCAGGTCCCTGAACAGAGTAGGGCGTCTCCACAGGTTGCTAAGGGAGTGTCCAAGAGTGAGCCCTCATCTCCTGTGCGCATAATGGAGAAAGCTCACAGACGTGTCAAGTCAGAGGGGGAGTCTTCTGATGAGGAAGACGCAAATGCTGGCCCCAGTGGGTCAGGAAAAGGAGCACCCCAGTTTGTGCCCAGGCGGTCATCGCGGGCTACAAAGGGAATTCCACCTGAGAGGTTTCAGGTCACAAATGCGTGGGTTGGTTTCGCACAGTGCGAACCTGAGGTTTGTGAGGTTCAACAGGTGCCTAACAACGATGCCAGGAAGGGGCGGAAGGCAATGGGGAAGGTGTTGAACACTCAGAAGTCCTCTCAGAACGTGATTCGAGAGGGGGTGTTAGGAGAGGCTCAGAACTTACAGGGTTAAGAGTTCTGAGTGATGACGCCTCACATTCTGAGGGCGGGCTTAGAACACTGAAGGGAGTGGTTTACTGTGTTCTTTCTGTGTGCGTGTTAGCTCCGTTGAGAGAGCAAGCGACATGTCCGCTCTGTCTCCAGGCAGGAGATTTATTGCTGTTGTGTTTTGCTAAGGAATAAAGACTTTAAGATAAGGAGACTGCTGCGTTTCAGCCTGAGTTATTGCCTTCGCACGAAGAACGTTTCTGCTTCTGCTTCCGCTGTGTTTTACGCTCTGCTGAGTCAAAGGTCCCAGGGGGGAAGACCAGAGCTGCGCAAGAGAAGTGTGCCGGACCCCTGGACGTAATTGACCCCCAAAATGCTTAAAAGTACTTTTGTTAAGTAATGAGTGTATTTAGAATTGGAAAATATATAAAATGCTATGATATAAAGGTTAATTTTGAAAGCCATGAAGCAGGAGGGAGGAAAGTCAATAGGCTCTAATGAGCCAGAGAGGTAAAGTGGATAATAATGATGTAATTACATATTGTTAAATGGACAAATAAAAATTATATACAAAACAAGAAGAGAAAAAAGCAAAAAGCAGTACAGTTGTACCTTGGTTCTTGAATGGAATCATTTCCGGAAGTCAGTTTGACTTCCGAAAACTTTCAAAAACCAAGGCACTCAATGGGAAGCCACATCAAATGTTCGGGTTCCAAAGAACATTTGCAAACTGGAACACTCACTTCCGGGTTTGTGGCAATCAGGAGCCAAAATGTTCGAGTCACAAGGTGTTTGAGAACCAAGGTATGACTGTACTCTAGACCTGAGCACTGCTAAATCTAGCCTAGAAAGAGGCTGTAAAACCACTGCCCCTTTGCTGGTGCTAAGAACATACTTTTGAGTCTTTTCCGCATCCCATCCCCCAAACAGAGCTTTCAAGTCAATGGCATTCTACTCCATAGAGCTGCCAATCATGGAAGCTTTTCTGTTGTACTGAAGTGACCTGATATAAACACACTTCAGTGGGGCAACTCATGGGTCAATGGGGGCAGCTGAATGTACAAGGCATCTGTGAAATTATCAGGTCACCCAGAAATCTCTGGACTGAGCTCAATATATTTAATTATCTGGGGTTTTATTTAAATGTCAATATGCTGGGCTTATTTATCTCCATCTATACTTCGTAATATTCGAAGTGAAATGCAACCCACTAAAGGTGTAAGATCAAGTACAGTGGGACCTTGGGTTACATGCGCTTCAGGTTACATGTTGTGGGGTCAATTACGTCCAGGGGTCCGGCACACTTCTCTTGCGCAGCTCTGGTCTTCCCCCCTGGGACCTTTGACTCAGCAGAGCGCGTAAAACACAGCGGAAGCAGAAGCAGGAACGTTCTGTCGTGTGGTAATAACTCAGGCTGAAACGCAGCAGTCTCCTTATCTTAAAGTCTTTATTCCTTAGCAAAACACAACAGCAATAAATCTCCTGCCTGGGGACAGTTCACCCATCTTGCTTGCTCAACGGAGCAAACACGCACACTGTGTGTGTCTTTCTCTCTCTCTCTCAGAGATACTGACCACTCCCACTTCCGTGTTCTAAACACACCTCTCGGAATGTGAAGCGTCACTCAGAACTTCTTAACCCTGTAAGTTCTGACTCTCTCCTAACACCCCCTCTCGAATCACGTTCTGAGAGGACCTCTGAGTGTTCAACACCTTCCCCATTGCCTTCCGCCCCTTCCTGGCATCGTTGTTAGGCACCTGTTGAACCTCACAAACCTTAGGTTCGCACTGTGCGAAACCAACCCACGCATTTGTGACCTGAAACCTCTCAGGTGGAATTCCCTTTGTAGCCCGCGATGACCGCCTGGGCACAAACTGGGGTGCTCCTTTTGACCCACTGGGGCCAGCGTGTGCGTCTTCCTCATCAGAAGACTCCCCCTCTGACTTGACACTTCTGTGAGCTTTCTCCATTATGCGCACAGGAGATGAGGGCTCACTCTTGGACACTCCCTTAACAACCTGTGGAGACGCCCTGCTCTGTTCAGGGACCTGGTCTCCACCAGCAGGTTCAGGCTCTGGCTCTCTTTCCTCCTCAGAGTCAGACAGACAATCTGAGTGAACGTCAGAGCGCACTTTGCGCCTTGCCCAACCATCCTGCTCAAAGAACTCAGCCTGTTTACTGACCAGAAGCTTGGTCTGATCACCTTCTGGATATGCGAATCTCCACCCTTTTGTCGCAGGCTCATATCCACAGAAGATCATTTCCTGGTACCTTGAACCACCCTCCTGCTGCAGAAACTTTGGTACAGGCACCATGGCTCTGCTACCAAAAGTGCGAAAGAAATGCACAAGCGGCTTCTGCTGATGAAGCAGGAAATACGGGGTGTCACCTACCACTGCATTGTAGCACCTGTTCATCGTGAAATTGGCCGTTTTTGCTGCCTCCCCCCAGAAACTGTGAGGCAAACCAGAGTCATCCAGTAGAATCTCGGATGCTCGAACCAGAGCTTTACTCCTCAGCTCTGCCACGCCACTCTTCTGAGGAGAAGTCACCTTGTGACGTATCCCCCTCTGGCGAAAGAAACCCTTTAGAGCAGACCCAGTGACCTCTGAACCACGGTCACACTGGAAACCTTGCACCTTGGTGGAGAACCTCTGTTCCACCTCCGCAACCCAATCTTTGATCAGTTGCGCTGCTTCCTCCTGCGTTGTCAGAGAAAAAGCCCAGGAGTTCCTAGTAAAATCATCGATCAAAATCAGCAGATGCCTGGCTTTGCCCAGAATTGGCTGAGGCATAGGCCCAAACAGGTCTGCGTGCACAAGCTCAAAAGGCTTTGTGGTTACTCTCTCCACCCTGGGATCATTAAATCCCTTGTTTCTGGCTTTTCTGCAAGCTTTGCAATTCAAAGGTTGACCACATTCTTTTACCCTGCACCCTTTGGTGCACTCTGATAACATCTGAATGTCCTCACAGGACCCATGTGACATTCTCTTGTGCCACACGCATGCACATGAAACATGAGTGTTCCCCGCTCCCTCCAGAGGTGATTCCAGAGCAAAGAGATTGTTCTGATTTTTTGCAACACTTATGAGCTGCTTCCCACCTCTGGAAATTGTGCAAACATTTTTTTCAAAACTCACAGAATATCCCTCCTGTAAAAGACAAGGTACAGACAGCAGGCAATGTTTTATCTCAGGGAGAACATAAACCTTCAATTCAGCCTGCAAGAAAGAGACAAACATGTTAGAAACATGGGTTACACGTCCCTGTGAACCTGTAGCAAATTTAACTGTTTTCTCCGTTGAAACAGCCTTGCAGTTCCACATTTGTCCATCAGGTGGCGCTGTGACCAGATGGGCATTCGCAGCCAAGTCCACAACCCAAGGTAGGACTCTCCCCCCTCCGGAGTTGTCCTTCTTTGTTGCCTTAGCAACTGCCTTCCTGCTGCCCCCGACCTTGGGGCGTTCGCTGCAGGTGTTCTCCAGAACCGCCATCGAAGCAGTCAGCTGATAAGTTTTCTCACGCCTGCTCCCTCTGTTGCCATGGAAACCCGACTGGTTCCCATGGGAAACGACCTTGGACATATCCTGCCCTGGCTCCCTTGCTCTCTGTGGGCAGCTCCGACGCAGGTGTTCAGCCGAGGCACAAACAAAACATCGCCTAGTGGAAAACTTTGCAAACTTGCCTTTGGTCTTCTCTGCCCCCCCAACCTCTCCAGCAGCACTCCTCCTCGAGGCTTTTCTGCCGTTGGGAAAATGGCTTTTGGCTTCTGCTGTGGTTTCTCTGCAAACCTCCTCCAGCTCCTGCCAAACACCCTGGGCACTCTCAAGACCATTGGAATGGCCTGCAATCCCACTCTCAGGTGCAAAGCTCCTCTCTTCTCCCAGCTGCTCTGCAGCATGCAGCTCACGTGTAGGGGCATTCCGGCAGCCCTCCAACACAGTCCCAGCCCCCTCTGGGCCTTCTGGGCATTCCTCAGCCCCTCCTGGACTTCCAGCCCCCTCTGGGCCTCTTGGTGCTTCCTCAGAGCAATTCTCAGCCCCCTCTCGCCTGGCTCCCACTGCTTTCTTCAGTGCCTGCCTTCTCTCGGCCCAGGGCTTGCTCCCGTCCACCTTATCAAAAGGAATTGACGTCTTCTGGCTGTCTGCCATCTCTCCCCCGGGGGCCCAGCCTACTTACAGGTACCTCCCGGTCCGGCAGATCAGATCCTCCCAGCGAACTCCTGGCTGGCACCAGCTACTCCTTAGCTGGCCTTTGGCTGCTCCTCAGCCTCTTTGCCTGCAGTTTCACTTCCCAGCGTCTCATCGGCTGGCCTTTGGCTGCAGCCTCCTCACACACACGAACGTTGCTTATCTTTATTGCTGACCCCCATAACCTGTTGTGGGGTCAATTACGTCCAGGGGTCCGGCACACTTCTCTTGCGCAGCTCTGGTCTTCCCCCCTGGGACCTTTGACTCAGCAGAGCGCGTAAAACACAGCGGAAGCAGAAGCAGGAACGTTCTGTCGTGTGGTAATAACTCAGGCTGAAACGCAGCAGTCTCCTTATCTTAAAGTCTTTATTCCTTAGCAAAACACAACAGCAATAAATCTCCTGCCTGGGGACAGTTCACCCATCTTGCTTGCTCAACGGAGCAAACACGCACACTGTGTGTGTCTTTCTCTCTCTCTCTCAGAGATACTGACCACTCCCACTTCCGTGTTCTAAACACACCTCTCGGAATGTGAAGCGTCACTCAGAACTTCTTAACCCTGTAAGTTCTGACTCTCTCCTAACATTACATACGCTTCAGGTTACATACGCTTCAGGTTACAGACTCCGCTAACCCAGAAATATTACCTCAGGTTAAGAACTTTGCTTCAGGATGAGAACAGAAATTGTGCGCTGGCAGCACAGCAGCAGCAGAAGGCAACATTAGCTAAAGTGGTACCTCAGGTTAAGAACAGTTTCAGGTTAAGAATGGACCTCCAGAACGAATTAAGTTAAGAACTGTACCAGGCAGAAGCAGCTGTAAGGAATCTCTACTTTATGCTCTAAAAATAATGGCACAATTAGCTTTCAAAAAATGTCACAGATCAAGTATCATTGGCAAACTCTGTTCCCATAACAGGTGCTGTTAGTGCAGTTATTAGCTTTGTTAATGGCTGCCTACCCAATGATTCCCCCACGTTTGGAGCAAATCATAATTTCCTTTAAAAAATGGATTTTCAAAGTGGCAGGCTGACTTTTGGCTCTAACATTAGAAACACAGCTTTTGCTGTCGGCATAGAATTCTGGTCTTTAATGAAAACAGAAGATACGTAATTGACATAAATAATCCCACTTCTCTGAAAAATGCATTCAACTAGACATAGGTTCAAAGTCATTTGAGAAGACAAAAGTTGGAAGTGACCTTTTAATATGTTATGCCTTTTTTGGAAGGCAAAGCTCAACCTTGAAACAAATTATTGCTAAAAATGACAAGCAGTAGCTTTCAGCAATTCAAGGATAAAGTCTAATTTAAACTGAATAATTAAGGGATCAATTTAAGCTCTCTTTCAAATGCCAAGGAAGTCTAAATGTTAAATACTAGGGAAGAGTGTAAATTAGAAACTTTGAAACTTGAAATGCAAATCTAGAGGATCCAATATAAACCCTTGATTTTTCATGGCTTTCCTACTTATTTTGATCAGGTCTCAATTATATAAATAAAAACATGTTGTATCTCCTCTACTGACTTGTGTCCTGCCAGATGGGTTAGAAAATAATTGTTTATAATAGGTGTGATGGTCTTCAATTCAATATTTTGAAAATTATTTGGTCTGCTAAAGGCACCTCGAGAGTTCTATGGGTTTTCCAATTAGGGGTTTGTTTTTGTCGCTTAAATTAATGACTGGCAAATGCCAGTGCAGGTAACTAAGCCCGATGCATATGTGGACCATAAGATACATCAGAGGCCAAGTTCCTGTGCACTGAATTTTCCACAAGTTTCAAACTGTTGTGACTGTTCCAAACAGATTTAAGCAGCTGCTGGACTGTAAATTATTTTATTTTACTGTTCCGCCTGGGTCTAGTCAATTTCCTGGGATGGGACTGGAGGAACAAACAGGTGTGCCCACATCAGAGGCAGTGCCAGATTTGCGTATAAGCTAAACAAGCTATAGCTTAGGGTCCCACTCTCTTGGGGGCCCCCGAAAAAATTAAAGGGAAAAAACTGGATGTACATTTTCAAAATATAAGATAAAAAACAAACAAAATAAAACCTACATACAGCAACAGTGTTTTGTGTTGTGTAGGCTTCTATGGTGTAAGTAATGGGCCCCGCCTGCTAGCCTGCTCCCTAAAATATCACTGGTTTGCTCATTTCTATATATAGGGTCCCATAAATTACCATATTGCATATATTCAACACAAAAAAGCGACAATTTGTTGTTGACAAAAGACAGCTAGACATATAAAGGCCCCTGTTACCTTCAGTAGCTTAGGGCCTCATCAAACCTAAATCCGGCTCTGATTGGAGGAGGTGGTGGAGGGTTTTGCCTCAGCAGCAAAACCTCCCAGCCTTGCTATGGGGTCTAGGGTGGGCTTCTACAGGAGTGGATGCACTACAGTGGTACCTTGAGTTACAGATGCTTCAGGTTACAGACTCCGCTAACCCAGAAATAGTACCTCAGGTTAAGAACAGTTTCAGGTTAAGAACAGACTTCCAGAACAAATTAAGTTCTTAACCCGAGGTACCACTGTACTTACTGTCTAAGGGCAGCAGGCACAACTTCATCATATAGGGACCTGTTTACCACACTCTGGATATCCTGCCTGGTCAACAGACTCCCTCCCCACCCCACCCTGCCAGCTGGCTTTTACCAGAAAGATTTAAGCACTGCTTTGGATTCTACCCTGTGCATCTTTTTCTGTTGTTTAACTATCAACACAATCAAATTCCCCCCCCCCACATGCAAATCAGTTAACAATCTACCAGATAAAAGAAGCTTCTTCTCCCACTCTAGCTGAGACATTGTTATAGAATGATGTTTGTTGATGGCAGGTAGTCTTTTTCAACTTTTTTTAAAAAAAGGTTTTTTTGGGTGGGGGGAGTTGTCACTGCTGAAAATAAAGGCATTTAGCTCTGCTAAGCACAATGCAATATTCCTCAAGGTAATTTCCACTAAAATAAGTGTGAAGCCACACAGGAACCATAACAGTTAGGTTTATGAGCTTCCTTCCTCCTAAGCTGTATACTTTGCATTCCTGCAAGCTCTTACTTTCTGATGCAAATGAGAATCTGTTAACTGTTTAGCAGATAGCACTCTTTGGCTCTGTTGACATCCTTTCTTCCAATTCTCTTTAGTATACTTTGCATTTTTATTGTAAAATAGGGATGCAAATTCTGCAGAGGCCTGAGCCTCTTCTGTAAACTGTTTTGGAGCATAATATATATTATGGGAAATGCAGTGTATTTCTGACTATGACTAACTCTTTAAAGGACCATAGGACTTCTCTCTATGTCTGTGCATTTGAAACACATGATAGGCATAATTTAGAATTTGGTTCCATTTACCTATGTCCTTTCGGTCTTTGTATTATACTGTTAAGGTTACTTTATTTTTAAAATTAAGGTAGTAGGCACAGAGAATGCCTTCTTATTCTCTCTCTCACACACACACACACCTGATGCAACTGAACCAGCAACTAAATTTAGACATGGTAGCTTCATTGAAGATGCTTCTTTGAATAAAACAGAGAGGAAGAAATCCAGTGACTATTTCAGGAAGAGGCAATGTGGTGTCCTCTGGATATTCATCTGGTTGACCACTGTGAGAACAGAATGCTAGGCTAAATGGGCTTTTGGTCTGATCCAGTAGGACTCTTAAGAACATAAGAAGAGTCCTGCTGGGTCAGGCCAGAGGCCCATCTAGTCCAGCACTCAGTTCTCACTGTGGCCAATTAGATGCCCATGCCTTCAAGCAGAACCTTAGCACAGCAGCACTCTCTTGATCTGTGATTCCCAGCAACTATTCAGAGGCATAGTGCCTTGTTAAGGGCCTTGTAAATTAATATAAGAACTTTGAGCCTGGCCCAGTACCACAGGGGCAGGCAGTACAGGCTTTGGAGCACCAGAATTATGGGCTCCCAATAGCCTGTCCCCATCAACAATCCAGCCACAGCATTTTGCACCAACTGGAGCCTCACAACCGGGTTAATGGGTAGCCCCACAGTGTGCATGTTGCAATAATCAAGTCTTTAGGTTACCAATGCACAAATCATTGTGGCCAGACTATCCCTGTCCAAGAAGGGCCATCGTTGGTGCACCAGCTGCAGCTGGTAAAAGACCCTCCTAGCCACTGTGCCTACCTGAGTTTCGAGTAACAAAGATGGATCCACAAACACCCCCAAACTCTGAACCTCTTGTTTTAGAGGGAGTGCAACTCCACCAACAGGCACCTGGCCAATTTCCTGCAGGCAGGAATAATGGAACCTGCAGGGCCTTCATCCACCAGAGTTCAAGTTCAGCTCATTGGCTCTCATCAACTCCACCACTGTGCCCAGGCAACCTCTCCTGACTCAGATGTTATGGAGAAGTAAAGCTCTGCGAAATCAGCATACTGAAAATACTTTACCCCCAAACTCCAGCCACACTCAGTGGCTTCATATAAATGTTAAACAGCATTGGGAATGAAACAGTCTCCCAATGCTAGTCTCTAGGCATGACACTGTAGGTAGGGCCAGAACCACTGTGGAACAGTACTGTGAATATCCAAGACACAGACCTGGTCTATGAAGATACCATGGTCAATGGTCTCAAAATCCACTGAGTGAGCAATAATAATAATAATAATAATAATAATAATAATAATAATTTTTTATTTATATCCCACCTTCCCCAGCCGAAGCCGGGCTCAAGGCGGCCAACAACAATAAAATAATATAACATTCTAAAATCATTTCATTATAAAATTAATTCAAATCAAATTAATGGCAACCATTGGGCTAGCAAGAAGCAGAAACAGTTGCAGTTCCTCATATACAGTGGTACCTCGCAAGACGAAATTAATTCGTTCTGCGAGTTTTTTCGCCTTGTGAATTTTTCGTCTTGCGAAGCACGGATTCCCTGGATATTAACGGTTTTAAGAAAAAGGAAACAAACTCGCAAGACGTTTTCGTCTTGCGAAGCAAGCCCATAGGGAAATTCGTCTTGCGAAGCAACTCAAAAAACGAAAAACTCTTTCGTCTTGCAAGTTTTTCGTCTTACGAAGCATTCATCTTGTGAGGTACCACTGTAAGCCATTCATCAGCAAAACCTAGGCTGATTCAGTCTCAAAGCAGCACATGAACCCAGACCGAAATGGATCTAGATGATTTGCTTCCTCCAGAACCTCCTCCACCTGCTCAGCCATCCTCCTCCACACCACCTTACCCCCAAAATGGGGTGTTTGCAACCAAGCTGTAAGTGTTATAAACCCTAACATCAGGAGTGGACTTCTTCCGGGGTGGATGGATCCACAATTGCCTGTTTAAGGGCAGCAGGCAGAACTCCATTGTGTAAAAATGTGTTCACAACAACCTGGCCTAACTATTCAACCCCACCCCACTAGTCAAGATGGGCAGGGATCAAGAGAGCAAGAAGGGAGCCACATCATTGGAGGAGTCCCGTCCACATCATTGGCTACACAAACAGAAAATGATCCCACAGATCAGGGGAAAGCACTGCATTGGGCACCTTGGCTGGAACTGCAATGGCCGTGGCCTTCAAGGCATTAAGAAGGTGAATTAAATGAATGCTTCTGTGGGTCCTCCAGAGAAGGACTCATTCCTCTGAGAAATATTTACCTTATCAAAACTCTCTTCCTTTCCAGTTCATTGAATGTTGGAACTTCCCAAGTCACTTCTGCATTTTGTGCTGTGTAACATCTGGTGGCAGCTCTAGTCTGGGTGCCATCCTGGACTCAGCTTTGCTACTGGAAAGTCAGGTGTTGCATTTTTCTATGCTTGGATTTAAGCGAATTCACTGCCAGAAGGTCTTCTCTTATCTGATTGTAACTTTGAAAGTAGCTAACTATGGACATCTAGCTATCGACCACTTAGAAAATCTGAGTAACTGTTACCAGAATCAGGAAGCTGTGACTTATTACTCTGACTGTGTAAAACAAATGCCTGATACAAATTCTTCCACTTCTGAAAGATCTGGGGCAACAGGTAATTAACTTTTGGCTTAGGTTAACTCTTTTATGGTAAGTGCAAGTTTCCTTCCCCACATCAAGTTGTTTGACATACCGAAATGTCACATTTTGACTTTTCATTATGAGAACATGTTCTCCTTCAGACACCAGTGACATTTTTATTTTAATTGAGATTCATTTCCAAAAATCCTTTGACACAATCACTTTCACAGGCACTAATGCCAATTATTTGAGTAACCTTTTTATTACTCAGAAGCTGAATGCTTGTGACACTATATGGAAAACATAATTTAAATGTGATGCAATCCAGGATCAGAGCTCCAGTGTGAATGGCTGCAGACACAAGACAGATGCAGAGTGATGGGGGGGGGGTAAATCACGTGTGGCTCAGGTGCTTTTTTGTCATGCTTCCTGCAAGTCCTTTGCATGAGCATCAAAAGGAAAGGAGCATAGGAAGCTGCCTTATATGGAGTCAAACCATTGGTCCATCTCAGTAGTGTCTACAGAGACGACTGTCTCTGGGTTTCAGGCAGGGAACTGTATGTCATTTTGAACTTATATCCATGGTTTCAGTAAAGCCTTTGCCCATGTAGTTCTCAACAGATTGTAGTCACTTGCTGACAGGGTCTATCCTGAGCCACAATGTGGCTTTAGAGCTCAGAGATCAACAGCTGACATGATTTTCTCAATGCACCTGCTGCAGGAGAAATGCTGAGAGCAGAGACACTCCTTGTACATTACCTTGTACATTACCTTACCTTGCCAGTCAAAAAGGACTCTTCACACTACTCAGCAAGATAAGATACCCACCTAAGCTCCACAAGATCATTGTGTCCTTCCACAAGAACATGCCCAACACCATTCAGTTTGGCAGCTCATCCTTGGACGCCTTCCCTATAAAGAGCAGTGTGAAACAGGACTGTGTTCTCACCGCAACTCTCTCTGGCATATTCTTCTCTCAGTGCCTTCAGCTTGAATGAAGATAGTGTGTACTTTCATTTGAGGAGTGACAGGGGTCTGTTCAACCTGGTATGTCTCCACACCAATATAAAGTATTGCGGGTTCTCATCCAAGAGATGTTGTTTGTAGATGATGCAGCCTTGACAGCGGACTCCAAGCTCTAGAGAGACTCATCAACCATTTTGCCCAAACCTTGGTGTTCGACCTCACTATCAGCCTAACAAAGACCAACATTCTGGGTCAGAATGTCACCAGCACTCCATGCATCAGCATTGTTGACCACATGTTTGAGGCAATAGACTATTTTGTCTACCTAGGTTCCGCCATAATCAGCAAGCTTTCCATCTATGCTGGGCTGGACAAATGTATTGGCAATGCAGCTACAGCAATGGGTTGCCTCTCCAAAAGGGTATGGGAGAATGTGATGTTAATGACCAATACCAAGATGAAGGTCTACTGGGCTTGCGTATTGAGTATGCTGCTTTAGGGAAGTGTGTTGTGGGCAACTTACACCCTCCAGGAGTGATGCCTCGATGCCTTCCGTATGTGCTGCATCAGGAAGATTTTGGGCATTACATGGCAGGACAGAGTATCAAACAAAGATGTGCTCTTCCAAGGCCACATGTCCTGCATGTTCGCATTTCTGTTTCAGTGACATCTATGCTAGCTTAGTCATGTACACAGAACTGAAGATGGCAGGATCCCCAAGGACGTGTCCTGCAGAGAGTTGGCTTCAGGTACTAGGCCTGTTAGCAGATCAACTCTGTGTTACAAAGATATCTGCAAACGTGGCAACATTAACTTCACTGTATGGGAATCCCTTGTAGATGATCACAGTGTCTGGAGACAAACAGCTGGGTCATGTATTCACAGCAGTGACCAGAGAAGAAATGACTGCAGAGGAAGGAGTGTGCAGAGAGAAGACATGCCATCGTGCACCTGTAGCAGCAAAACCATATGCCTTCAGATGCCTTATCTGAGTCAGATAGATGCCAACAAAGTATCTTCACCAATGATCAAAATAATGATCAAATTATTTGGCCCTGAGCTCTGGCCTTGGAAAAACTGGCAGAGCAAATTTCTTAGGAACAGACAGAATGGTGGTCCATCTCTTTAGATCCATTGTGGCAGAAACTGAGCAAATGAAGAAGAACACAAACATGACACATTTTCATTTTGCAGGTGAAAATGATGGTGTTAAAACACAAAACGCAATAATCCAAATTTTGCTTCACTGCCACTATTTGCCCTTTTTTTGTGGGGAGGGGCATTATTCAGTGCAATAAGCTGTCACCTAATTTTGCCCTTGGAGGACCTTTCAAAGTCCTACATGTCTTCTTGCTTTCACTTTTTATCTCCAGCAGCTCATTGCTTTCATCAGTTTTATGGACAATAAAATAATCCCTGTTATGATAGATGAACCCATCATTTTCTCCTCTTATTTAAAAGATGACTGCTTTATTATCCTTAAATTAGGTAATTTGTTTGTTGAGGGAAACACCTGTGTAAAATGTTAGGTCAATGTAACCACGAAAGATTTCCAACTGGATATAAGAATATTTCCATTAGAGTTTAACACAGAAGCTGAGCTGATTATGTCATTATAAGCATTAAATAGGAGATGGACATTTTTATACAGAGATGTATGTTTATGGGCTGCATTGCTGAAAAAAACCAATAATTTTAGAAGTGTAGCTTAAACATCCAAAGAATTGGACATTAAAACTGTCTCTTAAGCATTGAAGTACAAGTTTATCATCATGCCTTGGCCAAGGGGAATCTCCCGAATTACTTTTATGGCAGCATATTCTATAGACTGATTTGCAAACAATGGGCCATTAATTATAGAAAAGAGATGAGCAGCAGAATTCTGCACCAGCTATGTTGCCACAAACCCATGAATGATAGTGGCTCTAATATTTTATCTTTACCTGCAGGTTCTAGGGATGGAATTTCCTTTCCCTGGCAGGTTCTGCTTTTAGGCCAATACTCACTAGAGAGGTTCATAAACATCTTCCTTTTATTAGAAATGACACATAGAAACAAAGCTACCATGCAGCAAGGCAGAACAGCTCATGCAGCCTTCCCTTCAATCTGCTACCTCTCTGCTCCAAATTCATTTCAGGTGCATTCAGTGTGCCACAGTGGCCAGGTTCTTATTTTGCAGGCTGGGTCTCGGGCAACACTTCTCTTGGGGCCAAGCTTAATGTTACATCAAGCACAAGTCTTAAAACAGATGCCTACAGCTCCATTTTGTTGGAGATACCCAGTGCACTTCATTTTTTAAACTCATGCCAAGGAGGTTGTGGATATCCTGAACCATTGATAGGATGCACTACCATGTTGAGGCTCAGTCCTGACAAGATAGAGGCTTTGTTGTCCAGTAGACAATCTGATATGCAGAGGCAGTTTTAGGGTAGTGTGATCGGTTCGACTGCACTGGGTGTTGCACTGCAGGGGCTGCCACAACAATGCTGTAGAATGGGGTGTGGAAGGAGGTGCCAAATTTTAGTGTCACAAAGGGCACCACTGAAATTTAAGATCCCAAAGTCTGCCACTGTGATATGAAATTGAGGGTCCAGCCTCTTCTGGGTGGGGTTGTACTCTGAAGGATCAGGTGTGCAGCTTGGGCAGTGGTTCCAGATCTAGGCTTCTTCCTGGATGCTCAAGTGACGACCTTGGCCTGGAATGCCTTTGCTCACCTGGTGTGCCACATGGTATGCTGCTTCCTGGAAAAGATAATCCACACCTTAGTTGATAGGCTCAAAATATGACCTCCACAGAGGCCTTCCCTGACACCTGCAGCATCCCCTGTCCTACCCCTCCTGCAGCTGTAATCACACAACAGGGGCAATTTTTGAGGGGAGGAGAGTTACACCTGTGACTCCCCACCAAAACCACACCCCAGAGTCACAAATAGACATCAAAGAAGCCTTCTATTTTCTATGATAGGTTTCTTTAAAGAGTAAGTACAATGGAAGAGTGGTGATTTGAGGATTGCTCCTTCCCTGCCTGTGGTTGTGCCCCCCGTCAAAAACACTCCCTGATCACAATGAAAGGGTTGTGTATGAAGTCTAATTACCACAGAAAGAAGGCAATGTTGCTGGTGGAGGGAAGGTGGGTGCCTGTGTGTGTCTATGGTGCCTGCCGGCATTTGTGTATCATTGTAGGGCCTGCTGGGTTGTAGTAAGTCTGCGGTACTCATTTCCAATTAAACTAATAGAGCAGGATTGTAGAGACAGGATTGCCCCTGCAGGGTATTTAGAAACTGCAGGTGGTATGAAATGCCCAATTGCTTTCCCATATTACAATGGTCTTCAATTGTTCTAGGCCAACTTCAAGGTGCTGGTTCGTATGTATAAATATCCAAAAACACCTCGGGACCAGGATATCTGAAAGGTCATCACCTTTCAGCCAGCGCGGTGTAGTGGTTAAGAGCGGTGGACTCGTAATCTGGTGAACTGGGATCATTTCCCCACTCCTCCACATGCAGCTGCTGGGTGACCTTGGGCTAGTCACACTTCTCTGAAGTCTCTCAGCCTCACTCACCTCACAGAGTGTTTGTTGTAGGGGAGGAAGGGAAAAGAGATTGTTAGCCGCTTTGAGACTCCTTAAGGAGAGTGAAATTGGATATTAAGTCCAAACTCTTCTTCTTCTTCTCCTATATGATAGGTCGTGTTTTACATCTCTCTCGCACACACGAAAGCTAAATTGGTGAGAAATGCTTGTGCTGGTGGAACTTTTGCTTTAGTAGGATGTTAAATCTCTCCCCCCCCCCATTTTTATTTCTTTTGAGAGTATATTATCTTGCTCTTTATTTTATTTTGTAGGTTGCATTTCTTGTATTGTTTTAAAGTGTGTTTCACACACTGTCTGGAGGGTCTTCCAGTCAAAAGCTGGACTATAAATATTTTAACAAAATAAATAAATAAAATATCTCCAGCAGAACTTTTCCAAAATCTTTGGAAAAGGGGACTGCGGGCATCCCAGTCTACATCAGGAGCATGGAATAGGGGTAGAATCATAGAATCATAGAGTTGGAAGAGACCACAAGGGCCATTGAGTCCAACCCCCTGCCACGCAGGAAACACCATCAGAGCACTCCCGACATATGGTTGTCAAGCCTCTGCTTAAAGACCTCCAAAGAAGGAGACTCCACCACACCTTCTGGCGGACACTTTCTGCCCATGCTATATTTCTGCCAGAAATTGGCTCTCAGACGTAGCTGGTAAAACCCACTCCAGTCTGCTGCTGCCACTTTTGGCTTCTCAAAGACAGTATAGGGCCCAGGTGGATGTAAAAGCTACAGTTGTCAGTCTTGAAGTTCAATCCAATTTTGTACCCAGTTTCTCAAACAGGCTGAATACGCATTGAAACAAAACAGCAGAACAATGAATGCTTTAATTTGTTTCTCTACTCATTCATGAGGTGCTTTTGAAATCCAGATAACATTCTTTTAGCCTCTCAGTTCTTTGAACGAAAATGCTGTTGCCAACATATACTGTATATCATTTTTGAGCCTTTTCTTGTTTGTTTTATTTCAATTAAGCAGATTCTTTTTAAAAATCCATTTCAACCAGGGCCGGATTTAGGTTTGATGAGGCCCTAAGCTACTGAATGTAGCAGTCCAGCTGTTCCAAATGGCGTAATTAAACATAAAATAAAGACGCAGAGAGCTAGTATTTTTCCTTGGACTGAGGAGCAGCCCTTTCAGACATCTTCTCCTCTCCTCCGGTTACTTTATTACCCTTTGTTCTCTCCAGCCGCATGGCTGCATCCCAGTGTCTCATGTTACCTCATCCGGCCAAGGCTTAAACCCACCCACACCATATAGGGTCATCACTGCCCAGAGGAAACACAACTCCTTTTAAGGTCAATACAATCCCAATACATGGTAAGGCACAGACATGCTGGTCACTGGGTCAGCAAGACACCAGGTGGCACTACAAACCTTTGCCAGGGCTTTCTGGCTCCCACATGCCCTCTTTCTTTATATTTTAAGCATAAATCATATATATCAGTACCAATACGGTTATGTCGAGCGAGATAAGCGACTCTTTTGACACCGGAAGCGGGCCGTGGACTGGAGAACCATGCAGTACATACAGAAATTAAAGAAGGAATACATTGTATATAGCAACACAAAATAATGCAAATAACTACTATAATAATCATTATAATCAATAAATGTCGAAGCCAACTTCCATCCGGAAGCTAAGAATATAAGAATTCTGATTCCAAGCTGCATGGTAGGCTTCCTTTCTAGTTTTTAGCCATGCACTGGTATCGCTTCTATAGCACTGAGATTGGTCACTGTATGTTCCTGTAAGAGAACTAGAGCTATTAAACATGAATTTCAATGTATATTGACAGTTTGGATATATGCCCCATGATTCTTTCCCTCTTTAATTTGAAAACAAATGGGGGCAGGCATACATACCCAACATTTAGAAGCATGCAATAAACTAGTAAACTTAATCATAACTTGTACAAAAATATTATTCCTCCATATCTTATGATAATTTTCACCCTTAAAAGTCTTATTCAACAACACTGTTCTTATAGTTCGAGAGTGGCTGAGCCGTGAATACTGCCAGCCAGTGTAGGATTCAGGCAACTGCTGCTTGCCCTATGGAGTTAAAGTGTATACCATGAGTTAATTTCACATTCCACAACATACAAATTTCCGAAAATGTTTTAGAAATATATGCTGGACCATTATCAGTTTTGATGCGTGCAGGTTTACCCATGACTGAGAAACAGCGGATAGTGTGCTGAATGACATGCCGAGCTGTTTCCCCCCTCATGGGCGTAGCCCATATGAATCCAGAGTGGGTGTCCACCGTGAGGTGAACCTTGGAGAGTGGAGCCAACACAGGTGTGTGTGTGACATCCATCTGCCAACACGCCAATGCAGACGTGCCCCTAGGATTGACAGCATCAAAAGGGATGGCCAGCTGAGATTTAGAACAAGAAGCACATTGGGACACAATATCCCTAGCTTGGGCCAAAGGAATAGAAAACTGCTTAGCCAATGCTTTCGCAGGGAGATGAAAGGTGTTATGACCTAGTATAGGATCCAGAAAAGAGAGAAAAGGTAGAAATGTTCTTCAGAGCTGAATCTGCTCTTGAATTTTCCCTGCTAAATACCCTGGGTGTGATGTGTGGTAGCGAAGATGTGCAACATAATAAGGAAACTCTCTGTGCTGAAGTAAGGCTTGCAGGGCAAGAAACAAGAAAAACAAGTCAGAATCCAAGGAAGGAGTAATATAAGATATTGGTAAAATAGCAAAAAGCGATATACATACTGAGTATCCACAATAAGATTGAAAGAATGAGTAGGAAAGGATTGAAAGGCAAGAATCACAGCCGCTAGCTCTGCTCGCTGGGCAGAAGTCTGTGGAGAGGTAAATAACTTTTCCATTTTCCTCCCTCCTCCCTCATCACCCCCCCCCTATTTTTCGTTCCATCCGTGAAGAGGGTTAGTGTAGAGGGGAGAGGTGTGAGAGACAAGGGGTTAGCCAAAACATAAGTGACTTGTGTCAGAAATGTCAAACGATCATCCTTTGGAGGATTAAAAATGATGACCTATAAAATCAGCCAAAACAATTTGCATGGCAGCATTTGTGATCAATAAATGCTGCTGTTCAGTCTGTGAAAAAGGCAAATAAATTGATGCAACATCAAAACCGCTCAAAGCTATAGCACGTGAACGTCCTTTGATAACAATGTCTGATGTGGATTCAATTACGGAATAAATGTTCTTCGGAGGGGTATGAGGTAAATGTAACCATTCTATAATGCAGATAGTCTTCTTCTTGTCCGTCTGAGCATATAAAATTCCTGTTGGCAACAATGGTGTAGCAAATACGGCCAGGTGCAGCTCGTGTGCAGAGGCCTCTGTGATCCTGTCCACGAGAACAGATTGCAGTTGCTGATTAACAGTTTGTAATGCAGTGATCATTGCCGAAGTGACCTGGATTACATCTGCTGGATCCTTGTGTCCTGCGAGCGCTGAAAACAATGGTGATAATGTGCTGGTAGGTAATGCAAGGAAAGAGCGAGCCCAATTCAAATGCCCAAGAAGTTGTTGTAATTGCACAAGCTTCATGTTTGAAGGGATAGTCAGTTGGGGAACAATAGGCAGTGCTGCTTGCGCAGAGACTTTATGTCCCAGATAGGTGGCAGGCAACGTCAATTGAATTTTTTCAGGTGCTACGTAGAGTCCCGCTTCTGCTAACGTGGCAGAAAGTTCTTGAAAAATGCCAGGCGGGAGTTCCTTAGCAGCGATTAAAATGTCATCCATGAAATGATAACATATGACCCCTAGGTGGCGCCTGCGGAAAGGTTTCAATGCTTCATCCACAAAATGTTGGCAAAGTGTAGGGGAGTTCCGCATGCCTTGTGGCAGAACAACCCACTGATATCGCTGGGTGGGCTGCGAATTGTTATATACTGGCAATGTAAAAGCAAACCGTTCCCTGTCCGCTGGATCCAGTGGGATAGAAAAAAAGCAGTCCTTTAAATCAAGCACAGCCAACTGATATTCTCGTGGGAGCATATTTGGATTTGGCATGCCAGGTTGTAAAGTTCCCATTGGCTGTATCTCTTGATTAATTCTCCTCATATCCTGTAAAAGACGCCATCTGCCTGATTTTTTCTTAATAACAAAAATTGGGGAGTTCCAGGGAGATGAGGACGGTTCAATGTGGCCAAGAGTCAATTGTTCAGAGATAAGCTGGGCCGCCACTGCTAATTTTTCTTTTGGTAAAGGCCATTGTTCTACCCATACTGGGGTAGTGGTGATCCATCGTAACGGCAGTGCGGTGCGTGGAAGTGCAGGGGCGGCCCTTAGAATAAATTTGACTCCAATTTGGTGTCTGCAATAGCCAAAATATCGCGCCCCCATAAGGAGACTGGAATGTCCATTATTAATGGATAGAGGGTGATCTGAACCCCGCTATCGCTTTGGATGAGTATTGGGTGGAGACTGCGCCGTGCCTGTGATTCACCTCCCACACCAATAACTTGTGTGGCTGGACAGGTGGGCCAACTGGATGGCCAAGCAGATTTTGCCACGACTGTTACATCCGCCCCCGTGTCCAGAACTCCCACAATGCGCCGACCTCCCACTGTCAGAGACACAGAAGGGCGCGAGGCTGTAATGTTCATGGCTGCTGCAATGAGGGGTAGTTGTTCGGATGGGGGGAAAATGATAATTTTCGCCACTGAAGTATTTGATTGTATTTTGCATGGACGATCCGCATATAGCGTGATCTCAGGGAAATTCACATATGGTCCGTGTGTTAGCATCGGTACCGCATGAATTCCTGTTGCTTGTGCAGATAATAAAGGCAATACCAGACAAGTGGCATGATTGTCTAACCCTGTTTCAGTGAGAACATGAGTCTTTAAAGGGCAGAAAGGCAAATGGAATTCCACGTCCTGAGTCAGGCGAAGTTGTGGTGCTGTTTCCCTGGACTCTGGGGGGTCCCCTATTGATTTGTCTGGGCCCGGGGTGGGCCCTGCTGCCAGTTTCCCTGCTGTTGTCCTTGCTGATTTCGGGCAGTGTGCTGACCCTGCTGTTGGTTTTGAGGAAGATATCTGCATTGATTGGCCCAATGAAAGCCTTTTTTGCAGATTGGACATTTGGTAGAAGGACGCCTTGGCTGTGGCGTGGATCTACATTGTGCCTTAAAATGTCCTGGTTTGCCACACTGGAAACAAGTTTTATCAATGGTTACAGGCTGGTTTTTATTTAGCGCTGCTGCCAGCAAATGGGCCTTGTGGGTGGCTGTACCAACAGACTGACAAATGCGAAGCATGGCTGCTGTGTCTGTGGCAGGATTGTGTATTATCGGGCGCAACGCAACCTTACAATCCTCAGTGGCATTTTCAAAGGCCAATTGTTTGATAATTATTTGTTTGGCTTCAGGATTTTCAATTTGGCTACTCACTGCTGTAATCAGCCTGTCCATAAAGGAAGAATATGATTCTCTAGGTCCTTGGATTTTTCTCATTGCTTGTTTAGCAGCAAGAGCAGTATCCCTCAATAAGATCTGCAGCAGTGTGGCTTGTACTGAAGCCTGAGCAAAGGGGCCATGCCCCATCATGGCATCCATCACCTCTGCGAGGGTAAGATTAGGATTATTTCCTCTGATTTGTTGTAACAAGGCTGGAGCATAACCACGGCAGGCAGTTTCCCATTCGTGAGCAAATAATACACCAGCTGATGGGGGTAAAACTGTACGTGCCAAAAGCTTGATGTCATCTGGAACCAAAAGCTGGGCTAATGTGGCTTCCAAAAGAACTTGTGTAAAAGGAGCTTGCAGTCCATTTGTCCTAACTGACAATTGGAGCTCTTTCAAGATTTTAAAGTCAAAAGGTTGGTGCTGGGCTTGAGTTCCTGCTGGAGCACCAGCAGGGGGCACAATAACAGGGAATGCCATAGTATCCTGAGTTAAGTTACAGGCAAGTACTGCACGTTGCAATGGGGTAGCTACTTCTGCTGCTGGAAGAGCAGGATCATTTCCAGCCAGACCACGGTATTTTTGCAGGATTGGGTCCTCTGGTGAGGAACTGCAGTCTGGAGGTTTGGGATCTGGGGCTGCAGGCAAAGCAAGGGCAGGAACACATGGCAGGACAGCAGGCTGAATTAAAGAAGCTGAAGCTTGTGTTGGCAATGCAGCTATGGAGATATTTTTTGGTGATAAAGAACCCATAGCATATCGAACCTTGCACCATGCATTTAAATTCCGAACACCAATGCTGGGAAGCCCATGAAAATGTGTTCCAATCTTGTCCCAATGTTTTAATTCCAAAGTCCCATCTGCAGGAAACCAGGGACAATGTTCATCAATTGCCAGAATGAGCTGTATCAAATCTCCCTCAGGAACTTCCAATTTGTTGCAGGAGAGGAGAAATTTTAAGTCTTTTAAAAATTTCTGTTGGGGAGTAGTCAAAGAGCTGCCCATTTTTCTAAAATCAATGTAAAAAGAAAGAGAAAAGGGATCGGTCTCACCTGGATCTTTTTAAAAGATGAATTCAGCGCTGTGAAACCCTTGCCGGGCGCAATGAGCCGATGATATCCACTGCTTGGATCGAAAATCCTCTCACAGTGTCTTTTAAAATTCTCTCAGTCTGTCTGAGACTGCTTGCTTCAAGTTGCTTGTTTTTTCTCTTTTAAAACCCTCAGCCGTATTCTTTTATTCAGCCTCAGAGAGGGCACCACTTGTAGCAGTCCAGCTGTTCCAAATGGCGTAATTAAATATAAAATAAAGACGCAGAGAGCTAGTATTTTTCCTTGGACTGAGGAGCAGCCCTTTCAGACATCTTCTCCTCTCCTCCGGTTACTTTATTACCCTTTGTTCTCTCCAGCCGCATGGCTGCATCCCAGTGTCTCATGTTACCTCATCTGGCCAAGGCTTAAACCCACCCACACCATATAGGGTCATCACTGCCCAGAGGAAACACAACTCCTTTTAAGGTCAATACAATCCCAATACATGGTAAGGCACAGACATGCTGGTCACTGGGTCAGCAAGACACCAGGTGGCACTACAAACCTTTGCCAGGGCTTTGTGGCTCCCACAACTGAAGGGAATGAGGCCCTTTATATGTCCAGCTTTCCTTTGTCAACAACAAATTGTCACTGTTTTTTGTGTTAAATATATGCTATATGGTAATTTATGGACCTAATAGGTATCTAAAGCCATTTGCACATCACAAAATATGTATTTTATCAAAGTAATTGTTGAACTGAAATACAATTAAGAAGTATATTAATAGTGAAATACAATGTTTTTCCTTTAATTTTTTTTTGGGGGGGCTCCAAGAGAATGGGGCCCTAAGTTATACATAGCTTGTTTAGCTTATATGTAAATCCAGCACTGATTTTAACTATTTTTAACCCTTGCAGAGAAGAGAAAAACTAAGTGCATCTGTATAGACCCTATCATTTGGCAGTGAGGCAGCTGCCTCAGACAGCAGACGTTTGATGTTGTGAAAAGGCTACAAGTTGTTAGCTCTTTATTATTATTATTAGTGCCAGCGTGGGGGAATCCATGCATATGGGATTTACTGGCTTGAATTCAAGCTGGTTTACAGATGCAAAAGCATCAACAAAGGAGCGAGCTGATCAGTGGCACTCTCAAGTCCTGTTTTTGCCATGAGTTACTTCCCCTCAGGAGTTCTGGAAGCTCCCAAGTCGAACCAATCCCAGCAGAGCTTGCATTTACTGCCAGATTTCAAAGTCTTGAAGCTGGCAACAGCAGCTGTCTTGATGGGCTAAAGGACCCCTGACCACTAGGTCCAGTCATGGCTGACTCTGGGGTTGAGGCGCTCATCTCGCTTTATTGGCCGAGGGAGCCGGCGTACAGCTTCTGGGTCATGTGGCCAGCATGACTAAGCCACTTCTGGTGAACCAGAGCAGCACACGGAAACGCCGTTTACCTTCCTGCTGGAGCGGTACCTATTTATCTACTTGCACTTTGACGTGCTTTCAAACTGCTAGGTTGGCAGGAGCAGGGACCGAGCAAAGGGAGCTCACCCTGTCGTGGGGATTCGAACCGCCGACCTTCTGATCGGCAAGTCCTAGGCTCTGTGGTTTAACCCACAGCGCCACCCGCGTCCTCTTGATGGGCTAGAACATAGCAAAATGCTTTATACTAGCTCAGTATTGTCCGCACTGGCTGGCAGAAGCTCTCCAGATGTTCACATAGGAGAATTTCCCAGCATGACACAGATAAACCCATGACTAAACCTGAGACTTTCTGCATGCAAAGCAGATGCCCCATCACAGAGCTAGAGCTCTTCAGTACTGCTGTTGCTTTGAGGGACTGGTGTGGCTTTGGGATTAGCAGTGCATACATGCTCTCCAGCTACTCATCCTATATATTTGCAACTAAACAACTGTTATTTAAAATACCAGCAGATTCCAGAATGCCCTCAGGAAACTGACCTATGTAAAACTGGTCTGAAACTTTCTACTGTGTGAGGAAGCCCAGCATCCTGTTCTCACTGTGGTGGACCAGATACCTGTGGAAACCTGAAAATGGGACTACTGTGGTTTCCAGCAACTAGTATTCAGAACATCTTGCCTCTAACTACTTTCTCTTCCTGTCTAAGTATTAAAGTTCTTCACCTGTGGAATCAGGCAAAAAGTAAATACTATAGTAAAATCCACTGTATTTTTTCACGCCTCTTCCCTTTTCTCCCCAGAAGCACAGCTGTACCTTGGTTCTCGAACGGAATCCGTTCCAGAAGTCCATTTGACTTCTGAAAATGTTCAAAAATGAAGGTGTGGCTTCCGGTTGGTTGCAGGAGCTTCCTGCACTCAATTGGAAGCTGTGGAAGCCGCGATGGACGTTCGACTTCCAAAAAAAGTTCGCAAACTGGAACACTCACTTCCGGGTTTGCGGCATTTGGGAGCCAAAGCGTTCGAGTTACAAGGCGTTTGAGAACCAAGGTATGACTGTACATAAAACAATCTATTCAGCTCTGTTTAGAAATGAGAAACAATACAACACGGGGAAGAAAATAAATATGCACTCTACCAGGAGAATTAGGAGACGTGGCTCACTTTTCTTCTTTCTAGTGATGAATTGTGTGGTCCTTCTTTGGTCTTGGCATAACTGCTATATTCAAGCAGATCAGCAGGGAAAATTATGGACTTTTAAAAATGTTTAGGGGTACTCTCATTTTCCTACTCATATTGAAATACTCATTTTAGGCTGAAATGAAGTACAATTATTATCATAGCTGGCAGATGGCAAATGAGAGAGTGAGAATTGGTGAAGAGGGGCTCTTATACATAATACTATATTTGCAGTTCAATTGCGAACTGTCCAATGGAACATGAAGTCTATGGAATGAAAACTATAATTCACCCAGAGTGCCAAATCCAAGTGAAACGTAGGTATGTGTGCGGTAATTTCGAGGAGAAAAGAAGGGAAGTTGATTGCGTCATTTTTTGAAATAGATAGGACATCTTCCAAATGACAATGGTGATAGAGTGACTTGTCACATAGGATGCCAACTTGGACCTCTGCTCACTCTTGAGAACACCTAGACAGGTTGGGAGCCAGGCAGGAGATAGATGGTCATTCAAGTATCTTGTTATGGAAAAGGGATGACAGTAAAAGCTGTTTGATAGTGGAACAGACTCACTCGGAAGGTGGTGGTCTCTCCTTCCTTGGAGGTTTTTCAGCAGAGGTTGGATGGCCATCTGCCATGGTGGCTTTAGTTGAGATTCCTGCATTGCAGGGGGTTGGACTAGATGGTCCTTGGGGTTCCTTCCAACTCTACAATTCTGTGATCCTACGAAATATTCATGTAAGACTTGTCAAGTGCAGCATATTCCACGATCCTCCTCTCATTCATCATTACTTTGCCAGTTTCACAAACACTCTCACTTTAGACTGAGAGAGATGACTTGCTCAAGGCCACCTAAAGAACTCTTCTCAGAAGTGGAAATTAATTCCAGGCCTTCCAAGCCCTACTTTCTCTCCATTGCACAACAATAAGGATAAAAGCTTGTCTGAACTAAAAGAAAAGAAAAGAAAATTACCTCTGAGGGCGAGAATGCTGAAAAAAGAGATGTAATGCTTATCCAAATAATCAGGCCCTAGCTGCAGCTTTGTCTTTGAGGAATAGGCCTGCATTTTCTTTAAAAAATAAAAATAAAAAATTACAAAGGTGATATTCAGTTCACATGCTATTGGTGGCGGTTAACCTTGCCATTTCAGAGATGGGCTTTTGATGACTACTTTTATTAAAAGGTAGGAGTCAATCATTTCAGCACCAGAATAAACACCCTTAGGCTTTTTACTTTGGTGCTAAACTGAGGAAGCATCTAGACTCTAGAGAATTAAAACAATAGTAACAAAACACATTTTGGTGTGGGGCATGGGTGCATTTGTTGCTTTAGCAATGTCCCAGGTAATGGGACCTGAAACATTTGCAGTTAAATTTGCATATCGTAATTACTTTAACAATTTATTTGCCCCTCTAGCAGGAGATTACATTTTCCAAGTGAAAACATAATGTTATAACTTTGGAGTGTTAAAATGGGTGCTAGACCCCTCTAATCCCTGGATCCAGCAAGTGTTGGGATTTAATCAAGGCTTCTCATTCTTGGAATAGCCAGGCTAGCCTCCTAGTGAGGTGACATCCTGGATGATGAGCCATTGGGGGGGGGGGGGATTAAAGGGCTCAGTGCAAGATGGCAAAGTGGTGGGGGCCCTCCTTCAATAGAAAAAGCCAGCATTTGGAGTTGAAAGTGAGTGCAATGTTTTATTTATTAAATGTGTTCATCTATAGATCTCAGGACAGTTCACAGCACAAAGGTACAAGATAAAAACACTTCATTATACACCTTTAGGCGCCGGGCAAAAACCTTCCTTTTTAACCAGGCCTTTGGTTGATCTGATTGACATCCTATACCCTTTTAAACTGTGGCTCTTTTTTGGGCGGGGTGTTATTGGGTTGTTTTTATTTTGATTATATATATTCAGTGCTTTTTTCTGGGGAGACGCAGGGGTACACATACCCCTAATCATTTTGTGAATCTAAGTTTGGCCTCATTGAGGGGGAGTATTTCAATATGAGTAGGAAAATGAGAGTACCCCTAAACATTTTTAAAAGAAAAAAAGCACTGTATATATTGTGGCTTTTATGCTGAACTTTTCTGTGACCTGCCCTGAGACCTCTGGCTATAGGGCAGTATATAAATAATAATAATAATAATAATAATAATAATAATAATAATAATAATAATAGTAATAACAATAAATACATAATAAAAAAGAACAAAAACAAACCAAATCAATACCCCCCCTTCTCCCACCAACCCATTTGAAAGGGTATAGAATGTTAATCAGCCCAAAGCCTTGTTGATGGCAAGGATTGGCTTCTCTCTATCTGTGAATCCAATCCACAAAACAAGCATCACAAAATTGTGCCTTGAGGAGATTTGGAGAGATTTGAGTTTACTGCTATCAGATAAGTACATCAGTTGCACAGGATAACAGCGTTAGCTTCTATGTTTCCTCCCTTTTTCTTGATTAATTTTTCTGCCATAAAGGAAAAATGTCATGCAAAATATATACTTAATTATGATCTCCAAGGACTGTATTTTGTGCAGTGGAAGGCACCCAAAATCTACACGGGATGGTAATTTTTGTATCTATGGATTATTTCCTTGTGACTGCCTCTTGTTTTGTTATAGTTCATTAGGAACGCCGTTGATGTGGTGTTAGTTTATCAACCACTGTTTGGCCTAATTTTCATCAGCTGTGGCATACAGGAAACCGTAAGGCCCCAGAATAACTTCAACGCGAAGTCCATGTATTACATTGTGTTGCAATTTCTTACTGTGGCCAGAAGGTGCCTCTCTTAGCACTCTTCATCTGGGCTTGGAAAGTGGGGCAGGCACTGAAGGGAGGGAGGAGAAGAAAACAAGTTCTTTTGATGTGCGATGCTCTGTACATCTGCACAGCATATGGGATAGAAGTGGAGAGAAAACATCAGGAATACTATGGTGCATTCCTTCTGGAAATGAGTCACATCCACAGCATACATTTAAAGCACATGGCTTCCCTCAAAAACTCATGGGAACTGTAGTTTGTTAAGAATGCTGGGCATTGTAGCTCTGTGGGAGAGCAAACTTCACTTCCCATAATTTTGTCAGGGAAAGACATGTGCTTTAAATGTATGGTGTAGGGGTCAGTGGAGCACATTTTCTATGGGAGGAATAGGTAAGAGATAGATTCTTACTCATTTAAGGGTCACTGGCCAATTTCCTGTGGATTGCTGAGTGCTTATTGGTTGCTAAACTTTGACACAGGCCCTGAGAAAAGTACACAGGATTCCGCAATGACTGAACAATGCTTTCAGGGTATGCAGTTTTGCTTTGTAATGTGAAAATACACCAGTGATCATGACCTTCTACTTAAAATCACGAGGACCATAAGACACGTGAGCCTAACAATTACTTGTTGATTCATTTTCGTTTCTTATATTTACAACTTACCTTTCCACACATAAAAGCACAAGGTGTATAACCACAATGACACACACCAATTGGCATAACATAATAATAATAATAATAATAATAATAATAATAATAATAATAATACCATTAAAACACAAGAAATGGTTAGTTTTTTTAATGCTGGGCTGCTGAAAATCATTTGTATTTGGGGGCATGGATTCTGCAGCTGTACATCATTTGGTCTCAAGCATATGTTTGCTCTTGATTTTAGGTACCTTGCTGCAAATTTCCCAGGAGAGAAAGTCTGGGAATTCTGGCATAACTAACTTCCACTTTTCAGCTGCCTACTGCAATGTGGAATCCACTTGTTTTCATTGGTATGACTAAGCCCCTCCCAGCTCAACAAATGAGAATTGAAATGTGAATTAGGGCTGCTAAAACAAAGTTATTAAGAGCAGATCTTAGCAAGCATACAGATGTCTTCACTTATCCTGTTTATTTCTTCAGGAGCCACACAGAGACACCATAGCACTGCTGTCACACAAGTACAGAAAACCTTTCTTAACAGGAATAGGGTTTGGGGTTTTGTTTCATTTTTAATCCTGGGAGAAAACTATGAAGTCCAGGAGATGTACCTGAGCTTGCACCCACTTTACTGGAATTACTGATTCTGGGTTTTTGTGAACCCCTGGCCATTTTCTTGAAGTTTTTATTTGGCAGCCAAGCCATGGATTCACCTGGTGTCACTTCATCATAACCAGCGGATAACTGAAACATTTATCAAATTTTTATTTTTATTTTTGCAATGTCACTTGAGAAAATTGAACTGGACACTCTCTCTCCTGAAGATGTGGATGGCAGATGTTATTCTCAGCCAGAAATTTTTGAGACCAACTTCAGCAATTCACATGTGGATTGGTGCAAACATGAACTTCATTCTTCAGTCTCTTTGCCCAGTGGTAAGCCTGAATTTAAATTCATTTTAAAGTGCCATCTTTTTATCTAATTATGTGTCTGGAATCACATGTGTAACAGGCTTTTGACAACTAGCAGTTATATGTGTCAGGATAAATTATCAGGGCTGGTTAAAGGCATCCTGTCCAATAGATGGACCATTTAGATCTTTAAGACTTCTGGGTCTGTTTGTTTTTAAAGGCATTTGGAAAGACTGCACTTTATATTAGACTTAAGATTTGTATTAGTCCTACAATGTGTTATTATATTGCTGCAATCTGTGCAATTAATCAACGTTTTGAACTGGTAGGGGACACAGGGGAACAGGTACTGGTGGTATATACAATAAGGATGTCCACATTGTCCATCTTCATATACTTTTGCGCTGGTTGATGATCTCTGGCGGGCTATGGACAAAGGTGAGAGCTGTTTCCTAGTTCTGCTGGATCTCTCAGCGGCCTTTGATACCATCAACCATAACATCCTTCTGGACCGTCTAGAGGGGCTGGGAGCTGGGGGCACTGTTATACAGTGGTTCCGCTCCTTCCTCCTGGGCAGTGTTCAGAAAGTGGTGTTTGGGGGTGAGTGTTCAGACCCTTGGGCTCTCACTTGTTTCGTCCTCTCCCCCATGCTTTTTAACATCTACATGAAGCTGCTGGGAGAGATCATGAGGGGTGTTCATCAATATGCAGATGATACCCAGCTCTACCTCTCTTTTAAATCGGAACAACTGAGGGCAGTGAAGGTCCTGTGTGAGTGTCTGGAGGCAGTTGGAGGATGGATGGCAGCTAATGGATTGAGGTTGAATCCTGACAAGACAGAACTATTGTTCTTGGGGGACAGGCTGGTGTGGAGGACTCCCCGGTCCTGAATGGGGTAACTGTGCCCCTGAAGGACCAGGTGTGCTGCCTGGGAGTCATTCTGGATTCACAGCTGTCCATGGAGGCACAGGTCAATTCTGTGTCCAGGGCAGCTGTCTACCAGCTCCATCTGGTATGCAGACTGAGACCCTACCTGCCCACAGACTGTCTCGTCAGAGAGGTGAATGCTCTAGTTATCTCCTGCTTGGACTACTGTAATGTGCTCTACATGGGGCTACCTTTGAAGGTGACTCGGAAGCTGCAATTAATCCAGAATGCGGCAGGTAGACTGGTGACTGGGAGTGGCCGTCAAGACCATATAACACTGGTCCTGAGAGACCTGCATTGGCTCCCAGTACATTTCCGAGCACAATTCAAAGTGTTGGTGCTGACCTTTAAGGCCCTAAACGGCCTTGGTCCTGTTTACCCGAAGGAGTGTCTCCACCCCCATTGTTCAGCCTGGACACTGAGGTCCTGTGCCAAGGGCCTTCTGGCAGTTCCCTCACTGCGAGAAGTGAAATTATAGGGAACCAGGCAGAGGGACTTCTCAGTAGTGGCGCCTGCCCTGTGGAATGACCTCCCATCAGATGTCAAGGAGATAAGCAACTATCTTACTTTTAAAAGACACCTGAAGTCCTGTTTAGGGAAGTTTTTAATGTTTAATGCTGTCTTGTGTTTTAAACATTTGGTTGGGAGCCGCCCACAGTGGCAGGGGAAACCCAGCCAGATGGGTGGGGTATAAATAATAAATTATCATTATTACTTTCAAATGAGATGACAAAACCTCAAAGATTTATCTGGGTCTCTATACAGAATAGCTGAAACCCTTTTTCTTCTGCAATTATTCTCAATCCTTCCCAGGAATGGGTCTCACACACATTTGGCCATTGCGAAAGGGAAGGGTCAGTATAACGCTTGCTAATTTCATGACTCCATCTACTTTGACAGCAGGCCTCATGTGCGATGTCAACTTTCTCTGTTTGTCATTGGCTTCCCCCACCCCAGCCAACACATTTGCACACATATTATGGTAGGGCAGGTGGGGAAGATGATGATGATTGGTCTTGTAGATGAGCTTTATAGAATCAACATTCACCAATGTGGGTGCGAGTGGAAGACAACCAAGCTGTGATGGGGCAGCCAAGTTTGTCATCTATGTGTCTACCCAAATTGGAATCTATGGTTGCCAGTTTCATAACAAACTAGGATATTATAATTGATTTAATATCATGACATGTTCCAAAATGGGGAGCTGCATTTTCTAGGTTTGGATGAAATGGGAAACTTTGGTTAATTAAAGGCTGCCTTGTCCGATTTCCTGAGCTGTGAAGGGAGGAGTGGCAGATCTCTGTGTGAGACATTTGTGGCTCATTAATCCCAAGTGTGACCATCTGAAACATGCCGCCACCAACCTAGACTCTTTTATACATTGGATAGATGTCTGCTGCTTTAAAATAGTGATTTAGAAATAGCTGGCCAAGATCTGCTGCTAGTTTGTGAGTTGGTGCCAGAGCACCAGCAGACTGTTATGAGGACACATTGCAAGAGGTTTTGTGGAAGATTGATTGAGATCTGAATTTTATAGAGGGGTTTCTTTTGCCTACGCAAAACCTGCTTTTTTATTGAGAGGTCTCTTGGTGCCGGAATCTTGAAATTACTGTCTCAAAATAAATAAGAAAAATACAATGCAATATCACAAATGTTCATAAGCATCTGTTTAATGAATTGTTGAGCGCATGTACCCCCCCCCCATTAATTCCATTCACGTTATTCCTGGCTCACTCACTGAAGAACTGCAGTTTGGATCTCTACTTTGCCTTCCTTAACTGTAGTACGCAGCCTATTTCATAATGAATGTCATCTTACATGACTCACAGGGGATGTCTCTGACTGACTTATGTCTGCACCTGATGTATAATCACTTGTTTCCCCAGGAAGTACAAGCAAAAGAAGCATACCACACCTGAATGTAAACATGGATCTGCGTTCGTTTAGTGGAAAGAGGAACCATCTCATAGGAATAGGACATAAATGTAAACTATAGTAAGCTGTAATTAACATGCACATGCAGATACAGCTTGAAGCAAATGGATTTGGGTTCTTGTTTTCCGCTGAACTTGACTTAGCAATTGCACTTTCTAACCTTAAGCATATCATAGCAGAAATGTTTGAATTAAGGCATACTCCAACAAAGCAAAAATACTTGTGGAGGATGTGGAGCTAACCTGGTGAGGGCTGTGGCCTGGGAAAAGAGGGTGTGGCTTGTGATGACCCCCGAGGGCCAGATTGTGTGGCATGGAGGGTCATGCTTGGCCTCCAAGCCTGAGATTCTCCACCCCTGCACTAAAGTATGGACATCTTGTGTTTAATTTATCGACGTAGTGCAAGGTATAGCCAAACTTCAGGCAATATTTTTGCTGACTCTCTAGTCATGAATGTTGCTGCTCACAATGACAGCTGAGCGATGTTGCATCACTGCAGCCAACGACAGGCCCCCTTTTGAAACACCTTTTAAAGTTTTGAGTTTACTTCATTACCGTTATCTTGCAGCCAAGGCTGAGTCTGGTAATATTCTTCTGTGTTTTTACTTCAACACCATCATTTTTTTCATTTCTTAAAGACTCATGGATCTGCTTGAAACATTTCCCCAAACTTCATGGCACTTGGCAAGAGTTTTGTCCATCTAGGGATGTGTCTGTGAACTTGCCAGACTAGTGCTGAACTTCCACCTTTTCTTCTCGCTCTTGCTTCTTATTATAGCTGACCCCCCATCTGCCTCTTCAGCTCTTTCCCATCCTGACACCATGTGCATGGATGTCTGAGAACTGTTTTACTCCTCCTCCAACACTGGTTTGCAAGTCTAAGCCAAAGTGAGTGTTGCACTCCATAGACAATAAGGTTGCCAGCTTTTGAACCTGAACCTTTTAGTCCTGTCTTCAACAATTTGATCTTCGGCAACTGACACTACAGGCAATAATATTTCTGTGAAAAGTTTCACTGCTAATTTCTGCACATTGAACTGATGTTGACATAATAGGACAAGGCAGCTTTCCCCACCACTACCAATGATCAGTTGGCAACCGTATGAAAATACTGCATAACTTGCAATTATGCACATGTCTGCTTAATCACCAGAGAAGGAAATTACAAAACCCAATATGAATGCATTCACAGACACTGCTAAGTAGCCTCACCTTGCCTTATGGGTGGGCTTGCCCTGAAAATAACACAGTAATCAGGCCGCTAGGTACCTGCAGGTTAGATGGAGGATCAGAAAAAGATTTACCGTATTTTTCGCTCTATAACACGCACCCGACCATAACACGCACATAGTTTTTAGAGGAGGAAAATCCGTAGGCATGCCACCCATAGGCATTCCCTCCATAACACGCACAGACATTTCCCCTTACTTTCTAGGAGGAAAAAAGTGAGTGTTATGGTGCAAAAAATACGGTACATCCACCTGGACACCAGTCCTCTCCAACTATATCACCCCCTGCCACTGCTCACCAGACTATATGGGTTTGTGTGGGGGGGGGTAATATGTGAGAACCAGCCTGCTTCGCCAACTTGGGAATCATATTTCAGGCTCTATCTAAGTCAATTGTAAGTCATCCGCAGTTACAAAAACATGGTAAGAGTTATGAAAGTGTCTTCTCGGGAGAAAGGGAGAAGCAAATATGTTGACCTGCTCTTAAAATGTCAGCAGTCTTGTATGTAGAATAACCTAGAACCCTTCCCACAACAACATTTTCAGATGCAGAAGAGATCTGCTGGATGCGTCTAACATAATACACTCACAAAGTCTTTTCAAACTGATGTTCTTAAGCACCTCCCATTATAGTGGTTGTTGTTGGTATTTGGGGTGGGCCTGAAATAACATCCCTGTATAAGGCTGATTCCCTAAATCAATTTGCAAGCTCCAAAGGCTTCCTGAAGTTAATGAGATGCTGACAAGCTTATCATAAGCTTTCCCAACAGTGGCCCCAATCAGTTAAGCATTATTTTCTCACAGCAGATGGATTAAAAAGCAACTTAACAACAATGTGTATCATGTTCATAGAATCATAGAGTTGGAAGAGACCACAAGGGCCATCGAGTCCAACCCCCTGCCAAGCAGGAAACACCATCAGAGCACTCCTGACATATGGTTGTCAAGCCTCTGCTTAAAGACCTCCAAAGAAGGAGACTCCACCACACTCCTTGGCAGCAAATTCCACTGTCGAACAGCTCTTGCTGTCAGGATGTTCTTCCTAATGTTTAGGTGGAATCTTCTTTCTTGTAGTTTGGATCCATTGCTCCGTGTCCGCTTCTCTGGAGCAGCAGAAAACAACCTTTCTCCCTCCTCTATGTGACATCCTTTTATATTTTGAACATGGCTATCATATCACCCCTTAACCTCCTCTTCTCCAGGCTAAACATGCCCAGCTCCCTTAGCCGTTCCTCATCATCCATGTTGATGAATGTTGCTCTTGCAAAGAATGACCAAAGTACAATGAGAGATGAGTTGAAAAAGTGACAGCATTTATTATCAACGTTTTCAGAGCACCAGAACTTTATCTTAATCAGATTCTTGAGGGTTGCTTTTCTTTTCAAATGGCACTATAATTCTCTCTCTGAGGTTTAAAGTAGGAAGAAAGTCCTTTGATATATATGTTGCTATGGTTTAGCTAAGGTTTGAATGAATCACTGTAAACAAATTCTGTCTGGCATTCCGAATATTGTCTCCTAGGAGAGATTTATACAAATCGAGCCACCACCATTGATAAAAATGGGGCTTTGTTACTGCAGCCAAAATATAAGGCCTTATTTTCTTGGTTCATTGATTGTTTCTAGGCAGCTTCTCAAAGCCTAGTTTTTACTAGCATGCTAAACCTGTATCTGGTTAATTCTGCTTCAGACAGAGGCACTTTCTGAAAGTTATTTAGTGCTGTCAAAGCTCGAGATTATCTTAGGCATGATGTTCTGTTTTTATATTCAAACATGCACATCTCGGTACAGAAATGTAACATTCATGTATGTTTCAGATATAGCTTTCCACATTTAATATACATTGTGAGAAGCTATCAGGTCCATACAGTCGTACCTTGGTTTTCAAATGCCTTGGGAGTCAAACGTTTTGGCTCCTGAATGATCGAAAACCAGACGTGATTGTTCCAGTTTTTGAACGTTCTTTGGAACCCGAACATCTGATGCGACTTCTGCAGCTTCCAGTTGGCTTCAGGAGCTTCCTGCAGCCAATCGGAAGCTGCGCCTTGGTTTCCAAATGTTTTAGAAGTCAAACGGTCTTCCGGGACAGATTCTGTTCAACTTCCAAGGTACCACTGTATTTTCAGTTTCCCTGTGTGTTGAAGAGAGAGAGAGAAAATAACATTGCTTAAAACATCTAAGCCACTTCATAACTTATGAAACAACATGTCCCTTTTAAGAAACCATACTCAAGTTTGAAATCTTTTGTGAGAAGTAGGCCAAACAATAAGGTTGTGCAAATGCTGTGCTTCTAGGTAAAACTAGCCCTGTGTGGGCTTGTATGCTCCTCCTGTCTCTCCTCTCTTTCTCTGATACAACTACAAGGAGATCAGAAGCTTCCACGTTAATTTTAGATTAATCAGTTTAACATGTCATCTGAACCCTCAACTGTGATTTATCTTAACTATGGTTGGTGAAAAACAGCCAGCATTATAAACTATAGTTAGAAGTTGGCTTGTTGGGTTTGGACAACATGGCAAATTGTGGATAATCAAGTGAAAGCTTCAAACCTCCTCCTCACAGTCTTTCCAGGGGAATGGAGAGTACTTGAGTCCTGGGGACTCATTCTTGTAATATTAAACTATGGTTTAGCACTATGTGCTAATCAACCTAATATGTATCTGAAACAGATTTGGCTAAACTACCTGATTTGTAACAGCATGTTTGTTTATGTTATGATGGATTTTAACAGACAAATTTGCTTGACATTTTGTGGTTGGCTATTTTCAAACACTTGAGGTTCTTAATCAGTATGTATTCCTTTCCCTATTAAGTGGAATAAAGGGTATTTAACAATATTTGCTTTTGTAACGGAAACTTGTCAACTGCTGTTAAAACCAAATGTGCTGATGGCTTATGGATTTGAGGGAGAAAAATGTACAGAACATTGTAATTGATGTACAATTAATGGTGAAAGAAAAAATGATATTTTTTTTTTTGCAGCTCTGATCTGTATTTGGGATCTTTGCATGGGGGGTGGGGTTGGGGTCATTTGCTTTAACCCTCTGCTCCCTCAGTTGCTAATTGCATGCGTAACGTGTCATCTTAGTTTGGTTCTAAGAAATGGGAGAAGCTTAAACCGAGGAAAATGAGGTTTGCTTTAGGCTATCCATGACTTCACAGCTAAGTGAAAGGGTTTTTCATGCTTTTGACTATAGTGCTATAGTTTCCAGAACCCTGTTGGTCATTTGGCTTCTTTGGGTTCTCAAATGTAAGCAACATGACTGAACATAGTATTCAAGTCTGCTACAAGCAGGCCATTCTTCAGCCGGAACTTGCTGGAACTCAGTTCTGGCACCTCTCAGGTTGGCGCCACTGCCATTCAAAGAGAACAAGAGAGGTGTTCCAGCACCTCTTTTTCTAGAAAAATAGCACTGGCTACGAGTATTCAGTTTTGGACCCAGATTATGAAAGTCTTGGGTCAGTCTACTTGGCCTGGTTTTCATTTTTGCAATAAATGCTTAAATTAAATTTCTCACCATTTTCACTCTTCATCATTATATATATATATAATGATGAAGAATGAAAATGGTGGGAAATTGTATTTCAAGCATTTATATATGTAAAATCTTGTTCTTGTGACAGCTAAGGCAATTAAGATCAATATTCAGCATCCATCTTTTTCAATGAGCTGTGACCAGGAACACAAGGCCAAGTTCAAAGCTGCCAAGAGAAATAATTATGTAGTGGACTTGCAAAGTAGAATATAAATTATTAGAAGTCTCTCTGACCTCTGGATTCTGTGAAACCCATTTCATTATTACTGATAGGTAGCAGGATAACTATAGATGTCTTACTGAGCTGTTGTCATTTTTAATTTGGACTTTACCTAGGAGTCCAAATGGAAGTGTAATGTTCAATTAGCATCACATCCTTGTAATAAGAGCCTTGAGCATAAGAAGTAAAATGAAGAGACAGTCTACTATCCCTACTCATGCGTGTCATTTTAAAAAGGAAATGGCTAACATTGAGACTCTTAATTCTGAAAGGTAGCTCAGTACATTGTCACCAGTGTTGACAAAGTTGAGATTGGCTGTCAGGAAAAAATGCTCACCATTTTTAAAAATGAGGACAATGTCATAGAGAGAGACAGCTTGTACTTTTGTTCCTATAACATGTGAACAATACTCCTATATGTCCCAAATAAATGGCCTGGGAACAGAATGGAAAGACCCTGGAAGCCTGGAAAGAAAACATTAGGAGCCATGCCCATCAAACCTTTCCTGCCCGACATAGCTGTCATTTTAGTTCCTCCTCTAAGATCACTGAATGTGAAAATAAATAAATAAAATTAAAATATATCTAAGCAGGGATGCCAGCAGGATTTTCTAGACCTAGAAGCAGATTAGGCGCTCTGCTTGACTTGCAAAAGAGGTCACAGATTTGTGCAACATTAGCGTATGCTTTGTGTAATATGCAAATTTGTATCCTCATTGTGGATAGGTGTGTTGGAGGGGCCACACACAAGTAATAAGATATCTTGCAGACAGAATGTCACAGATGACGCATTTCCCATAATTGTATTTCCATACTAGAAAAGGCTCCACCTGTTCAATTTTTGCCCCCCCCCCTTCCCTGGTATCTCCAGTTACAGTTGGAAGATACCTGAAGTGTAGGTGGGTTCCCACAAGGCAAGACACAGTGATAACAGCAAGAACTGCTCATATACATTTCTGAAGCCCTGGGCCACTCTCACTCCCAACGATTGGCTGTCTAAACTTCCAAGCTGCGACTCATGGCTCATGGCCAATGGCAGAGGCCCAAATCCTGAAATGTTCTGTGATTGGATATCCTGTACTGAATTAGAACACAGGAGCTCAGAATCCTTAGTCCAGACTCAAGCTCAGGCAAAAACAGACTAGGTAAAGGTAAAGGGACCCCTGACCATTAGGTCCAGTCGTGACCGCCTCTGGGGTTGCGGCGCTCATCTCGCTTTATTGGCTGAGGGAGCCAGCGTACAGCTTCCGGGTCATGTGGCCAGCATGACTAAGCCGCTTCTGGTGAACCAGAGCAGTGCACGGAAACGCCGTTTACCTTCCTGCCGGAGCAGTCCCTATTAATCTACTTGCACTTTGACATGCTTTCGAACTGCTAGGTTGGCAGGAGCAGGGACCGAGCAACGGGAGCTCACCCTGTCACGGGGATTCAAACCACCAACCTTCTGATCGGCAAGTCCTAGGCTCTGTGGTTTAACCCACAGCGCCACACGAACCATGCCTGAAACCCTGGAGAACCAATTCCAGTCAGTGCAGACAACATAGATAAACCAATGGTCTTCAGAATCTTTCCATTCTGTTCCTAGGCCATTTTTGGGGGACATATAGTAGGATTGTTCACCTTATATGGAGATATAAGGTGGATTCCTATTTACTTCTATGGTCTGCAGGGTGGTGAGTAATGACGGGTGTTCTCCATGGCAGGCCCTCATTTGTGAAACTCCCTCCCTGACAGTGCATGTCTGTTCCCTATGCTGATGGTATTTAGGTGCCAGTTAAAGATATTGCTGTTCATCTGGGCCTTTGAATCATGAATGTCTACTCAGATTTCAGCTGCTGGTATTGCACTAGGTAAAAATGTACTCTGTAGATGCTTTCATTGTATCGGTTGAAGTCTTACATGGTTTCCACTAAGCTCCCGTAAGAGGATGGGCAATATAGAAATGAAAATAAATAAATAACAATTGATAAAACATATTTCCCCCTAGGAACATAATCCACTTTGTGGCCTTGTGTCCCTAGGAAGATAGATCATGGCAACCCTTGCATGCAATGATCCATGGGATTCTGGCAATATCATTCACTGGCTCTTAAAAAGAGGGAGAGAAAATTGAATTAGATGCTATAATAACAAGTTAATCCCTTTGGAACCAATATGAAAGCCCCTAGTCATGTTGGACCACATTGTGCTAATATTAAAGATCTTTGTCTTGATTTTTTTTTGGGGGGGTGGATGCAATTTTCATATATATAGAAAGAGAGGGGGATTTATATGACTAAAGAGTTGAAATACTCTTTCCTCAAATGCGGAGGGTTCATTGCCAGTGGGTAATTTAAAGCTCACACAGAAGTCTAACGTGCTGAGTCATTGACCTCTGCCCTCAAGGTTCATGACTTACATCCTTGCATGGCTGAAACAGATGGAAACTACGCTGGATATAGAAGTTTAATGTTTCCCAAAGGCCCTATTTCTCTTGTGTGCTCTTCCTCCCACTAATGAACTATTTACTTTTAAGATGGGGACAGGGGGGCAGTTCCACAAATCCAAGTCTATTTAAAGGAAAACTGTGCAGTGATTTATGACGGGGCAGCAACAGGCAGCTGTCTTTTTTGTTACAAGAGGCCATCTTTCCCAGAACATACTGTATAGTAGGCGGCACTGGTTGGCATGCAAAATATGTAAATGACATTGGCTGATTCAGCAGGTATTGAATTGTGTTGGTCGACATATCAAGATATGCTGGTGTATGGCTAGGAGGAATGGGTAACTTGTCTTGGAGCTCCCTCTCACTTCCCTTTCTGTCTGTCTCTCTCAGTCTCAGAAAGAGTTTGTTTCTTGGTTACCAGTGACTCAGCCCCCTCTATACTCAAGCCCTCTCCTCTTCAGTGGGGACAGCTTGCCTATGTCAGCAGACACAGACTCAGCCATCTAAACTCCTCGAAAAAGGACAATATCCCTGACATTTTTGAAATGGAAAGGCTTCCCTTCCTAACATTGCCTTTTCAGGTTTGTTTTTATTCTATAGGCTAATGGAACACTAACAAAAAGCAGTGCTATATGCAAAATTAGAGAGCAGGGGAGAAATTTGGTTCTGTGCACCTAGTTTGCCTAATTCCCCCCCCCAAAAAAATGCAGATGAAAACACTTTCATTGCACTTCTCTAAATTTTGCAGTGCGATTCTTCTGCCAAAATATGTGTACAAAAATGTATGTATTAGAGAGAAGTGTGCATAAAAATGCATTGATTATAAGGCTGCCATGCGTCCCAAATTTCCCAGGATTTGTGCTTCGAAAATGGCATCTGGGTGGAATTGTCTAAATGCGACTAAAAATGTCTGGGAAAACCCAGGTGCCTGGCAGTCCATATCAGAAGTGTTGGGGGGTTTGGTGATTTTCCTTTTTAAAAAAGGTTAAAAACTTTTTTTTCCCTTGGAGATTTTGCCCAACAACTTTGGGCCAAAAGAAAATGAGCTCAACAACTTTCGTATCCGGATTTTCACTTTTTGAAATATGGCAACCCTAACTGATTACTGAAAGTAACAAAGAAAATTATATTAGGGGAGATGGCTTACAAACATGGGCATATTGGGACAAATATACACTAAAATGCTAACAGACTTTAATGAGGAATTTTTTTAAAGTGAAAACTCATACAGAAATGTGGTGAACTGAACGGAAGACTGGAAAAATAAAAAATTGCGGAGAAACTAACACTGAGAGAGTCATCCACCTCTGATTTTAAAAGGCATAATGTAAGGCAAGAAAAGAAGAAACGTCCTCTAGCATAATTGGTAGGGTCATCTTCATTCATCTTTTTCTTCAGGGGTAGAGTGCTATTGCTTATATACTGAAAACAGCAGCACCCAAACACAAATAAATATGCAACAGGGGACTCAGAAGAACTCCAAAGCACGCTCAAGAAAAATAAAATATACAATGATGATAATAATGAAAATAGATACAACCCCCCCCAAAAAAAAAAGAAAGAAAAAAGAAGAAAACTTAAAAATGAAAGAAGATACAAAAGCCCTCAAAGAAAGCAAAAACTGTGCATACCTCATGAGTGTGGAGAACGTAAGAATAACCTGTTGGATCAGGCCAACGGCCCATCTAGTCCAGTGTCCCATTCTCACAGTGGCCAACCAGATGCCTGTGGGAAATCAGGGAGCAGAACATGAGCACAAAGGCCCTCTCCTCTCCCATGGTTTCCAGCAGCTGGTATATCAAAGCATTACTGCCTCCAACTGTGGAGGTAGAACACAGCCATCCTGACTAGGAGCTGTTGATCACCCTCTCCTCCATGATCCTCTTTTAAAGCCAACCATCATGGTTGCCATCACTGCCTCCTGGGGAGGAGTAGGGGGCAAAGGCAGAAGTGAGAGAGCTTTCTCTTGCTCCCCACAGCTGCTACTTCAGCTCTGTGCAGTTTTTTTGTATCCCAGTGGGGAAAGAGGCTGGCTGAAATCTGACCAGGAGCACTCCTATTAGAGGTCAGGACCCACAGCAGTATTTTGTCACAGGTCTCAACTGTATTTATATATATATATATATAAAATGGATGTTGCTTCAGAGCTGCTTCCTACAAGTTAACAAAGACCATCATGAAAAGCATGTGTGCTCATGGTTATATTATAGGCTTTAGATCAGATTCATCCAGTGTCATTTCCAGCTGATGAAGTCCCACTGAGTAGAAATTTTCCATCCCACATAGTGTTCCCTCTCACTTTGTCAGGGGACCGTGACAACCAGGGATAAGATGTTGGCCAATGGGGATTTGTCCTCCAGACAAATTTCCCTTGGGAAGACTCGGCAGATGGGATTGCTCATCATTTCTTGAGTCTGATTGATCACCATATTTGGTGTCAGGAAGGATTTTTTCCCAAGATCAGCTGATGTTCCCCAGGTCAATGTCAATTTTATGGTTTCTTTGGACTTTTGTGGCTTGGCACCTTCTGAAACACATCTATTTGTGGCACATGAAGGTCTGGAAGGATCAAGCATGTTTGTTCTGAGGAGTTGGTGGGTGGGTTGCCCTCACTCACAACAATAACTTTTGGATCTTCCAACTCGTTGATGCTACAGTTCTATGGTATACTGACTAGGGGTGCTCAAAGATATCATTCAATACACATTTTTTTATGGGAAACAATATGATTCATACTTCTGGATTAATATGAACCTTAGACTCCTTCAGTTTCCACACTTCTCCAAATTAGAACTGATTAGAACAAAACACCAAAGAGAAAAAGAACAAGATATAAATGGAAGAAAATATATACTAATAAAAAAATAAAAACAAATCACTATGCAATAAATGGGCATGATAATGTGTAATGTCTCTAATCTCTAATGCTTTTCCCTAGTATTACCAGGTCTCTGATTTTAAGGATTCATGTGCTGCATATTCTAAACAGATGCCATTTATCCTGCAGTTTACTCATCCGAAAGGATATCATAAAAAATTCCCTACATTAAGAATGCTCGAACGGCATTGAAAACTACAGAACCAATGCCAGAGTTCTGTAACAGGAACCTAGGAAGTGAGGGAGGTGGTGGGAGAGAGAGAGATTATGTGTTTGCTACCAGAGAAATGAAAGACCAGCTAAAGACATTTTTCTTCCTGTGGCAAAGGGCAACATGATGCATACAGAAGCCAATCATACTAGTAGTTGAATCTTACTCCAGTACTCGTGAAAAGACAGTGCCTTTCACTGCGCTTGAAGGCAGCAGACCAGAGTAGGAGGCACAGGGCAGGCCCAGACCCTACAAGTGTCCCTATTTTCCAGGGACAGTCCCAGATTTACAGAAGCCATACCAGTTTCTGATTTGATCCCAGAATGTCCCACTTTTCCTTAGGACATCCCTATTTTCATCAGAGAAATGTTGCAGGATATGGAGTTATGGGACTCCCAAGTCATCTGAAGGCAGCCCTGAATAGGGAAGTTTCTTTTATTTATTTTTTAATATATGTTGGAACCCGCCCAGAGTGACTGGGGCAACCCAGTCAGATGGGTGGTGTATAATTTGTAAAATTATTATGGAATAGGACATCCCTAGTTTCATCAGAAGTGGGTAAAGTTGGGATGCAGGTGGCACTGTGGTCTAAACCACAGAGCCTAGGACTTGCCGATCAGAAGGTCGGCGGTTCAAATCCCCACGATGGGGTGAGCTCTCATTGTTCAGTCCCAGGTCCTGCCAACCTAGCAGTTTGAAAGCATGCCCCAAGTGCAAATAGATAAATAGGTACCGCTCTGGCAGGAAGGTAAACAGCGTTTCCGTGTGCTGCTCCGGTTTCACCAGAAGAAGCTTAGTCATGCTAGCCACATGACCCAGAAGCTGTACGCCGGCTCTCTCAGCCTATAAAGTGAGATGAGTGGCGCAACCCCAGAGTCGTCCGCAACTGGACCTAATGGTCTGGGGTCCTTTTAGCTTTACCTTATTTTCATCGGAGAAATGTTGGCGGGTATGCAGACCCCATGGCACTCATATCTCTGGCTACTCCCTGCACCTCAACAGCTGCTGCTTGAGGCAGCTGTCTCACTCTGCCACATCATAGGGCTGGTCCTGGGAGAATGGCAATGTCTACCAGCCTTAGCCTACCTGCCAGTCCCAGGACCCTTAATAAGGGAGCTGATTCCACAAGAACTCTGAGGGGACTTTTGGGTTGAGGGATAAGGTGGGGAGGAGTTTCTAGATAATAAGGTTATCAGCTCTGGGATTACTTTTGGAATAGGAGGTTATTGGGTTTTCCCACTTGTTAGTTTTATGCTCACTTAAATTTTGATGCATTGTTGCATACTAAATGAACTTTTTAAAAAAGATAAACGTAAAGGACCCCTGACAGTTAAGTCCAGTCGTGAATGACTCTGGGGTTGCAGCCCTCATCTCGCTTTACTGGCCAAGGGAGCCAGTGTTTGTCCGCAGACAGTTTTTCAGGGTCATGTAGCCAGCATGACTAAGCCGCTTCTGGCGAAGCCAGAGCAGTGCACGGAAATGCCGTTTACCTTTCCACCGGAGCGGTACCTATTTATCTACTTGCACTAGCATGCTTTTGAACTGCTAGGTTGGCAGGAGCTAGGACATTCTTGTAAAGAAGCTGGTAAAATGCGGTCTTGACTATGCTACCACTCAGTGGATTTGTAACTGGCTGACTGACCAAACCCAAAGGGTGCTCATCAGTGGTTCCTCTTCATCCTGGAGAAGAGTGACTAGTGGGGTGCCACAGGGTTCTGTCTTGGGCCCAGTCTTATTCAACATCTTTATCAACGACTTGGATGAGGGACTCAAGGGCATCCTGATCAAATTTGCAGATGACACCAAACTGGGAGGGGTGGCTAACACCCCAGAGGACAGGATCACACTTCAAAACGACCTTGACAGATTAGAGAACTGGGCCAAAACAAACAAGATGAATTTTAACAGGGAGAAATGTAAAGTATTGCACTTGGGCAAAAAAAATGAGAGGCACAAATACAAGATGGGTGACACCTGGCTTGAGAGCACTACATGTGAAAAGGATCTAGGAGTCTTGGTTGACCACAAACTTGACATAAGCCAACAGTGTGACGCGGCAGCTAAAAAAGCCAATGCAATTCTGGGCTGCATCAATAGGAGTATAGCATCTAGATCAAGGGAAGTAATAGTGCCACTGTATTCTGCTCTGGTCAGACCTCACCTGGAGTACTGTGTCCAGTTCTGGGCACCACAGTTCAAGAAGGACACTGACAAACTGGAACGTGTCCAGAGGAGGGCAACCAAAATGGTCAAAGGCCTGGAAACGATGCCTTATGAGGAACGGCTAAGGGAGCTGGGCATGTTTAGCCTGGAGAAGAGGAGGCTAAGGGGTGATATGATAGCCATGTTCAAATATATAAAAGGATGTCACATAGAGGAGGGAGAAAGGTTGTTTTCTGCTGCTCCAGAGAAGCGGACACGGAGCAATGGATCCAAACTACAAGAAGGAAGATTCCACCTAAACATTAGGAAGAACTTCCTGACAGTAAGAGCTGTTCGACAGTGGAATTTGCTGCCAAGGAGTGTGGTGGAGTCTCCTTCTTTGGAGGTCTTTAAGCAGAGGCTTGACAACCATATGTCAGGAGTACTCTGATGGTGTTTCCTGCTTGGCAGGGGGTTGGACTCAATGGCCCTTGTGGTCTCTTCCAACTCTATGATTCTATGATTCTATGATTCTATGATTCTACATGGACGTGGGTGGCACCGTGGGTTAAACCACAGAGTTTAGGACTTGCTGATCAGAAGGTCGGCGGTTCGAATCCCCGAGACGGAGTGAGCTCCCGTTGCTTGGTTTCTGCTCCTGCCATCCTAGCAGTTCGAAAGCATGTCAAAGTGCAAGTAGATAAATAGGTACCGCTCTGGAGGGAAGGTAAACGGCGTTTCCGTGTGCTGCTCTGGTTCGCCAAAAGCGGCTTAATCATGTGGCCACATGACCTGGAAGCTGTACGCCGGTTTCCTTGGCCAATAAAGCGAGATGAGCACTGCAACCCCAGAGTCGGTCACGACTGGACCTAATGGTCAGGGGTCCCTTTACCTTTAACCTAATGACATATGGTATGTGATGCTTTGATCTGAGATAAGGCTCTGCTTGTTCTTTGATGGTAAAATTCAGCAGCAGGTGCTTATGTCTGATCTTAGTGCTGTGACCCCCACCGTGCTAAGACTGGAGATAAGCCTCTGCCTGTTTTCTTGTAAAGAGCAAGCAGGGGCTTGTCTCCAATCTTCTTCCCCACCTCTGATGAAATGTTCCGTTATTAGGGTGCAATTCAACATCAGGCTAAGGTGATTGTTCCATCAGCTCAAGTAGGTCTGTTTGCCAGACAAAACGATCTCCCCGCTCTTTCCCCTGCATTCTGGGGGTTCATCCAACCTGCCAGAGTCCTGGGGATGGAGAGAGCGGGAAGTTTTGTTGCACTAGCCGGAGTCATTGTGCTAGCTTCCACCAGTTAAGCTATTTAGTTGAATCATGCACTTAAAAAATTATTTGAACCAATGAATCCAACTTTGTGGCTGAACAAAAAAAGAAGGGTCTTAATCCCAGTTTATGGAGCAATCATAACATACTGCTGCCACAGATGTGACTCCCTGGCCTTGCCACTCACAGCAGCAGCAGCAGAAAGGGGAAGGGCAGGTAGTATATACACACATATTTGAAATATATAGGAAGCCAAATGTTCTAAATAAAAAGGAATCTGAAAGATGCTTGGAAAATCTAAATATTTTTTTAAATGAGAATTTGGCTGCCTGTTAGTCTCCATGTTTGCTTGTACAATGCTAATTTACTATGAATGCCATTCACTTTGACATCGTATCACCAGGAATTGTACATTTATATAAATGTTGTTAATTAGTCTTCTGTTTATCCGATGTTCACTTTGTTTTGCAAGACCGAAAAAAATAGCCGGACCATTTCAGGTCAACTGCCCTGAATTTTGCAATGTAACCTACCTCTCAATGCACTCTGTATTCTGTGAAAGGAACTAGATTCAACAGTGAAATTTTAACAAGGTGGCATTGGAAAAGAATGTCATAAATGAGCATTACACTTTGTATTTTCTACTCTGTGTCAACACTGTCACGGCAGAAGAGGACAGTTTAAAGAACAAAGTAGAGGGCAGGAATAAATGGGCAGTTCTCAAAATGAAAGGAACATAAGCATTGATATTTTTCAGCGCTCTGCATTGGGTCTGGTGCTATTTAATAAATGGTCAGGAATAAGTGGTGATATAGTAAACCTCCTGATAGCACTAAAATATTAAGGAGATGAAAATGAAAATGTGCTGCAAAGAACTACAGAAGGAACATTTCCAAACCAGTGGAATTAGAAATGAAATGGCAAATTATGTTCAGTGCCTTTGTAGAAGAGCACTAGCCAATGTGGTGTCATCCAGATATTGTGGATTACCACTCCCATCATCTGGAACCATTGGCCAGCCTGTCTGTGGCTGATGGAAACTATAGTCCAAAACATCTGGCTACTCATAAGGTAATGTTCATTAGGACAGCAACTGTCAATTTCATATGCACATTAATATTGTCTGAACCGGTGGGAACTAACAGGTACTGATGTAGCTCTGAGGCAAGAAAGAACCCTCGGGATTCATCATGTTCACTTCCAGTTGTGAATCTAAAATTATGGCTCCTGAATCCTTATTGAACTCGGATTTTCATCTGAGCCAGAGAAGAGTTTACCCCTCCCTATCTTTCAGCTTATTGGCAGGGCTGGGCCAAGACATTTTGGCACCTGAGGTGCACCACAAAATGCTCCTGTCCCACCAGGGAAGGAAGGGTGAGTGAAGATCTGCATCAGGAACAAGGGTGGAATAAAGATCTACAATGTGAACAAGGCAAATTCCATAGAACTGGAAAGAGTGCAGAGATTATCAAGAGACTAGAGCATCCTCTCTAAAAACTAAATCAAAAATGTTGGGGATGACTAAAAAGGGGGGCATGTCAGAGATTATCAAATTACCCAAAGCATGGAAAATAATGAACAGAGAGAATTCTTTATGTTTCTCATGACATTAGAACCACAGCTTTCCCAAGGGAATTGATTGGAATTGCTTTCGGGAAGAGCAAAAGGGAGTCTTTCATCACAGAGTATGTAGCCAGTGGAATTTGCTGGTGGTTTTTCTGCTCAAAATGATCTCCAGTCCAACCTGCATTTTTTCCCCATGGGAGAAAAGATAAGAATATTCAGCACTAAGCAACCTGCCAACGCATCCTTTATGAATATCAAATAGGCTTGCAAAATATTAAATATAAATTTAGGCCACAAATACTATGCTTATCGTTAACTTTGTTTGCCTTTGTATTTTCATGCCACAAGAACTTTGTTTCTTAAAACACATGGTGGCCCTGATGAATTTCATTCCAAAATATTCTTAGCTAAAGCAGATTTAATCACTCAGAAGTTGTTGTCATTTCCTTGAAAGTCAGCCGTGTCGTTAGATTCGGCGGAGGACGTGGCTAACTGGCAAAGCTCCTGCTCTCTTAGTGAGAAATACACAGGGCATGAAGGTTCAGGGGGAAAGAACAAGAAAAGGCTAAAGGTAAGGTGCAGAAAAGCCAATTAAACTGTAATGGGAACATATGGAGATTTATACAGTCACTAGTGCATTCAAGGGGCATGGGAGGGGGTCGCAGACCCACCTGTGCTAGCCCCAAGTGATGCATGCCTATGCTGTGCCCCTGGCACAACCTCGTGCTGTAGAAATGTTTCTCTGTCTTCTGTACATTATGAAAACGTGATGTACACTCATAAAGCCCTCACAACCATATGCACATTTAGCTCTTTCCCACACTGGCCAAATGTATGCATGATAGCAAAGAATTCTTGCTGCACGCTGGGACTACAGTGGACACTCAGGTTGCGAATGTGTGGGAGGCTCGCTCGCAATCCACAGTGTCCGCAATCCACAGCTCATTCGCGGGTTGCAATTCAGCACTTCTTCGCATGCACAAAGTGCATTTCAGTGCTTCTGTGCATGTGTGAGTGCCGAAACCCGGAGGTAACCTGTTCCGGTACTTCTGGGTTTCGGCACGTCCGTAACCTGAAAACGCGCAACCTGAAGCATCTGTAACCCGAGGTATAACTGTATTCCCTTCACCCCTGTCACACCACACAAACATTTTATTCATCATAGGAGTGGGAAGGTGAACTACCCTAGCATCAAGCTGAATCCTTGTTGCTCAGACCAAACTAGGGCTGCCTTTGAAGCTGCTATCAGGGTGAGTTTCGTCACATGGTGTCTACTCGGATCAATGTGGTGTTTAAGCTGTTTCATCTAGCTTTTTCGGATCCCTCTGCAGTTCCTCTTTCTCACCTGAGCTTGACTGCTAAACACCAGGTACCAGCCTCTCCCTGCCTGACATTTCCAAGGTGCCAGGTTCAGAGGTAGCTGTCATCTGGTCTCCATAGGCCTGTGCACAGCCAGAACCTGATCCGAACTTTCAGACCATGTGGTCAGGACAGGAATTGTGTTGCTGAAACAAAGGAAAAGCCAAGGGAAGCCCAAGGTTAGAATTGTTTATTCTCATATATAAAAGTCTCCTTTTTGTTTATGTTTAGTTCTTCTGCAGTCTCCCTCTGGAATGGGTGTGGGTGTTTGTAAATCTCCTTTGTGAAGAGTGATTTGTAGAGTGAAGACTGAATTAGTGGACCTTTCCATTTACGGCCTCTCTGTTATAAAATGTTTTGGTTTGGTGATCTTGGTAATGTAGCTTGTAAAGTGATAAAAATACCTTTTAGCACAAGTTACCTAATACCTACGTACTTCTTGAAAAAAATATTGCATAAGCTAAAAGTGTACAGGGGCCAAAATGATCAAGACTACATCTTTGTCACTTGATCTAATTTTATTTTATATACAAATACAGTGGCTCTGGAGCATTCAGGAGCCACAGGTCTGTGCAAGTGTCTGCATGTACAGTCCAAGGCTACTTTTTATCTTTGTTTTAGATATAAAAACCTGTAATTGTTTTGATTTAGACCATGGAGTTCTTTGTAATTATAGACCACACTTTTTGGAATGTTTTATTGCGTGGACAGGCGGAGTCCCCCAAACCGTGGGCAGCTCCTGTATGGAATAACGACTCAAGACAACTTGCTATGGAATTAAAATTGGCCACAATTTTATTATGTTTCAGATGCGGGTAGACCTTGGCTCAGGCATTGGGTGTTTATCCCTCCCAGTCCCCCGTCAGGGATCTGGGAACATCAGGGTTATCCATAGTGTGTGGGGGGGATGGGCTGGCTCTGGAGAACATATTCAAGCAGAGAGAGCCCACCCCTGTTACTCTGATGCCGCAGGGGAGAGCAATGACAACCACTAGGCGTACGACCAAAGCCTCCCCTCAAAACAACCCCTTTAACGGGGAACCCTGGGATCAGCTCCACAAAGAGAAGGGGGACATGGGTCACCACTACATGCCCACCCCCATTTAGCAACGCCTCCCCAGGCGGGATTGGGCAACTGGCTGAGGTGGGCAGAGACTTCCAGGTATCCCACCTGGGGAAGGCCAAGCCAAGCCTGTGCTAATGGTGCAAATAGGGTCCAGGGGGCTGTGCACGACCACGCAAAGGGTGCCCCCCATTTAATGTGGGGAGCGGTCATTACTGACTCAGTAAATCACATAGCTGGATCCTATACTTCGTTGGCCAATTGCAACCATTGATCATATATATATATATATATATATATATATATATATATATATATATGTGTGTGTGTGTGTGTGTGTGTGTGTATCTCTCTCTCTCTCTCTATATATATATATAGGGTTGCCTCTATAGGTATCACATAGGTGAAATAGCCCAATAGTCAATATCATCTGCACCTTAGATTTTTTTAAGGCCTGGAGCCCCTACAAAGTTGATGCTTGTTGCCATTCAAATGGTTTGTGTGTGCCACATCTTGTGATCAATTTTGCTGGGTGGGGCTTATTCAAGTTGGCACCCTTGACAGGGGCTATGGGTGTAGCAGTGACTCTGCTACTCCATTCCACCCCATTACTTCTCAGCCAGAGTTAAGATAGTTTGCAGATCCCCTCTAGGGAGTGTCTTAGTTGCCCCCTTTGTGGTAGCAGGATGAACAATACTTCAGAAACCACTAGAGGAACATATGAAATCTTCAGCGCACCTGATTCATCCATGGTTTACTTTCGTAGACAAAGTAAACACGAAGAGGACAGAATCAGCTTTGTAATTAAAGCATCTGATTGTGACAAATATATATCTGAATGATAACCAGAATGTCAAGATGTAAACATGAAGGAAAACATCTTCTCAGACTATTCTCGGCTTTCAAAGTGACAGTGGAATGCCCATAAGTGTTTACTGCATTTTTCTCTCTTTCTGGGGACTGAGCTGTCCTTGTCCTTTGGATTAATTTATCCAGACGATGGAACGAATGTATTTTAGTATATTTTTCTCTTCCAGTGTTCATTTTCAAAAGAACACAGAGTTCACAGAGACCACTAAGGAAGGAAGTATGAGACACTCAAAGGCTTACTGGAACTTCTGCATAAACAGCTTGGGCTCTGCGGACTATGACATTTCATCAGAGGAAATAGAGTTATTATCACGTATCCCCAGCATCCAGCAAAATATGCCAATATGCCAAAGAAGACAACAAGCTCACAATCTTCTTTGCCTTTTAGGTTGCCACTTCGGATAGTGCATGTCCCTTTGTTGTTTTAGCATGATCCTCTTTATGCAGTTCTCTTGGCCATCCAGATGGACACTGGCTTGATCCAGCATGGATCTTCTTATGTTCTTTGATCACTGTCAGAAGGCTGTTTCTTTCGACATTCCAATCATGTTGCCATAGGCTAGCATTGCTCATTCTCAGAAATAGTATTTGAATGAGGTATAGAATGGCAATCCATGTTTTAGTGCTCTGGATCAGGTAATACATACAAAATTGCTGTTGTTGTTTTTTAGTCATTTAGTTGTGTCCAACTTTTCGTGACCCCATGGACCAGAGCACGCCAGGCACTCCTGTCTTCCACTGCCTCCCGCAGTTTGGTCAAACTCATGCTGGTAGCACTTCTTCAAATAAAAGATCCAGCTTACAGCAAAGTGTGAATCACCTGATGTGTCAACATTGTGTTAAATAGCCATGTTAGTTTATAGGACCGCCTCTACCCATATGAACCAACCTGGACCCTGTGATCATCATCTGAAACCCTTATTCATGTGCCTCCTCTATTAGAGGCCTGGAGGGTGGCAACACAAGAATTGGCCTTTTCTGCAGTGGTTCTCTGCTTGTGGAATGCTCTCTTCAGAGAGGCTTGCCTAGTGCCTTCGTTACATATATTTAGGTGCCAGGCGAAAACATTCCTCTTCTCCCAGGCTTTTGGCTAATTAAACCACAGGGCGGGAGCCACTACCGAGAAGACCCTCTGCCTGGTTCCCTGTAACTTTGCTTCTCGCAGTGAGGGAACTGCCAGAAGGCCCTCGGTGCTAGACCTCAGGGCCTGGGCCAAACGATGGGGGTGGAGACGCTCCTTCAGGTATACTGTAGATCATCCAGTCACCATCTGGGCTCAGTATTTGCAAATTTGAACCCTGGTCTCCCAGGTTTTAGTCTGACACTCTAACCAGCATACCACACTGACTCTTTCCCCCCATTCTCCCTTTCTCTTTTGTGTCCTGTGTATTGCAAGCCAATATCAATGTGCATTATTAGCAGATCTATAAATATAGTAAATAAAATGAGAACTTTGTATTATCTCTCTCTTAGAATTCCTACGGGTTCCTATCATGCATAAGCAGTAACTTGACTGTCTCCACTAGCTAGAACAAGTCTTGTTTCCTTTTGCCTAACCTCAGTTTCCTTTGTTAATCTCTCCATTCTATATTTGTCTAATTTAGATTGTAAATTCTTGAAGGCAGAGACTGTCTCCCCTTATAAACTCTGGAAGATGGCATGCAAATTATGAAAATGGTTACTATAAATAAATATCAGAGGGATTACAACAGACCCAGTTGTCATGCTGGGAGGCAGGATTTAGCTATACTGTATTCTGGAGCGCACAATGTAAAACCTCTGCAAAGTCCAGTGCTATGGGTCAGTGTTGTGTTCTGCTGTGTCCATAAGATCAGGGAAAATTCCCCCCAATAGGAAACTTGATGGCTAAGTGCCTGTCAGGTCTGTTCCTCGGGGAGGGCGGGGGGGAGGAAATCTAAGGAAACATGCAGTTTTGTTGCAAACACCACTGGCTGTTAATTTTATGGCTGTCTAGATAGCATCAAAGGGACGCGGGTGGCGCTGTGGGTTAAACCATAGAGCCTAGGGCTTGCTGATCAGAAGGTCAGCAGTTCGAATCCCCGCGACGGGGTGAGCTCCCGTTGCTCGGTCCCTGCTCCTGCCAACCTAGCAGTTCGAAAGCATGTCAAAGTGCAAGTAGATAAATAGGGACCGCTCCAGCGGGAAGGTAAACACCATTTCCGTGCGCTGCTCTGGTTCGCCAGAAGCAGCTTAGTCATGCTGGCCACGTGACCCGGAAGCTGTACGCCGGCTCCCTCGGCCAATAAAGCGAGATGAGTGCCGCAACCCCAGAGTCATCTGCGACTGGACCTAATGGTCAGGGGTCCCTTTACCTTTTTAGATAGCATCAAAGCTGGCAAGGTGACAAGAATCACTTCTGCTCCTACAAACTTGGAGAGTCTTGAAAGCATGAAAAGCAACTACAGTAGCCTTGAAATGAAAATCAGAATGCAAATGGAAATATATTGTTGCTTGAATAACACAGTGCACATAATGCAACTCTGAGTGTGGATTTTTTTAATGAAATGTTAATTCTCTTTTTTTAATTTAGCAAATTCAGTTGGAATTAGAATGCAGAGCACTGCCAGAAATTCTATGCATGAAATATGCAACATCTTAAACAAGCTTCCCAGTGACTTTTTTTTTCCATTTTAAAGGATAATTTACTTGCAATCATACATTGGCAATAAAATACCTCTTATCATGATTTATTGGTAATCATTTTTGCATTGCAACAGTAATTATGCCCATTCAGTTAAACTTTAAATATGAACATATAATAGGAAGACTGAGAAACTAGAACATTGTCAATGGCCTGTTTAATTTGCAGGCTGGCCACCCTGATTTTACTTGGTTGAAATCCACATTTATGTTCTATCCAGAGAGGATAAAGTGAATGTCAGTATTCTACACGGTGCAAATATTTATAGCAAAGGTTCATTGCAAGGCAATGAAGCTTAATATCCTTTTTTCTTTTTTGTAAATATGGCAGTAAGAAAAATAGGCTCTCCAAAAAAAGGAGAGGAAGCAAATAAGCAGTGAAATTCAAATCATTCTCCATCGTGGCAGGTACTTTTGTCAGATACACCACAGTGGATGAGCTTCCTGATTCAAATCTCTTAGTAATATAGAATATTTTGCTCTGTTTGACATGAAAGCAATTGCAGGGCCACCCTGGGAGCAGAAAATCAACAATACGAGAGCTGTCATTTTATCTCCCATCACTTCTCAGAGCTAAGCTTCTTTGAAAGTCTGGCATTTTGAAGGTAACTTTGTTTTCCCAGTTTTGTATCCCAGAGTCTCAGAGGAGGGGCAGTGAAAAGAGCCTCAGCAAAGAATCTCAGGTGAGGGGCCTCAAAGAAATAGACCTGCCCCACCCTTTATTTTCTGTTACAATACCCAACCATCCAGATTACAAGAACTTGAGATATCCAAGTCACAAAAACAGAAAGAGAGCCCTCCTAGGTCAGTTGAAAGGCCTCTCTAGTACAGCATCCCATTTCCAGGAGTAGCCAATCAGATGCCACTGGGAGCCCACAAAAGAGCCATGAAGGTGGCAAGCATTCTCCTGCTATTACTCCCCAGTAGCTAATATTGAGGCAGCATGCTGGCTGTGTAGTCACTCCCATTTATTCTGAAGCCAGGGTGCTCCCACTGCTGATGTGGGAAGCGGTATATGCACAACACTAGCCACAATCCATGCCTATCCTGTAGCTATCCTGTCACTTCTTATGAAATACTGTGTTTTGATGCACAACCGCCCCCCAAAAAACACCCAGTTTTGAAATGAGACAAAGAACAACTCAACTGTGTTTTAAGCTCGTAATGTGTACATACCTGCTGACTCAGAAAACGGGAGATGGCATACAGTAGGGTTGCCATGCCTCCAGAATTTCCTGCCCACCCATATCCAGGATTCATTCATCAGAAATAGCATCCAGGTTGGTGGGGGGGATTGTTGAAAATGGGGGGGGGGTGTCTGGGAGAAGAGGGCGTATGGCAGCTGATGTCAGAAGTGTTTGGAGTTTTGGGTGAATTTCCCCCCAAATAGCTCAATCAATTCTGCCCAAAAAAATAGCTCAACAACTTTTGTGTCCAGATTTTCACTTTTAGAAATATGGCAACTCTAGTATACAGCCATCATGACCAGGCCTTTTTCCTCAGCCAGAACTCGCCAGAACTGAGTTCCGGCACCTCTCAGATGGGCACCATTGCCATTATAAGAGAACAAGAGAGGCATCTGAAGTGAGTTTTGGCACCTCTTTTTCTATAAAAAAAATAGCACTGATCATTGTGCCATTGAGAGCCTTCTCCACCTTGCATTTGCTTAATCCGCTTCTGAGGCCATCAACACTAATAGCCACACCTTTGGGCATCCAGTTTCATGAATACCCACTGTGTTAAAAATGCTTCCGTTTATCTGTCCTGAATCTTCTACTGGTTAGTTTCATTCAGTCTGGTATCACAAGAAAGCTAGAAACACAGTCCTCTTAAACAGAATAAGACCACCTTCAATTATGCTAAAAACTATTTTCTATCTCAAGCCTTTCATTTACATACTGTAATAGCGTGCCATAATTTTCAGCTAGAATGTGACATTTTCACAGGTCCCCTGCTTTTTAGGATGGCTAACGTTGATCAAAGCTGTTCACATTGCCACCAACATGCAACAGGAAAGTGTTTGAAAACCGCTTTGGCGACTATGACATACATATTTGTTCAAGAATGCTTATAGTGGAGGATGCAAGAAATTGCACCTTTGGTATGGCAGCAATTTCACATTACTGGCCATTCGTGGGCTTGGTGTGTTAGATATGGTACAGTGGAAGTTTCTGTTCTGACTCTTGTGTAGAAATAGCTTCCCTTCACCACAAGAAATTAGTTTTTAAAGCTTTACTTGCAGAACTAGGTTTTAAAATATTTAGTTGCAAACAGTAAGCATTACACAACAACAAAATGATACATTGTGTATTAGCCTTTTAAATTCCAATAAATCTCTCTGTTTGATCCCAGTGTGAATATGCTTTTATTTCTGGCCCTGCCCATTCATGACAGTGGTCTCAAGAAAATTGTCCTGAAGAAAATGTGCCCCTTGACATGAAAAACGTCCCCCACTCCTGTGCTATATCTACCATGGAATGCTACCTGCTTTTGACCATTTCAGAACAACTCACCCTATGATTTGGAGCTATAGTGTGGTGACTTTCCCCACAGCTACCATTTACCTCTGGCTACTGTGGCATGGGTGGCACTGTGGGTTAAACCACAGAGCCTAGGGCTTGCCGATCAGAAGGTTGGCGGTTCGAATCCCCACGATGCGGTGAGCTCCCGTTGCTTGGTCCCAGCTCCTGCCAACCTAACAGCTCGAAAGCACGAAGTGCAAGTAGATAAATAGGTACCACTCTGGCAGAAAGGTAAACGGGATTTCCGTGTGCTGCTCTGGTTCACCAGAAGTGGCCACATGACCCAGTTGCTGTCTGCGGACAAACACCAGCTCCCTTGGCCAGTAAAGTGAGATGAGAGCCGCAACCCCAGAGTCATCCGTGAGCGGACCTAATGGTCTGGGGTGCCTTTACCTTTACCTTACTGTGGCCTAGGTCCTGGCATACACAAGATTGCCCTATTGTGTGTCAACCCTTCAGAATGACCAGGCATTGGGATCTGTGCTACACACCCCTTGCCATGTGGATTCAGCAAAATAGAACATCCACTTCTCAGAAATTCCTTATAAAGATCTGGAAAAGCCTGAAGTAATCGGAATTATCTAACAGATGCCATGCTACAGAAAATATTCTATCAGTGGAAGCATTCCCATATATTGTTGACATGTCCAGTTGTTTTTCCTCATGGTGTCTCCAACAAAGCAGATTCTCCAGGACTCTGACCGAGATCCTGCACCCTTCTCCTCCTGATTGACACCTATATTTTGCTTATTCAAAAGGCATGAGGTTCTGTGGCTGGCTGCTTTGCATAGTGCCTGCCATGCAACTGGATCGTCTTTGCATTTCCTTATCAACTCCAGTACTCTCCCTTATGTCAGAAAGAGTCATGAGTTGTTGGTATTTGACAGTGAGGACCCTGTGAATAGTATATTGTTTTGTTTACTCTTACCAACAAGCATGAGACAAAGCAGACTCTCATTCCTACAATCAGTCTTGAATCTCTAATGGGATTAGGTTTAATCCTTGTATACGGTTGTCAGAGGGAAAATAAACTTCCCGGAGGCTACAGCTCGCATCAAATGAGTTTATTACCAGGTTCCTTTAAAAAGCAGAAAATGGAAGTGAAGACTCATATTGGAAGCTATATTATTATTGGTTATTTGTCATATAATGAGACTAACTCCAAGTTTAGTGTATAATATAAGAACTTGCAAGTGTGTATGTGGTGGGGGAGGGGGAAATCTACCAAAACAAGTGGTGCTTTGTTTTCATAGAATCATAGAGTTGGAAGAGACCACAAGGGCCATCGAGTCCAACCCCCTGCCAAGCAGGAAACACCATCAGAGCACTCCTGACATATGGTTGTCAAGCCTCTGCTTAAAGACCTCCAAAGAAGGAGACTCCACCACACTCCTTGGCAGCAAATTCCACTGTTGAACAGCTCTTACTGTCAGGAAGTTCTTCCTAATGTTTAGGTGGAATCTTCTTTCTTGTAGTTTGGATCCATTGCTCCGTGTCCGCTTCTCTGGAGCAGCAGAAAACAACCTTTCTCCCTCCTCTATGTGACATCCTTTTATATATTTGAACATGGCTATCATATCACCCCTTAGCCTCCTCTTCTCCAGGCTAAACATGCCCAGCTCCCTTAGCCGTTCCTCATAAGGCATCGTTTCCAGGCCTTTGACCATTTTGGTTGCCCTCCTCTGGACACGTTCCAGTTTGTCAGTGTCCTTCTTGAACTGTGGTGCCCAGAACTGGACACAGTACTCCAGGTGAGGTCTGACCAGAGCAGAATACAGTGGCACTATTACTTCCCTTGATCTAGATGCTATACTCCTATTGATGCAGCCCAGAATTGCATTGGCTTTTTTAGCTGCCGCGTCACACTGTTGGCTCATGTCAAGTTTGTGGTCAACCAAGACTCCTAGATCCTTTTCACATGTAGTGCTCTCAAGCCAGGTGTCACCCATCTTGTATTTGTGCCTCTCATTTTTTTTGCCCAAGTGCAATACTTTACATTTCTCCCTGTTAAAATTCATCTTGTTTGTTTTTGCCCAGTTCTCTAATCTGTCAAGGTCGTTTTGAAGTGTGATCCTGTCCTCTGGGGTGTTAGCCACCCCTCCCAGTTTGGTGTCATCTGCAAATTTGATCAGGATGCTCTTGAGTCCATCATCCAAGTCGTTGATAAAGATGTTGAATAAGACCGGGCCCAAGACAGAACCCTGTGGCACCCCACTAGTCACTCTTCTCCAGGATGAAGAGGAACCATTGATGAGCACCCTTTGGGTTCGGTCAGTCAGACAGTTACAAATCCACTGAGTGGTAGCATAGTCAAGATCGCATTTCATTTGAACTTCATTAACTTTGTGGATAAAAGTGAAATATTGATTGAAAATTCATGAATACATATACATTCTTATTGAGGCCAGTCACAGTGTATTGATGAAAGTTGTAGTGAATTGTAAACAAAGCTGAAATCGAGCTGTTCTGATAGACCAAATAGAGCTTAGCTACAGGTGTTTCCCTTCCCTTTGCATCAGAAGAAAATTTCCCCATATGCATGGATCATGTACCTCCCTATAGAAGGCCATTGAAAGCCACTGGGAGTACAGTGCATTGCTGTTTATATTTATATATTTAAAATACCTGTCATTGACTCTACATCCAAGGATTTCAGGGTGGAAAACATAAAACCTTAATTATATAATTGACAGCAAGAACAAAACAAATGAAAAACACATACCAACCTGATAAAAATGTCTGACATTTTCTATGTATGAGTTTCCATACATGCATTTCTTAAATAATCTCACCAGCAATTGCCAGTAGAGTTCCTAAAGTATTCATGAAAAAAGTTCCCGAGTGGATGAAAGTAATACCTTAGAAAGGTAAGAAATCTAGATTTTGCAGCATTTTAGGATGACATGGTGAAACCCAATCATGGATAAATGATAAGGCCCAACTCGATGGCCCTTGTGGTCTCTTCCAACTCTATGATTCTATGATTCTATGAATACATTTTTCTGCCTAAAGCCAAGGGTGAGTTGACAACTCCCTTTCCCTGTTCCATGAGCAGAAGCTGATTGAACAGGCACTCAAGACGTACTTCAGCACTGGCAACGGCCACAAGGAGGCAGCAGGATACTCCTAGCATGTGCGTAACAAGCCTATGTGCGTACACATAGCTCTGGTCTCCAGTAGAGATCAGATTGGGAAATTTTTGCTGAAATTCTTATCAGTAGGGTGCAGGGGTTTTGTTGCCTCACTTTCAAGGTGGCCAAGCTGTGTGTTTTCCCTCATTCTGCAAATACTCACTCATTCCAGTGGTCCTCATTCTGCAGCCTTCCCCAGCATCAGCACTTCCTGGAAAACCCAAAACATCATTTCCTGGGCTTTTCTGCAAACATGGGAAAGTGGAAAAGGTGCCTAATGTCCAACTGACAGCTGTTCATTGTTAATTATTTTAAGTGGTGTCTTTTTACTTTGAAAGAAATTGGTGTGCGGATTTTCTTCAAAGGTGAAAGGAAGAACTTCCCTTACAGACATGATCAGTGAGCACACTAATCTCAGATGCTCAGGAGCTGGCTCACCTAGATTCCCATGCTTTAATTAAACACCAGGGAAAGATGTCGTAATTTAAGTGAAAGCATGGGCACCTGGGGAAGATGCAGAAAACTAGATAATATCGTTAATAGATACTTGAGGTAAGCTTGAAACCATGCTGGCTGAAATTCTACAGACATTCAAAGGCGGCCTGTAAATTAGGAAGAAAAATGGAAGCCTCCTTCATGGGTTTAAAGAACTTTCAAGAATCTGGAGGGCAGGTTTCTGCACACACAGTAAGTCATCTAAGCAGAACACTGGGCAAGCATTGGGGCTCCAGGATGTTCCTTGATCCTTCTGCTCCCCCTGAGAATATTTAAATGCCTGAGTGACAGTGGTCTCTGGCTCTGGTTTCCTTTCCTTTTGCTAAGGCAAAAAAAATGAAATGAAAATGAAAATTGCATTGAGGGAGAAGTGAGCACCATCAGTGGTGAGGGAATTGGGACTGAGCTACAAGTCCCAGGATCCCCAGGAAGAAAAGATACCCCCACCTTGGCTAGAACTGATACATGGAACATCATCCTTCCATGACTGTCTTGGCACTTGTAGTGCTTAAGAACAATAGTGGATGGCAGGGTGGAGTGGTGGTGCTCACCCAACCTCTTGACAGCTGAGTCACTGCTGCTTTGGGGGAAGGAGGGGGCGGGGTATGAGGAGCAGGTAGGTTGGATCAGTGCAAACATATTGGCAGAGTCAATCCCCTCCTCTCCCTACTGGTAAACAGCAAGGGCTCATATATTAGGAGGTCAGGTGAGCACCATCACCCCACCATTGCGCAAGCTGGACACTGGTCCACCAGTACAGATCATCTTATGGAGAAATTCCTGATACACTTCTAAAAACCCCAGGCTCTCCCAGGAAAAAAGTCTGAAAACCATTGCTCTAATTTTAGGCCAAGTCAATGGGATATTGCAGCAAAAATGTCTTTTGTTTATTCCTATGATAAACATGCTCTTTCTCCAGAACTGGAAGAGGGACACCACATCCTCACAGGCTGTATTTTTGTTGATAATAATACTTATTCAGCAAATATTTGATAATAATAGTAAAACTCATTACCAGCAACGAGGAACAGAGACTCCTAACATGTTATCATATTCTATGCTACTCATTTTCCTCTATTCTTTTGCTATTGTTCTATTCATTATTTAAATCTATGTGACATTTTGGATTCCTTTACCCCACCCCCAAAGATTTAATACAATGGGCAGTTATTTTGCCCAAAGTTCATTTTATGGTAGTGCTTTCTGCATCTCTCTTTCTCTTTTAGATTTAATACTACCAGAAATAATAATGCAGAAGAAAACACCATGCAAAGTTGTGTTACATACATGCACCATGGAATAACAACATTCCCTAGTCTCAGGGCCAAATTAGGTGAGGCATGAAATGTATGAGTAAAATTTGTGTACAGTGGTACCTCGGGTTAAGAACTTAATTCGTTCTGGAGGTCCTTTCTTAACCTGAAACTGTTCTTAACCTGAGGTACCACTTTAGCTAATGGGGCCTCTTGCTGCCACCGCGTCACCGCCGTGCAATTTCTGTTCTCATCCTGAGGTAAAGTTCTTAACCTGAGGTACTATTTCTGGGTTAGTGGAGTCTGAAACCTGAAGCGTCTGTAACCCGAGGTACCACTGTATCTATTTTTAAATAGTGGTCCTGTTGGGGGGGGGCGGGAATCATGGCATGTGGGGAGGGAGTATTTAACCCATCTCCCTGTAGTGTGATACAAGCAAACCTTCCTCACCATATGTAAAGGTGTGGCTGTAAAGATTCAGAAGCAGACAAAGGAATGCTCCTCAGGTAGAGCTCACCTATAACTAGTGAAGGTAGGAGGACTCCCTCTCTCAAGCTCAAGAGTTTCTCCACCTTTGCTTCAGTTTCACCTTTGTTGCAGTTCTCTGTAATAAAATTGTGGCCCTAGTTTAACCCAGTGACATGTACGTTGCTACTTATTCCACAACCTGCTCTGATGATTTAGAAATACTGTATTTTAGAGTGTATTAAACCCACTGGAGAGAGCTGATCAGTTGGGAGATCACACTAGTATCTGCAGAATACACCAGAAGATGACACAGAGCCTTAGGTTTGGGTGTTTAGACAAACTGCTTTCCTCTGGGATTTTGTGCATCAATGAGACAATTTCACTTTGGCAAGCAAAACTGAGGGCATATAAGCTATCTGCAGCTGAAACTCCAGTACTGACTGCTGCCACCTGCTGAACACTTTTTAACATGCTGCCACACTTTGCCATCTTCTAGTGAACATGTGTGCATCATCTTGATTATGAGAAGGCTTAGAATGTCTTGAGTTTGGATAAGGGGAATACTAACAGTAATCTTGTATATTAATAATTATAACCTATATCGGCTTAGTTACACCATAGCAAGCAATACAAAATCTATGCAGTTGTGTTGCTTTTTCCTATCATATTAAGGTTGCATGGCAAGGGGATGTTTAGAATGGCAGTATTTCTTTTGCTTTTATTGGTCTTTCTTCTCTCCATGGGGTCTCCACAGTTTCTGGTAACTTTTCAAAGAAATCAATAAAAACCCCCACTGATCTTCTCCAAAAATGCAAACCATTTCTTTACGTGCATTGCTAAGCCCAAGAGTCAATGTATATTTTAATATCTATGAAATGTTCATGTCAGAAGCATGTTAAATTGAATAAGGAGGAGAGGTTTCATTTTGTTTTAAGCCCAGAAGCTTGGCCATGTCTGCTTCTGAGTGCAAAGTTAAAATGACAAAGCCACTAGGTTTGATTCTGCCTACATTTCCACTTGCTCAAAAAATAGTTTTAAGTGGCAAAACTGGCTCCCTCCTTTGCAGCACACGCTTTGGGTTAAAGGTTGGGAAGATGCTATCCCTGCCTGTGAAATAAACTGCAAGGCTTTTACGCCGAGTCTTTTAAAAAGGAAGACATGAATAAACTTAACAGTTTATGCTTTGTGTAAACCCTGGGGTTAACCTTATAAACCTGGGCTTCGCAAACTTTAAACAGTTTGGAAAGTTTCTCCATAAAATTATCTGCTTTTTGTCATGGTACAGAATGCTCTGGTATAACCATTTCTGTGGAAAGCAAACATTTTATGGGAAAGGCTTGAGCTTTTCCAGCCGAGCCAATTCAGTCTTCGAGGGCTAAACTAGGTATGACACACAGTTGTCTGTACTTTCCCTTATATGTTTAAAACAAACAAACAAATCACGAAACAGCTTCCAAAAGCCTGTGAGTTTGAGCAGAGGAATGATATCACTTCCCCTCCCTTGGACAATGTTTCTGCTCAACAGCGCCCTCTGGGCAGAGGATGTGGATACTCTTGTCATTTTATTCACTGGTGTAGATACAGACCAGAGTGTTGACTCTCCAGTCAGCAACAGTGATCTTAACACACTGCCTCCACCACCAGTTCCTCATGTGTCAAGATGTGGGTGGGAATCACACCTAATGATTCCCCCACATGGTGGTGGCCAGCAGTTTTGCCTAGCTAGCCAGTTCACTGGCTGCCCCTGCCTTTAGTTTAAAAAGAGGTTGACACCCCTGTTAAAAGAAAACATTGACAGAAAGTTAGATGCTACTGTGTATCATGCCTAGCTCGAACCTGACATGATTCCCTCCAAATGACAGAATTTCCTTTAGTTGCATTCCCTTGCGGTTTTCCATTCCCTTGTGATTCCTTGAGCAGAATCAGACCTGGTCTTTAGATAAGGCTAGTACAGGCTTCTCCATTTACTGTAATACCATTCAAGATGAGTCACATCGAGATTACCTCACATGCATTGTGCCTTCTCTTAACACCGTAAACCTCATCAGATTTCCCCAGGGCAGGCCACATCATCCCCGTTTGCCTGTGCTGACCAATTTAATCCATAAAACTGGCATTGCAACCTCCCATTTAACCTGATTTCATTACATTTGGAAGTGCCTTCTGTTATATGTTGACAACATGTTTCAAAATGAGGATTGGCTGCTGTTAGACTTTGTCAAGAGCAATATGATTGGAATGATGTATTTTGGAAATATTATGAATTCCCTTTTCAACCTTAACTGGATCATAGTTATTAATAATTTGTAGCCTTATATTAAATATAGCATTTGCTTTTATCCAATAAAAAATAATTAAATTCAGAATCAGAAAACTGAGCTCTGGTCTGGCTGGTGGACTTCGCATAGGCATCTTGTTGGCCACTGCAGGAACAGGATGTTAGACTATATATAGACCTTGGTCTGATTCAGCAGAAATACTTTGTTTCTGCAGGAGAATCTCAGTTTTCTACAGAAGGATAAATAAATGCTGCCCATTACCTTAGGCCTGATCCAACAGGGCTTTTCTGATGTTCTTAAAATCCCTTGGGTCAGAATGTAACAGGTGAGCAAAGGATAATTACTGGGTGATGAACTCCTGTATCTAATGATCTGGAGTTAATTTTCTAAGAAAGTTAAAAAGAAGAAATGGAATAATATTGTTTCACACCCTGATGTCATCAACCCAGCTTGATACTACTATCAAGTTCTGTATTGTCAAAATATTATGGAGTTTCCCCGCTGCCTGTTTATTTATATAAGAAATGCTAATGATTCTGGATGTTTAAATCACACATATTGATTATAAAACAACTTGTATTGTGAGATTACTGCTATCTCGCAGCATTTTGTTGTCCTGCTGCTGTTTCTTTGTTTAATGGAGGAGGAAATGCAAATACTAAATGTGCATTTGTCAGCTTCAGCTTTTTTTACTCATTTGTTGGAATAGCACACATATTGTATAAATATGTATTTCATCACTAAGGTAAACTGTACTTTTCTACCCTACTGAATCTCTTTTTTATCTTTTTTTCTTGCCTCCTAATTTCTCAGATGTTTCAGATTCCCTAACAACAACTTCAAACTTTGCCCCAAAATTCCAGTTAGACAAAAATGCGCATATATTCTTCATATTTTCTATATTTCCATATTTCTGCAATAAGAAACTCAAAAATATATTCTTCCCATGCCATTACAGGTGAGGAGAACTCTTACTTGGAAATGAACATCAGCATGTTTTTTACCCCACAATTTACCTCATTGTCTGATACGCCGTGTTGTCTGATATTTGCAGCAGCCGCTCATTTTGCCACATTACTTGCTAACCAGAACCTGCGATTCCTTGAAGCTCTTCATAGGCCGATGCATTTTGAAATGGATTAGTGGAATTTACTGCAGTACAGATTTGAGCAGAAAGGAATCTGTGAGGAGCTGCTTTACACTCTACCCCCAAAGCTCTTGATCCCTTTGCATTATACATGTACAGAAAATCCTGAAAGCAGTGTATCAACAATATCAGCAAGAGGTTTAGGAATGTTGCATGTACCAGTTATGTTTCAAAGACTAATCCCGAACCATCACAGACACATTTCCGTGTGAATATGCTTCATTTTTCTTCTGCAGAGAGGGAAATGTGAAATGAGACCTGTGCTCTGCACTTGAATATACATGGCACAACAAATAGCAAGGAACACAGTCCTTTGAATAGTAATGCACATAGGTTGTGCTGGTAAAAGATAGTAAAAAATGTTTTAATAGTGTACCTGTATAAAAAAAAACCCACCCTGAAAATGTGTACAAGAGCGAGTTGTAGGCATTTCTAGAACTACTGTACATGGGAGGTGGTATGGCAGGGCAGAAGGAAACGGTGGGAATCACATCCTTCATTCCTAGGCATGTCTGGACCGAGGGATTTCTGTGAATGTAAGAGTTACCTTTGGATAGAAAGTATGCAGTGGCATAGCATGAGTTATTGGTGCCCGGGGCAGGCAAGCCACCAACACCGCTGGAGTGACCTCCCAGCAGAGCCATGCGGCTCCACGCCTCGCTGCCTGCCCGCCTGCATAGCTGTCACCCCACAAGTAAACCTTACTCTCACCTTCCTGCTGCTGCCGCCATCTTGGATCCCGGCAAGGCGCCATGGCCAATGGAGCTTGTTTCTCCCTTGGTGCAATGGGCACATGGAGGAACAAGGCAAATGAACTGGTTGATTCATACTTATATGAATCAGACTAATGTGTAGATCAACATTGCATTACCTTCCATTTGGTGGGACCATGGAGCTGCCCTTCTGACAGCAGTTTTGCTTTACCTGGATGGGGATGGGTGGTGTTAACTTGTTGTTAATGGTAGTGCCAGGAGCACTACCATCAATCCAGAGACAACCGTGAGGTCTGGTCTTCCTGCTGCTCCCCACCCAGCCTCATTCGGGTGAGCAGCAGCAGTAAAAGTGTGGGCAGACTTTTCTGCAGTCCTGTACCACCATATATACCACTACTGTTTTGACACTTTTTTGTAGCTGAACTGTATTGTGAAAAGAGGTGTGAAAACCAAAGGATAACTGTGTTTCAATCAGCGTGTTATTTTGGGATGTGTAAATCAGACCAGTTCATTTAAAAGTGTGGTCTGAATGAAATCCTTGAGCATTCCTAAACCAAACTCTTTGTCTTTGAAGTTAAAGTACACTTGCTAGGCCCAGATGAAAGGACTCCCTCTCATAGCAGGTAATTATTTTCTTCTATGAAATACAATGTTCTGTGATCAATGATAATTCTCCACTGGGTGCCCAGAGCATTCCTTTGTTCATCGAAGAGAGTGGAGACATTCCTGCATGGACACAGGTGCACACCCCTGTTATGATCATTTGCTTTGAAGCTGATGAGTATCAAAACGCTGCTTTAATGAGACTGCCATTCAGTCACTTAGTTTATTGACACTGATAAAGCTAGAACTGGCTTCTAACCAAGTACTTCAACTTCATTGGGGTGTGGGTCAAACAAATATAATATCACAGTTTCCAGTAATGACGTGTTGAGATTGAGGTTGCAATCCCTGCTGGCTCGGGCTGGTCCATCAACCTCTGGTGTACCACAGGTTCCCCATCCCTAATACATCTGGGAGAAAGTTCAATTGAACTCAGTGGGGATTCCTTCTGAGTAGGCATAGGAGTATGCTGCAAGACTGCAGTCCTTGCATGTTTTCCAAGAAGTAATCCCATGAAATTAAGGCCATTTTTGAATTACTTATGTAAATATATGTAAACTTATGTAAATATGTAGACTGCTTAGCTACAATCAGAAAAGGTAAAAGATTGGTTAAAACAATAAAAACCAGAAGTCAGTTAAAATGCCTGCTGGAATAAAAAAAAAAGTCTCTAGTCGGCTCTGGAAATTCAACAGGGAGGGTTGCCTGTTTGCCCTTAACTGGGAGTTCTACTTCTGAGAAAAGCATGTAAACTAGAGTTTTCGCATATCTCCCTTTTCTTCTGGTATATAGGTACTTATTTTTAAACTGACAAACCCTTTGTTAAATCAGAAACTATACAAATCAGAGCATCTTGACGTCATAACATATTACATTGTCATTATTTAATGTGCCACCAGTGGTGCTTTAGAGCGTAAGCGAAGAAAATAAGTCCCTATGCCAAGAAGATTGCAGCATTGAGCAGGTCTAGTCTAAGCCATTTCCATGTTCTGGAGTTTAATTGGATGACCCACCTGCACAGAAACAATGAAAAAGAAGTGAGGTACCACCTTGTTATCTTACCATTGCTTCAGATCAGAGGTTTGGTAAAGCAGAGAGGTTTGAAGCTAATGTGCTGCACACTTGGGCTCTCTGACAGCCTACCACTATATATGTGTGTGAAAGATGGTCCCCATAGATTTCAATGGCTGCTTTGTTGTGTGTTCTTAGGATCACAAGTGCAAACGAATAGCTGCTTTCTTTATCCCTGTATGATTCTTCTGGGACTCAGATGCATGTGAAAGGCAACCCTTGCTTTAAAAAGGTAGAGATCTTGGCATCAAATGAATGCTGAAATCTCAAACGTATTTCTATTTCGTTTTGGAGAGAAAAAGTGCAGAACAACCGGAACCACCTTGATCCATATCCAGTGCAGGGGGTGGGGGTTCATTTTGAATGTATAAGCTTTTTACTTGGATATTTAAAAAGAGCACCTCTGGTGCCAAAGACAGATTTGTGGTTTTATCTGAAAGGGGTGGGGAAGCCTGAAGAATTTAAGATCCTCTGGCTGAATCTTTCTGCTCCATAACCCACAGGTGTGTTCGAGGATTCTTAAAGTCCAAAGAATTTGCTGTGAGAAAAAAAAAACCACCCTTCTCCTCCCATTTCTGTTTTCAAGTGTCTAAAAGAAGTATGGTGCTTTGTACTGAAAGAATAAAACCTTCCTGACAGAAAATCAATTGAAACGTGCAGATTCTGGGCATGGATGGAAGCAGAGGTAGATTTCCAAATAAATTCCCCAGATTCTTGTCAAATTTGGTGGTAGAAGGAAAATATAAAGTTGTGGTGGCACTTGTAATTAAATATGGTGTCTTAAAGATCATAACTGCAGTTTCTTCATGATGAAAATAATTGTTATGTAATGTTGACTCCCACTTGCCATTCATTCATTCATTCATTTATAATGGCCATAGATAGCACAACAGGCTTAATGCCAAGAACTTCTCAGGTGCTAAGATGGGCAGAGGGGGCCTTCTTGGTAATTTCTCCACCCTCAGAGGTTTGGGGTATGGTGTGGTGATGTTTTGGAAGGAGGCGTTCTCTGTGGCAGCTCCTAAGCTGTGGAACTTCCACCCTACAAAGGTGTGTCTGGTACGTGCTGTAATATACAGTTATACTGTAGACTCACATTTGTGTGTATTAAAAGGGTTAGCCTGAGCCCTGAGCTCATGTTGCTAGTGGGTGTGGCTTAGCTGGGCCTCAGAAGCTTTTTCTTTTTTCTTTTTTCTCTTCCTCCTTCCTGGAACAAGCAAAAAAGGAGCAATGCAACTTGGCTCCCAACTTAGCAAATGCTGCAAGTGAGCTGAAAATGGAGATTTTACAGCCTGCATCTTTGTTAACCCAAAGATTGCATGATTCTTTTTTGAAACATATAAAAAAATTGCCTAGTAGCGCCTTAGAGACCAACTAAGTTTGTTCTTGGTATAAGCTTTCATGTGCATGCACACTTCTTCAGATAGACTTCTTTTTTGTAAGGGCACCAAGTTCTTTTCCTTTTTAAGTCATTTGGAACCTTTTTCATCCTCATTTTACTGCCAATGGATGGAGACTTTTTGCTGTAACTTCTGTAAACTGTGAGTAAAATCCTCACTTGTTTGCAAAGCTAAGTGTCTGTGATTTGTTCTAGCCTAAGGATTTTTGTGGGGAAGTTTTGTTTAAAAGTTTTGTTTAAAAGTGGATGTGGGCAGATGCCACACAATTGCCATTGTGCTTAACTCTGCTAGTGGAGAGTAGGAATCTCTCTTCCAAACCTCTCTCTCCAACAGTGCCTTCATAATTAAGCTTTCAGAGAATGCTGAAGATGCAACTTTTTACCCTAGTTTTGACACCTGAGTTGCATGTTTTTAGGACTCAATTTATTTTTATGTTTGCAAGATTTTTCTTTTTAAAAAAGTGTTTTAATGCTGTAGCCTGCCCTCGATTTGCATCTAATATGCTGTTTGAACTTACAACGCTTGTGTCCAGCTTGGTTTTTGCTTCACTTTTTAAGTTGGCACTTTTCTGTCCTTGACGGCAATATCCATTGGTCATGTTTAGATGTGTTGGCATGTCATAATGGATTGCCATTATTATGCACACCTGCTGAAATTTAATTTGTTTTAAATTCAGGACTTAGAACAATCAGTATATGAGTGTACTGAAGACACAGGGCCCTTTTAAAATGGAAACTAAGTCATGGCAATTATTTCAAAATGTAAAATTCATTAGTCTTAATGAAGCAGAAGATAAAATTGCAAATCTCTTCTGAACAGATGGCCAGCAAGTCTGAATAGTTCTGTATATCTGAAAACAATTTTCTCTGGAGGATCATAGAACAGCGTTTTAGAAATAACATTCAGAAGTAGATGTGTATGAATGTGTGTTTATATGAAGCATAGAATATTCTCTTGTTCAATGAAACACTCTGCCAAACCTACCTTAAGTTTGCTTCTTTTATAGCGCTTTACACACCAAAAGCAGAAGATAAGTAGAAGCTTCTCTGTCTTCCCTTCAGCTCCCAGCATGCAGGAACTGAGAGAGTGTTTCTAGATTACCTAAGCAAGTAGATGGTGCTCACTACCTGCCTTCCTGTGCTGTGCAAGACAGGAAGTACTTACTGTGCAATACACTTCCTGTCTTCCAGTGTTATGGGGTTGGGCTAGATAACCCTCAGGGTACCTTCGAATTCTACAATGCTATGATTCTAAGGTAAATAGCAACTTACTTCAGGTAAGTAGCACAACCATCAACTTCCTTGAGCAATTTGGCAACACTCCGTATCTTGAAGTACATTCTTGGCATAAATTAAATTATAACCTTTCTAGCAGAATGTGTTTTGGATGGACAAATAGGGTGGGACATGGGAATGACATGTGTACAGCACCCCACGAAAGGTGCCTGAATCCAGTGCAGAGTGCACATAATCACACAGTTCATACATGCCCCAAAGCTCTCAGAGGCAGAAGTTTCAAAAGGGGGACAGTGCAGAAGATTCTCATAAGGACTGACAAATAGTCTGAAACCCAAATTGGGAAGCAGGGAGAGGAATAAGCAAATGAAAACCATGACCTTGATTTTCACAGGGTTTCAGCTTTAACTGAATAAATGCAAACACATGTAGTAACAAAACACTGAGATAGTCACCGAAAGGATGACTTGCCCGAAGGAAATGGGAAAAGTTCAGTGTCAGTTGGGGTTCTCAGTTTCTTATGTGGGATTTTCCCAAAATAAAATAACATAAAGAGGGAGGGGGAAAAGAATGCTGTATCTTATCTTCACAATCAGTAAAAATGCACGTATTGTGATGTTGCAATTAATTAGGCAAGAAATATGAATCACTTTTCTCTTTTGATGTGAAAAACTGTGCCAAATGCATGTCGACTTTAACCCTGGCAAGATATAAATTTCAAAAGGAAGCAGAGAACTATTTCCTGTGGGAAACAAAGTTTCATTTAGAGAAGATACACGGGTCTGGCCAAAGTATGATTTCAGGCCTGACCTGGGTCTCTTCCCATCTCATTTAATGTTTAGTCTTCCCTTTAAAAACATAGGACAGTCTCCTATATAACATGCCTTTATTTTGTTTCTGGTAATAGCAAAAATACAAAAAAACAAACAAACCTAACCTGAATATAAAATGAAAAGACAAATGCATGATGTCTCCCTGACTTTCTCAGGTTCGTCCTCAGGAAATTGTTATTACTTTCAAAACAGCCGTAAATAAGGAGTGTAAAGCTTGAAGTAATAACTGTAATGGGAACTCAGAAGAAATACAGGCTCGGAAAAGGAATGCTTGTGACCCTCACTTGCCATTCATCTTAATGCATTATAATGCACAGTTTGAAAACTAGGTCAGGGCATTTGGGCAGACACACACAAAGGTATCTTCAGAATTCCAGGTGCTTATAGAATAGACTGGAGTGAATAGACACTTGTGCCCACCTGATATACCGCAATACCAATCAGTAACACCAAGCAAAACTATAAATGCAACTGATATAAACCTAAACAATGCAATCATGTGCATGTCTTCTAGAAGTACCGGTAAATCCTACTGAGTACAATTGGACCCACTCCCAGTTAACTGTGCATAAAGTTTCAGCCGAAGGGATAACCCTTAATAAAATTCCCAGGATCCTTTGGGGGAAGCCATATGATTTAATTGTATGGTTTGGATGTAACCATAGTCTACAGAAGCAACAAGGAGACCAGAGGTTTAGCTCAGCTGGGAACTGTAGTTGACATATCTCACCATAGGAGAAGGTCCCCACCCCGTCCAATAAAATATTTGAGGGGGCCAACTGCCCCCCTGCAAAGTTGATGGGCATTGCCATTCAAATGGTGTGCATGTGCCATGCCATGTGTTGAATTATGTGGCGCAGGGCTTATCTGCCCCCCCCATATTTTATTCAAGTTGGCACCCCTGTATCCTACTCTCCATATTCTTCAGCAATATCCTAAATTATGGAATGGCTAAAGTTCCTCTAATCAAGCAGGCATACAGGCATACTCATTACATACTGTATATAACAAATCTAGAGGGAGACTGAGTCTTCCTTTATGATGAACTCTAGTGGAAGATCTATTTAAATTCTGTTTGTTAATTTGTTGTTTGTTAATTTGGAGCCCAATGAAAACTTCTTAAAAACTGATCCAGTCCAAATGCAGACTGGTGGATTGAAATGATGAGTCTTCCTACGTTACTGAAAAGGTAGCAAAATTCTTTCTACAAATTAGGAAGCAGATGGTGAAGTAAGACCTTTTGGCTCTACTCAAACTCTTATTAGGTTAATTACTCTCTGTGTATCAACTTCTATTGGCATGTGGCTGTAATAAATTTACCTGTTCATTAGACTGCATGATAATAAATCTCACCACATAAGAAATGAGTCTGCATAACTTTTGATTCTATTGCAGTCTGTGGTCCTAGATACTTGGGGGTGTATTGTAAATCTTCTCAACTGCCCTATAACCTGGACAGAAAGGAAGGGATTCCTGAGGTTGTCTGCTAGTGTCAAGCATAAGTGTGCTCAGTAGATCGTGGCAGAGCTGCAATGAGCACACCATTGTTCAGTCCTATAAAGTGTTCATAGAGGCATGAGGAGTGCAGGACAATGGTCCCACTGGCCAGATGAACTTGGCATTTTCACTGAGAGTAATTTCAATGGGACATTTTATAGGACTAAGGAATGAGACTGCTGCACTATGGCACCACTGAGCTTCGGGTAGTGGTAAATCTTATTCTGTAATCGACATAAGGGAGTTTAATTTTCTGCCTCCTATCTTAATGGTAAAGCCCTCAACAAAAATCCAACAAAAGTCTGGAAGAGTTGATGCCCTCCTTGAGGAAATCTGCCCCCCCCAAAAGTCACCCCAAATAACCTTACAAAAGAGTACCAGGGTGGCAGGTGTGTGTGTGTGTGTGTACATTTTCAGCACAACACTAGTATTTTCCAGTTGCTTATTTCCCCCCTCCCTTCCTGGATTGAGCAGGGGTTGGGTACGGTAGCTATTCTGCTGGCACAGCTGCATCTTATCTCCAGTCCCAAATGCAATATGATTGCTGTGTAGCCCCTTTAAATGGCTCCCCTGGATCCCATTAATTTCTCCAGGTAAACACCATTTTGAATGGATACAATCTCCCCAAGTAGTAAAGCTCTGATACTGGTGGAATACTGCAAGCAGAAGCCCTCTAGGTGAAAGAGAATTGCATGCTGCCAGGTGGCTGTTAAGTGTGATTTAAGTATCCCTTTGACAAAAAGAAGAAGGAGAAAAAGATGTAAGCTGTCATAGCTTGAGGTCAGTCTGGGACTTCAATGGCACAAGGATGCAGCTGGCACAGGTAGATTGATCTTGATAACTCCCCTGCCCCAATACCCACTCTGTTGTTATTTCTTGTTCTAAAAAGGTGACTAAGTGTCTGGGCCAAAACTTTCTCCCCTAGTTTTGCAGGACCAGTCACCCCATTGCAAACTGGGAAGGCACCGTGAAAAGTTCTCATACAGTTTTAAAGGGGCAGCTGCAGTTCCCTTATTTTAGTGTTCAGGATGGCTTGAACATGGTGGCTTTGTCTATGGAAGGGAAAGCACCATTCTCACTCTTATCAGAGAGCACAAAGTTCTCCTGCTGGCTTCCAGCTGGAAAGCACTTCCTGAAATGCCCCCGTGACCATGGGATGTTGGTTGCTCTTAAATCTTTCTAAAAGCCTTGCTTTTAAAGAAAGCTCATCGCCGGAGAATTGATGCTTTTGAATTGAGGTGTTGGAGGAGACTCTTAAGAGTCCCATGGACTGCAAGAAGATCAAACCTATCCATTCTGAAGGAAATCAGCCCTGAGTGCTCACTGGAAGGACAGATCCTGAAGCTGAGGCTCCAATACTTTGGCCACCTCATGAGAAGACTCCCTGGAAAAGACCCTGATGCTGGGAAAGATGGAGGGCACAAGGAGAGGGGACAACAGAGGATGAGATGGTTGGACAGTGTTCTTGAAGTTTGACCAACATGAGTTTGACCAAATTGCGGGAGGCAGTGGAAGACAGGAGTGCCTGGCGTGCTCTGGTCCATGGAGTCACGAAGAGTCGGACACGACTAAATGACTAAACAACAACAACAAAAGACTTGCAGTGTGCTCCACATGCCAGCTTCTGGCCTGGAGGAACTTCCTGGAATGACATGTTGTGATCTAATTGGTGTCTTGGAAAGTGTGGCTGAGCTAGAAGATAATTGTGCATTTAGTTTCCCAAGATTGTTTTATTTTGTTTCATAAAATGTCTACACAGCTTGATCGTAAAGAACCTCAAAACAGTTTTTAAAGATCTCAACAGCACAGATTGGTAGCTATACCCAACATGGTGCCCCCAGAGGCTTTTGGATGACCTTCAACCCCAGCCACCATGACCAATGATCGGGGATTAGGGTGTTGTAAACAAAACACCAGGTTTAAGAAGGATTCATCATGGATTCTGTGAGCAGGCATTTTTTATTTTTATTTTAAAAGAGAGCCTTCCTTCCCCAAGGCATACTGTGTGAAGAAAAAGAGGCATCTGCTATGGAAAATGGCGTTGAAATTGCAGGAACTCCAAGAAAGAAAGAAATTAGAGTGGAGACCCATTTTCTGCATTGATCCTTCTATGGCTTTTTTTTAACATGGGTCTTTTGAAACAGGAAAAAAAAAAAGATTCAAATGAGTTGGCAATTACCACCTGCTGCTTCTGGCAGGAAATCTGTTCCTTGTAGAGCTGAGCATTGGGAAAATGATCTCTGTTTAATGCCTCCATTTTTTTCTCTGTGCCTCTTTAAAGTACTTTGATTGAAGGATGGTGACTAATGGTAGACTTGTCTCACCAGGGAGGATTTAAAAGCCTAATTTCAGTCACTGGTTTAAATCCACATTTTGCAGTTTTTGTATATTCCCTGAACTAGCATGATTGACTGGTTGACAGAACAAGATTTGGTTTCCGTCTCAAGTTGGGTTCCAGTGGCTTCCTGCAGAGCCCGACAGAAAATCTGCTGCTTTAATTGCAGAGCATGTCATACTTAATTCATGCTTGATTGATAATTCTCTATTATCTGTAAATATCTATTCTCTATTATCTGTAAATAAATAAATATCTAGGCATAAGAGCATCATCCAAACACTTTTTTTGCTTTTCGCATTGCAGAACTACATGTACTATGCAGAGATAAAAGACCTGCAGGTATAGGGCAGTATATAAAATCAAATAATAATAATAATAATAATAATAATAATAATAATAATAATAAAGTCATCTTTCCCTTTGGCTCTTTTCATGCAAGGATCCTGGGAAAAGTCACTAACTTCAATGCTGAGCTTAGAGCCCTTTGGTTAGAACAATTTGGAAGCAAGTCGTGCTGAACAAGGTGAGATTTGCTTTCAAGTAAGCATTGAGCTGTGGATGTTTAGTCCATTTCAGAAGCAAGGGCTGCTGGTTGCTCAGCAAAATTTTATTTCTTCAACAGATGGAAAGACAATGCCTATGGCTTTGGGTTGGTTGCACCCATAAATATGGGTAAGTTGAGAACAGTGCCCTTAAGGCAATTGCTACATCTCTGGCCTGGTTTAGCGCAGTATGTGGTTGTGCCTGGTATGTATTTTTGTTGTATTCAAGTGAACCTGAGTTTCTTCTCCAGCTGCTTTTGTCAAAGACGACATTGTGACTTGGCATATCTTACAAAGCTTATCTTAATAATCTGTGCTGCGAGGGAGGTCAGTATTATTCTTTTCAGGTTGCAGAGGAGAAGCTGAGGCTAAGGCAACATCCAAATCAAGCACTTCCCAGTTTGCATTGTTAGCCACAATATTAGTGCACTTTCCGAGCTTCCTGTGAAAGAATTTAGCCAGCATCTTAGTTCTCTCACACAGCTAAACCTTTCTGACATCCTGCACATGCTTCAGGGCTAGTCTGCCACTCTCATACTGAACCCTTTAACCCAGTGGTTCTCAAACTTTTTTCTCTGAGCCACACTTTCAGAATAAATATTTGCTCTTGCCACACTGTTTTGGTTTTTTTTATTGATAAGATATACATTGGGGAACAAAAAAGAAACAATCGCGAGCAGTGCTTGATTTACAACATAGAACTCAACTACTTTGTAATGCATTCATGGGACATCTAGAAAGTACAGTCGTAGCTTGCAAGACAAATGGAATCTGTTTCAGAAGTCCATTCGACTTCCAAAACATTTGGAAACCAAAGTGCAGCTTCTGATTGGCTGCAGGAAGGTCCTGCAGCCAATAGGAAGCCGCAGAAGCCCTACCGGATGTTCAAATTCCAAAGAACATTCGCAAACCAGAACACTCGCTTCCGGGTTTTTTCAGTGTTTGGGAGCCAAAATATCCAAGTACCAAGGCGTTCGGGATCTGAGGTACGACTGTATAAACCAATTCAGCTACAAGAGAACATGAATCTTTCCCAAAATATAACTATAAATGAGCCTCCTCTCTTAAGTAAGTATACAAACTCATCAAGAGGTGTGAGCTTGTAGTATCACTTGATGTTCTTGCTCTCACTTTGAAAAGATATCTAGCTGTATTCTGCAAACAAAAAATATTATTCTATTCTATTCTATTCTGCCATACTTTGTTGTTGTTTAGTCATTTAGTCGTGTCCGACTCTTCGTGACCCCATGGACCAGAGCATGCCAGGCACTTCTGCCTTCCACTGCCTCCTGCAGTTTGGTCAAACTCATGCTGGTAGCTTCAAGAACACTATCCAACCATCTCGTCCTCTGTCGTCCCCTTCTCCTTGTGCCCTCCATCTTTCCCAACATCAGGGTCTTTTCCAGGGAGTCTTCTCTTCTCATGAGGTGGCCAAAGTATTGGAGCCTCTGCTTCAGGATCTGCAATGCAGTCAGGGCTGATTTCCTTCAGAATGGATAGGTTTGATCATCTTGCAGTCCATGGGACTCTCAAGAGCCTCCTCCAGCACCATAATTCAAAAGCATCAATTCTTTGGTGATCAGCCTTCTTTATGGTCCATCTCTCACTTCCATACTGCCATTCTGCCATACTATACTACACTAAAATATTTAAATGTTTCTTTGATTGTCCTTGAATTCTCCTGCTACATTTGCCATCCTTTCCTGACACACCCTTGCACCACACTGCTTTAACTGAAGAGGCCATTTTGATCTGAGACGGCACAGTTGACCTGAGCATGTCAAGCATATCTTCATGGTAAAAAAGGTAAAGCAGCCCTGGATGGTTAAGTCCAGTCAAAGGCGACTGGGGTTGCGGCGCTCATCTTGCTTTCAAGCGGAGGGAGCCAGTGTTTGTCCACAGACAGCTTTCCGGGTCATGTGGCCAGCATGACTAAACTACTTCTGGTGCAACGGAACACTGTGACAGAAACCAGAGTGCATGGAAACACTGTTTACCTTCCTGCCACAGCAGTACCTATTTATCTACTTGCACTGGCGTGCTTTTGAACTGCTACGTTGGCAGGAGCTAGGACAGAGCAACGGGAGCTGACTCCGTTGCGGGGATTCGAACTGCCGACCTTCTAATCAGCAAGCCCAAGAGGCTCAGCGGTTTAGACCACAGCGCCGCATGTGTCCCTATCTTCATGGTACACTTTTGGAGCTGTACCTTTTCAGTCATACACATACATGGGATGAGTCCTTCACTCTGGAGAGGATGTTGCAAGTTGAAGACCCGTCTGTCTCCAGTAGGGAGAGCCATCCCTATCAAGAATATCATCCCCCATCTGGCTGGTAGATGGCTGCATGCAGACCATGCATTTAAAACACATGGCTTTCCCCCAAAGAACCTTGGGAACTGCAGTTTGACTCACACAGAGCTACAATTCCCAGCAACTTTAACAAACTAGAGTTCCCACGATCCTTTGGGGAAAGACATTTTTTTTAAGTGTACAGTGCCTGTGCAGCCTTTGTGTTAAACTCGTTGTTGCTAATAAAAGGTACAATAGCGTTTTCTCTCAGTGAAACTTTCATAGTATTGATATGTGGATATTAGGAAAAAGTTCATTCATTCTATTTGTAACTAGAATGCATATGTAAACTACGAGCTCCCTCTAGTGGCCTTTAAAATTCCCCAAGCATTATTTTAAGCAATTGATTTGATGTGAAAAAGTAAAATATGCAGTTGCTAGCATATGGTGTTGAATTTGCTATCTTTTCCCTGGTGTGTGTTGTTAATAACTGTTCCAGGAAGTCATTTGGAGAAACCTTTAAACTTGCAACTTTATATGTTTGTATTCTGAAAAGCACGTTGAACCAAATCATAGAAAATTATGGTTTGGCTATCCAGTGCTTACAAAGAAGTTGAACTCAGTGTCCTACTTGCCTGGGCCAGAATGCCAGGCTAGATAGGTCCTTGTCTGGATCTTCTGGTATCCAACCCCCAACCCCAATCTTCTCTTACCAAAGCTGGGTTGGGATATAGAATATTCGGTAAAAACCACATGAAACTGGGATAGCTCAGTTGGTAGAGCTTGAGACTCTAAATCTCAGGGTTGTGGGTTTGAGTCCCACATTGCAGAGGGTTGGACTAGATGATGCTTGTAGTCCCTTTCATCTCTATGATTCTATGAAATCTTTGGGTACACAAATCTATAATTAAGTAACTATCATATGAACATAAGAAGAGCCTGCTGTAGAGGTAGAACATAACCATCACAGCTTCTAACTTTTAACCCCCTTGAACACATTGGGGCTTACCTCTGAGTACATATACACTGTTTAGGATTCATCTAACAAGGCCCATCAGTGGAAGAACTTCTGCTTGTGCAACATCTGCTTTCCCCCACCCCCATATGCCCCCTGCACCTGTGAAATTGGCTTGCGGGAGGGAGGTTGGGGAAACCCCCAGAACAGCATGCAGGGAGAAGAGTGGGGATCGGTCTATCTGGCAAGCTGCAATCAACAATGAGAAGGGCCAGTGCTTTTTTTCAGGGGGGATGCAGGGATATGCATACCCCTAAACATTTTGTGAATCTTTGTCCTTTTGCCCTTTTACTGTATTTATTTTTCCCGATTTGAACTATAAATTGGTGATTTGATTGAGTCAAAATGAGAGTACCCCTAAACATTTTTTTTTAAGACAAAAAGCACTGGGAAGAGTGCAATGTTAAATTCCACCCACAAGATTGTGTTATCCACAACTGAGAAGAAGTGACTTTTAACTGTACATGAACTTCAGTTTGGTAGTATTTTTCAAGGATTTAATTAGCAGTGTGGCAGATATAGCCACATACGCAGCTCTGCCCTTGGCTTTTTCACATGCATGCTTGAAACATTCTTTTCAAGGACATATGGGCAAGTAAGAAAATGTTAAATGTGATTTAACTGAGACAAGCCACTTTTTAGAACAGCTCTTCTAGCCATTTCAGTCTTGACCTTACCCCCAGGAGGCCATGCTTAGAGAAACGAGATGCATATGTAGATAAGAGTCTGATGCCTCTAATGATTTGAGGAGCCTGGAGCATTAAGCATTTTGAAAGGAGTGGAGCTCAAGAGTAACAAGGTCTTGTGTTGAAGTGTCCTTGTTTTACACTTTATGTGCTCAGCAAGCAGAGAGTCTGTGCTTTTTATGCAAATTTGGATCCAGGAGATATGTGTTCAGGATTCTGAAATAGGAAGCAAATTTGGTAGATCAAAGGAAAATAGTTAATGTTTTGAAGGCAGGACATTGTTTGGAAGTGTGTGTGTGTGTGTGTGTCATGGGCTCAGAGTCAGCTTCACCTGCTGAACAGCAGCCTGAAGGATGAAAAGGTGGAATGACTCCACCTGCAGCTGATCAGCCTTCAAAAACAGGAGGAGAAGGCACTGATGAGAACCAGCTGACTTCACCCTTCTTAAACAGAGCTCTCAGCAGAGTCAGATGCTGGAAACAATGCCTGTGGTTCTTAGACCTGCCTTACTGCTCTTCATCTGGATTACCTGACCTCTGGACTGGGCCCTTGGCTCTGTGATTTCCTGACCTGGACTGTCTGACTTTGTATGTGGATTCTGTTCTCAGGCAAGTGTATTTCGTAGACTCATAGCCCCTGCTTCCTCAGAAATGGGACTCGGACAGAACTATGATTCGTGTATGTGTGTGTGTAAGCAGACTGGTCTTGACAGATGTGCAGCTGCAGCTCCTTTAGGGTTGGTTTATTTGGTCTGAATTGTGGAAATGTTTAGTGGGGTATTTGGCCAGCCCACACATGCCCTTACATATGTGTACAAAAGACATGTTTTTAAGAGGGGCATCTACTTAGGTTTTTGTAAGGCCTGACTAACAGAATGAAGTCTTTAGGCCACAGCTGGAATGTTACCAGGGGGGTCGCATTCATGGGGAAGCAAAAAGGAGGGTCTTTTTCCTTCAAAAAAAGAGGGGAAGAGAACAGTTGCTGGTACAATAGACCTTGCAGAGTCTTCCCCTCGATCAACATTTCTTGAGTAATGTTCAAACAAGGAACTAGGGCTTCTTTCCCTTGTGAGATTCTTCAGCCTTCTCCATTTCTGGGGCTGGTGTGTCTCATTGTTGGAAAAGCCACTTCGTACAACTTGCACACTGGAAACATGAAAACACATGGCTCTGCGTCCTTGTAACCTGCAAGAAGCCACTGAAATCACAGAAAGCCCTATTTGGATGTGCTGCATATGCATAAAAACTACATGTACACAATGGAAGTGCACTAAGCTCCACCCCCTTTGTCTTCCTTTGTTTGTTCTCCATGAGTTGGACAGTGCAGTGGGAGCCTCTGGTCCTTGTAACTGTCCCCAGCACAATGTGGAACAATGCAAAATTGGGATTCTAATTCATTCAAGGAGCCTTCACAAATAGATGAGGCTCTCCACTTCAAACAGCACAAGTTGTAGAAACGGATGGTCTTAGTGATGTGTCAAGTGGTGGACAATGCATTCGTCCCCATTTGCCCTGCTCATTTGTAACCTTTACAGGCAAGCTGTATGCCCAAATTGGGCTAGAGCCTATCAACCATAGAAGCTTGATCTAGAAATGTACAAACCTTTCCTTGGCTTTTTAATCATTGCTTTTAAAAGATGAGCTTAAATGAGAAATTGGAGAAGTGTAAGAGTTGTCTAGATCTGGCAAGCTGAACACGAATGTGCTTTCTACAGCCTAGATCGGGGGTGGGGGGGAATTCACATCGACACACTGAATATAGCAACAGGGAATAAACACCCACGGTGTTGTGTGACTCCTGGACTTTCTGTGACTCAGAGTGAATCAGCAGAATGTGGCAATACTGTCAAATGACAGTGTTTACCAGAGTGAGACAAATAAACCTCTCTGTTGATGGGGATTGCTCTTGGGGGCAACATGTCAGTTGCTTCTGCTGGTCCTAAGACTGTCAAAGCCTGGACTAAACATTTGTGCATTTATGGATTGTGTTCAACCAGCCACACAATGGCTTCCTCCCTGGATAATTGTATCAGCAGCTTACTAATACTGGAAATCATCTAAATACTGCCTCACGAACATAGTGGATCCTCCCTGGTTCTCTAAAACTTAGCCTCAGCATGGCCTTGCTCGCTTAGCAGTCCAGTGTTGTAGAGATTGAAACTTTCAAGTGAAAGGTGAGCATATAAGCCCCATACTATGGTATACATTGCTGCAGGTAGTGGGTGATCAACACATTTTTCTATGCTAAAGAAGATGAATGGAAGGATTTGCAATTTATGTGTTCAAGCATTCCAGTTTGATGAGAAAAGTAGGCCAGGAGTCACATTTGCATATCCCAGGGAATGGAAACCTACATGATAAAGCTCACCTTCTGCCTTACCAGGCCTACAAAAGCCTAGCAGAAAACAGAGTACTATTTGCAAAGACAAGTATGGAGTCTTTGTCTAGTTCCACTCCATGTCACTTTTGCATGTGTTAACCCATAAATCTGATCCATCCTGCTTCCACAGAGTCTCACCTAAAAGAAGAAAAATTGGGCTTTTTGCTTGTTTCTACTGCCCACTGCTTCCAAAAAAGGCTGCTGAGATTAGATAGGTGCTAGTGATGCCCAGCGGCAGACACAAACTTAACCCACTGCCCATTCAAATTGGGAACTTCATGGTCATCCAATACCTGCCCAAAGTGAATTTGCTGTCAGTGCAGATCAGTGGTGATAGCAAGCTCCAAAATGGGGGTTTAAGCATACATAATAGTTTGCATTGCCAGCTCGGTTTCAAGCCACTGATGCAAAGGTGTGTGGGGGGGGGTACTTTGGGTCACCTGATGTCATTGTGACATCAGGGAAGTGACAGGAGGCTGGCCCCACCCAGGTTTCCAAGCCACCCACAGCGGTGAGGAAGCTCAGGATTTGGCCAACCAGCTACATAACATTCCCCACCCCTGAATTTGAGATTGGCTTTTAATAAGCAAGTCTCATCTAAGCTTTGACATAATTGTGCCTTATAGATGTCGCAGGTTTGCTCTGCAGTGTGCTTAATTATAGTGACAAATCACAATATACAGGACATTCACACATTTTATGTTTATGTGGACAGATACGATGCTTTTGGTGTAAAAAAACAACTAAGTGAGATTGCAACAAAAATGTGTATTGTGTAGGTTTTTTTAAGATCCTGGCTGTTAATTGGGAAAACGGCATGCTTGTAGTGGCATTGCAGGCATTAGACAGGGGGAGGGAAGGGTAGAGGAATCCTTCCTTCCTGTTACTCAAGGGGGGGAGAGAGAGAAAGAGTGTCAAATGCAGGCGGACTGGGTCACTTATGGAAAAAGCCAGCAACAATGAGCTAATTTAGAACTCTTGTAGGGACAGAATGCTTTCCTGCACACTTTCCACCTCCACCCCTGACTCTTGATTCCAGTCTGAACAAAACCTGGAGCAGTTTGCCCTTTGCTATTGTTAAGTGTCCATTTTAGTGCAAATCCAGATTCTCAGGTGCATAAATTGCTTACAGAAAAATGACATGATGAATAAACATTGTTTTCATTTGGGGTGGCCACTTGCCCCACAAAATGAAATGCATCAACACAAACAAGAGGGGGGGACTTGCATAAAATTTCCATATGCTAATTTATGCGTTTAGATGCAAATTTAGAAACAATTACTCTACTTAAAATAGAAATACAGTATATTGCACCAGAGTGGAGGAAGACAGTGCCCTTGTGTGAACTCAGTCTTCTGTCCCACACTGTTGAGAGGCAATTTCAAGGCTCCTGCCCTCCCTTCATGTGGTTCTTTATGTTAAAAATGGATTTGGGCTGGGCAGGTCTTCAAATAAACACCTTTGAATAAGAGGACTGCTCTCTATAAAGTCAGACACATGGCCATCCTATTTCACATTCCTTTCAATACCAAATTATTGGATAAGATACTTTGATTTTCAGCATTAAACCTGATACTGTATAGTTATTGCATCCCTCTACAAAATGTTACACAAAAACTTAAGGATTTTGCTGCGCCCCTCGCAAATTATTTAAGTAGATATTAACCGTCAACCCTATTTAGAGTCAATGTTCTAATATATTAATGTAAATAACTGTTCAAAGGAGCAAATTAATCCCTGACTAAATATGGAAATGAAGGAATATGAAATTCTATCCAATTACCTTGAGCAAAATTAACGTTAACCCAAGCAAGAATGTAATGGCTATTTGAGTATTAATTCAGAGAGCCCAGTAAGAAGTGTGACTGACCTGTGGATAAGCTGTAATACTTTGAAGGAAATGGGGATGACAGAGATAGCAAATAATTACTCTTGAGAGAGCACTAGTATGGAAACCAAAGGATTTCTATTACTGTCTTACTGCCTGGTTTGAAAAGGTCAGGCACATCTTTGTAGCTTCAGAAAGCCCAATGTAGTACAAAGTCAGCTGCATTTTCTGTACATATAATATGAACTTGGATTTTTCTTTTTTCTTTTTTAAATGGAACATTTCCTTGATCTGGAAAAGTGTCTTGAGGTTAACAGCCTCTGCTGAACTTTGGTTTTTTTAAGCTCCTCTGAAGTGGCAAAAAAACTTCTGTAGACTCTTAAAAATTGAGTGGTGTCTAAAAGTTGTCATAATGCAATATCCATTGCTTTTTCTGGGCTGGATCGTACCCTTTAGGGTTGCCCCATAGCAACTGTGGGTGACCTCAAGCACACTAGGCCTCCTCATTTGGCCTATGGCATGGTTCAGCCCAAACCACATCCATTCTGCCCATCTACCTGATGTCATATGCTGTCAGGTGCTGGACAAGTAAAGCCATGAAAAGGAAGAATGGGGCGTTGGGAGCACACCTGTCAGCCAATGATAGAATTCAGCACTTTTTAAAAAGAGACTCTTCCTGGTGCCCCGACCTACAGATCCCTTACCCCACCCACAAGCTTACTGCCTTTACCTTCTGCGTACTAAAATATTTGCAAGCAAAATCATAGCAAGGCCTGAAGGTAGAATACTTAGGCATAAGAACTGTAAATGTTCATGTGACAAAGAGGATAGTTAAAATGGGGATTTATTTTATAACATGGAGTTTCTGTGCTGGTACTCCAAATGCTGTTGCTTCCCTCTATGCCTTGAAAGCACCAGTGCCTAGAATATGTTGTCGTGTCATGGAGCACTTGGGAAATGCTACTGATTCAGGTTAGACTTCCCCCCTACTTGCCCCTCAGCACATTACCTATGGAAGCATGCTTTCTCTCTCTCTCTCTCTCTATCTCTATCTATCTATATATATATATGTTGTTGTTTAGTCGTTTAGTCGTGTCCGACTCTTCGTGACCCCATGAACCAGAGCACACCAGGCACTCCTGTCTTCCACTGCCTCCCGCAGTCATCATAAAAACATGGAGCTAGATGGTCCAGTGGTCTAATGAGGTGGCCAGAGTATTGTAGCCTCAGCTTCAGGATCTGTCCTTCCAGTGAGCACTCAGGGCTGATTTCCTTAAGAATGGATAGGTTTGATCTTCTTGCAGTCCATGGGACTCTCAAGAGTCTCTTCCAGCACCATAATTCAAAAGCATCAATTCTTCGGCAGTCAGCCTTCTTTATGGTCCAACTCTCACTTCCATATATCACTACTGGGAAAACCATAGCTTTAACTATACGGACCTTTGTTGGCAAGGTGATGTCTCTGCTTTATATATATAACCACCTCATTAGACCACTGGACCATCTAGCTCCATGTTTTTATGCTGACTGGACCTGACTTTCCAGGCTTTTCAGACAGATCTTTTTCCAGTCCTAATTGGAGATGCTGAGGACTGAACTTGGGATCGTCTGCCTACTCTGCCGCTGAACTCTAGTCTATCCCCTAAATAGTTAACCATTCAAAATGCACATGAAATGTCTCATGGTGGTTTCTGAGAACACTTTCATACTGAGTACATAATGTGCAAACCAGATCATTTGCAGTAATCAGCAGCTAACTGGAGGTGATTTCTGTGATTGTGTCAGAAATGTTATAATAGAAATCATGAACAACTGGGACCTAGATTGCATTCTCTGTATGCAAGTGTTTCCAGAGTCGGTCAGGGGGGCTTTGTGTCCATGTCAGACTGTCCCCTATAGTACATAAATTGGGTGGCTTAATTCCTCTGAATCTATTAGTCTGAAGTTACCCTACAGTGGAACATTCTAATTGTGAGACAATGAGGTCTGAATTGCATAGGCTGATCTGTTTGCAAGAGGGTGGGAGTTTGTTTATTACATCTTCATCTCACCAAGGAACTTAGGGTGGCATGCATAGTTCACCCCATTATATTCTCACTACAAATCTGTGAGGTAGGTCAGAATGAGAGACTAACCGACTTCACCGAGTAAGGATTTGAACTCAAGCCTTCCTGTTTCCAGCTCAGCACTTTAACCATTACACCACACTGTCTCTCAGGGGGCTAAGGATTTCGGACAAGTTGAGCACTTGGTCAAATTATATCACACGTCATCTGAATCGGTCCAATTTGTGCAACCAGACTTGCATAGCTTTAAAAGCAACTTTTGCACAATATTAAAAAGGCCACTTCTTCCTGAATTATACAAGCGGAGTTAGTCTTACTGTGTATACATTGAATCTGGAAGTCAGTGCAACTATTGTATCCTGAGGGATAAAAAAAGGAACCTTTGGTTGGTTGTTTTGATGTTCAGTTTAGGATTCTCATTTCTTGTGTTCGTTACAATGAACAAGCCTGAAGGTGGTGATGTTTGACAATAGATGCTGTAGAGGAGAACTATGAATGTATCCCTTTAATGTATTGTGTTAATTTACTGTAAAATGCCGTTTTAAGATCATGCTGAAATCTTTTATCTCAGTATAAAAGTACATTCATGTAATTTTAATATACAGAGGATGGTTGAACCCTTGAAGTATTTAATCATTTCAGTTAAGGAGATTCACAAAACAATACAGAAAACCTCAAAGTGCCAGTGTGATGTGGTGGTTAAAGTGTTAGACTAGAACATCAGAGGGCAGGGTTCAAATCCCCAGCTCGGCCATGGGTTCAAATCCCCATCTTGGTCCAAACGTTGTCTCTCAGGTTTTCTGTGGGGATTAATTGAGGAGTGGGAAAGCTATGTACATCACATTGAGCTCCTTGGAGGAAATGGTTGAGATATAATTGTAACTAAATAAATAAAATTCAAAGTAAAACTGAAGGTTCCTGCTCATGTGCAATCCCAATGAGGTACAAGTTTTTATGTTACTAAAAGCAATGGTAAGAAAACAGTGAACAAGTACACTACACACCCTTAGCAAAAGTTATAGTTTATCGTTACCTATTAGCTGGCCAGCTATGATTTGTGCTTGACCTCAAACAAGTGTTGCAAACCACCTTCCAAACTGACTGTCATTCTGATTTGGGGTAGGGATGGTTTATATTTGAGTGTTGCAACTGAACATTTTAAAAGCCCAACAAGGAATAACAGCCACAGAGCCTCAGCTGTAGACACTGGCATTACTGTTTTTAAGCATTTTATCATTTTCACAACTTGTTTTATTAGTATACGACCAAATCACGATGCATTCTCTCAGGTGATAATTTAAGCAAAGGACAGACGTGATTTGTAAAAGTCCTTTTTTGTTGTTGAAACATATAGATTGTGCTATGGCATAATAGCAACTGTGATGTTGCACAAAAGCCCCCCCCCCCCATTTAATTGCGTAGAAGCATTTGTTAAATGAAAAAAAACCAATTTATTTTCACTCTTGTTTTTGGTGCCTTATTTTGTTCTTGTATGTGTTATTATTTTTTTAATAGCTAGGGGCCTGAAAAGCTGAAAGTGGCCTAGGACACCCTGGGCCTCTGAGAAGGACTGATCCTTTTAAAGAGGCAAACCCCTTGAAGATCTTCTTTTTGTTATGCTGACTAGTAAGTTTGTTCTCTTACACCCCTTGAAACACAGGCCTTTCTAATGTGATTTTGTTTGACAGCTAACAGGAAGATGGGCTTAAATTGCTCTCCAGTGGCTAATTGTCCACATTTCCAAAGCCACAATTTATTTTATTTTTATTCTTTGCATACCTGACACTTTTGTAGTTCCTCAGAGCCAAGATCAACATTACAAGGGAATGAGTGAGTGTCTCAAAATGACTGAGGTAAATTGGCAGAGAGATTTTTTAAAAAATAATAATAATCTGGAGAACTTGCCCAGCTCTGACTTGCACAATGTCAAATGTGATAAATCTCTCACTTTCAGTTTGCAGGAATGAATCATCAAAATTGATTTTTAAGTTCACCTCTCTGGTTTTGATCCCACAGGTCACATACGGCTTTTCACATATTTTCATATACGTGCCAGATCTCTAGAGCAATTATTTTCTCCCCTGCAGGTAGTAGAAATCCACCAGCTTTTACATTTCATCAGGGAGGATGCAGTGCAGTGAGTCAGTGACTCTACAATATTACAACAAAACACTGCCTGTTGGCAAAGAAATGAACACTGCTGGAATGAGAAGAAGCTGAGAGTTTTGACCCAGTTCAGGAAACTAAAAGTGGCATAAAATGAGCAAGTCTGACTTGAACAAGGCAGTCTCTATTGTTTTTAAAGTAAAATGTTGACTTTTTTTTAGGGAATATCTTATTTTAAAAAATAGAAGCAGAACTGCTAAATTCTTCAGAAATGTGAGACAGCATCAGCCAGTCAGTGCTGGAAGCCTCTATTAGGGATAGACAAATCTGTCAATTTCTATTTCATTTATGTTTCTCTGTTTTCCAACTTTAAGTTCAGTTTTCCCCATACTGTATCTGCATCAGTTTGTAATTAGGAAAAAGAGCTGCATGAAAATTTGTTTACATTTTCAAGTATGACAATATATATACATTTCTGTACACAATTTCCCACAATACATACATTTTTGTAAGCAATTTCCCCTAATATATTTCCCTAATATTTGCATGCATCATTTTCATCAGTATAAGCATTGTTTTCTCCCCACGCAGTCCACATATGCTTTTTTTTATCGGCTGGAAAACTGCACCTCGGAGTTCAGAGAGGTGCAGATTTTGAAGGTTAGCTGCATTTCAGTTTTGCTGTTGATTTGGGAGCTGCAAATTTCGTAGAGTGTGCATTAAAATGTGAACTAAATTTCCCCCCATCTGTAGTCTATATAGAGCAGGAAACAGTAACTTTGGAATTTAACGTATTAAGTATGCATGTACATAGAAGGATTGGCAGTGAATCCTTCTTTAATGCAGATAAAGAAAAAGCTGTCTGTGCTTAGTTGGGCTGCTTTATCATTTCTCCCTTGTTTCTGAGAGAACAATGGACTTTATAGTCTGCAAATGTTATCCACAAGAAACCTTTTACATGCAAGTAAAGGAACCATACACCTGCAGCCATTTAGCACTGAAGAACTTAATCTTCAACCAGCCATGAAGAGGTAACTAAGGAGCCTAGTTTGTGTGTGCGCTCTCTCTCTCTCTCTCTCTCTCTCTCTCTCACTCACACACACACACACACACACCAGTTGTCATGACCAGTGTTTAGGCTATATCACCTCAGACTTAGGATGGGGCTTTCGTAACTAGAATTTATGCGATATTGGGGATCCAAGGAAAGCTAGTGGATCAAAATATCAAAAAAATCTGATATTTAGTCCTCTAAGAAGCATTAATGGTGCTGTTGCATTCTGAATTATCATTCCTCAAGAGAGCTTGTTTCTTATTCCAGTTTATGACTGGTGAACAGCATAATGATAATGTTTAGCGAGACACTTTGTATCTGTGTGAAGTTTCCTATTACTGTTCTGTTCTTTCCTGAGAGAGACAATAAAGTACTTGTATAGTGGCCCTCACTTTTATTTGCCCAGAATATGACTGCCCACAAAACTCCGTTGCCATTCTTCCAACTATTTTTGTAGGTTAAGTGATTTCCTTTCTCTGTAAGATTTAAGTACAGTGGTACCTTGGTTTACAAACTTAATCCGTTCCAGAAGTCCGTTCTTAAACCAAAGCGTTCTTGTCTCTTTTCGTTTTTCATCTTTTTTGCCATTATAAAGGCTTCCCAGTAAGATTGATAGATTCCTCAACAACTTTTTAATAAGTTCATTATTGAAATATTATTGAAGTATCACTGAAATAATTTAGACTAATTTGTATTACTGAAATAATCTAGATCAATTTGTATTAGTTGTGAGGTTGTGTGAGGGTGGGTTGGACTCTAACCAAATTCGGAATTAATAGATTGTAAGCTCACCAGTTGGGGTCTCAATCGGGAAATTTAACCGACATCAGAGATCCTAGAATTGAAGCTGGGAATTATTTAAGCTAACTTGGCAGCATTAACGTATCTGTTGGAAACCAAAGGGACTGAGAATAATTTGAATCATCACATTTAGTTTCCACATACCTTTTTATAATTCTAAAAGGTTAAAAACTTGAAATCCGAGTGTTCAAAAAAGTGTTTGTGAATTTAATGCTTGACAATTAGTAGGATAAGGCTTAGATTGTGCGCCCCCTAGGGGAGAGAAAAAATATTGCAAGAGACTTAATTTAATACTAGAGAAGGACAAAATGTCGGGAGGAAATGGAAAAAAGATAGGAGGAACACCATTGGAAAGGAAAACATCCCGACAAGAAGAGATTAAGGACCTAGATATTTTATGGTTAAAAATAAAAGAAGAGTTCAAACAGAGTGAAATACATATGGGGAAAAAATTAGGAGAGATGCATGAGTTAATAGATAAGAAAATAGAAGGGGCAGTAGGAGAACTGTCAAACAAAATTAAAGATCTGACAATTCGGTCAAAAACTCTGGAAGAAACAAATAAAAAAATGCAGAAAGAAATTAAAGAACATAGAAAGGAGACAGATAGAATAAAAGATGAGATAGGAGAATTGAATAGAAATCAAGACCAAGTTTTGGACAACCTAGCGATGATTGAAATGAAACAAAAACAGTTAAATTTGAAATTTAGGGGAGTAGGAGAAGAAATAAATGAAAACATTAAAGAAAAAATGATTAAGGAACTAGCGAAGTGGCTAGAACTGAAAGAAGAAGAGGTTGCATATATGATAGAAAATGCTTTCAGAATTAAAACAAAGACCAAACAAGTAAAATAAAAAAAAGTTGCAGGAGACTGTTTAGTCATTTTCAATTCGATAGAGATGAAAAATATGATATTAAAAATAAGCTATCAAAAAAGACTAATTATTGATGGCAGACCAATCATCATCTTTAAAGAGATACCAACTAGACTCCTACGCAAAAGGGAAGGTTACAGACAGCTGGCAAGTGTCCTAAAAAAGAACAATATACAATATAGGTGGGAGTTCCCGGAAGGGATCTCCTTTTTTTATAAAGACAAAAGATTTAGGATTGCCGAGACCCAAGAAGTGAAGAAATTCTTGCGTAGATATGAGAAAGAGTTAGGAAGAGCAGAGGAGAGATATGAAGGAAAAAGTGAAGGTCCAGAGGAGAAGGGAAAGAAAAAAGAATTAGGGAAAAATAAAGAAGATAAAGTCAGAGAAGAAGAAGTAGATGAAGAAGAAGAGATAGCAGCGGAAGAGGAAGAAGAAGAAGAAGAGGAAGTGAACGGAGAAAACAAAACCACTCGAATCTAAACTATTAGCTATTGGTAAACGGGAAAGTAGTCATTATAATGAACTTGAAAGTTTTGTCGTGGAATGTGAACGGTCTGAATGAAAAAAACAAAAGGAATAAAATAGAAAATGTGTTGAAAAGAAAGAACCTAGATCTAATCTGTTTACAGGAGACACACGTGACTAAAAAGCACAAACATATTCTGGTACACAAGTTGGGGGTTGAGTTTACAAATTGTATAGCCTAAAAGAAAAGAGGGGTAGTGATATATGTGAAAGAAAAATGGGAACCCAAAATGATTTGTAAAGACGATGAAGGAAGGATTTTGGGAGTACAAATTAACTTCCAGGGTAAAAAATTTAATGTGATAAACATATACGCCCCAAATCTGAATAAACCGGAATTCCTTAAAAAACTGGAACAAACCTTATTGGAGTTAGAATGCAATAAGACGATATTTTTAGGAGACTTTAATGGAGTACCGAAACCAGAATTAGATAGACAATCAGAAAGGAAAAAAAACAATCAAGGGAAACTGCCAGGATCCTTTAATAATTTGGAAGAAAACCTAGATCTAATAGACATTTGGAGATACAAACATGCTTTAGAGAAACAAAATTGCAAAATTGATTATAAATAATAATCTAACAAACTCCTTTAAAATTGAAAAAGGAACAAGACAGGGATGCCCTCTATCCCCGCTTTTATTCATTATGGCATTAGAGATAATGACAAATAAAATAAGAGTAACATCAGAGATCCGAGGGATCAAAATAGGAACAAAAGAATTCAAACTAAAAGCGTATGCGGATGACTTAATGTTATCCCTGGAAAACCCGCAAAAAAGTGTTGGCAGGGCTTTGGAGTTGTTAGAAGAATTCGGCAAGCTATCTGGTTTCAAATTAAATAAATTAAAGACAAAAATGCTGACCAAGAATATGGGAAAGGAGGAAAGTGAAAAACTGGAAATGCAGCATGGAATTAAGGTGGTAAAAAAAAAAGATATCTGGGAATCTGGCTAACTACAAAAAATATAAATTTAATTCAGGATAACTATTTTACAACATGGAAGGAGATTAAGAAAGACCTAGATACGTGGAACAGAGTGAAGCTCTTGTGGAGGGGAAGGATGGCGGCGATAAAAATGAACTTACTTCCAAGAATGTTATTCCTGTTTCAAAACATCCCAGTGATCAGAGGATCTAAAATGTTTACGGATTGGCAAAGAACCCTTATGAAATTTATATGGCAAGGTAAAAGACCAAGAATTAGATTCAAAATCCTTACAGATTGGAAAGAAAGAGGGGGTTTCTCGGTACCTAATCTGAAATTATATTTTGAGACTGCTTGCCTCTGCTGGATCAAAGATTGGATTAATCTGGAAAATACTGATTTGTTGGACCTAGAGGGGTTCGACAATAGGTTCGGCTGGCAAGCCTATTTATGGCAAAATAAAGAAAAGGTACATAAAGGATTTTCAAGCCATATTATAAGAGGGCCCCTATACGAAGTGTGGGAGAGAAATAAAAAACTCCTAGAATGGAAGACACCCTGGTGGTTATCACCAACTGACATTCTAATAACAAAAAAAGTAAATATGGAGGGGAAAAGGCTAACCTATGAAGACCTACTGATAAGATCAGAAAATGGATGGAAGATGAGAACATACAAGGAGTTGAAAGACAAATTAACTGGCTGGTTACAATTCCATCAAATAAATGCAGCATGGACAGACGATAAAAAAGTAGGGATGAATGAAAAGAAATCCAAGTTTCAGATAGAGATAATTGAAGGTAAATCCAAATTATTATCCAAAATGTATAACATATTATTAGAGTGGGATACCAAAAATGAAGAAATAAAGGGGGTTATGACAAGATGGGCAATGGATCTGGGATATAATATAAAAAAGGTAAAGGTACCCCTGCCCGTACGGGCCAGTCGTGTCCGACTCTAGGGTTATGCGCCCATCTCACTTAAGAGGCCGGGGGCCAGCGCTGTCCGGAGACACTTCCGGGTCACGTGGCCAGCGTGACAAGCTGCATCTGGCGAGCCAGCGCAGCACACGGAACACTGTTTACCTTCCCGCTAGTAAGCGGTCCCTATTTATCTACTTGCACCCGGGGGTGCTTTCGAACTGCTAGGTTGGCAGGCGCTGGGACCAAGCGACGGGAGCGCACCCCGCCGGGGGGATTCGAACCGCCGACCTTTCGATCAGCAAGTCCTAGGCGCTGAGACTTTTACCCACAGCGCCACCCACGTCCCATGGGATATAATATAGAGTACGACAAATGGCTGAAATTATGGACTAGTGGAATGAAATTTACGGCATGTGTAACACTCAGGGAAAATTTAGAAAAGATGTATAGGTGGTACATCACACCGGCAAAGTCAGGGAAAATGTATAAAACAGGAAATAAGAACTGCTGGAAGTGTAAAAATAAAGAGGGCGATTTTTTCCATATGTGGTGGACATGCGACGAAATGAAGAAATATTGGGAACATATTTATAATGAGTTAAAAAAAATATTCAAATATACATTTCCCAAAAGACCAGAAGCATTCCTACTAGGAATAATTGGGGATGAAATCAGAAAGGAAGATAAGATATTATTTCAGTATGCCACAACTGCCGCCAGATTATTAATTGCCCAAAATTGGAAAAATCAAAACACCCCATCAATTAGAGACTGGCAAACAAAACTATTTGAATTTGTTGAACTCGCAAAAATGACACAAAAAATCAGAAACCAAAAAAATACAAAGTTTATTAACGATTGGAACAAATTTATGATATACATCGAAGGGAATTACAGAAACCTAAAAACTATAGCAGGTTTGATATAAATCTTACGATGTGCAAACCATTAACAATCACTAGCTGCAGGAAAAATAAATTATGTATATTAAGAAGCCTGAAAGCGGGAGGGATGGAGGTCAATAGGGTGTAGAAGAATGATTTAAGTTCTTAAAGATATAAAGAGACAAGCGTGAAGATAAAGAACTATAACGGAAACAGATAATATTTTTATGTTATGTTTAGATATTTTTTATCTATTTTTTCTTTGTATCTGCTGATTTGTTTTTCTTTTTGGTTACTTACATGAAACTTAATAAAAAGAAATTTTAAAAAAAACCAAAGCGTTCTTAAACCAAGGCATGCTTTCCCATAGCAGCAGGGGACTCGATTTACAAATGGAACGCACTCAACAGGAAGCGAAACATGTTCTGCTTCCAAGGCAAAGTTCACAAACCAAAACACCTGCTTCTGGGTTTGCAGTCTTCTTAATCCAAGTTGTTCATAAACTAAGCTGTTCTTAAACCAAGGTACCACTGTACTGTTTTGAATACATCATAGGCCATACAATAAACAATAATCTAAAGCAGGGCTAGCGAATGTGGTGTCCTTGCTATGTTGGCTATCTTTGCCGGAAAAGATATTGGCGGGGAAACAGCCAATGTGTGCGAAGATTCTCTGGAGCTTCAAGGCATACAAAAAAAAAAAAAAAAGGATATCACTTTTTAAAAAAACATAAGAATTCAAATACCAACCATAGCCAGAAATGCCTAAGACTTCAAGAAGAGCTTCTCTTTGGACTGCTCCATCTTGCCCTTATTCAACATCTTCAGGTTCATTAGGCGTGTCTGACCAAAGCTGTCATGTTCATTCTCTCTCTTCACTGTGAGGTATCATCCAAGTCACAAGCTGCATTTCTGTAGAGATACTGCAGGTATCGGAAGTGAGTGTTCCCATACAGCAAGGTACACTTCCTCCTGGTTCTGGAACATTCTGTAAATGATGTGATTTTATTTGAAAATAGAATCGGACAAAACAAAGTAATTCAGTTTAAACGGGAGCATGGGATTCTGGATTGGTGGGGGGGGGAGAATGATATCTTTAAAATAAAGAACCTTCTTTCGTGTGGACACACAGTATTGTTTTTTTAAAAGCAGCGTCTAAGTGAGCACTGCATTGTGGAAGCACTTAAAATGCACTGTATTATTTATCAGATGTGTGTGTGCTTTCTACATGCTCCAGTGATTTTGAAAAAGTCATCTTGTGTGTGTAAAATTAGTCTGGCCCGTGACGAGAGCCCTGTGCTCATTTCCAATTCAAAATGAATTCACTTGGTTCCCATTGTGGATGCATACCCGTTAAAGGCTGTGGAGGCAGTGCCTTTAGAAACTGCAAGCATTAGAAACTGTAATCTCATTTTAATTGGGTCGTTTCTGTTTGTGACTGAATATATATTGGTCTTCTTCCTGTTTCACCTGCATCTTCTAGTTAATGCCTTTGCAGCACAAAAGGGCAGCTTGAGTGATGAGTCTAGCGGGTTACTTGTGTGGAAAAAATTGTTAATCAGTCTGGTGACAGTCTGCCAGTGAATCTGCAACAAGGGTTTAGCTGAACTTTGATTCTTATTTTTTTTATTTTTAAAACTGAACTTTTCCAAGAGAGAGAGAGAGAGAGAGAGAGAGAGAGAGAGAGAGAGAGAGTGTGTGTGTGTGTGTGTGTGTGTGTGTGTGTAATAGCTAAACTATCTCACTTGCTCGCTATCTGGTGCTTTTATATGTTGCCCTTTCTCCAATATGGAGTGAAGGGCAGCTAGCAAACAGAGACAAATAAAATAACAATAAAAGAATAAAACCACATAATAAAACTATATAATCATAATACAACTATGCTAGGAGCAAAGTAATAGTCTTTCTAAAGTAATTCAGCTCAAGGACCAAATGAGAAGATATTTGGCTTCCTCTTAAATATCTGTGCAGTAGCTGACAAAGCAAACATCAATGGGGAGGGAGTTCCATGGGTGAGGTGCCACCACTGAGAATGCCCTGCCTTATGCACCCCTGTTCCTCCGCCAGTGTGTGTCCCTCCATTTTAGCCTTTGATTCGCATTTAAACTATTGGGTAAGGTTGGTTTGCTTTCTCTCTCCCCCCCCCCCCCGCATTCCCAATGTGGATCTTTATTTCCCCCTCGTTCCTGATGTATATCTTCACTCACCCATTCCTCCCTGGCAGGGAGGCAGCATTTTGTGGTTCACCTCAGGTTCACCCAGAGTATCTTGGGCCTGCCCTGGTCTTCTCTCACCTTTCTTTCCCTTGCCCCAACTTCCTGCATTTCTTCAGTCTTTAAACCCATAATTCTACATACACAAAGGCAGCACTTTCAGACTTTCCAGTCAGCAGAGATATGGGGCCAATGAGCAATGCTCCCCACATTTACCACATGCATGGAGACAATGCCTCCACAAGGCTATTATTTCATATTCATCTCCAGACTTCTTCTGACTCTGAGATGCCCAAATTCTTACCTGACCACTTCCCACAAAAGCAGTTCTTACTGTCAAACTAACTCAGGTCTTAAACTACACGTTGTGAGGGAGGAGCCACACAATATGACCACACACTGAAACAATTCAACTGATAATTTCAGCAGTGCCCAATTTGAGTTCAGCTTAAATTCTTTTCATGCTAATGAGCAGAAACACTGCAGCGATATCTGATTATTTAATTGGTTTCTGTAACACAATTGTTTGTGTCTGTACGATGCAAAAAAGCACCCAGAAACACTGTAAGTAGTTTTCCTTTGATTTAAAATGACGAGAGGTCTTTAAAAATTGATGCTTAGCTTCTGGTGCATGGCTTATCAGTGTTCATGAGCACATCTTATCATTCTCAAAACAACATTGTTATCTGATTGATTCTATTGTTACAGAGGTAGCGAGGTAAAACTGCTTGGGTTTTATCAGCATTTTGAATCTAAAAATGGAATGAAAGTGACATTGGAATTAAAGGAGGGGATTGGAAATCATGATCAAATTATATTTTGCTTGTTTAAAGAGATTTGGTCTGGCTAGAGTCTTATATTCCACTCATGATCCTAAAGATGTAAAGGTTGAAGCAGAGAGAGAGTGAGTTCTGAATATTTAGAAGACTTTCAAAAATATAAATTACATTTGCTCTTGGATGCCTTTTCAGGTCTCTGGATCATTACCTTTGTATGGATGGAGACCATTGCATCATAATCAGAAATAAAAAGGTGAAACATTTTCCCTGTCTGGTGATGTAGTAATAGGAAAAAGCTGCATATCTTGATTTCTTCCTGCCATTCAGCTGCCGGATAGAGACCCAGAATGAGCTAATCTTTACAAATCCTGACTCCCAGGGAGTTGTGGGATTACACCCAGATGGATGAAGGGTCAAATGAAACATCTCTGTGTACTGAATTACTTATGGATTCATTTCCAGCACACTAACACCATATTTTCATTTTCATTTTTTCTTATTCTCTGTTACAGATTTGAGTTTAACATTATTATTATTATTATTATTATTATCATTATTATATTTATTAATTAGATAAAATATTTTAAATGGTTTATATTGTGTGTGTGTGTTTATTGTTAAATCACTTCAAGATGCTTCATAGGAAGTAGTTCATAAATGAAGATAACTAAATGTAGACCCATTTTCAGTTGGCTGTCTAATCAAAGATTTAAGTAGTTAACTTGAACCTCTCATTTTTTTAAAAAGCACTGTCTTTTGTGTACTACATACATATACAGTGGTGTATTTATTGTGTCTGCCACCATATATTAGTATAATATAAAGATTGAAATATTTATGAAATTCTTCCAAGTAGACATTCACATCAGGCTCAGTTGCTCATCTGAAGGCTCAACTTTCAAAATCTGCCATGGTTATTTTGACTGGTACAGGTATTGCAAGTTTGGTTATAAAACCAAAATCCAGTGCTTATCACGCCACATTTTGTTCCACACTGAGATTTGGTTTGTACGAAATGCTAAGCCAAATCATTATTTAGTTGAATGAACCAATGTGCATGTTATTGGAAGGAAAACCATAGCTGCTTTGCGTCCCTGCCCCTGGGTTCTGCTCCAGCTTTGCTACCCAGGACTAAGATATGGTTTGGCTTAGTGTTATGCCTGAATCTTGGGTTTTGTCTTGCTTCAGATAAATCATGGTCTGTAACCAAGGTTTGTTCTTGGTTTACCATTTGTGATTCAGTAGTATGCCAGACCATGGCTTAGCCCCATTTAGCATGGTGGCAGCAGCAGAAGGTGATGCTTTCTTGGAGGCCAGATCCAGAAGAAAGTCCTGAATTTGAAGGTCTCAGGGTCTGTTCTATTGGAGATGATACATAATAGCAAGAGTGTGTGTGTGATGCAGGTGAGATCTGCCCATCCCACAAGGCCTATTGGAGATTATGTATTTTGACAAGTAAATGTGCATCATTCCTTCTCCACGGTCAGATTAATTCCCCATTCCCCATGAGGTATGGTGAATGTACACAATGGCCAATTGTTATTCATATTAACTATGCAACTTGCATTACTCACTCTCAGGGCTATTAAGAAAATTTTATAACTAAACTTTATGACACACCACCAGGTGTTCCATAAACCCAAGTTAAGAGTGAAGGAAAGTCAGATGCAACTAGGCTAGAAAAGACAGAGATCTTAAGCATGGGAAACATTTGCACATCAGGCAGATGGAGAGCAGGAAACTACAGAGGAGAAACCTAATGGCTTTCCTCAGCAACATGTTACCTAGAGTGAGGAAAAAGAAGAGGAGGAGGAGGAGTTTGGACTTGATACCCCACCTTTCACTCTCCTTAAGGATTCTCAAAGCAGCTAACAATCTCCTTCCCCTTCCTCCCCCATAACAAACACTCTGTGAGGTGAGTGAGGCTGAGAAGTGTGACTAGCCCAAGGTCACCCAGCAGCTGCATGTGGAGGAGCAGGGAAGTGAACCTGGTTCACCAGATTATGAGTCCACCACTCTTAACCGCTACACCATGGTGGCATATTAGACCTTAAAGCTGGATAAGAGGAAGCAGAGTGGGATTGGCTGCTCTCAGTTAACTGACTCTCTAGCTCAGCAGTTTCTAATGCATGGCCTGAAATGTCTGTTGCTCATTGAATCAGGAGCCAGCGGGTTCTGATTCAGCCCTCTCATACCTGATGTGCACAGCCTAAGAAACCCTGAGTACTAGGAGACATTTGTATGGGGGACAAATCAGGGAGATGAAATCCACCTCAAAATAGTGGCCCTACCCTGAAGCAAAAAAAAAAAAAGCTTCACATGCTATGGCATGGATGGCATGAGGGTGCGGTGGTTCCTGAATCATTGTGAGGTTGGAGGGTGGGAAGATATTTAGTGTCTGAGTATGGAATAAGATACATGTGGTGTAGCTTCTTTGAAGTCTCTCAGCCCCACTCACCTCACAGAGTGTTTGTTGTGGGGGAGGAAGGGACAGGAGAATGTTAGCCGCTTTGAGATTCCTTCGGATATCAAATTCAAACTCTTCTTCTTCTTCTCCTCACACACTTTAACAATGGGGAGAGAGGAAAGGGGATTTGAAAGGCAGTTAGAAAGTATCAACCTTGAGGGTAACCAAAGCTGTGCCCTCCACATATTGTGGGCTAACTTTCAACATCTCTCAGGGTTGGCCATGCTGGCTATGTGATGGAAGCCTATAGTTCACAACTTTTGAAGGGCAGCTACACTGGCTACCCCTACAATGCTGTGTTACTAGGATGCTACTTTTTAGTAGGATGGATGGCACAGAGGAGCTTATTTAATTTCTTATTCATTAGCGCCACTAAAATATCTTTTCTTGTTTAGCTCACGGGTGACAACAAATTAGTGAACCTGCAGTTTTGTTTTTCTTCTAGGTTAACAAAACAGTTGTACATTTCAACTGCTGCATAATTGCTCTCTTTTTTGGCCATTGCCTACCAAGATTTCTCACTTCTCCAGAATTTAGTTTTAATAATAACACATTCATAGTGTTTGTAATATGGTGAAGGATAGCAATTCCTAATGAGACTGCTATCTGAAACCTAATTACTTAAATCACAATGATAAAACTTATCCTATGTTTATACTGGTGGATCAGGCTTATTTTATGAGGTTCATATTTTCATCCTATTACCTCTTATTTTATATTCACAGGTTGATGGAGTGGAGGAAAATGAATTTAATTTAAACTTTAAAGTTTAAAGCCTATTTTATGGGCATATATTTGCCTTCTTTTAACAGGCCTTCCCCAGCAGCCATATTTTCTATCTCATACTTATGTCTGCCTGAGGGTTAAAAAAAAAGTATGTTTCTATTACAAACAGCCTGGCAAAAAATGTTTGTGTTAACTATTTCATACCTTCCTCCAGATTTGCTAAAACGGAAAAAAAAATCTGGTAATGTGAAAAGCAATTTTGCTGCCTACGCTCAAGGGAGCAGTGGCTTTGAAATGTGTGGATATTTCTGTCTAAAAGCTGCATGTTGGTATGGTGCTTTGACTGAAGCTGACAAACTGCTCAAACATGAGAAAAAGAAATCTGGGCTTTAGATGCCATGAGGTCCATTAGATTGAATCCAGAGTTAGTCATCCTTAAGCTAACTTAAGTCCCATTGATTTCACTGGGTCTCCTTTAAGGATGACTAGCTTTGGCTCCAAACCATTGCTTTTTCTGATATGGGAGACTCCCCAGAGCAATGAGAGCATCAGATTCACAAGTAGATCCACTGGAATGAATTGTTGCAACTCATTTAGGACTATTGATTTGAATGGGTCTACTCTAATGTAACTGGATAAAACCCTTTGCCTTTGTGAAGAGCAAGCCAAAGCTCTAGCACAATATTTAAATAATACATAACTACCCTAAGTTACATTTAAAATTATATTTTTTAAAAATATTTTGTTTTTGTCTTCTTCCTGTGCATCATTAAAAGAAAGCTCTTCAAAAAATAACTCTATGCTGACATTTTTTATTATTATTATTATTATTATTATTATTATTATTATTATTATTATCATACCTGCCCTTCCCTCTAGGGTCCTAGGGAAGGTAGCAACATTAAAAATATAACATTAAAAGCAATGTAAAATAACAATATATAACTTCATGAAACAAACACATAAAAAACAAACCCAACCAACCAGGGCAGTATTATAGCACTTTAAATAGTCATGACTATGTGAACTGTAGTCCGTTAAAGGGGCTTAGAATTGTTTGAAGACATCTATTCTCCCCACAGAGCTACAATTCCAGAGTGGTTTAACACTCAATTGGGGGAAGATATGATGAAGTAAACAGTAAAAATAAGGGGGGGGTGTTTTTCTATGCTTTCCCCTACACAATAAACTTAGGGTCCTTCTTTGGAGGTGACATTTCCCCAGTCTAATATTTTCTGGGGATTTATTCTGTTTTTCCACACACACCCCTTCCTGTGTGTAAGGCAATGGAGAAAGATTTCTCTTCCAGAGAAAAAGCTGCATCCTCAAAAATCTGAGCCACAGTACAAGCATGATGTCACCAAGGTACCTTGTGGTAACAGAATTCTTGCTAGAGTGACATTTCCTGGAGATCCATGATCTCTCTCTCTCGATATCTCTCTTTTAAAACACCACCCCCTGCCCTCTATTATTCCTCTTGGACACATTCCCAAACAGTAACGTACTGTGGCTGAGTTGGAATTCAAAACCTGGACCTTAGCACCTAATTGTGTTAACTCTACTTCCCATGTGGGATGCGGGTGGCACTGTGGGTTAAACCACAGAGCCTAGGACTTGCCGATCAGAAGGTCGGCGATTTGAATCCCCGCGACAGGGTGAGCTCCCGTTGCTCGGTCCCTGCGCCTGCCAACCTAGCAGTTCGAAAGCACGTCAAAGTGCAAGTAGATAAAAAGGTACCGCTCCAGCAGGAAGGTAAACGGTGTTTCTGTGTGCTGCTCTGGTTCGCCAGAAGTGGCTTAGTCATGCTGGCCACATGACCCGGAAGCTGTACGCCGGCTCCCTCAGCCAATAAAGCGAGATGAGCACCGCAACCTCAGACTCGGTCACGGCTGGACCTAATGGTCAGGGGTCCCTTTACCTTTACCTACTTCCCATGTAAGGGGGGATTCCTACCCAATCAGGGTCCCCTCTCGTATGGAGGGATCTTTACTTACATCCCGATGTATGTGCTTAGCATCCCTTATCAATCCTGTGGTTGGCAGGAGGCACAGTTTGTCCCCGTATCTCTGTGATGTCCGTCACATATTCTTGGAACATGAATCCTGCCTTTCCTTAGCAAGAAATGTGTTGAAAGTTCCATGCCCTTATTTAGAGTGAATAAAGCCAAGTGTCCATTTGTGTCATAGTGATCACTTATAAAGTTTATTTATTCTGTGTGAAAAAGAAATGGAAGGAAGGAAGGAAGGAAGGAAGGAAGGAAGGAAGGAAGGAAGGAAGGAAGATTGTAAACATGTTGGCTCCACAGTCATTGTATTTGTAGCAAACTATAAAATACCAGTGAACGTCACCCATGTGGACAGTTTTGGGGTTTTTTTCTTACATGGAGATTTGGCATAGGGAAAAAATGCCACGTGTTGTGGGTGACTTTTAGAAACCTTAAACTCGGGAGCTCTGAAACGTAAGACAAAATAAAATGTGTTGTGTGCACTGCTACTCTACAAAATTCCTTGGTCACCGGTGTTCTGACAGAAATTTAAATTTCTCCCCACTGTTTAGCTCAAGGGTATCTTTCTATGGATGTCTGGGAATGGTTTGCTGATACAGTGATCATAAAAAAGGGGGCGGGAGGAGAATGTGCTTGAGTTTTCTTTCTTTACCTTGCCGGGTGGGGGGAATTTTACCACCAGAAGGTTCAGAACAATATATTGCTGCATTTCCCATTAGATTGATGTAGTGACTTATACCTAAAGCATCCACTAAGGGGAGTGTGATGCTGGATCAGCCTTTCTGGTTTCTATGACAACAGAAGGGAGTAGAGTCTTCCAAGCTGAGAGCGCTCACTGAAGCAGGTGCTGGGTTACATAGCTGTTCCAAATCTGCTGGATTCTATGGAGCAGCAAGCCAGGCTGTTTCCTATTTTGAAACACCTTGATTCCCTGAAGCTCAGTAAACGGCAACAGCCAAGCTCCCATATATGAAGATGGTTCACCACTCGGGTTCTATACAGTCCTTTAAGCAGCAGAAAGGTAGGTGTCTTTTGTCTCTTGAACGACGAGTGTTAAATCATTCGGTCTGCATGCCCTTGCAGTATTCTCAAGCTTCAGCACAGTGGCTGCTGAAAGCATCCAAAGCCCTGTGCAATGCAGGCACCTTTTAAACTCTTGCATCAACTCAAAAGGTTCTTTTACTTTCGACAATGGAATAGTTCTCTGGGTAAAAAAAATGAATCCCTCTTTGCTATATTAAATAGTTTGTTTTCCTTGAGTGGCTCAAGAGGATCTGAGTTATATACCAAAAATCATTCAGAGATCTCTTTGTCACAGGAAATTCATTCTTTATACAGTTGCAAAGCTCATGGTCGTGGGCACACACACACAAGAGACCGACACTGCAGTCATTCAGCATTGAAGAATTTTGCTATCACTGTATTTATGTCATGGAATTGAATTTGGCTTTGTAGACTTGAAGATGGCAAGTAGACTGCTTTCCTGCCTTGCAAGCATGCTGGTACAGTTTCTGTGTCTGGCTGTAGAAACATTTTCAGTAGCTGATCAACCCAACTTTATTCAAGATTTTACCCCTCTTCTGCTGATTGAACTGTATTCCTGCTATCTCCTTTTGGAAAGATGTGGTCTAGCTTGTGGTGCAGAGGGGAAGAATGCTGTGTGGATGAGCATACTGGGGGTGATCTGAATGATCTCGTGGTTCCATTCCATCTCTTATAGTTCTATTAACCCTTGTATTTCCAGCAGTGTCTTGAAAGGAAATTGAGTTGTACTTTCATGGGGAGTGCATTGCTGCTGGACATTTGTATGGGGTTAATTTCTACATCACTTTCCAGCATGCAGAATGTGCTCCAAATCCTATCGTCTTCATCTTCACAACTAATCCAATTTTTGCCGATGGGGAACTGAGGTTGCGAGATACAGACTTAGGACATCCAGTGATAGAGAAGAGAAAGTCAAAAATCTCCAAAGCCTACTCTGTTTGCTAAGTCAGACTAGCTCTCAGGGTCCCCCCCCCCCAGCTGTTTAGAGTACTTTCTTTCTTTCTTTCTTTCTTTCTTTCTTTCTTTCTTTCCTTTTTATATGCTGTATTGGTTTTTAAAAGTGTGTAACATAAGTAATCAACATAAAATAAAAACGAAAATGAAAATGAAAATAAACAAACATTCATTCCATGTTTGGAGTAATTTCATTTTAATTTTAATTTTTAAAAAGGGGACAGTCTAGGAAGTTGTGTCCCCCAGAACCACCACAGTGTTCTTGAGGGATCTTTTAGAGCAGTATGTGAAGTGTTACGGGCTGCAGGAGAAAAAATGAATCAAAAGTCACCATATTTCCCCTTTGCCAGAAGGATCAAAAGCTTCTTGTGGATGAAGAAGACATTCTATTTGTGGAAGGTGAAGTCTTCAGTGCCAAGCCAAATACTATTTTTCTACATAAAAAACTTTGCATTCTTTCTGTTCTTTCCTCATTCTTGCAACCATAGGCCAGAAAAAATACATGGCGGTGGCTTGATAGTCCTTTCCTATGGTGTATAGTCAGTGCTGTGACCACTCTGAGCAAGAATGCCTTTGTCTTAACCAGTCTGTCTGACCATTTGTGAGAGACTCACTAGTGCCGAGTGGAAGTTAGTATTGCACCCTGAATCTCCAACAAGGCCCACAGAAATGACTCTTTGCCTCTCTCATACTTGTTTACAGTTATTTCCTAATTTAAGAAAATGGTCTGCTTACAGAAAAGTCATGGTCCTACAGCCTGTGACCCTCCAGATATTGTTAGACTCCAGCTTCTGACAGGCCTGACTATGGACAGTGCTGGCTGGATCCTGATGTAAGTTGGAGTCCAGAAGCATCTGCAGAGCCACTGGTTGCCCATCCCTGCTCTACAACAATGAAGTGCACTCCTGGGAATGTAGCCACAGTGGTGCCATCAGAGTTCTGCTGGTGTAGTGGCACTTCCATTTACTCACCACTACCACCACCTCCTTGCCAAATGTTTTCTGAAGAGTGCTCTGATGTCAGGGACTGGTTGGATATAAATGAATGATGTGGGGGGGACCAGCTGGGGAACCCCCAAGGGAAGAAGGCTCAGAGCCCAGGGAGTGTTGGTGGGATGATAATGAGTGGTCAGAGGGAGAAGACTGGGAGGAGGTAGTGTCAGAAGCTGAAGAGGTAACAGGGATTATTGAGCCAGGAGAGTCTGTGGCAGAAAGAAGTCCAGAATTAGAGACAGAAGCTGAAGCAGGGGAGGAGGGAAGCCGAGAAGCAGAGATGGTCAGGCTTGTGAAAAAGCACAGGTTGGAGCGGGAGGGGGCAACACAAGTTCCCCTCCCCCTGATCACCCACAACCAGGAAAGGCATGAAGCAGGAGGAGAGACAGGTACACATGCAGAGGAGCCAATTGCTTGGAAAGCACCTTAGAGAGGAGGAGACATACCTGGCTGTGGGGAAGCAGGACCTTTAGTCTTAGCAACTGCTTCATGAGGGCAAGACCTGAGTTGATGTGCTCGTGACTCCTGTGCAGGTCCTGTTTTGCTAATAGAGTTAACTCCAGCTTGTTTGCTGTGATTTACTGCTGGCTTGTTCCTGTCACCCAACGTACTAGAGCTGCTTTTGAGAATGTGTAGGGGGCTGCAAGGGAGAGGAGGAGGAAGTTCCATTTTGCTGGTGAAAGTCAAGTGAAATTCACAAGTGAATTTTAACCTGCCATCCCATCTTACGGCATATGATAATGGGCTCTTATACCAGTAGTTGCGTGTGGGAAAGAATGCATATGGCAGACACTGATTGCCTCATAGCAAAGTCCATAGAAGCAACCATTATCGTTGAGATGAAAAATCTGTAGGGTATCTATAGTACCAAGTCTGTGAGGTGTATATATAGTATTAAGATCTCCTTATTGTTAGAGCAGTACAAGGTGGATTCAGTGGGTACATTTCCTGTTTTGCCAAAGAGTAATATAGACCCATGGAGAGGGATATTTGGTGCAAGAGAAGTCCAGAGCAAACCCTTTTCCACAGTACAACCCCCCTTCTTTCATATGGGTAGTTGGGATGGAGAACTCTGGTGCACTTGCTTGCTTCTCCTTTCTGTGGAGATTTCCTTGCTACCATCTGCTTACTTAAGAACCTTTCCCCTCAGTTAACCAATTAAACGAAAGATCCACCAGAATATTTCAGTGCCATAAATAAACGTTAAATGTAGGCTGAAAGGCCTCAACTCAGTGATCCATTGCAAGTTTTGTGACAACCCACTTTTTTCTTCAGTATAATCAAGAACAGCTCTTGTCAGGGTGATCCTATATACTTCCTTTGGGGTGGGGAGGACAGTCAGTACAGTGGTACCTCGGGTTAAGTACTTAATTCGTTCCGGAGGTCTGTTCTTAACCTGAAACTGTTCTTAACCTGAAGCACCACTTTAGCTAATGGGGCCTCCTGCTGCCGCTGTGCCACCGGAGCACAATTTCTGTTCTCATCCTGAAGCAAAGTACTTAACCCAATGTACTATTTCTGGGTTAGTGGAGTCTGTAACCTGAAGTATATGTAACCTGAAGTGTATGTAACCCGTGGTACCACTGTAATCTGCAGGCTGTCAGCATTCGCTTTCTGTGGAGCTGTTGTTGTTTGGTGGGCTGGCTGAGGAATTTGTCTCCTGCAGGTGATGCTATGAAAGCGCCTTCGGCACTGTGGATGCTCTGTGGCCTGCTTATTTCTAGGGTCTGTCTAACAAGAGCTATCCCCCTCAACATTGTTGTTTCCCCACCCAACAAGTGAAGAATCCTAGACATCTTGTTTTTTTAAAAAAATAATATTTATTGAAATTTCAAAAAAATACAAAAAAAAAACATCTTGAAGAGTTACGCAAGGGGCGGAGAACAAGTTTTAACTGGCAGGAGAGATCCAGTTGTGGCCAAGCCTCTGCAGGTTGCACTTAACAGGTGGCAGAGCTTCCAACCTATCCGTCACCTAGTGTATGATGTCAGGGATGGCTGAAGGTATACCACTTTTGCAAAGTAACAGTTTGGAGCCTTCGTTCCATACTTGGCAATGAAAGCCACAGTACCACATTAGATCCACTCAGGAGCTTAGGAGTGGATCTGACCCTGACCTGCAGCTGTGTGGCTTCTGTTTGGCACTGTATGCAAGTTTTGCAGCTTTTGGCAGACATCACATCCGCTTGGGAGCTCTGATTATTTGCTCTCAAGTGGCTTCAACCCTGGCAGCAAGGTTTACTTTATATTAATTGTGTAATCTTAGATCAACACATTAAACACTGAGGATCATACTTTGATTTTTGGATCTTTTCTATATGGCATGCTATGTTAGAATATGGGATTCTTTCAAATCACATAATTCCAAAGAATCCTACCAAAGTGTGTCCAAAGAAAATAGGTTATCAGACGCTTTTCTGAGGAAATCTTCACTGGTGTTAGTTGCCCAAATATTTTATTATGAATTATCAGACATGAACACTGAAGGGTTTAATTAACAAGGAAGAAAATTAAGGCAAACATCCACAGCTTTAATTACAAAAATCATTTACTTTAGTTTTCTGTGTATTTCTGAGCCATTCATGCCATAATCTCACACTTATGAATCCAAGCTGCATGAAAAATGAAGAGAGAGAAAAGTGTCCTAAATTCTATTTATACAAAAGCTGTGATAATCTCTCTGGATTGGCCAACTGCCCCTCACAGATGTTTTCTCCATGCTTCAGAACCATTTAAACCTTGTGGCTGGCATGGGGGTAGGAAGCAAATTTTATTTACTGGCAGTGTTTAATAGGGATTTATTTGTTCATGGAAATGTTGATATTTTAGCACAGAGTCCAGCCAGTTCTGCATATTTGCATCTCTTAGATGCAAATATATTAAAAGGAAGTCATTCCTTTTTTCCATCAGTAAAATATTTTGTACTAAGAATGGTTAACTTTTACCATATATTTTCCAGCAAATCTTCAACTGACGCATGGGAAACGTATTTTTACCGCTTGAGAGGATGATGAAATGGGTGGTTAAAAAACAAGTATTTGGCCACACCTGATATGTGGCAAATTTTCATCTGATTGTGTAGTAAATTATGTTTACCACTTAGCTCCATTGTTTCTATCCTGCTGTAAGGGTGAGAAACCTAATGTGGACAACTGGGTTACCAAATAGTTACATGCACATTGCAGTAAATTACTGCCCAGTAAATTCTGTATTCATGCTCAGTCTTGTCCATTTCACAAGGCAAATCTATCTTCATTGATAGCCTACTGCTATTTTCAGAGTCCATAAGCATCCGTAAATTGGGTATGATAATAGCAAGAGCCCATTAAGATCCATCTGTTTAACGACGCCATGCTGCACACACTCTAAGTGCACTTTCTTAATAGAGCAATCTTTAAATGTTAAAAATTAAAATTATATGAAGCAAAATAAGCAAGGCTTATTTAAACACACAAACACACTGGCTATTCATAGCAAGATTCCACAGTGATGTGGACCCATTTAGTCCAACTGAGTGCAATAGAACTAGAGCGGCTTAAATGTAATGCTTGCAGCATAATATAATTGAAAGACAGTTGATATTGAGGGTGGGATTCAACTAAGGTTTACTCACAACATTTACCCATGTTGGTACATTAATTTCAGAAGGTCTACTCTGAGTAAATCATAGTTGCATACTACCCTGAGTATTTTATTGATACCTTCTGGGCAGGTCACCAAATTGCTCGGTTAAGGGCAAAGGGTGATGTTGAATATTGCACTAGCACAGTGGACCTTCACTTGTGCAAATGGGACCTTCACTTCTTCCTCTTACAGCCCCCCCCCCCATCTGTGCTAAAAGAGGGAAGAGAAAAAGTGAAAGTCCTGTCACATCTGCTGGATCTTACCTAATGCCTAGCAGGCCAAGGATATCTTGCAAGCCAGTGATGTCAGACTCAATAGATATACCACAAAACTAAAGAGGTGATCCCATCACAAAAACATTCTGAGACTATCCAGAAAAATGTACATGTTTGTGTACCTTGTAATCAAAACCTACATAGACATAAATGCATTTGTCTCTTATCTATGGTCTTTCAAGGAGGTTAGGTATACACACACACACACACACAAACAAACAAACACAAATGTCTAACGAAACAGATATTAAAGTTTTTAGGGATGCGGGTGGCACTGTGGTCTAAACCACTGAGTCTCTCAGGCTTGCTGATTGGAAGGTCAGAGGTTCAAATCCATGTGACGGGATGAGCTAGCAGTTCAAAAGCATACCAGTGCAAGTAGATAAATAGGTACTGCTGCAGCGGGAAGATAAACAGCATTTCTGTGAGCTCTGGCTTCTGTCACAGTGTCCTGTTGTGCCAGAAGTGGCTTAGTCATACTGGCCACATAACCCGGAAAGCTGTCTGAACTCACTTAGCCTGAAGCAAGATGAGTGCCACACCCCATAGTCACCTTTGACTGGACTTAACTGTCCAGGAGTCCTTTACCTTTACCTATTAAAGTTTTTAAGCAAAAACAGTTCAGCTTCCACTGTCTTCAGTTTCCCTTAAAGGTAAAGGGGTAAAGGGGCCCCTGACCATTAGGTCCAGTCATGGCCGACTCTGGGGTTCTGGAGCTCATCTCACTTGATTGGCCGAGGGAGCCGGCATACAGCTTCTGGGTCATGCGGCCAGCATGACTAAGCCGCTTCTGGCGAACCAGAGCAGCTCACAGAAACGCCGTTTACCTTACTGCCGGAGCGGTACCTATTTATCTACTTGCACTTGGACGTACTTTCAAACTGCTAGGTTGGCAGGAACAGGGACCGAGCAACGGGAGCTCACCCCGTTGCGGGGATTCGAACCGCCGACCTTCTGATCGGCAAGTCCTAGGCTCTGTGGTTTAACCTACAGCACCACCCATGTCCCATTCAGCTTCCCTTACATGAATCAAATTGTGTTGTAGCAGCCATCACCTTGCTTTAAAACTTAAATGTTTATGCCACTGTAATAAATATATGGTTTTTAGTGATTAACCACATCCTTCCACCATCCAAAGCAAACTTTTCTGAATTCTGTTTGAAGCTTTAAAATTGTGTGTGTGTATTCTGAACTGTCACTAATTTGTAGTAGTGGAATGTTTTCTTCTAGAAACATAGCTGAATGTGATTTCCAGTCTGCTAAAGGTCAGTGGCTTTGAATTTGCTTACTTTAGAGACCACTTCCTTTCTTATGTTCTCTTAGATCTTTTGGATGTGGGGAGAGAGGCATTCTGGGAGGTTGCCTTCACAACTGTGATGTTCTGCCTTTGAAAGGTGTGTGCCTAAAGTCTGGCCTGAATATTCTCCCAAGTCATTCCTGGTAATTTGGGCTTGGACTTCAAGGGCTGTTTTGAGGTCACTGTAACTGGAGATAATTGTAGCTGACACCAAGCCCCAATTTATGATTCAGCCATTTCTGGAACTCAGGCTCTCTACTTCTTTTTATTTTATTTTTTAAAAAAGATATTTATTAAAATTTTCAATTTTTTATGCAAACAAAAAACAAACAAAAAAATTAAAAAGACATATAGTTCATAATACTTAATTTTCAATAACATATTTCTCTGACCTCCTCATACCTCCCCTTCTTGTATTCCAATTCAAATTATTTGTTCAGCAAATCCTTAACTCAAAGCATTACAGCTTATAAAAACACCTTATTTTCTATCCAACATCTTAAGTTATTATAACCTTAAATTTTTACTTATAAAGAACCATTTTTTCGTATTCCTTTATACCATTACAGCTAGAAACCACTCGATTTCAATCCAGCATCATTCAACATTCCTTAATTTTACAATATTTCTGTAAATAGTCCTTAAATTTTTTCCAATCTTCTTCTGCCGACTCTTCTCCCTGGTCACGGATTCTGCCAGTCATTTCTGCCAATCCCATACAGTCAATCAGTTTCATCTGCCATTCTTCCAGAGTGGGTAAATCTTGCGTCTTCCAATACTTTGCAATGAGTATTCTTGCTGCTGTTGTGGCATACATAAAAAACGTTCTATCCTTCTTTGACACCAATTGGCCGACCATGCCCAGGAGAAAGGCCTCTGGTTTCTTCAAGAAGGTATATCTAAATACCTTTTTCAGCTCATTATATATCATTTCCCAGAAAGTCTTAATCCTAGGGCACGTCCACCAAAGGTGAAAGAATGTACCTTCATTTTCTTTACATTTCCAACATTTATTATCGGGCAAATGATAGATTTTTGCAAGCTTGACTGGGGTCATGTACCACCTATACATCATTTTCATAATATTCTCTCTTAAGGCATTGCATGCCGTAAATTTAATCCCAGTGGTCCACAACTGTTCCCAGTCAGCAAACATAATATTATGTCCAATGTCTTGTGCCCATTTAATCATTACAGATTTAACCGTCTCATCCTGAGTATTCCATTTCAACAGCAAATTATACATTTTTGACAAAGTCTTAGTTTTGGGTTCTAACAATTCTGTTTCCAATTTAGATTTTTCCACCTGGAAACCAACTTTCTTATCCAAATTGTAAGCCTCCATTATCTGATAATAATGAAGCCAATCTCGCACTTTATCTTTTAATTTCTCAAAACTCTGCAATTTCAGTCTGTCCCCTTCTTGCTCCAAAATTTCCCAGTATTTTGGCCATTTGGCCTCCATGTTAAGTTTTTTCTGAGCCTTAGCCTCCATTGGTGACAACCACCTTGGGGTTTTATTTTCCAATAGATCCTTATATCTAATCCAAACATTAAACAATGCTTTCCTGACAATATGGTTTTTAAAAGCTTTATGTGCTTTAACCTTGCCGTACCACAAATATGCATGCCTCTCTACTTCTTTTTATATCCAGTGGTTGATTTCTATTGATGGCATTAAATGGTTCAAACCTGGTGCATTAATATAAACACATTTGCTGCGGGTATAGGCTATATGGTACTGTTTTACTTATCCTTTTGTTTTACTTGAAATTTTAAATGAATGCAAAATAACTTGCTGTATTCTAAAGCAACAACTCTATGAAGCAGCTGAGGCTGCAATCCAAATTCACCTTGTACCAGGCTGGGGAATGGGTGGGTAGAATTGGCTAGTGGTGTCCCTCTGCCCAGCCCAGCCTCTGCTAGATCAATGCAAGCAGGTGGGTGTGGCTGAGGCAGCCCCACTGTCATCTCTTGACAGAATCAAGCTGAATGTGGGCCTGATCACTGTGCCACCTGCAGGCTGCCACAGCAGTTGACCTGCCTCTGTCCTTCCCATACCAGCTTGCATGAGTGACAGGGCTTCAGATGCAGGGCTGATTCTGCTGTTGGGTTAAGCTCTTCCTCTGCCTAGCCAGGGCTTGGTCTGCAGAGTCAGAGAAAGTGAGGGACTGGCCCAAAGTCACTAAATGAACATTATGTCTGAAAAGGGATTCAAACACTGGCTTTCCTTATTCTTTCCCAACACTCTACTTGTCATCCTACACTGGCTCTCTTTCATTCACAACTTAGATCATAATAGAGAAATGCTGATGAGATCTATAAAACTTCCAAATCATAGTCAAGCCAATTCTCTGGCAATTTGCTTTCTGAACAAACCTAATGATTTATCTCGTGATCGACCTCAAGGCAATTTTATCTGGACAATATTTTCATCATAGTCCATTTGATCTGAAGTTTTGGGTGCTGTTGCTGCTGACATTTGCAGCAGGAGTTGAAGCTTTGAAAAATTGTTTGAGAAAACATTAATGCCTGCATTGCATACAGGAGGCTTTTGTTTTGTTCTTTAGCTCTGCACTTTGGGACAGATTATTAGTCTATGCTTGTTGGCCATCAGTAGCAGTGACGAGTTCATGCTTTGCATCCAAGTAGATGTTCTTCTTCATTCTGTGAATTCTCAGTGTGCTTATATGAGTGTTAAGATTGTCAGACTAGGTCCCGGGAGACCAAGGGAGCGAATCCGTATTCAGCCATTAAACTCACAGGGTGACCTCTGACCAGTCACTGCCTCTCAGCCTAACCTGCCTCATAGGATGGTTGTGGGGGTTAAATGAGGGGGGTGACTATCATATACACCACCTTGAACTCCCTGGGAAAAGGTGGGGTATAAATTGCATTTTAAAAAAGATTTCTGAAAGGAGTTGGTGCACTCATGTCACATTTACAAGCCCAAATTTTGGAGAGACTAGGAAGCAATTTCGGTAATTTCAGTAAATTGTCACCACTTGTCTGGAAAATTGAAGAATATCGGGGACAAACAAGATATCTATTTTAGAAAAAAATCTCATATTTGATCTAGAGATGCAGAGAAATTCGTTCGGTTTACCTTTTAATAGAAAACTACCAAATTTGCCTTACTTGAACCAGACCACAAATTAAAACACAGCTCTGCTTGAAAATTCACACTTGTCCAAATTTTTTGATGCAATTCTCCAACCAATGCATGAAAAAGTGTGTATTAGTGAAAAATGTGTGCCATAGTGCATACATTAAAATAACATACAAAAATGCACTCTGTTAGGCAAAAGTTGTTTGCAAATATGTATATACTAAATGAAATTGCTCACAAAATGTGTAATATTAAGAGAAATGCTCAGGAATAGGCATTTAAAAAGTCAGGTTTTTTTAAAAAAGTTATTTTGATCATTCTGTAATTCTTACCTTTGTTTAAAAGGCGGGAGAAGTCACTAGATATATCTATTAATTCACAATGCTCTTTCTATTCTGCTGCTCTTCCCTCACATTTTCATAAGGTCCATGTTAAATCGCTTTTCTATTGTCAGCAGACCAGCATGGGGTGAGAAATCACAAGGAGGGGAGTTTTAAAACATCGTTTTCTGAGTGTGGGGAGTAGCATATCGACTTGGGTCATGCTGGCTTTTGTCCCAGCTGCGGCACCACTAGAATGCAGCTGCTGAGCAATGGCAAAGAGGCATGGCTTCCCCAAGGCTGAATGTGGTTCCATAGCCCTGCTCTACCTTGTCAGTGACTGAGTGGTGCTGCTGTCAGTTGAGAATCTGAATCTCCTTCTCCCACATAGTTGAAGTGCCCTAGTGATGTCACTTGGCAGCCTTTAGTAGGAAACTTCACTTCTGTAAGGGCTTGAAGAAATTGATTGCGGTTTCCATGTGTTGTGCCAGGAATGGCATTTGTAAAAGAAAACACCTCTCTAACTTTTTATTGGATTCATTAAGGAATTCTATACGTACATTTCCCAACTTATGACACAATCCATTCTCCTCGTTGCCCGTAAACATAGCTACACATATGTCAGGCAACTCATAAAAGGGCATGTTGATCCATTTCCTCCTTCCTGATTTTGCTGGCTATTTCTTTCTTCAACGGGAGGCACACCCATGCCTCACTTGCAAGCAAACCACTTGTTACATGTGGAACTATAGCCTGATGGCTCTGTTTAGCTTCATGTTGCTTTGGATGGGTGCAGCTGAGAACAGAGAAGCAGAATGAAAGGTGGGTGGGTTGTATCTGTTTCCTTGGCCATCATTTTCCTACTCCAAATCAGCCCCTAACTTCATGGCTTTTCCTTCCACTGAGGTTTACATTGGATGTTAACAGATTTGGAAGTACTGTATACCACAGGGCAAAATATACCAAGGAGGTAGTGTTATGTACTGAAGTTCTCACCCTGGGCCAGCAGAGGGATACTGTAGATAGTTTTCACTCAGGTCCACATATGCAAATAAGGGATTGAAAATGACGTTCAGTGATTGGATAGTTACAGAAAATGGTTACTGTTGCGTTCTAGTGGAGCTCTATATAAGCAGGCTGGCTGAACCCTTCAGTTCAGTTCTGTTCTGGCCTGTGAATAAACAAGAGCTGTTTGAAGAATCGCTGTGTCGTCTGATATGTTCATCCACAACTTAACAGGTAGCATTTAGAGTAGGGAAATACACAGGGAACAAGATGAGTTACCCCTTGCTCCTGCTGCTTCTTTGGAATGACACAATTGTTGGGGAGGGCATTTAGAGAAGGGAAGTGGGCTTATTAGGCAGAAGCTTCTTCATTCTCAACCACCCTTTTGGGTTTATTTATTTTTAAATGCCTCCAAGCTATAGTTACACACCTTTGCACTCGTTATGCAATCTGGCTTATAGAGAGAGATGACTCATTCATACTACTGGTGCTCTGGGCAATTGGATTTCTCTATCGGAGGCATGGATAAGTTTCCCACTGGAGGTAATGACCAGTTGTGTTGTCATGCATCTAGCCAAGGGCCATGGTTTTTTAAGTAAAAAAAAAAGGGAGAGATAAGGAGCTCTAATCACCTTCATGTTGAAGATGGGCTAGAAAGAATAAATGAAATGGTAAATATAGTGTATAATATTTAACACACCTAGCATAAACTTGTAGTGCAAGTATTAAAGGTAAAGGGACCCCTGACCATTAGGTCCAGTTGTGACCGACTCTGGGGTTGTGGCACTCATCTCGCTTTATTGGCTGCGGGAGCAGGCATACAGCTTCTGGGTCATGTGGCCAGCATGACTAAGCCGCTTCTGGCAAACCAGAGCAGCACATGGAAACACCATTTACCTTCCCACTGGTGTGGTACCTATTTATCTACTTGCACTTTGACGTGCTTTCGAACTGCTAGGTTGGCAGGAGCAAGGACCAAGCAACGGGAGCTCACCCCGTCGCGGGCATTCGAACCGCCAACCTTCTGATCGGCAAGTCCTAGGCTTGACAACCATATGTCAGGAGTGCTCTGATGGTGTTTCCTGCTTGGCAAGGGGTTGGACTCGATGGCCCTTGTGGTCTCTTCCAACTCTATGATTCTATGATTCTATGATTCTAGGCTCTGTGGTTTAACCCACAGCGCCACCCACGTCCCTTGGTGCAAGTATTACCATCCTGGCAAATCAAGGTCTCTCAGTAACCTTTTACAATTTCTGTGGCATCTTTTTCAGAAGCAGTATTTTAAGCAGTTATTTTTTGCTGGTGTCTACTTGTCCTGTAAACAGTTTCCCTCTCCTTCCAAGCTATAATTTAAAATATTAATATCTGTTGGCTGGGCAGAAGGGGTCATGGAATGACACACTAGGGGAATTCTGGGAAGTATCTGAAAAGCACAACACAACAGCTTTAAAGCTTGAGCTTTGAGTGATTTTGTTTTCCAAGGGCAAGAGCTAAATAATTGCACAGTGCGCTGGCTGTGACTTTTTCACATCGCTCGCAGGATAATTAAACGTATACATAGAACAATGCTCGTTAGAAAGAGGGTGAATGAAAGTTAACTACACTAATTTAACAAGGCCAAAACCTGATTGCACAAGACTAAAGCAACAGTATATCAATTGGCATAGGTTTTCTTTTTTTAAAATAATATTTATTCAAGTTTTAAAAGGTTACAAAAAAGAACACAATATGTAAAGACAAAACATATCCAAGAGAAAAATAAAAATAGAAAAATAGAAAAAGCCAAAACAACTAAAACACACACACACACAATCCAAAAAACAAAAAAGAAAAGCAAAAGAACAAATTAAACCTTAATATAACTCCCTTTCTGAACTTATCTCCTTGACCTCCTCACACCTCCCCTCTTTGCATTCTAATTCATATAGATATTTCAGCAAATCCTTCACCTTATTTTTATCCTTATATCTTATCTTATTATACTATAGTTTCCCATTCTTTCTTTCACCAATTAATCATCCACTTTTACTTTATTTAATCTTATTTCTCATTAAAACTTATATATCTAAGCTTATTCTTAAAACGTTTCCCCTAGGGTCAGAAAAAATTCCATTCCACGATTTTCCCATCTCTCATTAAAAGATAAACAAAACAAAACAAATTATAATATATACATTTTAAATTCCCAATTTTCTTTCACCAACTCCCCTCCCCGGTTTCGGCCCCTAGCGATAGTTCCATCAATCTCGAAAAACCATCAACCCAGAGATCTTAAGTCCGAGGCTCTTAAATCTCTTTCATGTCCCCTCTGCCAGTCTTTTTGGTAGTCTTTGGTGTTAAAGAACAGATCTCGGTGAAGCTCCAACCCGTCGGTAGTCATATTCCTTCATAGCAGGTATGCCAGACTTCCGTAGTTAAAAGTAGGGCCTATAGGATATTCCAAATCTTGTTTCACACTCCTTTCAAATCCAAAGGCCCCAAAAACTCCAGCCTCTGCCTGACTCAGATTTGTATCCCAAAAGTCATTTGATCTCCACATAGGGTGATCTCTCCATCTTTCATTTTCCAAACCAAGCCGGGCTTCCATCTCCAAAAACTGGCTCCTCCTAGTTGCCATCATGTAAGGCCTCAAGTTATAGTCCACCATTTGCCTCTGTAGGGTTACGGCTCCCCCTTGCATCACTTTAATCACAACAGATTCCTCCTTCTCAGATTCTTCAATTTGTTCAGTTGGAAAAGATTCTTGTGCCGGGTTCTTGTCAACTTCTTTACTAATGCCCACTTTTGTCCCCAAGGTTACAACATTGGTAGCCATAACATTTATCTGGTCTTGCAGCTTTCCCAACAAATAAAATGTTCTATTCAATTGACACTCGACTTCCTTCCCGACCGCCATCCTTAAGAAGTCCAAGGTCAAAACTAGTTTCTCAGAACTTTTATCTTAAGCAATTTCCCAGCTGCATCCTTACGACAATATCCCAGAGCTCCCTCTAGAGGGACACAAGTTCCTTTTATCACTCCTTCCAGCACAGTCCCAAAGGTCCCAAACGTAAAATTGTAACAATTCCTTCCTTCTTTTTAAATACTGAAACGGACAGTAGAAACAAAGTCCTTCTTTTATATCTTGATAGCTAGCTTGTATCTTAACAGCTAGCTTGACAGCTGTCAGATTTATCCGTCAACGGGCTCTCACAGACCGCTCCCGGGTTTAGGGAAGTGGCACTTCAGTTCCCAAATTTTAACCCTCACCTGCAGGCTTCCCTGCTTCTAAGAAGATATTGATAGTAGTTTCAATCAGTGGAGTTTAGATCCTTTACGTAAGACTTTCCACGACCTTAGTTAACAAGTTCTTTGCTTCAGTTTATTTACAGAAAGGGGAGGTGGACTTCCTGTTTAGACCTTCCCCGATCGGTGCCAATTTAAAAATACTTTAAAAGCCCAATTTCCGTTCTACTCATGGGTTGTTGTTTAAAATCCAATTGTCCACAAGAAAAAGTCAGCGCTCTCCAGCAACGGCTATGCGGCTTCGCTCCGCGACAAAAGCAGTTGACTCACAGCACCGCGCCACTCACCCCGCTCCGCTCCGAAGCCCGTAAACGGGTCTCCTTGCGAGTTGGGGGGGCGCAAAAGGTGCCCGCCGAGTCCCACATTCACAGGCTTCACCCGCCTATGATTTCTGTAGGGTCTCTGCTTCGCCGTAGCGGTATAGACCCAATTTCCGCGGAGCTAGTCCCTCCAGATCAGAGGGAGTCCGCCATTAGCTGATGGCGCTAACCTGGAAGTCTGATGGCGCTAACCCGGAAGGCATAGGTTTGCAGCTTGGTCCCCAAAGCTCTCGTTTAATACACATTCAGCTAATATTTGAGCATTTGGACACTTGCATGTAAATTGAGTTCATCAGTAAGCCGCAGCTGCTTTCTCAAGCTGACCTTGTAGGAATGAACGAATGTGTAGGGTCTGCCAGTTCATTATCATAAATAGTATGGCCCAATGTAAAAGGTCTATTGAGGTATGTTTGGTGGGGGTGGGGTTGTGATTTCAAGATTCTGGGCAGAAGCTTTCAGTGTCCTGTTTTAATGCTTCCAAGAAATGATTTGCATAATGACTGGAGAGGTGGTACCCTTCACAGGCACACTCTACTGCCCCATGCCACACATGAAGATGTCCATTCTTCCCAATGTGTCCATGCCTTCTTAGGTTCTGAACATAATGTGTTTGTTCTTAACACATGTGGTTCTGTACATATGACAGAACCAAAGCTCCACTTAGCCTATCATCCTGTCTCTAAGAGAGGCCAACCCAATGCTTGTGGGAGTTGGCATGAAGGAAACCTTCATGAAAATGGAGTGTACAATTAGCCAGCAGAGCTAATAACCGCTGATCTTTGAGTTTTGTCTAATCCCTCATCAAAGCTATCTGAGCCATTGACCACAGATTCTAGAGGTCAATTAATTGGTTTATTAGCACTCATTGGATGGCCCCAAGTTCTGGTATTATCAGAGAAGGATATACATTCCCTCTTCTATTTGCGTTTCCATTACATTTCTCTTTCTAAACTTCTTGGTCTTATTCCACACCACCCAAATTTCATTCATTTATATATCCACACTTTATTAATTTAAGAAAACTTATATGCTATTTGATTACAGTGGTACCTCGGGTTACATACGCTTCAGGTTACATACGCTTCAGGTTACGAACTTTGCTTCAGGATGAGAACAGAAATCGTGCAGCGGCGGTGCAGCAGCAGCAGGAGGCCCCATTAGCTAAAGTGGTGCTTCAGGTTAAGAACAGTTTCAGGTTAAGAACGGACCTCCAGAACCAATTAAGTACTTAACCCGAGGTACCACTGTATAGTAAAACCTTTAAGCGGCTTACAAGAAATATTAAAATTATCAGTAAAGCAATTGAAAACATCTTAAATAATTAAATAATTAAAAGTAACAGTGAAAAGGATTCAAATACACCAACTATGTGTATTTTATGTGTCTTGCTAGGCTTGCCTAAACAGTTTTAGCCACCCAGAGTGGCTTTTGTGGCAACCCAGTTGGATGGGCAGCATGCATTTTTTTTTATTTTCTGAAAAGAGTACAGTGAAGGTGCCTGCCTGTTATCATTAGGCAGGGAGTTCCAAACTATAGGCCCTGCCACAGTGAAATATTGATCTCTGATCATTTCATTTCCTTTTGCTCATGCCATAATGCAGTGCATGTTATTATCATTTATTATTACTTATTAAATTTCTATTCCGCACTTCATCTGAGGATCACAGGGTGGTTTGCAATCTAAAGACACAAAAATACATGCATGCTGATCGTTGAATGGTGGAGCACAATGGAAAAGGAATCCAGAGCAAAGCCCCTCTCTATTTCAAGAAAAATTGGAAGAGATGTGCTCAAAGACAGAGATAGATAACATTAAAAGGAAAATAAGGAATGGTCCTTGATTGGCTGGGCTTTCTTCAAAGGATGGGGAAACCTTGTACAATCTTGCCACTTGGTTTTTCTTTTACTGTCCTAAATGAGCACTCATGCAGTACAGAGAGAAACATTTGTCCTGGTACAAGTTCTTTAAAAATATATACCGTATTTTTCGCCCTATAGGATGCACTTTTTCCCCTCCAAAAATGAAGGGGAAATGTGTGTGTATCCTATGGGGCGAATGCAGGCTTTCGCTGAAGCCTGGAGAGCGAGAGGGGTGGGTGCACCTTCCTGCTGTCCCCCGACCTGGTTTGGAGGCTGGCGGCGGGGAGAAGCATGCTTCTCCCCACCGCCAGCCCCACAAGCTCGGGGGACAGTGGGGAGGCGGAGCGCTGCCATCCCGCTATTCCCTGACCTGGTTTGGGCTTCAGGCAGATATCTGCAAGGCGTGGGAGCCCGGCAGGAAGTCGCGCCGGTCTCCCAAGGCTTGCAGAGAGCTGCCTGGTCTGGGGGCTGGGGTCGGGAGAAGCTCGGGCTTCCCCCGCCCCAGCCCCGTGCCTGGGGGGGGGAATAATTTTTTTCCCTTTATTTCCCCCCTCCAAAACTAGGTGCGCCCTATGGGCCGGTGCGCCCTATGGGGCGAAAAATACGGTATATAAAACAAGCCCTAAAACGAGCCAACAATTTTATGGACATAGTGCAGATGAAGAACATGTTTCTTTTTTGACATTACTGCTGCAGCATATTTATTTTCTTAACATATTTTATATTCTGGCTTTTAGGGTAGCCATCTGAAGGTGATGTACAACTAAAGGAGAACCAGTTGAAATACATTTGAGTGGCAAAAAAAATAAATTCAGAAACATTCAGGAATCAGTGGTATAAAAACACTGTTAATGAACGGCTGGCAGGAATAAATCAGTCTTTCTTCAAAGGTCTGTGCTGTAGGAGACTTTTGTCAGTTTGTAGAAAAGCTATTCCACACCCGGGGAGCCATCACTGAGAGGACCCTATCCCTTGTGCCCATCGACCTAATAGATTGTACTTGTTGACACTCAAATAAGGTCTCTGTAGATTAAAACAAAAAACAGGCAGAATAAAACCATTTAGAGCCAGCCAAAGCACACCAATTACTCCTGGTGATCACACAGCCATGACTGAATCCCATTACGCAGACTGAATTCTTGGAAACCCACTCAGACATTTTATGTTCTATTAAATAAATAAATAACTTTATGGCAATGTCAGATGTAGTTGGAGGGAGAAAACAGCACTGGCTTCAATCTTAGAGGTCAAAGGTTGTATTCCATACAAGCAAAGGGCTTTAGAGGGTCCAGGGCATATCTATACACAACCTTAGAATGAGGTAAACAAGTTGCCTTAAACTTTCAATGTTGTGGGAAACCTTTTTACAGCAATGTTTCTTCACAGATACTGGGGATATGTTGGCAGGTGGACACCGAGTTCAGGCCATATTCTTGCCAAATTGCTTGAGCATCTCCGCCATCTCATGTGAAGTAACAGTGCAACTAGAAGACACCGACTGCCCAACTCTTCTTATATATCATTTTGCTTCAAACATTTCTGTTGTAATGCCTAGCTGACTTCAAAATAATTTTCTACTTTGTTTCTCTTAAGTGTTAAATTAGTGATTTTGTGAATTATCAATTTTTAATAACTCATAATTGTTTTTATCTGCTGAGCTTAACAGGCCGTGAGACTCAGGGAAAATAGCTGCCTAATGCCTCACTTAAAACCAACCAAATTGACTCATTTTTTAAAAAAGCCAATTAATACTGAAAAGGCTGCCTTAGATACTTTCCATAAAGAGTAAATTGAATTTATAAAGCTCTATCATTAATCAGAAGGAATAGTGTAAAGCTTTGAACAGCAAATATTTTGGGCTTAAAGTCACATTATTACAATAAATAAAAACCTTTAAATTTAAACGTGTTAAGTGCTTGGACCTCACCAGCAGAGCATGTAATGAATCTATTTAAAGTATGTGGTAAATTAACTATCATTAATATAAATGCATATTCCAAAATGTGTGTAAGAAGTAGGGATGAAGATCTCCCAAGGTTCAGTGCTCTCTTTTTTTTTAAAAGAAATGAGGTGCTAGTACTCCTATGCTGATACACATCCTGTGGGTGCCAGCACAAAATGGCTCCCATGGGTAGCACAAAAAGCCCTTCTGGTTCTTTGTACTGGTGAGGACTGTCACACACAAAAAAAGCCCTGTCCAGGGTTATTCCTTTATTGCAGGGACAGATCCTTGGGACTCTGAAAATGCCACACCCCCTCACCAGTTGTGCCACTGTCCCCCAGGCCACACACTCCACTCGTCCTGCTTCACACACCCTTGGGTGTTTTGCTTGACTGGAATGTCTCTTGGAGCTCTGACGATGCCTCTTGCTTTCCTAAACAGGGGAAGGAGGGTTGCATGACGAAAGCCGTGCTCTGAGCAAAAGTAAGATTTGCATTTGTTGCTCTGCCCACTTTTGCCTCTAACCCCGCCCACCAGCATCATGGGGCCCGCTGGAAGATTGTACAGAAGCGATGAGGCCCTCAGACTGAAAAAGATTCTCCACTCCTTCTTCATTGTACTGTAGATTGTTCTGCCCTCCATGCCACATTCTATGAAAGGAGAAATGGGATGTGGATGAGTTCTGATGTTCTACCCCCTGGATGTCCGCAGACTGATGCAGACATCTGCATAGAGAAGGCTTCCCCACTGTGCTCCTTCAGCACCTGCAGAAGCTGTGCCTAGAGAACAAGTGAGCAAGACTATAGAGGCAGTCATAGTATAGGACCCAGGTGGAATAAAGGGTAGCCCATCAAGGGTGGGTGGGTGCCTGCCTGCCTGCCTGCCTGCCTTATAGACTTGACTCACTTAGGCAGCCAGGCCAGAACCAAAAGAGGATGTAGCTTTCTGGAGGCCGACGAGGAATAGGACATATTATAGGCCATTTGGGAAGGGGGGGGGACAAAATCTGGCATTTCAGCAGCTTTGTGTGGCGTCATAGTGTTTGTAAGCTGCTTACCATATGGATAGGCCTGATTACAGACAGAGTTGCCATGCCAGCATCAGTGGCTGTTAGGACTGTGTGCCTTAGCAAAGTACACTTGGGCTTATCGACATATTAAGCAGTTTATAAGCTTCCACACAGAGTTGGCATGATATACAAGGGTTTTTTTGTGACACCCCACCCAAATTGGTCTGGAGAACATAATGTTAAAATTGTCCCTACGCATTATCTAGATCCCAACTGCCGTCACTTTTCATTTCATTCCATGCAATATTTTGTTCGGCCCTAGGAATTATGGACTCCAGAAGGCACCTCATCTAGCCCCATTTGCTACAATGGAGTGTCATGTGTCTAAACCATTTTTTTTTAAGGTGGAATACCATGTGCCTTTTATAGAAATAGTGCATGGGGAAATAGTAACATCCCACAGCTCCACTAGGTAATCTGTGCCACTTCTGAATCCATTTTCTCACAAGAGAATGGCCTTAAAGCTCCAAGACATTTCTGGACTTTGTTTTTACTGCCAAGCTTCCTGCATTTGACAAGCATTTCTATTATCTGTCCTCAGGAGGGCTTGGCTAACTGCCTACTTTTCTCTCCAGACCCTTACATGTAAAGGTCAAGAGAAATTGTCTCAAAGCCAAATTCCATCTCTCTCTCTCTCTCTCTCTCTCTCTCTCTCTCTCTCTCTGTGTGTGTGTGTGTGTGTGTAAAAGCACTAGGATTCAATGGGGTGAATACCAGGGTGCAGTTTGTGTACTGGCAAGGGATGCATGATTTCTCCCTGTTACCTTAAGTGTCTTTGTCAACCTCTAATTGACAGTATCTGTCAACCTCTAATTATTCTGTAATCGCGCAAGCAGCTGTATCCCTGTTGCAGTTGAGAAACACTTCAAAGGATTTGAAAAGGAAGCTGTAGCAGTTGCAACATCTCTACTTCCCAGCTAGCTAACAAATCTGTATTATTCATTCCTGTGGTAATATATAATACATTGCATTTGAAAGGCAGATGACTGCAGTGCTAATGAAAAATTGAAAATAATCCTCTGATATTGGCAAAACAGCTGCATGGGGCAAGTCCAGTTGAGCATGGGCTCTGCAGCTATCATTTAATCTCCCCCCACCCTTTGCATAATCCTCTAAACTACATTTAGGCACCCGAGTGGCAGGCACAAACTAAACCATTTCTGGAACTCATTCAAAAATCCACTTCAAGGAGAAGAACTTGCAGTCCTATGCATTTGGTCAAGTTGTAAATCCCACTGAATTCAGTGGGGCTTACTTTTCAGATAGTGGGACTGTGATTGCAGCCTCATTCTGCTATGTTTTTCTGTGCTACTGGGACATTTCCAGGATATGGTGAGCAATCACAATGGACCTCATTTTCAGAGTTAACAGCATGGGCTTTCAGGGATGCCGACACTGAATTAATGTTAATCACTTCAATGAAGCAATGTTATTGATTCATGGTCACCTGTCTCTCCTAGACTTTCTTTCCTATTAATGGAAAGTGGCTTTGAAAGTCCTTGCTTGAGGTAAAGTTAGCCAGAGGTTTAAGTGGAACTACACAGATAAATTTCCATCTGATTTAAAATGTAACTCACAGTCTGAGTAAGGTTTAAAAAAAATAATCCAGGGATTGCTACATGGTGCCCTTCAGATGCTGTTGCACTACAGCTTCCATCATCTTGGACTATTTACTATGCTGGTTGGGGCTGATGGGAGTTGGAGTCCAACATCTGAAGAGCCACAGTGCCTCCCCTTCTGTTTAATTGGTTCTCCCGCTTGGACTACTGCTTTTCTGTCTGATTTCAGAAACCCCTCCCTCCCATAGTGTGACTCCTGGGTAAACCTAGGAGCAATACCCGGGGCAGGTGTTGGTAGTCTTTTGTAATATGGCACCCTGTGCGAGGCCAAAATCTGGCTCCCCCAAATGGATCTTCTCAATTTTGTGTCCCTTTGGCACGGCACCCTGTGTGAGGGAACCGCCTGGACCCACCCTAAATCCAGCATAGCAACACACTTAATTATGCGTACCCTCCAATGTTCCACCAATTAAAATTGGGATGTGCACCTTTCCGTGTTGTGCTCCTGTATGAGCCAACTGGGGCTTCCCTGCCCCAATCCTCCGTTACTGGCAGCAGCAAGCTCAGCGAGTGCTGCACTGGTACCTCTTCTTCCCTGTCATTGTCCTCATCCTCATTGTCTTCTTCTTCTCCAGTGGGGCAGCAGCATTAGGTACAAGAGGCATGATGTCTGGGCCCAGTGGGGACAGCCTGGTGGTCTGCGCCATTATCAGCTCCACCTCCATGGGCTCCTGCTCGGCCACCTTCTTTCACATGAAAGGCAAGCATCTTTCAGTGCCAAGCTTTTGCAGGAGCTGGCTGACTCAGATGAGAGAGTGGCACTGAAAATGGGACATTACAGGATCCAGTCAGAAGCCAGGATGGCTTTTGTAATTCTGGAATGTCCTGGTCAAACTGGGGTGGTTGACAGGTATGATATATATCATTCTTTCTTTAAAATGATTGGGTGTGGGGTTTTTTAAACACACACACACACACACACACACACTGATCATGCCCTAGCATGGCCAGGCACATCCAAAGTCCATTTGGGGGCCCTAATCCGGCCCGCCGGTTGATTTAATCTGGCCCCTGTGGCAGTATATGTCCTGGGCTAAAATCCTTAAAAAGCTCAACAACTTTGGTCGGTCCCCACGCATGTTCACTTCATCAAATCTGGCCCTCTTTGAAAAAAGTTTGGGCACCCCTGCGTGACTCGACAGTCAACATACTAGTTTATAGTAGATAAGACAGCAAAAATGTAAAACAATTTAACAAAACCCCATCCCACCATATTATAAATGACAACTTATTTATAGCAGGCTATAACATACTATCCAGAAGCAGTCATAGTTAGCTAGTCCGTGTCACCCAGTTACAAATTTAGGCCTTCTTAAACAGAAATGTTTTCATCTGCTGGTGAAATGCAGAGAGGAGGATAGTCAAGCTCATGTTTCCCAGGAGCATCTGGTTGACTGCAGGATGTTAAGCGAGATGAACCTTGGTTGAAAGGGCCTCATGGTTGGGTTTATGGGGTGTTTGTTTTGGTAGACTATTCCCACAACTTGAATGCTGCTAATGAGTAAAACCTGTTCTGGGCTCACACTGAAGGAAAGAACGGGATGTATGGGCTGTTCAGAAGAAAAGCCTCCACATGTTTGTGTGGGTGAGGAGTGGGACCAGGCCCATTGCACACATATCTTGAGTGGCTACATGTATGGTGTTGCAAGCATTAGAGGGTGGGGTTGGTGGCATGTGACAGCAGGTGCATCAACACTGGGATGGAGCTAGTGGATGTGGTTCTGCTCTCTGCTCATACAATAACTGAATGAATCAGGGGGGGGGGGCTTGTTTTCTGAACAACAACCAGGCTTTTCTGGTTATTTGAATTCATTTGGGAGGAGTATGTGAGGGACCCAGGCCATGGTCATAATGGATATACCTTCTGATTAATCAAAGGAAGTGACAAAATCTGGCGTGATAAGCTTGTGGCGTCTTCATTAACATATATAAAAGTCTTGAATGAGGCAAATGACAAGATGTTGTCCAAGGCAAATGATAAGCTGTCACTCACCTCTCCCCCTGTTCTATGTGCATGACCTGGCTGGATTGGCAGCTGAATCTTACTTCCACACAGGTGCTCAAGCATCCTACTCTAAGACAGCAGGCAAGTTTAGGGGATGCAAAAAAGGCCATGTGGCATAAACAAAGCTTTTGCCCTCCAATACCTCCCTGCTACTCCGCAACTCCCACCACTTTCTGCCTGAGACAGGTTGTTCACTCTCCCCAATGGTAGGATTGGTTTCTGATATGCCTTCTGATATGACTTGCTGCCAATTCTCATTAATAACGATACTGGAAGCAGGAGTGTCAAACAATAATGAACTATCCATGTCCCCACTAGATAAACAGGAAATGATAGATTGCCCTGGTTTCTAATGAATTTTCTGCAATGAATTGTCAAAGAGAAATTAAAAATTTAATCGCTCACTGATAGACAAATTGCCCTAAGAGAAATTCAACTGGCAGTTCTGGAGATTGAGAGAAAAAACACAATTGTTCCCAAGTGTCTCACAGCATTGGAAAAGAAGTAGCTCTGTTTTTATGAGCCTCTTGAGGTTGGTGCCAAAACCTTAACACAGAGAAAATAAGAGTATTGCTGTAATGGATGGTTTGTGTGGTTAAAATGACTGCCAGAAAAAGAAGCATTTAATATGGAAGTGCAAAATGTGAACAGGGAAAAATGCTGCAAATTTTTATAGGCATTGTAGTTTGATAAAAGGAAAGAATAAAAAGAGTATCCCGGGCACAATCTGATGTAATCCAGTTCCCTGATGACAGTTTGCTTTCTTGCCTTCCTATTCCAAAGTTGTGATGTACAGAGGGACATTTGGTACCTAAAGATGATGGGACCTATGCCATCTCTAGCCTTCCCTACTGCCAGTTTTCCTCTTCCATAACACCCACTCCACAAGATGACTTTGCAAAGTAAGGAATGGAGGAAAAGGGAAAGAACTATCAACTTTCCCAGTCCTATACAATATGTATATGGTAAGGAAAGCTTAGTAGCTGTTAATGAAAATTTGCCAAACCAGACAAGACTAGAAAGCAACCATCATCTGTTTAAGAAGATGGGCTGAGAATTTCTTGAGGAATCCCACATTAGGACTGAAGGAGCCATAATTCTGGAGAAGCATCTCACAGGTATTTGAAAATGACTCTTTAGGACAATGACTGCACTATTGGCTTTTTACAAGCTCCAGTTTATGATGTCATTGACATAGGTACATGAGGCTTGGTGCCCAATAGATTTTCATATTTTCCTTTCATGTTTTTAACACCTCCTCCTCACAGGAATGAGCTACAGGTATCATGATTCAGAAAAGGCTGGGATGAGCATGCACATATTTAAAATGGAATATATCTAATATTTATTTATTAAGGATGGGATTTATCTAATGAGCTCTGTTACTGGAAAGCCTACACAAGGACCCCTGTGTGTGCAATGGAGCTTTCCTTTCTTCTCCCCCTGGTTTTCTCCTGGATTCTCCAAAATTCACTGGGGGGGGGGAGCTTGTAGGAACCCCTAGAACAATGCATACAAGGAGATGAGTGGGGATCATTTTGTCTGGCATGCTGAAATGCTTGCACAGATGGGACAATTGGAAGAATGCTGTGTTGAAGTCTACCTTCCCAACTTTCCTCCAAGGAGCTAGTATACATGGTTTTTCCACTTCAAAATGTATCTGTACATCAACCTTGTTGAAGTAGGTTAAGCTAAGTAAAATCACCCAGTGAGTTTCATGGCTGAATAGGGTCACAACCACAACACCACACTGGCTCCCACACACTCTTGTACACTGTTACTTCAAGTATAGTATTGTATAGATGGAAAGGAGTACAAATATATCATTCTAGTGTTGCAGATAAAAAAATTTAACACTGCAGCCTAGTAGAAAATAATGCCTATAAACACAGCTCCTGCAGTAAATACCCGATTGCAGGTGTTGTGTTGATACCACAACTGTTCCAATTACTACATGATAGTTTGAAGAATGCACCATGTGACTATAGGATCATCTCAAGGAAGGGACGGAGGATGCCACAGGATGTAAATCCCATGGGACTGGGAGTGACAACACCCTTTCCACATATTCTTGCTTAGGATAAACACAAGGCTGCGTACCTCCAATTTGTTTCATACTAAACAGATTAGCTATTGTAATGAAAACATTACAATATGAGATAAGGCAAAAATTAAAAAGTGTAAGATAAAACTGGTATAGAATGTTAATCTTCCTGCTGTCGCAACAAAACATTAGCACTTTAACACAGCTATTCTATGCACACTTTCTTTGAGATAAGTCTCACTGTGTCTTACATAAATCTTAGTCTTTAATAAGTGTGTTTAGGATTGCAGCCAAATTATTTTTTGTGCTGAAAGTAATTTTGCATTCACCTTCAATTATTTATGGAATTTTAAAGGTAAAGGTAAAGGTACCCCTGCCCATACGGGCCAGTCTTGACAGACTCTAGGGTTGTGCGCCCATCTCACTCTATAGGCCGAGGGCCAGCGCTGTCCGGAGACACTTCTGGGTCATGTGGCCAGCGTGACAAGCTGCATCTGGCGAGCCAGCGCAGCACACGGAACGCCGTTTACCTTCCCGCTAGTAAGCGGTCCCTATTTATCTACTTGCACTTTGACGTGCTTTCGAACTGCTAGGTTGGCAGGCGCTGGGACCGAGCAGCGGGAGCGCACCCCGCTGCGGGGATTCGAACCGCCGACCTTCTGATCGGCAAGTCCTAGGCGCTGAGGCTTTAACCCACAGCGCCACCTGCGTCCCAATGGACGCGGAATTTTACAGTATAGGTATTTTACAGTATAGGTTATGGGTCAATTATTTTCATTGCTTTTGGTTATGAAAGCTAGTTGGTTTTGCATTAGCTATCTCATTTCACAGATCTGTTGGTGACGTAGGAATCCTGGTTGATTGCTCCATTTGTTTTTCTTATATTAACAGAGTTGATATTTTCACTGTGTCTTTGGGATTAATGCAGCCTTTCTTTTTGCAGTAGATTTAGTATTAAACCCTTGATACACTATGGACAATAGTAATTTTCTGCCTGAGTTTGTTCCAACTTCTAAAATGAATTGGCTTTGTTGTCTCTTGTTATGATTAGTTTCACTAGTTTTAAAGCATCTTTGGCAGTCCAAGGAACAAAAGGTACCATTTATAACACAAAATGATGGATAATCCTTCCTACTGGCTTTGCAGATTTCAGCCAGTCGTTGACTTATCTAATATACCAATGCTCAAAATGATTTGTTGCTGGATCCAATTTATGACCTTCCATAGGTGGAATACATCATTAAATGTTTGCATTCTCCCCCTCCCCCCATCTCTCACAAGGGCTACATTTATATTAAACAGGTAATCAGCCAAAGCAGTTTATTCAGAGATATCGTTCTTGTTTATCTTATCTCAGGATTTTCATTAACCTGTTTTATATTTAGAACAGGGACACAAAATGGGAGTGGGAGGTATTAATCTGGAAAATGATGCTAGATTAATGCTTGCTGTAACATTCACATCATAGCCCCCATCATAAATAAGTTAAGAATGAGAAGAACTGTCTTCTGTCTCCTGTATGTGGAGAAGGAGACCATCTTCTGCCACCCAGACAGAGTTAGGAGCATGAGGCACCCAAGGAAGTGGCCTGGACTGGGACCACAGCCCAGGCTTTATACTTTATTTGGTCCGAAGAGGCATGTGATTAACAGACTGCTTAAATGCATGTGAGATAAAAAGGTATGAGCTAAGCTAGTAAGGCATTTGAATGATGAAGGGAGGTTCACCTCAGGAACTTAGCAGCTCAAGGAATCTGGCGGCAGTGATACTAGCAGGACTTCCTCATGAAACCCTTAAAAAGTGTGAGCAGAGAACAGTAGGAACAACTGAATATCTGATCCAAAGCTTAGAACAGGGTGGGGATACCTGAGCAAGGAAGATAAGGAGGTGATGTCATTTTCTAGATCCTATATTGGTAGTGAGAATTCCTGTTGTGCTCCTGTTGAGGTCAGTGCCTCTGACTCTTAACCAGAAGGCTGGTAGTTCAAGCTGATTCAGAGAGAGTTGTATTCCTGTATTCCTGCATTAAAGGGTATTGAACTTTGACCCGTGGGGGCCCTTCCAACTCTACAATTCTATGATTCTATGAATCAGAAGCAGTGTTTGCCATGAAATAGCAGCTAATTAGTTGACTACATTGTAGATCAGCCATGCAAAATTAATAAGTAACAGTCCATCACTAAATCTGTGCATGTTGCCTTGTATCTTCATATCACGGGTGCAAAGGGTAAATATTGACAATAGTTGCTGTGGGTGCCTTGAATACTTTTGGGGAAAGTTATAATTAAATTAGTTGTTACAGGGTTATTTTTTTAAAAAAAAAATACTGCATCATTTTAGCCCTTATAGTTTATTAAAGAATTTAACTGCAGAGGAGAAAAAATCTACAAGAGCAGAAAGTAAGAGGCAGTGTAAAAACAGATCCAAGTTGATTGGCTTGGATCTAGAGTTGCTCTTCTGCAAACAGGAAGATCTTTGATCCAGGAGAGGACCCAGTGGGAGGGGGGATTTTTGCTCCTAAGCCTCAAGAGCAGATTTGGGAGATGCAAAGTGGAAGGCAAATTTTGAGAAACATACCTTCTCTCCTTCCATCATATGATCTCTGCTTCCAATTTATTGTTTTCAACCCTCCTGAGTTAAACTCTCCAAATATGGATATATAATCCTGCTCTATCCTGAAAGTTAGTAAAATACAATTGCTATGTGAAGGCCAGGCTACATTTTTCACATTTGTGAGCAATGCTTTTTTAATGAGCATATACTGTAGAAGACTAAGTGCATCATGCTTACCAGCTATAGTTTGACATATGGCACCTCATCAAAAATATATTTAAATTGTTAATTACATGCAAATAAATATGCAGAGCAGCTGCATCAGACTTGTTATATATTTCCAACATGCCCTTCTGTACTGAGCAAATTGCTCATGCTATCTTAAAAGCATTTTCATGGTATCTTTAAAGCATGTTTCCAAAATATATTTTTTTATACAAAAAGAAAATAAATTACTTTTCAGAAATGTTAGTTGAAAATGTTTACAGTCCCATCTGCTTGTCTGAGATTCTGGTTCCACTGCTGCTTGTTCAATCTTAGGAGATATAGTAACTTGAATTACACCGAGAAATGGACCAGCAACTCCAAATCTCTTGATTTAGAGATCAGGGTTAAACATAATCTCTAAAATTAGCACTTGTTGGTCTCGTAGTGACAGCATTTTCCCCACTAACTGTAATTTCCAGGTGGTGTTCAAGCACAGCCTCACATTAGAACACATTACAGTAATCCAACCTAGATATAACTAATGCATATGTGACCATGGCCAGAACTGGCCACCCCAGGAATAGGTGTAGCTGCTATACCAGCCAAAGCTGGAGCAAAGGGGTGTTCAAGTGCACCCTCAAACTGCACGCCTGATCTTTCAAGGTGAATGCAATCCCCTTCAAAACAGGCTGACCCTATCTCTGGGACAAGAGCGTTCCTAATTCAGGAGCAGTTCAAAATGCAGCTGCCCAGATGATACTGGGTGCATCACTACCAACTTAATTCATGTTAAAGGAACGTGGTTTCTTGAACTCGCCTGTCTAAATTGGGTTTCACAAAGGGCAAAGATGCTCAGAAAAAGTGTCCCGCTTTTAGGTTAGGAGCAGAGACCAAAGGGCTTCCTTATTCATTTTGGTAATTGCACAAACTTTGCTGTAATTTGACCCTGTGAATCTCATCATAAAGCTGAGCTGCTCTTTTAGGGGTGAGGAAACTGTGACCATTGATCAGGCATGATGGAAGCTGTAATCCAGTAATATCTGAACAGTGGCATGGTTCTTTCCCCTGAACTGTTGGAAAATAGTCCTCTTTTCTCCAACTCCAATAGTAGATCTGTGTTGTAATCAGGGATGTACAAAATTAGTAATATCCGCCCAGTCATTTATTCTTTGTAAAGTGAAATGGTTTCGTTCCACTGTTGTTTCCATCCAGTACATTCCTGTATCCACTACTGTTTGCTATAGCTGCACTATACATATTTGTTGTTGTCATGATCTACACTATATAGATTACACTATATAGTTACACTATATTTACAAATCAATTGCCTTTCCTAGCGTTCCCTGCTGAGGGATAAAAGCAACATAGAGCTATGTGATACCTTAAACACAAACATAATAAAGTGACTAATGGCCCATCACAAAGCTATCTAAGGCTGGAAGATCTACTCAAAAGTAAGTCTCATTGAATTCAGTGGGTCTTACACCTAGGTATGTAGGGTTAGGATTGCTGCCACTCTCACTACCTTGACTTCACAATTCAGTGTCAGCTTGTCATCCTATCTCCTCCCCCCCCCCCACTTAGGCATCATGGGGGGAGAGTTTAGATATGTCAAGAAAACATTTTGTGAGGGGAAAGGGAGAGGAAGGAATTTTAAAGTTAAATTAACATTTAAAATGCATTTTCAGGGTGTTCAAAAATGGGCAGTCAAATTCAGATGGTTCTCCCTACTGGAACTTTAATGGAGGAACACAGATGAAATCTACCAGTAAGAGAGAGTTCTTCTTTCCACATGGAAAGAAAATAATGAGTGATACATAACATTTTTTAAAAAAAAATTCACAATTGGAAGCAGATTAATGCTGAAATCCTAACCCCTCCTTCCTGGGAGTAAGCCTTACTGAATTCAATGGGATTTATTTCTGAGTAGGCATGGCTAGCATTGCAGTCTTAGTGCATGTAGGCTATCTTTGGCAACTTAACAATGTTTTAGGAATCAGACAAGCAAAGAGGCACCTCACTACATCAATGGCTTTCTCACACCTTGGCAGCCCCTCTGTTAGCCAAGAACAAATAACATGTGTTATTAGATTCCCTGTTTGTTCCCTTTCATAGTAAATGAAGCAGCTAATGGCCCATAAATTAGCTATCTCCCTGCAGGGTTCTAAACCTTTATTGAGCTTCATGATAACAGAAGGAAATGGCAAACAAAGTGACATGTTAAAAACGTGTCATTAATTACATATAATCTGCAGACTTTAAAAAACAAACACATTGCATTTGGTTCAAGGGATTCTATTCCTGAACAAATGAATGGAGGGGATTTCTGTGTCTTCATCCATTTAGAGCAGGTTTCTCTGACAACCCCATTTGCAAGGACTTCTAAGCAAAGCCTCTCATCATACCAGCCAGCTGTTAAGAAGCAGGAAGATTTCCCAGTCTTCTCGTGGGGTTCCCCTTTCTCCAGGCTTGCATTTCCATGTGTCATTGTGGCTCAGAGCATGGGGAAGCTTCTCTTCATATCCAGTTTCTCAGTGAGACTATGAAGAGAGTAGCAGAGGAACACCTTTCTTTTGCACTTTTGGCTCTTTGAATTTGAGACAATCATTCTATCTTATTTCTATGCTACTGTTACAAGGTGTGCAATCTTTCAGGTGAACCTCACAAGGCATAAAAATATTAACAACAATGAATGAGAGACCAGAAATAAAACAGCAAATACAAGCAGGGATGGGGAAGCATTGTCTTAAAAGTCAAACCACATCTCCTCCCTTGACAAAAACCATCACTGAGTAGCCCTGTCGTGGCACCTGAGGAAAGGAAGAGCCAGCAAAAATGGATTAAGTTTATTTATATGCCACTTTTCCACAATCGGCTGCGCCCACAGTGGCTTACAGCAAACATTCAAAAATGTAAAAATGCAAATATATGAAATACAGAGCATGTCAGTAAATTAAAAAATGACAAAAATCAACAATTTAACAAACACAGAATAAATTCAATATTACCAAAACCAACAATTAAAATACATAAATACAAAGCAAAACAAGAGTTAGTGCTCCGTGTGTGTTTGTGTGTGTGTGTGTAGCAGAACTCACCATGAACGCCACCCTTGTTCTCTTATAATGGCAATGGCTACCCCCTGAGAGGTGCTGGAACTGAATTCCAGTGAATTCCTGCTCGGGAAAAACCCCAGGACATCCTGTCCTTCAAGAAGTCTGACTTATATACAGTTCAGAGGGGAATGGTTCTCACATCAGGCTAGATGATGAGCTGGCTCCCATATCCTTACTCCAGAATTTCAGGAACTAAGTGGTGGCCATTTTTCCAGGCAGAACTGTTTTAGTGACAATAATTTATTTATTTATTATCACATTTGTAGCCTGCCACCACCACCACCACCCCTGGTTTTCTCCCTGCACATGGTTATCCTCACAACAAACCCATAAGGTAAGTTAGGTTGACAGACTGGGACTGGCCCAAGTTCAACAAGTGAGCTTTCTGGCTGTGTGGGGATTTGAACCCAGATCACCTAGGTCTTGTTCCAACACTATGGTTCTAAATTCAGAGCGATTCATGCCTGCAAACTAGTTGAAATCAAAACAAACAAATTACTTTGGGTGATATTTTTGAGTGGTATTACTCAAATCACACATATTGAAATTTATGGACCTAACTTAGCCATCTTCATTCATTTCAGTGGGTTACTCTAAACAGAACTTAGTTGAATTCTACCCTGTGTGATTCAAGTACAGACTTGGATGGTAAATATAAACAGTTATTGAAATCATGATCAAGTTAAGGATTTGCCATCAATGAGCTCTTTAAAAATGCTGCCTAAGATAACTTTGAATGTAATTTGGTGGAAGATAAAGCTAAAAATATTGTTCAAAATAACACTGAAATAAGAAATGTCAATATTATCCTACATCTGACATTTTCAATATGTCACACAATAATTTTTTTTAAAATTTGCATTTTATTTATTTGTTAACATTCTTAAATTACATCGGTAAACATTGCCATATTACATTACAGGACTTACTATAATATAAATCTTATTATGGTTTTGCTTAAGATATTCTGAGTTTTGCATTTTGTGATTCCTTACAAACTTCAGTTTCTGGATTTCAGTCTTGTGGGAATAAATTCTAGTTTAACTTTGCTTTGGTCCACTTCACCGAACTGTATTTTTTAACCATCTATTTCATTATAACTATGCTGTTCCAGCTATAAACACTTGCAAATGTCGTGCCTAAGCAGTAGACAAACCTTTACCAAGAGCCCTCAATTCAGCTTCAAATAAGCATCAATTAAAAACCAGTACTGCATGTGAAGGAAAACTCTCAGCTTACCCAGCAAAGCACTTAAAGTAATAGGACTACCCATGCTTGAAATATATATAAGTGTTTTGCTGGCAAGAATTAAGTGAACGACACTTTTATAGGTGCTCGTACAAATGTAGCATCTAAAGCAGTTTCCATTTGAGGCATTACCTCTGGCCTGCTTATATAACTCTAAAAACAAAGCATAACATTACATAATGCAAAGTTGAACTAAAATAGGAAGATAGTAAGTGCCTGCCAACAGACTCCAACCAACTGAAATGTCATATTGGAACCCATAGTTACTGGCTATGAGAGTTCTGGCTTCAGTTGATTGCACCTGCTGCCCTCACCATTCCATGAACATGCTTACAACATGTACATGCATAAGCTCTCTTGGGAACTCTGCAGAAAGCAGAACCTCCAATGGCAAGCATAGACCCTAGCTGTACTTGCATATGTTCTTTTGTAATTTATGCACAATATGCACAGACAAGGTGGCAGGAGCTTTCCTCTGCACTCATTCATACGTGGCTGTTTATGGAATGAAGGCTGCCATAAACAGATTTGCCCAGCACACTTCCCACCAGGCATCAGCAGGGTTGAAACAGAGTAGGCAGCGAAGGGAGAGGAAATCGGCCATGAGACTTGATTGAAGAGCAACGCATGCTGATCAGAAGGTCGGCAGTTCGAATCCCCGTGACGGGGTGAGCTCCCGTTGTTCGGTCCCAGCTCCTGCCCACTAACAGTTTGAAAGCACGTCAATGTGCAAGTAGATAAATAGGTACCACTCCGGCGGGAAGGTAAATGGCGTTTCCATGTGCTGCTCTGGTTCGCCAGAAGTGGCTTAGTCATGCAGGCCACATGACCCAGAAGCTGTCTGTGGAGAAACACCATCTCCCTTGGCCGATAGAGCGAGAGGAGCACGCAACCCCAGAGTTCTCCACAACTGGACCTGACGGCCAGCTGATTTAGGGAAGCTTTTAATATCTGATGAATTATTGTATTTTAATGTTTTGTTGGAAGTCGCCCAGGGTGGCTGGGGAGGCCGAGACAGATGGCGGGGTATAAATAAATTATTATTATTGTTGTTGGTATTTATTAGCTGCCGAACATTCCGGCACCTAAATGATCGAAAACTGGAAGTGAGTGTTCCGGTTTTCGAATGTTCTTTTGGAAGCTGAACGTCCAACGGGGCTTCCTGCAGCCAATCAGAAGCCGCAATTTGGAAGTCAAACATTTCGGAAGTCAAACGGACTTCTGGAACCGAGTCTGTTTAACTTCCAAATAGGCTCTAAATAAAAGTGCAAATGCTTGGAGCCAGTCTGAATAAGGATCAGTATAAAGAGCAAACTGGGAGGGTGTTGCTAAGCAGATGGGTTCTTCTGTTAGGCACCGGCTGGATCTTTTGTCAAGGCATGTGCATTATTTTTTTTTCAGGCAAACAGGAACAAGCATATAGTTCCGAACAACATGACCATTGCATGGCAGAAGTCAGAGGTCCCCTGGCAAACAGAACCTGGGAAGCTGCCTTATACTGAGTCACAGAATGATAGAATTGTAGAGTTGGAAGAGATTCCTAAGGGTCATCTAGTTCAATCCTCTGCAATGTAAGAGTTAGCCCATGGGTCCACCTAGCTCATTATTGTCTACAATACACTGATAGACAGCAGAGAGTTCTGGTGATTTATATATATTTTTCAATGTCTGCTTTATTGGTATATATATGCAGATACACTTTTGGAAGCAAAGAGACCCCTATAATAGGCAGGAAAACATCAGCTCCAGATTTCTGGGGAGCTACTGTTTTGGTCTCCCAAGGCTGCATCCTGAGTCCAGCTAACTTCAGCTAAACTCTGCCCCCTGCCTGCTTTTCTAAATTCAGACTGAAAGACTGGATCCAGGCTGTTCTATTTCTCTCACTAACTGAAGTGCATCATTTTCTAAAGAGTGTTTTCCATCCATTAGAATAATATCCCCGGTCATTAAACATTAAGTCTTTGTTCATTAAAAAAAACCCCTCTATCAGGCAATGGCCCATTTAGTCCAGCAACCTGTTCTCACACTGGCCAACTGGATGCCTATTGGAAACCAGCAAGCAGGATTAGAGCACCGGAGCACTTTCTCCTGCTGAGGTTTCTGGAAGCTGGTATTGTATTCAGAAGCATTACAGCGCTAAACTATGGAGGCAGGGCATAGCTATTGTGGCTTGTAGCCATTGGCAGCCCTGTCCTCCACATCCAATCTTCTTTTAAATCCATCTAGACTGGTAGCCATTACTGCCTCCCATGGGGTTCCTTTTGTCAGTCCTGAATCTTTCTATGTTCAGCTTCATGAGATGCCCATGTTAGTGTTGTGAGAGAGGGGGAAAACACTTTTCTGCATCAGTTTCCACCATGCCACCTCTTACTCGCCTTTTTCTCTAAATTAAGAATTCCCAAACACTTCAACGGGACGCGGGTAACGCTGTAGGTTAAATCACAGAGCCTAGGACTTGCCAGTCAGAAGGTCAGCAGTTCGAATCCCCGTGACAGGGTGAGCTCCCGATGCTCGGTCCCTGCTCCTGCCAACCTAGCAGTTCGAAAGCACAACAAAGTGCAAGTAGATAAATAGGTACCACTCTGGCGGGAAGGTAAACGTTTCCATGCACTGCTCTGGTTTGCCAGAAGCGGCTTAGTCATGCTGGCCACATGACCCGGAAGCTGTACGCCGGCTCCCTCGGCCAATAAAGCAAGATGAGCACCACAACCCCAGAGTCGGCCACGACTGCACCTAATGGTCAGGGGTCCCTTTACCTTTAAACACTTCAACCTTCCCTCATAGGGGAGTCATTCCATCCCCTTGATCATTTTGTAGCCTTTTCCTGAACCTTTTCCATCTCTGCAGTATCCTTTTTCAGTAGAGGTGACCAACTAAATACTGGGCACAGTATTCCAAACGAGGTCACACCATACATTTGTATTATGTTTTATTTTCAGTTCCTTTCCTAATGATCCATAGTGTGGCATTTTCTTTTTCCACAGCGGCAGCACACTGGGTCTCTAGTTTAAAGTTCTTTGTCACTTATTAACTGCCCATTCACAGTGGCCCTTTCATAATATTCAAGACATCAAACCCACAACACTGTTCTCCCATCAGTGGAAGATCCCCAAACAAAGTCTATACAACTTCCTGGGAAAAAGAAAGATTAGGTTAACACAAAAACTAGCAAGGTGATTCATGGCAAGCTACTTACCAAGGTATTTCTCCTCCCTCTAAGTGAACTGTCAGTAATCCTCATCACCAATAAATGCTTTTTCCCCAGACAAAACTCTCCCATAAATGATTTCCATTAAGACAATTACAGTGTCCACCATTAAGAAAACAGAAAGTCAATGTTCACCCATTATGCAAAGCCACTGTCCCATCCTTATGTATATATACACATGCTTATTTGAAGTCAGGCACATCCTCAGGCTCCCAGTAGATTACTTGCTGCTCTGAAATACAAGTTACAATTCCCTTAATCATGGTCCTTCTATAGTCCTCATAACTGAGGCCCAAACTAGACATGATATTAACTCTGTCTTTGAATTTAACACACACTTTTAACACACACCTGTATGTAGCCAATATCCTAGCAGGCAAGGAGGGTTGCCTGTTTGTAATAAATTATTATTATTATTATTATTATTATTATTATTATTATTATTATTATTTTATTTATACCCCACCCATCTGGCTGGGTCTCCCCAGCCACTCTGGGTGGCTCCCAACAGACTATTAAAAACACAATAAAACATCAAACATAAAAAACTTCCCTAAACAGGGCTGCTTTTAGATGTCTTCTAAAAGTCAGATAGTTGTTTATTTCCTTGACATCTGATGGGAGGACCTTCCACAGGGTGGGTGCCACTACTGAGAAGGCTCTCTGCAGTAGGAAGAAATCCTACATTGACACAAAATGCAGAATTTCCTCCCAATCCAATGGTTTCAGACAAGGGATTCATTTCCCCCTCTTTGCCAGTTGTGATCGTGTTAATTATACCGCCCCCTCCCAGAAACAATACTTCAAAGAAATGAAAAGGGCCGGGCAAGGAGAGGCAAGATGACAAAGCCTTGGGCTGCTGGGGGAAGAACTGGGGGAGGAGCCTTAGAAACCAGTGGGAAGGCGGGGTCCCTAAGTCCTCCTAACTGCCTCATTGGGGCAAGAGCTACTGGGAAGAGTTGCTGTGAACACTAGGCCTGCACTGTTTGGGTCTCTTTAAATAAAGAGTTAACTTTGCTGACACTGGGTGTTTTATTGCTGACTGGCTCCTGGCAAAACCCAGTAGCATAGCACTTTGTAAGTGGTTACAGCCAAAAAAATCTTACTGCAGTACTCAAGTCAGCAGCCTAGCAGTCAAAGAAAATTCGATTGGATAATTTTTCCCTGTGAGAAAATGGCAAAAATGAGCCAGAAGCATTACCGAACCAAGGGAGACGTATTCTGTCCCATTAATCTCAATTAGAGAGTCAGAAAGAGAATTAAGCACATGCTTAACTTTCCTATTAAATACTGTGCTTAACTTTGGCTGGATCAAGCCACGCTTTATATATAAATTTGAACATATTTTTTTTTACCTATATATAGAAAAGGTTAAGAGCAAAGGCACACAATGAATATGGATTATAGCTTTCTAATTCCAGTGTCACGGTGAATGTATCAGGTGCTTTCATAATGCTCTAAAATAGCATTAATTGTGCCTTTTGAAATTTTGAAATGGCGCTGTTTCCTTTTTCAAAGTCTTCTTTTAAAAGAACCCTGTCCCCTTCCCAGTTATGTAACTTAAAAAAAAAGAGGTTGAGATCTTATCTGCAGCAGTTTTGGTGGGAAATAGGTTTAAAACGGCACATTTTGACTTAACATACCTGTGCAGTAAATCTTCAGGTGCATACAGTGGTCCAAAAAGCATTGACATACAAGCAAAGAGATTTTTGGATCAGTTATGAAACGGCATTTTTAAAAGAAGAAGGAAGATGTATAACAATGGGCTGGTTCATTCTGTCCTTACCAAATCCTCCTTTGAATGGGAACCCAATAGAAAGGCACATTGCAGCTGTCAGAGGAATTCTTTATATCTGCTGTTTTACATTCTCCTTGCCTACATGTATCTTCTTTAATCTAAGAAGCAGTGTGCTGTGAAGTCAGGGTGATAGTATATAGTGGTTGCTTTTTGTTTTGGTTAATGGGGACTACTCACAGCTGGAGGTGGGGGAGATTTGATTCAGGGCACATTTAAATGTGAATTGACCAAATTTCCACTTTCTGGTGAAAAATACAGACCAGAACACACCTATTATGCAGAATTCGCACTAATCCGAATATTGTGATGCAGTTGTTCAACAAAACAATGTCACATGAATGCACATATTAGGGGAGATGGGGCATACAAATATATATATTGCTATAAATGACATACCATTAGGGAAATTTACTAGTCAAAACTGCATATTTTAAAAAATGTGCACATTGTAAAAAATTCACCCAAAAATCCTGGTAATTTTTCATGAGAATTTTTACAAAAAAAAAAAAAATACAAATTGCTGCAGAAATGTGGGGAACTAAATTTAAGATTGGAAAAATTAGCTGGACTGAGAAAACTGAAATGGACAAATCCCTGCTCACAGCTAAGTGTCTCTGGTTGTAGCAATGAATTTCATCAGCATGGACTACAATCCAAAATAGACTTCGTCCAGAAAGAATAGCCTTTCTCTTTTTGTTTGGGCTCAGAGCTTAGAAGAGAAATACAAGCAAGCAATTTTCTTCATTTGGGGTATTCTGTTCTATGGCTGTGGTTGACCAGAGCTGTGTTTCCGTGTGACCAGAAACCGCAAGTGCAGTCATTTATCTGTTCCAGTTGTCGACTCAAGCTTATCTTCTCTTGGGCTGTGGGCACTGCTATGACAGCGGAAATTCACAGAGAAAATCTGGCATTGTACATACATTCATATTACTGAAGTACTTTTTTTTAACATTGTAAAAAGTAACATAAAAGATGCTAGCTTAAGTATCTAGTGAGGTTGGGGGCAGGCCAAGATTGACGGAGGGCCAGAGGGCGCACATGCCCTGGGTGGCAGGTTTGTGAGATTAGAGATTGTGAGGTTAGAGGGGAGGGAGGCCACTCACCTCTGCTAATAAGCAGAGCTCAGTTGGAATATCAGGAGCCACAAACATGCGCTGCCTCCCTCCTCTCTCTCCCACAATGCATCATCCTCATGGCTGGATTTCTCTTTTATGTTCCTGCTGGCCCTGACAACAATGAAAGGAAGACTGCATGGGACATGAAGGCAAGAAATGTTTTCCTCATCATGCCCCCGCACTAGCTCCAGGAGAAGGAGGAACATTAAGGCAGGGGGTGAACATTAAGGGAGGAAAAGCTTTGTTCCCTTTCTGTCCCTCCCCTGTGCCTGCTCCCTTCTCTCGGTGGCAACGATGGAAGCACACCAACCTGCAGGAGAGTGGGGGCAGCAGTGAAGACTTTGGCCCCTTAATGGCAAAAGGTTTAGATCTGGTTGAGGGAACAATGCGCTGCATGTGTCCTGAAGAGGGATGCTACAACATGCATGGTGAGCTGCCTGGATGCATTTTGCTGGCAGAAGAGCATTTGCCTGGATGCATGTGGACATTGAGCAGTGGCAGGAGTGCGCAGGCCACTCTTATATGAATGGGATTAGAACACTAAATGATCAGGAAATGCGATGAGCATCTTGCACATGCTCTGAGGAGGAGCAGGGCTTGCATACTTTTCTTCAAGCCCACATACGTTCACCCCAAACCAGGTCCTGCAGTGGGCTGATAGCTGAATATTCTGATAATAAGCTCTTAAATACCTTGTAAAGCATGGGTAGGCAAACTAAGGCCCAGGGGCCAGATCCGGCCCAATTGCCTTCTACATCCAGCCCGCGGACAGTTCGGGAATCAGCATGTTTTTACATGAGTAGAATGCGTCCTTTTATTTAAAATGCATCTCTGGGTTATTTGTGGGGCATAGGAATTCGTTCTTTTTTTTTTCATATATAGTCCAGCCCCCCACAAGGTCTGAGGGACAGTGGACCGGCCCCTGCTGAAAAAGTTTGCTGACCCCTGTTGTAAAGGATACAATGTATGAAGCTTCCTAAAGAGTTCTAGTATCTTTTGTAATTAGCTACAGCTTCTTTTCAACAAGCAGAGCTCTCTGCTGCCAGTGAGCTTTGGTGTGTGAATACAGAAACTTTTTACGCATTGCTACCTTTTTTTCTTCCTGCCTCTAACCTCTGTTACAATTTGAACAACAAGCAGGCATTTAAGAATTGAAATTTACCCCTTCACTCTGTTGCCGTCATCACTTTTGTTCCTGTATTGTACTTAGAAAATAAGCGAATTTCAAATATCTAAGTAAATTGTGCCTGTTATTAAGCTATTTCACAGCAGCCTGACATGAACTGATTGAGGCAATAACTTCTAATTGATTAGAGACTCGCCTTGCCTGGACAAGGGGAAAGTATATGTGCAGAGAGTTTTGAAGAGAAATTGAAGCATGTAGTAGTATCCTACCAACTTTCAGAAATGGTACAGTTCTTGAGGACTGTTTTCATAAACCTCTTGCTCACTTCGTTGTCTGGGTTTGTTGTTGTTGTTGTTTTGTAGAGGACAATAATTCAATAATTTATGCTGTGTGGATTGAATGTCTGCTAGTAGGGTTCCTTCTTCCTTTTGTTGTTTGTCTTTTACCAATCTGCATTTCAATCCCTTGCCCTTCCTTCCTGCTCACCAATTTTCAATTCACTCATATAAGTTTAAGAAAGCTGTGGCCCACAGGAACTCACAGTAGGCTTCATTTCTTCATCTCAACAAGCTTCCACCTGTTCAGCTGAGTCCATGGTGATGACTCATGCAGGAACACAGCCGTTCTTCCATTACTGTCACCAGCCTGCCTGCACTGAGCAGAGTCCCATGAGACTGTTGGCAGTGCTGCTGGGTGCCCCTGGGAGCTACCTCAGTACAGTTGACTTGAAGTCAGGCCCAGTTGTTTTGGCCTGTGTTGTCAGGACAGTTCTACCCAGAAAACAACTCTCAGTCTAAGTGGGTTGACGGCACTGGCTATCATTTGGGATCCTAACACAATAACATAAGCATAATAATGGATGAAGTGACTAATAACTTGTGAGCAATAGAGCCCCCCCTTTTTTCACTCTGAAGGACGTGGCAATTCATCTTGCTTGATTATAATGAACAGTCGTCTATCTACAGGGGAAAATATAAGCACATTACCCCAACTGAATCAGACAACTAGATGTACTAAATCAATGGTAGGCAACTTCGTGCTCTTGGCCTAATTTCACGCACCTCTCAGCCCAATTTCAAAAGCTCTCTGCAAGCAATCAGCTCAGACTACTGTAAAGAATGATCTACCCCATCCCCTGGAAGCCTGCAGGGTGAGGAGAAAGTGGGGAAAGAAGAGAACAGGGAGGCTGAGGGAGAGAATGCAGTCTCCCATGCTGGGTTCTGGTGCCATCCACCAGTGTCCTAGGCCCACCTACCACCAGAATATGCCCCCAAACGTGTTGTCCTCGGGGGGATGTGGTTCTTTAGCCAGAGCTGGGTCAAGACATTTTGCTGCCTGAGTATAAGGACAAGGGGTACCCTTTCCCCCATTCCATGTATAGAAGTCACCTGGAGTGGCAGGTGAATCTCACTTCAAGGTAACAGGTTAGTTTAAGGGCCATGGGATAAGCTGACAGCTCCATCTTTCAAAAGAGGGGAATGGCTGAGGACTCGGGAGGAAGAGCCAGTGAGCTGCTACCTCTGCCCTCCAACATTTGCCACCTGTGGCATTTGCCTCATTCTGCCTAATAATAGGACTGGCCCAACTAACAACAGGAAGCAGAGTTCCCACCCCTTTTCTAGATGAACAACATCCTGTTTCCCACCATGGCCAGCTAGATACCTCTGAGAACTTCACATGCCTGTCCTGATGGCACTAGCCCATTCTTACAGTCTGCCTATCTATCTATCTATCTATCTATCTATCATCTATCATCTATCTATCTATCCATCCATACAGCAAATTGCCTATGAACATGACAGTTCCGTTTAGCCATCAAGGCTAACAGCTATTGACAGAGTTATTCTCGATTAATTTGTCTTCTTTCCAAGTTTCATTTTATGACAGCACCACATCATGTGTCGGTAAATTCCATTAATCAATTAAACAAGGGAAAGGGTGCCCACAGGAGGTTTGTGGCATAGTTATAGTGCTGGAAATATACTTTAAGGATCACATATAAGTGAGTCAATACAGGTGAACACCAGATTTTTTTTAAAAAGATCTCAGCGTCACTGGGTTTTTCTAAAGCTTTCTCTTCCTATTGTACTTTGTGGTTGGTGTGCAGGGGAGCCCAAGAAATTGAAAAGCTATGAAAGGTATGAGCACTGTTTCCATGTGTTCATTAACGAAGATGCATGCTGACAGGAAAGGAAGTTATGCTCCCTTTGGGTTTTGTCTCCATTCATCACTGGAGCTGCAGTTCCTATGGAGAACAGGAGTCCCTTTTCCCAGCAGACACAGTTTTCCCCACCTTCACCCTCGGAACCTTTAAAGGATGAAAATATACCTTGTGGGAAATCAGCCTACAGTTTGTAAGGCGGGGGGAGAGAAGAAAAAACATAAAAACTGATCACCGTGGCAGCCAGAAAGTAACCTGTCAGTTCTTGGCAATACTTTTGTTAAAGAGGGAATTAAAGGCTACAAAATACAGGATTTGAGTACCCCAGATACTGTGCATTTCTTTCTGCCCAAGAGGTAGAGCAGAAGCAGCTGTAGTCTAAGCTTCCTACCAGCAGCACTCTGAGTACCCAACATGGAACATGTCTCACTATGTAGAATGATGAAATGTAGGTGTCATACACATTTGGCCTGTGGCGGCTTCTCTTGAAGAACAAGCTACCACATCAGAAAGCACTGGGTGGGAAACCTCAGGCCTGATAGCCAAATGCAGCCCTCCCATCCTCCTTATAAGGCCCTTAGGTCTTTCCTGAGGCCGCACCCTCTTCCTAGCCACACCCCTTATGGACCTTGCTTCCTGCCTTTCAAAATGGAGTTTTGCAACCAAATACCTATGTCACATGTTCAAAAGACAAGCCACCAGTGTTAGAGCAGAGAACATTCAACAGTTAATTATCAACTCTGTTAGAGTTCAGTATGCTTCCATGGCAAAATCCCAATGTTAACAATACACATTTAGCCATTCTCCATTTCAGTATCAATTAAACAATTATACTTAACACTCTTCACATGTGGAAAAGAGTGCTGCTGGTAGGGCTTTGCTCTGGTAAGAGTGGGGAACTGGAGGCTTTGCATTGATGGGTTACAAAACCTTAAGGGATCTATTCCTTGAACCCCGCAGTTGTGCAAACTGCAGGCAAAAACAAAACAAAACATCCTGAGGGGAAATAGCTCCCACTTTTCACCCTGGCCTGAGCAAGCAGCAGAGCTTGGGATGTGGTGGTCAAGTCGCTGCTCCCTCACTGCCCAGCCAAGGTTAGGAACAGGATTGCTCTGTAACTCTCTGAAGTACATAAACAATAGTTTATCCCCATCCTCAATATAAATTTGCTTAAGCCAATGGTCATACTGGAAATAAAAATCACTGCATAAGCTGCCTGACATAGCACAGCTTCTGGAACCAACAGTTATAAGTTAGATTGTAAATAATAATTAATACATCAGCAGATGAGATTCATCTTGAAACACAAGGGGAACTCATGGGGAAACAGATGCTGCTCTAGGTATTTTTTTTGTGGGGGTGGAAGAAAAGAGACTAGAGGCTGTGAAAGCAGCAGCGGCAGAGCCAAAAGTGCTAATATGGACATATGAGAGTGGTAGAAATGCTTGGGGGGGGGTGAAATCCTCAGGGTATAATTTAGGTTTCTGATCAAAATCACATCCTTTTGCCCAACTATGTCTTCCTTCACAGTACTTCTGTAAAGTCGGTGTGGTATTATAGCCACTTCCTTTATATCAGGAAGAGGCTTGCCTGGTGCCATCCCTACATGTCTTTAGGCACCAGGCAAAAACATTCCTCTTTACCCAAGCCTATAGCCATTAAATAACTGGTGGCCTGTGAAAGTGTGGGGAAGTGGATCGTTATTATGATTATGATTATTATTAATTTACTATTAGGCTTTCTGTCATTATGTTTTTTATCACTGATGTAATGTGTTTTTGATGTACACCACCCTGGGATCTTTTGATAAAGGGAGGTATATACATTGAATTAATCAGCATCATTATCATCAGGGGGGAGTGCTAGAAAAGCACACCTAAATGCCGTTTGTGGCAAATAGGACCCTGTGGACAGACCAGACAAATTTATGCCATATCAATTTTTTATTTTTATTTTTTGGTATTTGGGAAAATTTAATAAAATTATCTAAATAATAAAATAAAATCCAGGGGAAAACAAATGAATTTTTAAGCAGTGGAAGGGAGCAAAGCAAAAACATGACTTGGTAGGCTTCCTCAGTCAGGACATCCTGGAGGTACCTCCAAGGAGGGCTTCAGTTTAGTCACCGCTACACCACTTAAAGCAGCCGGCTTCCCCCAAAGAATCCTGGGAGTTGTAGTTTACTCTTCACAGAGCTCCATTTAGCAGCCCCAGTAACAAACTACCATTCCCAGGATTCTGTGGGGAAAGCCATGGGCTTTAAATGTATGGTGTGTATGAGACAAAGATTTTACCTCATGCAAAAATTATATTTTTCTTATTTCTTAAAGAAACTAGGAAGCGCATAATGGGAACCATAACTGGTTCTTTTTCTTTTTCTTTTCTTTTTTAAGAAGAGGAAATGCGAAGGAGGTACAAGATACAGTGCAGCCATTGCAAGTCAACAGGGAAGCAGATAAACACGCCACAGGAACCATTAACTTTTGCAGAAGAAAGATCCCTAGCTAAAAATATTCTGGCAGAGAGTCAAAGCCCAGCACCTACGCACGTATAGCTCAGTGCACTAACCTGTCATGCTGAACAAAAAAGCACCTGAAAAGCCGTGCATAAATGACATTTAAAGAGACTCGGAATACATCGTGATTGTCTGCAAGGCACAAAAGGTGGCCAGGAGAGGGAAAGTGTGAATTCCTTCCCCACACCACCTGTTTATCACACACACCCCAACGCCTCCACAAGATTCTAGTGCTGTGGTTAAATTTAGCCTGCCCCCCTCCCTTGATTCTGCATTTTTTCGGGTGTGGAAGAAAATTAGAGGAGGCAGCTAAGGGCTACTCAAAGCCATGTCTCCGTAGGACTCTGATAGCAGCAACAGATCCATAAGTGTTAGTATGAATATATGCGAGTGTGAGGAATGCTAAGAATACAGGAAGCATCGCAGCTCAGAGGTAGAGCATCTGTTTCGCAGGCACAAGGCACTGACTCAACCCCTAGCATCCCCAGGTAGGACTGGGGATGTTTTCTGACTGAAAGCCCAGAGAGATGCTACCAGTCAGTGCAGACAATTATGTACTTAATGTATCAATAAGGCCTGCGAGATGAGCACTGCAACCCCAGAGTCATCCGCGACTGGACCTAACGGTCCCTTTACCTTTTACCTTTTCTGTATTTCTTATATTTGTCTTTTTACATTTTTCAATCTTGGCTTTAGGCTGCTTTCAGCACAGCGCATTGTAAGAAACAGGCATATAACTTAAGCAATCAATCAGTCAGTTGTCTGACTTGGTATAAAGCAGCTTCCTATGTTTCTCTCATCTCCACAGTGAACTCAAACAAGGGTTTGTGCATCCACTGTTCCTTCAGGCAGCAATTTGCTAGCTGGGTGTTTGGAACTGGTATGAGGCGATGTAACATGTTGTTTCTCTGTTAACAGAACTATGGCTGCTGTTCTGTGCTAAAGGAAGCCAGGAATTCATTCATTCCCATTCATACATACACATCCTTGTTGTCACATTTCTACTTGTGCCAAGTTTCTCCTCCCTATGAGCCCAGGAGGGCGACTGGTTGCAAAAGAGGCAAGGCCTCCTCAACAATTTTCTTAGATGTGGGAATTACAGCAGGTGGAACTTTTCTGTCTCTTCTCCATGCCTGCTGAGGTAAACCTCCAAAAACACCCTTCTCCATAGCTATTCATGATCCAGAAGCATTTGTTTTGTCAGGCATCATGATGCCATTATACATCTATGGTGTGTGACTGAATTTGGAATACTGTGTACAATCCTGGTTGCCTTGCCTCAAAAAGGATGTGGAAAAGATTCAGAAAAGGGCAAGTGAAATGATTAATGGGATGGAATGACTCCCCTGTGAAAAAAAGGTTGTAGCATTTGGGACTTTTTAGTTTAGAGTAAAGGTGAATGGGAGGTGTGTAACATTTTGTATGATGTGGAGAAAGTGACAAGAGAAAACTTGGGTTTTGTTTTTTGCTCTCTCATAACACTAGAACTCGGGGGATGGGACACAGCCAGCAGCAGTTCTATTTGGCTGATTCCAATCTCTGGAAGATAGTGACCAGGACTTGTGAAAGGGGCATTTTGAGATGGAGTTTTAGGGGGAGGCCTGAAGTGCTGTCCAAGAGAAATAGATGGCTAGGGAGTTGCTGCAGTGACTTTCAACACCTATGCCATGTTTGTCTTCCTGCCTGAGAATGTGCAAAAGTACACCTGCAGCAAGTGCAGGCTGGTTGCCTTGCTGATTCTGTGACATTCAGAGCTTTCTGAATTTGTGGAGGCTTACTGTGAATTTTTTTAACTCTGTTCTTCCAGGGTTTCAAGTGTGTGTGTGTGTGTGTGTGTGTGTGTGTGTGTGTGTGTGTTGGAAGCAGAAAGCAGAAAGCCCCCAACTTCACACAGAAATTCAAACAGTGAAAAGTGGGGCAGACCTAGCATACCCCAGTCCCCCCCAAACCTTGCATGACAACTTTCCATGGCAACAGAATGCCCAGATAGAGCTGGTGTGACAGAGAACTGTGATGACTTTTGATCTGAAGTCCCTTTTCAGCCACAATGCTCACTGGGTAGCCTTAGGCCAGGCACCTTTTCCTAATCTAAATGTCCTCCTAGGGTTTCTATGACAATATAAAATAGGATAATTCCCATATGTGCTTTTTTGTGCTCCTTGGAAAGAAAAGTTGGGATGCAAATGTGATAAACAGTAATCCGCACGTCAGTTCTTGCTGATATATATTCTTGCTGCTCTGCTTGCAGTCTGCCACAAGCCTTCCCTGTGTTAAACATTTTCTTGATGGAAGATGAATGTTTCAATCAAACTGGTGGTCACACTTAGGAATTTAAGTCAAGAAATTTTCCATGTTCAGCCTTTTCCCAAAGGGGAGCATTAGTGTAGTAGATGCATACAATTTCAGATGCTTTGTGTCTGAAAACACTGACACCAGTGGAAATAACTTAAGGTTTACAGTACAAGCATTTAGGACTCAGGTCAGTCACCCTGGTTTCATATAGCAATTTGCTGTTGCTGGCATCCATCTGTCTTGGCAGACAATGGAGGAGTGCACCTTTGGGGTTGAAGTCAGACTGCTGGAAGGTTACAGCATTTGCTATGGCTGTAGATACAGAGAGACATGTTTTGTCCTCTGATCACTGCTATGGATTGAACTGAGGTCTGTCTCCAGGCACTGCAGTTGTCTGCAAGGGATTCCCACAGGGTGGTGTTGATGTTACCAACTTTCATGTCACATTTACAGACATCTTTGTCTTGCATTCTGTGCACATGACCAAGCCAGCATAGACATCGCTGAGACAGGAGTGTGTGCTCCAGCATAGCTGTCCCTCCTCCACTGTCAGTGCTCTGATGGTGGAAAGGTGAAAAAGAACACATTTCAGGGACATCTTGGAAGCAGACCAAGTGAGACTTTGGATTCATTGGAAAGAACTCTGAAAATATGCCAGCCTTGGAGTTTGCATGCTTCTTTCTCCCTCCTATTGGAGTCAATGGATGGGGAAATTGTAAACAAAACAAAAAGCCAGTGGAGGACTGATAGCAATGTAAAAAACCAAACAAACAGCACATGCAGATACTTTCCCCCATGACACGGTGAGGCTGGCAGGGCTTTGGGTTAGGCAGTTTTTCTGCCTCTTCCGCCACCCAACCCCTGCCGCACACACCTATTAGGATCAGTGCCGGATTTACATATAAGCTAAACAAGCTATAGCTTAGGGCCCCACTTTCTTGGGGGCCTCCCCAAAAAATTAAGAAAAAAACAACTGGATGCACATTTCCAAAATATAAGATAATAAGTAAATAAAATAAAACCTACAAACAACAACAGTGTTTTGTGTTGTGTAGGCTCCTATGCTGTAAGTAATGGACCCTGCCTGCTAGCCTGCTCCCTAAGATATCACTGGTTTGCTCATTTCTATATATAGGGTGCCAACATTCTGCATGGACTGGTTGCATGGTAACATGTGCAAATGGCTTTCAATACCTGTTAGGTCCATAAATTACTATATCACATATATTCAACACACACACACACACACACACACACACACACACACACAGAGTGATACTTTGTTGTTGACAAAGGACAGCTGGACATATAAAGGGCCCCATTATCTTCAGTAGCTTAGGGCCTCATCAAACCTAAATCCAGCCCTGATTAGGATCACTCTGCTTCATAATATTTTGCTTCTAAGACATTAAGACAGCTGATAAACTATATACATTTCTTTTGGCTTATCATGATGCACCTGAAAATGCACACCACATCAATATTTCAGATGCTACAGCACAAGCAAAATGCCCCCGTTTACAATCAATGGAGGTGCCAAAATGAGAGAAGCCTCTTCTCAAATGTGATTAGGGGATGAAAAACCAACATTGAATACCTCCATCAGCATATGAAGCTTTTGTAAATGTTGATCAGCAGTTTTTGTAACTGTAGGGATATGTTTTTTTAAAAGCAAATGCCTAATGTGTTTCCAAATTATCAAAGAAGTTTGCTTTTGGATACATTGTCTAAAGAATTATCTGTTCCCATTTGTGTACACTTGTTTCTGGAGGTCTTTGATCAAACTGGGTTCTGAAGAGGGATGAGGATATACAACTTGAACAATAACCCCCCTATAATCTACTTTTAACCCTCTCTCACACACACCCCTATTTTCTGATTCCTGTCATTAACGATGAGTGTATTATTGCACTAGAGGGCAGTAATGCACTTGTTGACTCTTCATTAAAATAGCCAGGTTCACTGTATGTCCCTTTATAATGGATGTAATCAGCAATGACATATAGCACTTGGGGCTGTCCTTAGGAATTTCCCACGTATATTTGAATGACTGGCGAAAGAGAATCTCACAATGGGTTTAAACAGGCAGTCTTCCATTGCCTTTTAATCCTTGACCATCAGAAGAAATGCCTACTATGTAGCTCAATTAAGAGCTCTGGAGAACTTGAAAGCTTGCATGCTAATCTGAGAAATTTTAGGAGCAGTCCTAAATATGGGAAGTAGCGTAAATTACACCAACTGAGTTGAATTGGTGTAAAGTACACCAGATACAGACTCTGGCTGAGCCTGCATAAGTCCAGCAGAGGTAGATCAAGCCTTTAAAATAATAGTTTGAGTTGCACCACCCTTTGTGCTGGGGTAAGGTCCACCAGGTTGTCAGGTTGCATGACTGAGCTGAACAGAGTTAGGATCCATAGCAAGTACCCTCAGCCTAATTTTCCCCAACACACTCCTTTGGAACTAGGGCCAGATTAAGACCTTCAGAGGCCCTAAGCACGTAAAATACTTTGGTGCCTCCATATATATCTAATTCAAAATATAAACATGTGAGCCTTGGTGGACTGAGTGACAGTTTACCAGTTAGCCAGATTCTTACTTTGTCACATCCCCAAGATTAATATATTATTATTATTATTATTATTATTATTATTATTATTATTATTTCTGTGATTTTTCAGTTATGGTGGGAGCCTTTGTTTTTAGCTGCACCATATTGTCCTTGGTAAATCTGGCAAGCGAAAATTTATGTAGTGTCCCCCTTCCCTTGATGCCCTAAGCATGGGCTTATTTTGCTTAATGGTTAATCCAGCCCTGTTTAGAACTCTCATTTTTCAGGGCACATACCAGCATAATTTCCACCAATCTTGGCTCAGCCATTTAGCCAGGATTGGGGATAGTTCTATCCATCTATTTTGCTCTATTCCTGGAAATGGTGCTATCTCCCACATACCTAAAAGCCCTAAAGCATTGTAATTGGAGAACTTCAGAAAGGAAGCTCAGAGGTACTATTTTGCGTAGGACTTCAGAGCAATGGTGCTTGTAATTGGCATTTGATTTAATCCACTGTCAACAGAAAACGATTCCCAATTGAGAAATGATGTAAAAGGCTAGGCTTTTATGTCAACATGTTGAGCCTATCAAACAGGCTTCAGAGTTGCATGTGTGTATATTTACATCCTAATCTGAGTCTTTGGAACTTTGAGGGGAGCATTAAGCTCTTCAGACATTCCCTTTGCAGTATCCTTCCCGTAAGAGGTGATGAGAATAGTGATTCAGTTAGGGACTTCTGTGTGCTGAAACTGAAATAAGGAGATAAACTTGGTTTGCTTAGTGACTTGTGGGAGAGTTCAGCTCCCCTTGGCCGCTCTGATTGGAAGCTTCCAGCTGGAGACAATCCCAGTGGACTTGCATTCAGAGCTGAATTTGAAAGGCGCTGAAGGCAAACCACACTTGCAAAGGAATAATTGGAATGCCCTTTAATGTTTGTTCCTTTCCAACCATGACTTTCTATACCCCATAACTGTCATCAGATGTGATGCCAGGTATGTGACAGCTGGGTGTGACTGGGGGTAAACAGGGCCATGGGCCAAATTAGGACCTCTGGGCCAGAAGTTCTCCATGCCTGACCTAGTCCATGTTTTCCTTTTAAGCTACATTTCCTTTTTTTTTGGTCTAATTTTTATTATGGTAATGTTGATAAACATTTTATATATTTTTGTTCGCCATTTCCTTGGATGTTACAAAATGCTCCAAAGGCTTGGATCCTAAGAGGTGTCAAAGTAAGGAAGTTCGCAGAAGGGCAATTTTCTCTACTCTCCTTTTCACAGCCACCTGCAACCCCCCGCCCCCCAAATCCTCACTGGAGGGTTGGCTTGAAGATCATCCTGAACAATGTAGGATGGCTGCCAGGCTGCCATGTGAGGGCAGAACTCCTTCAAACAGTGATTCAAGGAGGAAGCTTCCCCGTAAGCCTCCTCTCCCTTGACAATCCCACGTACCCCTTCCCACATTCTTCAGGAAGGGCCCCAATGCTCCAATATTTTCTTCTTCTCTCCCCCCTTTTTATAACAATTTTTATTAATTTTTCAGTTTATACATCTCAAAACAAACTTTTTACGTAATACCATGTAACAATTGATTTCTCTCCTTCACCTTTCATGGTTCATTTTATTTATCTATCATTCCTGCATATTTTACTGTAGCCAGTCTAATTGTTTCTCCATTTTACATCCTTCAAATATTTACCATACTGTTGAATGTATCTAAATGCTACCAGCATTTAATTGTGCACAATTATTTTCTAAATATTCCACACAAAAATTCCATTCCTCTTTGAATCAGGATTCTTCTTGCTCTATAGAATAACAGTTAAACCTGCTGCTTCCACAAATTCTATCATCTTAAATTGCCAATCTTCCTTAATAGGGATCTCGCTCACTTTCTATCTCTGGGCTAGCAAAATTCAAGCCTTCATGGTTGCGACATAAATAAACCATTTTTTTCCTGGAGTGGCAGAGGACTGCACAAAGAAGGAGGGAAAAGGAAACTTTACCTCTGTGAATGTCCTCACATTAACATATCTCATGTTCCTAGCTCAAAATAATAAAAAAGTTGTAGTTACAAAATAAGATGAGCAACTGAAATGATGATGCGATGATAGGTTGGAGGAGTGATGCTTTGTGTGACTTTGTGTTTCAGAGTCAATAATCCACTTTTTGGTTCATAAAACAGAAATTATAAGAATGTGATAGATATTTTGCCAGATTATTTCATCTACCAGGAGACATATAGATGTATATGATTTATGGCAGTAGCACCTTGTAAATTTTTATTTTGTTATTATAAACTACTACCATGAGCAGCACTGGCATGCATGATCTGAGGAGGAGCATACCTAGGAGACAAAAGATCAATTTCTGTTCTAAAAAGCAAGATAAGTGTATGCTAAAATGTTACTAAATGCTTTACAATGCATCTGTACAGTATGCATTTTATATTCCTTTTGAGATCTGATTGAGAAGAGTTCAGCAGGAGATGATATTTAGAGACAATTAAACACTGTTCCATTTGTTCTCCTGCAGCGCATCCATATGGTATGACCATAGGATGGGGGCTATTCTCAAATCTCTTCAATTAGCAACTCCCCTTTCATGAAACACTTCCGGGTGTTTATAAATTATAAAGTGTGAGCATCATAGAAATGGACAAGCAGAAAAATGAAGCTGTTTTTGAAAGGATAAATATTGCAATATATCACTTCATTTGCATGTGGAATGCTTATCTGCTTCAGGTACTTACAGTTGCATAGTTTCTGGCTTATTATTCAAATAAAACACAATCGCAGTTCAGTGTTTCATCTGCGTAAATTAATTCTTGGGTCACAGATATAAACTTGCCAACAGCAAGTAAGAGTTGTGTTAGTTGAAGAAATGTCCATGGTTCTACTAAAGCAGACTGCAATGTCTATCTAGGGGAAAGCTCCATTCACTTAATGTGTACTGTTGCCATCTCAGTTAAATCATTCGCCTAGATGGCTTTCTTGGAGAAGGCGCATGCCTCTCCTCTATCTGCTTTGTGGCCCAAGGTGCTCATAGGTACGCAGGCTTTGCATGATTCTTCTCCCTCAAAATGAAGGGTTTTGAATTGGATGATTCAAGCCACTGTGCGTACAGGTCTCCTCATGGATCACCTTCATCGTCACATGTGCCTTTTGGATAAAGAAGGAACAGATATTTCTTCTCTTAACACGTGAAGGAATATATTAGCTCATATATTTTCCTAAGGAGAGATGAATAATATGAGCTGGGTCACTTTTCCATTCCTCCCTGTGAGACTATAGTTCCTATTCTTGCTTAACACACACACACACACACACACACACAGGGCCTGTGCCACCAGAGACCTGGTATTTACATTATTTTGCTGCATTAGAGAATACAGCACAACCTTCTTATTAATTTAACCCCTATCTGCTGTTTGTTCAGGCTTGTTTAATTATTACAGGTCTCATAAATCACATGGGGCACCATCCAGCAAAAACAAGCAGAGCCTACAGTAGCTCCGTCATAAAGGGCTAACAGCAAGTAAGAGTTGTGTTAGTTGGGATGTAAATGGCTAAATGGGATGTAATCCTAACTGAGTTCTGCTGGATTGTGTTTCTAAATTCAAGTCAAGGTGCTGGTGTTAACTTCTGAAGACCTACTACGTGGTCAGAATCTATATTATTCATATCATCTGTGCTCCCTTTCTTCTTCCTATTCGCTTGGATCACCAGCTAGAGATCTGCTCCAAGGGAAGTGCCTATAAGATTAACAGTTACAAGATGCATGACTATTTGAGGAGTCAGGGAGGACAGTAAAGAAATCCTTACACTGGGCATTTGAAGATGATTTTAGTGTGTCCATGGATCTCATTTGAATAACTTTGAGGTTGCTGTTTTAATATTGTCTGTTGGCAGTTTTATCGTGGATGCTTTATTGTCTCAGCTACTTTCAGTGCTTTTTCCCTGGGGGGACACGGGGGGACACATGCCCCTAAACATTTTGTGAATCTAAGTTTGGCCTCATTGAGGGGCAGTATTTCAATGTGAATAGGAAAATGAGAGTCCCCTAAACATTTTTTTAAGAAAGAAAGCACTGGCTACTTTCATTCTGGAACTGGTGAAGTGCTTTTGGTAGCACTAATAGGCCAAAAAGTCTGTCCCTCTCTCTCTCTCTCTCTCTCTCTCTCTCTCTCTCTCTCTCTCTCTCTCCTTCCCCTCCCTCTTTTTCTCTCTCTTTCTCTTGACTGGATAATTCACTCCCTACTAGAGATAGATGAATCAGAGTGATATATAAATGCTTCCTCTGATCTGAGAACTTCATATTTGGATTTCACGAAGTCTTGCTTAATTGCCAGTTAAAGCATCTAAGATCTAAATGGTCAGCCATCAAAGTAATAACTGTGGTGGTAATATAAATTTCTTTTTAAAAGTTTCCTCTCTTCATGATTTAAGCTGCTTAAAGTCCATTGAAGGAAATGGTTCTCAAAATACTGCTTTCATGTTCACGGCTCTCTCATCTCCCTCAGTGATAGAAAGTAGCAGGCAGCGCTGCTACAGTGTTTGCTTTTTTTCTTAAGAGGAACGTGCTTGCAAGGTTTATGGCTTTGTTGTGATGTTCTTTTATTTACAAATGTGCACATTTTGCACAAGGAAGTTCTTCAGGAAGCAAAATAGCGTATCTTCCACTCGCTCTGCACAAATCAAAGACAAATTAAATTTCTAAAATTTAACTTGATGGCAATTCCTAGTTTTGGTGCTTGGTTATTTATTTATTTAGAATTCCTATAGCTCATTTAATAACCCCAAGAGGTGGCCACAGTGGCTTACAAAAGATTCCTAAAAATCACACTAAAATCTAGTAAATAGCATGGTGTACATATGAAACTACAGGTGCATTTCCTACTCTTTTGTTGTTACCCCAAGAACCAGTTCCCACAAAAATGCCCCTGAGACAAGGAAATAGAGCTGGATCTGTCCAAGGACATGATGAAACAGCTCCCCCTGAAACATAAGGCAAGTGTTACAACCCCCAAACTCCTCTTCTCTGGCTTGGATTTTAATATGAGCAAGAGAAGTCAAGTCCACTCTACGAAGAACCAGATGGGGAAGGAAGAGACAAATGATTTCACTCCCATGCTTTATCACACTGCCTCCACAACCACAAACCAGGTAAAGCTTTGTGTGGAAGGAGGCTGCCAGGTGGGTGTGAGAACGGTGAGTCTCCAGACGCACTCAGGATAAGGGCTCAGGCTCCATCATGTCCTTGGTGGTATGCTTATTTTGCATGTGGGAAGCATTAATTTGGGTTGACTTGGCACCCAGAAGAAATTGAGCTATTTAATTATTTTTTTATTTGCAGAAATCCATTCATTTTCCAAGCCCATTTTCAAGAAGTCTGACCAGGAGTTTGTCCCTTCACTATCAAAATCATCATGCCTACACTTGATAGCACACAATAACCTTTGCATCACCGTATAGAATGCAATGGCAATTTTTAAGTCACTGAACTAAAGCATTAAATAAGGAACCAGGAATGTGGAAGTGAAGGTAATCCTGTTTGGTCCAACAAAATATATGAACTTGAATTTTAACAAGATTGTGTTACCTGTTTTAACTGCCCTGCTTTTTAACCCTGCGTTTTATCCTGGAATTCTGAATATATTCGTGATCATATTAAGAATGGTTTAATGCTCTTGTTATTGTATATTTTACATTGAGAATTGATTCCATATTTGTAAAATATATTATATTACATGCCAGCTATGTCAGCTAGTTATATTATATGGAACCACACCCCATTTTTTTAACCTCACAAGAGGAAAAGTGGTTTAAGGAGACAGTTGGGCATGGAAAAAATGTAAGCAGGAAAAGGCTCAAATGAACCCACCTTCCCTTATTTCTCTATACCTCTTGAATTTGCTTTTCTTTTTTTCTTGTGATGGCATCAGAGATGTCTTACACATCTTGTCTGAAATTTTACAAACAAATGTCTGTTCTCTGAAAAGTGGAACCTCATTCAGTCTCTAGATTTCATCATGTTTTCATCTGCAGCTTGTTTCTTTCTTTGGGCTATAATTACAGAATTCAGATCCTAGGTATAACAGAAGCAAGAATATATAAAGGCAAACTAGTTATCTCTGTGTTGTTGTTTTCACCAGGGAAGCACAATGTTTTTGCTTTGAAGTGTTAATTACTTCATAAACTAGAAAGCCTGCAGGTCTGTACTCTGGATACTTAAAAAATTAATTGAAAATGCACCTTGTTCAGTAACCGCCCCCCCCCATTCTTTAATACTTCCCAATGTCCTTCCAAATGTCTTCAATGTGCAATGCCAAAATTCGGCACCCCTCTGCCTCTCTCACACCATTCTGAATCATAGTCGCAGCATCCCCAGCAACACCCCTGAAGTTCCATGCCCAGTGCAGCCAACTGCTTGTGCTCCCCTAAATCTGCCTCTGCTGTGAAGCACCACCTTCCTGAACAGACAAACCATCTACTCATAGAACCTTCACCTTGGTGGAATCTACACACATATAAAAAAACACTGTGAAAATGCTTTAAAAAAAGTTTTGGGGAAATATATTGAATTTGCCATAGCTCACCTTTGTATATTGCACTTTTCAACACACTTAAAATGTTTAATAATAATAATAATAATAATAATAATAATAATAATAATAATAACTTATTTATTTATTTATACCCTGCCCATCTGGCTGATTTTCCCCAGCCACTCTGGGTGGCTCCCAACAGAATATTTAAAACACAATAAAACATCAAACATTAAAAAATTCCCTAAACCTTCTGCCTTCAGGTGTCTTCTAAAAGTCAGATAGTTGTTTATTTCCATGACATCTGATGAGAGGGCAATCCACAGGGTGGGTGCCACTACCTAGGCCACCCTCTGCCTGGTTCCCTGTAACATCGCTTCTTGCAGTGAGGGAACCGCCAGAAGAACCTTGGAGCTGGACCGCAGTGTCTGGGTTGAACGATGGGGGTGGAGATGTTCCTTCAGGTATACTGCAACTATATAGCTGAGTTTTCAGTTATTAGCCCATTATCCAGCCAATTACTGTTGCTAGGCACTGATCCAAGACTTCCACCGCTTCATCCGGATTAGATTAAAAAGAAAGAGAGAGCAGGGTGTATTCAGCATACTGATGGAGCCTCACCCCATATCCCTAGGTGGCCTCTCCCTGTTGTTTCTTGTAAATGTTTTAAAAAAATTCAGGAGCCTATAGCATAGATGCCAAAGGGCCACGTATAGCACTTCCTTTTGAAATTAGCTCTCCAGAACCATCATATCATTGTATGTCCAACTCCTATCCCAGAGAACCTATGTGGAAGAATAGGTGGTCAGTGGTATTGAAAGAATGTGGTCAGTGGTACTATAAGGTGCTAAGAGAACCCAGAGACTTAGCAGAATTGTACTCCCCACATCCTAAGGCCTGCCATCTTTCTGCCAGGATGCAAAAAACAGAGGGTGGCTACCAGTTTACACTCTTTATATGAGATGCAGGGGAAATACTGATATATTGCTGTTCTTATTCCAAGTAAATATTGCACATGGTATTGAAAACCCTACTTGATTTAACTAAGATTCTTAGATCAAGAACCCACTGACATATTAACATATTCTGATCACTTTGATGAAGAATGAAGTCTCAATTTCAGCTTGCCATTATCATTCAGCATCTTATTTCTTTGCTGTGTGGGGGGACTGGACAGTCCCAGAAGACATGTCCAGTGAAGGTTAACACAATCAAATATGTTTCTCAGTTGACTTCATTTGATACATTGACCAATGGACACAATGTCCCTGTCTCTTCAGCTTCCAGGATCCATGACAGAAATAGCACAATATGTGGGTAGCACCACATCTGCTTGCTTTGGGCATCAACCCATGGGCTCTGGCCTTGATCAGGAATGGACTTTCCAATTCACTTACATGAGAGGAGCAGTTCTTCACAAGTCCCTGCCATTGAAATGATTGGGGCAAAGTCTTTTATAGAACTCTATAGTGTTCATCAGTGTCCCAACAAGATCAGAATTATCGGATTGTTAACCTTCTCTGATACATACACAATATAGGTTTGTTGCTGCATCTTGTAGGGCAGGTCTGAAGCATTTATGGTGCTGAAATTTTAGTAATCAAATGGAATTCTGAGGCAGGAGAATAAATATTTAAAGAATCAATAACGGTAAGTCTGTTTTCGAGGAAGATATCTGTATCTATTCACTCATAATACTTTTATCTTGCCATTCCCTAAAACGATTGCTACTTATGCTGGCAACTTGTGCGGAAATATGATTTTAGTGTTTCAGGAAATAAATTACTATTAACTGGGGTGGCACAAAGCCATCTGACAATTTGCTTAGATTTGTTTGGTTAGATTTGTAGTCCATTCTGGGTTGTTGTTTTTAAAGCTATGTTTACAGAGTAAATGCAATAGTCACAAATCACCTGACACTCTTCTACTTTGATCTTTCAGTAAATAAAAGGGGGGAAAACATAGCAAGGGTTATGTTTTGGAAAGTGGAAATTGAGACTGCTGGAAAAGATTGGTCTTTTTGTCTGCATAAGCTTACCTAAATCAGCATCTGGGGCAGAGAGCTGCCTTATCTCCTGCTGTAAGGAGCATATCCTGAAATGTATAAAAGATGACCAATAATGTGCATTGTGGTCCTTATGTAAGTGGTGGAAGAGTACATTGGCTTAGCTCCAAAGACACACTTGCAGAAGAAGGAAATTCCACTAGCTCAGGGTGGCAATCCTGATTCCCTCCTCCCTTTACAGCAGGTGTGGTTGACCTGTGGCTCTCCCTATGTTGCTGGACTACAATTCCCATCCTCTCTGACCATTGACCATGCTGCTTGGGGTTGCTGGGAGTTGGAGTCCAGCAACATCTGGTGAGCAACCCCTCCACTTCAGCCTGGGCCCTTGACTGTCATTTTGGAGGGTTCACTTTCTGGAGTTCAGGGAGCCTGTAATGGAGAGGAAAGGCCCAATCATGTGCCAGGAACATCACTCTCACATCTCAAGAGCCAGGTCTTTGTTCAGTAGTCAACACGAAAATCACAAATAATCTGGTGCTCTTCTACTTTGATGTTTTGGGAAATAAAAGAAAGCTACAGCAAGCTTTACATTTTGGAAACTGCTGCTACTATTGGGAAAGATAACCCTTTTGAGCTTCATTTTTAAGGATCACATAAGTTTACCTAATTGCTATCTGTGGCAGTGATTCTTCTGAGAAAAGCAGGAGGCTGTACAAGAAATACCCATAAGAGTAACACATAATTATTATTACTAAAAAACCCTTTTACTGGCTTTTTCAAAGATTGGTTTAAGAAAGATTACCAAGATGGTCTTAGACATCATTTTTAAGGCATCCTTTAATGCTTACTGCTCCAATATTTTATCGGAGGGTTAAATGGCTGTTCAGCAAGATTAAACAACTTAACATTTTGGCTATGTTCCTACTCCGTATGGTCACAGTAACGGTGCATGGAGGAATCACCAAAGGGCATTACAGAGTCCTGTTTCTATCTCCATTCACACTAGGCTACTACAAAGAGCAAGAGGTCTCTGTGTGTGGAGATCAGAAGATGTAATATCTTAACACTGCCATAAAGTGATAAGCAAAGTTATGCTCGCACCTGACAAAGTTTGACAGCATTAGTAGATACAAAGTGGATTCAAGAACTGCTAGGAATAGCCAAGTTAATCCCTTGCAGCAAAAGTAGCATGCCTTGTGGCACCTCAAAGACCAATAAAAGTTTCATTAATTAACTACAGTCCACTTCAAGGTGATGACACACTGTGCTATATTTCATAGAATCATAGAGTTGGAAAGACCTTAGGAGTCATCTAGCCCAACCCCATGCAATGCAGGAATCTCAACTAAAGAATCCTTGACAGATGGTCATCCAATCTCTGACTCTATGTGAATCAGAAGAAGCTTTGAAGGTGTTGGACCAGGGTCTGCAGACTGATAAGACAGAGATGGGGGGGCAGATTTTGTGTCCAGAAATTAGGGGAACAAGCGGTGCTAGAAAGGCTGGTACTTGCCTTGAAAGAACAGGTATGTAGCTACTTGATTTAATGTGTCATTGGAGGCCCAGCTGACATCTATGCAAAGGAGTACTTATGCAAAACTTTTGACTAGTTCAGCCCTCTAGGTGGAGTGCTAGGTTGCTTGTTGAGGAGCAGAATCTCTTGCTGTGACTACCCCATCCCTTTATAACACAATTGCAAAGTGTGTGTCCTTGTTGGATCAAGGGCATCACTTAAGTATGACCTGCTGTGCCTTGGCATATCAAATCCTTTGAGTAGTTGTGTGTATTATTGTGTGCCTTTGAGTAGTTCTTCTGCATATGTACTGTATCACACTGATCTGAGCATTGCAGCTTTGGGGGGGGGCAGGTATCTGAGTTTGGATTCATGATCAAGTGGGGGCCAAAACACATTTGATACTTGAAGAGCAGTAGGTTTATAGCAGCCTTCAAAATTGCTGTTATTCATGGCAGATCTGTAATGTTAGTTTAAATTTTGGTAATGTTCTAAGCTCTGGTGTATGGCTGCCCCAGGCATCTTTCGGTGGAAGAGCAGAATGAAAATCATCATCATCTTCAAAGGTTGTGCATACATAGGTTTTACAATTTCACTCATCAATTTGTTTTCACTTGGATTTCTAAATATGCCTAGTTCTGTTGTTGCATATTCGGAGTCAATTCTACAACAGAGGCGTAGCTTGGGAAGTATTGCTTGCATGCCTGTAAGCAATTATCAGTTCTAAAACATATTATGATGTGCCCAGTGGCAGTATTGTCATAACTGAAAGTTGATCTGTTTGCATAAGTAAAGGCATAATGAAACCTCCCCAGTCAGCAGACCACTGACCTCTACACCTTCTGCAATTCAGTTTGTTGAGTTACACGCCAACTCTCAAAAACTGCTTTACAGGGATCAGGCAGGCCTCTTGAGTGGGTAGGAGGTGTTGAAGAAAATCAAACTCCCTGCTTTATGTTAGCAGAAATTGGGTGCAAGCCACTGAGTGTAAAAACTCTATTTTGAAAGTAACCAGTAGCCCACATGTTTACTGTCTCTGTTTGTGCTGTTAAAAGATTCCAACACATTTGCAGATTGTTTTTTTTAAAAAAAATGTACATAAAACTGTCAAGATTATTGCTGTAAAAATGACTTTTGCAGTGCAGGTTCAAATTCCCTTCCAGCAGTTGACAGAAATTGATGAATATTTCCTTAACGGTTCTCTCTTTTGTTTCAGGCATGAACACTAGCAAGAGCGAGAATGTCAAAGAGCCCCCATTGAAGCCATCCCGGAGATCCTTGCCATGCCTTGCTCAGAGCCAAACACACCCGCACAGCCTCAGCAAGCATTCCTCATTCCTGCAGCCAAATCGAGTGCAGCCTCAACCTCAGCTAGGGACTGCAGGGACATCAACTGCTACCGTCGATGTAGTGTCAGAACGAGGTGAGCTCTGGCACACTGAGGCCACTGGCATTTTTCCACATCTGTGATACATTCTGAACTTAGCAAACAAAAGGAACGGGGCTGTGTGATATAAACAGTGACCTGAATGTAAAATGTTTATTATGCCTTTCAGCTAAAGTGATGGAAACCTTGGAAAACAATTTACTCAAATTATCTAATACAGAATACAGCGATCCGTTCTTAGGTGAGTATGCCCTGCTCAGTTATATTCTATTGTGATTGTTCAAAATAATCCCCCTTTCCTTCCACTTTGGGCAACCTAGAGCTGAAATGTGAAATTATTAACCTCTGAAAGATTCATTTTAAAGCAGCAATTGAAATCCCTGTGTGTTGGCCTTTAATTCATCTCTGGTAATTCAACTAGGTAGGCCAGGGGTGGGGGGCCTCTAGAGCACAGGCCAAGCAAGTTGACCCATGTTTTCCCCCAACCACATTCATGTCCATAAACCCATTAGCTGATGTCATTCATGACATCATCTGATGAATACAAGGATGGAGTTAAATCCTGCATTGGCTGTTCCTGCCAGTTCCCACAGAAAACAGCAGTGCACAACCAATCTGAGCAGGATTTAACCATCGCTCACCAGCTGATGAGTGTAGCTTAAATCTTCCTGAATTCTGCAGGATTCCAAGTAAACCTCTTCCTGATTCAGTAAGGCAATTCTATGCAAATCTGTATGGTAGGGGTGGGGAACCTTTTTAGACCCATAGACCGGATGTATATCAGGATCTGCCTCTTGGGCCAAATTTGACATGTGAGTGGGGCTCCCCACCTGTCAATCATGTGATGACATCTGATGAGTGGGAAAGTGGGATTAAACCTTGTGTTGGCTGTTTGTGTCTGCTCCCAGCAGAGATCAGTAGTATGCAACCAAGCTGAGCAGAATTTAAGCCCCTCTTATCAGGTGATGAGTGGGGGTTAAATCCTGCTGAGTTTGGCAAGATTCTATGCAACCCCCTTTCAGATTCAGGAGCAAGTTTGCACCACAATCCCCTGCTAAAATGGAGGGCCCCCTCCTTCATTTTAGTAGATGCATACATTTTGATGTGATGTGATCTCTCACTTAGGTCGTACATATTTAGGTTAAGAACATAAAATATGAAGGTTGGATCAACAAAGTTAATCCATTGTGTGTAATTCTGTCCTAAGCATACAGGCGACTCCCTACTTATGTGCGGGTTACGTTCTGGGGGCCCGTGCACATAAGTGAAATTGCATAAAATTGGGATTACCTTCTCGACACCCTTTAAACACCCTCGTTGCTGCTCTCTCTTCAATCCATACCAAAAAATGCTGTATCTAATAATATCCACAACTAGAATTGAAGCTCTGGGGCTGGCAGGAGGCTGTAGGATGCAGAGGAAAGTGATTGCTGCTGCTGTGCTACCCCGCATATCAGCTGTTAGGTAGAGAGGCTGAGCAGTACAATGCCCCGCTGTGTCTCTTTGGGGCTTCCTGTGCCCTCATTGATGTCCTCTTCAGGCTCCAGGTAGGGTCCACTTATGAGCCTCAAAGTCTGTCCAGCACTCTCTTGCTATTTCTGGGTATGAATTGAATCATTTAATGATTTTCCAGTGCTGCGCATATACATGGTCAGAAATGAGTAGAACATGGATCAGTGCGAGGGTGCCTGTACTTACAATTGCAGCTTCAGACTTTGTATAGAGGTATTTTTGTTTTTAAGCTGTAGCCTCTGATCCACAACATTTCCACTATCACAAGACCTATTAAATGGGGCTTGTTCTTCTTGTGAAACCCTCTGGCCACGGAGGTGTTGCATGAAAAAGTCAGGACGACATGACTGCAGTCACTCTTGGAATGCTGACGGGGCTTACATAACCCCTGTGATTAATGACTTTCATTTCTTCAGTGATCTACTACGAACTGCCCCAGGAGGATATTAAAAGATGGATCTGAATTAAGTGTGTGAGATAAATATTTAATCATGAAGCTTCTAGGAAGGACAAATAAAAGGGGAAACGGTACAGCTCTGTACAAAAGAAGGCAAGGAAGCACGGCCACTGAAGCCATTAGTGCAAAAGGCTAAATTCCAGCTGAACTTTGAGCCAGCAATACAATAAGATGTAATTGCCATGTTTAGAACGACAAGGTGCTCTGAATGAGTATGGATAAAAACCTTGTCTCATGGTTTGAATGTGTATGGGCAAAAAAAATGTTGATGATAATCTGATGGGTGGAGAATCCTATTGCAGGGAAGCAGTGGCTAAAGATTCAGTTCTGGAACGATACAGTTCATCATTGATGAAATGATTCAGATTTGGTCTGAAGAATCTGTAATCCAGCAAGGCGAATGCCACTTTCCAGCCACCTATCGTAGCCAAAAAGATATTTGGGGATCCACACACCCAATTTTTGCAGCCCTAGGCCAGCAACAAAGACTGGAGGCATATGGCAAGCTGCAGGCATATCTGGTGGTCTGCAGTTGATTTGACTCACAGGTTGCAAAGGCATAATTATGTGCTGCACTGAAAGAATGTGCTACTTGTAAACTTTTCTTTCCTGGTTTGCACATGATGAGACAAAGTTTAAAGGTTCTGTGGTTTGTAACAAAAAGGAGCTTCCCATTATGTCTCATACAGAAACAGGGGTTTGTTGAAGCCACAGTATATTATAGCAGTCTACAGTGGGCTACCCTTGATGGTCTAAACTGCAGCTATGCAGGGGGAAGGGGAAATTGGCAAAAGTCACCACCCCATTCATTCCTTAGAAGGTTTCACCAGATTTCAGTCTTTCCGCAACTGGAAGGAGACTTTCTGTTCATGGAATAGACAGTCTGGATCCAGACCTCTGTTTTGAATGTGGTTACTTTCCATTATACAAGTGCTGAAATTTATATATGGCAGAAGTTTCACAGAGAAGAAGTTTTATGTACAAAGACATAAAGCATGTTCCCTCTTTACTAAGAGAAAACACGGTTTACTTTTAGACACGGAATGGAAACACTCCCAACACATCAATCAGTTTGTGGAGTAATCTGTAGAGTCAGCATATTAATTAACCTACATGCCACCTTGAGATTTCAAATAAATTGCAAAAAAAGCTTAGTAAAACTGTGTTTAAAATGTTGACCATGTGCATGAGCATAGGAGGCACTAAACAAGCTTTTCTTGGGGGAATGGCTGTGCATAGATAAAATCTGTGAAGAATCTGTGCTTTGGTTTTTAAAGATGACACAGCTGAAATCATCAAAGGAAGCCAAGTAATTAAAGGAAATCAATGTTTGCTTTACTATTTGATGTTCAGAATCCGTGTGAACTACTTTTAGTGGATCTCTTTCTTTTTTTTAGTTTTAAGAGATAGTAATCTTTGCATCCCAAGCAGTAATGCTTTTTTGTATATGCTATAATTTAATTTTCAAATTCCTTTTTTGTTGGCTCCAGGATCACTGGAATGGTGCAAATGTAACTGCTCCATGGCTGAGAGTTTAAAAATGTGCTGTGGATGTGAATGCTCCCTTCTTTACTCCCAGTGAATTCTGCCATGCCTTCCACAAATTGTTGTAACAACAGCATTATATGTGCAATACATCAGCATTGAGAATATTTACCAGGCCTGTAATTAGATAATTAGATTTTGTAACCAGGATTTAAAGCAGATATGAATCCCACAGTTATTACAAACCAGGGAGAATTGGGTGAGAGTATGTGAGGCCATTCTAATCAAGCTGGGAGTTTGTTATATCTACATTAGCCAACAAAATAGGAATGCTAGTTTCCTGATAAGATTATAAATTCTGCTATTTCTAGAACATAATTTGTCTGAAAATTGGTAAATAAGAACCAGTGAGATTCATCCATGAATGTGGGTTTAATGCACACCAGAAACTTCTGCAATAGAATCTGAGAACTTCCTTGCCACTGTAATATCCTAGATTGTAGAATATATTCCTTTAGTAGATTCAGGGACTCCCAGCTCTTTGGCACAGAGATCATTAGTGCTATTTTTAGGATTCTGAAGTTGGCAGCATCTGTGTCACATGCATATTAATAGCCTGCCATGTTCTCTTGCATGCCAGCCGGTGAGTTTGAATTTGGGTACTCCAAAAAATAAAAAAAATAAAAAAACTGTCTTCTTCAATATTTCACCTTGGTCATGAAATATTACTTATGTACTAAGTTAAACTAAATTATAGATGATGATACTGCATCATTTGGATGGAGTGAAGTGTTGTGTGTGGTCATCTAAGACACAATTAATTCATGAAAGAGTAATTGAAATAAGGGACTCGGTGGAAATCAAATTACTTTTCCAGACAGCAAAGATGCAGAAGGTGTGAAAATTAATGGCTACTACTGCCCTCGACCTGCCGTCCACCACAAAGAGTTGTGCTGATCTTGTATCTTTACGATGATGTTCCAGTACTTAGAATCAATACATTATTTCGCTAGGATAATGATGAAACTAGCCTAGTGAAAAATTCCATTCTACCGTTGGAATTCTATGTGAATTAAGTAATCATTCCAGAGTGTCTTCTTAGAAGGCTGGCTTAATGAATGGTCTGAAGATGAAACTTACATGATTCACAAATCTACTCCCAAATAATGTGTGTGTTTGTATATGCACAAGGCTGCTTGTAAAGTCAGCTTTCATCTCTGCAGCTTAATCATCACATTTATTAGTCATAAAAAAATTCAAAGCTTGCTAAGGGTGAGGGTGGGGAATTTCAAATCATCTCTAAGAGTGGGATAAGGGTTTCACTTCCCTAAAGATTACATAGTAGTTCAACTGCTTAACAAAACAAGGGCCTAAGAAATATTGGCTTGGATTCAGAGTTCCTAATCGTATGATACTGGGAAAAGAGGAGGTGAAAGATTTTGTGACCCATGAAAAGCTGCTTTTGGGATCTGAGGCATTGTCTGAAAACAACCCATCAAAATCAATAGGGCTTGGTTGTCAATCTCTCTCTCTCTCTCTCTCTCTCTCTCTCTCTCTCTCTCTCTCTCTCTCTCTCTCCTCTCCCTCTCCCTCTCCCTCCCTCCCTCCCCCAGCTGGGTCTTAAGTTTAGTTTGCTCCAGTTCTACATCAGTTTACGAACAATTTTTTAAGTCTGCATGGAAAAGTATATGCATTCTCTGTGCATTTCTGTCAGTCCTTTCTTTGTCTTCTTTTACAAGCAATTTCCAGAGAATAATGCATTTCTGTATATGCACAAATATCCAGGCTGTGTACAAGTAACTCAGAACTTATACATATTAACTTGAGTGCATTCAGCTTTATGTGGTTGGCAACAATTTTTTAAAAAAAATAAAGGTGGCAAAAAAGCAGGCGGCACCTGGGGTCTTTTAAAAGGTGAGGGTTTTTTGGGAGGGGTTATTGGGTAGATTTTGTTATGATTATGTATTTTGTGGTTTTATATTTTGATTTTATTCTGTAAACCGTCCTAAGACCTCAAGGGTGGCATATAAATTCAATTATTATTATTATTAATAATATCACCCACCATTAGACCCAATGTATTTTTACTATGCACAATTTTGGCTTTGTGCACTATCCCCAGAATATAACCCTCTGTATACACTTTCCCTTCATATATGCTTTTTTGTGCACAAATTTTGGTTGGAGAACTGCACCACAAAATTCAGAAAACTGCAAAATTTGAAAGAGTCGTGTTTCAATCTGCATATTGCTGTAGGGAGTGCAAATTAAGTGTGTAGTGAATAAATTTCAGCCCTATCTCTACTTGTTTCTGAGTAATGCTTATTTTGCACATGTTAGATCTGGCTCTGGAGAGCTTAAATTTGGCAAGATCATGCGTATTATGTTTTCAAACTATTTTTGAATTGACAAAATCATGATTTTAAAGCAAAAATATGATTTTTCGCTTCTGCCTTTTGCATATTTACTCAGATGTATTAACGCTGAGTTCAGTGGGATTCATTCCCAAGTAAATGTGCATGCCATTACACCTTAAGTTGTCTCCCAAATATTTAGCTTTGGAGAAAACTGGGAAACTACCATCCCGGTCACCAAATTTGAAATCAGAGCTGCATGAATTGTAAAATTCCATAATGGAAGATTGCACCCTATTTTTACCACAATGTACTATTATCTGCAAAGGTGCTATTAAAAAATAATAGTCTTTTGTAGCGAATATCAGAAGAAATGTGAATACTGTAGTAAAACAAACAAAAAACCTGAAGAAATCCTGTGTGAGATATTTTTAGTTTTGTATACATTATTGTAAGCATTGGCAGGCAAAGCATTGCAATAATAGCGAACAAAAGTGTTGACCGTGCTTTTAGAAAGTGTTTGTAGTACTCTCCCAAAAAAATCAATGTTTGGCTTTGCTCAATGTCTATTACTTTTGTGGCCTGCAAGCACTGTGCTTTGCTGAAAAAGCAAAGCAAAAAACAAAGCAGCTCCTTAAAATTTCTATAGCTATTGAAGATGTTCCCCCATTCATTTGATGGCCAGAGCACCTGAGAATTATTCATCTCTGAATGGAGAATGGAATGTGAATCCTCCAGTTGTTCAGCAGCATTCAGCAGGGAGGGCAAGCAGGGTGGTGTTATGTGCCTGGCTTCCCAATCTGAGCATAGTTGCCATTTTCTGAGAGGGCAAGGGCAAGGGGTGAGGCTCAGTGCAGTGCTAGTATGGCAGCAGAGCCAATTCAGTGCTCCTGTTGCCCATGCTACACTGAATTCCCCATGCTTCACCCCTTCCCCTTCTGAAAGCTCTTCAGAACTAAGCAAAGAAAAAATGCTTATGGTAAATTTTGGATTTTTCATTACAAATAGGGCATTGGAAAGTGATGGGAACATGTGACAGAGAAATGAAAGGTGGATCATTATGGGAATTGTTCTTATAGCTTTTCTAGAATGTCTCCATAGTCATATCAAATGAGTCCATCTGTTTTTGGTATTTTTTCCCCTCTCAGACATAGGAAGAGAAAAAGACACATATACTGATGATTCAGAACATGGGAATTATGATTCTCGTACAGATCAGTCTCTGCTTATTAAAAATACGCCTACGAGACAGAAACCAGAGACTCGGACTAAGTCATCATTGAAGGTAATGAATTATAGGATACGGTTCTTGCAATGTATTGTTATTTCTGCTATCGGGATGGTTTACTTTTAAACATGCATTAGGTTGGTCCATTACAGACAAACGGATTGACCACTGTAATGTAATACTAGAGCTATGAGGATGATGAAGTCTAAGAGAAGTCTTCCAAGTATGAAATGTCAGAATAGATTAAATTAAAGAGCTAGGATTAGTCCATGTGATGTTGTCGTGTTCTCACCAGTGCAATAATTGTTTGTTTAGTGTCTTCTCAGTTTAAGATTTTCAGGGCTATTTAATGGAAGGACAGACAGACAGAAGGGACAAGGATTTTACATGGTACAGATAATCTTGATTTGTTTAGTCAGTGACCCATGGCCAGAAGATGTGATGGATTGTACATCACACATATATGAGTCAACTTTGAGGTTACACAGTTTCCTGGTTTGGAAATAACATGATCTGCTTGCCTGAGGCAACCAATTCTTCACCTGTGATATCAATCTGACATAAAATCCATTCCATTAATAAAAGGTCCTCTAAGATAAAGGATCATCTGTATTGTAACAAATAAAATATGGCAAGCTGATATTAAGCACAAGTCCCTAAATGATAACATGCATGGCTGTAGCAATGGATCCTTCCATTTTCAAATACCTTCAGTTTATGTATGTAAAGATTGCACGGGGAAAAGTGAATTCATGTCTGTCAGAAGCTTTATGGTGCATTTAGAACCATATGTCAATGGTTGCCATTTGAGGATTGTGTCAAATTTGAAAGTGTATTAGGTTATTATGCTGAAGTGAAGAAAGAAAGTGTGCCTGAAAAACTAGGGAAGGAATTCAGTGTCAAGCTCTTCTGATTATTCTGTCAGCACAAGTATTTATGCTTGCCAGATGGAAACCCCCCTTTCCCCCTCTGTGTGCTGTTCTTGGGGTTCTTCTGAGCCTACAGAGCAGATTTGGGGAAGGAGGAAAGCCCCATTTTGCTAGCAGGAGCCCTGTTCTCAGCTGCTGGACCTTGCTTGTCGGATGGTGAGAGGCTCAGCATGTGCTAAGCTATCAGGAGGAAGGGGATAGCTGTGGATGGTGAGAGCACTGAAGTCTCTCCTCTTACCCTCTTTCTCCTGTTTGCCTCCTTGCCATGAATAGTGGTCCCCAGTGGCGTAGCGTGGGGGGTGCAGGGGGGGCCGGCCGCACCGGGTGCAACATCTGGGGGTTAGGGTTAGGGGGCGCAAATCCATGGGTTAGGGGGCGCAAATCCACGGGTTAGGGGTGCAAATTACTTGCCTTGCCCCGGGTTCTGACAACCCACGCTACGCCACTGGTGGTCCCTTACTTCCTGGACCTCATCAGAGTGTGGGCAGGTATCACTGATCTGATTGGCTGCAGGACGATGGGACACATTGCCACCTGCAAAGTTCTCCAGTACAGGGTTAAACTACTTGTGCCTGTGTGGATATTCTCTCTGAAACTGGTTTTTATTCAAAAGTGTGAGTGCATTAAAAGTATGCTCAATGGGTAGAGGGGTGGCACATCTCCATCCCTTTTGGCCCTATTATTAATTCAAAATTGGTCTTCTGAGTAAGAAAAAGAAACATTTTTTTCTTTTACCCCCTGAAGCGAAATGTGGCTTGAAAGTGGTGACTTTGCTAACAATAATGGCTTAAGCAGATCCTTCCTTCCTTCACCTGACCCTCCAACGAAGATGCCGTGGGCCAGCCTTCAGGAAAATGGAAAAACTTGGGAAGTTTGCTGCTATGGCCTAACCCTAACCCATTGCCTCAGATTTGAATAAGAAAAGAAAAGGCATGATAATGTCAGGTTTGAGATGGAATGGTTTTATAGAAATCATATAATTGTGGCCATATGTAATTTGTCCACTTGTAATGCATTTAAAAACCAATGCTATAGACCTGTAACTTTCTGCGTCTTCGGCAGGACAATATTCTTTCTTTAAAATTAATAGTACATTGTGCTTTGTTTAAGCTTGCAATATCACAGTTAATTATAATTTTAAGTTAAAATATTCTAAATTAAATTTATATATTTGTCAAGAAAAGCAAAGAAAAAGAAAACCTGTGAGGAAAACATATACATGATTGTCGTATTTAGTTTGCGTCACAAACAGAGGGAAGTTTGTTGTAATCTGTAAGCTTTCTTGACAGACCTTTCAGATGCTTCATTGCAGTTGTAAAGCTCTGCTGAAAGGCTGTAACTCCTGCAGCTTGGATTCTTTCAGATGAAAAGTTTCATGGGCTCTGAACGGTGTCTGCATGCTAATGCAAACTATTTAGTTGCTGTCCTCAACAGCAGTGACCAATTTTCTGTAAAGGGCAGATACCTGGGATTCATTATTCATTGCTGAGTTATTTACCAGTCCTTCTCTTGGGGCCAAATGATGAAGTTCTTAATCCCTTTCATATTGACTTCTGCAGGAAACTTTTCAGCAGTGCGGCAAGCTCAGGGCATTAAAGCCTTTCAAACCTCTTACCCAAAAGATTGGTGTAATTTAAGTTACAGCACTGTAATACTGTGTAAGGATTTTGAGTATAATATCCATGAAAATGGTAAGGGCAGCCAATGAGATAAAGCAACATGACTCCTACATGCTACTTCAAGGAAGCAATGTTGATGCTGCAGTTTTCTGCAGTATTCATAAAGTAGCATATATTTCATTGCTTGTTCCGTGAGTTTATTTGGCTCTTTAATTGCCCTCACTCCCTAATCATACAGTCATGCCAAGTACCTGCTCCCTGCTGGACATGGTCCCTTCAAAGTCTCCATCAGTTGTACTACCTCACTTTGGGTTCCAGTTACTCACTTCTGTTCACTCACCAAAGGATTCTGCCACTAGCCATGGTGATCTTCCCTTCCTTTACTGTTAACAGGATCAACTCTTCTAGCCTTCCATAATCCTCTAGTGTTCAGAAATATAAACTGAACCTGTGTAGACTGGGCTTTGGATTTTATTTATTTGATTCCATTTCTGAATTTCTTCCCATAAAATATCTCAAAGCAATTTGACAGTACAATCATAAACAATTAAAACAATTTAAAAAAATCCCACGTGTAAAAACCTTTCCATATGCAAACAAAAAGAACTTCAGGTGTGAAAACAATTTTGAATCCAAAATAGGATAAAAATCTCCTTTAAAGAAGCTTGTTAAAAAAGGATAGTCTCCAATAGGCTTTTGCTACTGACAACTCCTGCAGGTGAATCCAGAATTTACTGATGCAAAAAGTCCTAAATATCAAATGCCAAACACTTGTGATAAACTGCTGAAACTAGAGATTATTTATTGCCAAGAGCAATGTCACAATTGATCATGGCCTATAACGTTTGCAGTTGTCCGATCTTTGACAGACCGCTGCATAATGACTTCTTGGAAGATGTGTTACTGTGTCAGCAGATTTGGGTATGATTTTCCATCACCACGAATTGCTGCGTTAGAATCACCTGTGGGCATGTATGTTTTCAATTTATTCAACTCAGAGTAAATGGGTGCTGGTTACGTAACCTTCAGGGGTGCTAAAGGCAATGGATTAGTATCTCCTAAGAAAAACACCTGCTGTCCTCTTGTTCAAGTGTGTGAACAAACGTATGGAGTATAACTGGGTTTCTTTTAAAAATGAAGATTTGGTTAAGACTGAACTGTATTTACCGGCATCATTCTTCTGTGCCATTTTTATATTGGAATTGTGCATTTTATTTTATTTTATTTTATTTTATTTTATTATGTTGGGAACCAGGATTACTCTTCATTGGGTGATGAAGGGGAGGACTCCAAACCTGAAGGAAAAAGGCACACAGGGACAGACCGAGAACTGCTGCTGTGAGATGAACCTGCAGGGCCAACCCAAAGATGTGGCACAGCCACCGCCATTCTCTTACTAAGAGAAACCCCAGGTGGACCTCAGGCTCCCCAGCTCCATCACAGTAGTAGATAAGTGTAGAAGGCTGGTGCCCTTTAAGTAGAGTCAAAGAGAAAAACAACTACAGTGGTACCTCGGGTTACATATGCTTCGGGTTACATATGCTTCAGGTTACAGACTCTGCTAACCCAGAAAAAGTACCTCGGGTTAAGAACTTTGCTTCAGGATGAGAACAGAAATCGTGCTCCGGCGGCGCAGCAGCAGCAGGAGGCCTCATTAGCTAAAGTGGTGCTTCAGGTTAATAACAGTTTCAGGTTAAGAACAGACCTCTGGAACGAATTAAGTACTTAACCCGAGGTACCACTGTACCAGACTTTTAGAAGACATCTGAAGGCAGCCCTGTTTACGGAAGCTTTTAATGTTTAACAGACCACTGTATTTTAATTTTTTGTTGGAAGCCACCCAGAGTGGCTGGGGAAACCCAGCCAGATGGGCAGGGTATAAATTATTATTGTTGTTGTTGTTGTTGTTGTTGTTGTTGTTGTTGTGGCATCTTGCAGTACAGGTACTGCTAAAAATCAGGCCACACCTGTTGCTACTGCTATATATAGTCTCAATTTCCTCTTGTCCCTTGCTGAAGAAAATTCAGGGCTCTGTGTTCCCATAGGCTTTGCCTAGCATCTAGGCTGCCCCCTGCCTCACCTTGTCCTACCCCCCTACATAGGCCTTGCCTTGCCTTGCAGGACACCTTCATTCATTGTTAGGAATAATAATATCCATGGTTACTAGAAATGGGCAAGCTCATATTCAATTTACTTGGAAATTATTTGAATATCTCTTCAAAGAATTGGGAAAGCTCAAATATGATTTTTGAGCCAATTGAAGGATTTGGGGAGATGCACCAGCCGATTCCTAACAGCCCCCTTTCCCCCTAGCAACTGAGCCAGTGTGTTATCCCTCAAAGATCCCTCACAAGTGGCAGAAGTGAAAGTGTAACTGTGGTGCACAAGTAGAGGAAATAAGAGTTTCCCGTACTTCTCACCAAAACATGCTGATTTTAGCAGTGTAGCTGGGCAACTCAAAGTGGTGAACAAGGAGATAGATATGCAGAGCAAGAAGGTAAGGCTGAGTACCATTTTTTTGCCCCAAGCTCAGAAAATTTCATTTGGCAGCCCTGTAAACTTGGAGGACCATCTGTCATGGATGCTTTAGTTGAGATTCCTGCATTGCAGGTGGTTGGACTAGATGACTCTCAAGGTCTCTTCCAACTCTGCAATTCTGTGAAATCTAAAAGCAGCTTCTCTTGATCAGTTTAGATTTGTAACATTGGCCAAATAGGGTTATGCTGTGCATATTCTGGTTCAGGATTTCAATCCAAAACATACATTGTGATTTAAACATTTTAGAGTATTATATGAAAGGAAATAGTGGAATGATATCTAACTAATGCGTCCCATCGGCGCAAAGATTTCTGCTTGTGAATGGAGCTTTCCCCACCACCTTACACCCCCTAAATCTGTTCTGGGGCTCCCTCAACACTCTGGAGCAGATTTGGGAATGGTGCGGGATACACATAGGGAGAGGGGAAGTTAGAGTGAACAAGTTCAAATTCTTGTGCTGATGGAATGCGCTAGTTGAATACCACCTACTATTTCTAAAAGGAGGAGAGAAAGTTCTATACCTTTTTCTGATGTGAAATACTAAACTTTTACTTTCAGTGGTATATGAAAAGTTGGTAAGAAAAGTTTCTTACCACTATTAAGTACTTCATCTCTTACCTTATTCATCTCTTATTCTTATTCTTTTGAGTCAGACTGAGTAACTTTTCTCCATTAGTCTCCTGAGGCAGGTTCCAATCGTCCATTCTCACTTTGCCCATTTCTTTAGATGTTCAAATTAACTATCGCACTGTGCCTTGAATGCTTTCAACACCCACTGCTTTAAGTGGGATATGAGTCGTCACGTCAGCTAAGTGACTTTAATGCAAAATTGTTCAGCATCTGAAATTGGATTACAGGAAGAATGAACCAGTTAAGAGGAGAACCACAGGGAGGGGAAAGCCTTTTGATGGAAAACCAATCACCACCAAATGCAATCTGAAAATGCAGCCACAAATAATGTTAATATGGGGAGTAGAATCCTGAACCCAAAGTGAAATGGCACGACTTGATGGATGCCACAAGTTTAACTTCATGTGCACTTCTCATTTATCTGCCACAGTTGTTAAATTACTCACTTGAACTAATTGGAAAATTGCTTTCCCAAGACCTATCAATCATAAATTATTGCTGGATGGTTTGTCATAGTTTAGGGGGGGAAACATGTTTTGTGTGTATGTTACAACACTTCAGGAATGTAAGAGTTGTGCAGAAATGAATACTTACAGGTTAGACTTTGAAGGGGAAATGTAGAGATGGGGCAAGAGAGAAACACTCCTCCCTGGTCCTTACTTATTCATAAAAATTGCCCATGTATAGTGGTGCTTTTATCAATATCCACTGTCAGTATTCCAGTGACCAAGCTGGGACAAAAGAAGCTGCTTTCATCAGCTTGCACAGAATTCTATGGGTTTCTGTTCTGGCCTTGCATAGCAGTTGTGTAAACTGTGCATGCCTTCCTCATTGATCAACACTTGGCAGGAAAGTGTCGTGAATTCTACTCATATTGATCCAGAACAGAATTCAACGTATAGTTAGCAGAGAAAAAATTAAACACGTTGCAGGATTCCCCCCCCCCAAAAAAAAAACAGAACAGAGGCAATTAATATTTCATCCAGCAGAGCTTTACTGCTACTGAAGGCAAATGAGCATAATGGTCACAAATTGAATACATTCAGGATTGGCACTGTCCATAAGAAATCCAGTTGCAGCAGCTTAACTTTAACTTATAATAAGACTACAACCTTAACACTAAGCATACTTTATACAGAATACCACACCAGAAGGAAAAATAGATAGTGAAGCCCAGACTCCTTCTGGCCTTATTATTATAGTCAGCTTGACCTTGACAGAAAGAGATAACAGAACCAGTTTAAGCCAGCTGTACTCACCTTCTCTGAAGGTGTTCTCCAAACACCAGGAACCTTCTGCTTGTTTCTAGAATAGAAACTTATGTGGCAGATAGAAATTTCCAGCTTGCACCAGTTTCTTTCACAGAGAAAAGTTTCCAGAACCCTCTTGAATTAATTAGAATAGGAAAGATCTCTACACATCAGATCAATACTTTCTGTACCAAGAAATGCAAACTGACAGAAAGGTCTCTTCATCTGTCCCATCTACCCCAAAACCACTGTTTGTTGGTAGTAGCCAAGAATAGCAGTGCATGGGCTCCACAACAGAGCACTCCTTTTTGCTTATTGATTCTTATACAAAAAATCTCTTTAAAGGCAAAGTTCACGGAAAAACGAAGGAACAAGTGTAAATACTTAATAGTTGCCTTAAGAAGAGCATAGGGTAGATTCAAGCTTAGGCTGAATGCAGAAGAATGAATGATGATCCCAGGATCTAGGAAAATACAAGCAAGCACCTCATGAATTTAGAGAAGGGAGTGGGAGAGCTCAAAGGAGGGGGGAGAGAAGGTGTGCAATTCTGGAGTATGAGAAGCAGAATGGGGTTTCTTGTGTCCAGGCAGTCACAGACTTGGGTGCTGGAGATATTACAAATGAAAGGGGTGTGCTTTCTAGGCTCAAATAAAAAAGAGAGTTGTCTTTGACAAGATAAAGACAGAATGTGAGTATTGTGTCCATGTCTGTCCACTTGTGTTTATGTCTATGAACAAAGTGGTTTACTACCAGTATTTTTACTTCTACTTACGGATATAATGCTAGACTTAATAGAGCAGCTAGCTGGCCAAAAAAACTGATATCATGTTATCCTATCAATGGAACAGAAGCAAAATAGTTTCATTTGAGCTTCAAAGACTCCTACGTTTTGCTTTTGAAAAGTCAAACCAGTGTAGGAACAGATCACGTCCTGAACCCTGTTGTTAATCAGTTTGCTTTTAGAGCTGAATTACTAAGACTAATGTTTCTCTGAGCAGAATAGCTAGAATATGTTCCTTTGTCATAGCCTTGAAATGCAATTATCAGTGGGCTTGTACAGTTTTCACTTGCAAATTTATGTTAATGACATTATCATTGGTTGATGATCTAGCTGAATATGGGACATCAGCTCTTCATGTATTTATCACTTGTTATTTAATCAGGAATTTTTATTTAAACAACCAGGCAATTTTTAAAATGTGCAGGTTTTTTAATGGTCTGTTTTTCACTGGTAAATCACCAGGGACCCTCATCACCAGATTTGAACCTCAGCAATTAAAATAATTTACTAAAATAAATGAGTGGGCTGGTTATGCACTCTGTTCTTGTTTTGCCAACCAGACCCACTTCCATACTGGCTGAAGTAGCATCTTCAGTTCCTCCTATGGAAAGAGGTTGGACTGCCAAAGAAAGCTACCTGACAAAGGTGAGATGGCAAGAGGGAAGGGGATTTAGCCTACTATGATAACAGGGACTAAATTCAGAGGCATGATGGGCTGGAGATTCCTGCTTTAAGTGGCCCGATTTTCAGAGTATCTGAATTTAGCCATCCTAGTGATAGCCCATCTTTCTTCAGAAGCCCAAATCTGGTTTTTGAGGTTTAGCTTTAACATGATAGACTTCTCATGTAAAAAAAGCACAGAAACAAAATAATTCCCTTGCTATAACTAACCAGTGGCCATCTAGTTTAGCACTACAACTGTGGCCAGAGCCTGGGTTGATGTTGGGGCCCTCACTGTTGCATAGAGATGTCCAGTCTCAAAGAGGGAATGTCTGGTTTCTCCCTCTTTCCATTTATCTATTTATGTTTCCCCATCCACATATGTAACATGAGCATTAGTTGCAGGTGCACTGTATTCAAATCTGCCACCTCTCCTAATCACAATTAAAGGCATCAATCATTTCAAGCTGGGTATGAAAGTTGACTCCTCCTCCAACCCAGAAAGAAATCATTGGTATACTCTGAAAGCAGTAAGCTGACCCAGCTTTTCCACACGTGCCTGAACCATTCTATCATCCCTACTGGTTCCATTCTATGAAAGTGGCAAGAAGTCAAAATAAGTTCATAATCACCAAAATAAGGAGCTCGAAACTTGCAAAACTCTCCTGCTACATCTGTTTATAGGGTGTTATAACCTGTGCACTACTGTACCCTGTCATGCTATTCCAAGCCCACAAAGCTGCCACCATCTTCTACTAACAATTATCTTTAGCTGGGTTCTTTCATTTAGGACTTTGGTTTTATTTTGTGGATGGGGAGAACACTTGGTTTGCATCTCAGCTAGTGTGGTCCTAGAAATGAGACTACCCACATTCAGAAAGGTTCCTTTCCCCATATTTCTCCACTTTTCAACTTTCCTTCAAAGCAGTGAGCACAGAGTAGCCTAAGGAGAACAGTTAAAAGTGCTTGACAATATTATTTTCTCTCTCTCGCTCGCTTTGTGTGTGGATATTTTATAGCTATTGCTTAAATGATCAGTAGATCAAACTGCTTTAATAATTGATTCAAAAGCATATTAAAGTACATTAGTAGCAAATTACTTTCAGAATGGTTAGTAAGAACCCTATTAAAATAAAACAGATCTTGTTGAAGCAAATGACTATGCTAATGGGTTTAAGGTACCGTGGACAAGTTATAAATCGCCGTGTAACTATGAAGCCGATACAAGGCTTTAAACGGCATTGTGGAAAATGAAATGTTCACTGTTTCAGGGAAGGATATCAAAATCCATGCAGAAAGGCTTTGAGCCTTGTGGTTCTTTAAATATTGGTGCTGATGATGAGTGAATATTGCATTTAGAGTTCGGTCACGCAGGGTTCTTTTTTTCCTTTTTCTTTTTGACAAAGCAAAACTCCTACACAAACCACTGGGAACGTTGCCTCAGTGTGGACTATTGAATCAAGCTCCTTTCTGTTTCCAATATTAAGTAATGTGTGAGTGAATATCAAGGTGGTGAATCAAGCGTACCAGAGGAAAGCCTGGGGGCATGATGACTTAAGATAATAATGGGTTGTCTTTGGACACTCATTGTATAATAGAACTATGTGCTCAAATTTGAGAAACCTCCAAGGGGTTCTTTTTATGAATCCCACTGGAGCAATTTCACATTACCAAGAAGGTTGAGACAGCAACAGTTCTATAAAGTTGTAGCAGTGAGAGGCTCTCTCCAGCATTCTGAAATCTTTGGCTTTATGAAGGCTACAGAGAAGCAGCTCCATGGAAAAGGCTACCTTGACGAAGACCTTCTACATTCACATGCTGCTCTCTCACTTTCAAGCATGGACAAAAAGGTAACATACATAATTTAGTGTTTCTGTTCTAGGGCAAGATAATTCCCAGTTAAAGGGAAATGTAGTATCTGAGCTGCTGCTTGTTCGGCAGCTGAGTAACTTCTCTGTTGAATATGATTTGCTTCTCTGTTTAAACGTCTGATCAAAAACAACTCTGAAATATTGTCTAAGTAACTGTATTAACACTGGCAATTTAAGGGTCAATGTAACTACAATCTCGCTCCTTTAAAATCTCTGTGGGTGTCCTCATTGACTTCAGAGAAACTGAAGGACTGCACCCTATGTAATTTGAGAAAAGAGTTACTGGTTTGCTAGCACAGAGTTGTGTTGAATGGTTTGCCGGCTTCTTGTTTTTCTCATTGCCTACCCAAGATTATGCAAAGTTTGTTCATCATGCAGTGAGCCATCATTTTTTGTTTGCAATTCATTTTTAGGCATCCTCAGGGTTAAATAGTTTTCTAGTACAAGAGAAGCAGTTAACATTACAAATGACCAGGCAAAGCTCAACTGTATTACGGAGAGGGTAATGTCTGAAACAAGGAGTAATGTGGTAACTGAAGTAAAGATGGTGAAGTTTTTACATATGCTGGGAGTCACTCAGAGTGGCTGGGGCAACCCAGTCAAGGGGTACAAATAATAGAATTGTTGTCTGTTCATTTGAGTCAAATGAGTCAGGTTTTCAATCATGTTTCCTTCTCTGCATTTTATAAAGCTGTCTGGATATTTATTATAAAAGAAATGTTTCTCTGTGGGAGATTACAATCTTACACTCAGTTCCAGTGAACTTGGTAACAGGCATTAACCTAGAAAAAAACAACCCCTCTATTCAAACCACAGTTCAAGCATATTTTGGACTTCATCTACAGTTTATCATATGCTGAAAATCTAGCCCGGAACATGTGCATTGATTTATATATAATGGTGAGTCTTAACAAGCAGACAGATGGTTCCATCTTGTCGCTTCTAGTTGTTTTGTCAGTGTAATATGCTAAAACAGCACCCAGCACTTGACAAAGTATAGTACCACCATATAGCTATGCTCCGCTTGCTACGTGTGGTACTCAAGACCTCTGTGCTTTTTGCTTATTGTCAGAATTTTCCAGCATAGCTTCACACTAATACTACTAGCATGAGGCATTATCCTATTTCCAAGGTAACAAGCCTTACTGAAGCAAAGTCAATTGTGAATTAACCGGGAATTTGAGATTTACAGCTGAAAATGCCTGTTCTTCTGGAAGCAATTTAAGATAACAGCAGAGCGTGTTGTGATTTGGTGCCACAAAAGAGGTGAAAGGGGGGGGGAGGCAGAGATAAAGTTATCATCAGCTGGCTATCTGCATGGCATTTTATTATAGGACTTCAAGTAAAACATATATCACCCCCTTGAATCCAGTGCTTATAAATGTTCTGCAGAAGATGAGCTTTACAATTACTTGATGAACTTTAAAGTTACTGATACAGCCACTGTGGTGCTGTGCAGATGATGACAGGCTAAAACCCCCATTCAATACCAGCCAGCATGGTCAATGATCAGGGATGATGGGAGTTGTAGTCCATCAACATATGTCAGGCACCGTGTTGCCAATAGTCTGGATATTAGAATTTAAAACACTAGCCTGGAGTTGGCTCCAGTGCCCTCAATAGTTGTGCAACAGCTGTGACAATTGCAGCAGGAGGCTTGATCTTTTTTCTCTCTTTCTCAAAAGGATAAATTCGCAACATTTGGTAGACCCATACCTTTGTCAATTACCAGGCAGGTGCGCCAGCCCCAAGTGCTGACTTGTACCTGCAGCTTTTGGAAGCAGCCCAATCTGTTTCAGAGCCAGTCTAGTTATTCATGACCGAATTAGATTCTGGGGGGAAGAGCATGGTTTCCCCAGAAACACTTGGGTGCAGAATATGTCACTTTCCACCAAGGACCTCTTTAGGATTCTTGGTCAGTAGTGGGCTTCCATCACCTCCCACAGATTTTGGAGATTCAGATTTTGGAGACTCTCCATTGACATGCATGGGGAAAGAGAGGTGAAAATGTCACACACAAATTGTTACCCAAAGGATCATTGACAGGGGGTGGGCTTCTGCTCTCTCAGTGGATTTGGAGGATACAATAGAGAAAATAGTAGAAGGTATAGATTAAATGAAAAACAGTTTTTAGTCCCACACTGTGTCTGGGGATTGTTTACTCTGGGAAAATAATTCACTGTGGATAAAAGCTAGACCTGTCCATCAAGACAAAAAAACTCCCTCATCTATTAAGTCTGGGAATTTTCCCAGTCAGCTTCATTTTGTTTCTGGGGGGGCGGGGGATACAATTTTTTGTGCATTTTTTGTGCACTTTTTGAACAGGGAAGACCACTGAGCTTTTCAGAAGGTTAAAGAGCACCTGATCTGACTAAATACACCTTATTAATGGTGCAATCTGATTTAGGAATATGAGGACCTTTCCCAAATCACTCCAGCTTACCCAGAGCTGATGCATGCCCTTACCAATTACATAGCAACACTTTTAGATTTGCAGTATGTTAGGTATTTGCCTTGTAAGTATACCAAATATTGAGATAAATGTGTGGAATATTGTCTCATGGTCTTGTCATAATCAGAATATGGACCATTCCGAGACCAAGTTCAAAGATAAATAGTACATGGTTTTGAGGCTGATCTTTGTTCAGCCCGGGCTCATGTGTTTCCAAGATTCACAGTCCATTTTATTAGTAGTAAAATGGCATAGTTTACTATCATTAGGATAGTGTGCAAAGAATAGATTAGAAAATTCACTACTTGCCAGTCTCCTAGTTCTAAATGACCCGTGGACTGAATAAAAAACTGCAATCAGCATCATAAAGCAGAAATGCTCAGCCCCTGAAACAAGTAAAGTAATGAGAATGAAGAGAATATGGGCAGAATGTATCTATATCTATCTGTCTCTTTCTCTGGCGTGGCAGGAGATAATAGCAAGTTTGGTGGGAAGATTCAAGAAACATTTAAACGTTATAGTATGGTATAAACATATTTATTTGTAGAATATGGATAGATATCTTTTCAAAATGAAAGCAGGAGTATAAAGTGATACTGAGGACTATCCTAGTTGTTTTTCAATGTATTTATAAATAATAAATTTGATGCAGCATAAGCAATTTTTTATTTTGAAAGTGTGGCCCAGATAAAAGTTTGAGAACCACTGAGCTAGAGGCTGCAGAGGTTTCCTTAGTACCAAATCAATTCACCAATCATCCAATGTTCTGCAGAAAACACTCACAAAACACAGGATCAGATCCTGAAGCATGACAGGCAAACATATTCCTAAACAACTCTTTTGACACCATGCTCTCTATGATTTTCCTCCCAAATTGATAGTCTACCAAAGATTAACATATTTATTCATCTCATTGCTGAGCCATGACAAGCAGTACGCCACACATCTGTTTTCAGCAACTCGGGATTAGTTAGGTCAGAAGGTCCTGTACCTAGGGATTTAGAAATTAAGCATGATTTAGAATATCGCCTTCAGTCTGGGACACTGCAGACAGCAGTGCAAAGTCTGAAGTCAGTTTGTAGAGACTTTGATTAATCGCCCAGGTGGCAATATCTGTCCGTCCTTTGTTTCAAATTAGTGCCTTGCATGAAACTTACAAATTACACATCTGGCTGCTGTCCAACCACTGATGTCTTAGCATAGCTAAAATATAGCAGGAAAATGGATTTAATCTTACATTTGATTACATGGTAGTACAGGCTAAAAGGCTATCTGTGAACACCAGTTGCAGATTCTGTTATTGAGTTCATTATCACATATAACAGGAATGCTGGTATTTTGATCAATACGTTATAATAAAGAGAACCTCAGCAACATATCAGTAGGTCTTCTAATGCTGCAGCCACCCTGCCACTTGCTATTTTCCCCTCCTATCTGACATGAAGTATATCCAAGAAAGTCCACTTGATCAATAAAGAGCCAAAGGCATATCAAAGCTGTAGGAATCTTATCTACAAAGTGGACCTTTGATATATTGGTCATTTTTTCTTTCATTCTTTTACTATGCAATGGATGTAACTTTTCTATTAGGATTAATGTTCAATCAGGAGTGTGGAACAAAAAAGGATTGATTTTTATAACAGCAATGACATTGCTCTTACCTCTTACAAAAAGAATAGGAATTCTGCAAATGTCATGCTAGTTCAGGTGGTGTGTACATTTTACTATATTCAATTCCTTTTGTTAGCAAGTGTTCTGCAGTGTTGACATTTTGGAAGCCAAATAAAGGCCTTTCCCAATGACTAAATACATTGCTTTCCCCTTAATGTAACACTTGTGCTACCTTGATTCAGCATCAGCCATACAATATCTCACCCTCAACTAACAGCCAGGAATAACTGGGCTGCAGGAATAGTGTATATTATACAATCAAATTAAAATTTACTGTACTGCAGAGAAACGCCTTACAATGCATCGGAGGGACTAAAGAGATCTACAAAGATACTATGCAGTACAGTGGTACCTCAGGTTAAGTACTTAATTCGTTCCGGAGGTCCGTTCTTAACCTGAAACTGTTCTTAACCTGAAGCACCACTTTAGCTAATGGGGCCTCCTCCTGCTGCTGTGCCACCGGAGCACGATTTCTGTTCTCATCCTGAAGCAAAGTTCTTAACCCGAGGTACTATTTCTGGGTTAGCGGAGTCTGTAACCTGAAGCATCTGTAACCTGAAGCGTCTGTAACCTGAGGTACCACTTTACATAAATGTGACTTACAAAACCATCGCATGACTTAATTTAGTATACCTCTACCACCCAACCATTCAATGGTCAGCGTTTGAGAACGATACACTGAAAATGAGGCTACTTTAAGAATCACATACTGATTCGTATCTCTGGGCAAATAAATGAAGCTTAAACTTTACAGGCCAATCTGTTACACTCACTGGTGTGGCCACACTTTGCCAACCTCCGCATTGCCTTGCTCCTCTGCTTCCCAGTAAGTGGTACCAACCTTGCTGCTGGGAAGCTAACACAGTGGGTCTGCCCCACTGGATGTGATGCTTCTGGTTCACATCCTAATTAGTGTGTTTAAAATGGCAGTCATAGATTTAGGCTTGTTTTTAAATCCCTCTCACTGAACTCATTTGAATACTTTTCCATTTAGATTATGACTATTTTTATTGCTAGCTATTAATGGGAGCCTTGGGGGGACTGATGCACCACATTGCTCAATAAATTTTATTGTTCCATATGATATAGTTCAGTTGGAGTACAACTGAAAAGTGCAACCCTAAGATGGAGATGAGGAAAAGCAGGGGACAAGAACCACTGACTAGCCTTAGAGTTACAACTGATGCATATTTAAGGATGCATCCTATATGCTAACAGCAAACTCATTCCCTGAGTGTGGATCTTGATACAGGTAATATAGTACCATTCCCAATTACATCACCTTTCTATAATGAACTATAATGAATGAAGTATCATACAAGATGGCATAACTGGCTGTCACCATAAGCAGTAAACATTTTAGTGGCAGTCCCACTTGTTTGCTTAGTTTTGGCCTTGCTCTAATCCAAAACATAGCTCTGAGTACACCACTTGTGAAACAAACAATTTTACCATATTTCATCCACACTCACTGTTACAGTCCCTTAAAGTGTCCTAATTTTCCAGGGACAGTCCCAGATTTACAGAAGCCATCCCAGTTTCTGATTTGATCCTGGAATGTCCCGTCTTTCCTTAGGATGTCCCTATTTTCAACAGAGAAATGTTGGAAGGTATGGTAAGACCTCCTTGTTTTCATTGGAGAAATGTTGGAGGGTGTGGAGTCAAGCCATCTGAAGGCAGCCCTATATAGGGAGGTTTTTTAATGTTTAATGTTTTATTATGTTTTTATATATATTGGAAGCTGCTCAGAGTGGCTGGGCCAACCCAGTCAAATGAGCAGGGTATAAACAGGAAAATTGTTGTTGTTGAATAGGATTTCCTATTTTCATCAGAGAAACAGTGGAGGGTATGCTGTTAAACAGCTCTACTGCACTCTTTGTTTATGGAGGACGGATACAATCCTTAGCTACTGATGCATGTTATACTGATAGGTATATATTTAAAAAGCTTACTGGTATCAAGAAACAAGATAGCAATCTGTTTTAAAAGTGCAATGAATTCCTAATCTGCTGTTCACTTCAGACTGCTAAGGTAGAATATACCTCAGTATCATCAACATGGCAGTTAATATGAAATATATAAATGAAGTTTGAAGCAAAAGAGAGAGAGCCACTAACCCCCTTCTCCTTTATTCATAGGCCAGACACTGTTTTAAGAAAGAGGATTTATTTATTAGTGGTGCTTATAGTGCCTGATGTTCCCTGGTGTTTTACTGTGCAAAGGCCAACTGAATTTGCAGTAAAGCTTTATAGGAGTTATATCAGCAGCAGCTGTATACGATGGGTGCTGAATCAGTGTCCTTGCCTGTCCTTGATATATTCCAAACTGATTTTCCCCACAGAGTTGCAGTGACTTGCTGTTGTTAATACCTCATACAAAGGGCAGTGAATATTTCTGAAGAGCTTAGAAACATGTGAACATTATTGTTATTAGTAGTAGCAGCAGAAGCAGGAGTGACCCAGAGTGACGTACCAAAATAGTATAAACATTAAAACTGAGTGTGACAAACACAACTAAATCTGTATGGGCATATTTTCACATTAATCTGCAAGGTTAAAAAGTATGCATGAAATTGAAAGACATTATTTCTGGAAGTAGTTTTTCTATAAAATGTGTATATGTAAACTTACTCCCGCTCAATATGCATGTTTCTTGATTTTTTAATCTGAATAATAACTATGTTTTCATTTGCAACATTCATCTGGAAGGTGTGGATCAAGTCAAGTTTGTACAGAAATTCACAAAGACCTTAAGAACATAAGAATAGCCTGCTAGGTCAGGCCTATCTAGTCCAGCATTCTGTTCTCACAGTGGCCAACCAGATGCCTGTGGGAAACCAGGGAGCAGAACATCAGCACAAGAGCCCTCTTCTCTCTCATGGTTTCCAGCAGCTGGTATTCAGAAACATTGCTGTCTCCAACTGCGGAGATAGAACTCAGCCATCATGTCTGGTAGCAATTGCTAGCCCTCTCCTCCATGAATTTGTCCAATCCACCAGCCATCCAAGTTGGTGGCCATCACTGCCTCCATGGGGAACAAGCTCCAATATTTGGCTCTGCACTGCATAAAGTACTTTCTTTCATCTGTCCTAAATCTTCTAACATTCAGCTTCTTCAAACTGTGTTCTTCAAGCACCTCTAGATGCATGGTTTTTAGAAACCAAAGAGTTGTTTCAGTGTTTAGGCCAAGAGATGTAATGTACAGTCATACCTCTTGTTACGTTCGGTTCAGGTTACGTCTTTTCAGGTTGTGTCCTGCGGTGACCCAGAAGTACCGGAAAGGGTTACTTCTGGGTTTTGCCGCTCGCACATGCGCAGACATGCAAAATGACATCACGCGCATGCGCAGAAGCGGCGAATTGCGACCCGCGCGTGCACAGATGCAGGTTGCATTCTCTTCAGGTTGCGAACGGAGCTCCAGAAAGGATCCCGTTCGCAACCAGAGGCACCACTATACAGTTAAAAATGGGTAGGCAGGAAAAGTAAAATCGAGGTGGCTGCTCTATGCACACTTGCCAAAGAGTTAAGACCCACTGAATTAATTCCCAGTGGAATTTACATGCTTAGGACTGCAGTGCCCATAGCCTGAGCAGCAGCTAGTACTAATATTAGTGTTTCTACTGTTTACCGTATTTTTTGCACCATAACACTCACTTTTTTCCTCCTAAAAAGTAAGGGGAAATGTCTGCGCGTGTTATGGAGGGAATGCCTACGGGTGGCATGCCTACGGATTTTCCTCCTCTAAAAACTACATGCATGTTATGGTCGAGTGCGTGTTATAGAGTGAAAAATGCGGTATATTTGACAATTCTTGGACTGCACTGTGACTTTTGGTTTCATAAGCTTTTAGAGAGCATGGTGTAGAGACCAGGCTGTTGCATGATATGCACTTAGGCATAAAATATAGACCTGTTGCTAGGAACTTGCATATATTAAGAGACATCATCAGCTATTAAATATATTTGGCAGCTCTATTCTGTAATAGTAATGAGGAGTGAGTGCCTTCTGCTACTACCTAAACTGTTCCAGCCACTGGCCCTTGTTAGTTAAAACAGAAATGGGTATGTATCACTATGCAAAAGACAAATGGGGCTGCAAGCTTATGCACACTTACAAAAGAGTAAGTACTATGGAACTCAGATTTATTTCAGAGTAAACATATTTAGGATTCTTTTGTTCATTTCATAATGAGCTGCAGCAAACCTTTTTAGAAAAAAAATCATACTTGTAATAGTAATAGTAATAATAATAAAAAAATTCTTGGACAATTCCCTAAAAAGCCCATCTGTCTTCTGTGAGTTCTCTCCCAGCTCTCACTGCCAGAGCAGTCTTTTTGGTTTTACTTTGTTTACACCATTGTCAAAATCCATCAGTGAAATTGTGGTTGCACCCTGCATCGCAAATGCTGCATTGAGTGGGGATTGGGACCAAATAACTCTACAATTATATCATGCCGTAAAAGTACCCCCTTTTTCTGTGAGTTTTCAGTGCCCGCTCAAAATTCCATATATTTGTGCGTGTTTTTGTCTGCAGCATACTTTTAAAAAGTATTCTAGGTTCGGTAATCAGGGCTTAATTTTACCATCTAGGCAAAGTGAATTTCTAGGCCTCCCTTTGTCACTCATCCATGCCCATAGCATTCCTTTAAAAAAAAAATTGTCTGGACTATGATACTATGTTTAAACATCTCCCCCCACCCCATCCCCACTTTTTGTCTTTGTTTTTCTTTCAGAATGACATGAGCGCCCTAGCAACATCAGGTCTCTTCTTCAAGGATGGCAAAAAACGTATTGATTACATTTTGGTCTATAAAAAGTCCAGTCCACAAATAGAGAAACGGAGCACTTTTGAAAAGAACCTTCGGGCAGAAGGACTGATGTTAGAAAGAGAGGTATGTTACATTTTCCACCTTTCTGCAGAGACTTATTCTGAATAGAAGACCCACATCTGAGGCTGTGTTCGCACGGCAGTTTATTCTGTTTTCAGTTCCACATTAAGATCCGCATTATATTTGAGCTTCCACATGATATCAAAACCACTTCTGTGGAACAGTGGATTACTAGGAACCCACAGAAGACATTCAGTGGGGGGCAGGAGGACATAAGCACTGCAAAAGGAATTTCTGGAAGGGGTCCGACTCATATGTTACATCTGTCCACATTAAGAGAGGGCTGGCTGTACTCCATCCACAGGTGAGCCTTGTTCTCAATACACTAATGGCCTCATCCTTGAAGATGGCTTAGATAAGACAGCTGACCTCTTCCTTTCAGACAGCTGTGTTTAGTCCCAGCTGCAGTGCATGGCAAGCTGAAATTTCCATAACCACAGGGATCAAACTTAAAGGCCAAGTTTGACACAAAAGTCAGTACCCACCTGGATTTGGAACATTAATCAATTCTATTTGGTTACTTTTTCAGCCAGCTGTTACAAACCATGATATTATGTTTGTTAAAATTCATTGTCCTTGGGATACATTGTGCAAATACGCTGAAAGAATGAACATCAGGATGCCTTTCCGGTAATATGAAATATTTCATTTTTAAAAAATTTACTTAATCAGTTTTTTTAATGCATGTATTAATGAAATATGCTTTACTAGATTATTATTTTTTAATTTACAGTCGTGCTTCCATAAGTTTTCTTGAATATATGGTTGTTTTCTAAAAATATGTGATACAACCGCATGCAAAGTTACAGTGATCACAGTTATTTTATTAGCTCAGAGAAGGTGTGGCAATGGTTAGAGTGTTGGACTAAACCTGGTAGACTGGGGTTCTAATCTGCACTGTATGAAGCTCACTGAGTGACATTGGGCCTGTCACTGTCTCTTAGCCTATCTCATAAGATTGTTCTGGGGATGAAATAGGGGGAGGGAGAAACCATCTTGAGCTCCTTGGAGGAAAGATGGAACATAAATGAAATATTAATTAATATTTGCAAGGACATCAATAGTTTTAGGAATAGAGTCTTTCTACTGTTAGATCTCTAGAGGTGGATTCAGATCATTATTTGTTCTGATAACTGACCTAATGAAACTTTGTGTGTGGCTGGGACAGGTGACCAGTTTTTGAATACTCCAAGTTTTCAGACACATGGAAAGATCTCAGCCCACCAATTTTTTAAAACTGGGCGAAGTCTAGATTGCGTTGCAAGATAGAGCTAGTCTAGTTTTTTGTCATGGCTAATTTAATTCCCATGAGTTTCAGTAGGAATTAAAACTAAACAAGGTGTACAGACATTCTTCCCCATGCTTACACTGTGTGTTTGTGTGTGTGCAACACTGGCCACACACATCTCAAAACTCTAATTCACATCTCTTCAGAGGCTGTGAATTTGGCGCCAATGAGAAAGGGCCCTAAGTACTTATTTATCTACTCTGCTGTTTGGTCAAAAGGGCTTTCCTGCACTCGGGCTTAGAACCTCCAAAAAACACAACACAAAAGGAAACAAAGAGGAAGGGTAAAACCAAGTTCAGGCACTCCAGTGTACAGCTGTTCACACATATGCCTCTTCTTCATAGTTAAGGACCCCAGTGAGGTTGTGAATCTGCAACATGTTAGAGCTTCAACAAGCTGGTCAGCACCAAAAACGAGTCACCACTTTCTGCCTCTTTGTCTACCCTTCCATGTCCACAGAAAATAGGCCCTACCTATTATGGCAACAAATCAAACACTAAGGAATCCATTATCTGCATTCTAGGAGGGAGCTAGGATTGGCAGAGGACTCCCTCCTCCATGATGGAAACCCCCATAACACCCATTGAAGGCATAGGCTGTGTGAGGGCTACTAGAAATGCTGTTCCTATTATCCAGATGTGACAATCAGCAGAGGAAATAGAAGGCAAACTGACTGTTTTCCACATTCCCCTGTCACTTGCAATGGTTATAGATTCACATAAAGCCTGCACAACTTGAATTCAAGTTTCCACCTTGGATCTGATGACTTTGCACTACCAGACGAATGAGGAAGATGACACATTTTCATTCAGCCCTCTAGGATCATCACATGCAAAACTCTCTTTAGCTACAAGCTTCTGAAAGTTAAATAGCCCAAACTGCTTCCCCTACTCCCATTTAATCCAGTTTAATCCCTAGGGAGCAAAGCAGGATAGTTATAGCTGCTGACTCAAGCAGATTGGCTGCAGTCCAGAGCCCATTTACTCTAGAGCAGTAGTATTAAACTCAGTGTGATTCTTCCAGAATTGAATGGGTTATGGATTAGACCAATTGTCAGAAAATGAGCCATCAGTTCAAAAAAGACAGCAAATCATTTTCAGCAAGTGACTACAATGGTCGTCAGCAATCCTGTAAACAATTTGGTATTTTTATCATATTTACTTCAGCAATGGGAGAATGGGAACAAAAGTAAAACAAGGAAACTCACAATGAAAGTGTCTGAATGCAGGGCTTGCTCTTAGAAGTCTTTCCTGCTTTGATCTATGAGGAACTTTTTGTACAATGTGAGCTGTTTCATGCATATGGAAGAGCACAAAAAGTAACACTTTGGTGACTAATCCAGCAGCTTTTATGCTTTAAAAGCTGTCCGCGCTTAAGAGTCTGTGCAACTCACTGTGTGACCTTGGATTAGTCTTTCTCCCAGGGTGTTTTGAAACTGTGCACCGCTCTGACCTCCTGGGAAGATGCATCCATGTCGGCTCCTGTGCACGGTCAAGAATCCCAATCCACTTTCAAATGTCAGCCTGAATGCACAGTCATTGGAGGTGCTGCCCTCAGGGTGCAGGATGTCAGGAACAAGGCTATCAGGCATGGTCTACCGTCCCTTTCACATCTTAGATGTCTGCACGGAGGGGGTGATCTGAACACCCCTTAGGACAGCAGTCAAAATGAAGACCATGCTATGGTGTTATCTGAGAATTTCCCATCATGTAGCTATTTTTCTTCTTACAAAGGACTCATATGGAAAACTAGACATTTACAATACAATGACTTGTTGCCTTTGCATCAAAGAGACTATTGGCTCATGTTTTGAACTGTAGGGAGATTTGTTTGTTTGTTTGTGCTAATGGATTTCCAAGCTGTCCACCATAAGATTCCAAGGCACATTACAACAATATAAAAATGCTGCATTTAAATCAATTTAGAACAATGACTTGCTGCTACTTCTGATTCTTCCTCCTTGCTCTTGCTACAGTTGCCTCCTTCTGCTTCTTCTTCCTTCCTCCTTTTTCCATCCTATTTTCTTCCAACCTTCTGCTATTCCCACCTTTGTGCATCAAAAGACTTTGGTGACTATATCTGTGCAACCATGATTCAGACCAGCATTATCCTATTCATGTGAAGGGGCTGAAGATATGCTGCTGCCCCCACACCTGATTTCCTGGCCCAGCTCCTTAACATCCATGCCTTGAGCAGCTGAAGAATGAGGGCCTATGCAGATGGACCTCTATGCGATCTGAATTCCCTGTGCACTCAGAATTCAAAACCATACAGCAGCTTACACATATAGAATGCTACACACGTAGACCTCCCCACATCAGCCAGATGTGTGGACATTGCCAGGGGGAGAAGATAACAGTGTGACACAGTGGTGGTGCCTACAAAATGGCTTCTTCTGCTCCTTCTTCACATCAGTATAGGGTCTGAGAAGGAAAATACTGTGTGTGACACAACGGCATAGCTAGCCTCTCGGGTGCCCGGGGTGGCGCACGTGCCCTGCACCTGGGAGCAAAGTGAGCCCCCATGGGGGCAGGGCAAACCAGGTCAGGGCGCACTGTGCAAAGCCTCTCTGCCACCTCCCCCTCAGCTGTAGGGCGGCTGAGGGAGAGGTAGTGGGAAGATGCAAGCCCCATGCTGCTCTTTCAGGCAGCGTGGAGCCTGCAGCTGCCCAAGCCACAACTTCACTCCCAGGAGAGACGTGTGGCTCAGGCAGGCTGCAGACCCCACAGTAAGTGCTGGCCCCTGCTGTGTGGCGCCCAGTGCCAGCCGCATTTCATTGTTTGTTGACTGAACTAAAAAGTTTTGTGAGGGGGCCCCCCATTTTTTATTTTAAAAAACTCATATTTTTGCCATTTTGTCACCCCCCTCAGTGATGACACCCGGGGCAGACCACAGCCACCACACATCCCTTTCTACACCACTGGTGTGACAGATTCCATGCCCATTACGCCGACAGGGATGGGGAAGGAGTTCATTCAGGACCAGAGCTGAGAAGCAACAGGTTTCCAAGTCAGCTTGAGATTGTTCAGACAGCTGCAGGCCACCTGAATTGCTAGTTGCCCTTGCCAATCTCCTTATCTCTAATTTTATAGCTTGGTCCAATGGACCAAGCCAGCAAATGGCACAGATGCAAGTGCCTTTTGCAAGCTAAACTGGAGAACTCTCTGTAGGAAGGATGGGAACTGGGATACAGATTAAATTAAACTGAGCAGATGTTATTTGTCAAGAAGAGATGGTCTGCCTTGCTTCACTTGCCATTAAAGCTGCTTATTTCTGGGGAAGAGTGTTGCACGATTGAGTTGCTGTTCTTTGCTGATAAATGGCTCATAGGATGACAAAAAGAAAGATAGGAAGAGGTAGTACTGTATCTTCCTTCCCAATGTACAACTCCCCCCCCCCCCCTTTTCAGCTCTGCTGTGCAGAGATGGGTCTCACAGACTAGGGCATCAGTCTTCAGCGCTGGCAGCTGGTCTGACCATAGAGTTTAAGTTAGATGAAAGCCCAGACATGGTAAAATGGATAAACTGTCCTTTCTTCAGTTCTGAGCTCCATATACTCTTATATGATTCACCGTCCCTCTGTCTGTTACATTTATATTCCATCTTTAGATTTTTTAAAAACACACACCACATAAGGTAGCAAGCAATGAAATCCAAATAGAAAATAACTGATCGACATAATAAAGAATCAATACCACAGCAAAACTGTATAAAATCGCATAAAATAAAAAGTTTTAAAAGCCCCCAGTTAAAACATAATTAAATTAAAAATACATATTAGGCTATCCAACTTGGTTGTACTCAGAGTAGTCCAACTTCAGTTAATTGACTGAAGTTAGTCATTAATTTCAATCAGTTTATTCTATGAAAAGCATATTGAATGAAATCCATCTGTCATTTTTGTAAGTGCTTATTTTTAAGTGTGATTTGAGCTAAATAAAATCTATTATTTGAATTCTGCTAGACTTTGTCCATCCTTCCAGCTAAGTAGCAGCATCAGCGGGGTTTATTTGTTTGTTTTTTTAATAAAGAAAGCTAATAATTAGTATAAGGCAGAATTCCAATATAATGAAGAAACTATGAAGTTTGTGTTTACAGTGTGCCTCATGAACAGCTCTCTCTCGCTCTCGCTCTCTCTCTCTATATATATATATATCCTCAGTGAAAATTGCAGAGATAATTGCATGACTAAAAAAACCAAAAAAACTCAGGCATTACTGTAGTCATTTAAGGGTAGCAAAAAATATTGAAGTAGAAAAGCAATCCGTTCCACTTCCTTCATACAGCCATCTGCTGTCCGCAGTTGTGTGCAAAATATCAGCTGATATAATGACAATAATATTAAGAAATCAGTGTGCAAATGAATGGGGAAAGATCTATAGTCTCTGGGCTTTCTGAAGCTGTAACTTCTTTAAAAAAGGTAAAGGTACCCCTGCCCGTACGGGCCAGTCGTGTCCGACTCTGGGGTTGCGCACCCATCTCGCTTAAGAGGCCGGGGGCCAGCGCTGTCCGGAGACACTTCCGGGTCACGTGGCCAGCGTGACGAAGCTGCTCTGGCGAGCCAGCGCAGCACACGGAAACGCCGTTTACCTTCCTGCTAGTAAGCGGTTCCTATTTATCTACTTGCACCCTGGGGGTGCTTTTGAACTGCTAGGTTGGCAGGCGCTGGGACTGAGCAACGGGAGCGCACCCCGCCGCGAGGATTCGAACCGCCGACTTGACGATCGGCAAGTCCTAGGCTCTGTGGTTTTACCCACAGCGCCACCTGCGTCCCTAGTGTCTGGGCTTTCTGAAGCTGTAACTTCTTAGTGTATGTTAAATCTTTAAAGTAGCTAACTATACTATCGATATGTACTATAATTTTAGCCAAGGTTTTCCAAGTTAATGGTTTTAAAGATATTTGATTGCCTTTGGAACTGTGATTTGTTGCACCTTTATTTTGTAAAGCTGCTTGTGACAAAACACTATGGTCTGTTTCCTAAGTCTTCTTCCTTCTCCTTTGTATGCAACTGTTCTCAGATTATTTCTGCTATTCTTACAGGAAAAAATGTTATTACACTGACTGGAGGAGCAAAACCATGGGCAGGTTGGTGGGTGATATGTAGCTTTTCATTTTGCCAGATAGTCACCCTGCTTAAAACCAATCCATCCTAGCAGTTGTAAATTTATTACAGAGGACCTTAAACAAGTTAATGGAAGCAGTAGACCTTGGCTGATTGTTTGTGTATATGGTAGTGTTGCTGTAAAAAAGAAAGAAAGAAAATGCGGGGTGTGATTATTCTTACAAAAAGATGGTGGCATCCAAGACTCTGAAAGAGCTTTTGGGAACCCTCTATTTTGACACTATCATGGAGTCAGATCCTGAGAATGGTGCAGAATCTTGCAGATTACTTTCCTGTACACACACACACACACACAAACAAACAAACAAACACACACACCTGAAGCCCTCTATGCTCACAGAAAAGCCTCTCCAGGGATCCCCAAAATTGGGAGGAAACACTGGGTGTGAACAGAGCAGCACTCATGCAATATGTCTCCATCCAATTTTGGCCAGTTCATCCCTTCCCCAGCAGCCCCCTCCCCTTCCCACACCATTCAAGAGGGAGCCTCAACTCTCCAAAAAGCTCAACAGGGGAAGGAGAGGATGCAAAAGACTTCTTCAACCAGCTTCCTTCTGCCCATGGCTCTCAGGATCCAACCCACCATCTTTCTTAGTCCTGCTGCCTAAGAACCTTTTTATGTACACAAAGCATGGAGTTTAGTGCTGTGCTGAAAAATTCTCTTTGTGTGTGTGCTCTCCATTTTCCATCGATTAATGAGAAAAGATATTGCATTGAAAAATGATCAAAGTCACAGGAAACGTTAGGTGAAATTCTTGTGTATGGTTGCAGGTTACATAATTCTCATGAATGGTTACATAATTTTGAGGTGAGTAGCATTCCTTTCGTTCTGGAAATCATCTTACTGGTGGTTTGCACTCTGCAACCTTCCTGGATGTCTGTTTCTTAGTTAGCCCAAGACATCTTTAGATAAATCATCCTCCAGATCTGAATATTCAATAGCAACACCCTGAAATATTTTATTGTGTAAATTTACAACTGCTTATCTCCTCTCCCCAGTCATGCACGTGCTTGCTTTGCATCAAATACATTACAAATACATACATAGATATATAGAAATATAGTTTGCTTTGTATGGTATGTGAATTGTAATAGGGTTTCCCCCATCCATCCCAAACATCCACACGTGGAGATATATTCCTGTTGTATTAACAACTATTACTTACCTTGATTATGGTTTAGTTTTTTCCAATGGAGCTGTGTGGTGGCAAATTTACAGATAATGAAATCACAATGCCTAAGTGTGCTGGTGGCTTCTTTTTATTAACATTGCTCTATAAAGCTCTTGATTCTCAGTGTGAGGCAGAACTCCCAAAGGATAATCACAGTCAGATGAAATTCTCCTTGACCTTTCTCAGTTCCAGAGCCACAGCCACATGGGGCCTGGCCCCCTTTGAAATATTCAAGCTACCCTTTCTGAATTTTAAGCTTTCACATTCATTTTTTAAAAAAAAAATCTGTGGAGAAAAGGATTGAGGCAATATTACACTCAATCAAGGAAAAGTAAGAGGTAAACACCGGGTGAAATTAATTGGGCTGATCAATTAAAGAAGATTGGTTAATCATACGGGTTTTAGTCTATTAATCTATTTGGCATATTTGTATAAATACTTCTGAAGCATACTTTAGAGCATAAGAAAAGCCGTGCTAAATCAGACTAAAGGCCTACATAGTCCAGTATTTTGCAGTCACCGTGGCCAACCAGATGTCTATGGAAAACCCACAAGCAGAACATTAGCACAACAGCACTCTCCTGCTCATAATCCCCAGAAACTACTATTCAGGGGCACAAGATCTCTGATCTTGGAGGAATCATATAGTAATCATACTTACGTAGCCAATGATAGTCCTACCCACCATGAAGTTAAGTCCTTACCGCATCTTGTGGTGTCAAATTTATCTTGACAAAAATGGCTGGTGGTTGTGTGGATAGCCTGGCCCTGAGGTGAACCTGTACACACCGTTGTGAAGTGATAATCCAAATTGGCTTAACCATAAAGAAGCCAACCAAATTTGAAACCAACCTTCCACCACTTTCTCACCAGAGAATCCAGGTATCCTGGTTTCATCTTACGGCCAGTTCATGTGACTTAACTGTTGTGGCAACATTCATGAACTGTTTACCAAGTGAAAAGATGTCCACCAGCTTTTGGGGATGATGGAAGCCTACTGCTCACTACAGCCGATCTGGAGTTCCACACAACCATCTTATTACTTTGGCCATAAACTAGTGAAATCAGTCTGCATGGGCAATTGGGCTTTCCTTGTGATATCTTGGGAGGCAGTAAAGCGTTGCCTATGCTTGTGGTTCTTTCCTTTTATATCTAACAGGACCAACCCTCTGCCCTCACAGGGCTGTTTCTTATTTTCTTACTATATCTCTAGTCAATGAGTTTAGGAAGGTCTTCCCTTCAAGTTGTGAATATTGGTATTCTCATCTGATATTTGTATATGTAACACACATCCTACTTGCAAAAATTGCACCCTGACTTTAAAATGCAAATGTGAGAAGTGACTTAAAAGTGACTAATTTGACATTTTAAAAAAAGGTAAAGGACCCCTGAAACCAGAGCAGTGCACTGAAACGCCGTTGACCTTCCCACTAGAGCGGTACCTATTTATCTACTTGCATTTTGATGTGCTTTCGAACTGCTAGCTTGGCAGGAGCTGGGACCGAGCAACGGGAGCTCACCCCGTCATGGGGATTCAAACTGCCAACCTTCTGATTGGCAAGGCCAAGAGGCTCAGTGGTTTAGACCACAGCGCCACCCGCATCCCTAATTTGACATTAGTAGCTTCTTATACTGAATGTTATGCACCAGGAACATATTCCACTCACTTACATTATGCAACCATTTTCCATCATGTGTCCTTTTGTTCTCATTTGCATGTCATTATTAAAATGTTAACTTCATTTTAAAAAAGAAATATATATATATATATATATATATATATATATATATATATATATATGCAGTTTTTGTTGCCCTGGGCTGCTTTGGGAGGAAGAGTGAGCCATGAATGTAAAAATAAATAAATGAATAAAAACTTGTACTTTCACTGCAAATTTGACTAAAATAGCTGTACTTTACAAGATTCAACCATGGTGGTTGGCAAAGGCAGGAATACTGATACATTAAATAGTCAGATGTGAAAGCTGGGAAGAGGAATTTGATGAGAATTTTAAATTTTAATTTAATTTTAAATGTTAACTTTGTTATTGCTCTGTTTATAAAAAAACCCCACCCTAATCATCTTGTTTATAAGTTAATTTAATGTGTGTTGTTTCATTTACGCTGCTGTCTATTCAAGATACCTGAGAATACAGGCCTTGATCAAGAGAAGCATGTATGTAACTTGTGAACCTAGCAGGGCTTTTAATATATTTTGCCCTGTATTTTATGGCATTGCAAACTCATTCACCCCTAAATTTGCTCCAAAGGGGCATGGGGCTTGGTGCAAGCAAGCATGTACAAATCCTTCGAGGGCATTCAAGAAGTGTCATTTCCTACTTCCACTGCCTGAAGGCAAAGAAATATATCTTTGGGAAGACAGAGGGACAGACAGAGTGCCCCTTTCCCACTGGGAACACCCATCCTCCCCAGTGTTAAAACTAATGGTGTGGGTGGCTCTGCCTTTAAGATGGAAGGCACAGCCAGGGCTGGCCCTAACATTGGGCAAAGTGAGGCAACCCTCATGATTCCTCCCCACAGGATTTCATTCTGTTGCCCCATTGCCTGTGGAGAGATAAGGCCCCCTATTTTGGGTAAAGATTTAACAATATTAATTATTAGTCTACAAAAGGGAGACCATAGTACATACAACAGAATCATTAAACCATGTGATATAATAAATAAATCTGCCAATACTTTTTTCTCATCAACTCTCTGTAATTTCTTATTCTTTTAAAAAATGGCACTCCTATTAAAAATAACTGAATAGAACTAACAGTAAAATTCTGTTTGTCTACTCAGAGGTAAGCCCTGCAGAGTTCAATGGGGCTAACCCAGTCTACTTGGGAGCAAGTTCAATTCAATTCAATACGACATACATGGTTACTCTGGTTATAAATGTCTGCAGAATTGCAGCCTCAGTGGCAAAGGCTCAAGACAATTAATTGAGTATGTCCTAGAGAACATCTATGTCCCATTTGCTGCATAAGGTTTCTAAGTTTTTTGTGAAACAGAACATTGCATTTCTTTCTAAACAAATAATGAAATTTTGTAGCCTATAAAAGTTAACCAGTTTTCAGCAGTGCAAATGAAACAAGAGTTAATTTTGTTAAATCGTTAATGCAGTATGTTGTTATGGTTACCATTTACACATTTCAATTATCTTGGTCCTATTTATTTTCAATACATGCAGTATTGCATGTTTCGGTCTCTTATGTTTTGTTTTCTTTATATATAAATGATGGTTATGACCTTCTGGTAAAACTGAATTCATTCATTCATTCATACCTGAATCATTCTATGAAATAAAGTCTACAAGTAAACATACGGTGCAATGAGCAATAATGTATGAAATGCAATGCAGAGAGCAATAATATCTATGGGTGCAATTTAGGCTTTTAAAAGTCAATACGGGTTTGGAAAAGATTTTAATGATATGTAGATTACATCTCATACCAATGCAAATAAGATCACTTTCAGGACCCGATATTGAATTTTAGTGAAAGATTGCATTCCTTTTGTATTTAAATGGAAATTTTGCCTGGTTCAGTGCTTCCGGGGTGTGCTCCTCATTATTTGAAATTATTTCTTTCATTACCCCCAGTGAATTTATTAAGAGTGATGGCCCATTACAGCAAAGAAGTGTTACCTGTTTATTTGTTGCACTGATGTGCCAGTTGTACCTTATAAAGATGAATAAGCCATTCTGTTAAAAAACACTGTCTAGAGTTCAAGCAAACAGCAGACTCAGACACTGCAGCACTGAATACCAACAGAGTGAGGGCAAGATATTTGCAGAAGCAGGTCTCTGTGTGTACGTCCCCTGACAGAGTTGGATCCGTCCCCTCTCCCCACCCTTTACTCTGTGCACGTTGCTCCCACTGCTGGGTGACTGCAACCAGCACTTTGATCTTGGATGTGTTTTTCCCGACACTAGATTAGAAATGCAATTTAGTGTAAACAAGTGCAAAGTGTTGCACGTCAGGGCAAAGTAATTAAATAAATTTTAATTTCACATACATGGTCATGGGGTCTGAACTTGCAGCGACTGACTAAGTATGAGATAGCTTGATAAAGATCATCATCATTTTTAATTTGTATCCTGGCTTTCTATCTTACAATACTCAAGGCGGTTTACAAGCTGAAGAAACAAAAAATGTACATCTTATAACAATCTAATGCAATAGTAAATGTGACAATAAAACAAAACTTTAAAATAAGCAACCTACATCAAAAAAAGTAGCATTCAACAAGATGTCAACGGAGTGTGCAGCAGCTGAGAAAAAGGCGAATTCCATTAGAAAGGAATGGGAAATAAAACTGCCAAATTGTGTGACTGCATTTGGAATACCGTGTACTGTTCTGGCCTTTGCCTTACCTCAAAAAAGCATACAGTAAGCCTACAACTTACATGGGGGGTGCATTCTGGAGATGACACCTAAAGCCAAATTTGCATGTAGTCCAAACATATTGGGTTCAATGGCAGGTGGGATTGCCCAAATCTTTCTTCCTGAATGCCTCCCTCTTTATTTTATTTTATTTTTTATTTGCCAAGTGCATAAAGCTGAATGTGCAGGAGTTAAATGTGTGCAAGTTGTGGGCTGGCTGTACTGTAGAGTTGGAAAAAGGTTCAGAAAAGGCTACCCAAATGATTGAGGGGCTGAAGCAACTCTGAGGAAAGGTTGCAGCATTTTGAGAGTTTTTAGTTCCAAGAAAAGGTGAGTAAGAGAGGAAATTATGCATGACATGGAGGTAGTGGGTAGAGAAAAGTTTTTCTGCCTCTCTCTCATAACTTGTGGGCGTCCAATAAAACTGAATGTTGAAAGAGTCAGGACAGATGAAAGGACTTTTTCGTGCAGCACATAATTAAACTATGGAAATCACTCCCACAGAAGGCAGTGAGGGCCACTAACTTGGATGGCTTTAAAAGAGGATTAGACAGATTCAAGGAGGATAAGATTATTACTGGCTACTCTCCACAATAGCTATGCTCTGCCTCCACAGTCAGAGATGGCAACGCTTCTGAATACTAGTTGCTGGAAACCACAGGAGAGGAGAGGGCTCAAGCTCAGATCATGTTGGCAGGTTTCCCATCGGTTCCTGATTGCACATCATTGGAAGAAGATGCTAGACTAGATGGGCCACTGTTCTAGAGGCTCTTATCTCTCAACTCCCACAGTGCATCTCCACATCAGAAGCAGCAGCAGCAGCTGAACAAGAGAGCATCTGATGGAGCTCTGTGGTGACAAGGGCAGACCAAACCTGTGGTTCCTCTTCATAAGACTTCAAGAGGCCTGTAATTTGACCCTCAATAGAAGAGCAATATTTGGAGAGAGATTGTTTTATGCATTGCATTTGTATATTTTATTGATTTTTGTAAACCACCCAGGAGAGACTTTGGTCAACGGGGGTGGCCTAGAAATAATTCAAATAAATACCACAAGAAGAGCCCGGATAGATCTAGTCTAATGTCCTGTCTTGTGGAGAGACATCTCACTAACAAACCAAATAGAGTCAAAGAATGTAAAATGCAGATGACTCTGTTTTTATTTTGCTACAATGTTTTGTCACAGGCCCTACATATTAATTCTATTGCAACTTACGAATACAGGTTGGATGTTTAGTGAACATGTATAATGGAAACACAGCTATTATATTTGTGAGGCCTCATTGTATATTTCACCTCAGACTGAATGGCAACCCGTGAGTTATGTGAGGGGAGCTCTGAACCTCCAGATATTGCTGGACTACAATTCCGAAACTCTCTGACCATTGAATTTGCTGACTGGCACAGAAGGGAGTTGTGAGTGAAAAAACATCAGGGGCTTGCAGAGATTCTTTTTTTCTTCTCTAAATCCATTCATGTGGGCCATTCCATTCCATTTTTCCCAACCAGAGCAAGGGGAAGGAACACGCATCACTGGTAGAGCATCTGTCTTGCAAGCACATGTGTCTCATGTTGAATCCACAGCATATCCAGGTAGGTTTGGGAGAGACTCCTGCCTGAAACCCTGGACAGCCACTGCCAGTCAGTGTAGACAATAGTGAATTAGAGGGACTCAATGGTCTGACTTGCTACAAGGCAGCTTCCCATGTTCCTAGTGTTGGCAGTGCCACTTACAATACATTTTTTAATCCCCTGGTTGTGCAGCTATTTTTCTTCATTTTTGAAGAGGAGGACATTATAAAGAACGTGGCTTCATCTTCTTTGTTTTCCATTCTAGTACAACCCTCCCATTGCTGAGTAGCATGTAGCGAAATCTCTAGGCAAAGTGCATGCAAGAGATTGAAGTAATTTTCCCCCCAATGTTCCAGTTTGCAGAGGAATATGAGAGAACTGAAGAGCTGGTTGCCCAGAAATCCAATGAAACTTGACAAAGAAGCACTTCCTGACCTGGAAGAAACAGATTGCTATACAGCGCCCTTCAGTCGCGCACGCATACATCAGTAAGTGGGGGACCCATATGTATATATTCATAAGGCACCCTGATTAATATTTCACTTTTGCTCAGCAGGTGACATAACATCAATCACCATTAGCAGATGGCTGATGTCAAAACTGAATGGTATTTATATTCTAAAAATCCTGTCATCTATATTCAGTGATATCTTCTAGCGATAAACCTTTAGCAACGTAGGGTCAGGCACCAGTACCACCCCCTAGACTGGCTTTCTTTTCTCTAGGGTAATTTTGCAGTATTCTCAGAGCAACAATACTAAATTCAAAATGTATAAGCTACTCTGAAATCCTAAGGGCCAGAATCACAAGTGCTACATTTTTGTTTCATAAAGCAGGATCACAATTGAATGTTCCTGATTAAAACCATAAATCTCATATTCATGAATTTTGTGACCCAAGAGGGAAATCTCAGTGGTGCAGGGCCATCCAATTGGACATTAGCAGGTCACCAAAATACCCTATAGTGTTTTGTGTACATAAAGTTTTGGAAGCTTATTCCAAAAGGCCATTGTCTCAGAACCAGCTTGAAGATTGCTTGAATTGCACTACTTGCAGAAATTAAAATGTTTCAGGTTTTAGTTGCTCACAGTTTAAATGGGGCAATGAGATCCTTGAACATTTGAAGTCACCTGACTCATGGATTTGCTTTTCAGTATTCATTTAACTAGACTGAACTACAAGTTGAACAATTCAAGTGATATAAATAAGATCTTAATACATGCCCTTTTTAAGAAACATGTTAATTGTGTCTATTCAGAAGTACCAGTACGTCCCACTGAATTCAGTAGGTCTTAATACCAGGTAAGTGGGTATAAGAGTGTAGCCTAAGCTTAGGTTCTGAACCACATTGGAGTTAATTATTTGAAAATCATGGGATGGAAAAGGCATCAATGACTATATGGCATCCAAACCATTCCAGGGAGGCAAAGGTTTCTGGCACAAGAAGTGCGTGCTGCAACAGCAGAAGGGAAACCTAGCTGGGGAGTGATATTGGGAAGGGCTACTGCTGTGGAAACAGGACAGCAGGTGAACCCAAAAGGCAAAGGAAGTTTACTGACAGACGTTTGAATGGCAGAAAATGGCAGGTGCCCGTGCTTGTATTTAATGTGTGGAGCTATTTCGTTCATTGTGAGATATATTGTATGGTGATATTTTGACAGTTGCTTTGAAAATTAATCGACATCAACTATCTCTTCAACAGTTTTACAATAAACAACAAAGACAGTTTCTTCAGCAACTCCACGAGAAGTAGAATAGTACACCATATGCTGCAGAGAACGAAGTATGAAGATGGAAAATCAAAAATGGGTATAATTCCACTTGGGTATTAAGACTGCTTGTTGTTAGCAACATATCCTCTGCTAGCCAAAATTATTGAGTGAATATTTATACTAAAATATAGATAACATCCAATTGGAGAAGACATAATGGAATTTTCACCTGGGGACCCTCCAAATGAACACTTTCTTAAGCTTTCATCCAATTTTGCATGCACAATGCTTACGCAGATGTTAGATTATATCCAACATTTATTGCACATTTCTTCTGATTTGTTTGTTACAGGACAATAAGCATTCGTGCTGCATTCATTCTCATTTGTTTGTATGGTGTTGACACTCGTTTCCATTAATTAGTCTGTCAGTCATCCTGTATTTTTCAATGCATTTCCCCATCACTATCCAAACCATGAAAAGACTAAGGACTGGTAAAGAAAAAGTTATTTATATGCATTGTATGTGCCATATAACATTGTGCCACCAGATGTCGATGTGCAGTCCCATTTTTCTCTACCTGTTTTCCCTGTTTAAATTTACAATGCTTTAAATGGAAATGCTTCTTTGATGTGTCTAGATCCAACCTAATTCTTTCTAAAAAGCAGATTTGTTGTGCTAGGACAGCAGAGTCCCTTAATCAACATTAAAACACAAACCTAAAGCTTTGGAATGCACTTGAATTCTTCCTGGAGGAAGAGGCGTCCCTAAGATTCTTCACATAGGGTTACTATGTTTCGAATAGTTGTTGAGCTTTGGAGGAGGGGGCAAAGCAGTTGAGCTTTTGGGCAAATTCACAAATTCAGCTATTTTTTAAAGGAAAATCAGCGAAAAAGACACTGCCAACATGGGTTGCCACACATCCAGATTTTCCCAGACATTTTAGCAATTTCCACCCAGACGCTGCTTCCAACTGCAGTATTCCGGGTATGTCCAGGAAATTCTGGACGTATGGCAACCCTAGAAGTTCACAGAAAACTAACAATAGTTGTCAATTTAACAAAGTTTGTTAATAAAGGCTTGAATCCAAAGGTGTTTTGCACTTGTGAATAGGCCCTTATACTTGTGCAAGGTATCTACATCCAGTTCTTTTTAATTTCCTCATCCTGCACTCAGTCTTCTTTATAGCCATCCCACTATCATTATTTTGGAACTTATTTTTGATTAGGGATGCAAATAATGTATTTAGTTAGGGACACAAAGATTGTAGTCATTCCGCTTATCAGCCATAACAAAACAGAGCACAAACCTCCCCCAAAACATTCAGTTGTGCCATAAGTTCTTATTTTGTTAGATGCCAGCACAAATAAACAAACACACAAAGCAACATCACTTTCATTATGAAACTGGAAATAGTATATCATCTCACTGGGGGAAACAAAGTTCTTCCTGCAGCTAAAGCTGTGGGGATTCCGTGGGGATCCTTATAAAGTGAGCATTGGGGGATATAAATGACAGCATCCTCTGCCCCAGTGTAGGAGCTGCATGTTTATTGTGAGCAGCATTTTTCAATCTAGGACTTTGAAACTCAGACTTGATTCCAAAAGCAGCAAACTGATCCACGCCTCATAGCTTTTGACAGTAACCATATTAGCAAATGACCAGATGAGAAGCAGAAGAGCAAAGAGCTTTTATCCGCTTGGAGAAACTTGCTGACTTGACTTGAAACACCATTAGCCTTGCATATAATGATTTTTGAATGGGTTCATCGTTTCAGGTTAAGGAGAACTAGAATTAGGGTTGCCATATTTTGAGGAGCAAAAAAAGAGGTAGCCTGAGCTGATGCTAGCCAGAGCCAGGGAAAGAAGCCATGGCAAGCAGAGCAACCCAAGCCTGCCCCCCCCCAAAAAAAAAAACACCACACCTTGGGCATTTCCTTTTAAATGTAAAAACCTGTCTGGATAGGCCTGTTGGCAACCAGCAAAAGAAGAACATGGAATCCACCACACTCTCAAATCAGAATTCCGTTTTTGTACGATGCAAAAACACACACACAAACCCTGAAGCATATGCACAAGTGTGCCTTGAAGATATTACAGTGCCATAGGCCCACTTGAAGCCTTTGTGTGATGGCATCAAGATTGCTGTGTGTGTGTGTGTGTGTGTGTGTGTGTGTTGCAATTCATTCCATACCCAGGTGCTTGTCAGCAGGGTAATCCTATCCAGTGGCGGAGCAAGCCAATCGGGCACCTGGGGTGGCATATGTGCACTACACCCAGGGGTGGGGCCAGCCAACCAAGGGGGCATATCCAGCCACCTGTGGAGGTGGGGCCAGCTGCCCACGGGGCGGGGCGAGCCAGGGCAGGACACGCCGTGGGGCCTCTGAGGAGTTGGCCTCCTCCCACTCAGCCATCCTACAGCTGGGGGGGTGGCGGACCATTTGGGGCAGCGCGGAGCCTGCGGGCACCCAAGCCACCACGTCACTCCCAGGAGAGACGCGTGGCTCAGGCACGCTGCAGGCCCTGCTGTGAGTGCCACCCGGCATTTTGTCACCCCCCTCAGTGGTGACACCCAGGGCCCCCGCCGCCCCTCCGCTGCTCCTGAACCCATCTAGAAAAAAAGAAGAAGAAGACAGAAAAATGGGGGGGGGCTGGGCATGTGTAGCAACATGAACAAAGCCAGAAAATATTCTTAATAAGGAAATTTATATACTACTTCATATTTCAAAGAAAATCTCTAAGTGGTTAACAGCCAGCTAAAAATATCACAAATGAAATGTAGAAATAACGTTAACAAAATCCACATTTTGGAGCAGCACTTGGATGTTAGCACTTGTGTTGAGGAACCTGATTTCTAAATTGTGTTATTGTCTTCTCTTCATTCCCTAGGCATTAACAGATTACTCAACAACGGAACTTACGAAGCTGCATTTCCACCTCACGAGGTAGATTAAGTAGTAGTGCTTTGAGTATGGTATGTTCATTCTAAGTTTGCCTTAACCTCCTGCAGTCTGCAAATGAAATGTAAATTTGCTCTCAGGTATTTCTGTTTCTCCGCTCCGTCAGTTTTCTCTGAGGACCCCTTCTTCAATCTTCGTTGTGTAGTTTTTTGTTGCGCTAGATGTCATTTGTTGCATAGCATGCAACCCATCCAATGCATGTTTATTCATGAGCACAAGGTTCTAGCCTAAGGCACAACACCCACAAGCAAGGGGGAGCCTCAGGTCCAGATGCTGCATATGACCCTGCAAGCCCCTTTATCCGGCCCCAGGACATGCACGCATCCCAGGCACAGTCCCTCCTGGCTCTGCTTTGCACCCTCCTTGAGGTTTTCTTGTTTGTATGTTGCCTGGCTGGGATGTGCTCTCAAACTCTTGCTTTCTTAGATGGAGGATAAAGAGAACTGTGTGTATGTGTGGAAGCTAGCCTACAGTACAAAGGTGATATTTGAATTCATTGCTCTGTCTGATTTTGCCTTTGACTCCTGTAAGTTTGCCCAGAAGGGATCGTGGCCTTCTGGCTGAAAAAAGTTTCTCTAGTCCATGCCATGGGCAATAGGAACTTTGTTTCCTGGAAAGCAGATAGTCATAGGTAAGGTAAAGGGGACCCCTGACCATTAGGTCCAGCCATTACCAACTCTGGGGTTGTGGCGCTCATCTCGCTTTACTGGCCTAGGGAGCCGGCATACAGCTTCTGGGTCATGTGGCCAGCATGACTAAGCCGCTTCTGGCGAACCAGAGCAGTGCACGGAAACGCCAGAGCGGTACCTATTTATCTACTTGCACTTTGATGTGCTAGGTTGGCAGGAGCAGGGACTGAGCAACGGGAGCTCACCCCGTTGCAGGGATTCGAACCGCCAACCTTTTGACAAGCAAGTCCTGGGCTCTGTGGTTTAACCCACAGCGCCACCTGCATCCCCAGTCATAGGTAGCATAGTGCATATATTATTATATATTATTATATTAATTTTTTTGATTAACAACATTTCTATGCACCCCCAAACTTGGAAGAGGGCCTAAGTGGTGTTCTACATTAGTATAAAACAATGGACTATGTTATTTCAACTCACTGCGGTCAAGTTCTGCCCAGTGCACCAGCCTGTAGGACGGCAAGTTCCACTCACAAAGTCCCATACCTGCATCTTCCATAACAAATCAACCTTTCAAGTCAAGCAGGAAGCTTTGGAGATGATGTTGGGCTGAGCATGGTTAGAATCCTCACTGCAATGGGGAATCCTTGTTGTGTATGTTTCTCAGTCAGAGGGAGGATTCTAAGTGCATTCAGCTGAATGTGTGTGAGAAAGAAAAACCCTTTGGACTTTCCAACATCATTGTCATCATCATCATCATTATTATTGCTGTTGTTGCTGCTGCTGCTATTATATATGCGTGTAAATGCAATGCCATTTGTTCTCAGCAGTGGCTTTATGCTAGTGGGAAGTGCTTCCATTCACATAAGGTGGGCCCCCAATTTTTGTCAATCCTCAACTGCAGTCAAAACTTTCCACCAATCCTCAAGAGCAGCTTCTCAGGGGGGTGGGGGGGTGGACTGCAGTCTGCATAAATTGGGTGCCCCACATTGCACTAGCAAAAAACAAGTATTTCTTTTAAAAAAATAATTAATTAAATTTTAATATTGAGACAAGCAATATCATTAACAATACAATAACTTTATGTTACACACACACACACACACGTTGCTTTTCCTTCTCCTCATATTTTTAAACATGGGAATTATTGTGAGGATGAATGTAACAATTGTGTACTTTATATGTAAATGCACCATATACTTGCATTAATAATAGACAGTATCTTCCAGCTGGAAAGTACTTCAGTTCTATGCTGTCAAGACAAAGCACTTCCAGAAGGATCTCTCTGTTTTTGTTCCAAAAGAATGTTTTCCTTCTGTGGAGATGTTTATAATTACCTCAGCTTGAGCAGAGTACGCTCAAGACTGTACTGTTCAGCATTGTTTAGTAATACATGGAGCAACTGTCCTGTTCCATTAGAAATGTTGTTTTAATATTTTTCTTAATTTCTTTATAAGAACACTTTTCTTTTGTATAAGCACATAACAATCCCCCCCCCTCCTCCACTATCTGTCTTCCAGGGAAGTCACAAGAGCCGGCATCCCATCAAAACTCACGGAGCCCAGAATCATCGGCATCTGTTATATGAGCGCTGGGCACGGTGGGGAATGTGGTATAAATACCAGCCTTTGGATTTGATCAGGTAATCCAAGAATACTGCAGAACTTGGTTTAGTCCCATGAAAAGGGAGGAAGGCTGAATGGCGTTCCAATGAACATTCTGCTGTGAACAGTCTCCTTATATCAGCTTAGTGTTTTAAATTGGTTGGGTAACCTCTGTTCCAGGGACTGAATGCATCCCATCATGCCACTGTTATCTGGCCCTTGGGACACTCCCTTGGCCACACCCCTTGTCCTTAGGCCACACCCCTCACCAATAGTGTTCTACACTCTCAAGTGGTTTTGCCTGACTGGAATGTGTCTTTGAACTGTAGTAATGTCTCTTCCTTTCCTAGTTAGGATGGAGGGGATATATGTACAGGGCTGTCTTAAGCATATGCGGCGCTGTGGTGCAAAGATCCACCCAGCACCCCCCCCTCAGGTTGCCCAGTCTCAGGCATACAGGAGGGCGGAGCTGGCCGGCCGCCTCAGCATTCGGTCGCCCCCAAACTCACAGTGCAGAGCCACCCACAGCAGAAGAGCCCACTGCAGCACTCTGACCAATGGGCAGGCTCTTCCCCGGACTCAACTCACAGGCTCCAGACTCTTGGCCTTGTGCCCCTGGGAGCCCGGTGCCCGGGTGCCCCGCACCCCTAGTGCCTATGGGTAAGACGGCCCTGTATATGTAAAAAATAAACCTCTGGCTTTTGTGCAGTTGAAATCTGGCCTGTGTAGGTAGACATTTATTGTGCCGTGCACTTTTCCATCTGGAGTGTGACTTCTGGATGATTGATGGAATCCAGCCCTCAGCCTGAGAAAAGTTCTCCATCTCTGCTTTAAGTAGTGTATAAATTGATTTTTTAAAATCTTTGATTTGTTTCTTAGTTCTGATGAAATGCATGCTGTATTCAGAAAATGTAAGATAATAATGTAGCATGCATCTGCAAATAAATACAATAGTGCAAATACAGTAGTGCAATCACACTGAATTGGCTGTGCCAGTCCATTTGCAATGTGCCAACTTTGCCAACACCTCTCCCTTTCCCTCTGCCTTCTGATAAGCAGCAGCCATGCAACAACCCAGTGGTCAGGTGAGTGCTGCCACCCCACCATGCCACCTGCTACTGGTGTTACCAGATCTACTTTTGGCATGTGTGGAAGGAAAGACTGCCTAGGCCATGTCCAGAGACTCTGGCTGCATTTTGACATCTGGCTAAACCATTGTTTAATGTGACATGAACAAGCCAAGCAAACCAATGGTTCATGCATTTCCCCCATCCCCTCTCCTCCTGTAGCATCACAGGAGGATTTTGAAAGTTTCTCTTCTGTTTTCCATTAATTGAAGTTTAGTGTTTCAAGCTAAAACTATGGTAAACTATGGGTTGTTGTTTTGAAACAAGCCATTTTCGAAATCCAAAGATTAAGGTTTTAAACAAACTATGGTTAACATTAACACATTGTAATGGTTCTAGGGGTTGCTCGTGCGTAAACCGGCACCACACCTGGCTGGGTTGCCTGAGTGAACCTTTTCTGTCCGGACAGCCACTCGCCTGTGGCTGTCTCAATCGCTGGCAGAATCCAACAGTGGGCGTTTCTTGAACTTCTTCCAGCAAAGAAGCTCTTTGACGCCTAGTCTCCGCCTACTCTCCCTGCGCGGAAGCCTTCTGCGCAAGGAGGGTGTGGGCAGTGGAGGACCCCTACTCTCCCCGCTGGTTCCCGGCAAGGAGTCATGGAACCGCCTCGCCGCTTCCCCCATCTGCCCCCCTTCTCCACTGGTGCTACGCTGATTCTCTTCCCCAGAAGATAGGCTGCCTCTCCCCATCCCGGGGCGCTCTCTGGAGTCCCTCTGGAGCCTGCTCTCTCCCTCCGGCCCTGATGGCAGTTCCCTGACACACATCAATACAAGAAATTGCAGTTAAGCAAAAATCAGAAGCAAAACTATGAAAAAACAACAACCACAGAGCAAGGTTGCCCTAAAACATTTTGCTGCCAGAGCAGAACAGCAAGTCAAAGTGTCTAGTACTCAGGTAAGGCCAAGTCATTTCAGCAACAAAGTCCCACAAAAATACAATTGTAATAACATAATAACTAACAAATTGCTTCCCTTTTATGACCACCAAAATCAGCTGCCCCGAGGTGACCACCTCACTCTGCCTATTTGCAGGGCCAACTTTGCTGCAGAGTTTTGTTCATGCCATGTTAAACTATGGTTTAGTCTTGCATCCATATGTACTTTTAACCTGTAGTCAGTGATGGCAACAATACTCCCTGCTCCAAGAGTCTCTCCAATAAATAAACAGGCAGGACTCTAGTTGTGCCTGACTGTGTTAAATAAAAAATATGTATGGTCCAGCACAGGCTTTTCCACTGTGATGAACTCCCATTTCGGACTACAACTCCCATTGCCCCTGACTATTACTCAGCTGGCTGGGACTTAGGTAAATTGTAGTCCAAAACATCTGGCCAGCACCAGATTGGGAAAGCTGACCTTGACTGCAATCAGTGGCCTTCAAATTATATGTTGAAGTAAAATAATATGGGTTTGCCATACCCATTTCTAACCAAATCCCATCCCAACTGAAGAGTAGTTCCACTTCCACTTAAGGTGAATGCTCTGTTGCCAATGCTGGCATTGACATTCAATTACTTTGATATTTAAGCATATTGTATATTTATCTTTTTCTTACGCAGGCGGTATTTTGGAGAGAAAATTGGCCTTTATTTCGCTTGGCTGGGATGGTATACTGGGATGCTCATTCCTGCTGCACTTGTTGGGCTGTTTGTTTTCCTTTATGGATTATTTACCATGGATTCCAGCCAAGTAAGGTAAGAGGTGTGGGGTTGTCCTCTTTTATAAAATCATAACACAGCATGCTCTGTCGCTATGAGCTGGCAGCTCTCAAACCCTGTCAAAAGTAGCTGTTGAAATGGATCACGAGAATAATGCAAATTGGCCTAAGCCCCACTCTGCTGCCTGAATATCATATGGAAGAATCACAGGGTGGGTTTTTCGTACCGGGCCTAAGGTGTTTGGTGTGTGCATGATGCTTTTAGTGTGTGATCATCTTCAGTCCAGTTTCTATTTGCCTTTTAAGGATTGTTTTGAGATGCAGCAGATCCACTTCACAGTAATTAAAAATGAAATATCATTCTGGTATGAGCTACTTTCCCTCCTTAGATAAGCATTTATATCAAAAGGTGGGGGGGGGATGGGACAAAATGACTCTCTCTATACTGAAAAGTTATTATTCTATGATGACCATAAAATAAAAGCATGACAATGCAATGTAGCATTTGAAACTAAAATCTCCCCATTCTGACCTGTGCATCATAAAGTTATCTTGCCTCAGTTACCTTGTGTTGTGCTGCCATCACTTTGTACATTCTCTTACCCCCTTTGGCAACAGCCAATGTGACAATGTTATCAATTACAGGGGAGCAAGGAAGAAATAAATGCCGAGATGCTCCAATAAAATAAAAACCAACAACATTGCTCTGGAGGGTTGGGGAAAACCCTGAGGAAATTAGGGGTTGGTGAAGGGATGAGGGGGTTGGAGTTCTGTTGCACAAGCCAAAGTTCTAATGATTCAGTGACTTCCCTGCATACAAACACACAGCTCTTAGGTTGGATGGGGGAAGAAAGCTATGCCCCCCCCAAAGCAGAACTGTCCAAAACCTTCTAATGTCCTATTCTTTTAAAAGAATATATTTTACTGCTTTTTCACATGTCATAAACTTAATTAAAACATAGCAGACAACAAACTGCAGCTAGTCTGTTCTTTCTTGGAAAAAAGCGTAACAGCGGTTTGAAATTAGAACCATTACTTAGAACAAGTTTATGATGCACATTAAAGTCTCTGATCCAAAAATTTTCTCCAGATGTTTTGATAGGTAGATTAAAGCATCCACAGACCTTTTAGACAAGACCTTTCCCTAACAAATGGAAGGTAACCCCAGACCTGGCCAGTAGGTTTGACTGAGCAATCCTCCTGGTCCCATTAACCCTCTCCTGTCCCTGACATTGATCCACCATTGCCTCAAGGCCAAACCACAAAACAGTCTTATTCACAGTAAACAGATGGCAAACCCACAAAAATATTCTGGGGAAGAAACCTCATTCCAGTAGGCATCATTATGATGGGAAATGGGATAGAAATGCTATCTATAAATAAATAAATAAATAAATTTTTGTGAAAGCCTTTTGATAATCAAAATTGTGGGTGGGATTCAGCTACAGAGGCGCATCTATAGAAGACCCGTGCCAATACATCCATGTGTAGAATGGGCCCTCTCCTCACATGGCTCCCCAAATTTGCTTGGGTGGGTGGGTGTGTTGTGAGAACCTATGAACCATCATGTTGCCAGGGGCCGGAGTCAGACACAGGTCACACGAAAGGTGCAAGACTCCATCGTCAGTGAAGTTAACTCTTTACTCAAAGAAACGGCATACAACTCAGAAACACATCCCAGAAGGTCTTGCCCCTGTAGAGCGGTTGCCAGGACTGAAGGTCCCTGCCTTCTACCTTTTCTAAGGCTCTTCCTCTTTCAGATGTTTCCAAACATTCTCAAATTGCATGTGCGTACCACTGGCCTCTGTTCTGCTCTCCTCCTTATCCTGTATGTTCTTGGAGACCAGGGGGAAGGGGAACTTGTTACAGCAGGAGAGGAAGACTCCATGGATTCTTCAGCAGTCTCTTGACCTCCCCCCTTTCTCTGCTTCAGCCTCAGAGTCTGAACTATTCCCTGTCACAGGCTCTTCCTGCTCACTAAACCCTGTTGCCTCTTCAGCATCATCCCCTCCTCCCAATCCTCTCCCTCTGACCTCTCCTCAGTGTCCCACTACCAATCCCCAGCTTCTGAGCCATCCTCCTTTTGGGGTTCCTTTGGGGGTTCACTGGCTGGTGCCTCCTACTACTTTAACTAGCCAGTCCCTGACACATGTGAGGAGAAGAGGGAGGGGTGTCATTCTGTCTGTCAAGCTGAAATGTTTGCACTGACGGAATGATCAGAAAAGCATTGAAAATTAATTAAATGTATTCCTCCCTAACTCAGAAAACGTGGTTATTATTCCTAACATATTAATTGCATAGCTACACTGCACAACTGCAGTACATTCATTGCACTGTTTTAACCTTCATCAACTAAAGTGTCAAGGAACACGAGACTTCCGGGTTGGCGCCATTGTTTAATGGCGGATTCCCTCCGAGCTCCGGAGGGAATCGGCTCCGTAGCGTCTGGGTCTGGCCGCTGCGGCGAAGCGGGGACCCTTAAAATCACAGGCGCGGATGCCTGTGAACACAGAGACTCGGCGGGCACCATTTGCGCCCCCCCAATCCGCGACGGAGCCTTTTTAAAGGCTTCGGAACGGAGGCAGGGTGAGGCGTGGTGCTGAGAGTACTCCCTCGCCTACGGAGTGAAGCCGCAAGCCATTGACAGAGAGCGCCAACTTCTTCCAAGACCGATTGGACTCTAAAATATAAACCCGTGAGTAATACGGAGATTGGAACCTTAAAAATCTTTAATTTTGGATTTGGAACGAGCGGGAAGGGGCTAAAAAGGAAGTTCACCCCCCCCCTCTTTGTAAATAATTTAAAGCAAAGGACTGGGCAGCTAAGGTCGAGAGAATCTGTTTTTTGTTTTTTAATGAAAGATCCTGACTTCACGGTTTTGACACTATAAGAAGATTTACTGGAGGATAAAAAGAATTTTGGGAGCTGAAATTTCACCCCCCCCCCGAGACCCGGGAACGTCCTATGAGAAAGCCTGTTGCATTGAAGATTTTGACAGCTGTCAAGTGAGCTGCTAGTCAGCTAGTTGTCAGCTGGAAAAAGAGAACATTGTTTCTGCTGTTTTTGCTGGTTTACTTGGTATAACTTGTTGAAAATAAGGAGGGCTGATACAAAATAACTGGACTTTTGGTTTTGAGTTGAAAGGAACATTAAGGAACTAAAATCCCCCTAGAGGGGTAATAGGGACATTACATCACAAAAATGGCTGGAGTATGTAAAATCCAAGCAGAATTGGACAGAGCACTCGTTCTCTTGGGAAACTTGCAAGATGAGTACAATGCTTTGTCTACAAAGGTATCACTACTACACTGGACAGTAAACAACAGTTTTGAGCCTGATAAGGACTTGAAACAGGAAGCCCATTCAACTGAACAAATAAATGAAACTGAAAGTGTAGATACGATGGAGCAATATGTTGTTTTTGAAGAAAATGAAGGAGGAGCAGGAGATTTGCAGGAGTCAAAGGAGAGTTACAATATGAGGCCTGACATGATGATAAAAAAGGACAATAAAAACTGGATGTGGAAAGCCTGGTCTGAATGGGAGTCTGGAAAATGGAGAGATCCCTTTTGGAGGAGATCTGAAGACCTGAGGATTACAAATTTGTTGGTGAAAGCTGGAGCTTTGGGGACATCTGGATTTGAAAGAAATTTGAAACAAGAGTTGGAGCACCCCATAGGCTTTGCCTTTAAGTATGGAGGACTGGCGGGAAGCAACATGGATTCTGTTGGGCCGGAGCCCCTCCGAGACTTGGGGTTTAACATCAAGGACTATCAAAGAGACCGGCAGAAAGGAACTGAGAGAGATATAAGGGCCTCGGATGTGAGATCTCCAGGCTAAATAAATAACATAAAGACTGATGAATATTGGTTGGGGACTGGAACCGGGAAAAGGGTGGGTGGAGGTTGGGAATCCAAAGGGTACATAAGGATAATTTGCTTTTTATATTTTTTTGTTAGTGGTAAGGAAATTGGGTAAATCGTGGAAGGGAAATTTTGGTCGACTTTAGGAAAAAGGTTTAAGAATAATTAATGAGATATAAGTGTTGATGTGTAATTTTAATAAGGTAAAATTGGTTTCTTTTCTTTTTAAATTAATTGAAAATAAGGCTGTTAAAAATAAATTGAAGAAATGGAAAAAAGAAGTAAAGGAAAGCAATAGTATGTTAGAACAAATGTTTAAGCTAAGGTAAAGAAATAAGTTAAGGACTTGCTGAACTGACAATTTAAATTGGAATACAAGAAGGGGAGGTGTGAGGAAGTCTGAGAAATAAGGTTAAGAATAATAAGTATTAGAAACTTTAGGTGTTTTTTCTATTCTTTTTTTGTTTAGTTTTGAATGTTATGTATTTTTGTGTTTTTTGTTTTGTTTATTTTTTGTTTTTGTTTGTTCTGTGTTATTTGAAAATGCTAATAAATATTTAATAAAATAAAAAAAAAATAAAGTGTCAAGGAACACAAGGATCATCCTGGATTTTCATTATGCAACAAGACTTCATGTCAGTTTGACAAATTAGCATCCCCAAAAGACATAACTATTAATTTAATGCGTCAATACAAAGCCATCTGGTTTTAAGACTACTGGATTCCAAAATCGTTGATGCTCTTAACTGAAAAATGAGCAGAGTGTGTTGATAATGGCTTCATAGGTTTGTCCACAAAATGTAACATTTGCTAGCCAGGCCTAACCAGAGCTTAGTGTAATCAGAAACCCATTTTAAGTGCAAGAAGCCAGGACAGGGATACTTTGTTTAGTTATCTATCTACTATTTCCACTTCTATCCCATCATTTGTCATTTCATGACCCCATGATGGGCTACAACATAAAATACCTCATTGTGCATGGCACCATAAAATACAACATAAGACACTATTAAAACAAACAGAAAAATCAGTTAAAGCAATTAACAACTCAGTTTTGTAATATTTTGCAGACATGTTATGTCATGCCTTCGTAGCTGGCAACCTGGATAATATGAACCAATGGAAAGTTTGATACAGAACAGATTTTGACTCATCAACAGACTCATTGATGTTCTTCAGTTATTTTATATATTTGTATATATCATAGTAATACATGATGCAACAACAGGCATTCAGCAGTTTTCACCATATAATTACTTCATATGTAATTGCTTAATATAATTACATATGAAGTACTTACAATCATATGAGCTATATGACTCTGAGCATCTGCAGAATACAGGTCCCTTTGCACTAGATACACATAACAGGTACTCATACAAACTTGTTTAGGGGACAGGTTCTTGCTTTCCAGAAGGAAGAGGATGTAACTAGAAACATCTCTTTTTTTTAACAGTTAACATAGTGCATGGCTGATATGCCTTCATTCTGGCCCACACCTTGAAACCTTCTGTTTTCAGTGATTAATGCTGGTTGTATTTTAAAAAGCATACAGCAATGCAAATCAATTCTTAGAGTTATGTAACAGGCTGGCACTTAGGTAAAGTTAGTATTCCCTCTAGTGGTTTGTGATGAATTTGATTTTTAAAACAAATCTGCACAACACAACTTGCTTTCACGAAACATGATGCACAGGTAACAGAGGGGTAATTAATATTCACAGCTAGACATCCCTTCAGCAGTTTCTGAATTTTTTATTTGATTATGAGTCTTCAGCTTGTGGCAACTGGACTTTCAAACCTAGCCCAGTATTCAGATAAGTCAATGATTAAACTGGCAAGCACTATAGTTGATATGGGCTTCATGTCTAGAAACAAAACTAAGATTATCATGTTTTAGCAGTCGATAGCAGTTGCTTAAAAAGGAAATGCATGGGTTTAAATATTTCTTTTTCCATATCTACTTTTGTAGAAAGGCCTGGGAGAAATTTCTCTGTTTTTGTAGCAAGGCCTGGGAGAAATTTTAATCATCATCACCAGCCAGGCAATATCAAAGACATAGATTGATACAATCCAAACGTCTGGGAATATCTGGACTCTTCATTCTGCCCCATGTGTGTGTCATTTGGGGCCTGGGTTGTGGTGCAGGAAGCTGCAATGGAAAGAGGAATCATACAAAATCAGGAAGAAGCAACTTGCACCAGCAACTTCATGCTGACTTTATGCACTCAGTTCTGAGGGTTTCTTTCCTGCCAGGGTATCTGCCTTGGCTACATCCCAGGACCATCATGTGACTTGGAAGGGGGTGTGGTAAAGTGAAGCAGAACTTCCAAAAATCCTACTGTCAATGAAATCATAATTAAACTGCCATGTCCTGTGTTGTGCCTGTGCAATAAAATAAGTTTAGGTCCAGCTTCCAAAGTAAGGTACAAACACAATGCTGCAAATATCAGAAGCCTTGCGGCCTGTGTCAGCTACCATAATAAATGTCATAAACATCAGTCATCCCTGAATAAACATTCACTGTCTTTATTTCCTGGTGCAGCAGAGAGATCTGCGAGGCAAATGAAACTGTCATGTGTCCAATGTGTGAGAAGAATTGCACCCTGCAAAAACTCAATGAAAGCTGCATCTACGCAAAGGTAAGTTATTTTGTGCTCTAGAAGCCCTATGCTTCAGATAAATCAGTTGGAAACTGCACACGGCCTCTTGTTGTCATTTCAGTCAAATGTTTTTCCATTGTACCACATGTGGGAGACATCTGGCCCTCCGTAAGTCGCTGAGCTTAGTGTATTTTTTGTCTCTGTGGAAGCTGCCCAGAGTGGCTGGGGAAACCCAGCCAGATGGGCGGGGTACAAATAATAAATTATTATTATTATTATGAGCTGTAGCTTTCACCATTCATGACCATTGGCTCTGCTTCTAGGGCTGATGAGAATTGTGGGTCAGCGACAGTTGGAGAGACAGAGGTTCCCACTCCTATAATGCACAGTGGTGCTTGGTGGACTCTTCAGCAGCAAACCCAAAAATATATTCAGCTTTCATGCTCATCACTTCACAAGGATTTGCCCTGCCAAAAAAGGTTATTGCGATAGAACCTATAAAAGCAACCCAGGCCAAGTGAATATCTTTGGCCCTTTGCTATCAGTGGTGGGGCTGAGAGCCCGCCTCCCTGTCTTCCCACTCTGTAGGAAAATATTTCTGCTCTGCAGAGACAAAAAATGATTATGAATTCACATCAAACACTTAAACACCACTTCAAGACTTTTCAAGAGCGGAATGCAAATACTCAATGCCCGATTTTTTGTTGGGGTTATCAGTAGGATGCTCACATATTCTGGACCCATGACCAGCAGTATACCCTGTGTACATTTTGGCTCTTGATTAATTTATGTAGTCATGGGGTTGGATCCAATGAAGTAATTAGTTTCATGAAAGAACTTCTGCTTGAAAAGCAGAATTTCCCTCTCCTTCCACGTCCAAAACATCTGATCTGGGCTTTATTCCAATCAAGGAGAGGGGTTATGGGGCACACAGGGAGAGGAGAGGAGGGGGAGGGAAAGTTGTTGTACAAAGCAAAAGGCCTTCTGCAAACAGAAAGAATTCACTGGATGTATAACGAAAGCAGTTTTACAGATATAGCAAACCTATACGCAGTGCTATTTTTCTAGAAAAAGAGGTGCTGGAACTCACCATGAACACCTCCCTTGTTCTCTTATAATGGCAATGGTGCCCACCTGAGAGGTGCCGAAACCGAGTTCTGGTAAGTTCCGGCTGAAAAAAAGCCCTGCCTATATGTGTGTGTTCAATAGCAGGCCCTACTGAGTTCAATGGCGCTTTCTTTCACGTAAATGAAAATAAGATTACAGCATTAACTTACTCATCTGTATTATTACTAAATAAATACATAAATACAATGTAAAACAACAGATTACAGTTGTCTTATTAATTTGTAAGAATTTGTGGTTTTTCTACTTCCATTTGAAAACAGAAGCATTCCTATTTTCATCTGATTCACACATACAACAAATCACTTCCCAGTCATTTTATTTACCTCCCAGTCCTTTAATAGCACTCTGTCTGTCTGTCTATAAACACACACATCCACACCAGAGTTACCTTTGAATCCCACATTCACTGTAATGAAATTCATGGAGCACACTTACCGAGCTGATATTCTTGAGCAATGGATAGTAAATGTGCACTTTTTCAAATGTGCACTTTAAATCATCTGAGGCCTGAGTGCTTATCCGACATATGCATTAAATAACTACACGCTATATAGTGGATTCATTCAAAAGAAAATAAAACATTCCAGAGGGATTCTACACTATAAATGTTGTTTAAACCATTTTTATTACATTCACTCTAAAGAAATATATTATAGTTGCCTGTTTTGTGTAAACATTTCATCCCCTCTCTGGTAAATATTTTCGTATTGGAAAACAGCATTCCTCTTAAAACAGGGATGTGTTAAATTAGCTAAGGTTTGCAGTTCCTGAAGAGGACTGTGCAAGAGAAAAAGTCTCAAGGCATCTAATTAAGTATGTCATCTTGTGTGGGGAATGAAATCCTCCTACAGCAAACTATTCAGCCTCCTCAGCACTCCTTTTCACCCAGATACCCATCGCCTTACAAGCATCACATTCCTAAGGTCCATTGCTGTTCCTTAGACTTTGGGGTTATATGTAACACAGTGTAGTTATAGAGTAGTTAAACATTGGCAGTGAAGTCTCCTTCCATTAATAAAAGTGTTGTAGACACTGTGTCTAAATGGTGAGGAAATAAATGGTAGTTAAATGGCAAACAGAATTAATTACAGTATTACAGGTTAAGTTAGAAATAGTTCTTGTTCCAGTAAACCTGCTCACAATCTCTGCATGCTGTGAACTTCATGTCAGTTTTGTTTAGCTAAATCAGACTAATATTGTGATAGGAATAGATTCAGGTAGGTAGCCGTCTTGGTCTGACGCAGTCGAAATAAATTAAAAATTTAAAAAAATTGTCCAGTAGCACCTTAGAGATTCACTAAGTTTGTTCTGGGTATAAGTTTTTGTGTGCATGCACACTTCTTCAGATACACCAAGTGTATCTGAATTATTATTATTATTATTATTATTATTATTATTATTATTATTATTTATTAATACCCCATCCATCTGGCTGTGTTTCCCCAGCCACTCTGGGTGGCTCCCAACCGAATATTAAAAACACAATACAGCATAGCATGCAGATAAAATAGAAAAACAGATTATATAAATTACTGATAAATTATTATTTGTAAAGGTAAAATAACTGAACTGCTGAATAATAATGACAGCAGTCAATTCATTATAAAATGCACTTTGAACAGTTCACACTTGTGCATAAGGGAAAACAGAATTACAGCTTTGCTATAAAACAAGCATTTATACATGAAGAAGTGTCCATGCACACGAAAGCTTATACCCAGAACAAACTTAGTTGGTCTCTAAGGTGCTACTGGACAATTTCTTAATTTTTTTTTATTTATTGTGATAGGAAAACATAGGTTAGGTTATTTTGGGACTGAGGTTTTGGATTACATCATTCCTAACCATTAACCATGCTGCCTGGGGCATTGATGAGAGTTGAAGTCCAACAACATCTAGAGGGCCACAGATTCCTCCTCCCTTTTCGAGCCCATTTCAGAATTAAACAAAACCACACAAGCATCCAGTTCACTGAATGTGTGGTAGGGGAAGTAATAGTACCACTTTATTCTGTCTTGATCAGACCCCACCTGGAGTACTGTGTCCAATTCTGGGCACCACAGTTTAAGAAGGACATCAGCAAGCTGGAGTGTGTGCTGGGGAATGTGACCAAGATTATCAAGGGTCTGGAAACCAAGATGGGTACATTTAGCCTTTAATTGCTTTAGGCCTTTGAGCCAGGATGGCGGTTGCCACGAGTGGATATGAAAATGAGCAGAGAATTAGCCTCCACAGCATTAGCCCAATGAGCTAATATAATAGATGTAATTTTATGCTTATTCCACTGCTGATCCTTTAATAGAGTTCATGAAGGCATGGCCCATGTTTAAACCCAATGAAATTATGCATCCACTTTACTCGAGTCTGTTTGCAATTGTTCAGTATTATGGCACTCTTTAATTAAGAACATATTAGCATATGGTAGATTTTATTGCTTAATAATTCCCTTTACTTGCCTTATATTCTTTCATTTCCTTCTAAGGTTACACACTTATTTGATAACGGAGGGACTGTCTTCTTTGCCATTTTTATGGCTATATGGGGTAAGTGTTGTTGTTCTTATTATTATTTCACCTGTTACTGTAAAATAAAAGGTATTATACTCAGCAAGTCTTAATGAGAATATACATTTTGAAGCTATTATTGTCATGCTTGTTAGGGATGTAGATCTCTATACACAGCTGAAATAAGCCCTTCAGGAACACAAATGACTCAGTAAATTACTCTAGTGCTAGAGAAACCTCTTCACTTTGCAGTGTTATACTAGAGGTATATATGAGTTGTATCCAATGCTAGTCATACGCAGAATAGACCAGTTAATGAATGGAGGTGACTAATTTACAGCCATTAATTTCAATGAGTTTACTATGAGTATAGAATCATAGAGTTGGAAATGACTCTGAGGATCATCTAATCCAACTTGCTTCAATGCAGGAATCTCAGCTAAAGCATCCATGAAAGATGGCAATCCAACCTCATATTACTATCTGTGTTCTTTAATCCATTGTTTTCCTAAAATATCCATCCCATTTTAATCCTATAGTGTACAATGACAAAGAGCTTAACGGTTAAAAAATAGCTTTATTGACATAGTTTACAAATATGTATTTATATGCATTTATCACAATCCCAGCTGCTGGGTTGGTGAAGGGGAAAGGGTGACTCTCCAAAAGCATCAAAATGTCATAAAAAATAAGCCACAGTAATGATTCTATACGCAAAGCTGGATATAGATCAACTCAGTAGACCAACATAAATCCACAGAAGTCCAAAACCAGGTAGGATACAAAGACAACCCCACTGGATTTGTAACACAGTACTTACACTTTCTACATTTAGTCTCTGACTCATGGTAGAATGGTTGCTGCTACTGTTGATTTATTTAAAGTCCCCTTTGCATTATTTACATACAGTGTGCAGGGCATGCTATTTCTAAAATTCATATAAGTATATCCTTAGGGTACCCGGTTGGGTAACCATCAGAGACATCCGATTCCCATGGTCTGCACATAACATGAAATTTCAGTCTGTATGTAGGAAGGAAGAACTGTGGGATCAAGGCTCCCTTTGCTGTCAACACAGCAGACTTCTAAGTCTCAATTTTTGGGAAGCATGAAGAGTTCTCTGGGGGAAAGGCACCTGCTATTTATTTATGCTCATCAAGATTGAACTGGAAAGCAGGCTTTACACAGGACAATTTGTTCAGCATTCTGTCTTGAAAGCTCTGTTTGCATTATCAAGGTCTGTCTCTAATCTCTTATTACTACAAGTTGAGAGAGTAACAGGGTACAAATTCTCCCCTTCTGTTTCAGTTCATATGTCCAGTGTGAGTCAGTGCTGCATGACACCTAACTTTTAAAAAGCATAGAATAATATCTCAGCTTGTGTGGTGAGGGTGGTCAACCCCAAAGCTAAAGACATATTGTGCCTTGGTCTAATAATATTTAATAATAACGGTGGCAAATTCAGAAGCCAATGGAAATATTATTTTTCACATTTATATCCTTTTATTCCATCAGGGGGCTCTGGGCAGCATTCAATAAATGCTGGGTAGCATTCAATTCTATTTTCTCCTCACAACAGCCCTGTAAGGTAGAGACTGACAGGGCTAGAGCCAGATTCCAGTGGGCCTTCAGCATGAGTGTTGCCAGTGGAGCCTGGCCTGGGCTTCTGCCAATACTGCTATCTGCTATTGTAGCCTCGGCCACAACCACTGCCTGTCACTCACTTCACCCTGCATCAGGGTGATACAGGCTGCTGCTGCTGCTGCTACTGCATACTACTGCCACTTTTGAAAGGGAACCAAACTGGTGCTCTGCTCCGATGTGCAGCGTGGTGACATTTAGTCTCCCAAAATGCAATGCCCTACTAGACATCAGTATATTGCATTTTGGATGATCAAAATACCCAGTGGACACCACACCAAGGATTGGAGCCAAGCACCCATGCAGCTCCCATTCAAAACTACTGTTGCCGCTACCACCAACCAAAAGCACCGTGTCTGGAGAGAATGAAGTGAGACAGCAAAAGGTTCCATGCTATGGCTCAGTGGTAGCAGAGGCACTGACACTTCATGGTAGTCCCAGTGGAGTGACAGTGTTGGCGACAGGCTCTCCTAAGACTCTGTTTTCCCGCAGTTTATCCAGCAAGTTCCCAGACTAAACTGAGATCTGATGACACTCCACCCTGGCTCTCAGTGCTCTTTCATATAGCAAGCATTTCCTGCATGTAGCAGGGAAGTGTGTTGCTCTTCTCAGATAAAAGATACTTGGCAAATTTTAGGACCTATGTTTCGGGATGAATTTGGTGTTCCCTATCTTGCATTGTTATTGAGAAGCATCTCTTTTGTCACATAGTTTCCTTGGCGCCTTGTGATCCCAAGCACTAGAGTTAAAGCAATCTCACTTCTCTTGGCAGTCTAGCCTGTGTGGAATACAATATGTAATAAAAAATACATTGCTTTGGTTTTTGTTTTATTTTCCATTATCCTAGTTTATTACTCCCTTCTTCCACACGCATCTGTGATAAATGACAATTTGCTCTCCTTACATGTAAGACTTGGGGCCAAACTAATTGTATGCAATGCTGAAGGTAATTTAGACAAAAATTTGTTCTGTAAATAGCAGCCAAGGGGAAACCAAACAGCCTCAAAACTGGGGGGGGAATGGGGAGCGCCCTTTGATTCTCCACTTGGGTCCAGACGATAATTACTCCAAGTCTTCTATTTGTATTTCAGCTGAAACCACTTTTGATGCCAATAGGATCTTGCAATAAATTGAAAGCTGAAAAAAGCCATTTTTGTTGAGACTGTGGCATTCAGATTGGTGTTGCAGTAAGAGAAAAGACAGCCTCTTTGCCCGGACATCTGGGCTGATTGTTCATTGGCCAGGCCAGTCATACTTCATTGACAAGATGTGGCAAAATGAGGATGGGGATGTGAGCATCCCAATGAAACTAATGCACTGTAGTTGGGAAGAGTGTACATTCCAACCTCCAGCTGAATCCATGCCAAATTGTGCATTCTTATGCACATTCATATTGCACAATGCATTTCTTTCCATGTGCAACTGAATGCATTCCTATAATATATGTGCTAATCTGAACTGAGGCCAGAATGTTGCTTTTTGGCAAGATGGGGAGCACTGCTTCTCCACCCACCCCAGAATGCTGCCCATAAGGTAATGTGGCCCCTGGGCAAAAAAAAAAAAACCCTACCCCCACCTCTGTGCCAGTTCCTTGATTTTAGTGCTTTTTGCATTTGTAGAACATAATTGGCTCCCTCACTTTCCCCCCATTCATGGCATTTCCCCTAGAGTAAAAACAACATGCATGCCATAATTGATTTGCTAAAATAGTCTAAAGTCCACCCAGTCCAACATTCTAGCAGCAGCCAAGCAGATGGTCATGGAAGTTGACAAGCCAGACATCCTCTCTTGTTTATGTCCAGCATCTGGCAGTCTAAACATACTGACTGTGAGCGTAGGAAATGCATTCTGCTATCACAGTGAACTACTACATAAAGAGCTATTCTTTGTGATCTTTCAAAGTCGACTAAGATTTTTCAGAGCTCGTGCCTATCGTATCTGGTGGTAACAAATTGAATTAGATAGTTAAGACTTAAGTTAAATAATACAGATGAACAGATGAAGAAAGACATGAACTGAGAATTGGTTCACACATGCAAGGTCATTGACTGATGAGAGGATAGCATTGGTACCATATTTGTGACACTGACATACTATAGATCCAAAAATGTAGGTAGAATGTTCTTATTGCTTTGTATAAAGCACAATTCTTTGCCATAGAATCAGTTTGGACCTGTGTGTTAGCACTGGAATTGACCACTCAGTAAAGGGCATTGATATGTGAACCATCCAAAACACAATGCACACAAAAGTGAAATTCTGGGCATATAAATTTGTAAACGTGGCCAACAAGCGTTGCCTCGCTTAGATTATTGAAAACTGTACATATCAACAGGCAGAGGGCTGGTGCCACACAAAAAAATCTTTCAAACCATTATGACCCGATCTTTAAGCTCAAGAAGAAGAAGAAACCATGGATATGAGGTGTTTTGTTTTGACACAAGTTATTCACACTACTGTGCTGAAGGTTGTGATGCGGACATGTCATTCATTTGAATTGCATCATAGGGAGATTCTTTGCTGCTCTGGGCTGCTGTCTCGTTGACTGTTGTAGGGCTGTAGTATGACAGATTTCCAAAGCTTGCACCATAAGGCTCATGCACGTTGTCTAGTCGTAGAACTGCAAAATAAATGTAGACAGATATTTATAGGGTTCTGAACAATGCTTCCTTTGAATAGAATGTTAAAAAGGTCCTTGAATGATTTATTTTATCTCAGGATGCATCTGACTAAGGAAGTATTTCTACTCTTGCCAGTTGTAGGTGTTGGGATGTGTATGGAATGAAATGTGATTAAACATCAAGCTCCATACACACTTGCTCATGTGTGGATACACCCATGGCTGGAAATGTCATGAGTGAATAATTAATACTGAGGAACAGAATTGGAATTGCTTCAAGACTCTAGAGCGACTCAGCAGCAGTAAATCTCTCTTTTTCTTAGGTGACTAACATTACGGTTTGGGATTTAAGTGTGGCTTGCAAAAGCATTTCCATTTTTAAAAATAGTTTAAAATATAATGTCAGAAGTATGAAAATAAGGCCTTGATCAAAATCATATAGTAGTCAATGGGAGGCTCTCTAATCACTTTGACAGACTGGAGTTTTGCTACAAAATGCAGCTATTATTTTTATCCCACCCATTTCCCATGAGCTCAGAGTGGCATTTTTAGTCTCACAACAATCCAGTGAGATAGGATGGGCAGTAGACAGATAGATACTCTTCAAAGGCTGACCTGTGAGTGCCATAACTGAGCATGGACTCATAAGTGTATTTACCGCTTATACATATCCAGCTATCTAACCACCTCACCACACTGGCCAGGGCATGAAGTTTTCAGTCAGTTATTATGGTGCAAGCAATAACCATCCACTTTCAAAAAATACAACACAAACTTGGCAACTCCTTTCCCATATATTTTCTGTCATGCTCATCTTCCTCAATACAGGTGTTGCTGAAGCACTATATTTTGGCAACTACAAGTCTCCTTCTCCTCTAACCATTATAGGGGCTGCTATACAGGACTTCCTTGCTCAGGCCAAGAAAATGGATGCAAATGAACCTTCTAGCTTTGTAGAACTAATCTATGAGCAGATGTTTCTGCAGCATGTTTTTCCCTTGGTCTACCTTGCCTGTAGAGCTGGCTCAGATGTAACACTGACCCATAGCTTAGTGTGGTGAGAAAATATGACCATCTCTGGCTCATGCACTTCCTCTCCTTCATGTCATCCAGACCTGACACATTCTAGTTAATCGTAACTACAACTGAACAGAGGCAGCCTGTCCAGTTTTGCCACCTGGGGGGAAATGGGAAGATGCTTCCCTCCCCCCTCTGCTGCCTCACTGCTGAAGCCTTTGTTTACCTGGGTCACACAGTGGTGGCTTCCAGTGAGTGATGGCAGCAGGGGTGGGTGGGGCACCCACAGTGGTGCTGTCCAGCAGGATTCTGCCACCTGAGGTGGCTGCCTCAGTCTGCCTCCTGCCAGCCCTGCAGCTGAAATAAGCCAACTTAAACCATAGTTTAAGAGCAACCACAGTTTAGGTTTAAAATGCTAAACCGTGATTAATATAAAACAGAAGTAGTAGGTCCTGACCTTTCATCATAACTTCACTAGGAGGGGAAGGGAAACATGTGAGCCCAAGCCTCTTGCTTGTGATGCTACATGATATAGCATTACAGGTAGATGCTGCACTTCTCATAGAGTGGAAATCCAAAGGAATGGAGGAGAGAAAAATGCCTGATCTTTTCTAGGTGCTAAATCACTGGGGCAACCATCACAAATGCTTTCCTTCCGCCCTGACTAAAAGGCAAGAAAGAAGCAAGATAAGACTACTTTAGAACTGGAATCCACTTCTAATCAATTGATTGAGGTTCAGTGCCTCAAATAAACATGTCAAGATAGCTAAGAGAAAGAACAAATCATTGTTTCTACACCTAGCCCTAAAGGGGCCATTGAGCTTCTCCTGTGCTGTTTAATGTAAGTTAGAAAGCAGAATAAATCCATGTTAAAACTGAATGTTTTAATACAGTTAATATGGGTTTAGCATTCAGTTGTCGAAACAATGCAGGAAATGCAGATACATTTTTTGTGTCATGTGATCAAATATTTGACATTTGAATAGATAGTTTGTTTCTAATGGTTGTTTATTGCACAGGAAACTACCTAAAGCAAGAGCACATTAATTTGGATTTGGGTGTAAACTAAAGTCTTCAGAGACATCTCCTTACAAGAATTTATACTGCTTTCTTTGCTTTGATGTGTCCAGGTTTGTGTTTGCGGAGCAGCTTGTAACAGCATTTTATGGGCAATTCTTTTCTCTGAACATATCATTCCATAGCCTATTGTTACAGAGAAGAGCTATCTGCTTCAGGAATAATGTAGATTGATGCCCATTAAAGACTTCATTCTGACTGCTTTATTGCTGCTCATAATTGGAGAGGGCATAATATCACCAATAATGTGATCCAGGCATAATGTGCCTGGATTTCAGAGGAAAAATGTGGACATTTTAGTGCCACAGTTGTATAGATAATAGAAGGGGGATAACAAACCTAATGAGCAGTGTTTCAAGTTTAGTTCTGAAACATCATGCCAGAGCATTTTTTTCTGGTAGTATTTTATTTTTAAGGAAAATTAAAATGAGTGTATTTTGAGCATGAAATCTGCATTTGGTAAGGGAAGCCAACTGAATTTGTAAATTACATTTTCTGCTTCTGCAGATGTCCTTGCAGTTTGACCACAATAAATGCAGTCATGTAAGCATAATATCATATATGAGAACAGCCTGGCTTCCCTTCAAGCAACACAAACAAATAAAACTCATTTTCCTACACAAATGTGGATAGCTGGGTATTGAACTGCAATGTGTATAAAGTGTTGGTGTTGATATGTTTTCCAGTAGTATGGATTGTGTTTTGCTTTTATTACCTGCTTCCATTGAAGCATGAGTAAAAGCATACGTGCAGAATCATCTGATCCTTTCCTTTCTGCAGTCTATAGTTTGGATGCCATTTTTAGCAGAAGATTCAGTATTTAAGTACCTCCTTTGAAGTCCAGACAATTGGTATGTTCTCAGGATGATCTCTGTGCTATCAAAATCTCAAAGCTATCTCAAAATGATTACAATAAAATGAAATCTGTGTGACCATAATGTCTCAGTTCATTTTGCTGTTTCATTACCTGGATCATTCCTCATGTCATCATAAAGTCGCTGATGTGCAAATGAGTCTGTTTTTCTCTTCCCACACATGAAATACCCCACCAGAGAGATTAATGCACACCCTAGAATTGCTCCTACTATTGCACCAAACACTACAGCTCCATTACTATGGTTTTCTGAAAAACAAAAACAAAATGGATTTTTAAGCAAACATATAACTTTCACAAGCAGCTCTGGAAAATAATCCCTGAATGTTAGGGGTTTGGGAGCAGAGAGAGACTATATAGTCATCCCAAATAATGACTGGCAACTGAGCGAAGGCAAAATGTCTAGATCCCTGATAAGATCTGAACATCCAATCAGAGTTTATGATCCAAAACATTCACTTCTACATATAACTCTAAGTCATTTTAAAGAAACTATTATGAAAACAGTTTATCATATATCATTTATTTATTTATGATATTTTTGTTCTTCCCCACAACTAAAGTTGTGTAGATAGAATTGTCACAATACAACATGAACAATAGAATTGCAGTATGAAACACAGTGCAGGACAGATTAAGGAGTAAAATTAAATGCAAACAAGACTTAATCTGTTTAGTAAGTAATATGATATTCACACATCTGTCTATCTATTCCACTTTTTATACTGAAATTATTTCCTGTCCATCAGAATCAGAAGTATAGGCTTCACCCATTATAGACTTTTTGTGTGAAAAAGAAAATGAATTTATTATATCTGGGTTTGAGGATTGAAGAAAATATTGGTTTATAGAAAGCAAAATTGTTGGGTGCTATCTTGGAGCAGATGTTTTGGATAATTTAGATGAAGAACCAGAAGTTCTCTTTTTTGTTATTTTACACTTTCTTTTTTTCACCGTCTGGTTTGTGTTTTTATTTAAATTACTTTCTTTTATCTTTGATAAAAAGATATTGGAAATTTGATTTTTAACAGTTGTATATTTTCTTTCCAACTTTAATAAAATCTAAATGGAAAAAAGAAGTGTAGGCTGCATAGTTTGGTTACAAACTTTATAGCACATTTTATACCCTGTATTGGTATTTTCTGTTGACATATTCTTTATAGCAGCATTTGGATTGCGGGGGATAGACATTGTCAGAACTCTGAAGACAAGTTGGGAAATTATGAAAGCAATGTTCTTTCTTCAGAACAGGCTGTACAATCTGCACTAAATAAGCTTTTCTTCCCTATAAACAAGGACCACGTGCAAAAATAAAATAGAACCTATGGGTGGTATTCAACTAAATCTTATAAAGACTAGACCTATGAAATTAATGAAGATGACTGTTAGCTCTATTAATTTCAATGAGTCTGCTCTGAGGAGAACTTAGTTGACTATCCTTCCTTGGTGCACTGATGTTCTTCAGAATTAGTTCACTCAGACATAATGCTACATTGAAAAAGATGTTCTTTTATTTCAATTTTACCATTATTAGAATGCATTGGAGGGAAAGAAGAAGAAAAGTCTGTCTATGGCCATGTAAATGTAAACTAGAATCCTGTCAGGTTTTTCTTCTGCAAAATAAATAGCTCAACTTCTGTAACTCCTTTTAAAACTGAGCCAGCTGCAACAGTGGGTCTAATAATATCTATCTACTCTGGGTGGACTATGGTAATGTAGATACTATTATTGAGTGGTGAAATATTCTTGAAAATTAAGGTACCTTTTTGGGGTTCTCTTGCTTCTGCCAACCCATCAGTAAAACTGGAGTACAGACTCGTGGTTTGCAAACTTATCCGTAAAGCTGTTGTAACACTGTTGATCTTAGTACCTGGTGACATGGTTGATGTATTTGACATACTACTGGTAGGATGAACTGTTATGCCATCAATTTGAGTTCCATTAGAAGAGACTATGGTGGTAGAACTGACATTATAGTTGGCTGTGGTAGAGTTGTTCATTGCTTTCTCTGTTGAATTGATATAAGTTGTGACTGAATAGTTTTCAGAGATTGTGAACAGGCCACTGCTGACTGTAGGCATCTCTGAAGGAGCTGATGTTCCATTGATTATTGCAGAAGTCTGATTTGAATCTTTTGTTGTAAGATTCAGCTGATGTGCCGTTGAAGATAGCCAAGTATTAAGGAGTGTCACACTGCTGCTTTGGGTACTGCTTTCCATCACCATATTTTTTGTTGTGTTGTCATCAGTGTCTGTTGGTGATGTAAGAGTTACAGAAGGAGTTCTTCCAGAAGTTACAGATTTATTGGATGATTTATTTATAAATATAGTAGAACTCATGGTTGTGTTATTTAAGCTGCTTGTAGTGGCTGCGATACTTAGCGCATTGACACCAGCATTTCTGGTTGGCTGCAAGTTAGCCAACAGCAAAATGAACATAATTTCTTCTGGGATCATCATTTTCCCTCCACAGGTATGATACTTATTTCTTGATATGATGAACCTGTAAAAAAGTTCAGAGTTTATATTTATCTTTATATTGCATCTTTTTTATGTTAAAAAAGTCACAGAGATTCACTGAATTGAAGATCGAAATTAATAAATATGTACACAAAGGATATCTTGCAGTTCTCATTCTGGTTGTTTCAGTTGTGGTCAAATACTAGGTTTCCCCTTTTATAAACTTGGTGTTTTCATGGATTCACTGGTACGCTATAGACCAAGATATTGCGGGGTATCCCAATCTTCTGTAAAAAGAGTCGATGAATATATGTGGCTTACACTCAGGATCTGACTGACTCCCATATTTGGGGCTAAGAAGGAAACGTTATGCAGGTCTAAACTGCCCAATTACAGTACTCACACAATAACAAGTTTAGGTGTGAGTGGGGAAAGATCAGTGTGTTGTCACTCCCAGTCAGCTGATGCAATTAATGGCAGTATGAAGGACTGGAGTTACCATCACTCTGCTTGTTTCTTGAAAAATTGGAGTCCCAACTACTAAATTCAACACTTGTCTACTGTAATAGCTTTTTCTCAAAACTTTGCAATTTAAGAACACATTTCTCTTTTTCTAGATAGCAGGATGGTTTGGTCTTATAGACAAGGCCTAATAGCTGTCATTATTCTTGAGCTAGACATAGGGTCATCTTATAGGAATGTATTTTTAAAATGTATTGCCTTTCTCATTGTGTATTATCAGAAATTGTTTTCTGTAAGATTGGTTTCTCTTCTCCGAGCTTTCTGATAGCACAGCTAAGGGACAAAAAAATAATAATTTTTTTAAGGAACAAATGTCCTGGTCAGTTTTCAGATCCCATAACTGTCTAAAAGAAACCTCACTTTCCTCAGCTACCTTTCTTGTTTCGGTACATTCTGGTAACTTTTTAAGTTTGGTGATACTGGGGTAAGTCTCTTCAGTGGACAGAACAGATTTGTTAATCACTCAATTTTGTGAATCACACAAAATTGTGTGATTAATGCTTTATTGCATCATTGCATTTCATGAATTATCTTTCCCCTTTTGTGGTCTTGGCAGAATTGTGCTCATAAATTCCCATCAGGCAAATCACCATAGCCCCCCTCCATACATTACTTGTGTGAGGGCTATGCATGTATAGGAGTCCTATTCACTAAAATACACACATGGAGCCTGGATGTTTGCACGGGAAAAACCTACGTTCATAAACTCCCATTGGGAGATGTTTATGCTCAAGACAAGGACCTCAGGGGAAAGAGAACAGCATGATATGAGGAACAGGGGTGAAGGGATCTTGTATCTCCTCTTAGTTAGGCACCATGTCAACTGTACAAATTGGTGCCTGTTTTCAAAATATGTTGCATATGTCACAGGCAACTTCAGTCAAATTTACAAAAAAAAATCACTCTTTTTATTTGCTTGTAAATATTTTGCCCACAAAGCTGAATATAAAATAAAAGCAAATTATTTGCTGCAATTACTTTGTTCAAAATATGGCTGCAATTCTTGTGAAATGAGTCAAAGCAGAAGAGACAAATCATTATTTGGCTGATTCCCCACCCTGCATAAGTGGCGGTATTCAAGATGTAATTAATCTGCTTATCCTGAGTTACAAGCCCTCTGACTGAATGAACAAAAACATTTGTCATACCTTGTGACTGCATTCCCTCTCCCCCCCTCCCCCCCGCCCGCTATAACCGATACTTTAAAGAACCACAGGAAGAACAAATAAAACATCGAGTGAGCTTTTAGCAAGCTCTCAAATATTCCTTTCTCTTCATGGCCATACTTGTTGTTTTCCTTTCTGGCACAACCCGCTCTGCTTTCCATCAATAGCCATTTCATTACTACACAAAGTGAGTTTTGTCATTTTTGTTTTTATTTCACCTTGACTGTAATTTGAAATCCCCACAGGAAATTACCCAAAGTTCACTTAACTAAAGCTTTCATTTACAGGGCATGATGCTGAAATCGCTGTACTTGCAATACAAAAGTCTCTCTCTTTTTTTTTTGTTCCATCCACTATAATTTTCCACTTGGAAAAAGGGGGACTCAAAAAAAGAGAAATAGTTGAGTTTATTTTTAGTTATGTGTTTCCCAGAAATCCTTTCATGTGTAATAATAAACCGGTTTCTTGTTCTTTCGTTTAACATTTCTCGGCATGCGCATGCCCGCAGATATAATAGCACATACACTTAGTGGCAAAAGCTGAAATGCAGGAATCAGCTGATTTGGCTTTTGTCCTTTGCTTCTAATTTGAGTTTTGCCTCTTTCTCTCCAACAAGGTTGTTTACAAAGGGCCACTTTAGCACCCAGTAATAACTTAAACCAAAAAAACTTCTTTTTTAAAGACACTGATGTTTATCATTTCATTTCTCTGTAGCACAAATTCTTTATGAACAGGTGGAACCCTAATTACACCTCGTTCCCACCAATGGCATTCATCATGGGAGGAACCTCCAAGTTCACAGGAAGTGAATCAGTGAATACAGTTACTGGTGAGGAGCAGCAGGAGAGAAGGACTATTGCCTTCACACCATGCTTGCAGCTTGCCAGAAGCATCAGATTAGCCAATGTAGGAAGCAGACTGCTAGGAGGACTTTTGGGTTAATCCACCAGGACTTCCCTTGTAGTCTTATGGGATCTTGCTAGGCTACTTTTTAGTAGTGATTTAGTGTGATTACAACTCCAATGCTTCATGTATTTGCCCAGTTTACTGCTTCTCCAAGTTCTCTCTCCCTTTTGTTTAAAAGAGGGGTGGTGGTGATGGCTGTTGTAGTTATTATGAGATATGACTTCTCAACTGCTGTAGTATAATTTATTCTTCAGCATATTCAAATATATAGCATTGTATCCAATTAACTTTTACTCAGATTACGCCCATTGAAATTAATAGCCATGGCTAATTTGGGCCCATTAATTTCAATGTAAGATTAATTGAATTCAGCCCATATACTGTATTTTTCCATGTATAAGATGCCCAAATGTATAAGACAACCCCCCTTTTTAGCCCACAATTATGAAATCGAGTTGTTTAGCTTTTGGGGGGTGGGGGGGTCATTTCCGCCAATCACTCACCTGCCTGCCTGCTACTGCCAATCGCTTGCCACAGTCACTGCCAATCGCACACCTCACTGCAGCTGCCAATTGTCTGCCCGCTCACCGCCACCAACAGCCCACCCACCCACTTGCTGCAGCCACCAAGAAGAAGAAGAAGAAGAAGAAGAAGAGTTTGGATTTGATATCCCGCCTTTCACTCCCTTTAAGGAGTCTCAAAGCGGCTCACAATCTCCTTTCCCTTCCTCCCCCACAACAAACACTCTGTGAGGTGAGTGGGGCTGAGAGACTTCAAAGACGTGTGACTAGCCCAAGGTCACCCAGCAGCTGCATCTGGAGGAGCGGAGACGCGAACCCAGTTCCCCAGATTATGAGACTACCGCTCTTAACCACTACACCACACTGGCTCTCAAACGCCTACCCACCTCACCACAGCCGCCAATCACCTGCTCAGTTTCCGCAGCCACAGCCAATCGCCAGCAGGCCTTGCCACAGCCACCAATCACCTGCCCAATCGCCACTGCCAGTCTCCTGCTTGCTGCTGCCATTAATCGCACATCCGCCCTCTGCATTCACTATCCGTGTATAAGACAACAGCCAATTTTTGCCTTATTTTTTTTTTAGCAAAAAGCATCTCCTTATACACAGAAAAATATGGTATTTCACATTTGCCCTGATTTTTTACTTTCCTGCTGAAATATTCCCACCTTGAAAATGATGGACCTGCATTTAGGCAGCCTAAGTTGTGTGCAGGTTTTCAGCCCTAGTTTGGATTAAATTTATGTTAATATAATATGCATGGATCTCATGTCCAATAAAGACTGTTAATATCTCTCTACCCCCATTTATTTAATTGGTCTTCCTTTATCTTTAAGGCTTACACTGGATTACAACAGTAAAAATACGCATAATACATGTCAATTAAAAAACAACACAAATCAAAATGCACTAAAAGATATTTTTAAGTTAAGAAATTAAGACTAACCCTCACTATAGTCAGCTTTGGGCTTTGATGAATCTCATAGGAAGAACATTCCAAAGTTCTGGGTGTCACTGTGGAATCTGATCTATGTGTCCTTGCTTCAGTGAGCATGAATAGGGACTATGCAAGGGAAAATTCAAAGCAGATGTAAATGATGAGACATTGAGGAAAATATTGATTCTCATGAATTCAAATAAGGCATATGCCAATTAGAGTTTTGATTTATGAGAGCCAGTCATAATCATATATCTCCTCCCTCCCTCCCTCCCTCCCTCCCTCCCTCCCTCTCTCTCTCTCTCTCTCTCTTTGGTTGTGTGTGTCAGTTAAGGCACACCCATACCCAAGCAGACTACAAGGTCATGTAAACTACAAGGCAAATAGCAACTGCAAATAGTTTAGAGTCCTATTATCCTTGCAGGGTATACTTTATACACAGTAAGACTTCACTTAGCTTTGCAATAGCAAAATCACATGTGTGACGGTCATAAGATCCCTTCACATGATACTTCTTTGATGGGGCATCATGTAATTGATAGGATTGCATTCTGCCTCTAGCCTTGCCCTGATAATTCCATAATCTCATTGGCCCTGGCCCTGCTATCCACATATTAAGATGAGATGCAGAAACCTACGCAAGTGGACTCCTATGCCCTGGAATGCTGCTAACACTTGCGCACTGGCAGAGCTGTGCATTATCAGGGGTGTGGTGAGAGGTGTGGCCAGGCAGCCCCTTTAAGCACATGATGCCTCTGTAAAGAGAAATTTCTCTGGGTATCTTTCCTCCATCTGAATGACTTTGGGCATGGTGAAAAGAGAGGAGGCGCTTCCTGCCTCTGCAACACTCTTTCGTCTTTGGCATGACACTTTCACACTTCCTGCCCTTACATTGTAAACTTACATATCTCCTGGGCATAGAGGTGAATTTTTCAATCGTTAAGCTATTGTAGAAGGAGAAAGTGGGAGGCATTCACTCTTCTTGTACCTAATGCACCTCATTCAGATTCATAGCCACCAATGATTTTTGTATTAAAGCAGGCATGTCCAAAGTTTGTTTCGGGGGCCTAATTTGGCTCGTCGGTTGGTTCAATTTGGCCACTGTGGCTCAACAACTTCAATCCTAAAAAAATGGTCAACAGCTTTGCTTGGCCCTCACAGCCCTTCACTTCATCAAATCTGGCCCTCTTTGAAAAAAGTTTGGACACCACTGTATTAAGGTATAATGTCTGTGAACCAGCAGCCCTGCTCTCCACAGTCTCCCGCTCCCCTGAGCCAGCCCCAAACCACAATGTTAAAAGCTGTTTTAAATTTTAAACATCATCTGTAGTTTGGTAATGGTGGGGTTGCCATGTCGAAAACACACTGGTGCAGCTATCATGCCTGCTGTACTTCTTCTAGTATCATTATTCATAAAGGGTAATAATAAGCATGAAATAAAGTAAGTTAATGACCTTCGTACTTATATTGCGTCTACATATTGTCTTATATACCTTGGTATTAGGAATGGGTGAATATGTCAATGTCAGTTCCTCATTTGTCCAATCTTAAATTCAGTCCTCTAGATTTCCACACCAGTTTATGATTTTTTATATGAAATTAATGGCCCCGTGAAAATTCATCGGTTGCAATGTAAACTTCTAATATGCACATTGTAATGCAGGTTTCTCTAGTCCAAAGCATTATTATTTGTTAATTTCACTACTATATGAATCTTTATGCATGTGCTATTTTAGTGTATGCATTTTGCACATATTACTTGACTTTGAGGGCCACATTGCAAAATTCAGAGAAGCGAACATTTCAAAGCTTCAATTTCTGTATTGCCCAGAAAGTGCAAACTAGGTAGCTTCACCTTTAAATGTGAACTTAATTTAATTTATTGCCCCATCCCTACTTAGTATGTTCTAGTGATATCATTTAGCATATGTCTTGTAAAGGCTAAAATGCTACTTGACCATAATTGTTTGAAGACGTTTTTTTTAAAAAAATCCAGTGCTAATCTCACTTTTTCTACCCCATCATTAATTCTCGTTTGTGGGGCAGAGGGAGGTGTTTTTCCAGATAGTTTCCCCTATCTGCTTAAATAGGAAAACTCCAATAATCCAGTATTTCCTTCCTGAGTACAGGTGCATCTTAGCCAGTGTATACATTCATAGACAACTACAGAGAAGTGTTGTCTTCTACATACATTCTCAGCAAGTAACTGCACATGTTAAAGATGAAATACTAACTTTGAAACTTTCAGAAACAACAGCAGACATTATAATGTTACTGAACAGTAAAAGGTCATTTGGGGTAGTGTTTATATACAGTTAACACATGCTAGAGTTTATCACTTTGAGAAATACTGTCATTTAAATTGCTTGAGACATGCCTCCTCTTGCCCACTGCTTAGAAGTGAAGGAGAGGGGGAGACGTTGCAAGCAGAATGTAAGTTAAACGCAACTAAGAACATATCTTCAGATCTGTGCCAAGCCAGGGCATTACCTGGCTGATACAGCTGTTAATTTCTAACCGGGATCACTTACAGACAGAGATATTTTTGAAGAGTTAATGCAAGAGACTAGAAAGATTACTTGGGAAAAACCATTAACTAAAAGCCACTTACCTTTTCAGCTCAGCAGTAATATTTAGGAAGTTGTTGAAAAAACTCTCCCCCTACTTGGAGTGCAATAAGACTAGTCTGCTGAAAACTGTGAAACGCAGGTAATGTAAACGTGTCAGTGTTGTGGTGGTCAGGAATGCACAGTAGAAATGAAATTAGGTGGGGCTGCATTTCTCTGAGTGTAATAGAGCACCTGAGAACCAGAATGACCTGCTTCTCAGCTGTCTTGTTGAGACATAGCATTAGAGAGATCATAGAATTCGGAGCTTTCAGGATCAAGTGAACAGGTCATTTTGTTGCTCCGGGAAAGACTACCAGGGGCTGCTTAAAGATGAACGGTTTTTAGAAGTTCAGCATTTAGGTTTTTAAAAATATACATTCAATGAACCGTCATTATTTTATAGGAGGCTTGTAGCAATTTTGGAGGGAACTTTATTGCTACTCAAAATGTGCCCCAAAGCTGAAGTCCCGAGAGATGTGAGTCAACATACTTTCTCTTCTTAAAGGGAAGGAATGAATACAGTACTAAAGTATTTGGAACAACAAAAAAAGTGTTGCCAGCTAACTTCCTAGTGGCATATATCAGCTTCTGATTTAAAGGGCACTGTCATTAAATATTCTTATCTGCATTTTGTAAGCAGAATGAGAAACTCATTTTCTAGTCTTCTGTAATGCTAATTAATAGGTGAATTGAAAGAAAGAAAGAAAGAAAGAAAGAAAGAAAGAAAGAAAGAAAGATCAGTTTTTCACTTTATACTACTGCACTAGCCTGGAGGTATACTTTATGGCAACAGTATGGCATTTTACTTGTTGCCTTGTAACCTGCTCAGGGAACATGTCGATGGGCAGCCCTATAAATCTGCTAAGAAAACAAATACATAAAACTTTTAAGTACATTAAATTGTAATCTGTAATCGTGGGGTAAAAGTTTTATTTTTAATCCATTGACCCTGAATCCCTGTCAAAATCCCCTCTTCTAGACAATAATTAATAGTTCACGGCCCCTGTCCTCTTTTGCATATAATCACCCTTTGTGGTGGTTGTATTAACTCTTGTGGTTCTTGTATTAATTTACAAGGCCCGTAACAACTTGGGTCCAAGATACTTCAGGAACTGCCTGTTCTCTTATTTTATTTTATTTTATTATTTTATTTTATTTTAATAAATTTTATTTTATTTATGTCACCCTTCATCCAAGGATCATAGAGTGGTTTACAGTATATAAACACAATATATATATATAATAATAACAGACAAAACAATATCCTCACCCTATAGATTGATTAATTAGCCAAAGGCCTAGGAGAAGGTTTTCTCCTGGCACCTAAACACATGTAATGAAAGATTTAATGTAATGTGGATTTGAAGAAAATGCCATAAAAACCCAGAAGCATGTAAGTAAGGATGTAGGTGGTAAGTATCTTCCTACCCAACCCTTCTTCTCCTGTCTCCTTGGGCTTCCCCTCCTCAGCGCTGCTTCCAAGACTCTCCAGAGGGTCAGGGGACTCTCTTGAATGTGGTGGGCTGCAGCAAGGAAGGCTGTGGTAGGGGAGGAGATCATCCAAGCTGGGGCTGAGGCACCTTCCGTGAGCAGAACCCAGCCTGAATGCCAAAGCACACTCAAGTTCAAAGGGTCACTTGGAGGCAGGGCTTGTAGACAGGGCTGCAAGCGGGAATAGGAAGCAGAATGGCCACCTCCTGCTAACCCTTGATCAATCTATAAATATATCTGATCAGATGTAGCTCCCAGAAACAATACATCTATTTCTTGTGTGAAGTGGGTCTACATTGTGCCAGGTAACATACTGATCTCACCAAAGTTCTGGCCTTTGGGTCTGGTCTTTGTTCTGCTAATATTTTGAGACAACATCTCCTGTGCCATTATATCAAAAAGAGGGGTGTCAATTGCTTTGTTTCTAACCTGCAGTTCTTGAAAGCTTTAAGAGTACTTCAAATAATTCCTCAGTGCTTTTGTTGGTGAGAAATCCATGCAGGCATTCTCCCATGGCCATCTGAAGTGCTATTAAAGGCAACAGGGTGTTGCATGAGTGCAGGGACTTCCATGGGCACAGCCTTTTCCAAGATCAAGACCTTTATTTCTTAAAATGGAATGTTGTTCACTACAAACAGTAACGTTGTGGAGGTCTCACTGCACAGCTTAATGGAATTGTCTCCTATTTCCTTCCTGGCTGGTAGACCTAGACTCCTGACAGGAAGCATAATTCAGGTCTACCTGTTATATTTAATGAACAGTAGATCAGAGAGCATTGTCCTAGAGTGGAGATCACAGCTGCTGCACACATCCTCTGGCCCTGTTCTTGCCATGCTGCCCAGAGCTAAGCTATGGATTTCTTAACATTACATACCTCAGACAAACCATGAGTAGTAAATCAAGAAAAAACCTAGGTTGCAGCTTAGCTACAAACCATGAGCCTGGGTTGGGACATCATGCTAAGCCAAACCATAGCTTAGTCCTGTTTAGTGCAATAGCCACAGAACCAGGGGAGTGCCCAGTGCCTGCTATCTTCACTCCAGGGAACTGCATGGTTCATGCTAGGCCATGATTTAGCTGAGTGTTAGATGTGAGCTGGGTCTTTCTGTCGCCTAATCCCTGCAAAGATAGGGAATGTATTCTCGGTCTGTAGCCCAGAGATTCTGTAGGGTGGAGTAAGGGGTTGTATTGGAGAAAAGCTCATAGATGTAGCTTCATGCCTGATTAGGTTTCATTTTGTCCTAAAACTCTTAAGTCTTGACAAATGACAGCTGTTGGCTGTGTGTGAGAGAGAGGGGGGGGGAGAGGGAGAGGGAGAGAAAGAGAGAGAGAGTGCGTGCCAGTCTGGATGTTTCTCATCTAGGTGTAAGCATTACACATTAGAGAAGCAATGGGGAATCTCAGGCCTGGAAGCAAAATGCTGTCCTTCAGAGCTTTCTATCTAACCCTGGCAAATCTCTCCAAGTCACAGGCCTTACTGTCCCTGCTTCCCATCCGTAGCAGCCTACTGCTAGGTCCAAGGTCCTGTCACCCCCTGCAATAAAATATTTGAGGAGACGGGAGCCCCATTCAAATAGTGTCTGTGTGCTGCATCTTGTGTAAGGCGGGGCTTACTAGGGGGCATCAAATATTTTATTCAAGTTTATTCAAGTTTTATTCAAGTTCCCATCCAGGCATCCCCCCCACAACTGAAATGTGTTTTAATGCTTCATGCTTGTCTGAATGGAGAATAGTAAAGGTGTGGGTGTGTGGAAACTAGCCTGCTGCACAAAAGTAAAATTAACATGGTCGCTTTGCTCATTTTTGCCTCCAGCCCCACACATCGCTGGCATTCAACCCTCAGAAGGTTGTCCAGAAAGAAATGTGGCCCTCAGGGTGAAGTCATTTCCCTGCATTAGGGTATACAGTGGTACCTCGAGTTAAGAACTTAATTCGTTCTGGAGGTCCGTTCTTAACCTGAAACTGTTCTTAACCTGAGGTACCACTTTAGCTAATGGGGCCTCCCACTGCCGCTGCACCGCCACCACACAATTTCTGTTCTCATCCTGAAGCAAAGTTCTTAACGCAAGGTACTATTTCTAGCTTAGCAGAGTCTGTAACCTGAAGCGTCTGTAACCCGAGGCACCACTGTAATTGGGTGTTACCCATTAAGCTAATTCTTTCAATGCCATTGGGGTTCTTTGGAACTATTGCATTTCTAAACTAAAAAAATGAGTTAGCTTTGCAGAAGCTTTTGAATTTCTGGAGTGCAGAAGGTTTCCATTTTTTGAAAATGATACCCAGCACTAATTGGCTAGAAAGAGAAGATTCACTCTTCTTCATAATTTTCAGCTGCAGCAGAAAGAGGAGCTAGAGGGCCAGTGAAACTGGACAAATCACAGTGCTATAGTTGGTGTCCTAGTCAACTTAATCACACTGCACTTTAAAGGCAATTCAATGAGCAATTCATTGAGCTCGGTGGTCATTTGATTTTAATGTTAACATGCAATTCATGGCTTTCACAGCTACAGTGTTCTTAGAGTTTTGGAAGAGGCGAAGGGCTGTGCTAACCTATGACTGGGATCTTATAGACTGGGAAGATGAAGAGGTAAGATTCATAAAAAGTACATTACAACAGCAGTTTTGATGTCTACATTCAGGGTGCCAGAGTTTTTGAAGTTTTGCATGTGATGTTAGTATATTGTGTGAGTGCTGAGTTTGCCTTGATTTCACCCGCCTATGCACATACACCCAAATATGTGTGGGCACAATATGGGCACTCCATTTTCAGGGTACCAGATCATACATACAGTATCTGGTATGGATCTGAGTGACGTGCAGCTTTTCATGTGTGGAGGTCAGGGATGTGGCTGCTGATATAGGGCCCAGCGATCCCCAACAAATAAATATCTAAAAGGGACATAATGTGTGAAAACAGAATTTTAAAATAGGACTACGAATAAGACACTCAGCTGGCACTGATATCACATTGCTTGTCAAATAGCAGTTTTAAAGATATCTATCTTCGGGGTTTTCCCAGAGCAGCTTAGTGTTAAACTTCCATAATACTTTATGAAGTGATATATAAAGTATATGGAGCATATCAACAAGAAGGGAAGTATTAAAATTTTTCATCGTTGTGCCATATGTATACATGCCAACCACTTCAGGCATGAACTGAAATAAATGTTTGTAATTGCAGGAAGAGCTTCGCCCCCAATTTGAAGCAAAATATTCTCAAGTGGAACGAGTGAATCCTATAACAGGGAAGCCTGAACCTTTTCAACCCTTCCCTGATAAACTTAGTCGACTGATGGTGTCTGTGTCAGGAATATTCTTCATGGTAAAGTCACTAAAAAATATTGGACATTTTGTAAAGGAATTACGGGCTATTTCCTATCAGCCTAAATTGTTTATAGTTCTTCTCAGATTCAGAGGTAATTCATTATATAGTAGAGTAAAATAAGGAAATGCGGGTCATTGTCTGCAATTTAGTCCCAGGGCTAAATACCGTATTTTTTGCACCATAACACTCACTTTTTTCCTCCTAAAAAGTAAGGGGAAATGTCTGTGCGTGTTATGGAGGGAATGCCTACGGGTGCCATGCCTACGGATTTTCCTCCTATAAAAACTACGTGCGTGTTATGGTCGGGTGCGTGTTATAGAGCGAAAAATACGGTAATTATTTTAACTGAAAAATAAACAAGCAACTCAGTCTTGAAAGAAATGTGATGATTTCATAGTATTTACAAGCCTGTAATTCTGTGGAATCTTTTCCCAGCCAATGCCTATTTTTGGTATAAATATTCTTAATTTTATCTGTTTGCAGATTTCGTTAGTCCTCACCGCAGTGTTTGCAGTTGTAGTCTATCGCCTTGTGGCTATGGAGCAGTTTGCCTCTTTCCAGTGGTATTTCATTAAAAAGTATTGGCAGTTTGCGACATCAGGCACAGGAGTCTGCATCAACTTTATGATCATCATGTCTCTTAATGTTGTAAGTTCCCAATCTTTATTCATAAGTGAAGGGTCGTCTCAGTATATACAAAATGAATTAAAATGTAGAATTGGTATACCATTTGTTCCTTGTGTAGGGCAGCAGCCGGGGGGGGGGAGTGGTGGGATAGCATTGCTTCTTTGGCTTCCCTGTTGGGGGGCTAGGTGATGGGAAGGTTGGTGTGGTACAGGTGCAGTGGTAGAGTCAATCCAACACTCACCATGCCACACTTGTCTGACTTCTCTGCTGCCTTGACCCTCTCCCTTCCGGTAACCAGCAGCAACCTCTGCTTGGGGAAGTCAGTTAAACAACACTGTCCCCAACCAGCTCTAACCCTCTGGCCGTTAGTGGGCAGCACCTTCAATTAAACAACCCAATCTAATAAAAACTAACTTCAATTAAAGCAATTCTAGTAAGCTAAAATTGTAAACAAGTGGTCCAGTTTGCCAGTTTCTGGGACTCCTTCATTTTGTTTCCACTGCAACTCTGAAAACTAATTATAGTATGAACTTGGCTTTGGCCTTATAACCAATCACATTAGCAAATATAACTAGATATGAAGCTTCTCCTTACGCAGCCTGCCTCCAGATAAAGTGTATATCGAGCAAAGCATATCTCCCTTAATTTTGATATTACTTTCCCTAATGTATTTTGTGTGCTGTTTTCACTCATATATGCACTCTATGAACACTTCGCTTTAGTGTATCCATTTTTGTACACATTACTTGGCTTTGAGACTTGCATTGCAAAATTCGAGGTTTTGTATTTCTGTTCGCATATTAGGTTATTTGCCTTTAAATGTTAACTGAGTCAAATTTCTCTGCTATCCCTGTTCAGTGCTGAGGCAAACTGATTAGACTTTAGGCTTCCAAGTATCTGATTCTGAGGTGTTCTCTTCAAAACGCCCTTCTGGCAAATGTCTGCCATGACAATATTTCTCAGTATCATTGCACAGGAACTAAGGAGATGAGGATCATACTGAGAAACAGGCTTTTGAAACATTATGCTAACCATTATTCATGTTGTTTGAAGTTCCGTATCAGGATCAAGGCAAGTATAGGCATGTTAACAAAGAAAGAAAGTCAAAGCTCTTACAAATATGGAGACACTCCAGGAAATAAATATTTGATTTAAATCTGGCCGTGCCCTAAGGCAAATGCTCGTGTAAGAAGAATGGGTGTGGATATACCTTTCATGACTATATACGTCCCTGAGCTGACGCATATAAAACTAGAAATTCTAGTCTAGGAACTTATTGACTTTGTTTGGATAAGCGTGACACACATAGTACTTTAATTAAATATTCAACACCATAATAATATATTTGATACTACTTAACAGAATATCTGGCTAGGGCACACTGATTTTGAGGAGAATAGTTGTAATCATCGTAGCCTGATCTAGCTAAAGTTTACTGTTTAACACCCCAATAATATTTCTGATTTTATTTAACAGAATATCAGGCTGGGACACATGGATTTTGAGCACGACAATACTAAATACAGTGTCTTCAATGCATTTAAAGTTAGCCATGATTTTGTCCTGTGAAAATCTTAGAGAACTAAGTCGCTTCTTCCATTTTATTTGGCAAGTCTTTGATGAAGGAGCTCCAGAGCAGACAAAAAAGTTATTTCAAAGAACTAGAAACAATCACCCACAAGCACATCACATATACATTTACCATTATTCAATGGAAAACATGTTTGACAGTGTAATTCAATACAAGTCTACATGAATGTTAGTTCCACTGAGTTCAGTGAGGTTTACTATCAAGTTCGAAAGCACCCCCGGGTGCAAGTAGATAAATAGGGACCGCTTACTGGCGGGAAGGTAAACGGCGTTTCCGTGTGCTGCGCTGGCTCGCCAGATGCAGCTTTGTCACACTGGCCACGTGACCCGGAAGTGTCTCTGGACAGCGCTGGCCCCCGGCCTCTTGAGTGAGATGGGCGCACAACCCCAGAGTCTGTCAAGACTGGCCCGTACGGGCAGGGGTACCTTTACCTTTACCTTTTTAAGTAGGCACAATACTGAAGCTGAATGTACTATGTAGCTAGACTTGTATATTGTATTTTAAGCATCTTCATAAATAGCACTCAAAGTGCAGATTCATTTTAACTCTATCCCTAGAGGTGAGTTTGTTACATTAGCACTCTGCACTGGATGCAACTGAGTCCTGAACTGAATCAGGCTGGTTTGGGGAGAATCTGGTTGTTGGCTGAGCTGGGTTAAGATAGCCCTAGCTCAAGACAGGTCAGGTAAAAGGCCCAGATCCAGGGCTGTCAGAGGGGTAGAGCATAGGAAGCAGGGGCAGGCTTGACTGAGATAGGGGGGGGCTACAAAAAGGGGAGACCTACCAGGCAACTGTGTGTTCCTGCAAGAAGGTAGGGGTGGGTGGATGAATACCTTTCCTGCCTGACTTCTTCATTCCAGCAGGCCCCTCCTTTTCCTGTCCCCTGAATCAGCACCACACAAGAGGATTTGATCCTATTAAGTGTTGGTTGGGAAGCTGCCCACAAAAGAATTTGTCAGATTCACATCAATTGATTTCACATGAAAAGTGAATTAGTTAGTTTCCCATGCAAACCAAAATTCAATCTCCCCCCCCCCCCGCTTAGTATGCATCTATGCATGCACACACACCTGTGGTATATTTTTCTCGAAGTCTTTCCAGAACTCATTGCTAGAACACTTTTATTCTCTTCTTATTTCTTTTCCAGGTATATGAAAAAGTTGCCTATCTCTTAACAGATTTAGGTGAGTGATTTGCACTGATGAATGTTTCCATACTTGTGTTAGTATCTGATAAAGTGTCTAACGACACAGATAATGTAACATATGCAATTACAAGCTATCGATATCTGGTGTGCCTGAAAGAGGAGAAGGCACGTAGGGGTTGACATGACAAAAGTGTATAAAATTTTGTGATGTGTGGAGAAAGTGCCCATGAGCTTCCCCAAGAACCTGGTTAACTACTGTGAAAACAGAATGCTGGACTCCAGCTACAAACGCCTTTGCTTTGATCTAGCACCTAAGATTGGTTAAGGTCAAGCTGAATGTGTACAAAGTAGAATTCTCCCTTAAGTTGTTCCTTTAAGTTGTTCTCATCTTCCTTCAAAAGCGCTTTGCTTTGGTGCCATAGGGAAAGGAAAAAGAGGGAGAATATAATTCATGTCTTACAGGGCCCTCTCATTCCTATTAAGCTGAAAAATCCATTTGACATCAACTTGCATATGACAATTATTATTTAATTGTAATATATCTTTTTGTACCAAATAAGACCATTGGTCCTTCTGCCTTATTACTGTCAACAATGACTAGAGTTGTTGGGGGTTGAGTTTAGACTCTTCTGCATACAAAGCAGATGCACTACTACTGAACTTTTGGAAGCTTTTGGAAGTCTCAAAAAGTCAAATTTCCCTCTCCATTTTGAAGAGGCCGATTTTGAAAATGGGGTGTTGATATTTGGGTTGATTTGGGGGGGGGTGAGAGAGAAACTGCTAATACGTTTTTGGAAGGGGGTTGTGGTTAGTTTACTTCATAGGATGAGTGTTGGGTTGGTTTTCGTTTCCTTTGTAATTTTTTACACTTTAAACAGACATTCAGTGTGGTGGCAACGCTCTCCTGCTGTAGCCTTCTTCCAGTGCCAGCATCCCATGGAAACAACAGCAACAACATTTCAATGAAAAGAACTTGGTACATAAAGGCTGCATATATTGCATCTGTTTAAAGGGACTTAAAAATATTATTTGCAAAACAGCAGCACACAATCCCAGCCTAGCCATGACCTCAACAAAAATTGCCCTCCATACAGCAATTATCATTAGTTTAAAAAAAGAAAACTCCAATTAGTAGCCAGTGTTATTAGTTGGCTGTATTGGAACCACCACGCTCATAGCAAATACACTGAGGAAAGGGATAGTTGCCTTTTTTGTAATATTTTAATATAAACGTTTATCTTGTTCAGAGCAAATGTAAATAGTTGTGTTTTTTTACAACTAAAAATAATCTTTAAACAGTGCATTTCAAATGTACTGTCCCAGACAGCTTTATGTGTATATGGCAATCTAGATCTTACCTGCTAAAAGTTAGAAATGTTTATTTCCAGACTAATGTCTATTGTGAATTCTGTTGCATTTTTTTAATAGAACACCCTAGAACTGACTCAGAATGGGAAAATAGTTTTGCCTTGAAAATGTTCCTCTTCCAGTTTGTCAACTTAAACAGCTCCATTTTCTACATTGCCTTTTTCCTTGGAAGGTATGTATATCTGAAATGAGTTGAGAAAAGCATGTAAGAAACTCCCAGAACAAAATAACATTATATTTTAAAATCTATTGTTAATAGATGTCATTTCTGATTTAAAGTGCATCCCAGTTTTTTAAGGAGTGCTTCACCAATCACTTACATGGAGGGGAAAGGTGTATGTATTGTAAACCAATATGTGTGAGGAGTTTACACATGTGTATTCCAATAGTTTCGGGAAATGGGGATGAACTAATTCAGATAATTTTGGTTATCAGGAAAAGAGTGCTTAGGTGTGTTTACTGAAGTGGAAGCTTCCCCCTCCATTTTTATCTGGAGGGAAACTGCCAGTTGTGGAGGTGGCATCTGCTGGAGCAGAGTTCCATTTATCATTTCCCCTCAAAATGCACTTCTACCACAATGAGGCAACATTCACACTATACATTCAGTGCACTTTGGAGAGTCATAGCCTCGCCCCTCAAAATTCTAGGAGCTGAGATTTGCTTGAAGTGCCGAGAGTTGTTAGGAGATCCCATTTCCCTACACAGAGTTGCAATTCCCAGAGTGATGTAACAATAGGTTCACAATTAGTACTAAAAAGGAGATACACTTTTCCTTTTCCAACATGCATCAAAACAAAAAGTGAGATAAGTAATAAGGATTTACTTTGGTTTAGCTTTAACTTTAATTTTTCAGTAAAAATGTGTGAGAGTCAAATATTTTCATTCTTTCTGAATTCAGCTGACAAACCGAAATCTCATTTTACAGGTTTGCTGGACGTCCTGGAAAGTATAACAAACTTTTTAACAGATGGCGACTGGAAGAAGTAAGGATAAATTTTACTTGCACCAATGTAAAATCACTGTCTGTCTGTCTGTCTGTCTGTCTGTCTGTCTCTCTCTCTCTTTCTTTCTCTCTCCCTCTGTGTGTGTGTGTATACAAACACACATTCCTTTGCTCATGGACCAAATTACTGTTGTCTGAAATGGTCAACCTCTTATTCTGTTTCTTTTTTAAAGTATTTAAACTATTTTTGTATGATATGAAAACGAATCGTCTTTTGAAAATTTTCCTTTAAAATGGTTGTGAATTTTCAGGAATTAAAGTATGTTCTGGAATAGCTTAAACACCAAATTTTCTTTGTAAGTGTGTGTTTGTGCTTTAGGGTACTAGCTTCATCAGGTCAACCAAAATGTTACAGAAGCATGTGCAATGTGCAATCTTTCAAGTTATCCAGAACTACTACTTCTAACCTGCTTCTTCAACCTTTTGACAGTAGATTAGATAATAATTTAATCATCCTCACCAAACCTGACTTCCAAACAGTATAGAACAGTTGATCGCGGGGGTGTCCCAGGTCGATCGTGGTGTGATGTACAACCCAAAAAAGGGGGCGAAGGTCAACAACTTTGGTCAACCCTCCCCTAAAAATGCTCAACAACTCCTGGCAGTGACAATGGGTATATCACACTGGTCTTTTTATACTGTGAGTAGATTGCAGTCTCTTGGGAGTTGGACGTGCCTGGTATATAGAACAACAGTATGTTTTAATTAACCCCAAATCCTTACCCAGTCAAGTGGATCCACAGCAACTGCCTCCTGGCAGCAGCATCACTCTCACTCGCCAAAAGGAGGAAAGCAAGGTGGCAGCAAGGTCAAGGCCTTGCAGACACAATAATGGAGCCAATTTGGTGCTCCCACTAGTGCGTACACACAGACCCAACCTCTTCACCATCTTGCCTCTCCACCTACCGGTAAGCAGCAGCAACACTACTGCCCGGAGGCTGTTGCTGTAGCTCTGCCCCACTGAGCAAGCAACAAATGTCTGCCAATTTGTTGCAATTGTATCTTGCCTTTTTTCCTCTATCTTCTTTCTTAATGTTTCTGCTTTCTTATGTTTCTGCTTTCAGTGTCATCCCAGTGGCTGTTTGATAGACCTCTGCCTGCAGATGGGTGTCATCATGGTTTTAAAACAGATGTGGAACAACTTCATGGAACTTGGCTATCCGTAAGTATGAACAGAGGCATCATATCAGATGCTGACTTGATTATTGTATCTGCTGGCAAAGGGAATGTCCTCTCCTGCATGGCTAACTCTTGGAGGTGCATAAAGAGAAGCTGTCTCTATGGAACTCTGTTTCCTAAAGACTGGAGAGTTTGAGACTAAAAATTAATACTAGATGCAGGACATGGCAATCAGTTGTAATATTTAAAGGGATTTTGGATAAAATTTAGCTGTACTTTATCTGCAGAGCCATTAAAAGTGTTGTAATGTGGTTTGGGGGGAGGAATTCTCAAAGTGTTTGCAAGCACCATCAACAAGTCATCAGGCATTGATAGGACTGTCTCTATTCACAGGGATGTCCTTTTCTTAGGAGACAAACATTCACAAGGAATGAGAGAAACTAGGAGGGCAGTGATGAGTTAAGCCATCAGTTGAATGATTAAATTGTTACCATGAGTGCTATCATAGATTCTATGCTCTGACTATCTAATACAGGTTACTGCAAAATTGGTGGGCACGACGCAAGATCAAGAAAGGAGGGCAGTTACTGGAGCATAAAATTTCTCTACCTCAGTGGGAAAAAGATTGGAATCTACAGCCCATGAATCTCCACGGTCTGATGGATGAGTACTTAGAGATGGGTGAGTGTTCTTATGAAGTTGCCCTTTTTCATTAAAAAAAAGAAGAACTGGTAGATTCTTGGCTGTGAGTTGGGTAAGACCTGCTCCCTGCCTTGCAGGCCTTTTCCCACCTGGCCTGGAAAGGTGGGACCCTGACTGACTCCAGCTACAAAGGTGAGTCTGTTGAATAGTTGAATAGACTATTAGGCTGAAGTATTATTTAGGTGTGTTTTTTTTAAATTGTGGATAGAGTTGTTGCTATCTTTTTTGTATTCTTTTGCTTAATTTGGTTGTGTACTTTTCATATTTTATTTATTTTTTATGACTACTTTTGTTACGTTTGTAATTATTTGATTTTTGTGTGTGCTGTAAGCTACCTTGAGCATGGTTTGAACTATGGAAAGGCGGCATACAAATAAAATTATGTATGTATGTAATTTGATGAATGTCATAAAAATTCTGTCTTTTCTTAGACATGGATTCCCCATTTCTTTTCTTTTCTTTTTGACCATCACTTTGAGGTTGTTTTTTTTAAGTTTTTCATAATACAATAAAATAGCTGCTATTAACAATACAAATAGAATAAGACTCCTCTCTTGAAAGTAATTCTTAGCCCTTACCACCAACAGAAGATAGTAGCTTCTCCCAGCTCTCACCTGGGATCTTCCCTTTCTTCCAGCCTCTCACCTTGGGACACAGACATTTTCCTGACTCTCACCTGGGGTCCTCCATCAACCATCTACCACCCCCATGAGTATACAATCTCTGAACCTTAATAAAGGCCCGAGTCATAGGACTCCAAAGGAAGAAGGGTAACCAAGAGTGGTTCTCCCTTTTTGATCATGTGTACTTTCTTTCCAGTTCTACAGTTCGGCTTCACCACAATCTTTGTTGCTGCTTTTCCTCTGGCACCTCTGCTGGCCTTGCTCAACAATATCATAGAAATCCGGCTTGATGCATATAAATTTGTCACTCAGTGGAGGCGACCGATGCCTGCAAGAGCAACTGATATAGGTGAGACAAAGCGCAGTCACTGTAGCAACTTCTTTTTATCATTTAGTCTGCAAGTTTTGTTTTTGGTTTACAAATACTAACCAACATGAGAGAGAAATCCCAAGCCCTGGCTTGGAAACAGTGAAGCAGAACTGAGTAGCAGGTCTCCTACCACATACAGTTCCACGCTGCTTGCACTACCCAGGGCAGAGGGCAGCAGTGGTCATTTTTCACTCTCTTGTTTTCTGCTGTATCAGCTCCAAGCACAGGTCAAAGTGCTGCTGTGTGTGATCCACCAGTTCCCAAATGAAAATAGATGGCACCAGAAGTAATCTGATATGGTCCTAGCCTTTTGGAAGGGCAATGGTGTTGTTTTCGTACCTGCAGTGTAATAATTATAAATGAGTCTCAAATGAGGCATCACATACTGTGGCTGTGGATGATAAATTTGCAAACTGGATCTAAAAATGGAAGCTGTTTGTTTTCTAGACTCAGATCGAATGAAGGGCAAGCTGTGCAGGGCAATTGAGAAAGTGCAGATTTAATTCTATTTTAGAACAAAGGCTTCTTTGAGCATGGACTGGGAAAAAGTATTAAATACTCTGCTTTCTCATGTTTGCTTGTTTTGTGTTTAGCCTCATGATAATTATCCTCTCCTAGGGATCTGGTATGGAATCCTTGAGGGAATTGGAGTCCTGGCCGTCATCACCAACGCTTTTGTTATTGCCATTACATCTGACTATATCCCACGCTTTGTCTACGCATACAAGTATGGTCCCTGTGTCGATCAAGGATACAGACAAGAAAAGTAATTACACCGTTTCTATATTTTTCGCTGATGGGCTCACTTTTGTATTTTGACAAAAGTTTGCATTTTCCCCTTTTGTATATTTTGCTCTTTATTTTGCATGTTTTATTATGGTTACAGTGGGCCAGAATGGATTGCATCAGAGGCCAAGCTAGAGCACTTGAACTGTGTGGGTTCAGTTTTAGTCACATGCTGGAAGTGAATGAGACAGCTGGAAAATTTCAATTGCTTAATATGCCCCCAAATAGTGAAAGACCTAGAAAACATTGTGCTAGAAACAAAAAAATAATAATGCAAGACTACATCCCCTCCAGGCAATTACAACAGAAAGAGGGATGTTAACAGAAATATGAATGTTGAATGTTGTCAGCTGCATCCCTTTGCCATGGTTCTCTCCACCTCAATTACGGATGGAGGAGAAATTTGTACCAGTTTCGCTATGGTCTAAACCACAGAGCCTAGGACTTACCAATCAGAAGGTCGGCAGTTCGAGTCCCTGCGACGGGGTGGGCTCCCGTTGCTTGGTCCCTGCTCCTGCCAACCTAGCAGTTCGAAAGCACATCAAAGTGCAAGTAGATAAATAGGTACCGCTCCGGCGGGAAGATAAACAGCGTTTCTGTGCGCTGTTCTGGTTTGCCAGAAGCGGCTTGGTCATGCTAGCCACATGACCCAGAAGCTGTCTGCGGACAAACGCCGGCTCCCTCGGCCAGTAAAGCGAGATGAGCACCACAACCCCGGAGTCATCCATGACTGGACTTAACTGTCAGGGGTCCCTTTACCTTTATGTAATTCACACCTCCTGAAACAATACGCAAAGCGAAGCACACATATCCGTCAAAATGCACACATCTCTGAATTTTGTGATGCGGTTCTCCAACAACAACAAAAATGTACGGTCATGCATATATTAGAGAATGTGTTCATAATGTGTATATTCACAAAAAGAAAAGAAAATACATTATATTAGGTAAAACTGCATGCAAAAATGTGTATATTAGAATACATATGCACAAAAAAAGTTTTCACGCGGATTTAAAAAAAAAACAACTGGTGTGGCAAAAAGAGAATCTCAGCAAAACTGGCAGATTTGCCTCTAATTCCAGTTGATCTCATATCCTGATGTACAGAACGCAGCTTACCCAGTGGTGATCCCAGCTTCCCAATAGTGGCATCACTGCCGCTTGCTAGGAATGGCAAGGCTGCAGTGAGGTTGGGACTATGAGTCCTAGAAGACCTGCTCCCTGCATTGCAGGCCTTTTCCCACCTGGCCTGGGTAGGGAGAGCCCTGACTGACTCCAGCTACAAAAGCTGAGGCTGCTGAGCAGACACTTGCTCTGGGGTCTTGTTGAGGGCGAGGTTGTTGCTGTTATTGATATTAATTTCTGTATCCTTATTTTAGAACTTACTATGATTAAATGTAGAAATGGTTCAAATTGGTTGTGTGCTTTTTGATGTGTTTCATTTATTGTTTATGACTATTTTTGTTCTATCATATAAATTTGTTTCATGCTGTAAGCTGCCTTGAGCATAATTTAACTATGTAAAGGCGGTATACAAATAAAATGATGAATATATATATGTTTGATTATTATAATAATAATTTATTATCTATACCCCACCCATCTGGCGTGGCTTCCAGCAGGATATTAAAAACACAGTAAAAGATCAAACATTAAAAACTTCCCTAAGCAGGGCTGCCTTCAGATGTCTTTTAAAAGTCAGATAGTTGTTTATTTCTTTGACATCTGGTGGGAGGGCATTCCACAGGGCGAGCGCCACTACTGAGAAGGGGGAATTGGCAGGCAGTGCACTGGATACAACACATAAAGAGGGATGTGGTGTTCTTCAACAATGGAACTTTATTTCTTATGAAATATTTCCAAAGCCTGGGCTTGTTTTTGTATCAGGGTTTATCTTCTAGGATGTGGAAAGCTTACGCCAGGGAATGAATTTTGAGAATTATCATAAGAACTAAGCCATTTGTGGTCTCTAACCTAGTCTAATGATGTACTCTCATCACATAAACATTTAATCAGATTTTTGGCCGGTTGGTGTCAGGGGTCACCTGTTTCACACAAGGCTTTGGTAGGGTGTTGCATATACAACAGCACTATTATTTATTGTATACATTGCTGTCGACAATATGAAATAATGGTTAAGCTAATTTTTGATGTTACCAATTGACAGTGTGTGTTTTTATTCCTTGGCTTTACAGTTACACATTTAATAGGTGGGTATTAGGGAAAATACTGCTTAACACAGAGAGTTTTATCTTCTTTTTTCTAATCTGCTCCATCATTCATAGCTCTTTCTTGGCTCTAACTCTTTTCACAGCCAGTATCCTGCCTTCCATACAATGCCCCCAGATTTTGTAGCCCAATGAGAAAACAAAAAAGATAAGCTTTGGGCCTAAGTGTCAACTTCCTCATCAAATGATACCATTTAAATGCATTGATGCAGTCCCTGTATTGTATTGGCTCATTAATGAATGAAAATGTTTATTTATACTATGTTGATCTGCCCTCATCCAATCAATGTTCTTCCGCCTAACAAAGGAAAGCCATAATTTCACTGAGGGAAAGGCAGAAAAAACCCAACCACGTGCCAATCAGATTGAAAGGGGGGGGGAATTCCTTTCTGGCCCTGTCAACCAATGACCCAAAATTGGTCAGTGAAGGCTCTAACCCAGGAGTCAGCAAAAATTTTCAGCAGGGCGCCAGTCCACTGCCCCTCAGACCTTGTGGGGGGACCAGACTATATTTTGGGGAAATAAATGAACGAATTCCTATGCCCCACAAATTACCCTGAGATGCATTTTAAATAAAAGGACACATTCTATTCATGTAAAAACACACTGATTCCCAGACCATCTGGGGGCCGGATTTAGAAGGCGATTGGGCCGGATCTGGGCCCTGGGCCTTAGTTTGCCTATCCATGCCGAGGGTGGGCAGACAGAAAGCTCTAAAAGCAAAATGGCTGTGAGCTCCAGGGGAAGCAGCCTTATATAGGCTTCCCCTCCCCTCTTCAGCAGGGCTCATGGGACAGCTTTTTCCCAATGGCCTATCAAACAGAGATGATACTGGGCAAAGCCTTGCCCAGTTTTTTTGCTGCAATCTATGGGCCACAGCACCATTGGGAAAAGGCATCCCATGCTTATTGGGCACAGAACGGGGCTTACTGCAGTGTTCAACATTTCTCTTATGTTGGGAGTTTCAGCATCTAAGGCTGCACATGTGTGCACATACCAAATATCTTTTTGACATATTGGAAGATTCATTTATCCTCCCCCTACCTACCCCCATCCAGGCAGTGGCATCCATTATTTCATTATTTTGATTGCACGCATACAGCCCAATGTTGCATGTGAGGACCTCTGAAACTGGGCCAGTTTAACAGCATTAGTTGCACACCTGCTACAATTACTGCATTGCCATTTGGTATCATTAGTCAGTCTGAGAAGGGAACCTGGCTGCATTCAGCACCTCTGATTCTGGTTGGCCACTGCACAGTGTGGAAATGTTACTTAAACACAGTTTTGACCTCTTAGACAAAGAGTTGAATTGTATGCTGACACAAAGCATAAACCTCATCTTACATATTCAAGACTTTATGGGTCTCTTGCAGCATAAATCCCAATAATATTTGGGCACCATCATCCTTTGAAAATATGATAGGCATGGCATTTGAATCATAGGCACACATTGATAATGGCAAGGAATGTGAATGAGACCTGCTTTGCATGCATAAGCACAACAGAACCATGATGAGCTCATTTCTCATTGGAAACTATTTCCTGGGCTTTCTTTTTTCCAGATGTTTGAGAGGATACGTCAACAGCAGCTTATCAATATTTGATCTGAGCGAGCTTGGCATGGGATATTCAGGATATTGTAGGTATGTATTATGTCACTTGCTTAATTTCAGTGGAAACACCAAAGAAGTTTAACCAAAAAGTCTTGAATATCCTTTTAAACTGCTTTGATGAATACAGTCAATAGAGTTCAGCTGAGGGGGAGATGTTGAAATTTCTCAGCAAATTCACCAATCCACCACATCCCTATTTATATACAGTCATACCTCGGGATAAATATGCTTCAGGTTGAGCGCTTTCAGGTTGTGCTCTGAGGCAACCTGGAAATAACAGAGTGTGTTACTTCTGGGCTTCGCCGCTCACGCATGCGCAGACGGTCAAAATGACGTCACATGCATGCACAGAAGCGGTGAAACAGGACCCAAGCATGTGCAGATGCGCTGTCGCATCTTACGTTCTGTTCAGGATGAGAACAGGGCTCCAGAACGGATCCCGTTCACATGCCGAGGTACCCCTGTACATGGTTAAATCATGTTACTGTGTTTGCTTTAAAACATTTATATCCCGCCTTCTAAGACTCACACCTACTTTGATAAAAAAATCAAAACCCAACAGGGCAAAGGGGTGGGGGTGGGGAAATGCTAGAAGGTCAGTGGAAAAGAGCGCACTTTTTGCACTTCAGAAGGGTTGCAGAAAAGAAATGTTCAAAATCTCATTGGGTGGTTATTCCATAGCCTTGAGGGGATTGCAGTGCTGCCTTCTCTTCATATCATGTGGGCCTCACACATAGCCCATGAATAGTACAGGATCATATTTACTGTCAGAAGTGTGGATATACCAGACCACAAACTGTACTTCATTTTTGCCTTGCACATAATTCACTAATATTGCCTTTAATATCTTGTTTTCTAGACATTCTAATTCATAGAAGGTATTCATTTATTTTGCAACTTTGAACATAAATAGGCACATCTCTTACCCATCCTTCACACTGTTTTGGTGGGTTTCCATATATAGCTGCTTCTGTCTTCTGCCAAAACACCACTGAAATGGGGAGCTCAGGCTGTCTGCATGGTTACAAGTACTTCTAGTTTTACCAAATGGCTTTCATCTCCTTTATTTCCGTCACAGGTACAGAGATTACAGAGCGCCTCCGTGGAGTTCAACACCCTATGAGTTCACCTTGCAGTTCTGGCATGTTCTTGCTGCTCGACTGGCTTTCATTATAGTGTTTGAGGTTAGTTATATAGTTATGTACAAAGCTAAAATTTACATCCATTGCTCTGCCCACATTTGCCTCCAGCCCCACAAACTATTGGAATATGGCTCCCAGAGGATTATCCAGAAGACATTTGTTTGGAAGGGTTTCCCATTCCCTGGTGTAAATGAAACACACATTCATAACCCCCTAACTGCTGGCATTATGTTCACATAGGGAGGATTGGAGGAACTGTTTTAAGCCATGTAATTTTGGGATAAAGGAAAAGGGGTTCTTCATCACTGGTACAATATGTATTCTATCTTCCCCTTTCAGCCCCCTGCCACAAGGAGACAGTAGATCACTGATATATGCTAATGTTAATAATCAAGGATAAGTAACTAGTCAGTGCATTGCTTCCCAAATATACTGCAGCGATCCAAGCAAGACAGATCAGTGCAAGAATTTTAAATCTCTCTCTATATATATATTCTTTCTCTTTTCAGCACCTTGTTTTTGGAATAAAATCTTTCATTGCCTACCTAATCCCAGACATGCCCAAAGACTTGTGTGACAGAATGAGAAGGGAGAAATACTTAGTTCAGGAAATGATGTATGAGGCCGAACTGGAGCATTTGCAGAGAGAGCGGAAAAAGAATGGCAAGCAGTATCACCACGAATGGCCTTAGTTTAATACGGAAGGAGAGTCACATCATCAGGACTGAAAACTCCCAGGGCGAGCTGAAGAAGATGGGAAGATTTGGGAACGAGGCAAAGGAATCCATCTGCATGTATATCCTGCTGTTGAGAAAGAATATTATCAAGCTTTTCTGTGAACAAGGCAGTGGGTGGGTGGGGATTGTGTTACCAACAGTCAAGACAAACAGCTACTTCCCCTTAACGGTTCGTGGTAAAGACTGGATGCTGTCTCAGCTGCAGCTATGAAAGGAGGTAGATTCACCAAGCAGCAGTAGAATGAGCTACAACAAGTCTGCGAGAGTCTTGCACAGCAGCATACTGAAAAAGAAATGTCTGTTACTTCTAAAACTTTCATAATAAGGGCATGGTTTTTTAAAAACAACAACGTGTTTATTCACTCCTTCTACAGCTTTCAATTGCTCAAATGAATTTGTATTGCCTATGATATAAAAAAAAAACCAAGCAAGATTAATTGTTGCCTTTGTGGCCATAATTTGATGCTATAACACTCCTTGAGGCTTCCCGTTCTGTCAGGTTTGTCCTCGTCTCTTGCTGAGATTGTGGATGTGGCTCTGCCCTTTAAAAGGGATATCAGCCTGTTCAATATGTACTATGCAGTTTGATGTTTGCACATCACCTCTTCTCCATTTGTCTTTATAAATCAGTGCAGGGGTGGAGGGTGGGGAATCAAAACAGCTTCGCCATTAGAAAGCCTTAAGGCTGGGATCTGGAGATGCTCTCCAGCCAGGAGGAAACTGGTTTCTGCATGCGGCGCAACTTGTTTATCTCATACCGGAATCTTACATGAGGAAAATTACATTGCACCCAGAGAACCTTGGCCGAATGCAGAAGCCTGTTTCATATAGCTAACTGTGCACATAGCTCAGGTCCTGTGCACCTGTGCAGAGGCCTGCACAAGTGGTATACTTTCGCTCTCAATCTGCTCGCAGGCATTTGATGCCGGCTTATATACCCTTGCACTGTTCTTGATGCAGCACTTTCTCGGGACGCAATGCGACTTTTTCAGTGGTTACTGATAGTAAATGTGCAGATTAAGGTCATCTCATATCTCTGAAGTGAAGAATCCTATCCATGCTCTAATGTGGCATGCAAAAATATAACTGTATGGATGTAACCTTCTTGTCGAGCTACCTGGATTTTATATAGTTCACCAGCCATGTCAACTTGAAATCTCATGGCATTGCAGACAAGAAGCCAGTTTTATTACCTGCCTTATGCAAGCTCCTGCTTATGCGGAATATATAGTATAACATCATGGCTTGCTTGTTCAAAGTTAAAAGAAAGAGGACCCTCCCCCCAATTTCCCCCTTATAAAATCAAAGTATGGAAAGAGGCAAAGGGGTAGTATTCAAGTATCCTCCAGTTTTATGCCTTCTTAAATTTTTGCTTCAAAACAGTACATGACCTTGCAGGGACCTGCACTTTTGATTCTCACATGCCTACAGCTGAGAGCAATATGATTTGATGGCTTTGAAGTCATGATTTCGTCTAACGATGCTTTACTAATTATCATTTATATTACCTACTACTTCAAAATGTGGAAGAATTGAAGCACTAAACTCAAACAAGTGTGCAGGATTCACTTGTACATGGGGACCAAAATGTTCCTGGGTTTTCCTTTTGTAAAAATTTCAGGTGTAGAATTCTTTCTTATTTATATCAACCAAAGTAAATTAACAACTCCACGCCGCTGCCCCCCTCAAACTTTCAAAGAGTCACTTCATTATAATCAAGCACAGCAATGATATCATATCTATATATATAAATATTTGCATGAGTCTTAGGATGACTTCTGTAGTTTAGGAGAAAAAACACCAGATTGTAGAAATGATCTTATTATACCGGGGACACGCATCACATTCCATCATTTGGAACCATAAGTGATCTGATTATGATACATTATTCTAACCCTGTGGGATTTTTCTTACTATATTTCTGTCATATAATTAATGTTTTTATATGATGACAATCTTGTTTATAGTATCATAATGCCCTTTTTATATATTGATACCCAAATTCAGGGGTTGTTGTGCAGATAGAAACTCTAATGCACCCCAACCCCCACCTCACGGGCTTTCTATACATTTCAATAGAGGGGGAAGCACTGCACATGTAAACATTGGTGCTGAAGACCTCTGTTGATGTGCCTGGAAAAGCCTGCCTGCACACAAATACTATGGGTGCATCAGAGTACACAAAGATCTCTGGATTAGGGGCACAAATGGCAAAGTGCACACTTTATTTGTGTGCTGTAAAACATGTTACCTTTGTTTTGCTACTGTTAAGTTTTGCTGTTGTTATGTTTTACCTAACTGCTGGTTGCCTTGGCTGGATCCAAGCTTTAAAACCCATATGGTTTGCCAAGTAGTCAAGTTAACTATGCTTCTGCTTGGCTTTTCTTCTGTCTATCCCACTTTGATCAATACACAGATATATTCTGATGGGTCATGTAAGAGGGTAATGCTATACATATCTACTCAGAAGTAAGTCCCACTAACTACAGCAGGATTTACTCCTAGATCTGAAATCCTGAGCCCAGATTTGTAGAGATTAGTTGCCATCCGACTCAGATGAGTTTACTGCTGAGTAGATATGCTTAGGATTGCATCAGCAAATGACAGAAAAACAACGGCAGCATCACATTCTGCTGAACTATAAAACTAATTTCAATGCAAAGTTCACGATCAAAGTTCTAGGCCACAATACTGAAATCACTTGTTCCTAGCTAGTTACACTGAACAGCTGAAAAGTCTAGTGGCTTCAGTTTTGTAGTCTTTGATTGTTGTAGTTTCCCCCCCACACATACTTGGAAAGCACATTGAAAATGCTCACTTGTACCCTTTTGTATTTGTTTTAAAAACATGCATTAACAGTGTCTAACAATTTGCTGATCTATAGCCATTTGCTTTAGCTGAGAGAAATGCTCTGCTTGATTTGGTTTACTGTGGTTGCATTGAATGCAAATTATCTTACAAAGATATATGGCACACTCTGTTCTCAGGAAATATGTATTACATGAATGCTGGTTAAATATCTTTCTCTTTCCACTTTTCTTTTTGTATTTCTAAATACTTGTCTTTCCAAACAAATTACCAGTATTAGTGGTATGTGCATGCAAGCTGAATTTGTGGAATCTCCCAAGCTGCAGAGCTTCAGAACTAGCATCCATGCAAACAAACTGCTTTAGATCATTGTTGATCTAGTCTACAATAACTTTGGTCTATGCATGTTCTTTCAGGGCAGACTGCATGAGCAGCTACAGTCTGGCTTTCAAAATACTACAGTTAGTTACTAGTCCAGAATGTCTTAACTATTACCAACTCAAATCGGTGTCTTGATGCAATCAGAAGGAACCCTTGTTCCAGAAATAAATATTTGTTTACGATTTGTTATTCTTCTATTTCATTCTCCTTCATTTTGCATTTGCGTATAAATTTTGAAGTGGGGGAGGCAGTGGGGGACTGGTGGGGATTTATAAAAAGAAACCCTTCATGCAAAACCTCTTCTTGTATCTGCCTTTTGAGAGGACTGAAAGTGAAAGAATCAAAATGTGTATATAGAAAAGCCTTATATATATAGTTGGGGCTCTAACTGGCACATAGCCTTGTGTAAGAGGGCACATAGCTCAAAAGAGGACGTACTTCGATTTTAGAAAGCCCCAGGTTTAATATCTGACACCTCAAATTAAGCAAATCTTAGGCAGCAGAAACTGGAAGGACCTGTATCTGAAATTCTGCAGAGCTGCCATTAATCAAAGTAGACAGCATGGGGCCAGCTAGATAGATCAATAGTATAATGCAGTCCACAGTTGCTTCATGTGTTTATAAATCTAAAGCACTGGAGATGGATTGGCACGTTACAATGTAATATTTGTCAATCGCAAGATCATTTAATGTTGGATTTGAGTATTGAGTGGCTTTTTCAGGTGCCCACCTTTTGTATACTGGGCCCTAATTATTATGCATATTTCACCTATCTCTGCCCCTTACATTGTACGGAAAAGCTTTAATAATATCAGAAGATAAATGGAAGCATTCCTTCACCAAGAACAGAGTAATGTCTGTCCTCTTTGAAAGCTAGTTGTGTACCTCTGGAGCAGTGTCTCCATCTGTTTTCCCCATCATCCCTGACTGGTCCTTCTAGCTAGGGATGATGGGAATTGTAATCCAAAAACAGCTGGAGACCCAAGTTTTGGAAACACTGCCCTGGAACATGGAACCTTTTCAAACACAGAGTGATATGTTCCCTTCTGGGCAACCTTACAGAAGCCACACGCCAAGGATGTGATGGGTCAGAGGCAAAAGTGGGTGGAGCAACTGGTGTTAATTTTACTTTTGTACAGTGGGTTCTTTTCTGTACACTCACAGGCATACACACACTTACTTCCATATTCCATCCAGACAAGAAAGATGCATTACCAGAGTTCAAGGATAATCTTTATTTCCCTTTATTGTTTACCCTTAATTAAAGGATGACCAACTTGTAGCCCTCTAGAAGTCATTGGACTCCAATTCCCAACAGTTAGTGGTCAGGAATGAGAGTACAACTGGGGGGCTACGTGTTGTCCCATCCCTGACTTAATCTTTCAAAGTACATGCAGAGGGTGGAATTTGAAAATGAAACAAAAATATTTCCCTAGAAAATGCCAATCAAGTGAACAAAGATACCATGGCATACACTTCTTATTTTTGGGATGCTGTTTACTTTACGAAGGTTTACATGTACAAATTCAAACTAATGACTGTATCATTCACATCTGAAGATTGCACTTTTGTAATAAATTTGGATATTGTTAAAGCGAGCACCATATTTCTTCTACCAATGCAACTCTTGCACCTCAGTTCACGCAACAGAAGTAACTTAGCCTTATTCCATAGGTAGGCAAATCAAGGCCCAGGGGCCGGATCTAGCCCAATCGCCTTCTAAATCCAGCCCGCGGACGGTCCAGGAATCAGCGTGTTTTTACATGAGTAGAATGTGTGCTTTTATTTAAAATGCATCTCTGGGTTATTTGTGGGGCATAGGAATTCATTCATTATTATTTTTTCAAAATATAGTCCGCCCCAACCCCCATAAGGTCTGAGGGACAGTGGACCGGCCCCCTGCTGAAAACTTTTACTGACCCCTACCTTAGTCTGTCAGCTGGTGGCAGGTCAAGTCAGGCTGGAGTTGCAGGACCTTGGACAGTTCCAGGCAGAAAATGTGGCTCTACAAAGTCTGGAGTTCAACTGAGCACTGTTATCTTTCTTGCCCCCTTTACCAAACTGTTCAAAGTCTTAAAATGATACTTCTTCCTTAAAACCTAGCACTCCATTGATTTTCAGTATGCTCTGCCTTGTGGGTTGCCTGCAAAGCTGCAGAGGTACAGAGGAATGTGAGGCCCCAGTATGAAGAAGCATCTACCTTGAAGGTGCTGCCTCTGGGAGGTCCCACTTCAGCACCAGTTGTGCAATTTGCTCCTGCCCAATGGAGGCTCAGGGCTTCCTTGCACAGGTAGTGTTGGAGTCTGGATCTGGGCACAGACCTAGTATGCACTGCTGCCTTTCCTAATCCAATTGGTTCCTCCCTCTCTGCATCAGAGACCTGTCAGCTGCTCAGAGTCTGGGGTCTAAAAACAGAAATATAGAACCATTGTTTCCTATATGGCAGGGTAAATCAGTGTGAAAGGGGACATTTCAAATTTCCCTGCAGAGCTTTGCCACTGTTTTTAGTATTCTCAGTAAAACCTCTCACAGCATTACTGAGCATTCACACAGCAGGAGTAATAATAAATGGGTACATAGAATAATCAGGTCACCCCTTCCCCCCTAAAACAAACAATGTTGCCAAAGAGCTCAGTCACTGAAGATCTTTTCACAGCTTCTCTGATCAGCCACAATGGGAAAATCCATAATGAATTTTAAATCACACCAAATTCTGCAAGTACTTTATTAGGCAACCTGTGGTACTCCAGAGGAAAAACTCTACAATGACACTGTAGTTTGGTCAGGAAATATGCATCTGTAGCATAGTTCATATTTTAGAATTCCATGTTAAGACAAATGGGAGACGAATACCCAAGTTGCACTGGCAAAAAATACAAGGGGATTAAAATAAAAAAACTTTTTAAAGAGTTAACTGCATGCTCCATTCTTCCTGAAAAACACACACATGTATATGTCTTTCCATCTTTTCTCTCGCCACATTCACCACCACTGAGTCTTAGAAAAAGTTTCTGTGTTATAAAATGACTTCTGAAAATAAAAATAAATGCACCTTCTAACCCTCTACTAAATTATAATTAAATGCCTCCTCGGCTACTCGTAGTGCCACTGATTTGTTTTCCTAAAGTTTGGACAATTCCATGCCATTCCTATTGTTAGCAGGATGACCTTTTTCCTGTACATCCTAAAAGTAAGATTCCGTCTCTATGCTTGTATTAGTGTAGGATTTTTCACTTGGGTTGTAACCAGGTAAGTGACCCAGCATTTCTTTATTGAATCCATTTGTAAGGGCATCATTTGCTTCTGCCTTCTTTCCAAGACCTTTATGCAGATCATCTTCTGATCCCTCCTGAGAAATAATGTAAAAAGAAGAAGAAGGAAGGACAGTTAAGTCAAGAAGTGGATTAGTTTCCATTCCCGCTTGTAATGGCCCCAAATGCATATGAATGTGAGTATACAAGTGCATACCAGAACTTTGCACATTTAAAGTGGATTATTAGGAAGCTAAATAGCTCAGATGGTAGAGTCTGAGACTCTTATGCTCAGTCTCCATGTTGGGCAAAAGATTCCTGCACTAGATTACCTTCATGCTCCCTTCCAACCCTACAATTCTATGATTCTATAGCACTCTAGAACAACAAATCCACTTAAAACACACATGAGATTTTTTTTGTGTGGTTTGGAAAGTAATGGGGAAACGCTCTGGGATGAACAAATAATGAATTTGCAAATTAGGACAAACGCAGGATGAATGACCATTGTTATGCACACGCGCGCGCACACACACACACCATAAACAAATCAGAATGAACAATGAATAAACAGCTCATCTGGAGGAATCCTTATACGTACAAAAAGGTCATAAACTGTCAGACAAGGATTGGGAAGCTGTAGAGGGAGCAGCTTTGGAAACTGAGAGAGATGTGAGTGAAACCTGGGAGGGTGGCCTGATGCCAGTGAGTTCATTTTCTGGCATATAAATGAACTGGTTGCATTGGCTTTCATATACAGCTACACATTTAAGAACCACAAAGAAATATTTGGGATAAAGCTTTTCTAGATATGGATTGTTTTGTATAAGCATGGCTTGTGCCAAAAGTCTTTTTTGGGGGGGGCGGTATAGATGACATTCACCAACAGCTATTTCTAGAAATATAGTTAAAGTAACATGACTGAAATATTCTATGAATATTGTATATTCCTTGATGATCATATGCATTAGCAATTGCAATTTACAAAAAATAAAATAAAAACAAAAAGCTGCTTAGCTTTTTTTGATTATATGTTATTTTAAGTGTTTTATGAGTAATAGGTGGTGTAAATTTATGCTTGTATATGTATCATCATATATAGGCCATTTTTTTCTAGAAAAAGAGGTGATAGAACTCAGTTCTGATGAGTTCCAGTTGAAAACAAAGCCCTGATCCTATACTGGTTGGAAAACTGATGTTGCTATCCAACAGAATTATAGAACAATATGTCCTTTCCTGTTAACTCCGGAACTATGGGGGTGTTTGAAAATTGTCTCTTCCATCGGCAACCAAATTGCATTAAATACTCAACTGCTACTGGGGGGTTACTCTAATGGTGTTTGTTTCCGCAGCAAGCAGCTGACAATGCAATCCTCAATCTAGTATCCTTTCAGAAACCTGCCTCTTAGATATTTCCGTTCGGAAGAGTAGCATACTGGGCCATATTGGCCATATTGCCATGAAATGTGCATTTCAATTAGCACTGGCTCCCGGCTGATTGTGTTAACCAACCCACTGTACAAGTTTCTCATGATGGTGAATTGATCTGCTATAGAGGTGGCATTAAAAATATAAGTTCTGTTATCAGGTTTGGAAGCACATATTATGATAATGCACTCAGCCTAAATTGGCTTGTGGGTTTAATGGAGTCCAGAGTCCAGCAATTGCAGGAAATATGGGAGGCTTATAAGGAAAGAGTCTCACGTGAAGTGCTTTGCTGTCATCATGGTCCACTCCACACCAGCACAAGTGTTTGCATTTATGAGACCAGAAGCAAAACAGGTTGCAGACAGGGCGAATTAAGAGTGGCTTGATATCTTCTCCTTTATTTGGACCTTGGCAGAAGAAAGTAAGAGTCAAGCATCTATCAAAATGCTGTTGTTTATTTTGTATAATAATATTCTATGCAAAACATTGATAATATGAAACAAAACATAGATCTATTCTTTTATAACCACGCTGACTAGTCTAGCACAAAATGAATAGAGTCCATGTTCCCCCAGTTCAACTAGGAATTTGGATTGGGGTGGGGTTTTTTTTGTAATGAACGTTATTTATAGAATTTGCATTCTGCCCTTAAACCTGAAGGTTCCTCTGCTACTACATAATAATCTGTTAAGCACATTTGTATTGATCTCTGTGTTTTATCAACTTGTCAGTTTCAACTGCCTGTTTTAGCTTGATCAGCCGTTCTTTGATAATTTGAATTATTGCTGATTTCCAGAAAAAGGCTAACAAAATGCTGGAGAAGAGCTGAGATCCTTATCCCCAACCTGGGCCCATGAGATTTTGTAGAGCTGCCACCACATCCACAGCCTAGCAGCCATGGCGGAAGGATTGGCAGGATGTTTGATATCAGCAGCATCAGCAATGACATTGTCTACCTGGCCACCATTTTGCATTATCATATCTTGGACTTTTTAGTACACTATGTGGGTAGGTGGGTGGGTGGGGGAATGGTGGTCATCCCCCTCACACACAAGAGAATATTCAGATAAAATTCTGCAAAGTCGCCTTCATTTTCTAGGAGAACAAGAAAATGAAAAATGTCAAAAAAATTCTCACCAAAAAAATGAGTTCTGAGAAATTGAAGCTCAGACTGAAAGTTGAATCAGACTTGAGAACATACAGCTCACTTAAAGGCAAATCACTCATCCTGTGCACTTCAAAGTGCACCCTCGTACCTATGGGACCGCCTCTTCTGGTATGCCCCACAGAGGACCTTACGGTCTGCTAACAACACCTTGAAGATCCCGGGCCCCAGGGAAATTAGACCGGCCTCAACTAGAGCCAGGGCCTTTTCAGCCATGCCCCGGCCTGGTGGAACGCTCTCCCACAAGAGACCAGGCGGGATTTGACATCTTTCTGCAGGGCCTGCAAGATGGCGCTGTTCCGCCAGGCCTTGGGACAGGATGCAGCTTGACTTTCCCTGTATAAATCAATCCTGAAGGAGGCCCCAACTCGCTCTCAGGTCCTTGTATGATCAGTGGAAACAGTTGGTCCTGGCAATTATTAACCACTCTCAATTCCACCCTGATAATTGCCAGCTGCCCGGATTTTAACTTGTCTGAATTAATTTTAAGATGTATTTTAATTAATTGATGTCTGTTTTTATGCTTATTGTGTTGTTTTTATGATGTTAGCCGCTCTGAGCCTGGCCTCGGTCGGGGAGGGCAGGATACAAATAAAATACTATTATAATGGAAAAGCTAGTATCAGTTTTGTAGAAGAAAACAATGTCAGAGTCCGGACCACAAAATCCAGTAAAGAACTGACCTGTAACCAAACTGATCAGAAGCCCCGCAGCAATACATCCAAGACACCCAACAGCACTATAGTAAAGATAGGAGAGAGAATACCACGTCTCTGCCAGATGTGGCCTAGGATGATAAATTTGAGGGACAGTCAATATATATGACCACTTTGAGCAAGAATTGGTTAATTTATCATACCTTCTAATTCCCAGCTCCAAAGAAGAATGACCACCATTGTGCAACACCCACACGCTAGGGCAGAAGACTCAGCAGAAGCCCATGTTTTGCAGAAGTATGGACAGTCATTATGGGGCAAAACAAAAAACAAAAACAACCTACCATAATTCATGGGGTGGGAGGTGGGGAGATGATCCAAATAGCCCCATAAAAACTCGATGGCATTTTGTAAATGTCCCCAGTCCAGGATTTTAATATAGCTGGGGATTGAGCTCAACAAAATAGTAGCAAAGGGAAGAGTTTCACTTTCTAATTAAACTATTCTGTAGTCAACCACATTTGCTTAAAAACTACTGCTAATCACAGTTGTCTCCATATTGTAGCTTGGAAGGAGAGCAGCTGAGAGAGAATCTTACCTGATGGGAGATGAGGTAGGGAACATAGTTGGTACAGTCTCTGTATTATTGACAATGCACTCAGCTGTGGAAAGGTATAATGGAAGGGCCTTTGCAGCTGGAGCAGGGTACACAAAAGCTCCAAAGCCAACCCAAAATGCCAAGGTGATTCCAGTAAGGAGTCCTCCCAAAGCACCCTTAAATCACAAAAGAAAATTAGACATTCACAGTATTATTGGAGACTCACAGGGTAAAGTGCTTGCCAGCATTACCAGCTGGAAAAGGGGTTGCTCATCTCTGGAGCACATTTTCAGTGTCATCTCCATATCACAGTGGGGAATAGACCAAATCCTAAACCCTCCATGGGTCATGGATGATATCAAATAACCCAAATTCAAAGGAAAGTATTGGGAGTACCCTCTAATTGCACTTCCGGTTCTTTCCTTTTTCCTTTGGGGCTCAGCTTGAACTTGGGCTGGGCTGCAAAAGAAGATGCCTACCCAAAGTGGGACATGCAATCCTATACTTTTACCAGGAATTGGCTGCATTGGAAGCTCACAATCAGGAACTTACAAGCATAGCTGACTCCTGCAGGCCTTACTGTCAGCACAGATGAACAGATCAGTGCTGCCAGCAAGCCCTGCTTGGGCAGGGATTGGCTGCACTAGGGAGTTCCTGAAATCCCCAGTGCAGCTGATCACAGCAGGGCTTGTTATCAATGTCAATCAGCTGATCAGCAATAACAGCAAGCCCTGCTTTCAAAGAAGAAGTGGGATTGCATTTGAAGGCTCCCTATTGTTCCTACCCCACATGGGACACAGTTTCGTGTGGCTTGGGGAATACAGCCAGATTAGGTCCCCAACTAGTGCTAATATGAGCCACAGGCTAGATGGTCCCCCACAGCTAACATATAGGATGTACTACAACCCTTAACCATACAGAATTACCCCTCTCAGTGGTCTGCTTGGTGAAATGATGTGTTTATGGGGCAAACTAAATGAGAACCAGGTTATCGTATGTTTTTCATATGCAGTGTGATGCAGTTTGCTAGGTTTTGCACCAGCACAAAAACCAGTAATAACAGCAGGCCAATCAGTCAGTGTTACTCAAAAACCAGCTCCACCAGGATTTTCCTCTCCTTCCTCTCCAGAAACAGCCGCTCCACCAGGATGCAGCGAGTATTAGTAAGGAAGCAGCTCTGCTGCAAATCCAGCTCCATCCGGCTGCTCCTTCCATCATCTATCACCCAGCAGCAGGCATTCCGTCAGGTTGCAGCACAGAGAGAAATGGAAAGTAATGCCACAGATAGACCAACTTTTGGCTCCTCCTCACTTTCATCTGATTCTAATCCAGCTGGTCACTGTAAGAACTTTGAGACTAAGATCTAATGCCTAAATTTGCCTCTTCTTTTCCTGCCTCTTCCCTCTCAATCCCTTTTCCATTTTGTGTTTTATGTCTTTTAGATTGCCAACCTGAGGGCACAAACTATCTCATGACTGATTGCTGTAAGATGCCCTGGGAGAGTTTTCACTGAAGAGTGCAGTAAAAATTGCTTTAATTGGTTGATTGATTGGCAAGAACAAATACTGTAAGTGAAATGAGCTGTCTTGAAAATGTGATTCTTTTTACTTACTTTCCAGTTGGTACAGGGGAAAATGATCCCTAGTGTAAATAATCCCAGCATAGGTCCCCCGCACATCCCATGAATGCTAAGTGAAGCCTGTTGAAAGGAAGCACGGGAGATGCTTTAGAAAGCTATTTATTGTCATCAAGTGTCTCTGCAGCATCCTTCTATAATGGTTCTTTCAATTTCTTATCTCAGAGAACATGCTTTTTCTATTTCTTCTTTGTGTGCCATTTCTTGACAGAGTTAAAAAAAAAAAATCTGTATTCAAGTTTAAAGAAAGGAGTTCTTATATTTCCTCTATAAATAGTAAGGTATGGAAGGGGAATTAGCTTTTTGAACCAATACATTATGGCAGCGCATTCCACCCTCAACGAAATAGATGCCCCTAATGTATTCTTGATATAAGAATCAGTGTGGATGGATGGAAGAGGAGTTTGTGTGGCTTTGGCCCCAACCACTAATCCTGCAGCCCCAAGAGAGAATGCAGCCTTTATGCTGAAAGATATTCTCCACCTGCGGCTCTCCAGATGTTGTGGAACTACAACTCCCATCATCCCTAACTATTGACTTTGCTGGTTGAAGCTGATGGGTGTTGAAGCCCAGCAATATAGGTCAGCCACCATTAATCTAAAACAAAGGAAGCATGATTTCTCCCTCCCTTTCATATGCAACATTTAATCAATAGATCAAAATTTAATAAATCACATGAAATGATTTAATCAATTATATCATTAAGCAACTAATAATTTCCTTAATTGGCTAGCAGTTCAAATAGCAAGTAACTCGAGACCCAGACACATGCCTGAAAGCATGTAAAAATAATCTTTCTGGATATCCCCTGTGCATTGAGGAGGCCCTGTGATGAACATGAGGGAGAGCACTCCCCAGGATCTAACTTGCAATGCCAACAGTTTGCTTGTTCAAGGGCAGACCCTACAAGTTGAAACAATACTGGAAAATCCAGCCCGTTGTTACACACGAGGGTTGCTGGACTGGGTATTTGCTCATATCTCCAAGGATCCCATTTTGTTTCAACATACTCAGACTAAGAAAAAGACTGGATCTTAGTTTTGACCAAATAGAAGAGTGATATTTCATCCTGCTTATCCACACAAGGAAAAGAATTAATGCAGAAAAGAATGGGGGCAGGGGTTCCTAGTAGCAGCAAACCCATGGGTATGTGGAGCTCCCTGGTATCTCCTATGACCAGACAAACTTCGTGTACTAAAGGTGCTGGATTGTCACTTCTCATGGGAGAAAACACAAATTCCTGATACACGCAGGGGCTCCAGTTCATACCAACCATCTTAAAATATGTAGTTACCTGCACAACAGGACCCATGAACGATGCTGCTACTGCCATGGAAGTACATATCACTCCAAATACTATGCCTGAAAAAGAGTTGTCCACCATCATCAGCTAGGGCCTTGAACATTCAGATGCACTCTTGTGAGATTTTTAACCCGTGAAAGATCTCCATGATTCTGAACCTGTGTTCTGCAACCTGATATATGCCCATTTGGGGGTCTGTTCATTCGATTACTCTGCTTACTGGTGTCAGTACCAAAGGATGCCCTTTGCTTGGAATTCTCTTCCAGACAAGTCATCTATGACATTTTTAGAACATGGGGAATAAAAACCTTCAAACTTCAATTATTCATAGTTAGAAGCCAACACGGTTAATTCTGCAGCTTAATTCTGAGTGTGTATAAACGTTCTTATCCTCATCTTTATAGAAAAAGATAATCTGTATTCTTTTTAAAGCTCTTAACATCTCACAGTGTCAATAACATCTGTATGGAAAGCTGAAGCTTAATATGAACAAAACCATATCCTATCGAATTCAGAGACTGTTGAGTAGCTCTTTGACTGTGTGACAGATTTTTCATGGTATTAATTTCAGCTCAACACAGTGCAGTGCTGAAAACTGCTGTGCATGATACCTCAGTAGATCAAGGACGGGCCCTCTAGATGCTGCTGGGCAATAACTTCCACCATCCTTGACTATTAGCCAGGCTGTCTGGAGCTGATGGAAACATGGCTCTGACAACACCTAGGGGGTCCCAGTCAGATGCAATAGATGAAGGTTGCTCTGAGCTGCTTATAGAACATAAACAGATCATTAGTTTGTACAGCTCAGGACCTTCTATTCCTACTTAACAATGCCTCTCCAAGATCTTCCCAAGGGTACAGTTGGAAATATTTTTATGATAGGGATAGAAACCCAGACCTTCTAAATACAAAGGATGAGCTATGCCATCAAGTTGTGGTTCCTTTCATCTGCTGCTTTGACATAAGCAGCACGGACACCATGTAGCAGTGGAGCACAAATCATTAAATGTACCATGGGATAAAAAGTTCAGCCATCTTATTAGCCTAATCTTATGTTGCACTGGCATCAGGCCAGACATTCACTTATTTTTTAATTTGGTCTATTGGGTTTGCTTCTTTGCTTGTTTCAGTTCACTTTCAAGGCCGGTCAATGGCCAATTAAGTCATGTGTAAATTAATTAACTTTTGCAAATAAGAAATGGGTCCCCCCTCCCCTTGGTCAAGAATATAAGAGCATAAGAAGAGCCTGCCGGATCAGGTACAGCATCCTGTTCTCACAGTAACCAGGTACCTCTAGGAAACCTGCAGGCAGGATTTGAGCACAAGAGCACTCTCACTCCCTATGGTTTCCAGCAACTGGTATTCAGAAGCATTGCTTCCTCCAACTATGGAGGCATAACCATCATAGCTAGTTGCCATTGATAGCTCTCTTCTCCATGAATTTGTCTAATCCTCTTTTAAAGTCATCTAGGTTGGTAACCGTACTTGCCTCCTGTGGGAGTAAGTGCCATAGTTTATGCACTGTGCAAGGAAGTACTTTCTTTTATCTGCCCTGAGCATTCAGCTTCATTGGATGTTCTTGAGTTGTAGTGTTTTCTCCATCCGCTTTCCACATGCCATGCATAATTTTATAAACTTCTATCAATGTCGCTTTTTATTCAACTTTCTTCTAACCAGGGTTTCCCAAACATGGGTCTCCAGCTGTTTTTGGACTACAGTTCCCACAATTCCTGACCACTAGTCCTGCTAGCTAGGGATGATGGGAGTTGTAATCCAAAAACAGCTGAAGACCCAAGTTTGGGAAAGCCTGCTCTACGCTAAATGGTCCCAAACACTGCAGCCTTTCTTCATAGAAGAATGCCTCCATCTCCAATATAATTTTAGTCGTCCTTTTCTGAACCTTTGCCAACTCTACAATATTCTTTTTGAGGTGAGGCAACCAGAATTGTGCACAGTATTCCAAATGTGGTCACACCATGGATTTGTATAATGGCATTATGATATTGGTAGTTTTATTTTCAGTTCTTCTCTTAATGGTGTTTAGCATGGAATTTGCCTTTTTCACAGCTGCTGCCCCCTGGGTCAACCTCTTCACTGAGCTATCTACTATAACCCCAAGGTCTTGTTCCTGGTCCATCAGTCAAGTTGGTCTATGTAAACAAAATCAGAGCTAGATGGGCCAATGGTCTGACTAGGTATGCTATGTTCTTAACACTTCACTCCAAAATAATAAAAAATAGTTTGCATGGTTACTGGTACAGCAACTTCTCAGGGAATGACTCCAAAACTATTATCAATAAAAATCAACTCAAGGACAATAGAGGTTAAATGGCCAAATATCCATTAAGTGATGACATCATATTTTGCATATAACTATCCATGGGCAGTAAACCCCATTCCAGTATCATGCATCATGCAGTAACAAGCATGTGAGATGGAAAGTGGGAACCTGTTTATTGGCCCTCTCCCAATGATGCTCCACTCCCACCTTCCATACATTGGGGAGAAGGTCTGTGGAAGGGAGCCTGTTCTGTGCCCATATGCTCCCTAGCACTTAATGCCTGAACAGGGCTATAATATACAAGGAAAATGATCAGACAGGCAAATTAACAGTCACCTTAATGGTAATATTAAGGAGTTCAAAAAGAATGCAGGATTTGTAATATATTGGAATCATGCAAATGACCTGTTAATTTTAGTAAGATCTAGTAGCATATTTGTGGCCTTACAGTTCAGAAGAATCAAATCCATTTACTGTACCTACATAAGCCTTTGCTGACCCAAGTGCTCGTACGTTCAGAGAGGTTTGGTAAGCAGTGCTTGACAAAATCTTCAAATGTGACAGTTGCCAGAGCATTTATACTTGCAGCCACAGTGCTGTGAAAGTGAAAACACACATTGTGAGGACTTCGGCTGCATCACAACCACAAAATAACATAAGAAGAGCCTGCTGGGTCAGGCCAATTGCCCCTCCAGTCCAACATCCTGTTTTCACAGTGGCCAATCAGATGCCTATGTGAAGCCTGAAAGCAGGAGCTGAGCACAACAGCACTTTTCCCACTTGTGATTCTGCCATTCAGAGGCACACTGCCTCAGACAATGAACATATAACATGGATATTGTGGTTAGTAGCCACTGATGGCCTCGTTGAATTTCTCTAACCCTCTTTCAAAGCCATCCAAGTTGATGGCCATTACTACTTCCTGTGGGAGCAAATTTAGCTACAGGTCCCAGAGTGGGTTGCACTGCTGTGAAGTACGCTGGTTTGGATATTAACAATCCTGAGTGCTGATTCACACAACTCTAAAAACTAGGAATGTCTGTGTGAGAGGAGAACTTAATATGCAGGTTGCGATTTTACATCACCTCTGCTTGAAAGCCTTTTTAGTGGTATGATAAGATGTCATTCTACATGAAACAGAATGGGGAGCAGCAACACAATCACTTCACCATGATTCCCCCCCACACACCTAAAAATAAAAAATACATCAACTCAGAGGGCACAAGGTTAACTACTCCAATCTACCCCCACCTTCCCTGCCAGCCTATTCAGACAGGTACCATTTTGTCTCCAGCTCTTGTCTGATTTTTACTCTTCACAAACACCTGACTGACACAGTATTTTCCACCAGAAAGACAGGGAAGTAGGAGTGACATATTTTCCCATTGCCAGCTTAACTTTTGTGCATGCTCATCTATGTTTCCTGACACCGGAGGTTCTTTTAACATGAAAATCACTGTTTGATAATTTGGTACCTAAGAGAGCATATTGAGGTTTTCTGATAGGATGAGAAAAATATGTGGAAATCTGCTTGCCAGAGCACATGACAAGCTCTGTGCTGGATTGCATACGAAAAGACAAAGCACTGCAGCATTTCATTGCAGAGACGGAGTTGGCAGAGTGAGAGAAATGATGCGGCAGATTCGAGAGCAGCAGCCCCACCAACACTAAACCCCTGTGCGATGCTCTGCTTGGTTTGCCTCCATTAAAACCGAGTGCAGCAGACAAAATGTGAGTAGAGGCAACCCAGTTAAAACACAGACCTTAATGTTCCACTGAAGGCACATGCAACAAATAATCCTGGTAGTCCAGGGGTTGTGGAAAAGATGATCATAACAAAATACGGCATTAGCTGGATGGCAGAAAAGAAAGGAAGGAAGGTTAGGAAAGTTTATTCACTCCTCTATGGTACAAAAAGCTGTTCTGTGGGGACCCTACAAAGTAGAGTCTGTCAATGTTGATTGTTATTTAATGGTTGTCCCCCCCCCCCATGTTTATAGTGGTTCTTGTTTTAATCTATATTATTATTTAGTAAATTTCTAGAACGCCCTTCATCTGAAGATCACAGGGTGGTTTTCCATATTAAATATAATGTGAGGTGAGGTGATGCTTAACCAATCCGAAATATCTTTTCAGTGAGGCAATATAACCTGGTACAAAACATTTGATATACAAATAACAGTGAAAAACAATGTTTTTAAGCAGAGGGAGCATTGCAGGAGGTTGGACTAGATGACCCTTGGCTTCCCTTCCAACTCTGCAATTCTATAATTCTATTATTCTATCCCATTTTCAGCATCACCCCTCCTAAGAGCCTTCCTGGCATGATGTGTATCTGCCCTCATTTGGCAAGAGTACCACCAAGCCTGACCCTCTAGCAACATTTAGAAGTGCAGTTTTAGAAGTGCAGCAACAAGTGAATTTCAGTAAGGGAAATAACAAGATTCAGATGTGTATTCTCGGATACATCCAATATTTAAAATGTCACATTGCATTTACGTATCTGATTGGTTGCTGTACCTGATCAGGTGCTGAAATAAAACCAGCCGTCCAAGGATCACAGGTCTGGAAATGGGAATACATCACCAATCCTGAAAGGACTGCACATGTCAGGATGACCCACAGCCCCAGTAAATTTAGATACAGTGCACTGAAGAGAGAAAAAGAGAAAGGGGTTATATGTCTTAAAAAATAAGTCATTCCTGTTTGCTACTTAAAAGAAAGATAGAATAAGATGTGTCCAAAAACTATGAGTGCCCCTTTTTCAAAGATTGTGGCAGTCATGTTGGCTGTATGTATGTGAGTGGTGTACACTAGTAATTCATAGAAAATATATAAATTCCAATCTGGTTTCTAACCCAATTTGGGGATAGAAATTGCTTTGGTCTCCTTGGTGGATGACTTGTGCTGGAAAATGGATGAAGAGAGTGAAACCCTCTTGGTTTTCCTGGACCTCTCAGTGGCTTTTGTTAACATTGACCATGGCATGCTTTTGAATGACTTACTGGGCTGCACTTAGGAGACACCCGTGATACAGGGGGCCCAGTGCTTCCTGGGAAATAGGTCACAGTAAGTGGTATTGAGAGACTTCTGTTCTATCCCATGGCCTTTAGACTATAGGATGCCTCTAGGTTCCATTCTGTTAACAACAATAAAGATCCCTTGGCCATCTTGTACAGTGCGCCCCCTCCACCCTCGTATTTTTTTTAGAAATTCACAGAAATAGTTGTGCATGCTTCCCCCCATAAATGGGCAGTTGCCTGTATGTCTCTTTAGTTATGTTCCAGTTTGGAACTAAATTTAATGCCTACTTACGCCTTGGCATGCTTTTCGGTTTTGCAGGAAATGCATCTTTGCATTGTGGACTGATTGACTCCATAGATTCCTAACCAGGTAAATGTCCCTCCTATAGCAATTGTCCAAAAGGTATGTCTTCTCAGGGGATCAACATCAAAGCTACATAAATGAGACACAATGGTGATAACTCATTTAGCCTCCACACGTCACACCTTAAGTTAGTTTAGGATGCTGCAATCCTGGAGACAGTTTGAATACTTAGATCCCTTTTACTTAAACTGGGTTGAAAAAGCATCACTATATCTAGGAATACAGCAGTGAGGTCTCTGTAAATCCACATACACAATCCCTCCCTTGATTATTATTATTTGAGGGAGGGACTTCAAATATGAATTGACTCAACATTCAAACAACATTTTCCTAGCTATAATACCTCAAATTATTCATGGAAAAGAAATACACATCTCCACAATGAAACAGAAAATGAGCTGGATCCTGACTGAAGGCAGTATCCAATTATCATGTCTCACAGATGTAAGGATTTCTGCTTGTGAAATGGGATTTCCCCCCATTTCTCTGTGTGCACCCTGTGCTCTCTCCAAAACTCCTGGGGGGGGGGTTCGGTAGAGCTCCCAGGACACATGTGGGGGGGGAGGGGAAGTCTTGTTGTGCAGGTGGAAATCCTTGTCCTGAAGTTTTAATAATTTAAATATGAGTTTTAGTGTGGCTGCCCCTGTTCTATGAACCAGCATTCATTTCAAGATATGACAGGACCACACTATCTGCAGTTTCCGGAAATGATTGAATGCCATCAGTTCATTTTTTGTTATTTTCTGTGCCATTTTTAACTTTTTAAAGCTGTTTTTATTATCCAAGGTAATCCACAACACTCCTCAGTACCTTTCAGTATCCAGTCTGTCCATACACAGTAGACAATGATAGACCCATCCTTGCTGGCCACTTTTAACAATACTGTTATTGACAAAGGAACAAACACGTCCATAGATCTGAGTATGAGAACCCATTCTGCTTACTCAAATATAGTGAGGCGTGAGCCATTCCGGGCATCTTCCCAAATGTTTGTGAGGCCCCCATTCGTAATAGTTCCTTGAACCAATACTGTTACGAACCCAATCACCATAACAATCAGTTGAAAGGCATCTGTCCAGACGACCGCTTTTAATCCTCCCTAAGACAAAGAGAGAGAAACTATATGTACTTTGTGTTTATTACAGGAAGAAGCCCAATCAAAGTTCAGACCTTAGCAAGATCTTGTCATGTTGAAAACCAATTTAGGGAGGAAAGAGAGGGAGGAAAGAATGCAATTAGTGCGGTACTGAATTCTCAAGAGGCTCTGCTATTTGCTGCAAAAGTTACCATTTCAGGAAGGTTTAAAAAATGTGTCTTTGTGATTTTCACACCTTTTCATAACATTCTGTTCAGCTAGTCAACTAGCAGGACACATCTGTTCAAGTCTATTCACAAATAAGTCCTATTTTCTTCCATCAGACTTACTCCAAGGTAAGGGCTCTAGAGAATTGCTACCTATGTGCAACCGTGTAAGACAGGGGTGCATAACCTGTGGTCTGCTAGATGTTTTTGAGCTGCAATTCCCATCATCCTTGGCCATGCCAGCTATGGCTGAAGGAGTCCAAAAACATTTGAAAGGCCACTCATGTCCTCTTCCCCCAACATAAGGGTATATGAAAAAATCACCTCCTTTGTATCAGTAACAGCATAATTTTATTCCTATTAACTCAGAAAGATGTCCCACTGTGTTCAGTGAAGCTTAATCCCAGGAAATTGTGATTAGGATTCCATCCTCTGATTATGGGAGAATGTGTATTACTCAATAATAACAATAGCAATAATTTTATTATTTGTACCCCGCCCATCCGACTGGGTTACCCCAGCCACTCTGGGTGGTTTCCAACATATATAAAACATTAAGTCTTCCCTATACAGGGATTGTAGGCTAAATTGAAATTTATCACTTACCGGTACTTGTTTATCTGAACCAAAAGACTTCGTCCATGCCCTGATAATTTCACGGAGTATTTTGAAACAAATTATGATGAGAAATTACAAGTTCTCCTTTACTGCGCACAAAAGCACAGGATCATTTTTTCTCTCACTAACATAAATATGAATCCAAATTATAAAATCCTTGTTACATAAGCTTTTTGAGTTGAACTGTATGTCAAGTACATACCAGGGTACAGTAGAAGGTGCAAACAATTCCTGTTGCAAATACTGAGCCCCAAAGATTAAATCCAGTCACTGCAAAACCAAAGGAAATAAAATTAGGCAAGGTTCATCTAGGGACACGATGAAATCTAAAATGTATTATTTTAGATAATAAAGAAAGACACAGCTTTTATTTATCTGTTTCCATTACCTCCTTTTACATCCTTTATAAGAGAAGTTCAATTTTATTGTTTCTCTGAATGATGCATACTATTTGCAGAGAATTCCTTACTCTGGTGAACAGACCAAATCTGGTTTAGAAGCTAAATGATGGAGTGTCAGACTGCCTAAGTCTATAGCCTTTCGAGGGACATCAGTTTGTCCTTGTTCACATTACACATGACATTAAGACAGAAGGGTGCAAAGAGAGAAAGTATCAAAGTACATGACATGGTGTTAGATCATTATGCTAAACCAGGACCTTTGCCAAGACCTTGAGTAGCACGTTCGGCGCACATCTCCGGTTACTTTTTAGCAAAAGGAAAACCTAGCAAATAAATAACATGATCCTGCATAGAAAAAGGGGGAGAGCTGCCAATGGGAAAGTAACAGTAGCAGACATAGATCTTTTCAGAGCATTTGGTGTTCACATTTCTGCTTTACAGTTCTTGCATTGTGACAATTGGCAAAGCTCTAGCATGCTGGCCTGGACACTCACCTTGATTGAGAGCCAGGGCTGGAGCATAGACAACCACTCCAGTGTAAAGAATCTGCAAAGGATCAGAAGGAATATGAAAAGGGCAAACTGGAATCTTGACTAAACCAGTTCTAAACAGACAACTGTCCATAGAAAAGAGCCAAGACTAATAGATAAGCAAAACAAAGGGCACAGGGATTCTTCGCTGCACCAGATTCTGTGGTTCCATTCATATAAATATATTCACTTCGGCCAGCACTGATGCACACACACAAAGGGGAGCATGTATTCATGCATGCATGTGAATACAGAGATAAGTTATTTAACACAACTTCTCTCACTCTTTTTTATCATCTCAGTTCGTCACATTTCCCAAATTTATATGACTATATCCAGTTGAGTTGCTTGCAGTGCCAGCGATCTAAATTTGCTTCCACCTGAGCAAATGGCTATTCTGCTTATAGCAATGAATATTTACAGCGGTCTGAACTGCAGTGTTGAGCAGTGACTAAACTGTCAAATGAGTCCCCAGGAGTTTGGGGCTCAAAATCCCCTTCAACTATGGAACTCATCTGGGCCAGTGACCCATCACTCAGTCTAGCCCACTTCCATAAAGTTGCTCTGAGGAAGAAAGGTGAGAGAGGACCATGCACGCTGAGCTCCTTGCAGGAAAGGTGGGATCAAAAATTAAGTAAATATTGATCATAATAGCACTTAAAAGGATTCAAAGGGATTTGGAAGAAAAGGTCTTGTGGCTCCTTAAAGACTAACTAAGACTGCATTCCCAGCCCACTTACTTGGGAGAAAGGCCCATTGAAAAAAATGGAATTGCTTCTGAGTAGACATGGTTAGGCTTGCACTTCAGATGACCACCTCAGGGTGGTTTATACATATACAATTATTAAAACTATAAAACACAACAACCCATTAAAACCAACATTGAATGCAGACCAAGGCAACAACAGAAAGTGGTCTCTCATTACAAATGGGCAACACTGATCAACTGTCCTCAATTGCCATTGTGGAGAGAGATGTCTTTAGCTAGGGTCAAAAACCATACCATGTAGATGCCAGCCATTTTTCTGGTGTGAGAGAGTCCCATAATCAGAATGCCAATTTGGGAAACATTTGGCCATTACTCCTGGCAACATTCATTGCAAGTTGCTTTTAACTTAAACCTTCAGGGTATATGTCTTCAAAGAAACATACCTAGGCATACAAAACCACATTTCATTTTGTGGTATCAGTGATATGAAATAGTATTAAATGCATGAGCAGATGGGGTGGGGGCTGGAGCAGTCCTCACTTGACCTTCCAAAATCTGCTGCTTACTGGACAGGAGAAGGGGGAAGGACAAGGTGGCAGGCAGATCATCATGGTTCAAGCACACCAGTGGATCAAATCCTGCCAATGCATTTCCACTGCACAGACCTCTCTACCATCTTGCCCCCTCCCTTCTGGTAAATGGAAAATTCCCTATCAGAGCAAATTTGGTGCTTCTGCCAATGTATCTGCACAGCAGCAACCTCCTTGCCAGCTCCCCCTTTCCCCCTGTTAAGAAGCAGCGACTCAGCTGTCAAGTGAGCTCCATTATCCCACTGTGCCATCTGCTACTGATTAAATGATACACATATCCAACATAAGTGTTGTTCAGAGTATACTCATTGAAATCAGTGGACTTCAGTGAGTCTAGTCTGCATTGGGTATCACCCATAGTGTCACACCAGGTAAGTTAGCATCTCGCTCTGAACTGGATTTGACAGTTCTGTAGAATTCTCCAAACAATCACCTAAACGTTTTGTAAGGTGAGCAGTTCATCTAAGTCTCAATGCATTGCTGGTGCTATCGAGTTGCATGGAATTCATTTGGAAGGTGGAATTGTGTTGGGAAACAAGAGAGTTCCCTGAATAGACATATGTATCTGGTTATCCACTAAGTAAAGTTAATTAAGCTTTACACTTGCTTTGCAAACTACCTTAGACATCAACAGAGTCCTCCTTCTAAGCTGGCAATTTGTGACCCATGTGATTTGTGAAGATTACTCTTGGATTCCTTCCAGGAAGTGGCTATTATTGCAATGTTAGGGAACATTCTTAGAAGCTGCCATGCAATTCTAAGGAGAAAAGGGAAGGATGTTCTCTTTATAGCACACAATGTGCAAATAATGCCAGATGTTCCCTGCTGTGCTGAAGCAAGCCATACTATTTCTCCTCAGGATGAATCTTAAAACAAATGAAAAGTCATTAGTCTGTCAGGCTCCTGGCATTGAGCTTACATGAAGCACGGTCTGCTTTTGGACATGAGTGTAGTCTTTGACAACAGTGGAATATTCCACATTCTGGGCAGAAACTTTGAGACATCTGCCAGAAATTTCCATACAAAATACATTGTGTCCCTGGGAAGAAGGAGCCAGTGGTTCTTTCCTGGCTTGAGGCAGGAAGTTCACTGTTCCTTTGCTCCTGACATGCAGCTGGAAAGCTAATGCATCTAAAATACTTTGAGCACCCCAAAGGTGCTACATAAATGCAAAGTAGGATGATCTTGTTGATCAGTTTCCATCAGTTGGTTCCAGTAGGCCCACTCTCTGATTTAGAAAGAGGAAATCTTCTTGCTGTATGCAGAATTCCATGGCAACCCGAGGACAAGGAAGAGTTAGACTCAAATGATGCTTTTCTACTAAAAAGAAAACCATTAAACCCCCAGAGAAATAATATTGCAGATATGATCATTTCCAAATAGTAACCTAGGGTCCAGAACTGCAAGAACTTCCCATCCTCATCTAAGATAGAGACACTCTCCATGCACATATGAACATTCTCAGCCACATCCTGTGTCAGCTGTTTCAAAGACAAAAATGGGAAGATGGGCAAAAAAGAGCCACACATACCGGATCACCTCCACACTATTTAGAAACCATGACATATACCACTCATTGAAATGTAAAATGTCTTACCGTTTGCACTATATAAATCATGGTTGCAGCCATGCGAACGGGCTTGTTAAACCTTAACTCCAAGTACTATGAGAAATGATGAATAGAGTAAATGCAACTTATGTATTAAATCATATTTGATATTACTCAATAAACAAAATCATATATGAAACAGTACACACATATAAAACAGTGTAATGCATATTTCAATTATGTCAAAATGTGTTCATTAATCTGAATGGATGTGGACTGCTTTTTTAAAAAAAATAATCTCTAATGGTGTCTTAAGTGATTTACTGTCCAAATTAATGCAACCAGAGTAGATGTGATATGGGATATGCATGATTAACAGCCCTGCATACCAGCTTTAAAGATCAGGGAGACGATGTTTAGCCTGTTATTTATTTTCTTTCTCCAATCTAAATTCCACAAGAGAGGGAGAATGCATTGCTATTAGCTTTGTAGAATTAAAAAAAGACAGGTATCAATGTTGCATGTGCCTTTTATCTGATGAGCACATAAGAACATGGGAAAAGAAAGGCTTTTCTCCCTCTCTTTATATTAAAACGTGACAAAGAAAGCACATCTTGGCAAAGCATAGTTAAGTTTTGGAATTTGCCCCCACAATATGTCATACTGGCCACCACTTTAGACAGCTTTAGAAGTAGATTAAGTGAATTCATGGAAGATAAGGGCCATCAGCATCTACTTGTGACAATGGTAATATTGCACCAGCATCAGAGACAGTGTGCTTCTTAATATCCATTGTTGGAAACCACAGGAGGAGAGAGGGCTGTTCTTCTCAGGTTCTGCTGGTGAGCTTCCCATTGGCTTCTGGTTGGCATTGTGAGAACAGGATGCTAGACTAGATTGGTCTTCATCCTTATCCAGTAGGACTTTACTTATGTTCTCATGGATATCCCAGGTCACATCTAGTTTGGCTTTACAGCAGTTCTGTACCTACATATTTAAACTGTCTTTACCCATTGTGTTGCACCGCCTGAGGCAAAACAGGTAGCAATCACCTTCCCCCCAAAGTCTTGCTTATCAGAGTTGTGCATGAGTTCTTGCTGGAACCTGGGAGCCACCACTGCAGTCATTTCTTCTTGCTTCTCTTGTGGCAGGCAGGTGGGTGCTGACTGCTGTGGTGCCCAAGAAGTGAGGAGAAGTGCCATGTCTCCTCACTTTTCTATCAGCAGCAACAGGGGCAGGCAGAGCACTGTAGTGACACTGCCTGAGGTGGCTGCCTCAGTCTACCTCAGCCAGCCTTGCTACACCCTATATCAAGGATTTGATACTACATATCCATATTTAAGTACAGATACAAGCTGTCAGCTATATCACAACACTCAGCTACAGAAATTGTACACTTTGTAGATCTATCTATCTCTTTATTCCAAACCACTGAACCTATATAATGTTCATAGTACAGGAAGTATCAAAAATAGCTGTTCTGAAAGAGAATCATTATTGATCTGGTATCCAGGCAAGGCCGATTTGTGCACATTTTTTATTTTTTAAAAAAAATCTTGCTAATGACCATATGTCATTCTTTACAGGTTTATAAAGCCATTTCTTTAACGTGCCATATCTTAAGATATTCATTCACTAAAGGATATCCCTTATTCTTTCATTCTGCTGTTTTATAGATTTTCACAGCCCATAATAAAATTGCCACAACAAACCTTAATAACCTTTATCAATAAAAAAAGGGTTTTCCATCAGAACTAGAAGCCTATTTAAAGTTACCTAAAGTACAGACCTATTTATTGTCATTACAGTGGTACCTCGGGTTACATACACTTCAGGTTGCATATGCGTCAGATTACAGACTCCGCTAACCCAGAAATAGTACCTTGGGTTAAGAACTTTGCTTCAGGATGAGAACAGAATCGTGCTCCGGCGGCGCAGCCCCATTAGCTAAAGTGGTGCTTCAGGTTAAGAACAGTTTCAGGTTAAGAGCAGACCTCCAGAACAAATTAAGTTCTTAACCCGAGGTACCACTGTACTGATTTTGACATACTGCATTAATCTAGACCAGCCACTGCCAATCTGATACCCTCCTGACAACTCCCACCAACCGCAGACAGAATGCCCAATGGTCCGAGATGATGAGTGTTGCAATCCAGCTACATCTGGAGGGTAGCAGATTGGAGGCAGCTGATGTAGACAGGTTGATACCCTCCATGCTGAGCTTGGCAGGCAATGCAATTTAGGATTAGAATGTTTAAAGAATCAGTATTGATGTTGTCACAATGCCTTCAGATTTCCAAATATAATGTCAAGATCCGTTTCTTGACAGAAACACCTTTTGTGAAAAGTGCTTACCTCATAAGTGCTTGTGATGCCAGATCTGTAGAACACAGGTAGGAAAAGTTCTGAAGTACAAATGATGACAAACATATATGCGAGGAAGAACAGAATGAAGGAAGCCCCATGCCGATACACCTCAGCTGGCGTTCCCAGCACAGTCACTGCTGACATGAAACTAGCAGTGAGTGACAGAGCTACTGGTCCACAAGTCATCTGCCTGCCGCCAACTAAGAAGTCATTGGAAGTGGTTTTTTTCCTCTCTGTGATTGCAAAAAAGACTCCTATGCCAGAAGAAATGAGAAAGAGTGCTGCAAAGACCACATAATCCCAGGCGACAAAATTGTTGACCTTCGGAGGGATGAAGGAGGCCATGGTGCTAATGCGTGGAGCTCTAGTCAAATCTATTTGTCCCTTTGTTCATTTAAGAGACTGAGCCTCCAAACGAGACAAGAAATGCCATCTCCATGATGTGATGATTTTATATTCTTATAATCAAGAGTACAATCCAGGATGCAGCAGAAACTTCAGATTTGGTTCACTCGAGAGTCGCAGGGATTTATTGCACAGACAGGATTAAAGGGACTAACTGATACTTTCTGTGCAATTATTACCTGTCTTGTCAAAGAAGTGTTCAAAGCTCTGTGAAATAACGGTTTGAAAGGAGGAATTCAAGGATTCACACCCTTTTTATCTGACAAGCTTTTTTATTTCAGGTTAAACATTACTCAAACAGACTGACTAACATCCAGGTTGGTCAGCATTTCATGTAATAAATTAGGCGGCCATCAAGCAGTATGTTGAAATTGCTCTGTGTGAGCGTTGTAAGCTTTGTGAAAATGTGAGAGCACTCGTTGAATTTAAGACACAGAGATATATGAATCTGGATTTGAGAGTGGCCTGGCACTTGCGCTGCCCTGAGACAAATGGAAGAACTTCTTCTCTTCACAGCAGGGACTCCTATCCAGCTAAGGTACCAACTGGCAGAAGGGGGAAAGAGAAGCCAGTGCTGGACCCAACAGCCTGGACTAACTATGCACCCTTTCTAGGGAATGCAGAGGAGAGGGCCGTGGCAGGTGTCCTGCCTATAACTGAATGATTAAGGTTCCTGCCAAAATCTTTAACACTCAAATCAGTATGGTACAAAGGCAAGGCCAAGGGTTAAAAGGAACAGCTTGTGACATGCATGAGCAACACACCTCCCTGCCCTTTGCTTTTAAGGGTGGACACAGGTTTAGTGTGGCAAGTAAAAGAGGCATCTTTGGACTGCGCAGGCAAATGAGCACTCTTCCAGGCAGGCTTGGCCTGAAATGTTTGTACAAGCCAGCACTAGCATCTCTGTTTCCTAGGCGACTGGGAGAAGACATTGCCAGCTCTGAGCCAGGTTTGTCACCTGGTGCCTCCTTTGCAGGTTCAGTCCCACCGACAAGACATGTCAGAAGTGGTTCCTGGGCAGAAGGGGGCTGGACAGAAGCCTCTGGTGGTGTAGGGGTGGGTCGCTTCTCAGAAAATCTACTTCAGGCATAGGCAAACTCGGCCCTTCAGATGTTTTGGGACTACAACTCCCTTCATCCCTAGCTAACAGGACCAGTGGCCCGGATGATGGGAATTGTAGTCTCAAAACATCTGGAGGGCCGAGTTTGCCTATGCTAGATCTACTTGATCTGAGTATTCCCATGGACCAGTTTAGGCCTTTTGCTGTGAGCTACTGTATGTCTAGTAAGTGAAACACAGTTGCATGCACCCTATACAATTACGGCAGCACCCTCATAACACTCTAGCAGTCATGGATTTCCCCCAGAGGATCCTGGGAAGTGAAGTTTAAGATGGCTGAGAGTTGTTAGGAGACCCTTCACAGAGCTACAACTCCCAGCACCTTCAGCAAACTACAGTTCCCTCAATTCTCAGCGGGGGGAGCAAAGACTGCTAAAGTGGCATATGAGTGTCTTAAATATATGGTGTTAACATGATAAAAATGACAGGCATCTATTCAGCATGAGACCTGTTGTGATTGCACCTCCTGGTCCCATCCTGTATGCACCTTCAGTACAAGGCCTGAAAGAGTCTGAGCTCCTGCACCTGTATATGTGTGCAGTTAATGTTCCTGTATTTGCATACTCTAGAATAGGCAGAGGTCACAGGAATGGGGAGAGAATGTGCATGCTTTTGTATAGCACTTGTGTTGGCCTTTCAGATCGTCTACCAAGCACATGTAACAATGAAGCTAGAGAACATGAGTTTATGCGAGTCTCTTTTGCCCTCTGCAGGCATTCAGATCAAATGTCTGAACAGGACTATTTTCTCCAGCACTTCACAGATGAAAACCGAGATATCCCTGGTCTCACATCAAAGGCCTGAGCCTCCACAATTGCATGTTGCCATCCTGCCATTTCTGAAACAGGGCACGTAAGCAGACTGAGCAGAAACAGCTTGCTTTTGTAAAGTCTAAGAATGCTGCACAGCCTATTTCAGGCATCCCCAAACTCAGCCCTCCAGATCTTTTTGAGACTACAATTCCCATCATCCTTGACCACTGGTCCTGTTAGCTAGGGATGATGGGAGTTGTAGTCCCAAAACATTTGGAGGGCCAAGTTTGGGGATGCCTGGCCTATTTCATTGCACAGTCAATCTGGTTGTACTTACTATAGGATAATTGCATTCAGCAACGTCTTACAATCTGGATAGGTGGTTCTGGGATCTGGAAAGGAAAAGGTGTGCTGGGATTTTGTGTGGATTTTGCATGCACACACTTGCAAACTGATGTCATCTATCCCCATCCCGCCAGGGGAGGGAGCTGAACCCTTAAAAAAGGGAAGGTCTAACCAATTCATATGATTTGAAAGAGCCAGAAAACAGGGACTGCCCCTCAAGAAAAACATGTTATGTAACATGCTTCAGCCCTCCGCTTGCAACATTGCAGCTTGCAAGAACTATGTGGTTAGCTGAACATGTGTGTAGTAGTAGAGGTCATGCTCACGTGGTCTGTGAGCTCTTGACTCTGTGGTTGCACAATTAAGCGCAGTGAGAGGGATTAAGGGGAAGAGGAGGAGGAATCAGTTGGTCAGCCTATCGCCTTCCTCCGTCTCACCCCACCTACTTCCTTGTAAAATGCCTCTTGCTTGGCAACCCTCAGTCATTCACACACAGACACTCTCTGCCCTTCCTTCCACCCACAGAGGAATTGGATCTTAGCCCAAATGTTTTGCTTCTGCCCAATTGAGGCCTGGTTCTTACTAAGGCAATAAACATTTTCTGAGCTGGACCATTCCTAGGTGCGGGGGCTCACATGGTTGTACTCAATGTGTGGAGTAGCAGAAAAGTAGATGTTCAGAAGATGACTAAGAAGCCAAAGCCTTTCTTCCTGAGATTTCATTTTGCTACGTGAAAGGGTTTTTTTTAATTGATTGATTCATAAGTAGCTGCCTGAAGAAATGAGCTTAGCCAAGAAATAAGCTGAACAACTCGCTGATAACTTGATTTATCTATACCGGCTTACATAGCTAGAGAGCTAGCTAGCTAGATGATAGATGGATAGATGATAAATAGATGATAGATAGATAGATAGATAGATAGATAGATAGATGATAGATAGATGATAGATGATAGATAGATGATAGATGATAGATGATAGATAGATAGATATAGATAGATAGATAGATGATAGATGATAGATGATAGATAGATAGATAGATAGATAGATGATAGATAGATAGATGATAGATAGATAGATAGATAGAGATAGATAGATGATAGATAGATAGATAGATGATAGATAGATGATGATAGATAGATAGAGATAGATAGATGATAGATAGATAGATAGATGATAGATAGATGATGATAGATAGATAGATAGATAGATAGATATGGTTACTGCCACTGAAAATGAATTTTGCAGCATTTGAAGTGATTTCACCAAGTTCACATTACAATGCAACAATTATGGCTTAGGAAAATTGTAAAGCAAATGTTTTATGTATGACAAGCCATTATTTTTAATGTAAGTTGCGTAATGTTCAGAATGATGAAATATAGATACAACCTACCTGGTGGTGGTTGTTTTTTTAGTTTAATACATTTTCCTGAGGAATGAATTTCACGTGGCAAAATCTAACTTGATTTGCTAGTTTTTTCCCTTGTGCAGTGCCTGCCTCAGTTACATTTTAATTCCTAAAGGTGCATAGTTCTTCAGCTCGTCTGGCAGAAAACAGTCTGGAAGGAACTATTGCACTGGAGGCATTCCCCACCTCACCCCAGTGTTAATATTAAAGCAGGAAAGTATGGTTAACAACTTATAGAGAAGCCTGACAGTAGTAATGCCATTCCATTACACCAAGGAGGTCTTCAGGCCAAATACCAATTGGGATTTGTGAGGGAACATTAACTTCACAACCCTCACGCAAAGAGTTCTGTTCTTGGACAATGAATACCACGTTGAGCCCAGTACAACTAACCACATTGTCAGAAATATTGATTAAATATCTTAATAACAAATCTGTATTGTTAGGCTGGTATGATGAAGGGATCTCTATTTCAACAGAAGAGTAAACATATATTTGTGGCCTTTTGGGGATTAAAAATCACTCCCTTTTAATGGTAAACTTAGATAGTAAGTGCCAGCAGAAATGAATCTGAAATGAGGCAAAATGATGCTTGGGGAAACCCTGAGGATCCAGAAGTACAAAAATCTTCCTCCTTTTTTAAGCAACAACCAAAACATTCAGCAAGGATTAAGCATGTTCAGTAGCCACAAAATATTGGGTATCAGTTGGAAAAGAAAATCAGAAAACATTGCATCGGTAGGAAGATTCTGTTACTCAGTTCACTGACCTATGTCTTTCAGGGCCAAACTAGATATAGCATGAATTGTCTGATTGCTGTTAATGGGCATTTTTTAAATTATGCAAATAGTAATCACAGGGGAACCTGAGCAGCCTCAGGACTGTTGGGCAGCGTTTAAAAATTAACCTCCTTTAAAGGGTTGGGTTTATAAGTTATTAAAGATATACTATTTCTTTATGTACACTGTAGGTTTGGGGGGGTTTGTTTTTGCTGTTTTAATGTTGCATTGTTGACGGTTTTTTTAATTAAAAAAATAGTCATTCATCACCCAGTCCTTGGTTATGAGGTGCCTAAGAAATGTGGAAAATAAACAATGAAAAATGATGAAAAATTAAAGGATAAAAATGTCTTCTGGGAACCTTCTGGCTCTGAAACAAGGAAATATATCTCCTGAGTGTGTTGCTACGGCTTGAACTGAACAATAGAATTTATTCATAGTATTCATTTCCAACGCCTCACATATTCCATCTTTTAGTAAAATACTTGAGCCTCAAGGGCCATTTGTTCTAATCTTGTACTTAGTTCAGCAAATATAAAAATTGTGCCGTTTCTTTACCTTCCAGTAAGCTAATGCTTTCTGAGGTTTTCCCCCACAATTATTGGTAAATGTGCCTCCACGTAAAAGGAATCCTTATCACTGTGTTAATGCATAACCAATATCTCAAGTCAATTGGAAGAGAGTATCTCAGGTGCAATAGGGAAGTAGGAATGTACGATTTGTAAGACCCCCAACATGTTGTGCAATGAACAGGGTTTAACAGTAAAAACGATTAGATGTCCCTCTCACAAGCAATTGGGGCTGACTTTCAAATGTCCCGTGTTTACTATCTGTTTTTAGATTTTCTTGATAACTCAGTTCTGGGTGAGACCAATTGTAACAAGATTCACATAGGGTAGACTTGCCATACGTCAGGAAAATTCATGACATGTTGTCAAGGCTTCGGGAAAGCTATTCCTCCCCCGGTTGTAGCAAGAGCAGAGAAAACAAGGAGAGTCCTTTTTAATGAGTTTATTCGATCATAATAGCAAGAGACAAAAGAACGCGCAAGCCTTAACAATGGCATTGCCCTGAACTGAGCTCCTCCTCCTCCTCCTTCCTAACAACAGCATCTTGCCTTACGGTGGCCACTCATGGTCAAATGTCTCTAATTCCTTTGTTCCTGCACTCTTAACAAAGGCAGAGTTCTGGGAGAAGGAGAATCAGAAATACTCTCCAGTGACAACATGTCAGCTGGCTGCTCTGCCACAGTCCCCCCCCCCTTCTTCTAACACTTCCCAACTCTTCTGTTTGTCTACCTCTGAGCTGTGACTTTTCTCAAACCCCTGCTGCAAATCAATGCTGCACCCCTCTTCTCCTGAAGCGCCAGGGTGATCTCCACCATTCCTCCTCCATCTTGCCCTCTTGAGTCCAATCCCTGACATGTCCTGGTTTCCGGGTGTGAAAAATGACATTGGGGGAATTATGCCGAATTGGCAAAACGTCAGGGAAAACACGGATGTATGGCAATGCAATGGAAAAAGTAGTGAAAACAGCTCCAAAAGATTAAAATCACTATTTTTTGCAAGTCTACACAGAGGGGAAAACATGAACCGCTATTTGTGTTGTTGTTGCTGCTGCTGTTGTGCAAACACTACACACATCTGTTCCATCACTATATTATCTATTCAGGAATATCTATTCTCGCATACTTTGCATAGAGGGTCTAATTAATGGCTAATATCAAACAGAATTTATCTGATTTTATACATAGAGCAGGCTTCCTCAGCCTCGGTCCTCCAGATGTTTTGAGACTACAATTCCCATCAGCCCTGACTACTGGTCCTGCTAGCTAGGGATCATGGGAGTTGTTGGTCAAAAACATCTGGAGGGCCAAGATTGAGGAAGCCTGACACAGAGAGAAAGAAGTTAAAGTTAAGGAAAAGAAGTTACATAGCTGATGGGCCAAATATCAACCCATTCGTCTTTTGCCAGGGCTCTGAGCTGATTTCCTCACGCACACCCCAACACACACATTTGCAGGCATGAAGGCTCTTTAACTGGAGATATTATGTGTCTCAATTAACCTAAGTAGGCAGGTTTGAGGCTGTGTGTCCACAAACAGCTGGTGAGAGGGGGTCATAAGCAAAGGAAAGTTTTGTTTATGTCTCCTTTCCCTCATTTCTGAGAAGGAATGAACTGGAAGGGACTGACTTTCACTACACTACAGATCAAGGGTGCCGGCTCCTGGGGACCAAGGCACTTTGGGGGGCCCTAATTATTTTTTTTTTGAGGGGGCAGGCCCCTCAATTGTCTGGAACAGCTGATACCTCTGCTACAGATAGATCACAAGCATTCACGTGTCGGGAGGTGTCAGAGACATGGCCGGCAGAAAGGAATCTGCAGAGGGGGAGGAAGAGGCAGAGGAAAACAGGAACTTGATTCATTCACACAACAAAAGTGAGATAAGCCCCTCTCGCTCTAGATTGCTGCCTGTAAGTTTCCGCAGCAGCACAGCGGTGAAGGAGCAGGATGCAGGTGGTAGGAGGGGGTTGGATTCAACTCCAGAGGGGAGTTGGGCTGCACCTGAGTCTCCAAGAAACAGGTGGCAGAGCAAGCAATTAGAACAAAGGAAGACCCGCAGGAAGCGGGTGAGGACAGGGCGTATATCTGGCCTTGGGAGGGGCCAGAAGCCAGTCAAGTCAACTGACTCCGACAGTGAGGAATGAGTTGTGGGAAGCTCAGGTTGCTGAAAGCCTGTTGTTGATAAATACACCTCAACAAATGAATTTATTACAGTGGTACCTCGCAAGACGAATGCCTCGTAAGACGAAAAACTCGCAAGACGAAAGAGTTTTTCGTTTTTTGAGTTGCTTCGCAAGACGAATTTCCCTATGGGCTTGCTTTGCAAGACGAAAACGTCTTGCAAGTTTGTTTCCTTTTTCTTAAAACCGTTAATACCCAGGGTGCATTGCTTGAAGAGGTGCAGTTCCGTGCTTCGCAAGACGAAAAAACTCGCAGAACGAATTAATTTCGTCTTGCGAGGCACCACTGTATTTCGGTCACAGACCAGTTCCAGCCCACATACAATATCAAGGAAGTCATAAAACATGATAGGGATACATTCGAATTTGCAATTAGGTATAACAGGGACAATACAGATATAGCAACAGTTAAAAAATATATAAATTAAAAGTTAGTCACTAACGTATAACCTAAAAGCGACCACTTACCAGCTCAACTGCCAACATGTTGTGTCTTGTGTGGGAGAAGTGCTTAACCTACAAGAGGAGGCTTGCATTTTTGATGTTCCCAAATGCTTATTTCATCCTTACTTGAAGCTTCCAGGTTAGTTCGGTTCACATGGAGGCCCTGTTTGTATGAACCAACACCTCCATGTGGGCAGGGCATATGTAGCAGTCCTTACTACTTGAGCTGGGGTTGACTCAAGAAAGCTCCCACTTCTTCTGCAAGAACTGAGCAGCCACAACTGCGTAGATTGCTGACATGGAGACAAGAGTTCACACGAATGGCTCCTATGCACGAATCGAGGCACAGCCCATCCGTGCTCCTGTGGCAACAGAGGAAACCACCTCATGGAACTAGCAAAAGGCCTGTTTAGATTCTAGTTGCCCTTTCCTTTAGCATTATTAACTAGGGGTGCTGCCAGATAACCTATTTATTGAGCATTCATCCTGATTTGAATGGACAACACTGGCTATTTAATGAGCATTCATTCTGATTTGTTTGTGGGGAGGTTGGATGACATTGCATCAAAGCAAGCGTTATGCCACACGTTCTGGTGCTTTTCCCAAACACTTTTCTTACCTCAAAAAGTCTGATATATTTTGGGGAATTGGATCTGTTGCATGAGATCTTCCAACCAATTTTATTTGCGCAACCAGAATTTGCCAGTATGCAACTAAATCCCACCCAAAAATAGCAGCACTCTGAAAGCAGCCAGGAGAATTAGAAGAATAGGAATGAGAGAAGAATTTGTTTCATAATAGCAGCTGAAACTTTGCTAGGGTCACCAGAGAATTCAATGTGCCCAAATGATGAGTCAAAGGCTTTCAACCCATTTGACCCCCCAGAAGCTACTTATACATTTTGGTGTGTTATGCATAAATTCTTTCAGTCAGCAAATAAAGCTAAGTATTCATAATTCCCAATAGCTGTGGAAGCTGCACTTTCTTTTCCTGAAACACTTTTTTTTCTTCAAAGGAGTCTTTTTTATCATTATGTCAGCAGGATACATTTACCACAAGATGAGAAGAATTATTCTTTTTTCTTTCCTGGGGTAGTATCTTCTCATAAAACTAGAGCATCTCTTATTAATGATTCCATTGTTTTATTTGTACTTCTGCCCTGGTTTAAGAAGACCTAAATATTTGCTACTTTCATCACTTTAGACAGGCAAGTGGGAAAGTATCTGTTTTTCTTTTTAAGGCAACCTATGTAATAAATCTTGTGGAGCCTTTTATATATATTAAAGTGCCCACCTCATTGTTCTCACACCAAAAGCCCCTTTTCCACTCACCTATTTCTAATTTTTATATTTCACATGTTGCCCATCCCATTTCCAATTAGCAACATAGCACAAAATGCCTAAGCAAATTCAGGATGCCTATTTAATATCACTGATATAATTACCAACCCCCAAACACTGTATTGTTAAAAGAATACTTCTGTCAGGATACTACATGAGCTCTATCGATGAGACTCTCTTCTTATGGCATCTAATTCATCTGTCCTGTCCTCCATATCAGCATGCCCATCTGCTTGTGCAACATTATATATGAGTAAGTTAGGACTCTTAAGGAGTAAATGGTTTTGTTTTGGTTGACAAGAGCTTGTCATACACCAGAGCTGATGGACAAAGGGGGTTCATGAGAGTGACTTTAGCAGCTGCTTTCAGTGTTTTTGCTTCAACATTTGAAAAGAGAGCTTGTATCCCAAAAGACTGTGATTGATTTCCTGTGGTGATAGGAAAGACGCATAAGTTCTATTCTGTTAGGTGGGGGTGAGACTGGAATCTCCAAGAACAGATATACAGACATCGTATTTTAATGGGAACCTGTGTACACAGAACAAAACTAGTATAGAACTATAGTATAGAAAAACAATACTAGAAAATTGATGAACATAATCCTGACTCTTTGATGTACATACATTCTGTTTAACTGTATATCTGTCCTAAAGTCATTATGAATGAAAGAAAAAATTCTCTCTCTCTCTCTCTCTCTCTCTCCTTAAATAATAGGATTAGACTTTGAAAAATATTTTAGAGCAAACAAACATACTTGGCTGGAAATGAATGGGACTTTTGAGTACAAGTTCTTTTTACCGTGATATAGCAGGGAGAGGCAAAAACTGATATGAGCACCACTTAACACCTCTTTTGCTTTTGCTGCTTCTCTGTAGCATCCAAATGAAACATCACTTGCATTAAATATGGGGAAGCAGAGTCCTATGTTTACCATTAAGGCATTGACACCAAAGACTCCTGAAAGCCCTCTAACCTAAGCTCAAGATGGTAACAAAAAGGCACTCTGCAGGTGCTAAAAGGAATCCTTACATTTATTATTAATTTACCTATTCCAGGACCTAGACCCTTGCGGGCAGAATAGGTCCTAGAGTTCATCACTGTCAACCCCTAGCTCAGATTAAGGCCTGACTGCGCATCCCACAGTTACCTGACACCTAGACACTCCATAAAGCAGAGGTGGGCAACAGCCGCAGAGCTTATGGGACCATCAACCTAATATTAGGCAGCTCTCAGTCTAATTTCAAAAGCCTTCTGCAAGCGATCGGTTCAGAATTCTGGAAGAGTGATCTGTTCCTCTCCCAGCAGCATGCAGGACAAGTAGAGAGTGAGGGTGTGGCAGTGAGAGAGAAAGAGAAAATGGGGTGTCAGGTAAAGAAATGACTGCCTATAGTCAACAGCCCTCAACATATTGCCTGTCAAGGAATGTGGCCCTGCCATAAAAGTTTATAATACTGAGCTGAATTCCATTCCTCGAAGTGTGTGCATGTGCTACTGAAACCATTAAAAGGCAAGAGCAAGAAATTTCACAGCAAGATGAAAGGAAGAATCATTTTGATGGCTGGTGTTCAATCAACCAATCAATAATTTATTACGGTCAGAGACCAACTTGTGAAACACAAATGGAACTACAATTCCAGAAGCAAAACAAATATTTAAAACAATATACAACAATGGATTTTAAGTTTTAAAATGCAGTAGGCATATAAACACATAAAAACTTTAAGACAGACTACCATAGAGAAATGACCTAGAGGCGCCCGTGGATCCGAGTTTGGGAATTTTCTTAACAAACTAGATTGAATGGGGGGATGGTCTGCACTTACAGATCTGTGCGCAGAATCTGGCGATCATCCAGGTCGTCTTGTGATCTTTGCCTAACAGGAGAAAATCAAATTTTTGCTTTACCTGGAAGTCAGCAAGCCTCACCAGCAGGGGGTCAATGGTTTCTATACATGCCTCATCATAAAAGGGACATCTAAAAAATAAGTGTCCGGGGCTTCCTATATCCCCCAATGGACAGGCGCAAATTCTCTGGTCATATGGGAATTTTTTTAAGGATCCTTCCAAGACTGGCAAGGGCAGAGGCAAGCTTCTGGCAAGGGTAAAAGCTCTTCTTGCATTTTTGGATACAAGAAAAAAGAGATATGCTGCCGGTGTAGCTAAATATCTCTCAGTTTCTACAATTTTGTAGTCAGGGCACCTTAACCAGTCCTGTTGTCTCTCGGTGTCTATAATTCTTTGCCTTACCCTAGCTTTTGCTTGGCCCAAGCCCAGACTTAGAAGGGCTTGAGGGGCAAAACCCAGTTTCTGAAGAGTGTTCAGGACTGCTGTCTGGCAGCCTGACTGGAACTGGTCGCAAAGGATCGGTGGAGCTATACCACGGGGCAACAGTTTCAGTGACAGCCATTTATAGATTGATGTTAGGCTGATGTGAGCCTCCACTCTCATCATCCCCTTTTCTAGTCTGATCCATGTGTTTGATATGCATCTGGGGACTAGTAGGAGGGCTCTAAGGTGTTTAGATTGCACTCTTTCAAAGGGGGAGAAAGCAGAGGATGGCGGGCCCAGAAAGGATCCATAAAGGAGCTGTGCCAATGTTTTGGCCTTATAGAATTTTAGGGCAACGGGGGACAAAAAAGCCCCCTTGGGTTCTAAAACATTTGAGGATACAATTTGCTGTTTTTCCCCAGAGCTTCTGATGGAATTTATGGGTAGTTTATTGGATCCTGAAGCCTGGACCACGATTCCTAAATACTTATAGTTTGAAACTTGTTCTAGTTTATGGCCTTGGAGTTCCCAGTTTCTAATCTTTGGTTTCCCCCCAAAAGCGAGAATCTTGGTCTTTTGGTAGTTTATATTAAGACATTCCGTTTCACAAAGACTGCAAACTTTCTTAATGCTCTTTTGAGCCCATTGGGGGTTCTAGATAGAATTACTGCATCATGGCTGATGTTCTTTTTTCCCTATTGCAGGGATCAGTGCTCTTAATATAACAGATCAATAAAGTAACAGCTTCACAGATCAGGGGGGGAAACACTAGGCAGATTTTCAATGCTTTCACATCCACCTGTAAACCAGAATTAGTAGTAGAGTATATTATTATTTAGACTTATTTTTTTAGAATCCCAGATGAATGGAAATTGCCACTTTCTAAGGAACCCAATTAATTCATGAAGCTATTGTCTTGTTTCTAAGGGGAATTAATTGAGCATAAGAATCATGCTCTCTTGAATGTGTATTCATTAGCTTACCAAAAGAGCCAGTTTCTAATTAAAGCTCCAGGCATAGACAATGGATAGAGCCAATCCAGCCAAAGTTAAATACTCGTAAGTACCATTGATTTCAAAGGCGTAGATGTGAGCTCTTTCAGTGAAATAAATGGAACTTCACAGTGTTTAACTTGAGATGGCTTCTATGCAGTACAATCTATGTGCACAAGCACCAGCCTAAAGTTGGAGGACTGCCAGACAAATGCTTCTTGTGGGATCTGTGGTGTTCGCACAAAATCATCAGCATCAAAATGCAGTTTCATACAGATTTACCTTTTGTGTGGAAAATGCAAGAAGCTAAGAGATCCTGTTGCCGAGGTTATCTGAGTCCTATTGAGATCATTGGGACTTGTTTCTCAATAGGATCACAGTGTGAACAAAGCCAGCTTGTGCTAGCACAAAAAAGAAGTATAGCCAATGAGCTGATAGCCAGTTTGTCTGACAAAAGACCTGCCCAAAGGTTAGGAGACTGGCAATCTGAAATGGTGTCAGGTAAGTTTTCTAAGCAGGGCTGGGCTCACAAAAGGCACTTGATTCCTAAAAGTTGTGTGTGCATGTGCTTGCTGCGGTCAACACTACAGCCAACATATATTTACAAGTGACACCATACCTGATTATGAAGAGATCCCCGTCATGTAGAGGCTTCTACATATAAATAAAGCTATACATTGCACTGCAGACATTTCCATGCTTTCAGCTGAATACAAGGCGGCGGGTGGCTTGTAGGAATGCTGACACCGAGAACATGGCCGGCAGGCACACTTCTGTTCTGTATTCTTTCCCACAGGGGGATAAGTGAAATGAAGTCTCAAGTCCTTTAACTTAAGGAAATACAAGAAAAGGAATGTGAGTAGCAAAAGGCAAGCACTAGGCACTTATTTTTTATATGCATCCAATACAATTTTGTTTTAGTAGTATTTACTACAGTCAAAGAACTTTAACATAGTGGACTACCTGCATTGATTTAAGTGCAAGCTGTTCTGCACACACCACAGTGTGAGATTCCAGGGGCTGCAGACACGCTTACCAGGGTCTGTGTTCCCTTTTGGGACAATGAGGCACAGCAGAGACCTCTGATGGTTTCCTTGATGGGCCATCACCGCATCTGCCTTTGTCCCCTGCTAAAGGCCCATCCCTTGCTGGTCGGAAGGTTGGCGGTTCGAATCCCTGCGACAGGGTGAGCTCCCATTATTTGGTCCCAGCTCCTGCCAACCTAGCAGTTCGAAAGCACATCAAAGTGCAAGTAGATAAATAAGTACTGCTCCCGCAGGAAGGTAAGCAACATTTCTGTGAACTGCTCTGGTTTCGCCAGAAGCGGCTTAGTCATGCTGGCCACATGACCCAGAAAAACTGTCTGCGGGCAAACGTCAGTTCCCTCAGCCAGTAAAGCGAGATGAGCACTGCAACCCCAGAGTCGTTTGCGACTGGACTTAACTGTCAGGGGTCCTTTACCTTTACCTTTTTAATGGCCCATCCAGCTAGCTCTGTCAAAGTGGCTTGGCTTGTTAGCTTAACTAAATCCAAGAGGTTTCTGTGTTTGGCAAAATTAAATCAAACCTTGATTATTTCTAACTTTTACTAAAACCAGGAATTATGGGAAGTCTGCCCCTCCCCCAATTCATAACACTACCCTTTGTACTATCTCACTCCCAAAGGATGGCATCTAACTAAGTTTTACTAAGGGCCGCTGAAATTAATGGATATGACTTAGTTAGGGCCATTAATTTCATTGCACCTACTCTGAGTAAAACTTAGGTGAATACCACCCAAAATGTCCAGCTATGGGCCTGCTGTAATTGGGGGATGGTACCTAACACCACTTAAGATGTCTTTTTTCTTCCTATATTTTATTTCCATTGCTTCTTCTCCTATCTTCAGTAGTTGGAGAGAAATCCCATCTCTCCCTTCGGACGCTCTTTTAAATATGTGAAAACAAACAAATGGCCTCTTTTACTGAAATAAGGTAAACGACACATCACTTTTCTCAGTGTATCCTTGCTTTATTTTTATTTTATTGCCAAGTCTAATTTCAGTTGCCTTTTTTCATACTGAAGTTGGTGTTGGCTTTGTTTTGTATAAAAAAATTTATTGTGTGTGTGTGTGTGTGTGTGTGTGTGTGTGTGTGTTGCAAGTTGTCCTTTCAAGTGTGTGGCTGAGAGGGAAATATTAACTCCTCTGTTAAAAGGAAAAGAACATCTGGCGCATAAGATACATCCAAGTCAAATATATGGAGTTAAAGATTTCTCTCTGGGGATTGCAGAGGACTTTGGCTTTTCAAAGGCAAAGCTCTCATTAATGATTACTTCCTCAAGTAAGCAGACATGCTTCCTTATCTCTTTATAATGAAGGTCAGCAGAACAATAAGTCAGGGTTTTAGCATGCATCCTGAAGCGATAAAAGACCCGCCCCTGCCCCATCCCAGGCACTCAACTAGCTTTATATTGCTTAAGTGTTCTCACAAGGTTTCCATGTTCTCTGCATGCCACAAACATCCTAAAGTAAAGCCACTGATATCATGATTATATTTAGTGGAGGCAATAAAGCTTGACCTTTGTCAATCTCTGCCTGCCATCTATTGCCACTTTCATTGTACACGTTGTGACTTGCTAGTGGCACATTTTGTTCAAAGGTTGTTAAAGTTATTCACACTTCACGGGTTCACTTATGAATATGTGAATGGGTATAGGGAAGTGATTTGAATTGAGTTTGAATCTATTCACTTTCACATTTGCCTGGGAATACATTTTCAGAATAGCCCATAAGTCACCATTGTTTCTCAGAAGCCCCATGGGTAACATAGGTCATAAATGGGCTGGGGAAACTGTTTTCAAGATTCTCCCCTGAAACTGCACATCAGCTGCAGGCTAAGGGGAAAGGCTTAGCAAGTTTGCACAGCAGCGCTAAGCCAGATTCGTAAGAGAAGAGTCCCTTTAAGAAGAAAATCTTGCATTCTCCTTTGATAGAAGAAAGTACATCTTGGAGACTCCACAGCCTAGCCTAATACAGGGCTGAATCATTCATATGGTCTGGCTTGAATGACCATGAATATGTGGTGGATCAGTCTGCTACCAATATGTATGCATTGAATTACAATTTCCCAGACCTTGAGGGCGATGTGCATTAAGAGCAATAGAATAACAGTTTATTTACCTATTAAAGTTCTTTGTATGCACAGTGATTTGCATCGGCAATGATGGTGCATAAGATGATAGCTGAATGCACTGTGCATGTATTCTATTGAGTTGTCGGAGTGCAGCATATTTGAATTACGTGTACATGATAAAATAAAGAAAGGTAAAGGTACCCCTGCCCGTACGGGCCAGTCGTGTCCGACTCTAGGGTTGTGCGCTCATCTCACTTAAGAGGCCGGGAGCCAGCACTGTCCGAAGACACTTCCGGGTCACGTGGCCAGCGTGACAAAGCTGCTCTGGCGAGCCAGCACCAGCGCAGCACACGGAAACGCCGTTTACCTTTCCACTATAAAGCGGTACCTATTTATCTACTTGCACTTAGGGGTGCTTTCGAACTGCTAGGTGGGCAGGAGCTGGGACCGAAAGACGGGAGCTCACCCCACCGTGGGGATTCGAACCGCCGACCATATGATCGGCAAGTCCTAGGCACTGAGGTTTTACCCACAGCGCCACCCGCGTCCCTACATGATAAAATATAATCCCACTAATAGGGAGGGGGAATAATCACAGCAGGATCTCCCAAAGAAGTAATATTCCAGTGAGAATCTTCCCAAGTTTAGGTCTCACTTGCAAATATAAACCTCACATGCATCTTAGAATGTGCATGGCATTTGTCAGGCTAAATAAATGCAACCAAAATGAACAATGAAGGACAGAAATCAATTCTGCAACCACAAGGTGGCAGCCTCTTCATATTTAACTCTAAACTTTCTCCTGAAGTTTCTTATCTTGAATTGACCAGAACCATGTGTATAAATGAAGAAATATTTCTGTGACCATCAATTTTGATTTGACAGAGAAACTATGTGAAACAGGCCCCTTACCATGTCCTAAATGTGTTAACAGTTTGGATAAAATGGTTGCCCCATATATCTCAGCCATCAATAGTACATGTGTCCCAGCAATGCCAAATGGCATATTTGGTAAATGACTCAACCTGAAACAAAGAGCCAAAAACATTCCAAATACACCCAAGCTTTCCTATTTGGGTATTCAGATTTTGAATTAGAAATTTCCAGTTTTACATTCACATTGGGATTTTGAACATGCATTTTAAAAAAAAGAATTCAAAGTTCAAATATAGATATTTCTTGATTCTTGTGGTTTTGCTCTGATTCATTAGGGTGTAAATGTGTTAAATGAAGAAAAAAATAGTACTCCTGTACAAATAGCCTTTTTTTAAAAAAAAAAGCAACTTCCAAACATCAGTACCACTTCTTTCTCATGAACTAGATCTAGCCAGGAATCCAGTTTTAGTTCTCAGGAACAATTTCATGAATTAAATAAATAGTGTAGATAGCATATTTCTAAAAAAATATGCACAAATCCACGAAGATAGTACCAAAAGGCAACTGAAAAGTTGGGATACCTGGATTGCTCCTGCCTGCAATTTTACAATTAAAAAAAATGGGAAAGAGGATTAGGAGCACAAGAATGGTTGGATGCAAAAGAAAGAGAAATCAGGGAAATCAATGCATGAATATCCTTTGGTGAAGGAAAGACCATAGCTCAGTACTAGAGCACTTGTCTTGCAAGCAGAAGGTCACAGGTACTCTGCATGGCAGCCAGGGTGGACTAGGAGAGAACCCTGCCCACGTCCCTGCAGATCCACTGCCAGTCGTTTTAGATGATACTGAGGCAGATGAACCAATGGTCTGAATCAGTGTAAGGCAGCTTTCTTTGTTCCTATGTATCCATCCAAAATGCATGAGTTGAAAGGTATGTAATTGGGACCAACAGAACTAACATTCCCTCCAAGTTACAGTCTGGGCTGTTGTTTAAACCTCTGCCTGGGCAAATCAAAGCAATGAAGGGAAAGCTGCCAAATCCGATAACATTCAGCAGACTGTGCACAATATTAATTATTATTATTAATAATAATAAATCAATAAAACAATCACTGTGTTCTCTAAGGAAGAAACAATCCTACAGTTATGTTAAAGGGAGAAACTCTGTCCTTAAATACTGCACCTTTTTCATTTGATTTTCAGTACATAGTTTGTTAACAGAGCTCTTTCCCTCCCTGTGTGAGAGGTTACATTGGGATACTGACATTTCAGTCCTGCACAGAGCTTCCAAATTAAACAAGGAAGCTGTTTTTCCACCACTGCAAATTGAAACAATACCTAGGACTTTCCCTGGTTTTGCTCTTTGACAGGCAAGAATGAAAAGCATAAGCTGCAGCCCTCAAATAATTTCTCTCTGTTTGGAGATCCATTTGTCATGATAGACTATATCCTACTAAGAACCAGAGTTCACCTGTATGCAGCAGCATTTGTTTTTCAGGTAATTGATTGATAAACTTCCACAATTACAAATAAGCACTGCATGCTGTGTTTAGACCACTTATAATGATGGACCTGAATGAACCATTAATGTCCTAGCTTGATAGACGACTGAAAGCAGAAATATTGAGGGCTGAGAGCAGCTGTGATAAAAATCATGCTCTGACTTTGATAATAGACATTATTTAAAAAAAATCCTTCTGGTTTCTGAACTCACGTGATTACTTCTGCGAGCATGAAACCCAGCAAAATCAAACTAGAATTTTTCCTTCTAAAGGGGGGCTCCTAGAATCTTGACTAAAACTAGCCTTAGAATCCGGGACACAGCTGGTAAGGGCTGCAAATCATCTCCCGGGTGCAGGCCTTAATTTTCAGCTAGCGGGAGAGACCATAAAAGGCTGTCTCAGGCTGTGCTTCATGCAGTGTGCTGTGGTTACTTGTTCTCCCTCCATTCTGTGTTCTTTTCTTGTCTGAGCTCTGCTCCCTGTTGTTTGTTGCTGTTTAAATGAACTTTCTGCCACGTTGAAAAGAAATAATTTTGTCATAATTTGTGTCAGCCAAAGTTTATGTTGTCCTTTCATCCTGCTGTCCTTCCATTCCGTCAGGAGGAAGTTTTTGTGTTTGTGTAGAATCTAGAAAGATTAGCAGAAGGACAGAAATGGACCAAAAAATTTTTTGGAAGAAATGAAATACAATTGCGGTCTTGGTGTGTGGAGACAGGTTCAGAAACAGAGGAGCATGTGAGGAAGAGAGGAACAAACATGGAACGTAAGCAGAGAAGGGCGGGTGAAAGAAGACCAAAATACTTCTGAGATACAACTATGGAGAACTCCAACAGGGGGAAAGGTTTGTGAAAAGAGGCAGTTCCAGTAATAATTATTTAGAGTATACATTTAGGTTGCTTACAGGGTTCTTCTGTGTTAGAGCAAATTGCTTTAGACCAGGGGTCAGCAAACTTTTTCAGAAGGGAGCTGGTCCACTGTCCCTCAGACCTTGGCAGGGGACTATATTTTTTTTAAAAAGAATGAACTCCTATGCCCCACAAATAACCCAGAGATGCATTTTAAATAAAAGCACACATTCTACTCATGTAAAAACACACTGATTCCCGGACCATCGGCAGGCCGGATTGAGAAGGCAATTGGGCTGAATCTGCCCCCCCCCCCGGGCCTTAGTTTGCCTACCCATGCTTTAGACAATCTGGGGGGGGGGGGTTCAATATAGTGCTAATGCAATCATTCTGTCCACACAAGGTTCTCTGCTTGTGCAATGTTACATTCTCCCTCTCTCCACCTTTGTGTCCCCCCTAAATATGTTGCAGGGAGTTCCCTCAACCCTCTGAGGCAGATTTGGCAAGGGCATAGGGTGCACAGAGTGAGGAGAGGGGGCAGATTCCATTGCATGAGCAATGGGTTGATGGTACTCTTGGGTTGATGGTACTGCCCTCAATACTGTGGTTGTCAAATAAAGGTTGGACAGGAAAGCGCATGAACGACTGCATTGGAGTCAGGACTCAGAACCCACCACATTTTAACATCCCTCCCTATCACCTCACCACTTCACCACATTAGTCCTCTCCACTTGAGAGTATGTAATGTGGATCAGTGACTGGGAGTTGCAGCACTAAATCTGTCACCATGCAACATTCCAACTATTCCCCATATCAGGGTAGTCAACCTAGTGTCTCCCAGATGGTTTGGACTACAAGTTCCATCAGCCCCAGCTTGCATAGCTGATTGTCAGGGATGATGACAGCTGTAGTTTACAGTATCTGGAGGGCACCAGGTCAGCTACCCCTGCCCAGAATCGTAGCCTAGAAACAGGAACATTGTATAGAGAGGGAGTGGTAGGGTTGCCATATTTCAAAGAGTATAAGGAAGACCCCCAAATTGTTGAACCAATGTTTAAGAGAAAGTGCCACCTTTCGGATACTCACCCTGGATGTAAATTCTGCCTCTGAAATCCTGGTGATGTCTGGGAAAATCTGGATGTACGGCAGCCCTATGCATGCCATGTCTGTTTGTTGTCTGCTAGCCTGGGCTCCCCTATTAAAAAAGACAGGCGTCGTCCAGGTAGTCATCTGGACTTGTACCTGCTGAGTAGGTGTCACTGTCACTGCGAGAGAGCCAGTGTGGTCTAATGGTTAGAATGTCAGGCTAGGACCTGGATTCAAATCCTCCATTAGCTAGGAAGCTCTCTGGATGACCTTGGGCCAGTCACTACCTCTAAGGCTAACCTGCCTCACAGGGTACTTTTTGAAATTAAATGAGGAGCAGGAGAACCATGTACACCACTTGGAGCTCCTTGGAGAAAAGGTGGGGTGTGAATGCCATAAATATATAATAAATTCTGTCTTTTCAATAAATAGCAGGGCCGGCTGTAGCAATATATCTTCTTAATCACCTCAATAATACAGGGTATGATTAAATAAGGAGTCAAGCCGCCCCCAAACATGCCTAGAAGTCATATAGAATCATAGAATTGTAGAGTTGGAAGGGACCCCAAGGGTCATCTAGTCCAACCCCCTGCAATGCAGGAATCTCAACTAAAGCATCCATGACAGGTAGCCATCCAACCTCTGCTTAAAGCATTCTGGTTTTTTCCAGATCTGCATTTGTGCCTACTATACATGCTGTACGGTAGCACTGGCCCAAATCCTGCAAATTTGTCTGGTATGATTTTTGTTGCTGTTCTTGCTGCTCTTCCATTCCCTTTTGTTTATTTTTCTGCTAGCTTACGCTTGATTGAGGAAGACCAAAGGAAAGGGATGCTTCTCTTAAATGCTGCTTTTTGAACCACTGTTGTTGTTGTTGTTTCTTGTTGTTTCCAGCTGGAACATCTGCAGAACCTCTGTTCATTCTATTTTTATCACAGACAGAAAAGTATAGACAGGGTGCTGGGATATGTCAACTTTTTGTTGTTCTATGAAAACGGTGTCTCTGGCAGTTCACAGATGCAGACTTGGAATCCTGGGTTCTCCCAACCCCCACCCACCACCCCATTCCCTGTTGTCAAAATGTAGACAAGTAATTTCAGGACTAAATTTAAAAACAACTTTGGGAATTGAAAGTTGTTGAGGAATATTTGTAGGCAGCGAGTGGAAGCTTCTTCACACAGCTTCTTCAGCAAAGTATCAAAAGAACAAGTTTTGGAGAGACATCTCTTTAACATTTTAGGAAAGATGGCAGCCGAGGACAGAACCTTCTAGTCATTTTATATTAGTGCCCTACCAGTTTCTCTCAGGATATGAAGCACAAGGCAGGTATATTCAGAAGAAAAGTGTTGCAGGAAGAAAGAGAGATATTGCTGCCACCAGCATTTATAGAACTCCATATAAGAGATGGAATGTGACTCTTAAGGTACTTTACCAACTACCCAGATATGCAACAATGTACTTGTTTTTTAAAAGGGGGGGGGACTCTTCCTGGTAGCAATCTTCGGTATAATTTAAGGTTCCACTAGCAATCTTTAGCATAAGCCAGGATACTCATAGTGTCACTTGAAAACTCTGATGTCTGAAAGGACTCTGAAGTTCCCAGATAATTCTCTAGGCAGAGGGTAGTATTCAACTAAGTTTTACTCAAAGTAGACCAGTGGTGTCTTGGCCCTCCTGGCTTGCTATACCAGGAATTGGTGATTCATTTCTTCATTAAATTTCTTTCCTTCATTAAAAGCAGCAACCTGCTGCATGGCTTTTTCCTGCCATAGAAAGTTGTATCAAAAGAGTTCTGTCAAACATCCTATATTCATCCTCTGTGTGGCCTCCATGATACTTCTCACAAATGTTTTCCTAAATGTTAATTTCCACATTATACATGAGCTTTCACGTGATGTAAAAGGCATGTCCAGAATCTTGGCTGGGGAAACCAGCAAAGTCTCCTGTCTGCAGAGAAAGCTGCCAAGCACTTTGGCTGGTACTGTTGGTGAGGTAGCCTCAGAGAAGGCTTTCTGACCCTGTCACTCTCATAGACTTTCTGGCCTTTGGTCAACAACTCTAAAATCAAAGCTGATATCTAAAAGGGATTAACTTGCACCTTGTGTTAATGATGCCATAAGAAATCTTGTGAAATTCTGAAAATTAAATACCAGGCGTGAAGGCAGGGCAGTGGGGTGGCACCAAAGTATACAGGAAGAGGAAGTTTTGCTTCCCCAGTTCCACTAACAGCGACCCACATTAAGAAAAGAACTTCGATTTGGTATCAATGGGAGTTCTTTTCCTTCTATGTTAATTGTCGCATGGGTAATTTTTACTGAGATCACAACTAGGCAGGGAAAATTTAAATCCCCCCCGCTCTGTGGGACATGACAGTTCCCTTGCCTCTCCTAGCTCCGGTTGTTGTTGTTTTATTGAAAAAACACACAATCAGGTCATGAATGTAATGTGCACCTGGGCCCTTAAATCATCACAATAACGTTTTCTTAAACTGCTGAAATAACTGGCTCTGTAGTTGAGAACACTTTCATGCATCAGTTTGGAGATGAATTTCTTGTCAAATTTTAATTTTCATAAGAGTTCTGTTGAGCAGAGGCTATAATTAGGAAATCAAACATTATAAGAGTGCTGAGAAAATAAATTAGCTTATATCCCTTTGGGTATGCTGTAAATTAAAGCTGGCTGCAAAACCAAATGTATGTTATTTATTTTCTCCCAAACTTCTGCATTGAGCTTCCATTAATGCTGATGGAATTTACATGCTCAGCTGCTGGAAAATATATTCCTAAAACGTGGTCTGATGTAATTCCAAATGTCTGGGATATTAAACCCTAGAGAAATGTGACATGAAATAGAACATACAGAGAGATCTATTATTGGCTTTCTCTTTCCAAAGACAACAAAGCTTTGAACCCCCAAGAGAAGTTTCTAATCTGAGTTCGTTACTTAAAGGGCCTAAACATATTGAGCAATTGCTTAGAGTACATACAGAGTGATTATGCAAAAAGGAGGGTAATATTCTGTAACTGTGAACGGATTCTGCCCTGTAGTGTTTCAGTGGAAAGGTATACAATAAATTGCAAACAGAATCAACATCACCATTACTATATTTTGCAAACAGAAACAACTTCATCAGAATGTGATTGATTGGGCTCCCGGTACATTTGTTCCATTGACTAGCACTGCAGCAATTTGGAAAACACAGCAATTTGGAAAACAGGCTCTGGGGTGGAGACAAATATGGATACCCTTCTGGGACTTCCTGACTGTAGCACCAGTTTTCCAAACCAGCTCTTTAAATTTTTTTGAATTTGCATGCAATTTGGAGAACACAGCTCTTGTTTTTTCTAGGGGACAAGCTTGGGGCAGATTTCTCCTAGGGAAATTGAGGCATCTCGGATTAAAAGCCCAAGAGCCAGGAGTTTCAGAAACAGATTGTTTTCATACTAGAAAGACCAAAAATGGGAGACTGAAGACAGAGTCAGCTAAAGAATCCATAACAGTATTTTCTTTATTTCTTTTTTGCAGGACCAAGCGACTTCAGATTTAAGATCACTCCCCATCCGGGAATGAATATTAATGCCAGTAAGCAGAGCACTTGGTCTTTCCCAGCTAGCTTTCAGCAGGATGAATGGGCATGAATCCAGCTCTCAGCAGGTGAGATTGTACTAAACCAAGCCGAAGAAACAAGGCAAGAATGAGTGCTCAGGGCCTCAGATGTTGAAAAGCACAAGCTACTATGTGAAAGATAAATAATGGCACACTAGTCACATTATACTGCACCGCTATCATTTTGTATCTTGCCTTTGGATGAGGTTTCGCTTCCCAAAAAACAAACTGCAAGAGCTAGTTTGCTCTCAAAGCACTGGGTAAATTTCCCTGTCACCAGCCAGGATGGAAAATGGTGTGTAATCGGAGTATAGTCACCTCCTGTGAGATAACAGAAGCAAGATAACAAACGTGTCAGGAAAGCAAAATATTAGCTTTAAAAATAGACTTCCTGTCTTTTAATTCTCAACTTAATTTCATTAGCAAATCAGCATTCAGCAGTTCCCAGCCCTGTTCAAAGAGTCACCCAAAACACTCATATTGTTTTACAGCTTAGATGTAAAACACTTGGGAAATGGCCATCTAACTCACTTCTCTATTTCTAGTTGATACAGCGGCTTAAAATGAAGTAATGAAGGGGGAATGTGTTTCTTTTGGAGAGACAGCATGCGCATAAAGTGTCGACCAAATGTAACTAGTTCTGCTTCTGTGCTGAGCTGAAGAAAGGTTCTGTAAAAACATGAATGCAATGGGGCTTCTCCCTCCTTCTAAACCCCACTCCTGCCACACTCCCAAAATTTTCTCCAGAGGCTTGAGGGCCTTTGTGTAGCTTATCTGAGGGCTGCATGGCCTAGAAGGTGGAGCAGAGAAACTGGAAATCGTAAGTGGAGTCCCTTTTGTGCAAGCAGTGGAGATAATTGGAACTCACCCTAAATCTAGATCAGACCTCTCAGCATGTGGACAAATAAGACGATTTATTTCTCCTTTATTAAACCTCAAGAGCTCTACAAGCCTCAATACCAACATTAAATAAACCACTGGTTTCATGAGAAAAGTAATAAATATGCCAGACTTTTTTAAAAAAACAACAACACCTTTTGTGGAAATTTGAGGAAGCAGAAAGACTTGAGAAAGTAACTCAGCCACCATTGTGGTTCATATTACCACATTAAACATAAGACCTTACCAGTGTTATAACTTTGGGGCTTCAACTTAAAACAAAACAGAATTAGAATTCAGCTGATATTTTATTTTAGTGTGTTGGGGCTAGACAGGATGTGTGAGCCTCTTGGTGTATGTGCTGGTGCCCACCGTGGTATAACTCTCAGAGAGGCACAGCAGAGGAAGAAAGAGACCGCTCCATCCTCAAAATTCTCAAATCATTACCGGTCTTGGTCCCAACATTTGCTTGTTTCCCTGGCCTGGATATAAAATACTTCCAGCTCAAACCTGCATGTTTGACTAGGTGTGACCATATAGCCTGCAATTGCTCTTGCCTCTGGATCAACTATCCTGTAGAACTATTGTAGGAACACTGGAACCTAGGAAGCTGCCTTACACCAAGTCAGATCATCTGTCCATCTAGTTGAGTGCTATCTACACTGACCAACAGTTGGCTGTGCAAGGTTTCAGACAGGACACAGGAGATTAAACCCATTGAGCGATGTACCTTCCCCAATCCCTCCCTCTGCCACTCCATCCTTTGGGGACTTTCTATTCTCTACACAGCCAACTCCCTCCATCTCTGTGCTGGATAGTACTGCTAAGAGTGTCAGTAGCCCTGTGCAGGAGTTCTTCTCCTCCCCCAAGTAGAATTGCATCAACACGTCAGCCACAGCATACAGAAGGGTCATCCTCATGAGGGAGCTGTGCCTGGAGGAAGAACTGTGAGGGGAGAGACTTCATCAGACAAGGCCTCTTTCTACCTGCCTTGCCCCACCCTCTAGGCTCTGCTTCTCAATTTGTACATTTTTGTTTCTTCAGCTTATAAACCGCCTTGAGTATTGTAAGATAGAAATACGGTATACAAATAAAAAATGATGATGATGATGATGATGATGCTAGGTCAGCTGGGAGCCTCCGCTTTGTGTGCAGAAAGTCCATGCTCACTCCTGGGCATCTCCAGGTTGAACTGGGAGAGACCTTCTGTTTGCCATCATTAAAGACAATACCAAGCTCCATGGACCTCTGGTCTGACTTGGTATAAAGCATATTCCTATGTTCCTATCCCTACTCATGGAGGAGTTGGTGTTCTTGAAACGGCTGCATTGGGGTCAAACTAACCTAATGCTTCCTATCCAAGACATTCCAAACTTTCCTATAGCTTCAGTGAAACTTGATCTGTTCTGTGTCCATTCAATTCAGCATGCTTCATATTGAATTGGGAGAGGAAATAGAGGGAGGAAAAAACACTGTATAACTTTCTTGATACCAGTTGACTCTAACAGCCTTCAATAGTTATTATACTTTACGCCCACCATGAAGCTGACCTAGTAGATATTGATGAACTGGTCAGTGTTTCCTTGGAAATGTTGCCATACATGATGATTCCTTGGGTACCTTTTATGTTTTCCCCTGCCTTAGCTAGTTTATAGCCATGTCCACCTTTGCCAAGTTTTGAGAATGGTTTTGGGAAGGACTACATATCTAAATATTCATTCTTGTCTTCAACCTTCTTGCAGCTGCTTCTCCTTTTTGTGTATGCCAGACATCATATTTTTCTTCTGTTTTTCCATCCAGAGCTTTTATTCCACATGGTCCCCTGTGTGTTGCAACGCCTAGAGAACTCTCCCATAAATCAACAGTTTAAAAAATCTAAACAGAGAAATAGCTCTCTATGCTTTGAAGAAATCACTTGCAGCCTGATCCTATGTGCGCTTTTAGTCAGAAGTAAGCCTTATGAATTAAGTAGGGCTGACTCTCAAGTAAGTGCATAGGATTGCAGCCTTATAGAGCAATCCTGTTTACTGAGAGTTCAGTGGGACTTACTCCAAAGTAGGTGTGTATAGGATTGAAATCGTGAATACTCAGCAATGTTGGAATGCTTTCATCGTTGCCTCCAGCTTGTGAGCTTCTCAGAGGCATCTAATTGATGGTTGTTGGCAGTAGAATGTTGGACTAGATGGAACCTGATGCAACAAGGTAATTCTTACATTCTTAGCTCAATAAAGGCATTCTGGCTAGTTTTAACATGGGAAGGAACACTGCAGCTCACACTTGTTTTCCTAGAATACGTTTGCTTCTAATCTTCCTCTTGTATTGCAAACTAAGTTGTCAGCTAAATTGAGCTAGGTGGTTATTGGCTTAACTAAACAGCTCCTCCATGAATGGCAGGCAGTTCTTCTCGGGAGCTGATAACTTATTACTTACACTTACACCCTTACCTCCAAATGGGATGTCTGCAAAGGCAGAATTTATGCACGTCAGGTTGCACACAACCTGGAATTTATTATTACATTTATATTCCAAGGAGCTCAAGGAGCTCAGTTCTCCCCTTCCCCATTTTATCCTCCCAACAACCCTGAGACATAAGCTAGGCTGGGTGACTGTTCCAAGATCACCCAGTGAGCTTCCTGGCTAAGTGGGGATTTGAACCTACTGCAGCGCTCTAAGCACTATGCCACACTGGTTCTCACAAGAGAGAATCCAGAATGATTGGCGTTCCTGGTCGTGGGAAGCCTACATAGATGTCCACTCTCAAAATGTGGAAGGAGGGGTGTTGCATCAAGTCAGGGCCACTGTGGAAGCATCTTCATGCTGATGACACTTGATAACACAAAGAAACAGAACTGGCTTTGAACCAGATAATATGTACATGATGCATATTATGTAAATATGCACAGCTATACTGTGCCTAAGGGGACGCGGGTGGCGCTGTGGTCTAAACCACTGAACCTCTTGGGCTTGCTGATCAGAAGGTCAGCGGTTTGAATCCCCGCGACAGGGTGAGTTTCCGTTGCTCGGTCCCAGCTCCTGTCAACCTAGCAGTTCAAAAGCATGCCCCAAAGTGCAAGTAGATAAATAGGTACCACTCCGGCAGGAAGGTAAACAGCGTTTCCGTGTGCTGCTCTGGTTTCGGTGTTCTGTTGCACCAGAAGCGGCTTGGCCATGCTGGCCACACGATCTGGAAAAACTGTCTGCAGACAAATGCCAGCTCCCTCGGCCTGTAAAGCAAGATGAGCACCACAACCCCAGAGTCGTCTGCGACTGGACTTAACTGTCAGAGGTCCTTTACCTTTACCTTTTAAGGCAACTTCCTACATTCTGTGTTAATAGAGAAGCATGTGGGAATGTTGTGCCTTTCACAGCACAAGCTTGGCAACAGATTGGCTCTGTATGAAATTTTAAATACTATTTGCTATTGACAATCCTGCACTGAAAGTGATGTCACCTGTGAATCATTGTTTCTGTCTTCACCACAGTTTGACAATGTTTAAAGTTTGAGTTGTAATAGCTACAGTGTATAAAAGAAATCAAAGGTGAATTTGCTGACGTATTGTGTCCAGGAAAACAGCCTAGCAGAAAAAGAGCTGGGATTCTTCAGTCTCTGAAGCTGACATAGTATTTGCATGCTTGAGCTAAGATGAGTCTATATATATGAGGTTCAATAACTTATCTCAAATAGTTTAAGGTAGCCACAATTGTGGTACAATTAACTTAATTTCTCCAATTATTTTGAAAAAGAAAATGCTTAATAAAGAGTTTAATAAAAAACAAATTCCATATTGAGTTTTGGGAAGATTCTTCTTACAAATATTTCTGCATGTTTTCAGATCTTACTTCTCCAGCCTGTAAAGCAAGATGAGCGCCGCAACCACAGAGTCATCTGCAACTGGACTTAACTGTCAGGGGTTCCTTTACCTTTACCTTTATACTGTGCCTATGGCATATAGTCATGCCTTCCTGGCAATAATAATAAAATAAATTAGACAAATACCATGCATGTTGGCTTCTTGAGTGAGTTAATTAATCTAAAGATTAAAATATTACTTTTTCAGTAGTGTAATAATCCCATTTCTCTTGACTGAACTATTTTCATACAGTTTTCCTTTTGGTGCAACTGAAAGCATAAAATTAATGGAACTGCTGGCAGTACAGCAAGGGAATAATACCTCTGTTTGATTCTTTGTTTAATATATTTATATATATTCTTTTATTTCCATTGCAAATGAGTCAAGGAAAAACAAGAACAACGGTTCCTGCATTTTGCCCAAAATGTTTTCTTTGACACTTGAACAGTGTTTCCACTTAAAACCACATTTTGTCAAATCGGTTGCTTTTTTAAACTTGCCTGGAAAGCTGTCAAAAGATGCAGCACAATATACTAATCTCAATTGCTGATGGCAAGGCATTGAGTTTTTCCATTCTGCATTTATTCTATCATAGCAAGTTCCATCATTAATTGACAGGTTTTTTGTTATTAAAAAACCAATTAAAAATGTATTTTTGCAATGTTTGTCATTCATAGTAGCCCAGTTTCTTCAAGTGCAGAAATATATTATAGCTTTTATTAGGAATAGTAATGGCTTGTGTTAGAACAGCGCTTACAAAAATACAATACAGGATAGATATTGTTATGTGGCATGGTCTATCATGAGAAGTCAACTCTTTGGCTACCCTATTTTAAACCAACCATCTCCCCACCCCCTCTGCTTGCTAGTGACTCTCTAGCAGTCTGCTCTCTATGCTCCTTCTCCCATTGGACTGCTCTTTCCCCTCTGAAGAGGTATGTTCCATTGTTTTGTGAGGCTGTGCAACACATTACCCTGTTCCACCAGTTTTTGTTGACATGTGGAAGGGAAATTTATGTTTTGGTGATGTCACAGCATTTGTTTCCTTAACCACACAATAAAGGGAGAGTTGCCGTATTTAGCAGTAGTCCTCTGATTGGCAAGATGTCCCATTCCAACCTCAGAATATCAGATGGTCAGATCCAGCTGGAACAAAACCATTGGCAATTCTTGCTAATCATAGTCACCACATGTTATATATAGACGCTGTCCTTGTACCATGGAATACGATCATTTTTTTCTGCTTAGTTTTTAATAACGTTTGGGAGTCCAGTGGTAGATGGAAAACATGGCAGAAGATGAGAAGCCCTTTGACAAATTATCTCTCTTTCGCAATCTTCCATCTGGAAAAGACATCAGGCTGTGTGTGCAGTAAATCTGGAATGCTTTGGTCACTGGGGAATAAAGTTAATATAAATTAATTGCAAGATGGGGATTACATAAATGATCCTTCCTGCTCTGTATTGCCTCCCTTCAAAAATTAATCCAAGAAACAGCAGCAGAAAAAATATATAGGATCACATCATCTGTATGGTAAACCTATTGAGTAAGATTCCCCTGCATTTCTAATTATATAAAAGTTGGTGTGAGTGTGAGAATAGAGAGAGATAGGCAGACCAATACCCCATGCCTCAAGGAGCTTATCATTTTTCAGCCTCATAGCTACACAAATCCTCAGGCTATTTCCGTTCTAGAAATGACAGCAGGAAATGTATATTCTGTTTACTCACTGGGGATACCAGGAGATTCCATTAAGGTTTAGTGCTTTCAGAGATTTTCCATTGGCAAAATAAGGCTGACATTGTTTGGTCTGCCGAACTTCATAAGATTGCTAGGAAACCTCCATTTGCTACTCTTGCAAATCCATTTTGAAAAGCAGCATATAAGTGGTAAAATGATGAGCACTTTCCTTTTATGGGGACGCTGGTGGCGCTGTGGTCTAAACCACTGAGCCTCTTGGGCTGACCGATCAGGAGGTTGGTGGTTTGAATCCCCGTGATGGGGTGAGCCCCTGTTGCTCGGTCCCAGCTCCTGCCAACCTAGCAGTTCGAAAGCACCCCAAAAAGTGCAAGTAGATAAATAGGTGCCACTCTGGTGGAAAGGTAAGCGGTGTTTCCGTGCACTGCTCTGGTTTCAGTGTTCCGTTGCACCAGAAGCGGCTTAGTCATGCTGGCCACATGACCCGGAAAAACTGTCTGTGGAGCGGACAAACACCGGCTCCCTCGGCCTGTAAAGCAAGATGAACGCCACAACCCCAGAGTCATTCGCAACTGGACTTAACTGTCAGGGGTCCTTTACCTTTACCTTTTTCCTTTTTTATGCTGTTCTCAGGGGTTTCCAACATAGCTTTTGAATGCAAGGGAAAGATTGTGGGGCAGAAGGAAAGAGAAGCAAATTATTTATTAGTAGCAATTTATTCTCCGTGCCCATGTGGACTTTGGGAATTTGAAACATGTCAGGCTATTGCACAGCGCTCTATATTTCACTTGCATCACACTGTAATTTGAGTTTCAAAGGAATGTCTATTAATTATATGTGTTCAGCATAGAGGAATTGCCATGTTTAAAATAACATGTCTACTGAGAGGCCTATAAATAGTGGCTATATATAAAAGATACCTATAAACAGAAAAAATGAATCACTATTTAGTTAATAAAAAACAGGCTGCAATGTAATTTAAACCAATAGATGTAATTTAATTTACACTTTTTATCAATACCCCCCAACTTGGAATCTGTTCATATAAGAGCAGCACCCCATTTCTATAGGGTACGCAGCAAGCAGTGATAGCACAGAGTGGTTTCATAGATGAATACCGTATTTTTTGCCCTATAGGGCGCACTGGCCCATAGGACACACCTCATTTTTTTTGGGGGGGGAATGAATAAAAAAGAATTATTTCCCCCCCAGCCACGGGGCTGGGGCGGGGGAAGCCCGAGCTTCCCCTGACCCCAGCCCCCAGAACAGGCTGCTATCTGCAAGCCTTGCGAGCACGGCGGCAACTCCCCCCAGGCGCGCAAGGCTTGCGGACACCTGCGCGAAGCATGGGGCATCCTCCGGAGGGGGTTGCAAGCCAGGCTTGCAAGGCTTGCGGATAGCTTCCTGAAGCCTGGAGAGCAAGGGGGTCAGTGCGCACCGACGCCTCTCGCTCTCCAGGCTTCAGCAAAAGCCTGCATTCGCCCCATAGGACACACACACACTTCCCCTTCATTTTTGGAGGGGAAAACTGTGTCCTATAGGGCAAAAAATATGGTAACTTGCCATACCTAAACTCATAAAGTAAGTTTGTGTGGCTGCATTTGCATATCATTATGCATATCATCATGCACGAGTGAATGGGGCCCACTTTTCTTCTCCTAGTGACAGGGTAGGCTGTGTAGCGGAGGAGGAGACCAGGAGAGTGACCCAGGAGAGGGGACCAGTGATTTATGGAGTTTGGTACCGCCCACAAGGCAGGAGCAAGTGAAGCAGGGAGAGTCAGGGCAATACAAGATGAAGGAAGGTGTGCCAGATGTGGTAGAAGAACAGTCTGTTCTGCCGACAGACGTGTCAATAGACTTCCCATCTTGCCCCACCTCACTGTTTCCTACAGGGGTGCCAACTTGGATAAAATATTGGGGGGGGGCAATTACGCCCTGCCCTCATAATCGATCACATGGCATAGTGCATGTGCACCATTTGAATAGCAATGCTCATCAACTTTGCGGGGACTCAGCTCCCTCAAATATTTTGGGGGCCAAAGCTCTCTCAGCCTCTCAGAGTTGGCTCCTATGGTCTCCTAGAACCAGGAGGGGCTTGAAGCAGGAAGAGCAGTGGCGGCTTCTGTGTAGGAGAAGTCTCAGGTTACAAGTGAGCAACCCATAAGGGGAGGATATATAGGGAGGCAGGAGGTGGGTCTCCTTTTTGATGCAGCTGCTCCATAGGGCCTAGACCTGTGGACAGCTGCTGGAGGCTAGAAGTGTTTGTGTGTGTGTATCCAGAGCACCGTGGAAGCCGCTGCAAGTGATTTTCTTGTCAATAAAGACTTAAGTATCAGACATGTGTCTTCCTTGGCTGGGGAGGGGGGCAAGTGAAACAAACCATGGTGTGAGGATGAGCAACAAATCAGGATTGCTAAGCAAAGAACAAGTCTTGACTTCTTTTTTACAAAAAAAAAAAGATTTTTATTGGTTTTCAAGAAAGAAGAGTTAAAAAGAAGAGAGAGAAATTACAAAAAGAAAGAACAAAGTAGAAAATAAAATAAAATTACATCATAATATCGTAAAATTTCCACATGTTGAGATTACTCTGAATTTCTTGACTTTGTCCCATCCCGTCCATGGGTCCTATTAATTCTATTTGAAATTAATGCTAATGTTTTGACCTGTTAACAATGATTTTGTATATACATAACAAACATTTCCTATTCTTTTTTGAATTAGCTTGATTTGCCATTCTTCCTTAGTCGGGTTTGTCTCTCCCTTCCAAAAACTTCCAAAATCTTTACTTTTTATCATGCTTTGAAACAAACCATGGTCTCTGGTCTGGCTATAGCATTAAACTTGGGAGCATGGCTTGTTTCCTCCTCATGGCTTATCATGATGTGCAAATACAGCCTATGTGTATTTATTCATTATTTAGATTTTCACTAATATACTTCATCTTTGCAAGTCTGCTTAGATATTCTTAGCATTACTTAGAGTCCTTCTTGAGAAAACCACTGTAGGTCAATCAATATGTTACTGGAGTGGCAAAGAAGCCATTTCTATATGGCTGGATTTCACACTGCTGTGTAAATCTCTTCAGGAGATCACTTTGATTCCTGTGCCAGTTATATTGGCATGATACATAATTCATCACTAACCTGAGCAATTTCCGTAGTGGTGAGGCAGAGGCAGGAGGGCAGCTCCATCTCAGCACATGCTACTGCTTACCTAGATGGAGATAGTGCAGGGCTGGGCCAGTGTCAAGGCTGGGTCCACCCAGTTATACCCTCATGAGCACTGCCACCAGTTTGGCACTCCAGGCACTGCAACCCCAAACCTGCTACCACTACTTCCAACTCCAGCCCTGTCCAAATAAGTCACAGTTTCACGGGTGTCAAGAGGGCAGCTCTCCTCCACCACATGCACCACAACCACTTATGTGTTCTCTGAAATTTGGATAATAAATGAATTCCATAGGTCTGAAACCAGCAAAACTATTTTCTCTGGAATTCAGCAAATTCCTAGACATATATGTTCCTTTGCTAGTGGTGACTCCTGACTGCATGTCCTTGGAGTAAAGTGTGAGAAAATATCCAGGTAGATTTTGCTGGAAATATAAGGTGGCGGATTTTGAAACTGTCACAACCATAATGTTGAACAGGAACCCTGCCATTTGTTAATGTTGGCAGCAGTTCCAGTGTGGTTCTCCTACCTGCACTTAAATCATGCCACATCAAGTTGCTCAAAGGCTGTCAGATTAGATCAGAGGCTATATCTGTTATTGCTGGCAATTCCTAGTGAAGTGAAGATCGTCTGTCCTTCTGGATTGGTACAGCATGCTTTGATAGACATCAGCACAGTTAGGGATGAACAAATATGTCATTTTGGGTTGCTCTCATATGCTCATTTTTCCAGTCCTGAATTCCATACTCCACATTCCTGCATCTGTTTGCAATAATCGTAAGAATACGAAGACCTCCTCTCAGCCTTTTAGTACACATTTCTCCTAATATACACATTTTCATGTGCAACTTTGCCTAACATAATGCATGCTTGTATCTTTTTTTCAGTAATATAAATGTGCAAAGCACATTTTCCCCATAACATGCCCTTTTGGTATACTTTGTTTGGTTGGAAAACTGCATCACGAAATTTGAAGTGCACATTTTGAAGGATGGCTGTATTTCAGTTCATGTATTGTTCTGGGAAGTGTAAACCACATAGGTTTGCACTGAAAATGTGAACTGATCTGAATTTCCTCCCCATCCTAAGTACAGCCCAAGGCACAAGTATGGACAAGTCCAGTTACTGCTTTGCTTCTTACCACACATTTGTTTCCCAGCACATTGATGTTGGAAACAGACTATGGCTTAGACTGCTTCACACACACCACTGGCTTCTCCTGTGGCATATATATATAATGCCTGTGGCAGCTTCCTATTCATAACAAATGGAACATCTGGAGAAGGTTTGCAATGCAATGGAACACTGGCAGATTCTGCTCACGTTGGATGAATCCCATGCCATCAGCAGCAGAAGTAGAAAGCTCCCACCACAAACCAAATGTGAGCTGAGCCTTGTTCGTAGAGAAAGAATAAGGAGAGACGAGGCTTTTGACATCTGAAAGGCTTAACTAGTCCATTGCAACATGAGCCTTAAACGAGACCTTTGGGTTAAAATCCAGCATAGAGTTTTAGGTGCCTGTTCAAATTAATGGGATTTGAATGTTCCTGTGCTGGCTGTGTTTCTCTTTTGGCTTCCACCGACAAATCCAGTTATGTTTGGGAATATGTTAGAATAGAATGCTGCCAGTGCTGTTTATTATTTCTAGAGTTGGACTTCCTGTAAGTCCAGGCATGTAATATTAATCCAATCAGGGCTAATTGTCATCGGTAGAGACAGGGCATGGACATCATTCGAGCTCTCTGGCTCATCCATCCCTTTCCCCCTCTTTGCTCCTTCTGTATCCATTTAAAGAGCCGGCTCGTACGTTTTCTGGAGTACACCCTGTACTAAATGCTTGAGTGCTACAAAAATAAAATAAAGCTGTAAAACCACCATGGAAGAGAGTGCACCACTCACTGCAGCGGCTGCCAATATGCTTTTCATCTCTTAGGAAATGCTTGCTTTCTAACAGCAGCTACCACATATGCTGCCGGGGGATGCGGGAAGGATAACCTCAGTGTAAATGAGGTACAGAGCTATGGGAAGCAATGCATGTGCAAGAATCAGAAACCCTACGGGCAATGATTATCCCACTGCTTTGCAAAAGATGTGGCAAGGGCTCAGAGCGAAAGCCACCGGATTTCCCAAGTTCATGTAAGGTTTTGCAAGCTTTAGAAGCTCCGAAATGTGGTACCAATATTCCAGTAAGAGAGGTGGAATGGTCTGGGTTAGAAAGCTACCGGCTATTAATTTAACATCTGTAGTCTATATAAAAGCATGGAAATGTCATGTCAGAACAAGTCAAAAGGGCATGCATAGAGTACGGCAGTTGTTCAATGTAGCATCATGGGCTGCAAAACTCTGGGTGACTAATTCCCTAGAGAAAATCATAAATGTGAATGTCTCATTTGAATGAATGGGAGGTGAGAACATTGTGTTTACTTAGGAAGCATATGTACCTAATTGACTGGGACTACGCACTAAGCGACTATCATTATATAGTAGTCTGCCACTAAGGATGCAAATCCCCTTCTTAAAAGAAGGAATCTGTGTTCAGACTACATAATGGGGTGGGTGTGTTTTTAATGGAGGATTGAGCCTTTGAGTCTTTCTGTGACTATGTATATAAGAAGACCTGTGCTGGATCACACTAAAGGCCCATGCAGCCCAGCATCCTGTTCTTACAATAGCCAACCAGAGGACTGGAGGAAGCCCACAATCAGGAGATGAACACAACAGGACTCTCTCCCCTTATGAATCCCACAACCAGTATTTTTTATGTTGCGCACCACCCTGACTGAGATGTGGTATAAGAGGCATCTTAAAATATCTGAAGGGCCATCACATGGAAGATGGAGCAAGCTTGTTTTCTGCTGCTGCAGAGCAGCAGACCCAAACCAATGGACTCAATTGACAAGAAAGGAGATTCTGACTAAACATTAGGAAGAATTTTCTGGCAGTAAGAGCTGTTTGATGGTGGAGCGAACTACTTTGGAAGGTAGTGGACTCTCCTTCATTGAAGGTTTTTAAGCAGAGGAAGGATGGACATCTGTCAGCGATTCTTGAGATGTGATTGCTGCATTGCAATACGTTAAACTAGATGACCACTGGGGTTCATTCTGACTCCTTAGTTCTATGTTTCCTTCCATGGCTGCATTCAGCTGTTCCACCTGTTTGGCTTTGGGATCATACTTGCCATACTAGAACCTTTTATATGCAGCCTTGGGTAAATTCAGTCACAGATTTTACAAAGAAATACTGTGGGTGGTGCTGTGGGTTAAACCACAGAGCCTAGGACTTGCCGATCAGAAGGTCGGCAGTTTGAATCCCCGTGACGGCGTGAACTCCCGTTGCCCGGTCCCTGCTCCTGCCAACCTAGCAGTTCAAAAGCACGTCAAAGTGCAAGTAGATAAATAGGTACTGCTCCGGCGGGAAGGTAAACGGTGTTTCCGTGCACTGCTCTGGTTCGCCAAAATTGGCTTAGTCATGCTGGCCACATGACTTGGAAGCTGTATGCTGGCTCGCTCGGCCAATAAAGCGAGATGAGCGCCGCAACCCCAGAGTTGGTCACGACTGGACCTAATGGTCAGGGGTCCCTTTACCTTTACCTTACTGTGGAAACAAAGAATTGCTGTTTCTCTCCTTCTCGTGTCTGTAAGTCTTATTCTGAAGCTTGGTTGGAGTTTGGACATGGAGAAAAGGAGTGGAAGAAGAACTATGTGAATGTTTCTCAAATGTCTGTCCTGAATATCTGGCATTTGGGGCATTTCTGCTGGTCAGAGCTTTGGTTACCTTAAGTGTAAGAATATGAAGGAAAATTGTCTCACTGGATTGAAAATTGGCTAAGGGAAAGGAAACAAAGAGTAGCCATGGACCGTGCTATTTCAACTGGAAAAGAAATTTCTCCCTAGGCCTCCATTGGGAAATATTATGTAACTGCTAGCTTTTTATTATTTCTAGAACTGGCTCTGCAAAATGGCCCTCTTCTCATCTTTTACTTTGCTGTTTCTCTGGAAGATGTCATTCTCCGTGACTTCAATGGGCCCTCTATGCTGATTACTTCCAGGTTTACCTCTTTGGTCCGGGCATCCTGCACTCCTGTGCAAATAAAAACATTGGCCTGTGTCTCTGACATCTCAGCCCAGCTGTTCAGCTGACAGCATAAGCTCAAAGTGACTATAAACGAGACCTTAATAAAGCCATCTGCTGTCTGGTTGTATACCTTTACCTCAATAATCACCTTCTTTCTAGCCTTAAGAGAAACCTCTTTCCCTTCTTAAAACACTGATTCAGTGTAATTTTCTAGGCTTATGCTTTCTGATACCACCCTGATTCCAGCAGCTCCTCTTCTTCTGCATCTACAATGACCTGAAGTTGCAATCCATATTCTACGGATATTAGTTGTAACTCTGATTGTTTTAAATGGGTTGCATGCCCTGCCTTATGCATCACTTTTAAGAGATTCTGCCAGTACTTCTTCCAGCCATCCAATCTGTGCTTCTTGTATTTATTCTTAATCCAAAAGATCTATATTTAGCAGATTTTTGAAATAATACCTGCATTGTGCTTCTATGCTTGTATCAGTTCTTTTTCATTTTCTTTCCATCTTTTTTTTAAGGAAGGAAACTACAGTATACAGCTGTTTCTCTTTGTTGCTTCAAGAGACTGAGGTTTTTGCTTTGTTTTTAATTACTTGAACCCAATTTGCCCATTACTGAAACACCTAATGGGGTTCTGCTATTCTTTACAATAACCTCTCCGTTTTCCCAGACATATATATTCTCCACAACAAAAGCGCAGTTTGTATGTTGTTCCAAAAAGTTTAAGTAATGGCTGGCTATTAGGAGCTGAGTTATTTTCTTGTGTTTACCTTGGCATTAGAAGGCAGACTCACTTTTTCCAGTTCTCAGTAGTTAGTTCATTAACACTAAAGATGGGAAAGAAGTCATTCATTTTAAAAAATAATAATAGAGATTTCATATAGAATTTCTGGATAAAATGGACATGTCTAATAGAAGTCTTTCATTTACTTCTAAAAATCCCTGCTTGTACCAACACCAAAAGAAACAAAATATTTTTCATAACCAGGTTAATTTGCTAATGAATGGGAAATGAAACTGACATCACCACCACTTTCTTTACCCTCCTGCTCAAGGGTGTATCACCTGGTTTTCAAACTCCATCACAGTTTGAAGTGCCTTGGAAGCGTGGCCCTGGCAACAGAGAAAGAACATTTGTAACTTCAAGTTACTTTTGCACACATATCCCTAGAGCAGAAAATATAGTGTAAGGGCATTTCATACCAGCAACTTTTCATGTGATTTGAGATGCGCTGTTTAAGCCACATCCAATGAAATGTCCTGACTCTATTGATCAAATACCTTTGAGGGGTGCAAAGCTTTCAGCAGTTGTTGACCCTTCCTTGCAATCATCTCCCAGGCTGCAGCCAAGCAAACAGTCACATGCATTGTGTGTTCAAAAACAGATGAGAGGGGAAGACTGTCTATCTCCCTCCTCCTTGATCCAGCAAATCCGTATTAAATGAAGGACACATTCAGAAGCTTGATTTTGATGGATGCTTCTTAATAGATCCTCTACTGCAAAAAGTGGGGTGAGTGACATTGAGAAAGGGTCAGAGCCTGTGTAACTAACATCTCAGCAGCTCATATGCAATGTCTTGCCATGTGGCAAAACAAGCCTTACCCACTTATGCACCTAATCAGAAATTCAGGGAAGCAGGGCACCAATTCTTAAGGAAATCAGCCCTGAGTGCTCACTGGAAGGACAGATCCTGAAGCTGAGGCTCCAATACTTTGACCACCTCATGAGAAGCGAAGACTCCCTGGAAAAGACCCTGATGTTGGGAAAGATTGAGGGCACAAGGAGAAGGGGACGACAGAGGACGAGATGGTTGGACAGTGTTCTCAAAGTTACCAGCATGAGTTTGACCAAACTGCAGGAGGCAGTGGAAGACAGGAGTGCCTGGCGTGCTCTGGTCCATGGGGTCACGAAGAGTCGGACACGACTAAACGGCTAAACAACAACAACAACAACAGGGCACCAATAAAATTCTTCTCCCCATTTGGTAGGGCTACTACTAAATAGCTCCATGCATCCACCAATGCAGAAATCAGTACTGGGATTTAGCTACAGGAAGGAAATTTCAGAAAAGTTTTCCTTTCCTCTCTCATCCCTTGTAAGAATGGACAGGAGAGCACACAGCCTAGCCTGGCATCATCTTGGACCCAGATGCTATCTGAAACAGAACACTGTAGGAAGCAATCATGTACACAACTCAGTGTTGCCATGCATTAATTTGGACTTGAACCTTGCTCTGCATGGAGCCCATAATTTTAAAGGACAGTTTTCTCCAGCATCTATTTGTCTCTCTGTTCTGCTACCAGATGTTCTTAGTCCAGCCTGAATTTTTTTAAAAAATGGAATACTTAGAGCACAGTTTAATGATACCATGCTAAGATCATGTTTTGTACATTTACATTCTTACTTTCCTAATTCATATGATTTACACATACAAGTAAGCTCTCCATCCCTTACTCAAATTAATGGCAGGAAGCAATGGCAGTTTCTGACATAAATGAAAGAAAAATATATAATGCTGAATTGAACCAGCTGCCATAGATGACAGAAAGAGCTTAGATGAATGTAAATTCATTTCTTAAATTCCGTAAATGAAAAACTAAGAAGGAAAGTACTTCAACAAGCAATATTGTATATGATGCTTTCAATTCAGCAGAAATAAGGCATAATGAAAATAACACAATAAGAGGAATAAAATAGCTTTGCACTGCTAGAGACAGTTTTTTTATTTCTTCTTGCAGATTAGATTGTTTCTGAATTATCACGTGCTAGGAATGAGATCTCAGGCAAGATTTTCTTGATCCACAGTGTATTGACCTCACAGAAATGGACTATGGACTATTTTATATCTGGATGATACAAATTTAATTTATAGTTTGGGTATACTTTGCTTAAAGAGAAAGGTCCCTACGTCTGTGAACCCTATTCATACATAGCCACTTCAACTGTGCAAGGCAGATATAGGTTGTACTACGTTTTTATTTTTTATTATTTATATTTGTTTTCCAATATACCATCAATAATAGCCAAATTATAACAATAACAATTAATTCTCAAATTATACAATTATCAAACTTCCAATTAAAACATTTTAGTTAAAGTGGTTCCCCACATGGTGGTTTGGGTGCATTTCTGATCTTATATCACTGCATTCCATAATCTTAATTAATGTCAGTTACATTTGAGTTATAATAATAATCCCTTAGTCAACAGCTACATAATTAATGATTTCTATTCAAGATGCTACAATATATAAATTTATAAAGCTTCAAGTGAGGACCTTAAACTATTATCTTTATTCTGCCCTGTGTGTGAAAACTGTTATGTCCATGGAGATTCCTTCTGTTCATATATGGTGTTGCTTTCACTTCTCAGCTGTTGCTTTCTCCCATCATGACTTGGGGTAGAACTGAACCGTTTAACTAAAATGTATTTATATCATGAAGTTGCGTTTTTGCACAAATGGTGCACCATTTCTTAAATGGCAGAATGTAAAACAGTTTATCCAGGGATTGCATGTGGAGTTGGGCTAATACATGCCCATGAACAGTCTGGTAAAGCCCCCACAAATGACAACATGTGAACATCAAGCACAGGTTCATTGCAGGACAATGCTGAGTATTTCTGAACAATCAAATGAAACAAAAGCAAAATGAAAAGGAAAGTCTTCAGCACATTCAAAGTCAATATTCTAAAAGGCACTTGTTTGGGCCAAAATCAGACACAGTCATGGCTTTCATTTGGAGCTCAGTCATTTAACAATGCAAGAAAGATGCTGAATTTCCACTGAGCTTTTTTTGCAGTACAAAAAAGCATGAAATGCACTGGGTGGACATGATTTATGCCATGTTGGAAAACTACATTGGAGACAGAAGAGAAGGGGGAAATCCTGGACATGTCAACCAGTCATGCTTTCTAGTTTTTCAGTGTTTGTAGCACCTGATTATTTAACTTTCAGCCAGCCTTTGGCACAGCAATAGCAAAATGACACTCCCATACCTCTCTCCTATCAAGTCTTCTAAAGCAATTGCACCCCAAAATTACTATTGCCAGGCCAATCTGATAGCAAACAGATGTTGATTCCACTGTCATTTGCCAAACCTCTGCTATGATGTAGTGTTCCTGACCTAAGCTTCTTCACAATACTGGGGCTGTATTTGAAACTCTACGGGGATCTCTAAACCAGATCATTTTTATGCCAGTGGTTTCTTAGGAAAGTGCTGCAAATGCACAACAGCATGTTTTCAAGTATTACTAAGAAGCAAAATGCCCATCATCATGACAGGTGGAGGAGGCAGGAGTAGGAAAAGACCCACATCCTACATTGGAACACTGATGTACAATGTTCCTCAGTGCCCACTAGATCCCTGTCTGTAAAGGCTGAAAAACTAACATGACTGGGCAGCTTTGAGAGTGTCCCCAATTGTACTGTTTAACTTTCCTCCCATAGGAGTGAATGACAGCCATTCACTTATATATGGCAGAAGTAAAGTAATGTACTTTAAAGGGGGCTTTAAAGTAAGAAACACTTGATTTCTTTTTATAGGTTTTACCAGTAGAAAGCCTAGTTCTCCAAAACAACTGGTGCATTAGATTTTCAAAGAATCACTTTGAGGAACAAGGGAGCGTTTGTTTAATTCTTACTTGAAAGAAGGGACCACTTTTCATGAACATGCTTTGGACACCACTGGGCTCTTTTTGGAGGTGTGGCTGCACTAAAATCAAGACACACAGAGTGAGGACAATGGACTATAATATCAGAGGATGGAATTCAAAGTAACACTAAGGAGATCGCTCCATCAGCACAAGCATTTTTGGTTGCCCAATGGAACAATTTCCCCTTCTCCTCCTCCCACATTATTGGGGTTCTCCTGATTCTGTGGAGTGGGTATGGGGGAGGTATGGGGGCACAAAGGGGGAGCAGAGGGGAAACCAGTTGCATTAGTGGGAGTCCTTGTGCTGGCTTCTGCTAGCATCACCAGGTATTTGAATCTGACTCATGGAGCACTTACTTTCACCAGGTCAGTTGACTGCTGTTAAAGAAGTCCCTCCTAACTGCAAATGCAAGATGTGAAAACTACAAAGAGGTTTAGATATGTCTCCTACTGTGCAGGGACAAAAGACCAGGCATACCTTAAGAGTGTAGTTCACAATGTAGTCAACTTACAGTATAATAGTATACCTGTCTACTAAGAAGTAAGTGTCTTTGTGTTTAAAGGGCTTATTCCCAGGTAAGTAGGATTGCAGCCTAGGTGTTGGTTTATGGGTGACAGTGGGAGAAAGCAGCATTTTTTTGTGCCTTGAACAACTGTGTAGCAGACAGAAATTCAAGAGGTTGTCATTTCTGGAATGAAAATACAGACCAGGGGGAAGTTTTAACTGTTCACATTGTGTCTGCTAGACATTTTATTACCTGTGTGGCCACTGATTTATTTTTTGGACTCTCTCAGTCCAGTTAAACGAAAGCACTTCATGTTAATCGCATGTTATTGTGCTGAAATAAATGGCATGCTTTGGATTTAAGCCAATCACTTCAATGTCATTGTGGTTGTGGCTTTGACAAGTAATTCATGTATGTGTCACTCAATCACAAAGACACTGTGAAAATTAAATTTGGGGCACATTTTCTTTTTTATTTCTCCTCAAGGGGACATTTTGTCAGACATTGCCCTTCCTGTAAAAGAACTTTCAGTCAAAATGACACTTGCATTGTGAATTGAAGACAACAAAGAGGAAGGTCTAGGCAGAAAATTTGCTGTCCTAAGAGTACCACAGTAACCACAAAATACAAATTGTTTAAGTCAACGTATTTGGATTTATGTCCCATTGAAATGTAAGCATCTAATCTGGCATACATCCAAGTGCTCTAGTTAACAGGCTTGTGGGTCACAAGCACAGGGTCTTCTGTGACAGTTTCCATAAAGCATTAAAATAGAAAAAGCACATTTCAAAAGATGCATCCCATCCAACAGGCCAGGACTATAATGGAGTTGCACCACACACAGGATCAAGAAGTGATGCCAGCAGGATGAGCTGTTGTAAACCATTTCTCCCTGCATTTGGGATGATTGCCATTTTGCTTCACTTTATTAGCCTACAAAGAAGATTCTGAGCTTTAACATTGTCTTTTCAACTCCTAGAAGTTTCAAGTGATTTATATGTTGTCATGAGATATCATTGCCAACAACATAGCAAATGAATTCAAATAAACAGAGCAGTTGCCTCTGCTGTTAGCTTGGATATATTTGGGCTTTGTATGGAGATCAGGTGGGCCAACTACTCTTCCTTGCCCTTCATGTTTATAAACCATTTTTTTCACTTGGTCCAGGGGGAGATGGCAGAGAAAAGGATTCGAATAACTGGCCAGATCCAGTTCCACACTCCTATGCCAACTGGAGATGTCACCCCATATATCTGAAATGTCTTCAGTAAGAAGAGATGAATGCTGAAAGGAAAAAAGTGGCTTTTTGAAACAATAGCAAAAGCTTATGCAAAGCAGGGGTGGCTGGATGTTGAAAGAAAAATCAAAGTTTTAAACAACAACAGAGATTTGAGTAAAGCAGGGGTAGAGGGACACTGAGTGGCTGTTTTTAAAACCAATATTACACACACACACATCTGACAGAATTCAAGACTATGTTGTCTTGGGAGCAGACAACTGCTGTTGCTTCCTGGGATGGTACAGAGGCAGCAAAGTGGCAAAGGCAGGCTGGCATGGGTGCAGCAGATTGGCTCCTCTGGTGAGCCCACGTCACTCAATCATGCCACTGCCCTGTCCTGTACCACCCCAGCAACTGAGGCCTGCTCCAATGTGCCACTACACCATGCTGGTTTGCTCATTCCTTCACAGTTTGTCTTTCTCTTAGCTGCATCCGCAAATTTATATTGGCAAGCCCCACTCCAGATGTAGTCTTTGCCCCTTTCATAGGATGCCCACTGTGCCCACAGCATCAGCGCAGAGATGAGTGACCACATGGTCAACCCTTTTTCTCAAAGCCTATGCAGATGCAACCTCAAAATGATGTTCTAAAGTAAATATGGATCCAGGCAGGATTGGAAGCATCAGGGGCTTAGGGATTGATGGATGTCAGGTGGCAGGCTTTTAAAGTACATGGCTTAGCTTCAGTTGCTATAATATTCTTGCAAATCCAAATATATCTTTTAAAAACTGAGTGTAAACCATAGGTTCTGCCAGCAAAAAAAGTGATTTTGGCAGCTGGATTTGACAGGGGAAAATGAAGTGGAAGCATATTTCCTTACAAAAATAATCAATATAAATTCATGATTCTAGGGCAAGGATGTGATCTGCATTGTGGGCAGCAGAAAATGAACACAAATATACCTTAAAGCAAGAAATGGAAAGTGTTGTGTCAACATATGCAAATAATGGCTGCCTGGAGCAAATTACAAAAAAGAAAATAAGTCATGACATAATTTTAGTTGAGTTTTTTTAAAAGGAAGGGTATTTTTTGTTTTGTTTGGGGGGGGGGGTAAAATGAAATTGTCATGAAAGAGTTTTGGAGTTAGTCCAAACTGTTTCTACTAAGAAGTAAGTCCTATTGAATTCAAGGGAACTTTTCCTGAGGTAAAGTTGGAATTTAGAATCGGATTGTAGCCTCAATCTCCTAACCATGGTTAAGTACATGGTAGTACATCATAGGTTCAAACAGAATTAAAGTCAGGCTTTCAAACCATTGTTTGAGCTAACTTTACTTTCTCTCTGAAAATGTTGTTTGTTATAATAAAAGCATCCCTACAGGCAAATATTTCAGATTGGGTAACAAACAATATTAAACAATCAGTGAATAACAAAATAAAATAATAATTGATTTTTAAATTTGGAAAAGAAGATTATAATTCTAACTGAACATTAATAGCGGTCAGGTTTTAAGAGAGAGTTTAACAATTGGGATGCTACCACAGAAAAGGCCCTTTCTCAGTCCAGACGCTGCTCTATCCTCCGCCCTGGCCAGAGAATAACAGACAGACAAGCACAATACTTTTTGGCTGGGAAATTCCTGCCCAGTTCCGAATACAGGAATCAGCAAAGTCAGAGCAAAATACAAGAGAGGGAGGGTCTGAGATCTGTTGATGGAATGGATGAAGGGGTCAGGGAAGGATCATCTTAAGTACCCTGGGAGCAGACCTGAACAAAGCCAATGGCCTTGGTCAGTCCTGCCCCCCAGGCTTGGCCAGCCCCAAAGCCTGCCCCCAATTGGCCAATTTGTGAGCAGGCTAGGATCCACAGCCAGGGCCTGTAAGCCTCCCCAAAGGCTGATGGGTGCCATTAAAAGGCATCCCATTGTTGGCTTGTGTTAGCTGGGCAACACTGGCCTGCATCATCATTGTGCCTGATTCGGGAGAAGTGTACTTCTTATACAATGTATAATTCCTAGCTCTACGATGCTGGTAGAGCTAAACGTCCAGGTGGGTCTCTGTAAGAAGAGATGCTCCTTCAAACATGTAGATTCGAAGTTGTTTAGGGCTTTATACATCAGCAACAAAACCTTGACCAGACAGGAACCATATTGGCAGCTATCACTGTTTTTTAGGAGAAGATGAAGTATGACCTCAGCTGGTCACTTCATTCTGACTGCTCATTCCCTTCAGTTCCCATAAGGAGGGAGTTGGAGGAATGGGAAACGAAGACATGAACCCATGCTCCCAATTTCCTAACCATGGTTAGGAGATCAAAAGAATGCTATCTTATACAAAGAGGTATTATCTATACAACAGTTTTAGGATGCAGTCATAGACCCACTTACCTGGAAAGCTTAACTGAACTCAATGGGATTTACTTCTGAGTCAATTTGTAGAGGATTGTAAGTAGTATAAACATGCAGCAAGTTCTACCATCCACCCCACAACTCTTTGAGGTAGGTCATTCTTATTTTTATTCTACAGATGGGCAACCAGGTCTAGGTGAAAGTGACATCCCCAGAGTGCAGATGAGAAACAAGTTGAACTCAGGCCAAGGCAAATGCTTAAGCCACTGGAACACATTTCCTTGTTTACTGTTTTAAAAGCAAGACAGTAACATTTCCATTCTGGTACATGTATACATAATTTTATTGTAAGCCACCTTTCCATAGTCCAAACCATACTCAAGGTGGCTTACAGCATGAAAAATAATAATACAGTGGTACCTCGGGTTACATAGGCTTCAGGTTACATACGCTTCAGGTTACAGACTCTGCTAACCCAGAAATAGTACCTCAGGTTAAGAACTTTGCTTCAGGATGAGAACAGAAATCGTGCTCCGGCGGCACGGCAGCAGCAGGAGGCCCCATTAGCTAAAGTGGTGCTTCAGGTTAAGAACAGTTCCAGGTTAAGAACAGATCTCTGGAACGAATTACCGTAAGTACTTAACCCGAGGTACCTCTGTAATTACAACATAACAGAAGTGGTCATAAGCAATAACACATCAAAGTACATGAAAAAATGATTGCCACACAAATCATGAGGTCTAAAATAAAGATTTTTAAAAATCAGTAACAGAAACAACCACCACCAACAAACCCTGCTAAACAATACCCCAGCCCTAAAGCCTCTTCGGCAGCCTCAGCTTTTGAATCTGGAGTCTGCCCTCCCAAGAGAGGAAGAAAAAGGCCTCCAGGACTCACATCCAAAATGGTCTCTGGCCACTTCAGCAGCCTCAGCCTAATTAACAGGTGTAGAGTCATAAAAAGAAATGTGAGAAAAGATTTCATGAAGATGTTTACAGGAAACCTTTGCAGTGTGCGAGCGAAAATCAGGGTGTAGGTCTGCAGTCTTGGCTCGTCCTTTTGTAGGCTTTCCATTGGCTTCCCACCAAATCTACAGGAGCTTGTTTTGTTTTTCATTTTTGGCTACAGAGCAGTTGGCTTCCAACAAATTCAGTTCAACAACAGGAATACAGGGTGTTGCGATAACTGGTTATCATGCAATTGTGTATTTAATTCAGAAAGAATGCAGACAACATGGTCTGCATGGAAGGATAATGATGGAAATTTAGCAGTAGAGAATACAGATGGGGGAAAATTGTGTCTGGGCACTTAGTCAATGTTGTGACTCTAATTATTATTATTATTATTACTACTGCAAAACCACAGAATATCATATAACAAAGGCCAAAAGAACAAATGAAGACATGTTTCCATATTGCCTACAGCAGAGGTCCCATTGTGATATTTCTTCATGCACAGCGGCTACTTTCAGGGCTCAAACTTCCACTGATGGGACCTTAGGAGACTTCATGTCATTATGGATTATGCCAGGAAAAAGAGACTCTTCCTGAAACTTTATACACTGTTGCATTGGAGATCAAATCTGCCTTTTCACTTAGTACCCTACAGCTAAAGTTAACTAACCAATGAACTGAATACCTGATTCCGTTCTGGCTTGTTTGATGCTTGAATGCACAACCAGCTTGGCTTCAAGCCTAGTCCAAGTTTAACACTTTTTGCATTTAACAGAGCCAAGGTCCATTTACACCTAAAAGCATTCCATCCCCCCCCCCCTTCTGCCTCACATAGTACTAGGAAACTAGGTTGGTTTAAAATGGGGTAGGGATGGAACAAGAAGAAGGGAAAGAAAAGACTGGGATTACTTTTGGTTCACATACGATGATTTCTGTAACAAAAACAAAATTAGAATAGTTTAGTCTTGCTGGAAACAATATTTCAGTTGGCACATGTAATCCAGCATACGAACGTTTTCCATCAAAAACAAGGTTTGATTATATTGAGATAATGTCAATAACATTTTGCAGACTACATTTAAAAGAAAATGTATTTAATTTGTGTTGGGATTTATTGTGATGGAGAACAGTGCCAGCCCTTCCATTGTCAGCAGATGCTGAGAGATGGCAGCAAAGTGAACATGTGCCATTGCCACACCCTACATGGCCTTAAACTAGCCTACTGCTTCAGGTACGGGGGGAGGATGTTGCCTTGTCGTGAGGGTTGAAATAAGATTCAAAAGCCAGTCCAGTCACCCCCAAAACTGGAAATGTAGAGGGGGCACCAGCGTATCCTTCTCCTCAGGCAGTCAAATGTCTTAGGCTGGCCTTGATGGAGAATAGGTACCTAGACATAGCTACATCATAAACTTCTTGTGCCCATATACTGTAATTGGGAGGTGGGGTTTGGTGAGGCACTTGAGTATTCTGTGTTAAAGAATCCTCATACAACAGGGGACCTGAAGCCCCTACATATTTCTTCTTTCATTTAAAATGCAAGCCAATGGTTAGTTTTGTATGTGTGACCAGGACCGCTTCTTATTACTTTCTCTGAAACGTGCAAACTCTCTGCAATTTCCATCCCATTGTTAACAGATACAAAGTTGCCTGTTTTCATTCCTCTTTCTACTATACTTAGCAGATGACTTTTATGAATCTTCATTTTTCCATTTTCTTCAGAAATGTTCAGGGTTTTTCTTAGAGACATAATTTCCTCAAATGCGAATAGCTCTCCATTTCTCCCATTTAAGTTAGGGTAGCTAAATGTGGCATGTGCCTGTTTCTCTTGCACAGGCATCCCCAAACTTAGCCCTCCAGCTGTTTTGGGACTACAACTCCCATCATCCCTTGCTAACAGGACCAGTGGCCAGGGATAATGGGAACTCTTCCCTGCTCTTGCATTTTTAGTAGGAGTCAGCTGACAGGAACATACGGAATTGCCTTATGCCATGATAGACAGAGTATTGGCCCATCAAACCCAGTACTTTTCATACTGACTAGCCTCATCTCTCCAAAATTTCAGACCTGGCTCTTTCCTTGCCCTAACTGTAGATGCCAGGGAATGAGCCTGGGACCTTTTGCATATAAAATGTGTGCTCTACCATTGAGCTCTTGCTCATTCCCTTATTCAGCCATTTATAAACATTGTTAGCAGTGCTGAAAGTTCCTCCTCTTTCTGGTGATTTTCCAGCACTCCCTAGCAAAAGGAGTCGGTTATACATTTACATCGAGCTTTCATTCCTTCACTCTCAGTTGCCCAATTACCCTTAGTGGAATCATTACTTGGCCAAATCGGATTGGCTACTTCATGTTGTGATGCCATTCCATTTGTTATGTGATTCCTCATGGCATGGAATGTCAATGCAGCTAATTGCAGAAGGAGGGAAATGTAGCAGATTGGGATTTTAAAAACTAGCACTGGTGCAGCAGTTAGCGGAAAGTACAAGTGCCTGAAAGTTGAAAAAGGAGAGCGTATTCGCTCAAAGTGGGTTTTTTTTGGGGGGGGAGGATTCCAACTCTGAAATTGCTGAAAATGGAGGATTTTTAGTGCAACTTTAATTTTCATGTGAATAGGGAATGTGCAAAGCTTTCAGAATTCTGTCTCTCCCCCTCCCGCTGTGAGCTACAGTTTCTCAGCCCGATGAACCCTCCACTGGTGGAAGAACTGATGTATTGTATGGGTATGAATGCACATGTGTTTTTGCAATCAGCTAGTAAAGTTTGCACTGTGCTAAAGGTCCAACTCTGTGAAAGGTGATACCTACACTGAACCAAATGTTCTCGAGGCTACTCTAACATAAAACTTTGCAGTAATGATTAAAAAAACAATAAATGTGAACTTGACTTAAATGGAAGAACTCTATCTACATCACACAGAAAGGAACATCACTGCACATCTGCAAGAGAGACCAAAGGCTCCCACACCCCTCCTTTCCTAATGACGTCAAACCTGCATTACTATGCCTTGTTTGCAAACTATTGCAATCTTGCCACCCAGCTTTGCAAGATCTAATCAGGTTGCCCTGACATCTTGAGGTTCACATGGTTGAAAATCTACTGCTCGTAAATAACATTGTTAACATTCCAACGTGTGGATTTTGATCCCCAAACCCAGGCTTCCCAATCCCTTTTATGCACAGTTGAGAAGCAGATTTTTTCCCCCTGATGCTTACCAAGGGATTAATAATGCAAAACCTGGCAAGGAAACTACTGTCTGAAAGCTGGAACTGATATCACTTGATGTAATCCAGATATTAAAATTCCTGGTGTAAAAAATTTTTCCCCCAAACCATCATACGTCATAGCTTGATAAACAATGCAGATCCAGGGACATTTGTATTTCTTTGCAACCACAGAAAATCACGTGCTCCGCACTTCCGTTTGAAGTAAAAATAATTCAGACTCCATTTAGAAGTAACCAGATACGATGTTTAAATCATCAGCCTTATGGAACTTTCAATCCTGGAAAAAGTGGTTTAAGTTTTTTCTCTTTTTTTTCTTTTAAAGAGATATTTTATATTCTCTTTTGCATGCCATCCAAGCTTCTGTCTATTGTGGATTGAATCTGATCAAGACTGCATTGACACTATGCCTTTGAGGAGCATATAATAATATCTTGCAGTTCTGGGAAATAAAGTTGTTTTGAGCATGATCATGCTGGAATCTTTCTTATGTACAGACTACCTGTGCTTAATCCTGCCAAAGTGAGGCACTTTTACATCCCATTAATTTTCATAAAAGTGTTAAGCTCATTGAAATCAATGGAGCTTTAAAGTGCTTGACTTTTGCTGGATGTTGCTTACAGTGAGCTGTATCTGTTTATAATTATCTTAAAAAATAGATGGTTGCATTCATTTACATCAACGGCAAATTTGTCTGGGTTTGCAAGATTTATTGCTTCATGTTTTGGGGGTTTAAAACCAATTTCTAAAAGAATTTTCCAAGAACTGAACATCATCCACTACTTAATGCTCATGTTTGACTTGCTCAGCTGCCAATATATACTAGCTAACCAATTTGAAAGACCTTCAATTCTCTACCCTCAGCTCAGCCAATGCATTAGAACAACGTGTCAGAACAGGGAGCCAATTTAATATCATTTTGTCTCATTACTTTTCCTACGAAACCATCACTTGACATGTAAATTAACCCAATTTTAGGGCTCGCCAGCATGTGCAAATATGCCTATCCATTTCTATTGCTGAATTTCACAGAGATGGAAGTTCATGGCCTGTTTTATAAGTTACTCTCTTTGTTACAGCCCTTTGCTACTCTCTTTCACATTGTTGCAAACTGCATGCAATTAGGAAACATGAAGCATCCCCCTAAATGACTGGGTGTGGCCCCCAGGGAGAACACTTCTTCCGACTTCTAAAACAAGACAGCTTCCCTTTAGAACCAGGAGACAAAAGGAAATTCCACAAATTCCTAGAGCAATTGTTTTCATGGCCTAATTGTTCCAGCAGCTGAAGTTTTCCTATTATATATCCATGAATCTAACGACTAAAGTATATAATACAACAACCATACCATATGGATACAATACATTCACTTAGCTTGTCCTGTCTCTAAAAATTAAAGCATGATCTCTGTACCTCCAAGGAAAACCACGAAAATGGCCCAGATCTTCTGCAGGCACATTGTGAGGGTGTGCGTAGTGGAGATTGGCCCAGTAGGATAAATGGGGCAGTGCTCCACCAAACCCAATCTCAAGGTCATAATACATGCCATTCATTCCACTCCTGTCTAAAACCCTGGAATGCTGCTACCTCTCAGTGTAGACAGTACTGACCTAGATGGACCAGTGGTCTGACTTCTAATAAGGCAGCTCCCTTTGATCCTTTGGTTTCCCCTTCTTGCTGTCTCCTCACTGCCAAGGAGCACTTGTCCATGAACCCCTTGATGGGATGTAAACTCTCAACAGATGCCCAAGCATCCCAGACCCTCCAAGTGTCCCTATTTCCCAGGGATAGTCCCAGATTTGCAGAAGCCATTCCGGTTTCTGATCTGATCCCAGAATATCCCACTTTTCCTTAGGACATCCCTATTTTCATTGGAGAAATGTTGGAGGGTATGGAGTTATGTGACCCCTGAGCCAAGGAGATAAGTAACTATATCACCTTCAGAAGATGTCTGAAGGCAGCCCTGTATATATTTTTTAATTTGTAATGTTTTATTATGTTTTATACATGTTGAAAGCCACCCAAAATGGGCAGAGTATAATCATCATCATAAACATGGAATAGGACATCCCTGTTTTCATTAGAGAAATGATGGAGGGTATGGCAAGGGTCATTAGTTTAGGTAGCACTTTTAAAAGATAAGAGAAAACCGCTCCACTTCCTGGTGGGAAGGTGTTGCGGGCAGGCCACATGGCCTCTCGCACACAGCAGGGGCTGGACTTAGCCCCCACATCATTGGAGAGTCCCCGGCTGCATCACGGCCCCCAGCCAGCCAGTCCAGTTGGCCGGGGGGCATGGCTTGGCACATTGAGAGGGGGAGAGAGAGAGAGATTACTTATATGCTACTTTTCCACAATGAATGACTGCTAGCAGGGACAGAAATAAAGCTTTTGCATTCAGATACCATTTACTTCACTGAACTAGACCAAGCTTTGCTTTGCTTTGCTCTAACCCAGTACAGCAATCTTCGTGTACTTAGTGCATAAAAATCTCTCTTGTCAACACCTGCTGCTGTTGATCTGCCTCAGTATGAGGCAGCTTCCCTATGTCCCTAAAGAAAAAGTGGTGCACTGGAACTCTCTCAGTGGGTGAAGAACGATCCAGTCCCTGAATGTCTCCGCCTTCACAGTCAGGGACCCAGTGGGGAAGGGAGAGATCTCTGCGTACAGAATGCAAAGTGGAACTTCCGGGTCAGCGCCAACGATTAATGGCCAAATTTGAAGCTTTCCTTGTTGGGTCGAATTGCAGTTATAAAGATGAATGTATTGCCTAGAATGTTGTTTTTGTTTCAGACACTGCAAATTGTGGACAAGATGGACTGTTTCAAGAAGTGGCAGAAAGATATTTCTAGATTTGTCTGACAGGGCAAGAAGCCCAGAATAAAATTTAAGATATTAACTGATGTAAAGGAAAGGGGGGGATTTGCCCTGCCAGACTTCAAACTTTACTACGAATCAGCAGCATTCTGCTGGTTGAAAGATTGGCTGCTTCTTGAGAACACAGACATTTTGGATTTAGAAGGTTTTAACAATGTTTTTGGATGGCATGCATACTTATGGTACGACAAGGTCAAAGCACATAAAGCATTTAAAAACCATATTGTCAGGAAAGCATTGTTTAATGTTTGGATAAGATATAAAGATTTATTGGAAAATAAAACTCCAAGGTGGTTGTCACCAATGGAAGCAAAAGCTCAGAAAGGCTCAATATGGAGGCCAAATGGCCAAAATATTGGGAAATTTTGGAACAAGAAGGAGATAGATTGAAATTGCAGAGTTTTGAGAAATTAAAAAACAAAGTGCGAGATTGGCTTCATTATTACTAGATAATGGAGGCATTCAATTTGGACAAGAAAATTGGCTTCCAGGTGGAAAGATCAAAGTTAGAAACAGAGCTGTTAGAACCTAAAACTAAGATTTTGTCAAGGATGTATAACTTGCTGTTGAAGTGGAACACTCAGGATGAAACGGTGAAATCTGCTATGATTAAATGGGCACAAGATGTTGGACATAACATTATGTTTGCTGACTGGGAACAGTTATGGACCACAGGTATGAAGTTTACGGCATGTAATGCCTTAAGAGAGAATATTATGAAAATGATTTACAGGTGGTACATGACACCAGTCAAGCTTGCAAAAAAATTATCATTTGCCCGATAATAAATGTTGGAAATGTAAAGAAAATGAAGGTACATTCTTTCACCTTTGGTGGACGTGCCCAAGGATTAAGGCTTTCTGGGAAATGATATATAATGAAATGAAAAAGGTATTTAAATATACCTTCCTGAAGAAACCAGAGGCCTTTCTCCTGGGCATAGTCGGCCAATTGGTGTTAAAGAAGGATAGAACTTTCTTTATGTATGCTACAACAGCAGCAAGAATACTTATTGCAAAGTACTGGAAGACACAGGATCTACCCACTCTGGAAGAATGGCAGATGAAGGTGATAGACTATATGGGACTGGCAGAAATGACCAGCAGAATCCGAGACCAGGGAGAAGAGTCAGCGGAAGAAGATTGGAAGAAATTTAAAGACTATCTACAGAAATATTATAAAATTTATGAATGTTAGAGTGATGCCGGATAGAATTTAAGTGGTTTTCAGCTGTAATGTTTTAAGAGAATATGGAAAAAAGGTTTAGAAGTAGGTCAAAACATTGATAAGGATTTGCTGAACTAACAATTGAATTGGAATACAAAAAAGGGAGGTATGAGGAGGTCTGGGAAATAAGTTAATGAAAAATAAGCTATTGAAAATTTTGTGTGTTTTTTAAGTATTTTCTGTTTTGTATTTTTGTTATATTTTTCTTTTTTTTTCTTTTTGATTTTCTTTTTATTGTATTAATACTGAAAACTTTAATAAATATTTTATATATATATAAAAAACCAGAATGCAAAGTGAAGGCATTGTGCCTTGGTGGTCTCTGCATTATGTGGGTGCTTCCCCCCCCCCTTCCTCCACCTGTCATGAGGACATTTTGCTAGCCCATAAAATTTGCACATGTCTTGTTCTGCTTTTGCCAAACCTTCCTGCGAGACTATCAGAACAGGTATGTATGTAATAAGGAGGATGCCTTTGTGCATTTTATTGGCCATGATAAGGATCCCACTAGGGTTTCAACATCATTGTTGGGAAGAAATGTAGATCGGGAGCTCTAAATCATAGCAGAGCTTTGGCAAATGACAGTGGAATCAGCATCTGCTTGATGTAAGACTGTCCAATATATTTTTTTCCCCTGTACAATTGTTCACAGATGATTTGGTGGGAGACGGCAAAGTTATTCGGCTGTTTGCCTTGCCAGAGGCTGGCTCAAAATGAAACAATCAGGTGCTGCGAACCCTGGAAAACTGGAACATGTGACAGGTTCTTGTGTCCAGAAGGATTTTCCTCTTCTCTCCTGTCTCCAGCCTCATTTTGTAATTTGATTTATAGCAGGTCGCTTCATCCAGCAACTTCTGGTCCTGCAAAATAATGGATCTTGCTGATCTAAAAATGAAAGCCATGGCTACAGCTATATTGGCACAAGCACCTGATCTGTGGACTGAAAACTGTGGGTGTGTTCATCACATCCCTGCCATGACGGCCTGCTCAAATCTTCTCTTTTTGTTTCATTAGGAGTTTGGATTGACTCCACCATCCTGCTCTGTTCATACAAAGGCTTACTGTTCTCACGCAATCCATTTACCCCATTACATGTAGGAGGCTTCAAACTTCTAAGCGCCAACATTCAAGAGCAATTTCAGTTCATGCGACTTTGCACGGTCTGCAAAGAGGACCAATGCAAAAAGTAAGAGGGCTGAGTTCCACAGCTGCCACATTTTGTAATTCAAGCACTGAAAACAGGTACTAGTTTTTCAGATTTTGTGATGTAACACTGTTGCGCTCTCTCTCTCTCTCTCTCTCTCTCTCTCTCTCTCTCTCTCTCTCTATCTGTGTGTGTGTGTGTGTGTGTGTGTGTACTCCCCCTAAAGAAAACCTAAATTTATTGGGCTATGTTCAAGGTTCTTGTACTAGTATACAAAGCCTTACCCTGTATACCATATTGGGGAAAGCAATATTAGTGGTTTCCTATGAGCCAGATGCACGAATCACGTCAATGAGGAGTCATGCCTTTAGTTTTGTGGGTCCAACTCTGTGGAACTGCCACAAGTGAGGCAGACACCATCCCTACTGAGTTTCAGGTGCCTCATCAAAACTGTTTTATTTCAGGAAGCCTTTGCACCCTGAATGCTTCTCAAGTATTTTATCTTTTTTTTTTGAGATTATAAATTCTTTAAATTTTAGATGATTAATATGTGTTTAAAATGTTATATACAGCCATACATTGGTTTTCGAACAGCTTAGTTCCCAAACGTTTTGACTCCCGAACGTCGCAAACCTGAAGTGACTGTTTTGGTTTGTGAACTATTTTTGGAAGCTGAACGTCCGACAGGGCTTCTGCGGCTTCTGATTGGCCAAGCAGAAGCTGCAATTTGGTTTTTGAACATTTTGGAAGTCGAACAGACTTCCAGAACTGATTCCGTTCGACTTCCAAGGTACGACTGTATTTCATATTTTACTGTTTAAGCTACTTTGAGACCTACATGGTGAAAAGTGGGATATAATTTTTAAACAAATAATGTACATCAGGTATGCAAAAGTGGCTCACCTGGCAGGGCTGAGTCACTTCCCAGCAGAAGGGGCAAAGCAGTGCAGAGGATGGTGCAGTGCAAATGCACTGGCAAAGCCACTACAACATTCCTGCTGTTGCATTGCCACCACACCAACCTCCCCAGATGTCCCCCTCTCCCTCTTGGTAAGCAACCACCAGCAAGGATGGGGTGTGACCTTGTGACTGGGGTGGATGAAGGGGTGACATTAAAAGGTTGAGGAAGGAACAAAATAACTACAACAGTTTTGTTCTACAAATAGCACAAAGTAGCTATATATATTTACAATTTTATATGTATGAATGCTTGTTTTTGTTTTTAAAAAAAGTTTGAGGAACTAAATCAGCCATCATTTTTATTAGGGCTCTCTTGAGAACCATATAATTCTCCTATTACATGTATGAAAAATAGCCAGCTTCTGAGAGAGAGTTGTGTATACTACCATTATTTATTTCCAGATTTGCGTGCCTTCCTTCATGATCACTTTGTTGCTGGACTCCTTTACATTAATTGCCTTTAATTTCATTCTCACTGAACAAAAGGCTGGCTGCTTAACTTCCAATGTGTACATCTGCATATGTAGCTTGTGGTTTGGCCAGCATTATTTGCATTCGTCCAAACCAAAACTGCATATAACGGGCCATTCGGATTCAGATTCCAAAGTAAAACTCATGCTGTTCACTGGGCTTTTGCTAAAACATTTGGGCTCCGTTGCAACAAATCGAAACAGTGTTGTAAAGATAAAGAGCTGAGAGCAAAAGAACTTTTTTATTGCTTTCTTTTGTGAATTTGTAAAACACTGGTGAGAACTAAGGAACATATTAATTAGGCCAGAGTTGCCTCTAGGACAAAAGATATTTGAACTTTTACAGGAGTCCCTAGAGTTAAAAGTAGTGCCATAAGTGTGGCCCATTACCATTCCCCAGTACTTTTTTTTCTAGGGGTATGCAGGGGTACGCATTGAGGAGATTTCACCCCTCCCATATCCAAGAATCTGCTAATGTTCTCTGCTGATTCTCCAGAGAGGAGGGGGCGGTTTCTGCTCATCACTACTTATTTCGCTCCAGCCTCACATCAAAGTGGGAGAGAGAGAGACTGAGTGTTAGAGAGAGATCATGTGTATAGATAAGGTTGCTGCTAAGATCAGCTGCAGACACTCAGTGCAGTTCAGCGTTTTCGTTTAGACCTCATTTAGCTCTGTATATAGTTGTGTATTATAGTTGTAGATAGAATAAAGAAGATATTCTACAGAGCTGCTCTCCGAGTCGTTTATGCTCTGCTATACTCTGCTGTGCGACGACTGTCTTCTTGTTGGAGTGAATCCGGTGCTCACAACTCTAAGCTGTGAGTCCACAGCACTTTGACCTGTTCCTGTGTAGAAGGTGGTCTCTGGAAGTGCTACCCAGCTCGCCTAGCCCAGTCGGGGCTGAAGTGTGTGAGTCCAGTTGGTGGCACTGGCTCAAGGGCGATGCTGACACGCATACCCCTAAACATTTTGTCCATTTACTGTATTTATTTTCCCCAATTTGAACTATAAAATGGTGATTTTCTTGAGTCAAAATGAGAGTACCCCTAAACATTTTTTAGGGGGGAAAGCACTGCCATTACCTAATGCAGGTCTATTGACCCTTATTCTGGATGTGCAGGTTAATAGAAATATGAACTATCCTGTAGTAACTTCATGTACCAAGTACCGCGACCATCCACCTTCCTTGAACTGACAAGACATCACTAGCGGTTTCAGACCACTGAGCAGCATACTGTGTGACATTCATACTCCCTTGCACAGCGATTCCATTGAGCTGGGGAGCAAGCAGGGGAGTTCACATTACCACATCCTGGCTATCACCTAGAAATGTGGGGGTGGTGAGACTGTGCAAAGAGAAGATCAGCTCCATCATATAACTCGACATCCCCCCCCCCCAGATTTAGCACATTGACGGGGACCACAAGTAGTTCTGATGCCCACAATCATAGACTGGGTGGACAAACAGAGGTGATGCAGCAGCCATGCTTGGCAGATTACCATGAGAAGAAAATATAATATTTAATATTTGCAGCATTAAACCCAAATATTCATTAAACCCGTCAATCCATGGATCTATCCAATAAATCTCCCCTTTCTCTTTGCCACCAGATGACTATTTGGTTTGGGTTGCTAAGCAGCTGGTAAATAAATGTAACAATGGCTCTATATCAAATTTGCGCTCTGTCAAACTGGAGTCAAACTTGGCCATCTTGAAAGGTGGTAAAATCTGAAGTCTTGCCCAGTGGTGGTAGAATTAGATTGACTGCCAAAACTGTGGTGAATATGAGCCTTTTGAGATCATAGTCAGGTGATATGCCACACAAAATTGTTGGTACATGAGGAATGATGTTGACCACAAAGAATAAACATGTTACTGCTAACATTCAGAGCACAACTATGAACACCAACCATATAATTTATCCTCGAAGCACCTTACATTTTCAGAGTCTCTGAAGATGCTAGTGGGGTTTACTTATGAATTAACAAGCACAAAGAATGAAGCATGAATTTAATTTATAGAAATGTTGGTCAAGGCAAGAAGAGTAAGTTCTGTAGCTGCATTCAGGCAGCACTTTCTTCCATTTTCATTACATTTCCTCCCCTAATAATTTCTACAGTTTAAGTGAATTTTCACACAAAGGAAAAGTCATTTATCGAGATCTGGTGGAATGTAGACCCAATCTTACACTTATATGGAAATGCTAATTGAAAGGCTTGCCTTGTCAGTGTTCTTGAATGATGTTGTCACAGTGTTTTTAAATCCAGAGAGTAAGCCAAACTTTCAGAGTGTTCAATAGATTCAGGTCAGGGAGAAAAACATTTCTCTCCCCCATTCACCACCTATTCCACACAAACAATCCTCCACATGTCAACTCAGAAGAATTGGACTTAGGTCACAATTCTAACCATGTCTACTCAGAAATAAGTCCCATTGAATTAAATGAGGCTTACTCTAAAATTAGTGAGGATTCAATAGCAGCCTTACTCTTGGGATTTGCACTTTTCTGCTGTCTTTCTGGTTTTTACTACTACAATGGAGAAATCAGACAGGCCATGGTGGAGATAAACAACTTAAAATTGGATCAGAGATTTACTTTGGCAAAGCCAAAAGGTTCTCTGAAGATTGTATCACAGGTGTTTTCCCAAAGTATTTCATCCACTAAGATTCAAAAAGAATGACATTATGTCTTTGCACTCCCCCAGACAAGTTTTGTGCCAGTTTGTTCCCTCAGTGCAGTTCTATGCCAACAACTGAATTAGCTGCAAATTTGCTTGTTCAGCAAAAAGTCCTTGATTTCTTAGTTATTTCATTTAAGTGCCAAATAGCAATCTTCTTCTTTTTTTGGAAAGCAGACATTGTGAACCATTGTTCCTGCCTGATAGACTAGACAGAGAAAGGATCAAGCAGAGGTTAGTGTGTGCAATAGAGAAGACACAAGTCCTCTTTATGAACCTGCCACAGATACAGCTTTATCTGTCAAAGCTATGAGGATAAAATATGCAAAAGCAATGAAATCCTTTGACCTTTGTGTGAGTGTCACAGCCTCATACTTCTGACTCCACTGCACATGGTCTGTAAAAATGAATAGGATTTGCATAGAACAACTAGCAGCCCATAAATTGATCACTTGAGAGAAGTGCTGTAAGATGCAGGTATTTTGCAAGGTTTAATGTTGCTTCTCTCTTTGAATTTGGATGTCATGTCCAGCAATACTTAGGTATTCATATTCCTGTTAACTATGAAGCTCTTGCTGTTATAGTAAGGGACCCTGACCATTCGGTCCAGTTGTGGCCGAGGGAGCCGATGTACAGCTTCCGGATCATGTGGCCAGCATGACTAAGCCGCTTCTGGCGAACCAGAGCAGCACACGGAAACACCGTTTACCTTCCCGCCAGAGCAGTACCTATTTATCTACTTGCACTTTGACGTGCTTTCGAACTGCTAGGTTGGCAGGAGCTAGGACTGAGCAATGGGAGCTCACCCTGTCACGGGGATTCAAACCGCCGACCTTCTGATCGGCAAGCCCTAGGCTCTGTGGTTTAACCCACAGCGCCACCTTATAGTTCATCAGCTTTATTATCAAACCTATGTATGAAAATGTCAATGTGTGTGGCTAATATATAATCATTGATCCTTGAATTGTTCTGCGTATCCCCTTGGAATACAGCTATTGGCTCTTCATGACATTGATTTGGAGCACTTTCACTTGGCATTCATGAGTTACAGGGTAACAGTGTTGAAACATAATGTTTACCTTGCTTGCTTTAACAAAATAGAGGAGATTTTCAGAAGTACCATTGCCAAAGAAACCCATCAATCAAATGCCTTTCAATATAATTAACTTCATACATTTATCCCTAGTTCATATGATCAGCATTGGTTACGACACATTACTTGTGCCAAAAAGAAGAAACAAGAAGTGCAACTTAGTCAGGAATTCATGCCTTTACTTCTTAGGTATGTGAATATGGAGTCAAAATGGTTTTGGGTTGGATTGCTTGATGAACTTGGGAAAGCAGCTAGTATATTGATGGGGGCAGACAGACAACAACATTTGACACCTCTGTACTGGCTGCCTTTATGCTACCAGGCCAAGTTCAAGGTCTAGGCTTAATACATGAAACCTTGAACAACATGAATACCTTAAAAACCAGCTGAGCCCTTATATCACTGAAATTATCGGCAGGAATGCTGTTAGTTGCCTCCCATATCTCAGAAGCCTGACTGGCTTCAACTAGGTTGGACTCCTAGTGTCACTATTTCCATACTGTGGAATGCTTTTCCAACAGAGATTCAGCAGACATCCTTGCTGCTAGCTTTCATGTGTTTTTTTAAAAACCTTTTTTATGCCAACCATCCTGTCCAGTTGTTTCCATTTCCACAAGATGATCTTATCAATTTTATGATTATTTTGATTTTTTTTAAAGTATCTTATCTTTCATTGCACCTGTATGTATTGTTGTTTTTGTTGGCACCTGCCTGCCTTGAGAGCATGAAACCAAACCACTGGAGAATCACAGTGCCAGCTGTGGCTGCAAAGACTGGTAACTCAGAACTTCTGCATTCTGTATTGTTTTCACTGCATTAGCAGCACTGAAGGGACTTCTCCTGGGCTCAAGTCTGGGCAGTGTACATGGGACTGCCCAGGCAACAAGACCCCGCTCTTAACCTTCCTGATGTGGTCAAAAGATAAGCAGAGCAATACATTTGGCACCAGCTTGGCTGCAGCAGTTGCCAGAAGGAGGCATAGAAGACGCCATCCAAGTGTCTTATGGACTCCACTCTTTAGTCTTTTCTTTTCCAAGGTGCACTAAATATTTACCAGAAAACCAAAGTGGTTTTTGGCACTGCTGAAAATGTTCACAAAGACAGTGAGTCGCTTTACTTGATTTCTAACTGTTCTGGATCTTATAAGGCTGATTTCTTACTGTGCTTCTTTAATTCCTATAATATAAAAACCCAACTTTAGTCTTATTGACTGCTTTGTATTTATACACTACATAAATTGTGCTTTTATCATCTGTGTGGCACTGAAGAAAAAATGCTTTTGGAGACTATAGCCATGCATTTGTTACCTAATTGGTATAATAATGACTTTGTCTATAGGGCCTTGGATTGAAATCAAATTCCCTCTGCTGCTATGTCAAACTATTTTCAACTGAATGCACTTGTATTTTTTAAACTGAGGAATTTGTGCCAGAAATAACATCACTTTCAGATACATATTTTTACATATGAGTCCAATTTCACTTGGTTGCTGTGATGATTTGTTTCCCTGATGGTCTATAGTCTGCCTGTTAATAGCAGTTTACTAATGTGTTGTTGGCATGGAATCACAGGAAGCCTGATTGGTTTTTTTCCTGTTGTGAACTTCACAGTAGTTCATTTAATAGTCTTCTGTTAACTTTAACCGATACACTTATTCTACCAGCTATGAGGGGCATATTTGTGGAGGCCTTTTGATTGACTACACAATGAGCAATGGAGGCCAGATTTTAACAAGGACAGCTTCCCATTCTATCCACACAGCAGTCAATAAGATGAGAGTTGGATTCAGAAAACCTTTTTTTTCACCCCAGGGTTTGATGCCAGCTTACTCATGACATTGGAAGTTGTCACAGGGGTAAACTGAGGCCTATACATAGGTGTATATATTGTTTTGAGCCATGGCTACCACTGCAATACATAGCCCCAAATTGATTTTGTTTCAGTAATCATTTCATACTGGACTAGCATGCTCAGTATGGCATGAGTTGCACTGGTGAAGTAGCAACTGGAGAGTTTTGTATATCTGTCACAGTGATGTATAGACAAGGGAGTCCATTCCTTCAGGAAAGCTAAGAAAAGGTGGATTGAGAAGATATAAATCAATATGGTGGCCAGATTCAAAGAACTGAACTCCTCTAAAAGGTAAAGGTACCCCTGCCAGTACGGGCCAGTCTTGCCAGACTCTAGGGTGGTGCGCTCATCTCACTCTATAGGCCGGGAGCCAGCGCTGTCCGCAGACACTTCCGGGTCACGTGGCCAGCATGACAAGCTGCATCTGGCGAGCCAGCGCAGCACACGGAACGCTGTTTACCTTCCCGCTGGTAAGCGGTCCCTATTTATCTACTTGCACCCAGAGGTGCTTTCGAACTGCTAGGCGCTGGCAGGCGCTGGGACCGAACGACGGGAGCGCACCCCGCCGCGGGGATTCGAACCGCCGACCATGCGATCGGCAAGTCCTAGGCGCTGAGGTTTTACCCACAGCGCCACCCGCGTCCCGAACTCCTCTACCTGGTTGTATATCAAAGAGAATTGCAGGTTTTATCACTTGACAAACTACACCTGCCAAAACATTATACAACTATAAGAAACCTGTCCCCCTTTGCATTTTGTCACCCTAGTTAATAGTGCAGCAAAGGGTTTTCTACAATATGTTGTATTATTATTATTATTATTATTATTATTATTATTATTATCACTATTATTATCACTATTAAACTGATGGCAAACATAGTATTCATTCTTGCATCCTGATAGAAAGAATGACTCTGAATGTAAGAAGCACATCTTGTGCTTAAAAAATCAACATCAAAAACAGGCCACCCAAAAAATGAACAACATAGTAAACAACTGGGCAAACAAAATAGGGAGGGGGAAATGTGATCCTTGGGGTCCATTCCAACTCTATGATTCTAGGAAAGAAAAAGAGCCTGAATGAGCATATGGAGCTGTCTGTTAGTGAGTCAAGCCATTGTTCCACCTAACCCAGCTTTGTATACTCTGACTGGCAGCAGCTCTCTCAGAGGTCTCTGGAAGAGACCTTTCTTTAGCCTTTGACATGCCAGGGATTGAATCTCAAGTCTTATGTGTGAAGAGTATGTGCCCTACCACAGGGCAATGAGACACACACAAGTCAATTATGCTTGAATAGACTTCACTTTAGAAAGAGACTCACATTTTGTCTGCTAAAGAGTTACTGTGGTAACTCTGGTTACAAACTTTACTCTTTCTGGAGGCCCGTTCTTAACCTGAAACCGTTCTTAACCTGAGGTACCACTTTAGCTATTGGGGCCTCCTGCTGCTTCCACGCCGCCAGTGTGCGATTTCTGTTCTCATCCTGAGGTAAAGTTCTTAACCCAAGGTACTACCTCCGGGTTAGTGGAGTCTGCAACCCGAAGTGTTTGTAACCTGAAGTGTTTGTAACCCAAGGTACCACGGTATTTAGGAGAACAAGGCATCTCAGGGAGTACATCTCCTGAGCTAAAGAGGAAATATCATGAGAGGGAAGGAACACATCAGCCTCTGTGCAGTCTTCTAATTAGGCAATGTTTGCTGTTTCTTTTACTTCTGGGAATGCTCTTTGGCATCAGGCCCCTGAGTTTGTGATCCAAGTGGAAGAGAGAGAAAGTTACTGCTTGCTGCTGAAGTAACTGTTTTTCCAAGCTCTGGTCAATGAGCCCTTCTGAACTCCATTTATAAGCTTGCTGAATGTTCCTGTTTTCCTCAAAAAGGATGTGTTGGCATATCGTGGTGAGCACGTAACTGGGTTCAAGACTTTAGCATATGCTGTGAAATTTGAATGGTTGTCAAGCATTCAAAGAGTCACATTTTGCATGAAGACCAACCGAGCAAGGATTAGGTTTCCTGGCTCATAAAACGAGTTACACTTTATGCAAGGTTGTTCCCTGAACTTGCAATATGAATGAGAAGAAAGAGGGCGAGTATATATTTGGATCTGGGAATTATTTACAGGAGAAAGGCAACATAATCACAGAGTCATAGAATTGTGGAATTGGAAGGATCTCCAAGGGTCATCCAGTCCAGCCCGCTGTAATGCAGGAAGTGCAACTAAAGAATCTCTGGTAGCTAACTATGCAACCTCTGTTTAAAAACTTCCAATGAAGGAGAGCCCACCACCTTCTAAGGTCTATTCTTACACTGTCAAACAGCTCTTACCACCAAAAAGTTCTTCCTGATGTTTAGTCAGAATCTTCTTTCTTGTAACTTGAATCCTTTACTTCGGGTTCTACCTTCCGGAGCAAGAGAAATCAAGCCAGCTTCATCTTCCATGTGTCAGCTCTTTCAATAACTATCATACCTCATCTTATCCAAGCTCAACATACCCAACTCCCTCAACTGTTCCTCATAAGGCTTGGCTTCCAGACCCTTGATCATATTGTTCACTCTCTTCTGCACACATCAATATCCTTCTTGAACTGTGGTGCCCAGAACTGGACACAGTACTCAAGGTGTGGTCTGACCGAGGCATTATTATTATTATTATTATTATTATTATTATTATTATTATTATTAATACCCCACCCTCCCCAGCCACGACCAGGCTTAGAGCGGCTAAAATCAAAGTATGATACATTAAAAACATAAATCAAACAATCGATTAAAATACATCTTAAAATCAAATTTGGAGCAGATTATAACTATAGGGGATGGGGAACACCGAGTGCTCACTAGGCCCAACTGTTTGTGCTGGTCTTATATGAGCTGGTGGAAAGGGAGGCCACTTACACACTGGGTCTTACAACAAAAAAGAAGGGGGGGTCAGACTGGGCCCCGACCAAAGGCCTGTCAGAACAGCTCCATCTTGCAGGCCCTGCAGAAAGATGTCAAATTCCACAGGGCCCTGGTCTCTTGCAACACAGCACTCCACCAGGCTGGGGCCAGGGCCGAAAAGGCCCGGGACCTGGTCGAGGCCAGTCTAACCTCCTTGAGGCCTGGGACCTCCAAGGTGTTATTGTTTGCGGACCATAAGGTCCTCCACAGAGCATACCAGGAGAGGCAGACCCATAAGTACAAGGGTCCTAGAGCCGTATAGGGCTTTAAAGAATAGAGTGGTACTATTACTTCCCTTGACCTGGATACCAGATGCAGCCTAGAACTGAATTAGCATTTTTTTACTGCTGCATCACAGTGTTGACTTATGTTAAGCTTGTGGTTGTTAGGATATTTCCGTTCCACCTTAAAAGGGAGCAGGATGTTTGTATAACAGCCTGCGTAAGTTCCTGTCTCACAGGATGTTTATGTTGTAAGTTCGTTTCGTTTTTGGCTGTTTTGCCTAAGCAGTCGGAGGAGACGGTCATGATTTCTTTGTTCTGACCAATGCCTAATAAACTGTAAATATGCATGTTCTGCTCTCTGCTTGTGCAACTTCCTGCTGTGTGAATTCTGCTGATATAGTGTGCACTAAGCCTGAGGCTTAGTGTCGCTGAATTGCTGATATTGCCTGACTACGGGAGGTCGATGGATCGTCCGGCACCGAGCTTGGGGGCCAAGATGGACTTTATCTCCCTGGCAGTATCCCAACAACAGGTTTCGGGCCCAGATTCACGGCACTTGCAGGAGAGTAAGACTGCGACAGACTGCTGAGGTATGTGTGGGAAAAGCGAAAGCAGAGGCTTTTCTGTTGCCGCGGCAGCCTCTTTTGATGTCCGGCTGGCCTAATTGGCCTGGGAGCCGAGCCAAGGAGGCATCGTGATTTATGGGCTGCCGAGATAAGAAGTCTTAGAAGGCAATAAAGGCTCACGGCTAAAGCAAAAAGCTGGAATGGAGATTTTCCAAGCTTCTGAGGCCTCTGAGTGCCCTAAGTTAAATCGGCACAATTATCAGAGCTGGGCAAAATGGTGTGAGAGCTTGCTGCGTCAGTTTGGAGTCTGGCATACTGTATTTGAGGCCACTCCAGTTCCTCGGACAGAGAAATGGCAGGCTCAGAATTCGAGAGCCATAGACGTAATAGTCTTGTCCGTCTCTCTGGAGGAAATTGCTACGCTAGCTGGCAACACGACTGCACGTCAGATGTGGAATGCTTTGAAAAAAGCCCATCTGCCAGTCATCCCAGCCCAGAGTTTGACTGCATCGGAGGTCCTGGCTGTTTCCCAGAATGCGAGTGAATGCACGGATGCCGAGGGCACCGGTTGCAAGCTGCAGGGGGAGCTGACTGTGATGTCATCCCAGGCAGCATTCCAGCCTCCAGGGGGAGCCAAGGAGTCGGCAGCTGAGAGCTCTGTTTCCCGTGAGAACCAAGGTCAGAGCCTTTGCAGAGGCCGGAAGACCAGACGTAAACAGAGCAAGATGCTTGCAGGTGGCCAGGAGTGGGGGGGCAAGTTGCAAAAGCCCTCGCCAGTGGAAAACACGGCTATGTTTGCTGGCACAGCTTCACCAAAGGCTAAAGGCAAGCTGCAAAAGCCCACGCTGGTGGAAAACAAGGTTTTGTTTGCCAGCAAATCTGCTTCGAAGGGGAAGGCCAGGTTTATTGTTGACTCTGCGGCCACGCGCCATCTCACCAAAGACCGCCATCTGTTCATCTCCTTCACACCTCAAGATGGAGAGGTCCAGCTGGCTGATGGAAGGACTTTGCAAGCTACAGGAGTTGGGACTGTGAAACTTGAAAGTCTGCATACTACGATTAGTAATGTTCTTTTTGTTCCGGGAGCTGTGGACAATTTGATAAGTGTACCACAGCTGACTGGGCGTGGTTTTGAGGTATCCTTCAAGAAGACTATCTGTGTCATCAGAAAAGGCAAAGAGGACATGTGGCATGCAAAGTTGATGGATGGTTTGTTCTGTCTAACTTATGATGACAATGCTGTTGTATCTAATGCTGATTCTTGTTGTGTTGCACAAACTAACAAGGTTCTTCATGCAGGTTGCATTCATGATGCACATCGCAGGTTTTGTCACCTCTCTTGGCAAGCGCTAGCCAAGATGCCTGGGTTGGTTGAAGGTTTGGACATCAAACCTTGCAAATTTCACATGAAATGTGTATCTTGTGCAGAGAACAAGGTGAAGGTTGCTCCAAAAGGCAAGGAGTCTAGCAGGCAGGCTTCCAAACCCTACCAGCTAGTTCACGCAGACCTGGTAGGCCCTCTAGCGCCCTCTTTGGGAGGAGCAAGGTACTTCATGGTTCTAATTGATTCTTTTTCCAGGTACATTCATGTGTTTATGCTCGAGCAGAAATCGCAAGCATTTCCTAGGTTCAAGGCATTCTGTGCTTGGTTGGAGAATGCTCACGGTAAACGTATTGGTTGTCTGTTTACTGATCGAGGCGGGGAATTCACTTCTCAGCAGTTTGAAGCTTTCCTGACTGAGAAGGGAATCCAGCATGACTTGTCAACGCCTAGATCGCCATGGATGAATGGGCTTGCGGAGAGAGCAAATCAAACGTTGCTGCAAGGAATAAAAACCTTGTTGCATGATGCCAACCTCCCTGAGAAGTTTTGGGGGGAGGCTCTCTCGAATTTTGTTTACAGTTTTAATCGCAGACTGTCATCACCTATTGGTTGCACTCCCTATGAGAAGATGTTTGGTAAGAAACCTAATGTCAAGCACTTGAGAATCTTTGGTTCTGACATGTGGGTACACACCCCACAAAGCAACAAGCTTGGGAAGCGTGGGGCACATGGTTTGTTCATGGGGTACGAAAAAGGTGCATACAGGGTATGGATGACTAATTCTAAATCCATAAAGTTCACAAGGAGTGTTGAGTACAATCCTAAGTGGGGGGAAAATGTGGGAATTTTCCAGAGTTACCCAGAGGAGGATGAAGGTGATGTGAAGAAAGCAGATCATGCTGAGAAAGCTGAGGAAACTGAGGATGATGATGATGATGATGATGATGATGATGATGATGATGATCAGAGTTCGGATTCCAGTTCAGTGGGCGGCGCTGCTGCTGCTGTCTGTGACAGTGATGACACAGCAGACTACAAGAGCGCAAAAGCCTCAGTCAGACCATCTGATGAGTCTGACAATGAACTGGAAGAACCACTGTTCACCATTGGTCACTTTTCTCCTAAGAAAGAGGAGATGAGTCCAGAAGACTTGCGTCTGGTTCGCAGGTCTGAAAGGGCGACCAAAGGCAAACCTCCAAAGAGATTTGCTGATGAGTTTGCTAAGATGGCAACTGCTGTTCTTAGTAGCTCGGAGAAGGTGTGGGAACCTTCAAGCTTCAAAGAGGTCCAGGAGTTAACCTCTAAAGATGCTGAGCCTTGGCTTAATGCCATGAAGGCTGAAGTTGATTCCTTAAACAGGAACCAGACTTGGGAACTGGTACCGGTAGTCCCAGGAATGAGACTGGTTGGCAGCAAATGGGTCTTCAAGGCCAAGACAGACCAGAATGGCAAGGTTGTCAGACACAAAGCCAGATTGGTTGCCAGAGGTTTTTCACAGGTACCAGGGCAGGATTACCACGAGACCTACTCACCCACGGTCAAATATGAGAGCATTCGGCTGATGCTCAAGATCGCTGCGGAGGAGAAACTGCATGTTTCCCATCATGACATTAATACAGCTTTTTTGTACGGGATTTTGGGGGAGGAGCTGTACATGCTTCCACCTGACGGGATGCAGATACAGAAGGGAATGGTCTGTAAACTGCGGAAATCCTTATATGGTCTCAAGCAGAGTGCCAGGTGTTGGAACACAAAACTCACTGAAACGTTGCTTTCTCTAGGTTTTCACCAGGGCAAAGCTGATCCATGTGTGTTTGTCAAGGAGGAGGGGCAAAACAAACTGTATTGTTTATGTTTTGTTGATGATCTTCTGATGTTTTGGAAGAATCAGGCTTTCTACCAAAGCACCCTAGCTCAGCTGAAGGAGCACTTTGACATGAAGGATCTTGGTGAGGTATCCAACTATCTTTCTCTGCAGGTGGAGAGGGACCAAGCAGGTAATTTTCTGGTACACCAAACACAGAAAATTGCTGATGTATTAACCAGGTTGAATTTGGTTGATGCAAACCCAGCAGACACACCGATGGTGACAGGTTACCAGGTAGATAGTACTGCTGAAGCGTTTTCTGACACAACGCTGTACAGATGCATTCTAGGCAAGTTGAATTTCATTGCTAGATGTTCGAGACCTGACATTGCTGTAAGCACTAACCTGCTGAGCAGACATGCTAACAATCCTACTGTTCAGGATTGGAAAGCTCTGAAGCGCATAGCCCGGTATTTGAAAGGGACTATGCACTACAGGCTGAGGTTCACCAGTCAGAAGACTGGAGGTCTTGAAATCTTTGCAGATGCAAGTTTTGGAAGTGACACCACGGATGGTACAAGCACTTCTGGAGTATGCTACATGTACAACCACTGCCTGTTTGACTGGTTGTGCAAAAAGCAGACAACAGTTAGCCTAAGTTCCTGTGAAGCAGAACTCAATGCTCTGTCATTTTCACTCATGGATTGTGAATGGTTGATGCAACTGTTTAAGGACATTGGGGTTTCTGTGAAATGTCCTATACATGTGTATCAAGACAATAGATCTTGTTTGGCTTTGCTGAACTCAGAGAGTTGCAAGCAAAGGACCAAGTACTTGCAGATTAAGCTACATCGTGCAAGAGAGTGTATTCAGAAAGGACTCATTCAGGTGTCCTACATGCCAGGAAATGAAATTCCTGCTGATCTGTTGTCTAAGGTTGTTAACAGAGAACAACTGAAGGTTTACGCACAAAGGTTGCAATTGGGTTGAACCACAGGTACTACAGGTTACACGGAAAGGGGGAGGATGTTAGGATATTTCCGTTCCACCTTAAAAGGGAGCAGGATGTTTGTATAACAGCCTGCGTAAGTTCCTGTCTCACAGGATGTTTATGTTGTAAGTTCGTTTCGTTTTTGGCTGTTTTGCCTAAGCAGTCGGAGGAGACGGTCATGATTTCTTTGTTCTGACCAATGCCTAATAAACTGTAAATATGCATGTTCTGCTCTCTGCTTGTGCAACTTCCTGCTGTGTGAATTCTGCTGATATAGTGTGCACTAAGCCTGAGGCTTAGTGTCGCTGAATTGCTGATATTGCCTGACTACGGGAGGTCGATGGATCGTCCGGCACCGAGCTTGGGGGCCAAGATGGACTTTATCTCCCTGGCAGTATCCCAACAGTGGTCTCCTAAGACCCCTAGATCCTTTTCACCTGCACTGCTGTCAGTCCAGGTGTCCCCCATCCTATATTGTGCATCTGATCTTTCCTAAGTGTAGAACCTTACATTTGTCCCTATTGAAATTAATTTTGTTAATTTGGACCTAGTTCTATACTCTGTTGAGATCATCCTGAATCCTGATTCTATCTTCTGAGGTATTCGCTATCCTTCCTAGTTTGGTGTTATCTGCAAATTTGATGAGCATGCCCTCAATTCTTTCATCCAAGTCATTTATAAAGATATTGAACAAAACCTGACCCAGGAAAAAACCCTACAGCACCCCACTTGGCACTTTTCTCCAAGATGATGAGGAACCATTAGCGAGTACTCTTTGGGTTCAGTAAGTCGAATAGGGTTATTTACAATGTCTTTTCACATTTCATAATCTCATCCGTGAACAAATTATAAGTATGCTTTGACTTTGAGGCAGAAGTCTACAATAGCTACTCATGAGCAAGAGTGGAACTCCTCACATACACAAGAGTAGGTGTGGGACTACTAGCATGAGTGTGGTCTGCAACTCCCATGTGACCACCCATTTGCAACTGAAAATATAGACCAATCAACGGCAAGCCAATCCTAAATAATGTTAGTCAAATTCAATTTAACTCAAACTTCTAGCAGCTGTATCCTTTTGCTAAATTCCAAGCTACTTGGATTAGTCAGGCTTAGCAGTGTCCAAAAAGTCAAGGTCAACACCTTGTAAATATTAAGCAAAATTATTTCTTTTTGAGTATCACTGCAGGGTATGTGGCTTGAATTACAAATTGATACCTTTGCTGTGTTACGGGTTGACGGTGTACATAACCAGTTTCTGTAGGGTCAGGAATATATGAATATTTGTTACTTTCAACTCACATCTTTCAATTTTATATGCATTCAGATATTAAATTATAGCTGCAGATAGGGTATATAATTGACTAATAGTCATTTGATGTGAAGTTGTACTTTGGGCAAAGACATTGCCCTTTGGTTGATTGTATGAGACAGTGGGGGGGCTGACATATGAACATCATAATCTAAGAGCCTGATAGTTCAGACCAATGGCCTGCAACATTCCTTTAGAAATCATACTGGAACAAATCTAATCATTAGAGTAGTTTTATTGGTTTTATGTTCAAACTGAAGCAAGGATTCTCAGCTAGTAAAGCCTTGTTGATTTTCCAGAGTTGCTACATACACTGTTTTCTTATCTTCTGCAGGCTGTGTGCTCTGCAGACATTTTAAGTACTGTAATTAATATTTAGAATTTACACCCTGAGTCAGAACCTCCAGTCAGCATTTTCACATAATTTCTATTGACCTTAGTAGGAGTTTGGTACTTTGGAAGATAAGAAGATGGGTGATCTTTTCCGAGTACTAAAGGACTGATTTGCAGCCAATGGGCAATCCAGCCTTTGGAAATACTTATGCTGGCTGATACACAGTGAATTATATTATATTAGTAGGAAAACCACAAACTCAGAAAAATGCTCCAAAAATGCAGTTAGTTAATCCATGGCACTTATGACAGAGGATGGGAAATGAGGCTCTGGGAAGCATGTTGCCCTCCAGATGTTGTTGGACTCAAACTCCTCTCATCGCTAAGAATTAGCCATGCTGGTTGGAACTGATGTGAACTCAAGTTCAGCAACCTCTGGAGGACCACAAGTTCCTCATGCCCAGTTTAACTTAGACTTGAACGTTGCTGATGCCTTTCTCAGAGGTAGATAGTATCACAATTGCACAAGTTTTCCAAAATGCCTCTTGGAACTCTAAATGAGCCTCGAGAGAGGGACTGTGCATGTAGCTGACACCGTTTTCCTGGAAAAGTGTGTGCCTGAGTGTTCCAGATGTCAGTCTTGTTATCCGGAGGATTAAGATGAAAATTCTCTCTCTTGATACAACATGCCACAACATTTGCAGGTCTGAAATGAGAACAAGTAGAATCCTCGTTAAATAATGTAACATTAACAACGAAGTCTGCAGTCCTAAACTAGGAGTAAGTGGCACTGAACACAATGGGATTTATTTCTGAGTAAACAGGCACAGCATTGATAATGTTCTCCATTATAAGACTCCTGAAACATATATATATATGAGGCTTTTGAAATTTTGTTGTTTATCCCACCTTTCAACCACAATATCTCTGAGGTAGCATGCAAATCAAATAATTTCTAACATGCAAAATTTCAAATTAAACTACAATTTAAAGATCTACTGGGCAAAGATGGGTATGAGGACAGCAGTCATTAACTATTCCTGAATGCCTGGCAAAAGACTAATGAGCTTTTACAGGGCACCTGATGAATCAGTCTGGGGAAGGAGTTTATAACCTGCAGGCAGCCCACCTCAGTTCTAAAGTGGAATCACAAAGACCAGATCCTTCCCTAAAGATCTTAACAAATGGACAAGTTTATAAGAGTGGGCAATCTTCCAGGTAGCCTGGCCCCCAGATCATTTATTCCTTTGTAAGTCTAAACTAGGACTTCAAATGAGCTGGCAATCACTGCAAACCTTTAAACACTGGTGAAATATACTCCCATTTACCCATCCCATTTTACGGATTAACTGTTGTAATCTGATCAGTTGAAACTTCCAGTCAGTCTTCAAAGGCTGCCCTAGATCTAACACACTAGAGCAGTCTATTCTAGATTCTATGGGAACAAGGTTAAAAAATGAGGTGTGCCAACAAATGTAAAGCAAGAAAGCAATGAACAGGTGTTGAAGAACTTTATACAATGTGCATTATTCACATCTTAGCTATGAGTCCTAGAAGACATGCTCCCTGCCTTGCAGACCTTTTTCTTCCTGGCCTTGGAGGGCAGGACCCTGACTGACTGAGGTTGGGGAACAGAATCTTGGTCTCAGTATTGTTTAGGGGGTTGGGGTTGTTGCTGTTATTGATATTATTTTTTCATATCTTTATTCTGTATCTTATTATTTAGATAGAAATTTTTCAGTTTGGTTGTGCACTTTTTGATGTTTTGTTTCTTTCGTTATGCTTGTAGTTGTTTTTTTGTATGTTGTAAACAGCCTTGAGCATGGTTTTAACTTTAGAAAGGTGGCATACAAATAAAATGACTGATTGATACCCATTGAAAAAGATTTGTGATAAACCTGGGTCATCCCTTGGGGTCCCTTCCAACTCTAGAATTCTATGATTCTATGACTGCTCTGCAAAATAGAATACTATGTATTCAGTTGACTACTATGGAGCTGGGAAGCAGTCAGTCTCCCATTTTTAGCAAAGCTGTATGGCTTGACGGAAGCTACTGCCACGTGGTGATCTTGCTGAAAGTCATCATTACGGGGATCAGTTTTGTCCATTTGTCCATCCTTCCCTGGCTTGAAATGCTAACTTAGATTCTGAGCACGCTCAGATCAAACAAGCTGCCCAATGCAAGCTCCTTTAGCCCACATCCAGAAACGATGAAACCCATTTCTTGCTGATATTCTTGCCGATTGCTGCAAAATCATGCCACCATTCAGCAGTGATGCAAAAGAGAGGGAGAAAGAGTTAGAGACACCCTCTCAGGACTGCATCTACTGGGAGGTCACCATGGTCTTTGTATGTTCCCAGTGTGCTCTGGCTGCCACATTCAGGTGCTTGGCTTGCAAGTTAAATTAATGCATATGCGGTGGAGGCAGCACACATCACCCCACAACGGAAGCAGATTTGTTTTCTTAGCACAATTAACACTCTGCATGGGAAGGAAATCTAGTATTCATTGCTAGTTTGAATTAATAGCTCTAGAGCTGATAGGAGGGTTACCTGCCTGCTCTGTTTTATGTTTTCTTAATGGAAAATGGGCTATCTAACAACTCGGTTCTTCTTTCCTGGGTTTTGGTCATAAAGGAAGTTAGCATTTGAAACGTAGCTTGGCTGATCAAACAAGAACGAGTGGGAAAGCTCCTTGGCAGGATCTCTATAGGAACTTGGCTTCCATACAGTGAAAATACACTGCAGATGTATAAATTATGAAAGCTGGGACAGTGCTGGTCAAAATCTTCCATGCTGGAGTCATGTGGGAAAGAGAGTCTAGACATCCTAGATTAACTTATTTCTTTTACACTTGTGCAATCTAGACGCTGCGTAACGAAACGAAAGCAGCAAAGTGCACAGATGTAACACTATGTCACCAAATATGAGCGCCATAGTCAGTCTGCAGGTGGGGGGGGAGGCGTGTAGGAAATGTCCTGATGTCCGTATGTTTATTATCATTATAATTAACCAGTTGATACTGGGATGCACGGAGAAGAAAACCCTTTATTTTTTAGGACTCACAGCACATGCTTTTAGGTGTCCTTAATGCTTTTAAATGTTTTTTTCACACGTGGCTTTGTTTTAGTTTTGCCACTTTGGTGTTAACCACCCAATGTGCCTATGGGAAGAAGGGTGGGGTAGAAATGTAATAAAATAAAATAATGATCCTTTGTGTGTCTACTCAGACGTAAGCCTCACTGAGTTAATCTATTATTTTTCTGCATTTCTGTACAGTGCAGTTTCATTTAAGTAATAAATCTGTGTAACCCCTAATGAAAGAACATATGGAGATCCCTGTTGGACCAGATGAAAAGTCCGATTAGTCCAATGTCCGGTTTCCTCACAGCAGCCAACAGGGCAACCAACAAACTGGGCATGAAGGCAATAGCCCTCCTCCTTCTTCCTGGCAACCAGTACTGTGAGGCTAACTCTCACACTGCAACCTGCATTCCATTAAGGTCATCAATCAATGGATCATCCATCTTCATTGCTCTTAGACAGTCCAGAAATGCTTTACCAACTTGCCAGTGAACCTTTTGTCTTCCAAACCAGACATCCAGCCAGACATTTTGCAACCAAGGCGCACAAGAAAACGTTGTTGTGAAAGGGAAACAACATCAGTCTTTGTGTAATTCTGCAGAAGAGTGTTGTATTTCAACAGCCTTGGCCTCATCCAATTCTGAATGTCAACAGTTGGTTTTCTGTTTGGTTTCTGTTTTCTTAAATGAAGATCCTTGGTGGCAGATCAACACAGAGCCATAGGGAGATGCCTTATAGTGAGTTGGGCCATTGGTCCATCTACCTCAGTATTGTCTACACTTACTGGCAGAGGTTCCAGGCAGGGAATCTGTGGGAATGTTGAGGAAAGTAGGAGTGGATATATTGATTGAATATTATCCCTCCTCACTCACACTAGTGAGCAAGCAGCAGAGCACATTCCCTTGCAGATTGCTGGAAGCAAGTTGATGGATTCGTTAGAATCATTTAAGCTAAGCAATCCAGTCTGGCTTGTCCAGTCTGGATTGTTCCTGGTAAGTTTCCCCTTTTATTTCCCTCTTAAAATAATAATAGCATGACAGTCTTGTTTAAAAGTAAGGATAAAGTTGACTTACATTCAATTCACAGTAGTATTCTGAAGGCAGACTTCAACTTGTGGTTACAGTTACATTTGTAGAGAAAAGAAGTTTGAGCTACGCCTCGGACTTTCTACCTTGTGGCTTCCATCCTCTGTTAGGATGAGCCATGTGCTGCTGGCTAAGAGCCAAAGAGCAAAAGAGAGGCAAAGAGCAAAAGAGGAAGATGGCTGTGTGACTAGCCCTTTTTCAGGGTCTGCTAGGGTCACGTCCATCTACCTGGTCACACACAGGAGGAGGAGGCTCCAGAGCAGGTATGACAGGAAGTCCTCCCTGTCTGGAGCCACATCCCCCTGTGTGTCCACTCTAGGCAACAGGAAATGTTGTATTTGACTGCTTCAGTGATGATACATCCCACAGGATCTTTATCAGCCAGGGATTAAACCCAGGACTTTTGGCATGCAAAGCAGATGCTCTACCGTGGAGCTATGAATCCTCTCATCAGAGAGTAACTAACCATTTGCAAAAGAAAACAGACCTCCCAACACCAACGGGTGGTGAACTTGTTGCAACTCATAGACTGGCTTAGGCCTCCCAATGCATTGTCAGTGGCCGACCTGACCTCAACTTAACTTAGCGGAGTTGCCTCTTCTTCCTATTACCCAACATTGCAACCAGGTCAGAGTGCTCCAGATACAGGAAGGATTGCTCCCATTGCAGTGCTGGTCTGTGATGGAGACAAAATCCCTATCTCGGCTATTCAGAAATTGACCTCTAACGATATAGAGCAATTCCTCCTCACTTTGCCTCTGCTAATAGACAGACGAGCATATCCGCCAGTTTATGTAGATGCATAAGAGAGAAAGCAGGTTCAGGGTAGTCATTCCCCCTTCAGTGATTCCTGCTTTCACTTAGAACAGGCCCCCTGTTGGTGTGTGGTCCTCAAGACAGTTGGCCAACAGCAAGCACAGCCCTTCAGGCTGAAAAAGCCTAGCTGCCCCTGCTCTGATAGTTGTGGAAGAGCACATTTCCATGGGCACAGCTTGAATGGCAGGGGTGCTCACAATGGCATTCCCTTCCCACAATTATTAAGGATCAATGGACCTTGTTCTCTTTTGCATTTGATCATTGGCGAGAAAGGATTGCAGTCTGCTGAATGCTGTGATGGCACTATAAAAATATTGGGGTGGAGGGCACAAAAGAGGTAAGCTTTGTCCCACATGTCAGATTTCTGAAAAAGAGATGGAAGTATATTTTATGTTAACATGCCCATTTTAAATCATTTTCTCTGATAGCCCTGACAACTTTGCAGGGACCAGAGCAGCCTCGCCATCAGTGATGCCAGCCTGCTTAAACCTCCCTGCATCTTCATGTCTTAGCTTTATTTTCATTCAATACAAAGAAGGCCAATTCATGGGTTTCTCTGATTGATGTTTTTTTGGAATTGATTTGAAGTACTTGGTTTGTAGCAAAGCAACCTGCACCACATATTCAACTATAATATTTTTAGATATATCCAGGTAAAGGAATCAGAAGTGCAGGAATTTATTCCCTGAATGGAAGGAGCATGGATTCAATTCATGCGGCTGTATTAGGGAAGAGAGAAGAGGGGGAACACTGTCTTATTAAAGAAGTTTCTGCAGCACAACGCCTAGCTTGTTGGCTGGAGATCAGTTTCGTTTTGTTTATATTCGCACATCCTGAAACTGCTCAAACCCAGACCCTCTGGCTGCTAGGTACGGCTTTCACCTGGCACAGAATTTTTAAAATACCAGAGTCTGAACAAGGACAGGATCCAGCGGTCCAGCATTACAAAGGTCTCTTGTCAAGTGGTGCGCAAGACAGTTGCAGCTTGAAACACACATGTGTGCATACCACACACATACCATTTGAAGCAGTGTGCCCTAAATGCAAAAGAAATTGAATCTGCAACAAAATGCTGCAGCATGGAGTTGTCCTATCCAAGGTGCCAGTAAGCCCGCCAAACCCACATCCATACAGTGGTACCTCGGGTTACATATGTTTCAGGTTACATACGCTTCAGGTTACAGACGCCACTAACCCAGAAATATTACCTCAGGTTAAGAACTTTGCTTCAGGATGAGAACAGAAATTGTGCTCCGGCGGCACAGCAGCAGCAGCAGGAGGCCCCATTAGCTAAAGTGGTGCTTCAGGTTAAGAACAGTTTCAGGTTAAGAACGGACCTCCAGAACAAATTAAGTACTTAACCCGAGGCACCACTGTATTATTCTGTTCCATTCCTATTACCCTCACTCTGGTTTTCCTTCCTTTCCTCAGCATTCTGTGTGTGTGTGTGCATACACATATATACACATACATAGTGTACATACCATTGACTCCAACTTTGCAGTTCCTTCATACACATGCAGCACAGAACGGTGGTGTCTTTATGGTATACACACATAAAGAACCTGAGACTACAATGGAGGGATTCATGACAAAGGGGTCTTGTTTTTCCCATAGCCTCTGCCTTGGATTGAAACAAAAATCAAGCATTGTTCTCTCTCCCTCTCTATGGCTTGCTGCTTTACTCCTAGCTCACATGACTCCAACTCTCTGCTCTCAAGTCTGGCTTTCTCTTTCTAACTGCCCATGAGTTGGGCACCACTTATTTGCCGCCTCACACAAATCCACTTCCTTTGTTCCCCTTTTCATGATAACATTTATTAAGTTTTCATTTTTCAACCAAACATTTATAACCTATCTTTACATCACCTATAATTTGACACTTTCAAGCCTCAAACTTCCCTCCATCCCCTCCAAAACCGACTTTCTATCTTCTTTTTCATAATTTCCTTGCATTTCCAATTCCCCCTATCTACCTATTTTCATTCCTTAAAATTCCTTCTCATTGTAGGTAAGTTTCTATTTCTAATTTGGAAAAACCTTTAAATCAGTCCGGTTAGTGTTGTCAGAAATTTGCAATGTTCTTTCAAATATAAAATAAATTTACTCCAGTCTTTTTCAAACAGTTGAACTTGCTAGTCACAGATTTTTCCCGGACAGTTTTGCAAGTTATGCGTATTCAATCATCTTAGTTTGCCATTCTTCTACTCTTGGAATTTCTTGCTGCTTCCATTTCTGGGCTAAAATAATCCTTGCACCCGTTGTGGCATAAAGAAATATATTATAATCCTTCTTAGAGATTTCATCACCTAATATACCCAGCAAAAAAGCTTCTGGTTTCTTTTGAAAAGTATTCTTAAATATTTTCTTCATCTCATTATATATCATATCCCAATAAATTTTTACCTTAGGACAAGTCCACCACATATGGTAGAAATTCCCTTCTTTTTCTTTACATTTCCAACATAGATGTCAGGCTGGAGGCAGCAAGCAAACAGCAGCAGCTGCCAGACTTGGATGGCAGCCCAGGGGACGAAGTGAGAAGAAAGGACAGGGGGGAGTCCACAGCCCAGGGAAACACAGGACTTAGCAGATGATAGCTTGTCCAATCCAGTTTGCAAACCTCTCAGCATGCAAGAATGCAGAAGAGGAGGGGTACAAGAAAAGGGAAAATTGATATCACAGAAGCAACAGAAGAGATTCGTTTTCACTCGCTGATTCCGGAGGAAGAGGAACAACACTGAGGATTTGTTGAGTCATCATCAGGGTAGCCATAAGTCACGGGGGCAGAGAGCTCCGGACAAGTGGCATGTTTTTTCTGGAATAAAACCAACTTTTAATTGACTGTGCATGTATGTGTCTTGCTGCCTCTACATTAGATTGTCACTTATTCTATACATTTGTGCTAATTTTGTTCCCCTTAATGGCTCATCACCCAGGCAGTCACCTCACCAGGAAGCTTGCCTGGCTATTCCAAGAATTAAAAGGGGCCTAGGAATTCAGCCTAATTCCTTTGCCCAAAAAACCTCATAACAATATCAAGCACTGCTGCGATGCTTTGCAGATCCATCTCAATGAGATTCATACAGAAGCAGGCACCCTTAAAATGATCCTATGCACTGAAAACTACAGCCAGTATTTAATTAAATCTGTTTTCAGTTTCCATGTGAAACTAGATGGCAAATAAGCAGAGAAAACTTATTTTGTTGAATGTCTCACTCCAGAAATATGTATTAAGATGGTGTGCTTTGATGGATTGTATATTGCTCTGATGGCATTTGGAAACCAGAACTGCAACTCATTCCGGACTGTGGATCTGCTGGCTTTTGCAAACCACAAACTTCAAAATATGCTTTTCCTTATTTATCTTACATGGATTCTTGGATTATTATAACAGCATCCTGTTAGAGTGGTGCCAGTGTGAACCCTTTGTATTAGAAACACAATTCATGACACTTTTATACACAGCCAGCTTAATCATGAGACAGACTAAAAGTCTGAGGGTGCAATTTAGGGCAATGATGTGGGACATTTCTCTACAAAGCTTAGAGTGCTATGGACATTTGAATGCCGTCTTTGAGCTAGCTGACAAAGGGAAGATGCTAGGAAAAGATAGGTGGGGGGACAGGAGAAATTGAATTTAGTTCACATTTAAAGGTGAACCTATCTAGTGCACACTTTAGAGGTACTCTTTGAATTCACACTTTTCTGAATTTCACAATGGGGTGGACAACTGTTTGCATACTCTCCAACATTCTTCTGATGAAAATCAGGATGCATGTACTTTGGTGCTGCGCTGCCCTGCGAGTTAGCTGGCTTGCACGGCACCCAAAGACACCTGTCTTTTGGTGTTGTGCTCTTGTGAATGCAAATGTGTGTGGCGGGGGTGGGGAGCCAACAATTACCATAATGCTGATTATATTTGCTGGACTGATTTCCATTTTAGAAATGGGATGAATAACCAGCCACTGGCAATTTCTGCTTCCATTTCTGTTGCTGTTGAAATTCTCCAACATCCCTAGAGAGCATGTCGAGCTGATCAGGTCCATTTGCCTTGCACTGTGTGGTGCCATGGCTGCTGTGGCACAATCCTCTACTTGTATCCCAACAACCATAGCAAGTGTAGGAATGAGATCTCCAATAAAATTAAATTTACTGTCTTGGCACCATTTCACTGTGCCTAGGGACATTAAACAAGCCCTGAATTGGCAAACTAGACTTGTGATGATTTCCCACTTCATAGCAATTAGGTGTTTTGAGAAGTACAATGTCTTAGAGCTGTTAAGCCTTGTTAAACACAAAGTTGCGTCAGTGAGCCAATAAAGGGCATCTGTGCATATGTTTAGCCCCATTGACATCAATGGAAACAAACCAAATTAAGTGCAAAATAACTTATGGATCACTCGCTGGCAAGAGGCTATTGCAGGTGACTTTCTTTCACTGTGTTCCTATCGGCACATAATCTGAAAATAACAAGCATATTTATTCTGCAGGAGGTGAGCTGATTCAAATTGATGTCAAATTACTGACTCGGACAACACAAATGGGTGCATTTGTGAGCTGGATAGGGAAGGTTATAGGAGCTATAGAAAAGATGGCATCAGTCCTGTCTCCCACCAGAACCACCATGCACAGGACCCAAAGGTACGTGTAGAAGGCACACAAAGCTGCCATATTGCTGAAGCTAAGCAATCTCTGCCTGATCAGTGCTTGAACAGGTGACTCCCTAGGATCAACAGGTGAATTGCTTTGGGTTCCACAATGGAAGAATAGTGGGATATGAATGGAAGGAAGTAAATTAAACCATTTCCCAAGCATTCCCCAAAGCTTTTCTGCCTTCATGAACACCAGCAAAACTTTTCAAGGTGCCTCATATGGTACCATGTTCTGAATTAAATGCCTCGACATGACATCCTTTAGCCATTTTGATTCCTTATCTGGGATTTAGATAGAAAATTATGAAGGCGGTTCAGCTAAAGGGCTGCAGCTTTCCCCCTCCCTCTTATAGTTCATCCTGTACAGAGGATCTAATGGCCCACTTGAGAAGGTGGGACCACTCAGCAGCCTGAGAACAACACTATGCTGCCTAGGCAGGTATTGTAACACACAATTCAGTGGCTCACCACAAAGGACAGCCAGCTGCATGCAAACTGGAAGGTTCTCAGTTTGAGTCCTGGCACAATTGCTCCCTTCTGAAGATCATCTCTGACATTCTGGAAACTGCAGAAGGGAAACTACCCCGTTACTTTGTGGGGATGGAGACAACTGCTACCATTTTGTGTCTTTTCAAAATTTAGCACTGAAGCATTTCATTAAGATTCCTCGACCAAATAAGCCCCATAAAAGACACAGTTCACTTCATATTTGACACCAGGGAGATAATTTGCTTGAACGCCCATTCTCATGGCCAGTTGAAGCTTTTAAAAGGTTTTCACTAAACAATGCATGTCTGATGCAATGCAGACATGAAAAGTTATTTCACAATGAGTATTTGGCAGTAAATGTTTATTTAAAGCTATGTATAGCTGTTTTGCATGCCAGATCTTCCGAAGGCAATTGGGAAAGTGAAGTCATTGTATAAGCAAGTTGACAAGAAGCCATTCCTATAAGTTCTACAGCTGTATCAAGATTAAAAAATAATCAGATGAGACCAGTACATTAGTTTTTGCTTTAATTAAAAACATATTTCACTAAACCGTGACATGCATAATTCACAAAACTATGAATAAACTCAGTGGAGGGATGCCAAGATTGCCAAGTTGCCAGTCTCAAAGAAACAGGGACAAAATTGAAGGTCTCACCTTCTCCGGTAACTTTTTTCTTTGCTTTATAGCAACAACAGCATGTTTTTCTTATCAGCTCTGAAATGTACCAAGGCACACAGAAGTCCTTTTGCTTTTTGTAATGAAAACCTGTTTTTACAAACCCTGTGGATTTTTCAGCCGTCGTAAAAAATTAATGCTATCTTACGTTTGTGGAAACTTGGCGTCGTTCCTTGGGATGTTTCTGGCTAAGGTATAAGCTTGCTTCATTGGCTCCTGAAAGAATGATTTGTTATTTATTACTAAGAAAGGCAACAAACTCTATTAATATTGTAGAACTGACAGGAAAATCTTTTTCTGCCTGCCATAGTGGTCTCCCCCCTCCCTTTCTTGTTCCTTGTTTTCTCTCCATAATCAGATGTGAGCATGCATTTTAGAACAACAAAACAAAACAAAAAAATCAGTCAGGGGCTACTTGAGTCATTCCTTTGGGTTTCACCAGAGACAGGCTTAATTAACAATCTTTGCATAAAAGTTTAGTTTCTCTGAGTTCTAATTTTGTGAAGAAATATTAGCTAGGCTGGCCTAATTGTCACCGTGAGCTTGTAAAGCTAAGGACTGGCAAGACCTCATTTGGGGCATGACCCTCAGTTCTAGAAACCATAGTTAAATACAGGTGCTAATAAATTAAAAATGAACATGAAAACAGGTTTAAAAATGGGATAATGAGCCCAGGGGGCAGATAATAGGAGGGGGAAAGGCTGAGAGTGTTTTGCTCAGAAAGTAAAATAAAATATGGGGACAATTTTGTAAAGTCTTCAGCTATAATAGGGTGCCTTGATAAAGAAAAAGAAGAATAAGCAATGTGTTGGCTTATTTTATTTATCATATTAGCATCCTTCCTAGGAGTTCTCAGCAGACTTCATGGGACTACTCCTCACGCCCAATTATTCATTTTACCATCATACTGACACAGGCTGCATACATATCATTCTCTTAAAACACATTTCCCTCCCAACCCTAGTGTATCCCCCTCCCAAGATACGATTCTCAGTACCCTTAACAAACTACAGTTCTCAAGATTGTAAACACAGCCTTAGTATGTTTTATTCAGAAAGAGTAAGAGGAGGGGCAGGGTCACCAAACAGAAGTCCTACATTAGGAGCCTGCAGTTACTCTACGTATACATAATGTTTATAAAGCAGAGTGTGTTACCGTCTTTTTATTGTTTAGGGATCCCAGCACTTGAACCAGAAACTAAGGGCTTGAACTAGGTGAGATGCTATTAGTGAGTACATGACTGGTCTATTCATAGTAAACAGAAGGGGGGGCAATCTTGATTGACAGGTCAGGATCCAGGAATATTCCTTCTTAACAATAATTCTGTGATTGTTCCCATTTTACAGATGGGATAATGAGCCTGAAATGTATGAGCAACATAATAATCCTGTCTGCACTATCCTAAACTGGAACTTGAACCCAGGTCACACATAGGGAAAAGGGGATCACTTAATGGTAGATTACATGTTTTGCATAAGGTCTGAGATTCAATCCTGGGTATTTCCATGTAGGGAAATTTATTTTCTTTCTGCCTGAAACCCTGGAGAGTCAGTGCCAGGCAGTGTCAACAGAACTGAGCTAGATAGGCCCATGGTCAAATTCAGTAATAGGGAGCTTCATTCCAGGTCTGCCCTATTTTCTATCTGTGGGGCTAGTTGATGTGCCATTGAAAACTGACAGAAACTCCAATGCCTTATTTAAGTGTAGGTAGAAACCACCTAGAGAGAGTAATTTGCATGCAGTAAAGTTTACAACGCCCTCTTCAGACAATTTCTTTTTGAAGCTTCCATTGTAATAGCAGCAACGTTGTTTAAAGTAAATGGGAATTTTGCCAAGGCTAACATTTCAAGATTGGGGCATGAGATATCCACATTCATAGCCAATATAACAGTGACCACATCTATAAAATACTTTCCATAGAGGTCGGTGTAAAGACTTCCTTTTTCCAAATTTATAGGCAGGGTGTTAGGAAAAACCAAAATTTCCATATATAAACTGTAGAAAGTTTGTAAAATTTACCAAAGCAGAACACACACATGCACATGGCCTGGTAAGCAGCCAAAATGATTATTTTCCTAGTGGGGGCCCATCTCCATGCATAGCTATGGTCTATCCCTGCCACCCTCCAATGGCTTAACTAAGGATTGCCTCCCAGTCCATCATCAGTTCCAAATGAATGAATCACAGTATATTTCTTCCAGCAGCTTTTCTGATCACTAAGGCCTGGTCTGAATGGTTCTTTGGGAGCTGGAGGTACAACATATTTTTTGTCACCGAAGCTGCTTAAGGGTCTTCTCCACACCACTCTCCATGCCTGATATTCTCCATGTATTACAGTTCATTCCTTTCCATGGATTGAAGATAGCATTGTGGAGAGTGCTGATCACTTGCTACACGGGCATAAGTTATTCAGTGTTTGAATTCAGTGTTAATCTTATCATTCATTTATTTAATTTCTTGCCTGCCCATCACCATAAGGTCCCAGTGATATTAATATGCTATGAGTTTAGGTGAATCACAATGAATTAATAATACATTTGAGACGGCTTCTATGAAGACATGTGCATAATTATTTTGTTGGAAGCTTTTTTTACCTCAGTGGAGGATTCTGTACGGAAGACAACTGTATTAACTGGTGGGCTGCACAGATTGTGAGGTGCTGGTTGCTATTGTCAGTATCTCCAAACCATCTAAATAGTAAATATATTACTTTCCAAAACATTGACTGTGTGTTGCTATGGAATAAATAAAGCCAGCTGTGCCTATCTGTCCTACTTTGCCTTTAGATATACTAGTCACCCAGAAAGGAAGCAGAAATTGATGTGATTCATTAAAATCACCCACAATACATAATTTGCCATGATCCAAGGTTTAAAGGCTCAAGTCCTATTCAGGTGTTCACTGCCACACAAATATTCTAAGGTCCTACTGACCTTAGTGTGGGAGTTTTAAACATATGCCTAGCTCTCATAATGAAATCAACAGGACATAAAAATGTTGACATTTGGGCTGGATTCAGCCCATAGATTCCTGAAATACAGGACGGTCAGAAATTAAAGCATGGTCAGAGAGAATGCTAGATGCAGCTTTTAAGTTCAATATATGGGTCTCTCCAGTCTTACAGAGAATACAGCACAAACCTCTACCAGAATGGATTAATGCTAGAGGGTGATAACTCTCCATGTAATTGATTATGATGCAAAAATGGGCATCTCAAGCAAAAACAGATCTCCATTTGATGGTATCCTTAATATAGCTTTAGGAGCCAAACTTTTAAACATTTCCAATTTCTGCTGAAGTATGCAATTTTCGTTTTCTCAAAAAAGATTATGGTCTTTGTTGTTTCATCCACTCATGAATTATTATTGGATGTGAGATCACATAAACAGTCACGGTATTCTCCCTCCATCATTAGTAACCATGAAAACAAAAAACCATAAATCAACTGAGTCAGCGCAATCAGGCCCAATGTTTCACAGAGCAGATTTGGTGCATGAACAGATGCACAACCTCCATGCATATTTTGACAGATGCTGTAAATAATACCAAACACAATAAAGCCAAGAATCTCCTCTCTCTCCCCCCCCCCTTTGATGGCATCAGATAAACTGGCCTGCTGTTGTTTGTGAGAAATATAAAATAAGCACTTGAAAAGCAGGTAGGCTCCACTCAAGCACAACACATGTGCCCCATATGTTCAATTTTACAGCACTGTATTTTGCACAAAGTGGGATTCTTTTTCCTTTCCTCGGACCATTTGGAAAAACATGGCATCATTTTTAAAAAGCAAACTCAGCATATTACCAATAAAACAGCTAAACTTTGTGATGCAGTTCCACCCCTCTTTCCTGAGTAAGGGCTGGACTGCAAAAGAAAATGTGCTGGAGGGTAGAAATGCTGAGAAGCAATTAGTGTGGATGATCTGTTCCTTCAGTCTCATAGGATTCACAGGAGTAATGGCCACAATATGGACTCCTTACATCGGGCTTATAAAAAAATGTCTAGATTGCGGATAGCAAAGAGTTTTCTCCCTGAAAACTCAGGGTCATTCAATAAAGATGAGAGATTTGGGACAGACAAAATGAAGTCTGTCACACAATGAGTGGCAGACCTGCTACTGCATGTTAGTTGACAGCCACAACCTAGATGGCTTTAAAAGAGGTTTAGACAAATCAGAGGAAATTGTACATTTCCCACTACTGAAATGGAAAGAGGAGCTTCCCAGCCCTCTGTACACTGGCCTGGAAACTCTTTGGTTTGTCTGAAATGCCTTCAGCCTATGAGGACAATCTATAGTTACTCAGTTACTACAGGAATGTACGCCACAGTTACTAAGCGCGCTTTGAATGTTTTCTTACATTATTTGTCCCAGGGTTGAGTCCTGCCCAGAAAACAAATGCAGAAGCTGAGCTCTAGTAAATGCATGCAAAGGTCCTAATCCCCACTACTGCTATTTCAAACAGATAATTGCTTTTTGTACACTTCATTATTGTCTCAAGGGATGCTGTTAATAACTTTGCTGTGCTCAGTGTGTTGTCTCGTGCACCAGAAGACTACATTCCTTCATCCTGAGCTTAATGCTTCACATTTGCTTAGAAGTTATTAAGGCAATGACTGTGCATCAAAAGCAGCCTGGCCATTGTCTTAGCCGCAGATGTTTTGGAAAGAGAGAATGCATTGTGCTTTTAAAGCATAAGGAGATAGCGAGGCTCGGAGCCAAAGCAATATGTGTTGGTTGCATATTTAACGATGATGTCACTGCGGAGAGTGTCTCTCTTCTTTAATCTCATTTGAGTTTCAAAGTAGCCCAAGAAAATGTCTTCAGTTAAAGAGTTTCCTCTTCAAAGCTGCTATCCACTTCCCTGAAGATGTATCATAGCTAGAACTGTGCATAAATGGCCTTTTGAAATTTTCCATTCTCTTTGTGGGCAAATTGTCATTCAAATGGTGTGCATGCATCACATCATGTGATCAGTTATGCAGGGCGGGGCTTACCTGCCCCCCCCCCAATATTTTATTCAAGTTGACACCCCTGCCCCTAAAGCTGCTGCAGAACGTATTTCAAGGGCACGCAAAAGGCATTAGAAAGAGGGGAGACAGAGGAAGTTTTTGCACTAGTGGAACTGCTTAACTGGATACATCCCACAGCTTCTTCCCTTCCTCCCAAGCAGAAAATGCCTTAGCAGCATGGCCACCATTTCCCGTTCTCCAAAATGTTTCTTATCTAGAGTTAAGGCATTGTGAGTGGGGGATTGCGGTCTACACACACACAGTGGATGAAATCCTGGAAAATGGTCTTTTTCGAGAGGAATGAGAAAAAGAAAAATTTTGATTATTTTTTTTAAGTCTAAGAAATTTCGGCTCACTTCTGTAACAACGATCATTTGCTCTAATTATTCTATAACTTACATCCCATCCTTCTCTACAAGTTCTCTAGGTTGGTTGCAACAAATAAATACCTTAAATGGATATCATTTACAGTTCTGTTCCAAGTGTTGTTTATGTATTGAAGGGGTGTCACATAAATTATGGAGCAAATTTGTTTTCTGTAGCTCCAATGGAAGTTTATTGATTTATAATTCTCACTTCCATAAAGCATACTGAAGTGGCGTGAAACAGGTTCAATGGGGGGAAAGCAGGATGTGAAACATTAGGAAGGATTTCCTGACTGCCTAAGCCTTAGCTGTGTTGGAGCATCTTTAAATGTCCCTTGAGTTTATTCTTGGTCTAACGTTTTAATAATATGTGTCGTATTCATTGGGTGACTGAGAGAGATCTGATATCAGGGGGTTGCCAATGTGATGCTCTTCAGACCCAGCCAACATGACCAATGGTCAGGGATGATGAGAGTTGTAGTCCAACAACACCTTGACTGCCCCCATCTTCAATGTGGTTTGTATGGCTCAATAAAGATTTTTGCATTAATCAATTTCAAATAAATAAATATAAACAAAGAAACGCTACTGGAAATGCACACATGTGTGTATCATCTGTGCAAGCTGCAACAACCATTTCAAAAACTGCATGCCATTAACACTCACAATCACAGATAACCTAAAATGACAAATAGATGGCAACAGAGGCTCAAAGTACAAATCTCTTAGTGACCATAAGGGCTTACAAAATCCAGTTCGGTTGTCCTGCTATAGAACTAATGGAAAAGTACATGAGCATCTGCAAGAATCAAGGATTTCACCGATACAAAATTAATACAGATGACTACTTCAAACAAAAAACAACACATCATTGGAAAAGCCCAATCATGATGCCTCAAGAAGGCATTTTCAGCATTACACTTTCAAAATATATATGTACTGGAGAGTGCTTTCCTATACAAATGTTGTAGAGTCCAATATACCTGAAACATTATTTTTTGCTGGATCAATCTCAATTTCAAATCTGCAGAAACATTTCCTATAGATTCTGAATCAATTTTCATATATTGCTATTCATTTATTATTTCTTTTTCTTTATTATATTTTTAATTTTTTTATCTTTGTTAAATTTGAAGATAAAAACAAAATTATAATGATTCTGGACTTCAGGGAAACAGTCCACTAAGAAATGACATGTGCTTGCCTGCATAGGGTAAAAGATAAAGGACCCTTGGATGGTTAAGTCCCTTGGGTGGGGTTGTGGTGCTCATCTCGCTTTCAGGCCAGGGAGCCAGTGTTTGTCCACAGTCAGCTTTCTGGGTCATGTGGCCAGGATGACTAAACCGCTTCTGACGCAATGGAACACCATGACAGAAACCAGAGTGCACGAAATGCCATTTACCTTCCCGCCACAGTGGTACCTATTTATCTACTTGCACTGGTGTGCTTTCGAACTGCTAGGTAGGCAGGAGCTGGGACAGAGCAACAGTAGCCCACCCCATCACATGGATTTGAACTGTTGACCTTATCTGCATAACACTCTAAGTGTGTTGCCAAACTTCCCCCCTCATACTTTCCCTTGTAATTTGTGCTGAATAGAGTTTATTTGCTACAAAATATATAGCCTACAGGATGAGTATATCCCTCTGGTCCCAAGATAGCAGCAATCAGATGAACATTTCTATTTAAAGTCAGTATTCTTTCCAGGGCCTCTGTCAAAGCCTCAGAATAAGCCTTTTCATTTTTTTATTGCAGGCTCAAATAGCGGACAACAAATTAACGGATCAGTTAGGTACGGTGCTAGATCTCTCCAGCTCCAGTTCTGCAGCATCCAGATGTGCCTTGAGATCCAATAAAGCTTTCATGAGAACATCACAGATTCATTGCATGGACAGCAAGCCGGGATGTTATAGACAAGTCAGCTTTTTAAAAAGCACAGGGCATGGTCAGCTTCAAAGTCCCAGCTTCAAAGTCCCATTGATTTCACTGGATCGAAGTGTAAACTTCAAATCAGTAGGATTTAAAGGTGCTTAGCTTTGGCTGGATTGTGTTCATAATTTATGAGCAATATCAGAAGTTATTAAGGTTTTAAAAAATCTGATTCTCTGCTGCACAGCCCACACTTGGTTTTTATTTATTTGAACAATATTGCAATTATTTGCCAAAGTTGCTATACCACAAAAATTGTTACTAGTTTGCCTAGAAATACATTCCATCCATCATTTGTGAGAAAACCAACAGGAAGCAAGCAAGAAAAGCTCCCCCCCCCCCCAGTTTATGAATGCTTCCCTTCCTGTTGCTGGGAACCGTAGATGATTGGCAAATGGCTATTCTTAAGAATTTGCAGATCCTTCTTGAGAAATGCAAAAGTTGTGACACTGTATCCAGTTAATGCATTCAGTTCTGTTGAACTTGGCAAACTTAAGTATGTGTAACCGGGTGTAAAACTGCATGCTGGTGTCTCTTATTAAAAGAGTCAAAAATAAGGCAACAAATGTTGATATCCACCTAACCTTTGAGCAGGTTTGCTGTCTGTTTTCTGGTCAAGCCTTGACTGTACCGATGCAGCACATTTTATGCTGAGTAGTTCTTTGGTATGCTGCTGGTACTTGAGGAATCATGATCATGAATGAATTGAAGAGGAAACAAATAACACAGAGGGAGGAAGAAGAGGAAGAAGAAGAGTTTGGATTTGATATCCTGCTTTATCACTACCCTAAGGAGTCTCAAAGCGGTTAACATTCTCCTTTCCCTTCCTCCCCCACAACAAACACTCTGTGAGGTGAGTGGGACTGAGAGACTTCAAAGAAGTGTGACTAGCCCAAGGTCACCCAGCAGCTGCATGAGGAGGAGCGGGGAAGCGAACCCGGTTCACCAGATAACGAGTCCACCGCTCTTAACCACTACACCACACTGGCTGGACCACCCAATATGATGAATTATAACATTAAAACAAAAGGCCTTCTCAAAAGTATACTATATCAGCTATCTGAGGTACAGTATATGGATTCTGGCAATAGGTCCTTAATACCTCCCACACCTCATAGGAAATATGCATGTGGAGATTTGTCTTTTGGCCCCATCCACAATGTACATTTTAAGCACTATGATACCACTTTAAATAGCCATGGCACCCCCCCCAAAGAATCTTGGGAAGTGTCATTTTTTAAGCACACTGAGTTTTGTCAGGAGACCCTTATTCCCTTCGCAGGGCTACAATTCCCACAGTCCCATGGGACCCTGAGAATTATAGCTCTGTGATGGGAATAGGGGTTTCCTAACAACTCTCAGGACCCTTTACAAGTACACTTCCCAGGATTCTGTGGGGAGAACTGTAACTATTTAAAGTGGTATCATATATATCACATATGGGGCCTTTTTGCTGTTAAGGATCTCTCTTCCCACATTTTTGCTAACCCAAAAGTCACATAATGATCTATCCCCAGGATCGGGAACCTCCAACCTGAGAGCCTCATTAGACCCTGTCCCAGGCCTCCCAATTAGGCCCATGAGCCCATATTGGCTGAGCACGACCCACCTATCCCACACCTGATATAAATGATGTCAGGTGTGAGGCAGGTAAAATACGCAGCTGAAAGGAGACATGATCCAGCAGGTGTGTCTCTGATACAAACCTAGTCAAAATTCACATGACTAGAAATTTGGCGTGTCTGTAAAATGGGAATCATATTGATCAACCTCGTAGAATTGTTGTGAAGGCAAGCATATTTATTTATTTACTTGTTATATATGTGTGTGTGTGTGTGTCACCTATTAGAACTCAGCTATACAGCTGCAAATAAAATGTTTCAAATGGGTTGTATAGTGCAATATACAAATGTGACACTAGATGGTGACACTGAGCTATGCAAAATTCAATGTATTTTTCAAAATGTTTTTTAAAAATAATAATTTCACAGCATTTTTTATATGTGTGTACATTCCACCTTAGAGTCTTGCCCTCCCAAGGCACCTTACAAAATTTAAAATAAAATACATTTTTTAAACCACCTAAATTTTAAAAAGATATTTTAGTAGTTTTATGTTTTGACTTATTTTATTTAAATCACCCAGGGTAGTGGTGAATAAATAAACCAAAAAAATAAAAATAAAGACTGTAAAACACATTACATTTTTTTAAAAAGCTAGATAAAGTAGTAAAACATTTATTTACTAAAATGGTTTTTTAAGGGGAGAACTGGGAATCCCCAGACAGCATTGCATTTGGGTACTATATATCTCATCCTTCACATTTATCTTCCACTGTAGTCCACTTATAACATTTGTCCAAGGTGAGGAAGGGAGAAGGGAATTGGCAGTTGATTAAGCAATGAAGTTAACTAAGATAAAGTTATGATCCCTGAAGGGGGTTGCTTCCTTGTCTCGGTATGTGTTAGCCATCTGTGTGTTTTTCACCTGCAATCACTTATAGCCCAGATGTTTTCCATTTTAAAAAATGGATAACTATGAGATTCTGAGTCTGTAGGAAAACCTCAGGCCAGAAGTAGAGCGTATTGTTTATAGTTCTGTCCTAAAATTAGATTTGATTTAACAGTGTTCTTATCAGGCCAGATCAAGTAGTACAAAAAGTCTTTCAAGACACTTTCAGCATGCTGGTTTCAGTGATTTTTAAAAGAACATGTTAATGACTTATGATGAGTAATAAAAGAATAAGAAATAATTTGCATCATTTCAAACATACGGGAAGAAATGATTATTCATCCACGTATTATTATTATTATTGCTATTAGTAGTTTCTTACATTTATATCCCACCTTTCCTTCAAGGAACTTAAGGTGGTGTACATAGTTATCCTTTTCCCAATTTTACTCTCACAGCAACTCTGTGAGGTAGGTGAGGCCCAAGGTCACACAGTGAGCTTTGTGACTGAGTGAGGATTTAAACCCTGGTTTCCCAGGTCTCAGTCCAACATGCTAACAGTGGCTCCCTGATTGATTGATTGATTGATTGATTGATTGATTGATTGATTTTGTACTGTTCTCTCAAATTCATTTTCAGTTACTCAGGAACATGCATGGAATTGACTGGGAATTCATTTCACCAAAAATTAAATGGGTTTAAGTTTGGCTGAAGACAGGCAATAGTACCAGATTTTTCTCAATGGGAGTTAAAGGCAATTTGAAAAAGAGATTGCTGTTTATGCTATGTTTGCTCATTCCGCTTCTGCCTCTGTTAAAGAGGCTACACAGGATTTTCTGTTCCCCAAACCTGCAAAACCTGCTTGACCAGGGGCAACAGTGAAACAGAAGAAGTATTTATGAAGCTAATTTCAACCCTCTTAAATATTACCTCTTTCCAGGTTTTCTCTCTATTGCCCCAGTCTAACAAGCATAGCCTGCATGCAGAGACAGGCTTTGCCTTACTAACTGCACCAGAACCTCCAGCATGGAGGAAGAAATCACGTTCATTTTGGATTGTGTCTCTCACCCTGTTCATGTTCCAACATAGTAGACCTTTGATTGGACTGATGTGCTTAAAATCCCTTCTCTAAATAAGAAGCTGTATTATGGGGAAGAGACGTTGATAAGTGGTAGCACATGTTTGATATGCAGACATCCCTAGCACCTCCAAGTAGAATTGGGAGAAAACCTTGCCATAAACCCCGAGGATATGCTGCCAGTCAGTGTAGACAATACTGAACTAGATAGACCAATGATCTGATTCCTCATAAGACAGCTTCCTGTGTTATACATAACTGTAGCAATTAACACTGGCCAAGAGACGTGGGTGGCGCTGTGGGTTAAACCACAGAGCCTAGGACTTGCCGATCAGAAGGTTGGTGGTTCAAATCCCCACGACGGGGTGAGTTCCCGTTGCTCGGTCCCTGCTCCTGCCAACCTAGCAGTTCGAAAGCACCTCAAAGTGCAAGTAGATAAATATACCGCTCTGGCGGGAAGGTAAACGGCGTTTCCGTGCGCTGCTCTGGTTCGCCAGAAGTGGCTTAGTCATGCTGGCCACATGACCCAGAAGCTGTACGCCGGCTCCCTCGGCCAATAAAGCGAGATGAGCGCCGCAACCCCAGAGTCGTCCGTGACTGGACCTAATGGTCAGGGGTCCCTTTACCTTTACCTTTAGGAGATACAGGGGTACAAAGTAACCTGTTGTTTCCTCGCTTTTTATTTATTCTATTAAATTTGTATACCACCCTTCATCCATAGATTCCAAGGTGCTTCAAAGCACTTTGTGCCAATGTACACTTTTGACTGAACGCAATGTTAAATGTTGAGGTATCCCTTCACCTTACAATAGCCCATCCATGATAAGCACATAGCCAACAGTCTGCAAAACGTGTGGAGCAATGAGTGTAGGGTATCCAAGTGCCAAAACCAGGACTGATCTCCAGATGATTCATAAGAAATGTTTCTCACATGAGTCACGGAAGAGAGAGAGGGAGGGGGAATGCTACGTGCATCAAATTATTATTTTGGAAAACGTTACTCCTGCTGTTCACATGGTAATGTGGTACCAATTTTTTGGATTCTGAATAGCTTGGCATCTGCTTCAGGGAGACAGGTGCTAGGTGAGAAAGAGAGCAAAAGACTGCAATTCTTTGCTCCACACAATAGCAGGACCAGAGCAACATGAAAGGCAGAAGGAGGACTGAGTCAGTGACTCAGTTATGTCTAGAGGAGGGAAATAGATGGAAATGACAGACATGGCAGGTTACTAACCATGCAGGATGGTGGAGATGAAATGAAGCAATCCCAGGAGAAAAAGCAGACCAAGTGACTCACACTAGATATTGATGAAATGTCACAACAGAGTATGGTAAACAGGCTATGACTCTAATGCCCAGCTGGCAGTACTGGGTGATGATGGATGGTCTTGGGATTTGGTTGCTGGATGGGAATCTCTGAGACAAGTTCTTGATAATGGGATCCAATAACTTGGGAACGCTGTGTGTTAAACCACTGGGCCTAGGTCTTGCCGATCAGAAGGTCGGCGGTTCGAATCCCCGTGACGGGGTGAGCTCCCGTTGCTCGGTCCCTGCTCCTGCCAACCTAGCAGTTCGAAAGCACGTCAAAATGGAAGTAGATAAACAGGTACCACTCTGGCGGGAAGGTAAACAGTGTTTCTGTGTGCTGCTCTGGTTTGCCAGAAGCAGCTTGGTCATGCTGGCCACATGACCCGAAAGCTGTACGCCGGCTCCCTCGGCCAATAAAGCGAAATGAGCACCACAACCCCAGAGTTGGTCACGATTGGACCTAATGATCAGGGGTCCCTTTACCTTTACCTTGCCTATGGCTCTCCAGATGTTGTTGGACTCTTGCTACCATCAGCCCCAACAAACACAGCCACTGGTCAGGTATGTGGAAGTTGTAATGAAGGAACATCTGGAAGGTTAGTCATCCCTGCTATAAACCTAAGTCCTTACAAGACCTAGTTCAGAAGGTTAAAAGCTGTATAAATTGTTTCAAAGTACCTAAATGTATTCTTTGTAGCATGTTGTTAGTTACAGAATTATTAACAGATACTGTATATAAATCCCCTAGTTTCCTATTGTCATCATAAAGGAATCTTTCCCTCCATTGAACCATATATTAGTTAACCTGGCCCATGCTTCATTATTAGAAGTCAGATTTGGTTTGCTAAGCAAAGAAAAGGGCCCATGATATTTCACTGTAAAATATATTCTTGTTTGGTTTTCCAAAACAGTAGCTCAGTTAAGTCTGCAATAGCAAAAAAGTTGCCAAATCCATAAAAAGTGCTGTAATGCCTTAAGACTTAACTTTCTGTTCCATCAAATGCCGCTAGTTCTGTTTTCTGATGTGGGGTGCAGAGGGTGCAAATGGCTACTAATCAGCATGGAAACTTTCAGTCTACAAATACAGAAGCAATTCATATAATGCATTAACTCCCAGTGCAAGCTTGTAAAAATAGTCAATTGTACCAGGAAATCTGAATTCTCCGTTATATTCCACTCAAGCTTGAGAAGAGAAGAATAACACGGTGCTGATGGTGCTGAATGAAATCACTGTTGGATATAGTCATTAAAAAGCTGTGGAATGATCAACTGTGTTGAGAAATTAAATATAGCGCTGGCCATAGGTACAATCTCTTTGCCTTCTTTTGTTGACCTTCCACTATGTTGAATTTGATTATCATATTTGTTAAAGTAGGGAAGTCATTTTTCTTTATAGAACTATTAGTATTTTTCCATTGAAACCATATGTTTGGTGGTTATGTTGTTCAGTTGCAAAATGCATACCATTTTAAAGTAATTTGTTGTAAAAACACACAAGAATGAAATGGCAGAATGAACTCATTTGGGCAGATATACTAAAACCGACTTTTCGGTCTATTAAAGACAGAGCTAGAAATTTAAGGGAAGCACTCAAGGATTTCATGACCATGCTGACTTCTCAAACTTTCTCACTAGAGACCAGAAGTCTTGTCCAAGAACCCCTACTTAGCTGATTTGTGGAGCACTTTGTTTTACACTTATAAACCGATTCCATTCCAGATTGTACCATTGTGTCTTGGCACCGTGAGATTTACAAATGTTGCTGCATTAGGAAAGCATACTTTGCTGCAGGGTGGGTAAGCATGTGGAACAAATCAAGCATTACTAAAAGTCTGTATATCCATGGTATATAGGCTGATTCAATCTTAGGACATGATTCACACACAAAGCACTTAACTCCAGAGCAGTTAATCTCCCACAAAGATCCCATGGAAGTCTAAGGGATGAGTCCAGGGCCAGACACAGTTGGTGGCATGTAGCCAACCTGTAATTTCACATGTCAGCAAAACACTAGTTTTGATAGATCAGACTAACATAGGAACTCCCAGGCCTATTTCGATGTTGAGGAAATTCAGAAATCACAGGGAAATAGGAGCTGGCGGTTAGAGCAATCCAAACCATAGGAAGCCAGCATTATGGTAAATTATACAAGTGTAATTTACCCCATTCTACATTCCATTCAGGAGAGAGGCTACTGCTGACTAAGCCAGCCCAAGCCTAGCAGAAGAGGGGAAAGCCTTTAAAATAGAGATTGACTTACACCACCCTTCCTGCCAGTGTAAATTCTGTTAAGTTGCTAGGTGACATGAACAAGCCAAGCATAGGAATAGGGGTAATTCTTACCCTGCCCTGTCCCACCCTCAACCCTACCCCTACCATTCCCCTCAAACATCCCTTTTTCAGGACTAAGCCCTGGCATATCTCTGGGTGAGCCTGGATGAGGGGGTTAACCCCCTCTCAGCCAGAGGCCCACCTATTCCAAACTCCACTCATCCCAGCGGATCTTGCGTTTGAATTGCTCCCTAAGTTAACTCATCTTTCCAGAGTGAATTGGACCATCTGACAGTGAGTCGAGCTCTGTCTAGGAATGCCCGACAAATATCCTCCATGATCATCTCACCAATGATGTGCTCCAGTGTCGGCCACTGAAGTCATAGGAACGCAAGAGTTGGTGGCTGAGAAGTGATGCTGAAGGGCACTCAATGATCAAAATCAAGTGGTAAAGCTTTCCCTGGACTTATCACTGCAAGTGGGAGACTGAGTGACTAAAATGCTATCTCCTATCAAATCTCCCTGCCTGTTGAAAACTTGATACAAAGGTTTGACCTGGATTTCTTCCTTATCAAATACTTATAATGGGGGGGGGCTGTTTGTTCTTCATATAAAAACATCCATAGATGTAACCCTCCAACCTTAGTTTAAGGTGCTTCAGCCCAGGAAAACTGCTACAAGGTGAACAAACCAGACATTGTTATGGTTTGACAAGACTTGCATCTGAGGTTTCTATTACTTTAGTAAATGGCATTTAATTATGTTATCTAATGGCACCCATAATGCTGTGGTGATCCAATGGTGATAGGTCTCAGATTAATATTTGGGTCCAATTGTTTGTTTGTGTGTGTGTGTTATTGGTGAGCAATTTTGGATGTTTTTACTCTGTTTTAATGTTTCTCTGTAACCCACTTTGAGTTCACCTTTCTGTTTAAAAAAAGAGCAATTGATAAATATAATAATAATAATAATAATAATGCCCTAAATGCCTGTGAGTCCTTTAGGACCTTATGGAGAGTAAATATATTCAAACACAGCCACTGGAACAGAAGTGTTTATTCTGAAGAGAGTCTTTGTCAAACTACCATGACTCTAAATGAACAAATGACAGAAGAGCCACACAGTCTTTTCATCTTTCCAGTCAAGAACTGTTTTAAATATAAGGAAGCATGAGGTCACTTTTCCTGGCAGACGAGCACACGCAGCTTCCGTTGACTTCAGTAGCAACATCATGTCCTAGGAGAAAAGCTGGGCATCTACTTCACTGGTGTCACACAGGGGACAAACCAACCCCAACCGAGCAAATTTGGTTCTTATCTACTCCATTGTGTATGTGCCAGAAAAGTACATTTGCATGATGTAATTGTGCATACCCAAACAGCTGCATGCTGGTGTTTAGCGTCCAAATCAGATATGCAGATTTCTGTTTATATATATGCAGTATTTTCACACACAGAGAGTTCTCAAGCGGTACAAATAACATCCATGAACATCTGCCTCCATTGGCAAGCAAATCTATATTGGGCTCTCTTCAAAGCCAGTCAAGGTTTAACAGAGCCTGGTTTAAACTTGGTCTTCCCGGGAATGCCTCAGAAGTGGAAGTGATTCACAAAACACTTAAGCCAGCTACTTTTAAACCCTGTGGAAATTGCATTGTAAATCTGAGCCATAAAGCAACCCTCCTCCCCCTACAAAAAAATATATTGTTGCATGCACACCTATTAATTATATGTGGGGAGGGGAGTGTTTGCTCTGAGGTGCTTATTATTTCCAGGAAACCCCATCAGGGAGATGAAGAATTCTAAAAAGAAAAACAACCTTCAGTTATGCCATGACAGCTACTTTTAGCCACCCACTCCTTATTAGAGTCTGCTGTGCTGTTCTATGAATTTATGTAATAGGCTAAAGAACTGGGCCTTTGTATTATTCCATGGTCTATATTTGTGCAGCTGCAGAGCTTCATGGGAGTCAGTAGTAGCAATAGTTAGCAATTTTATTGCCATAGGGATTAGACACTTTATCCAGGGTCCCACCATACTGGCGCAAAAATGTTTGGCACTCCGAGTCTTGAAAAGGTTCCTAATCTAAACTGAATGCAAGACACAACAGGTGGCTATGACAGATGGGGAGCACAGAGAAACACTGAGACACTGCTGTATAAACAGCGGACTTAGCATGCCAGCTACTTAGCTGTTCTTTTCCTAAGTGCACGCTCCTCTGCTATTGCTCTGTTAGTCAAAGGAGAAGTGCCCTAGCGGTTCCCAAACATGTTCAAATCACAGCACACATTGAGCTTGCAGTCACTCTGGTAGCACTGAACGCAATCACTTTGGTGGTGTTGGGTGATGTCTCAACAGCCAGACATCTCCACACCATGCAGCTATTAACAGAACAGGACTCTGTTTCACATCTGCCAAAGGAACCTCACAGCGTGCCTGCTATCAGAAACAGAATTAGGATTTGCTCCACATGCTTTCAAGAGAACAGAGCTATGTCTTGCTTTGTCCAAGTTCAGTTTAAAAGGCGACACAAAAACTAGCTGGCTTTGGTAGGCAATGCATAGTAACAATTCAATTATAATTCTTTGGGGACGGTCATTGGTATCTCTTCGTGTGTGTGTGTGTGTGTGTGAGAGAGAGAGAGAGAGAGAGAGAGAGAGAGAGAGAGAGAGAGAGAGAGAGTCTGGAAATTAAGTCTCTAGTCACCTAACGCATGAGTTTGTTCTGGATGTCACATAACATCCATTTGATAGACACCTAAACGCTTCCACCGTTTACCTATCATCACACATCCAGTCTCCTCCTATTGGTGTATTGCCAGTTTTCCTTGCCCTGGTAGAAGAAATGCAGTTTCCTGTAACCCATTTTCACAGTGAGTTTCCTGTGTCAGCAGGAGGTTGGGCTGAACTATCTTTGAGGTTACTTAAGACTCTATAATTCTATGAGTAACTCCTATATGGTTTTGTCTGCTCCTTTGTCGCTGACCTTTGTCCTTAATTGAGTTTCCCTACTTTCAATATTCTAACCAGACTTGGAAAGTCCAAGCAAAGGGTGAGGAATCAGTTAGAAATGAATGGGTTATGGAGGTTGCACAACTTATGATTCATCAACCTTAGAGGTGCTTAGCAAACCTTCTTTTCGTAGTCCCAGGCAAACAACAAAAATTTTATTGAACTTTTAGAGACCAATATACATGGCTGGTGGTCTGCATTTGACTGTGGATTCCACAACCCAGGAACCACCAATTAAAGGGCCTTGTCACATGTCAGCACCAACTGGGCAGCAATTGCAGTGCCACTCTGGACCTTGTAAACTGGCAAAGCATTATTAATGCCCCTTGAAAACTGGATCATGGAGAAGTTGATATGTAACTATCTACAATGTGTGCCTTGTATTTCTAGGTTGTAGCACTACCTTCCACTAAAGTCTTTCTAAAACCATCCCATTTTGGGTTTTGTGCTAAAGAATAAGTTCATGCATTAAATAATTGGGTGGCATTCTTTTAGGTCATACTCAAGAGTAGATCCACTGAAATCCATGGACATATCAATGGGTGTATGATTTAGGGTTATTCTAGAGCCAATGGGGTTAAGCTTAAATCCCTAAAACCCATTTGGTTGCATATAGATGGCAGCTTCCCAACCCTGCAACACAAACTGTTTGGATTGAGCAACTTGTGCCAAACTTTCTTATGACAGTCTACCTACAAATTAAGATTTTTAAAGCTATGTATAGTTACTGCCTTATTTTACTTATTCCATGTATAGACCTCCCTAAGAAGTAATGGTTCTCCACCACTGACTTTTTATTTTCACAACCCTGTGAGGTAGATTATACTGAATGGCTCAAGGTCTCAATGGCTGACAGTCTCATGGCAAAGTGGGGATCTGAACCTGGGTCCTCCCAATCATAACACACCACTTAAAACTACACCACCGTTGCTTTCTTTCCTTCCCTTACTCTCATTTTTGGCTTTGTGTGCTTTCTTGCATATAGGGCAAATAAATTTTCTATTTGTGTATTTTCTTAAACGTATACCTCACCTTTCTTCCATTATGGAGTGCAAAGCAGCACACTGTGAAAATAGAGACAAAGTCCTTATTGTGGAAAAAGTGGGTTGATAGTGGGATATATTCATGAGGATCTGATGGAGAACTTTTGTCATTTTTCATTTTGTGGTCCAGATACCACTTACCAGCTAGTGCTGAGTGCCAGCACTGTATCTTCTTCAACTGCAGTACCTTTTAGCATCTATTTATGGATCGTCAGCTTTGTGTGCCTCAACGTTCCCTACATTGCTTGAGAAAACAATTAAATCTTTGCAGAAAGCTGAAGTCATATTAGTTGTTTATAAATGTTTATTGAATTGTTGTAAATTGGATGCTCAGGAACTTAATGAATGTTTCATTCAGCTCAGTCCATGGGAAGTTGCTTTACCATCTTTAAATTTAAAATCAAGATTGAGTCAACAAAAGATGATGCTCTGGGTATTTTGGACATCACAGTGCCTTTATAGGAGGGAACTGTAGATGCTGGCAGTGTAATACTAAAAACACCTCTTTGAGGCACATGATGTGGGCATGCCCTGTGGTGTTGGCTTTCTGGTCAGAAATTATTGTTTGTGTGAGCTATGTTTTGGAGAAATCATTTATATTTTTGCAGTTGTTCACACACTCTTAAATTATTTTCCTGTGATGTGGGAACTAACACATGGACAATAAATGTAGATCCTGCAAGGAAGGACAAGAATTCAGCTTCTACTACTCAGTAGTCTGAAGATCTCACACTGCCCTTTCCTAATTGCTGATCTTTGTTGAAATACCTACTGCACATGTTATTCCATATGCTGAAGTTAGGATTGATGAGTACGGTTATTGTTAATGTCAGTTAGTGGTGTTTTTACATCTTTCTTCCAGCTATATTGGCTGGAAGACCTGTGTGTGCTTACCTTCAGCAAGGTGGTGGCCATGTGTGCCTTCAAAGGAAACCCTGGGCCAGGGTTAATTTTTAATTAAAAACTTGAAAAAGTGGGGCTCAGGTGAGACCTAGTCACACAAGCAGCTGTCACGTTGATCTGGAACCATGTGGCAATTGCTTCGTTCAATTTCATGACATCACAAACCCCTCCTCCTCTCAAAGGAGTTGCAGTTGTGGTGTGGCGTGTGCATGGCACAATACATTACAAAGTGCTCACCACCCAACCCTAGTGCAAGCATCCCAAAATACTGCTGTTTCTGCAGATGTCTGTCTACAAAATAAGTTGACGGGGCTTGCTTGGGATTTCTGCTGGAAATCTTACTGGCATTCTCCCAGACTTTGCTGTGCCTGGCATGCATTCTGCCTTCTTCAAGAGTAACTAATTGGGGATCTCCCCTCAACCCTTTATTTCTCCAACCGCTCCCCCCCCGCGCCCAAGTCCAGCTTTCCACAAGGGATGACACTGTTGCTTTAACAATGGCACCGAGGTCTAAAGGCTTCCTTCCATACTTGGCGTTTGGACTTTTGCAGAAGCGACGGGACCGGTGGTTGTAATTTGAGAGGGAGGGGGAGAGCGAAAGAGAGAGAGATCCTACGGCCAAAAGCCAAGATCCCGTGTTACCACCACCAATCCAGATGCAGCAGCAAAAGGGTAGCAAACCAAGCGGCGTCAGGCAGGTCTAGCTAGAATCTCTCTCTCTCTCTCTCTGCTTTTGCTCGCACGTTTCTTTACTTGGAAGGCAGAGTGGAGGGAGGAGGAAAAACGTGCTGGAGGTGCATGGGGAACTTGGAGGGAAAGAAATAAAAAGCAACTCCTCCCTAGGGCTCGCTCGCTCGCTCTCTCCCCGCGCACACATTCCCACCTACAGGACTAGAGACGATCTCGTGGGGGACTCGAGAGAGATCTTTTTCAGGAGAAGCCCAACCGCGAGCCCCAATGAAGCCCCGCGCGGAGGGCAGGAGGACTTGATCTCCCGCGCTCCGCCGCCGCCGTCTGCCTTCGCCCGCCGTCGGGGAGCCGCTTCTCCGCCTCTCATCTTGGCCGGGATGGGGCTGCCCCTGGGGCTTCGCCTGGTGGGGCTGCTGGGCTGCTTGGGCAGCGTGTGCCGCGGCTACTTCGACGGGCCGCTGTACCCGGAGATGTCCAACGGGACGCTGCACCACTACTTCGTGCCCGACGGCGACTACGAGGAGAACGACGACCCGGAGAAGTGCCAGCTGCTCTTCAGGGTGAGCGAGCGGCGGCGCTGCTGGGCGGCCGAGGAGGAGCAGCGGGCGGCGGCGGCCCCCGGCCTGACCCTGCGCGAGGAGCTCACCGTCCTGGGCCGGCAGGTGGAGGACGCGGCGCGGGTGCTCGAGGGCATCCGCAAGAGCATCTCGTACGACCTGGACGGCGAGGAGAGCTACGGCAAGTACCTGCGCCGCGAGGCCACGCAGATCGGCGACGCCTACGCCAACTCGGACAAGTCCCTGGGCGAGCTGGAAAACAAGTTCCGGCAGGGCCAGGAGCACGAGAGCCGCGAGGGGAGCCGCCTCAGCGAGGACTTCGCCGGCATGCTCGTGCACGCGCGCGCCCTCCTCAAGGACACGCTGGCCGTCTCGGCGGGCCTCCGGGACAAGTACGAGCTGCTCGCGCTCACCGTGCGCAGCCACGGCACGCGCCTCAGCCGCCTCAAGACCGAGTACCTCAAAGGCTGAGGAGGACGAGGAGGACGCCGACGACGACGCCTCCACTTGGGACCTTTCGCCGCCCCACAACAGCTCACCAAGGCGCGGAAAGCCTCCGCGCGCGTAATTTGCGCGCCTTCTCTCCTGCTATTCGAAACGGCGACTGTGATTTGTCAGTCATATAATCCTTCCCGCATAGCACTTCGAAAGTGCAAAGGAACCCGGGAGGCGGTGGTTCTCCTCAGGGGACAGGTTGTTGTGGGGCTATATTAAAGGACAGCAAGCTGGCAATTAATTGGGCTGTCTTATTTTATTTGCCACCACGGAGGGTGCCATTTCTGCCTTAGGCCCCCAAATGGCCTGGAATACTTGTTTTGTTTTGCTTTTTAAATAATAATAATAATAATAATAATAATAATAATAATAATAATGCTTACAGGCTCCTGTGCCTTTCCCAGCTTTCTGACTTGCAGAAACTCAGCAGGTGACTGTTACATCTCTGTGTTAAAAGAACTGCACCTGTTGGGTTTCTGCCTGTCACACAGCTGTTGAATGCACATAGATCCTGTGGGTGGGGGAGAGGTGGCTTACAAGCTGGTTGTGTTGTGTTCATCCTCTGCTTTGAGGGTTATGTGTAAAAGGGAGGTGCAAGTAATTAACAGGGCAGTCTATACCTGCCTGCTTGGAAATAAGATCTGTTGAGTCCAGCCAGCCATGCTCCCATGAAGGCATATATCGAACTGCAGCCTTGCTGGCTAAAAAAACCCCATTGGTGGATTACTTATGCATGCATTTTCCAGATGTGGATATGGAGGCTGGAGTGTGACTTGTCAGCAGCTTTTGAAGCCTGCACTACTGCACAACCAAGAGTAGCTCAGTTGTGGATAACTGGGTTGCACAGCTATCCCACGAGTCTTACTAGTATTTATATTATTAGATAGTCCTGGACATACGGGAAAACTTTGCAATCAGTCCCAATTCAGCAGAGTTAGGCACTCTGAAACCAGTTGTGGTCAGTAACCCAGGGAAGTAAGTCGCTGAGGCCAAAAGATAATGACTTGCTAACAGCTTTTGGACCTTGCTCTCAGCATCCTCCCAACTGCAGCCAGTTGTTCATGGGTTGTGTTTTCACAACAAACCTGTGAGGTAGACCACTGTTTGCCCCTTTTATATTGGAAGAGATGAAGCTGAGTGACCTGTCCAAGACTATTGCAAGGGTCACCCCAGGTCATAAGTCTTAATTGTCTGTCAACTTATAGTTGTTAAATCATGTTGCAATCCTCATATTCTCTGGCCGACTGGGGAATTTGTTGCTCCTTACCCCCTTTTGTAAACCTGTCAGACTTAATTAAGGATAGCTAAAGAGAAGTTTCATTCCACTCTTTCACAGCTGATAGCTGACATGGAGGTTTTTTTAAATCTTGATTAGTGATTCTGAGTATGAAATCAAGGAGTTATTTTAGGTTCCATAATCAGGAGCAGAAGGGTGTGATCTTTTGTAAACATTTCCAGAGAGGTAGCTGCAAACTTTTGTATGAGGCCTCAAGAGAAGTAAGAGAATAAGTTTCCCATCCTTTCAGTGTGTGCTGGGAAAAACAGGAATTCAAATACTCATTAGAGGTTGTATGGAGCCAGAATGTGGAAACTATTTATTTGGCAAAGTACAAGGGTGTGGTGTTCATCCATATCACACAAGACTGCAAGAATATAGCCTTCTCTCTCTCTCTCGAAATTCCCACCTCATTACCATATTTAACACTTATCCCAGTCATAGAGTCTGGAGAATACCTACAGTAACAGCTTCATCATCTCATCTCTCCCATGCCGCCATCATCTCTCCTGTGCTACCTTTACTCAGTGCAGAATACACAACTGTGCTTAGTGTACTTCTGATTACATTCCTCTAAACTTGCAAAATTAGGTGAGCTGGAGCTGTGAACATTCTGATATCAAGGGTTTTGTTCTATCAAATATGGGTTTGTGTCTTAGGCACTTTTTAAAACAAGTGACAGTCTTTATGATACGAAACCCTAGGGCCTGCCTGACAAACTCTGCCAAACTTGAAGCAGTGACTCCCATCCTTTTCCTCCTCTTTCCTTTTGTGCAAGAATTGTTTTAAATTCTGTAAAAGGATTTCGCGTAGTTGGAAGCTACTGTTGAGTCTAGCTTGGCTCCCTCCAGGATGTAAATTTCCTGCCCACTGGGAGACAGCCCAGCTGGAATGCCAGCAACAGTGAGAGATTGGAATCTGAGCCATCCTTCCCTTCATCGACAGTTCGAACTTGCCAGATCTAAATATAAAAAGTAATTGCTATGGTGTCCGCAGAGTGGTTTTCTAGTGGAGCTGTAACATTTAAAAAAAACATTTCTTCTCTTATGTGGAATGGCAGTGCTCCATACTAAGGGGCAGTCCTTAAAACCAAAATAGGGCTTTCTGGCAACATTACTCCAAGCTCAGAACAGGTAATTTTGTACCCTTTGAAAAAAAAAGACAGGGGAACGCTTCCAAGTAACCTTTAAGAATAAAATGGAACGGAGGTATTCAGATTTCCACTCTAAAAGAAGGTGACAAATCCTGTTGACTCTTCTTTTACACCAGGAATTTCAGGTACTGTACAGGTAAACAATAAGAATCTAATTCCTCAGGCTTTCAGTGGATGAGCGTAAGGCTCCTGGAGCCAGCAGGGCAGAAGAAGACTTTCTTTCTATTTCAATGTGTAGCCACCTGGGATATATGAATTCCCAGCAGTAATTTGACTCCAAATAGCAATAGTCTTTTCCATTGCTGCAAATCCTTTCCCCTTTCTGCTACATCATCACTATCACCACACTTCTTTCCTCTAGCTGCTCTGTTTCCTAATTGCTTGTACTGTAGGGATTTCACTTGCCATGTTAAGCAATAAGAGGTGCTCTGCAATTGCAGTGCCTGTGACACAGTTCTGCAGAGCTGAGGTATTTGGAAATAACTGGCTGTATTGTGTACAAGGGGGCTGTTTTGTCTGGAATAAAAGGCATTCCTAAGACATCTGTTCAGATACTAAAATACTACTCTCCATCTTCTGTACTTTCATAGTACTGAATGTAACACGTGCTTGATGGAAATTATTGATGAATTTGCAGACGCTCTTACCCTCCCAAAAATATTCCAGTTACAGATAGGTAGCCGTGTTGGTCTGCCATAGTCAAAACAAAAAAATTTTTTCCTTCCAGTAGCACCTTAAAGACCAACTAAGTTAGTTCTTGGTATGAGCTTTCGTGTGCATGCACACTTCTTCAGAAGTGTGCATGCACACGAAAGCTCATACCAAAAAATATTCTAGTCTTCCAGCCATTTCATTACCTACATCTCTCTTCAAGAAAACCCTGCTGTGGGTTCTGTGCATACGTACTTGGAAGTAAGCCCCATTGGACTCAGTGGGACTTGCTTCTGAATAAACAGCTTGGTGCTGTAAAGACCACAGGATTCTTTACCAAACACATCTCAGTGCTCTCAGTGCATGGTTCATTCCTTCACCTATTCCTTTTCCTGGTACCTTGCATAATACTAGCCCTTACCTGATTCTGCTCTTTTAAGATCACTGCATTAAATATCAAGTATTGGAAGTACCTTTTCAAGTTAGCCATTAATTCTATATATATTTATTTACATGTCAGCTTAGAAGTAAAGGGCTTTTCCCTAGGAGAGTTGAGTTTAGGATTGCACTGCCACCCACCTAACCTGGAAGTTAAGTCCCATTGAACTCAATGGGGCTGGCTTCTGAACAGAAAAATACAGGATTGCACTGTAAGATAACCCTTATATCAGAAGCTAGCTGGCTTTCCTTCTGTCATTGTCAAGTCAACTAATTAACCTGGGCAGTGCTCAGTCATCTAGTTCTGAAACATGTTGTGATTTCACTAGTGACTCTTGAAGGATTGCTTGTGAATTTGCAGGCATGAGTGGTCCAGCAATGGTTTGCCCCATACCATGTTTATTATGTGTAAACCAGCACCACTGGTCACATTGTGCTCCCGCTTGATTGAACGACAATCTATAAGGGCCAACCCCAGGCATTTGACTATTCTTACCTATGCTTGCATTAGTGAGAAACTGGCTATGTGTCCTCAACCATGTGACAAAGCAGTAAGAAATCACATAATGAGAAAAATATTATAATACTGGGTTATCCAGAAGCAGGCTTACTTTAGCTTCATTTCCACTGATACCCTAGAGAGGTATGAGACACCCTCTAATAAGAGTTTGCTTTTCAGGGTGGTATTTATTAAATTTACTATTTCTTGAAAGTATACATTGTAAATGGTATGCAACAAATATACGTGAAATCTTGACATATTAAGTTAAGCATTCTAATATTTAACAACTATTTTGTATTCCATTGTGTATCTTTAATAATGTATTCTTATTTGGATTTTCTATTGCTGTTTTCAACCAGAAACTGCCCCCCTAAAAAACACACCCCTAAATACAAATTCAACAGCCATATGTGGATAAAACAAGGAGTCTTAAATCCACACTGAGGTGTGTATATGTGGTCACACATTTTGCCCTGGTTTACCTTTTGTTTTCTGATTCACTCAGATATGGGCATGGCCCACAGCTCACTTCAACCAGCATGTGAAATTGGCATGGGTTGCAGTCCTGTGCACACTTACACAAGACATAAGATCCATGGTATGTGTGCTTATAATTTATACATCTTGTCATATCATGAAGTAGGCTGCAGTTAAATTGGACTGCGTTCTTCCATATAGTTGGTCTGTTGGGCTTAATCAGCTTAACCGTGCAAATTTGCAACTTTAGTTGTATTCCTGGGACACAAACAGCATTTTGCTGAGATTATTCCAGAGCAAGCAGTTTGTAGCTCAAACTAAAAGCTGTGATTTTTCTTTCTATTGTAATAAAAAAAACAGGACATTTTGTATGGTCACCTGCAAACCAGTAATGAGGAAACACCCATGGGGGCCAAATGTGGCCCTCGAGGACTTTCTATCTATGGAACTCTCCCAAGACCCTACCCCTTTCTGATGGAGGGGCGGGTTGCCCTTGAGCTCCAATAATGCCTCTTGCTTGTCTGGGTGGAGAAGGGCATGTGTAGCCACCACCCACTTTCATCTTGCCGCCACCCACCACTGGCCCATGGCCCATGGCAGGTTGCCCAGAAGGCAGTGTGTCCCTGGGCTGAAAAAAAATTCCCCACCCTGCTGTAAACCATCAGTACCCACAAAGGACATGTGAAATGCATGCAGAAGCTGGAGCCAGCAATTATCTATGTGTGTGACCACCTGAATAAGGATTATTTATCCCATTGTTCTGTTCACAGTGTAAGGACACATTTCTTTTTATTCCATAATCTTATTTCTTCTTTTATAACAACATCAGCTCCTAAATATATTTCTCCTCCTCCTTCTAAACTTATTTCCTTGTGAAACTGTCATGTAAGCATGCTTAGTATTGCAGCCTAGACCTGGTTAAGTTTTTTTGTTCTAATACACCAGTAACTTTCATGTTGCCATACTTTTGCTAGCTTTTTTTTATCAAAAGAATCATTTGTGCCCCTAGACAATAGCAAAAGAGCATGGTGGAGAATTGGTTTCGATTTGATTTTAATTTCAACTGTTCTATTTAATTCAGAATCAAAGTTAATATGAGCTACATTTAAGAAGGAATACTGTCTTTGTATGGTTCTAATAAATATTTAAAGAAACATGTTGAAGTCCTGTTTTGGAGGGCATTTTAATTATGTCATTCTAGTAGTTTCCTTTGCCCCTTCGACAGCACTGCAAAAATCTGAGCAGCAACCCATCAAGGGGTTTCTTTCATTTAACATAAGATTTAATTCAATTTGAATGTAAAAGTTTCCAAGCCAATAAAGTTTTTTTTATAAAGGAGTGCTTTAAAAATACAGGTCGCTTCCAGACTCAGTATTTTGGCGCTGGGATTCAATTACATACCAGCAAATTCAGATTGCAAAATTAAAGTGGATTTGGTTCTCTAGTGCAACAAACCCACTGTTCCCAACCCATCATTTGTGGTAATGAAAATGATGGTAAAATGAATTGGAAAGTGTTGAATAACACTAGCTCCCGTTGCTCTAACCCAGCTTCTGCCAACCTAGCAGTTCGAAAGCATACCAACACAAGTAAATAAATAGGTACCACTGCCATGGGAAGGTAAACGGCATTTCCGTGCACTCTGGTACTCGTCACCGTGTCCAGTTGCGCCAGAAGCAGCTTAGTCATGCTGGTCACATGACCTGAAAAGTTGTCTGCTGCCTCGGCCTGAAGTGAGATGAGTGCTGCACCCCATAGTCGCCTTTGGCTGGACTTAACTGTCCAGAGGTCCTTTACCTTTTTTTGCTATGCTATAACCTCTCAAACTTAGTTTTGTCATGACTACTGTTTCCTTTATTTCAGTAGGACATGATGGTACAGTGGTACCTCGGGTTAAGTACTTAATTCATTCCGGAGGTCTGTTCTTAACCTGAAACTGTTCTTAATCTGAAGCACCACTTTAGCTAATGGGGCCTCCTGCTGCTGCCACACCACCGGAGCACGATTTCTGTTCTTATCTTGAAGCAAAGTTCTTAACCTGAAGCACTATTTCTGGGTTAGCGGAGTCTGTAACCTGAAGAGTATGTAACATGAAGCATATGTAACCCGAGGTACCACTGTATTGCCAAACAGCACTGTTCCACCTACATTTGTGTTCACTGATGAGCACCTTGTCTCAAAAGTCAACATTTTGTTTTGGAAGATGAGTTACCAAGGATCCAGCAGACCAAGACAAAGTGCACTTGAAAGTTTTCTGCTGACAGTTATAATTAGAGTACAGCATTCCATTATACTTTGCCTCCTTTGGCTAATCCTTCTGCAATAATAGTACACTGTAATAAAATTGATTGATTACAAACATTTACAGTTCTGTTACAATGATAATGAATTTTGCCATTCCTTTGGTTATAAAAGTATCAGACTTCTTTTTTTAAAAGTTCAGAGCTCAGAGCATGAACTTTTTTCTTTCAGCTTCCTGAAAAACAGTGGTAAAACATGAGTGTCAATTTACTTAAGTGTCAGGACTCTGGCCAAAATGTAACTTGTAAATTCTATTTAAAGAAAATAATGTTGAACTCTTGGCTTGAATCCATCCAATGGTTTCTTTAAAAAGCCAAAGTTTATTCAAATCCTACAGAAACCCCTGATATGATTCAGCCAAAGTCAAGCACACTTAAAACCTATGTATGTTTTAGAGAAATTTAAGTGCATGTTTAACCCTTAATTCCAATAGTGACCACCATTTTTGGTTTAACTATGCTGGAAGCTGGGCTAGCTTTGATACAGCAAGAAGATGGTCCTCTATGTGGATCTTCTCTAGCAAATTGCTCCTTAAGCCCAATATTCTGCAGCCTACTTAACCCTTTCTTCCTATGCCAAAGGCACACATTCAGCATCACCCATATAAAATGGCATTCTGAGATGCTTCCAAGCAAACCTGATCATAGTGCCATTCCATTGTTAGGTCATATTGATATCAGGACCATGGTCTGTAATCTTTTCAAGTTTACACAGAATAGAAAAGGGAGATGTAGAGATACCATACTTGGCAGTTGCTACCATTAAAATAACACAGTAAGGTGCATTATAGGTTTCACACTCTCAAATACCTTCTTGGAAATGCCAATGACTTCAATGGGAAGCAGTAAATATATCTAACTGTGACATGTAGTTAGGAAAGAGCTCAATATAACTATGATGGCAGATTGCGAAGTAACATTCCAAAGAAAATGTCATATTGGTAATTTTTCTGTCCTTGTCATTCAGACCACTTCCAAACTTTTGTGGGAGGTTGTCAATGAAATATGGACAAATTTAGGCTTCCTCAATGAAACTGGATTAAAGTGCTCATGTACTTTTGTGCAAGGAACACACTTTAAAAACATGGGAAATTTTGCAGTAAGGAAATTGATGGGAACATGCACTTGAAAGCTTAAGATAGTCAATCGCCAGGAAGTTGTATAACCTCTGTACAAACAAATCAGAATGCATGCTCAGTAAACAGACATCATTTATCCTCCATGCAAGCTTTGTGCAAACAAATCAGAATGAATGTTCAACAGAAATGTCATACTGTAAAAGAACAGGTGCATGAAATGAAAAATAAATTAGCTCTTTGCCCTCTTAAATCAGCAGCATGAAAAAGTCACAAGCATCAACATTTGATAAAACTCAAAGTGGATTTGTTTCTCAACAAAGGTTGTGAATTCACCAGAAAGAAAGGCCCTAGCAACTTGATCTACAGAAAGTAAAGCAGAGAGACCTTCTCAGCTGCCAATGTCTGCAGATCAAGCTACAATGGATGGTTGAAAGTTGCCAACCTTTAATTCCCAGTGCCTTTCCTCAAGAACATTTCTCTCTAATGCCTTCCCCATCTTATGTTACATACACAACAAGGAAGTGGGCGAAAACCCCAAGTTCATATTTTAGAAGTTTTTAAAACAACTGATGTCCATTTAAAACCATGTCAGTGCCAACATAAGACCTAGGCACTTGCTCTGGGGTAATCTCATTCTTTCCAGTGGAACGTACTCTGGAACAAATGCCGTGAGCACTGCAGCTGTGTTTATTTTCCCTGTTCAGGAGTGAACAGGCACTTTCCAGCCTTTCAAAGGAACAAAGCACTTTGAACATTCTAAACAAAGAGCTGGGGATCTTTACAGCGCTTGACTTCATGCTATCAAGCAGAATTGTACGGGACATATGTCTTTAAAGGACAAATTGGTTGGACGTTTTTAAATTTCACATATGAAAATGTCCATTGGCAAACAGAACAAAGTTGCCTTTTAACATCTGGGCATCAAGGATGGCAGCACCTTTAATATTGGTGCTATTTTAAAAAAAACATTTAAAAGCAGATGGGTTCAAATGCTAGTGGAGAAAGGGGGGTGGAGAAACATCACCTTTAACATCTTTTGACAATAAGTGTCACGTCCTGTTTAAAGATTGTGATATAGTGAAAGCTAGTTTTCATCATTTCATACTATATCTGAGTCCTCATCTGTCTGCTTGATTTAAATGTGATCCCTGATCCATCTACCACTCTTTACATTTTGCTATGCTCAAGGTGGCAGCCAAGGCAGGCTTGGGGACTTCCCCTTGTCATCAGTGGGGACATGATGAATCCTTTGTTTGTTGGGAAATCTAGGTGCTTCATTTTTCTCCCTGCTGATTACCCTGTGTAATGGGATGACCAAGTCAGCCACAGCTCTACAGGTTGGGGGGTGGGGGGGGAGTATCCTCAGAGGCTTAGCAATCGTATCTATCAAGGCGCAGGATTTCATAAGGTGGTGACCTTATGGAAGTTGCAAATGATTCAGTGCTCCACTCCCCATTATTGTCACATAAATCCATATATCACACAAAACACATTGGGTTCCTCAAGTTTTCCTCCACATAAAGGTGCATTTCCATATCACTCTATCTGCATATTTAAAAGCAAAACGTGCATTGGGTTGTCACTGAAGTCATTCTGGGATCTGAAAAGACTCTTCTCCAGTAAGCAGTTCAACTTCAACTTTTTCGTGGCTTAGCCATTTTCATATTAAAAGAAAGGCTTATGAACAGAATGCTCAAAAGCAAGCAGGGATGTTTTATCAGGTGCTGCAAGAAATCATATTGAAGGCTGACTCAACCATACAGGCAATGTCCTAATGAATTAATGACCCATCAAAATTGTTACTAGCTTCAGATTAGTTATTTAACATGCAACGAAATCTTGTTGTCATTTTAAAAAATGCTTGGATGTCTAGAAAGGACTCCTATTCCTGGAAAGGTTGTCTGGAAAGGAATAGGTGTCTACTTAGAAAGCTAAACTGCAAATATATGTGTGTGTATCTATACATATACATGTGTGTGTGTGTGTGTGTGTGTGTGTGTCTATTTAGCTAGCTAGCTAGCTAGCTACCCTCCCACCCCACATAGTTATAGTAAAATATGTTGTAAACCACTGGTCTTCAACTGGTAGATCAGTGGCATAGCTGTCAACTTCCTCCCTTTTTTAAGGGAAATTACCTTATTCCGAATAGGATTCCTTCCAAGAAAAGGGAAAAGTTGACAGCTATGATCAGTGGGCTGTGGCCCGATCCAAGTTGGGTCACAACAGGAGCACTACTACCATGCAAGTATATGATAAAAGATTAAGAAATGGATCCCAAAATGCATGTCTGGGTTAAAAGTGGGTCATCGGTCTGAAAAGTTGTAGATACTTGTTCTAAACCATGTGCTACAGATTACATATCATTTACTGGGCAGTAAAAAGAGGCCCAAAATTCTGAATCTTATTAACTCTGTACAGTATTTTCATGCTGGGTTTTATGTGAGAACCTTATCTTTATTTTAACATCCCCTAAATGTCACTCCTGGTGGGGTTTTTTTTTTATAACTCTTCCCATGACATCTAATTTTGAACTTTCTTTTACAACAAACATACTAAATACATACAAACAAACATACATGTATTTTCATGCAGCTCTGAAGGATTATTAGTCTGTACAAATAGAAGCTATGATCTTGAACAATGAAGCAAGAGTGCTGTTCTTAAAGTCTGACAGATATGTCTGGTGTTTTTCAAACGGGAAAAATGTGCCTGGGCCTGAAGACAGTTAAAGAAAACTATTTCTTCAGTCTCTTTCCCTACTTTGATCTTTATTCAACCAAAGAAGAAAACTGGGCCTGAATTTATTTCTTGAAACATGGAGATACCTCATTTCCAAAAACTGTGGACCAGACAGTGTTTTTCAAGACTGCTTCATATATGGAAACCATTAATTCTGGGCAAGTTAAACACCATTGTTCCATAGATTTCAGGTAGAGAGAAATCAGTGGAGCTGATTGATATGTGCTTCACTTTGCTAGATTGTGGATACTGCAAACCTTCCCTGCAAATCTTGTCTTATTCATCTGATTCTTATGCCATGGAAGTGCCTGAATAACTAATCTCCTCTTATTCTATTCCATGTTACTGTGACAACATATGAATGTAGAAACTGCTTGGAAAGGGGAAGATCACAGAGCAAGAACCACACCAGCATCCTAGCATTGCTGAGGGGAATGCCTTTGGCATGATTCCTCCCATATGAGTCCTACATAAGCCAGGGAAAGTGGAATAGAGCTATACAGAAACAGCACCTACATATATCTCATAATTTAGCAAGTTCTTTATCTCTATTCGCCAAATCACAGCATAATTCAGAGATCACATAATCTTATGGTACTTTCCTAATACTTAACCAATTTTTGTTTGTTTTCAAAGTTTCAAGATCCATCATACACAGAATAGTTCTAAAAAGGTCAACTGTAAGAATAATCATGCTCCAAAATGAATCCTTTGCTCATCCATGGCAACTGACTGCTTTACCAAAGCTGTTGCAACACTAGTGGACAATACTCAGGTGTGATTACAAAGCCAAGTTATCATAAGATGGTTTTTCCATCCAAGTCTTCATATGAAACAATTTTCTTCTAAATGTGTCCCAGCAGGGTGGCACTTGTTCCTTTAGAAGCAGAACTTTCCGGCACAGTAAATTCCATCCAGTTGTGACCATGCAGGAGCACATTCTTAAGAAATGCCCTGTGTAGCAGATGATTAACATTAATCGCCTACTTATTTCTCCCATGGGACAGGTCACATGGTCTAAGGCTCCTCTGCGACACATAACTCCAGATACAGCTGCAGCTTCTAGGTGGCAATTTTCATAATTTCCACAGCTTGAAAATGTGTGAGTAGGAAACTGAGGCAAGTAATGCCAGGTAAGTTGTCATGAGAGCCAGTGTGATGTAGAGTGTCAGATAGGGACCAGAGCAGTACTCACCAGCCTAGTGCCCTCCAGATGCCTTGGACTACATCTCCCATCAGTCCCACTCAACATATGCTAGCTGGGGCTAATGGCAGTTGCAGTCCAAAACATCTGGAGGACACAAGGTTGAGGAATGCTGGACTAGGGGAACTGTTTTCAGATCCCTGCTCAGTCATGGCAGGGCCATGTCCCTGCTTAATCTACTACTACATGGCATGAAGCCATGTGCACTGCCCTGAGACCCCTGAAGAAACAGCAGTATAAAAATATAATAAATAGTTGCTACATGCAACTGTAGCAGGCACATGGGACAAAACCTTATGTTGAAGCACTCCCGCTTAATTGGGTTGTTATGATGGCCAACGTGGGGCTGGATGGAATAAGTAAATTAACCTTTCTGTAAAATGATATTGTGACAGTAACAAAAACACGTAGTGCACTGTAAAGGAAACAAGTTCCAGATTTTCATTACACATTACTTTGGATATTTCTATTTTAAAGTTCCATTTTACAAGCATTCAGAAAATAGAAGGATAATGGTAATGAGTCATAGTTTTGCTGAGTTATTATGTAATCTAGAAAGGAGTGTGCTTTATTTCAGTTGGATAAGATTCTTTTCCACTTGGATCTCATGCAACACCCATTATACATTCCATAGGATGCATCAATCAAGCAAACACTGCTGACTTAAATTTGTTTCAGAATTACATCTGCAGCTGCAGAAATGTTTAACTCCAAGATTTCTATCTTCACTCCGTTCGTTTTGAAATATTTTCTTTCATATTTTTTTTCAGAATTAATTACTACAATTTGAGAGTGTATTTCATGAGAATTTAAAACGAAATGCTGGCAATACTTCATTAGACCGGAATGGGTTGAATTCCCTCCTTGCTGTTTCATTATCACTGCCTCCACCCCTATAAGTAGACAATTTGTGTAGTCTGTGTGCTATAGGAAACATGGTATATAGAAAGGCAGGGCACTTCCATACGACCTGATTACTGAGCATTCATTCCAGTTTATTTGCTAGATGGGATGACACCGGCTATTTAATGACCATTCATTTAGATTTGGTTGTGGGGAGGTTAGATGATGTTGAATCAAAGCAAGCATTAACCCACATTTTCCAGTGCATTTTCCCATCTATATATGTGACTTAGAGGGATGTGGGTGGTGCTGTTGTCTAAACCACAGAGCCTCTTGGGCTTGCCAATCAGAAGGTCGGCAGTTCAAATCCGTGTGATGGGGTGTGCTCTCGTTGCTCTGTCCAGCTTCTACCAACCTAGAAGTTCAAAAGCATACCAGCGCAAATAGAAAAATATGTACCACTGTGGCGGGAAGGTAAACAGCATTTTCATGCGCTCTGGCTTCTGCTGTGTTCTGTTGCACCAGAAGCAGTTTAGTGATGCTGGCCACATGACCCAGAAAGCTGTCTGTGGGCAAATGCTGGCTCCCTCAGCCTGAAGTGAGATGAGCGCCACACCCCACAGTCACATTTGACTGGACTTAACCATCCAGAGGTCTTTCACCTATATGTGACTTAGGTAAAGTCAACTTTTTTTATAAAGTTACCTTTTTTTATTTGTGACTTACAGCACAGAATTAAGACATATTATGAACAGATTACAACACTGAGTCTTATAGAATAGAGCTACCAACCCAAATATTTAATTTCCTATACGTAACAAAACTGAGTATGAATTAATTTTCCAGTCTTGTTGCCAAAATGGCTGTTAAAATCTAATTCACAAAACAGTCTTTTAAGTTCTCTACTACATCTGCTCCTGTTTCCATCAATCACACTACCCATTCTTAAATCCAAGTAAAATGTTGCAGCCTTTGATAAATACATTGGCTTGACAGTATTAAAACACTGGAGATATTCCATACGTTATTTCTGGAGTAACACTGATGAATAGGCTTTACACTTGGTGGTGTTGATACTTGGAGCTTGATTTCACTACTTGCAACTCCACAGTGTGCTGTTCCTTAATTCTGCACTTATGCAAAGCCATAATAGTTTGTCTTATTGGCTGTGAAATCAACTAGTGTACGTCTGAGGAGCAATGAATTATGAATTTGCAAGAGCTGAACATTGAATTGCAAAGTTGTGCAATTACCAGTTTCTTTATCTTGGCTGTATTGTGTTAAAAAGAGAAGACAGTTTTTGCACTTTCCAATTTTGTGACATCTACTGAAGATTTGCTCTGCACATCTATAGCTCTACTATATGAACTTAGGCTAGATTATGGCTGAATGTTAGGAGAAACTTCTGAACAATAGAACTTAGGGATCTTATGGGTTATCATCATTACATTTCTTCAAGCTGAATAGATGGTAATCTATGGGGGTTGTTCTAGTTCTGGATTACCTTCCTCTAGCAGGGGAAGAGTGAGTAACCTAGAAGGCTCTGCAATTCTACATAGAAATTACATTGGAAATTTAGATCCTATCTAGCAGGTGGCACTTTCGGTTAAACCACAGAGCCTAGGACTTGCCGATCAGAAGGTTGGCAGTTCAAATCCCCACGACGGGTGAGCTCCCGTTGCCTAGTCCCTGCTCCTGCCCACCTAGCAGTTCAAAAGCACGTCAAGTTCAAGTAGATAAATAGGTACTGCTCCGGCGGGAAGGTAAACAGCGTTTCCGTGAGCTGCTCTGGTTCGCCAGAAGCGGCTTACTCATGCTGGCCACATGACCTGGAAGCTGTACGCCGGCTCCCTCGGCCAGTAAAGCGAGATGAGCGCCACAACCCCAGAGTCGGCTACAACTGGACCTAATGGTCAGGAGTCCCTTTACCTTTACTAGTTAAACACATGGTGCAATCTGAATACAGGTATAAAGACATAACAAGAGAAAGTTGTAGAGGTTGCCTCTACTACTGGGAAGTATGGCAGTGGGGGGATATCAACCTTTCATGTTGGGATGCTGAATGTGAGAGCACAGGCAAGCTCCAGGAGAGCAGGAAGCGGGGTAGTTGGTGCTACAACATGAACACCAGCAACAAGGTTAGGCAGCTATGCATTCCCCAAGCAACTAATTTTGCCCACTTCCACATTTGCAGCCTACTTCTTGCTGACTTGTGAGCTGCGCTTTTCCTCTGAGCACTACAACAGACCCAATTCTCCCTTTCCAGAGGAAAAGTGAGAGGGCAGCTGTTTCCTGCAATCATTTTATGTTCCCCACACTCACAAGCCTGTTCAGTGCCACCCAGAGTGAGATGAGGTGCTCTTGCTGTACAAAGGGGGGGGGGACCTTCCCAAGGCCAAATCTCAAGCCTCTCTATCTGGCTCTCCACACACCCCTCTATGTGCTTCAACGGGATGGATTCTTGCTTGTCCAGAAACAGAGGGGTGTGGGTGTAAAACCAGTCTATTGTACAGAGATAAAAATGCCCCCTTTCCTTTATTTATTACATTTATATCCTACCTTTTTCTCCAATGAGCTCAAGGTGGTGCGCATGGTTTCCCCCTTCCCCATTTTATCCTCGCAAACAAACCCTGCGAGGCAGATTAAGCAGAGAGGCAGGGACTGGCTCAAGGTCACCCCACGGCCTAGTGGGGATCCCACATCCTAATCCGATGCTCTAACCACTACACCACCCTGCCCCTCTCTTTTTTGCCTCTGGCTTCACCCACCACTGGTATATGGCCCGAGGAAGGTTGCTTAGAAGGCAATGCGGCCCCGGGCCTGAAAAGCCCTCTCAAGGAACGGAGAGATTGCTATTCCTCCAGCCAGTCGCCCGCGGCCTTTCCTGGCTCGCGGGATGCGACCTCGAAGGGTGTCTATCTTTAACCCTATCGTCGCTGACGGCACCTCCTTCCAAGCAACAGGTTTGGGGGCAGCCCTAAAAAAATATATCCCGGCATGCCCTGCGCTTTGAGTTTCTCTCCCCGGCGCGCATACCTTCCCAAACGAGAAGGGGTGCGCGCGCGCAACTGAATCACCGCCTACCGCCTTTGCAGCTGCTCTTTGAGGGCGAGCCGGCGAACTGACCTTCGCCTCCTCTGCCGCGGCTTGCTTGCCTGCCTGCCTGCCTGCGCCGTTCCTTCCCTGCCTCAGCCGAAGCCGGCGGCGGTGGGAGGACCCAGTTGGCCGGCTTTGCCCAGCTGTAGCGCCAGGCAGGTAAGGAGCCCTCCCACCCGCCGCAGCCCGCGCGGGCCGTTTGGAAAGCCCAGCCTGTGGCTCGGGAGGCCGAAGGTGGCTGCGTCGCCGCTGGCAGGCGCTTTCGGGCAGAGTTCATGGGTGGCTCCTCCTTTTTGGCCTCGTCGCGGGTGGGGGGAGGGAGGGAGAGAGAGAGGAGGATCCTATTCCTCAACTGCTTGCTAGCACGGTCCTCTCCGAAAGTTAACTCCTGCAGAAGTTAAGTCCTGCAGAATTCAACGGGGACCTATTCCCAAATAAAGTGCAGCTGGGCTTGCAGTCTTAACTCCTGTGAAAGGGGTGGGGGAACCCGTGGAAACCCCCCCCCTCCACTATTGGGTTCTTTCGGGGGCATCGGAACCTGCATGTAGAGGAAAACCTTGTACAACAGACCTTGTAGAAAAGCTACTGAGGTGATAGGAACCTCCCTTGGGTGAGCCTGGGCTGAGGCAGCCATGGGCATTTCCCTGGTACAAACCCACTCCATATACAGAGGGAGCCGTAGAAGAGGTATGGGGTGGCGCAAAGTGTTGCAAATGGAGTGTGCATGCTCAGGGGCCTGGCCAGCTTCCAACCTTGCCTTTTATCACACACCATTACGTTCCCCCCTTTTCCATTCCCCCTGTCCTAGTCAGCCAGCCCATACAAAACTTTTTCAGTACTCTCTGTTCTGCTTTTGGGTGTCCCCCCTTCCACACTTAGGTTCCTCAGTGCCCCTCCCTTTTTTGCACTTACGCAAACTTTTGGGCTGTCCCAGACTTGATGCTACTTGTGTGCAGGTGCATAAGGAACCACACTATGTGAACATATTTGCATTCAGTAAGCAAGATGATAGGAAGCAAGTGAGTCATTTTCAGACTAAAACAATGAGTCCCGTATTCAGGCTTATGCTGCACGTATGTGGTGTATGGTAAACGCCTCTCCATTTTGCACAATGATGCAGGTAGCCAAATGACCCTTGTGCGAGAGAGCCATATGGTATGATAGCTGTGGGAAATGGTGGGGCCTTGTTTTCATGTGTGTTTGTTTTGAATCATTGTCATGGATCCAACCTGGAACATGCAATGCAATTATAAATAACAGTGCAATCCAAACCCAAGACCTGTCAGGATGAGCAAGTTTGGAAAAGGTGGATCTTCAGCTGTCCTGGCTCAGCTACGCCAGCATAACTCACCCATCCCAACTCTGCCAGGGATACATCTGTGTATCTCCCTCATTCTGGCTGAGCTGGGTCTCAGCCAATGGAACTTAAGCCACCAGAGCACATGCCAGGGTAAGTTCCCCAATACAAGTGTTTCAGAGTTGTGGTCAGGACAAGGAGAGACTTACAAAACCTTTTGGCAGTGTACATTTCACCTGGTTTGCCAGGTCATGTAACTGATCTGTGAAAGGTTTTTTGAGAAATGTGTAGATCAAAATTATTTCACTGCAGGGATGCTGACTTAACTTGAACTGGTGTCTGCCCCGCCAGCTTCCTGTACTTAAGATTGCACTATAAATGAACATCTTCAAGTAGCTTTTCTTCACCTCTCAGGAATCTCATCATTTCAGTTACTGAGAATCAGAGATCAAGGCTTCCAGGTCATGAGGTGTGACGTCTAATCAAATTTGAGCAAGCCCTCTGCACCTCTCAAATTATAAATTAAATTTCGGATTCTGAAATGCTTCTTTGAGGACGGTTGATGGGGCATCACTACCACTAGCCCACCACAACATCTCAACACTGGATGTTTGTGGCAGTTCAGAATTTCCTCCTGTGCCTGAAACAGCATTAGCATCTTACAGAGCTGTTCCTTAGCACTGAATTGGGTAGAAATATGGCAGGACAGGGCAGGACTGGGAACAAGCTGTCTGTGTCAGGTCTTAAAAACTTTCCAGCCACCATGAATTCATCTATTCCTTGGTAAACATGGTTATCAGAATAAAATGCATGGAATGTGTTTACTGCCGGTTATGTTTTAATATGAAGGGATTTCTCGTAGACTCTGGGTTTGGTGTCTTCTTAGGACGAGAGGTTGCTTAAGGTGAGTTCTTTACAAAGTGAGGTTGTGATGCACAACCCTTTTCCTCAACAGGAATTCTGCCAATGTCTATGTTAGTGTTCCAGAATAAGTGGGCTGAAGCTTGCATTATATCCATACAGGATATTACTAGGATCACGGGGTATTTAGCACATTTTCACCCAATGTACATTACCTAATTTGTTTCCATATCCTTGCAACAAGACACTACAGGATACATATGGATTGTGGCTATAATGTTACATTTACTCAGCTTCAAACACCGGGGATGGTAGCACACTTGATCCGAATTAAATGGTAATGTGTACATAGCCTAAGTTTCTCTTCCAAAAACTTTTAATGAAAGAGAATTGTAACTGGCTTTGTAATACAGAGATTTTTCTTTTTCCTGACCTCATCAGCAATTGGCTAATCCCCTAGAATGCAATAATTTGGTTTATTTGTATTTAACTACAGAGTTACTGGTAATAAAATTACCCATCCTTTTAACAAAACTGACCCTTCTCTGATCTCTTATATAAAAGAATATTTGACAGGGTTGCTTCTACATATCCCAGGCATAGGTGGTCTTCCAGGTCAGTATGGTTTTAATCTAGTAAAAGTATGAAATACTGTAATAGCGCAAGTGTGCCAAATATTGCCTTGTAAAGAAGGAATAGTTAAAGCATATTTCAGCTAGACATTTTAAATCTCACCTCATATATTTTGAACTCCCACTTCCTTTAATGGTCAGATCTTGGCATCCTTGCTTTCTCCCCATACCCCCCTCCCGGTCCTCTTTCTTCTAATTTTACTTTGAGATGAATTTAATGTAGTGCTATGGCAGTTGTTCCATCAGCTTACCAAGCAGAACACCACCCCCATGCTGTGCTGGGGGTTCTCCCACCCCCACCCTGTGCCAATTGTGGGGGGTGCAGGGGAAGGAAAGGGGAAGAAAACCCCGTTGCACTAGTGCATGCCCTTGTGTGGGCTTCCACTAGTAGGACTAGTTAGGTGAAGCCTGCTCTTTGTGTTTAAGGCACATTTTGCTATGCCTGGTTTTAGGACTGAAATAGCCTTGGTTGCTTTGGTGGGTGGAACTAGAGTCCAGAGCTAAGCAAGGGGAGTGTGACCCTGTTGGTTCTGCTGTCTTTCGATACCATCAACTGAATGCTTACATGAGCGTGTTTCATGACAAAAATGCAAAACATCTTTACTGCTTGGATGCATTGCTAAGGCCACAACCATTCTTTTCTGTAAGCTTGCAAAGTTTATCTTTTCAGCCTTTAATAATTCAAAAGAGGTATTAAAAATACCTTGTGTGATCATTCATAAGGGATCAAAATAATACTATTGGAAGTTGAATGGTGTGGTGATTTGGGTGTTTATATGTGCAATCCAATCTCACGGGTATTTCTAAAATATGTATTGAAATGCAGAGTTGTAGGACTACTTTTCAAGTTTATTCCTAAACTTTTGACATCACATTGTCACAGTGGGGCACATATAGGAGCAATCAATAAAACTTTTAAAAAGGAATTGGGAGCCCCCAAAGATCCTTTTGGCATAGGGGTGTCACAGTGGGTGACCCATTGGAACAGTAAATTTAAAAAAATCCTTTTTTAAACTTCTTTTTTAAATGACAGATTTGGAAGGGAAACTGAAAACACTGGGGGCCATATGTTTGGCACAGGCTTCAGGTTAGATATTCCTGTTCTAGAGTAATCTTGGTGAGTGTGTCTGTTTTATATGGATCATTATAGGCCACCCCAATCTTTGCCAAGTGGTAGCAAGATTCCAGGGGTCACGGCTCTTAACCAGCATTGTATATCCATTGGGAAATCAAGGCAGAGAGTAGTGTCTTTAAAAAATATGGTTTATATATATATTTACACCTGAATGTTGGTATGGGGGTTGCAGAATATCACACCCCAAGAGTGTCTCTCATTGCTCGTCTCATAGCTTCAGTAAGCTTGGTTCCAAAGCATCAGCCAACCATACATAGCCCCTGGTCTCTTGGTGCAGCCTCTCCTAGCCAGCATTCATGTTTTGCCTGCTTCCTCCCTTCTTCACAGCAGCCTTTGCAGAAAACAATTCCTTCCCTTCAGCTTCAAGCATCCTCTCCCCGTTGTCCTGGCAACCTCTGTTTCAAAAGTCTCCTTCAAAAGTCACTTTTTCCTGTGGTGACATCTCACCCCCTGTAATCCAGGCTGCCTGATGCTGAATCTCTCACCTTTTGTCCAGGTAATAACTCTGTTATTACCTGTCTTTGTTCTTGAATGGCACCTCTCTAAACCCAGCTCCTGAGGAAGCTGGTTTGACTAACTTTTTAAGGCCTTGCTAAATCCATTGATCAAACCCCAAATTTACTAATTTCAGAAATTATGGGGAGAACCTGGCACCCAGGAATTTGAGGGGATCCTTGCCCCCTTGCAAACCTGTAACAGTACAGTTGTACCTTGGAAGTCAAATGGAATCCGTTCCGGAAGTCTGTTCGACTTCCAAAATGTTTGGAAACTAAACCACAGCTTAAGATTGGCTGCAGGAAGCTCCTGCAGCCAATCAGAAGCCACAGAAGCCCTGTCGGACATTTGGGTTCCAAAGAATTTTCACTAAGCAGAACACTCACTTCCGGGTTTGTGGCGTTTGGGAGCCAAAATGTCCGAGTACCAAGGCGTTCGGGATCCAAGGTACAACTGTATTTTAAGTAATTGAAACAAACAGTTTGGAACTGCTAAGCTTGACTAAGATATTGACAGCCCCATTCATTTGCAATTGACACCCATTTATTGCTACTAATGAATTTAAGAAATGGAAAATTTTCTGCAGGAAAAATTCCCAACTCCACATCACTGCTCCTTCTCTCTTTATGGACCCTGAGGCTAAATGCACTGTTATTTTTTAGTGAGTAGCTGATCAGGATTTGGACCGTGGATAAAGGGATTAAAACAACAACAACCCCTCCAAAATTGGCATGCCCCCCCCAAAGATACCTGAATAAGAGCTGCTAATGAAACTTTGTGGTAGTACTCCAGCCATCCCTCATCTGCAAAAATCATCCTTTGCATACCTGCAAGCAGCTGTCCTTATTCCTTGGAAGTAAGCCACAGCACCAGGATTGAAAATGAAGAAGAAGAAGAAGAAGAAGAAGAAGAAGAAGAAGAAGAAGAAGAAGAAGAGGAGGAGGAGGAGTTTGGATTTGATATCCCACTTTATCACTTCCCGAAGGAGTCTCAAAGCAGCTAACATTCTCCTTTCCCTTCCTCCCCCACAACAAGCACTCTGTGAGGTGAGTGGGGCTGAGAGACCTCAGAGAAGTGTGACTAGCCCAAGGTCACCCAGCAGCTGCATGTGGAGGAGCGGAGATGCGAACCTGGTTCCCCAGATTACGAATCTACCGCTCTTAACCACTACACCACACTGGAGAATTAAATGTGTTGGTTTGTTTGAAACTGCCATTAGTTGAAGCTAGTTCTTGTGTCTGGTGTAGATTAATTTTGTTCTGAGCATTTGCTTTGCGTCAAATAGACAAGGAAGGTGGGTGGAGCATTAATTGCTTGCCCCACTTAAAAGGATTTAAATTTTTGTGCAACGATTTGAAGCAGGATTATGGTAAAGTATGAAAATATGTACTTGCGGTTTGCTTCAAATGTAACTATCTAAGCATCAGTGAATATTTTAAGAATTTATAGCCTGGTAAACATGTAATATAAAATTCCGTCACAAATTATCTTCTTGCTGTGTGATGAGCCATTCCTCAGCTGGAATAAATCAATGGTTTTCCTTTGATGTTCACTCCGCCCAGTTTCAGTGGAAGACACAATAGAAATGTGGTCCAGAGAGCTGGATTTTATTCCTTTTCACAGCTGCAAAAATGTCAATATTTTTTGGACTAGTTACATGTACAAGGATGCTCCTGCCTTGGTATTTCTGCCACAAATAAAAAGCTGAAACGTGGTATACTCCTAGGTCCAAGTCTATTGCAAAGGTCTGGAAACAAAGCATTTTAAAGACTTTTGCTTGGTAACGCGGCCCTTCAAGCCTTGCTATCAGGCCCTTGGGACTCTTCCCCTGGCTTCGATTCTTCAGCCACAGCCCCTCTTCCCATGACACACCCTTCATTGTCCTTGCTTTGCACTCTTCTTGAGTGTGGTTTTTTTTGTATGGCTGATGTGTGTCCTAGAATTCTGATAATGCCTCTTGCTTCCCTGGATGGAGGCTAGAAAGTGGCATGTAGGTGTATGGAAACTAGCCTACTGTACAAAGATAAAATTTACATTCATTGCTCCACCTCCTTTAGCCTCTGGCCCCACCCAGCTTTGGCATGTGTCCACCCAGAAGGGAATGTGACATTCAAGCTGAAAAAGTTTCCTCACCCCCGCAGTAGAAGTTGGGATTCTTCGGTCACTACAAACTGAAGCACAGAGGTACGAAACGTGAAAGTAGAGAAGGCCTGGGAGGTTGGAGAAGCAGCATACAGGGATCCCAAGAGGCTAAAAGAAGGAAGGGGAAATAGGCAGTTATGTTGAGTAGTCATTGCAGGAGAAGGAAGCAGTATATTGGGAAACACAAGGGGAGCAGAGAAAGCAAAGGCCTGGAGAAAAGAGGCAGAGATAGAACAGAGAATTGGTTTGGCAAGGCTGAGTGAAAAGGTGGGTTTTGGGGTATTGCCCAGGACCTAAGGACATGCAAGGCACTATGCTGCTGTGAAAAGGTAGCCGAGGATCTGAGACAATGGCCCTGATCCAGTGAACCCCTTGTACACACACAAAATGGCCCCTACATAACACAAGACGGTTGTTGTTTTGGTATTGTGAAAAGGTATTTTCTCCATTAGGAACATAGGAAGCTGCCATGTTCTATCTTGCTCAGGCCACAAAAAGTTGAAGATGACTGGACTGAGCTGGCTTAGGGTTTCAGATGGGAACAACAGCAAAAAGAATCAACCAGGTGCAATGCTTCATCCCAGGGAGAGCAGAGATATTAGCGCATACTTTCCTCGTTATGGAACGATGCGGGTAAACAACATGCCACTTACATGCAGTCAGCAGTTCTCTTTTGCGGCTTGCAGTGATAAGCATGAAAAATTAAAGTTATTGGCTCCGACAGGCTGCATAACCATGAGGCCAATAGGAATTTACATTTATTATGTTTTCAGATCTCATCATTCTTAAGCTTTTCTCTCTCTCCCGCCCCATCCTTTAGTTTTGGCAGCTCCTGGTCACCCCAGCTAACTGGGGTAAGGGGATACTGGAAAGTTCAACCTTGTGATTTTTCCAGGAAAAAATGGTTCTTCCTTTGAACCTTAGACAGACTAGCATTATAAATGTGTGTTCCCCCATCTGTTATTAATTGAGAAACCAGCAGCAGGAGAGAGTTGCCAGCCATCTGGAAAACTATGGGCCTGACTGGTTTTGAGGCTTTTGCTGCTGCCACTGCAATCCCCCAGTTGTAGGGTGAGAGGAGTGAAAGTTGGTTTCCTTGCCCTGTTTTCCATTCATTTCCCCCCTCAATATAGGTATTGCTATTGTTTTTGTCAGGGGAGTCTCTGAAGCAGCAGTGATGTGTGTAGCTCCGTGCTGCTGCATGCCATGTGTGTTTGTTGTCTCCTAGCCTGGGCTACCCTATTGAAAAAAGCAAGGAGGTGCCCAGATGGTCAGCTCCTTCCCTTGCTCCAACCTACCGACTGCCAGCCACAGCTGCTGCAGTTGCCAGGTTGGGGATGAGAGCATCCTTTGTGCATGTCTGCATCTGCATGGTCCTTGTCTATGTGCATATGAAAGGGGGGGAGAGTGTCTATGTGTGCATGTTTTGACTACCTGTTCATCCGTATGGAAGGACATGTGTACAAGGGGATTGTTTTCTGGATGCTTAATATATTGACTATGATAATAGTGGTATAATTGTAATATACTATAATAATATAGTATGTGGTTATGTTGTGGTGTTGCAAGGAAAAATATAAGTGGACCTTCTTATCCCAGTCTGCATCTGAATTGGAATTGGAATTGTTTTGATGTGTGTGTTTTATTGTTGACGTTTTTGTTGCTAATCACTTTGGGATGTTTCATGGGAAGTGATTCATAAATGAAATGAAATAAATGAATATATAAAGTCGATTGTGACCACTTCTTGAGCGAATCCGTGCTTTTAAACCATTTCATAAGGCAGTCTGTGCTAACCTCCAGCTGTTGTAGACTCCAGCTGTCCTGGCTGGAGCTGCTGGGAGTTGTAGCCTTCTGCAGATGGAGGGCAGCAGGTCAGCAGAGGCTGTCATAAGGGATGGCTGAAATGGCATGTTCACCGTGACCCTGGCCACAAGCACTTGGATGATGCTTCATGAGATTGGATCGCTTTTTGGTCTCAAAAATGAATCTGTCTGTGTATCTGTAAGCTCACAGAAGCACTATTAATTGTGGCTTTGCGAGTCGGTGAATTTAACTTGCCTAATGGTGTTAGGAGTGAGAGTACCTATAGACAAATGTGTTGCTGGTTAAGAATTTCTCTGAGCAGCAATAGTTGTACTATTGATCAATCAGAGCAAACATTTCAGATTATCTCCCTTCTCTTACCCCTGTGTGTTACTCCCCATGAGTTCTCTCCACCCCACGCCCTAAGACAATTTCAGGGGCACAGGAGGAAGAGAGGAAAGAAAGCCCATTGTGCAAGTGGAAGTCCTAGAATAGGGCTTTGGCTGACATGGCTCATTAGTTGAATCTCACCCACTATAAACAGAGCCTCGTTTTCTAAGGTTCAAATGCAGTATCTGTAGATCTGTGAGAGAAAAGTGGTTGCAACAGATAGTTGAGGGACCCACACTTGCCAGATGTGTCAGCTGATCCAATATTATGGGCATGGAGAGGAACCAATGGGTGCAAGTTATTTCTTTTGGAACAGCCAATAATATTTCCTTTAAAATTGTTTGGGATTGCAACATCTGCAGCTCTCCAAAACCATGGTTCTGTCAGACTTTTTGTATTGGGGTCCAAATTTTGAGGCATACAGTACAAAGCTAAAACTTTTTTCTTTCCCCCCCCCCAAAAAAACCACTTGATCAGAACTTCAAGGGGGTTGGGGGAAATGGAGACATTATGTGCCAGAATGAAAGGGTGACAGGGACCAGAAGTAACATTCTTTTGAACAGAATCCCTTTTCTTCCTTCTTGCCTTTCATCAGTATGCTTTATTCTTACAGCACTGACCTGGAGAGAGATTTCACAGGGTGAAAAGGCCTTTCTGTACTGAAGATCAAACAAGGAAAAGGAAAGATGTGGACTTCAATCGCTAAATACTTGTTAAGAACCAAAGTCCACCAAGACTGTTCTCGAACTCTGCTGCAAGCACAAAACGGCAAGCACAGCCATCAAAAACATTTCTCCCTGAGCAGGAGGCCTTGGCAGCATTCAATGCCGGGGACAACACAGACGGCTCAGGCCTTCAATATGAGTGCAGCCATCCATAAAGTGGAAGCTCTGGAGGCAAATCAGTTTATCTGTGTCCACTGGGAAGATGGGAGCAAGAGCCTTTACCCTTCTGTGTGGCTGCGAGACAATTGCCAGTGCCCCGAGTGCTTCCTGCACTCTGCTAAAGCACGCAAACTGCTTCTTGAAAATCTGGATGTCAATGTTGGGGCCAAGAATGTCACTTTGGCACAGAGGGAGAAAAAGGTAATATGTGTGTGTGTGTGTGAGAGAGAGAGAGAGAGAGAGAGAGAGAGGGAGGGAGAGATAAGCTGTTTTCATATAATATATTAATCTCCATATTTAGAACCATTTTGTTGCAGTGATTTAATGCTGCTTACCTGGGAATAAGCCTCACTGAACACAGTGGGACTTAGTTTTGAATAAGCATGCATAGCATTGCACTATACAAACTCTTCAGAGTGAAAGAGGCTATTAGGCCTCAATCCTAAGCACACTTACTAGGGAGAAAGGCCTGCTAAATTAATGGAACCACCTTCCAATTAAACATGTGGAGGATTGCACACACATAACAAGACCACATGCCAGTTGCTTTCATTATGAGTTAGAAGTCCAATCCAACAAAACAAAGAAGAAAAAACAGCAAAGCAAATAAAATGCTTGTTGGATTATTCTGGTCTGCTTTCAATGTATGTCTCTTTCTGTTTTGTGGACTAAGGTATGCATTGTATGGCCAGATGACCACACCAGTGAATTTGAGGCTGAATGGTTGAAGAAGAGATGTTTTTCTGAACAAGCAAGAGCAAAAATGCAGGAAGAATTATTTCTATCAGGTAGAGATTCGTACCATTTCTGTAGTAAATGCACTAAGGGAACCCCATTCTCAATTGATCTGGAATCCATTTTTAATAACAACAGAATTTTATATATCAGTGATAAAGGTCTTCACATATTTTATCTAACTTGATCATTCCTCCTATCTTTTTGATCTAGTATTTAACCAAGGGACTGCATTGTGCACTTTATTATACACAGAGAGTTGGCTAGGATGTCATCATTATATGAATGTAACAGGATTTATATATCACTTAATCAAAGAAAACCTCTAGGCAGACTACATAAAATAGTGCTAGTACGGAAATAAGCAAATTTCTCAGAAAAGTGCAAGGCTGCTGCTCTGGGCAGCGTGCACACACATTACGCAGAATTATGCTCCAATCATCACCCCAGAATTGGCCCTACTAAACATCTTCCAAGACAACAATGCCCATTTACACCACAAAGAACTCATAACCCACCTGCTCTCAGCAGCCAGAAACACCATAACCAGACACTGGAGAAACCTGTCAGGAGTAAGCATGGACCAATGGTACCAAATAGTATGGGAAACAGCCCTACTAGAAAAATTAACTAATAAACTGAAACTGACACGGGGACAAACAGAAGAAGATGCCTTCACCCCGGTATGGCTCCCCTTTATCACATACACAACCCAACAGGACCATGACAATAATCCACCAACAGCATACAAATCAATATGGCTAACCTGATCCAAAACACACACACATCTCACTCACACACGAAAACAAAGATTACCACAGCCAATCACAAACAAACAATCACACCCTAGGCCAACCCCAACCTCTCTCACCACTAAAGGAACACAAGTGAACAACACAAGCAACACTGACACCAAACTCTACATACATTAAACATAATAGAAACACCGCCACCCCACCCCACCCCCATCCATCTTCCCTCTCTCCACCCCCCCTTTTTTTTCTTTTTTCTTCTCCCCCTAATGCCTCAACAAATGAAACGGATTTGTAAAAATGTTACATGGAAGAAGAAGAAAAATACGAGGCACTACACTTCTGTAAAACAAGAAAATCCTTAATAAAAAATATTTTAAAAAAAAGAATTATGCTCCAATTAGTAAACAGATCCCATGCTGTTATTTGGAGGCAGTTCTGCATTCTTGTTTTGCTCAATCCTCAAAAGATGGGGGTGGGGAGGACTCAGAGAAAATACATAACACAGGAGCTATTTTGTTCCCCAGACAGAGCTGTTCACAATTCAGAAATCTGGATTTCTCCTGAGAGAGATGAAGAAAACTGTTCATAAATGTTTTAATCGAATAATATAAACTGCCTCTGTTAACCTGTGCATTAGCACAATGTTCTTGAAATGAGTTCCAGGAAAGGAAATCGTTGCTGAAAGGGATCAGCTTTTTGGAATTTTGCTCCGATTTTATACACAGATGGAAGCTTGAATTATGTAGTTCAAGGGAGATTTTTTTTATTTTTTATTTTGTAAGATGGAGAGAACCAAACACTTCTTGTCTCTTGGGAGTCACGGGGCCCTTCCTCTCCAGCCTTACAACACTGCATTTTGTCCGCTTACATAAACATAGAAAGAAAGTTACAGTATATTGTGTCTGTACCGTCTGTACTGCATACATATGATACTCGGACAATGTAAAGGCATCTAAAAAGATAATAGAGTGGGAGAATCAAATGTCTGAATGCACTCTTCATATGAAAAACTCCCAATTCTCTTTTTTTAATGGTTAGACTACTGGGTAAAAGAGTTTTTCTGCTTAATATGCTAGTCTTTGCATGTCTACTTCAATCAATATCAAGCTGATAGTGTCCAGAGGGGGAAACCTTGATATTATCAGTCCATCTAATGAATGACACATTCTTGAGAAATGTGAAAAGCGGTTATAGCTCATTGATAAGTCTATGGTCCATGCAGTCTCCTGGAAAGTGTGTGTTCCTTTTGTTCATAGCACATAGATCTGTTTTTCATCAGCAGTGGTAAAAAAAATAATTTTGAAGGCATGAATGAGCACTATTGGACTTCCTTCTGAAATCTAAGCTATTAAAGTTTCCTGCAAATTGTATGAAAAATAAACAGGTTTTTCCCCACTGCAACAATTTGAAGGCTGCTTTGGACGTGAGAAGTAAGCTTGTCAGAGCATTCCTGGCCTGTCTTTTTAGCATTTCTGAGCAACTCCATTGCCACAATTTGTAACCTTCAACCCTGAGCTACAGTAGCAACGTGGAAATTGTACTGATTGTGGTTAAGTAGTGGAAACAATATATGTACCATGATGAAATGGTAGAATAATGAATAATGTGAATGGGGTGGTTTACCAGCAGGGAAAGCTGGCATGGAACACAGTCCCTGTTTAGAGCTGCTGCTTAATAGATTTTCAAGCTGCAGCTACTCTTGATTTTTTTTTTTTAATGGAATAATGTGCTCTCTTCATTGAAGGAAGGAAAATTGTTGAGATCAAATTCCACAGGCTGATGGATAGACAGGTCTGTTTGAGTATGGGAGAGGGTAATAATCAGGATTAGAATAGCAATCTTGGGGGGGGGGAATTAAAAAGCAAAGTGTAAGCTGAGTTGACACAGCCCTTGGGTGGTATACAATGCCAGTCATTAGATGCTTCATAAGTTAACAGAAACAAAAATTATCAGAACAATAATAAGTGGTGACTGCATATTTATGTGACACTATTTTCCACTTGTTATGCAAATCTGCAGAACAAAGCTAACATAATTGTGTGTTTCTTTGCGAATGCAAACCATATTCCAGAAATCTTTCTTGGCGACAGAAGACGGAATGCCCTTTTAATTTGGCATCTGTTTAAATACTCTGCTTCACCATCTATTGACTTGTGGCTGATTAGAGTATGAGATATGCTTTATATAGTGAAACTGGATAAGAGAAGGAAGACAAAAAGACAAAAAGTTTATTGAAAAATGAAGCTTATTTATTCAATATTGAAACAGTATAACACAGGATTCATTAAAGCCATACACTTTATTGAGGATATATCGTAATGTGCGTATAATGATATGTTTATCTGTTAGTTTACATTTAGGGTAAAGTTATATATTTATTTATTACCTTTCAAATGTATTTATTAACTATGCATATACATACATAAGGACTTCGTTTTTTGTAAATTCTTTAATTTCATTGCAGATAATAAACTTTTGAAATATTAATGATTTGGCAGCAGTTTGAAGGGTAAAGTCAAATCCAGTCTGTCATTTAGAAAAGCCCTATGGCAGAATGGTGCATAGCTAGGCACAAATGCTGTTTTTCCAGCATTTAAGCATTTTAGAAAACACTTTATTGTTACATCTCATATAGTGTTCTGTGGGACAAAGCTATTCTTTTGGACAGCCAGTTATTTCAACATTTTAGGGAAAGGCATGTTGTACATACTGCTTTGACCTGGTACCGTATTTTTCGTAACAAAAAACATTTTTCGCACCATAGGGCGCACTGGACCATAGGGCACACCTAGTTTTGGGAGGCGGAAAACAAGAAAAAATTATTCTGAACCCCAGAAGCCAGAACAGCAAGAGGGATCCGGCTTCTGGGATACCGTGTGGCTGTTCTGGCTTCTGGGGTAACCACGCCAAGCCTCTTCAGGGCAGCGGGATGAAGGCTCCCCCTGCCCAAAGAGGCTGCGCAGGGCTAAAGCAGAAGCCAGGATAGACGCGTCGCTGAAGGGGCACTGCGCCTTCTCTCTCTCTGCGCAGCGCCCCTCCTTCACAGGAGAGGCGCTGCGCAGAGAGGGAGAAGGGGCAGCGCCCTTCAGCGAAGCTGTAGAAGGAACAGAAGGAGACCCTTCTGTTCCTCCTCCGGCTTCCAGGACAGGCGCGTCGCTGCGAAGCGGGAGGAGGAACAGAAGGAGACCCTTCTGTTCCTCCTCCGGCTTCGCTTGATAGGCGCGTTGCTCAAGGGGCGCTGCGCCTTCTCTCTCTCTCTCTGCGCAGCGCCTCTCCTTCACAGGAGAGGCGCTGCGCAGAGAGGGAGAAGTGGCAGCGCCCTTCAGCGAAGCTGGAGAAGGAACAGAAGGAGACCCTTCTGTTCCTCCTCCGGCTTCCAGGACAGGCGCGTCGCCGCGAAGCCAAGGAGCCTGCATTCGCTCCATAGGACACGCACACATTTCCCCTTCATTTTTGGAAGGGAAAAAGTGCGTCCTATAGAGCGAAAAATATGGTATTTCATAGAATCATAGAATCATAGAGTTGGAAGAGACCACAAGGGCCATCGAGTCCAACCCCCTGCCAAGCAGGAAACACCATCAGAGCACAGAGTTATTTTCAAAAAAAGTTGCTGAGTTATTTTCAATAAAAGTGTTTGTAAATCTGAAAGATAATCATCTTTAACGCTTTCCATGCTGGATGGTGAATTTCCATTCTCTAGAAGAATATCTGCAGAATTCCTATGAACCCTGTCAGCCACTCAGGTGCTATCATGACTTTCTGTTGCATTCAGCCTGTGTCTATGGAATTGGTTAACATTTGTCATTTGCCAGATTTTGAAGCGCTTGGCCCATTGAGGCATGCTGTTGAGACATTTTGTTTAGGCTAGCTACAATGGATGTTTGTGTGAGCTGTGTTTTTTATTCTTCTCTGCTGTTGGAAAATAGCTGCAGATTCAACTATTATGATTTTTATTGTTGTTAATGTTTGTTCAAGATGTGCACCCATTTAGCAGCCTCCAGTCATCACTGTTCTGCTTTAATCTGGAAGTGGAATTGTAAGTCTGTTTCCTGCTTCTAACACTTTGCAGCCAAATGGACAGTCCCCTTTCTCCAGCCCCAACTGTTGTTGCTTTTTTGGAGGGGATGATATAATTTTGTTGTACAATCTTCTTTCAATGCGCTTTCTGTGATGGTTATGCCTGCACTGCCATTGGGGGTGGGGCAGAAAATACAAAAATACAGCAGTATCTGAAGCAGATACAAAAATAATGCTAATTCGAAAAGGAATGATTAAAGGTTCCTCAAGAGGAAAAACAGTTAAATGAGAAGCAAATGGCCAGAGGAATCAATACAGGCCAGAATGACAGTGCAAAAGGTCATCAACACTTGGGATCATAGAGTTAAAAAATGAAGTTGGATTTTCTGAAGTCTGGAAAAATGGAGAAGAAACACATGCGGATTCCCTGTTAAAAATGAGTGAACAATGCCTGGTATATCACAGTCAGTGCTCAGTGTGGGAGCCTTTCAGTCACCAGTCAAGAAAATTATGCCCCTTTTTATAGAAACATTCTAAGCGATAATACATGAGTGTTAGAAATGTCACAGTATGGACATAATGATGTAACCACTTCTTCCCTCATTTCCAGGTAGTAATTTTTCATTTTGTAGAGCGCTTGCAAACAAAGAATGGCCAAGAAAATGAATACAACTTTACCCAAGAGTGGTGGTGGTAATAAGTAGTAGTAAGGTGAGGTGTTGAAAGACAGAGCTGCTTGTGCCTGCTATCTCTAAACTAGCCTGCTACCCTTTGGTGTAGAGAATGGAAGCTAACCTGTCATCGGTGTTAAAGTAATATTCAGCTACCAGTTGTCAGGTTCTGTACATGGATTGGAAGAAGAGGCCATCTTGTCCTTCACCTCAGGCCACAAAATGTCTTGGGCTGGGTCCCTTTTCAGTAGTGGAGAGGACTACAGATCTAAGCCTAACCAACTCTCCTTGTTACAATGGCTTTGTGGAAGAGACTTTGATCCAGCTAAGGCTCCATCTCATGGAAGGAGAAAGGAGGTGATTTTCACTCATTCCTCTTTTCCCTGTAGCCACACATGCTCTTCTGGAGGGTCCTCAAGTGCTCTGGAGTAAGTCTTCAAGCAACTGCAGGGAGAAGGTGGAATCTATGAAAATAATTTCCCTTCCCACCAGCGGAAGCATCCCATTGAATGGGCTTCTGCTCCTGGGACCTTAGGAGCCAAATCAAAAAAATAAGGGAAGACAAGAAAAACTAGAAAATAAAGCATACAGTGGAACCCATCAATTTTCACAGGACTTATGCATCAGGCAAACACATTTATCTTTTATTGGATTTGCTTTGTAATTTAATTATTACTGTCAGGGTGGCTTAATCTGTGAAGCAACTTTCTGTTCCCCTCATGAAGAGCCATTCTTTGTTTATAATGAAGCAACCACGGTTTATTGAGTCCAGCACTAAGCAAAATGTGTGTGGAGCAGATTTGCTAAGGAATTTAATAAGGTGTGATTACATTTCTCCTCAGGGACCACACTGTGTTTTCTTCATTTTAGGAATATTTTGGGGGGGAATCAGCAACTTGTCAGTCATGCCGCAGCTTCTTAGAAACACAAAGTCAGATAGAAAGATGGTTTGTGTGGATGGTTTACATTAGGATGTGTGTGTTGTGTTTCTTGGACTCTCCCTCTAACAGGCTTAAGCCAGAGGAATCAGACATGCTAGCTGTGGTTGGAAAGTGCAAACCTTGCAAATGGAGAAAATTGTTCTTACTACTTGCAGTCGTCGGCTCGGGGCAGCTTTTGCTGACTACACTGAGATGCATACCTGCCACAAGAAACAGCATGTGAAATAAATAACCAAGTTAACTTTAAAATCTTGAGTACCCACCACTTTTAAGTTTATGGTGGGCTCGAACAACGCCTGCAGAGTTATTGCTGCTGGTCTGTTTTCCCAAACAGAACTTGGGTTTAATAGCTACCTTTAATAATTGAACTGGAGACCATTTTCTTCTGCCACAGCATTTGTAGATTTAGGAATGTTCTGCAGAAAAGGTCCAGCCACGTAGTTCAGCTGTGGATTTTCCACTTGTCTGTAGGTTGTCTTCTGAACATGCAAGCAAGGCAGAGAACTGGATTGAGGTTCCAAGGAGGTGGTTTGAGTGCATTGAGGGCTGTTGGGTCTGAGTTTGGGGAAGATCCCAGGGCAGGCAAGGGGCTGAGAGAAGGTCCCTTGCCCCAGAGCTTAGAAGCCAACTCCTAGGGGCCAAGGTCCCTTTGTGTCCCCCCCAATAAAATATTTGAGCCCTCCTACCCCAGTTGATGGGTATTGCCATTCAAATGGTATATGTGCACCACATCTTGTGATTGATTATGCTGGACAGGCCTTACCTGCCCCTCTCCATATTTTATTCAAGTTGGCACCCCTGCCCCAGCACAAGGGGTAGGAGCTGGAGTAGGGAGTGGGAGGAGCCATTCACAGTAGGTTACAAACCACCACTCTGAGTCCTCACAAACTCTAACTTCTCAGTAGCAGTTGGAATGTTAAATGATGTCTTTCCTTGTTGTTTAGTTGAATGAACTCACAGAATATCCTTAATTATTTAATCTTATTTGGCTTGGCAAGAGGATAGTGATGATAACAAGCAGATAATATTTTGCAAGGTGTTCGTATGTGCAGTGCAAACTCTGCTTTTTAGCAGGGGGTAATTATTAATTTTGTGATTAGAAAGGTTCTACTTTTAAGCAATTTTAAGCAGATGGTTCTTAGAGCCTTCCTTTAGCTTTTCCACATGGCAGCTTGGAATAGCTATTTCAAAAGTGACAGCCATTGTCATTTAAGGGTTTTTTCTTTTCTTTTTTAATAATCCAGGGTAGTTTCCTACATCCTTGAAACACATTTTTTTCATTGTGGATCATCTTTTCAGTGACCGGCTCTGAGATGATCCTTTGGGAAATTTCCATGAATAGTGGGGTCATTTTAATTAATTTCCTTTTCCTTAGTCTTTCATCTGCTTCAACTAGTTTAACTCAATAATTTTTTTTTACTTTTACAAGAAGCAGAAGACACCATTTTCATACTTATTATTTTGCACGATATGACAGGGCAAGTGTTCCTAAGCCTGGTTATGTGCCACACTCCCCGTCTGATACATATTCAGTAATTGCAAAAGAGAGGTCTATATGCATTCTGATGTATGCTCACAGAGCTTTTCCATGTGTGGGGGGGATCCTGGGCCAATCAGCATTTCCCCTGGGGACAGCCATAATAGTTAAATTAAAAGGTCTTGAAAGACCTACATTGGCTCCCAGTACGTTTCCAAGCACAATTCAGAGTACTGGTGCTGACCTTTAAAGCCCTAAACAACCTCAGCCTAGTATACCTAAAGGAGCATCTCCACCCCCATCGTCCTGCCTGGACACTGAGGTCCAGCGCTGAGGGCTTTCAGGAGGTTCCCTCACTATGAGAAGCGAAGTTACAGGGAACCAGGCAGAGGGCCTTTTCGGTAGTGGCGCCTGCCCTGTGAAAGGCCCTCCCATCGTTTAGAAGACATCTGAAGGCAGCCCTGTTTAGGGAAGTTTTTAACGACTGATGGTTTAATTTATTTTTAATCTTTTGTTGGAAGCAGCCCAGAGTGGCTGGGGAAACCCAGACAGATGGGTGGAGTATAAAATAATTATTATTATTATTATTATTATTATTATTATTATTATTATTATTATTATTATTATTGCCTGCTCCATTCATGTATAAAGAAGGAGGTGGGAGTGCAAGTCAGGGGAGTGAATCGCCCACCCCATACTTCCCCTCCAGTCTGCCATGCAAGTCTTTTCCTCCCAATCAAGATCAGTTCTGGTATCAGAGTCAGGTTGAGAGAAGAGGTATTTGGGCTTGACAAACCATGAGGAGCCAGCACAACGGGAGTGGGGAGAGTCCATGTGCTTTGATTTCACTGTAAATGGAGAATGGCTTAATCTTCACCCAATGCATGACTAAGGCAACTATAACTGCCCTGCCATGTCTTAATTTGTCCTTCATTTCTCCTGAAGACCAGTAGGAAATATGTTTCCCCTGTCATAATCTAACTGCTTAGCAATCAAGTAATTGGCAAAGGATGCTTAGCAAGTTTCCTTGGCTGCCTGAATTTATTATAGATCAATTCCTCAAATGGAAAAGAGAAAAATTTGCAATGAAGTCAAGTCATTTGGGGCGTCTGTATGTACTTATGTGCTGGCACACCCACACACAGTGCGCTCATAATTAGCTTGTTTGCTTCTGTTGGGTCTGTGTATCTTTGCTTGCATTATGCTACTGCTGTATAGATAGTTGCAGTAAAGGCTCTTTTCTTCCATTCATGATCCAGTAGTAATTTTAGACCATCTGATGGTAAACCAAGAATTCCAGTGGAAATCTTGGATCATCACATGCATCGCTGAAAGTAAAGTAGACAATAATAACTGGGAAAGTGCATGGGTTTTGCTCCATGGGAGCATAAAAAGAGCACTGCCTGATCAGGTGAAGGGTCCATTTTTAATCCAGCATCCTGTCTGCAACAATGACAATCCAGATGCTTTGGGGTGCATATAGGCAGAGCATGAAGACAGGCTCTTTGAGCCCCTCCATTCCCTGTGCTCCAGTAACAGTGGCTGAACCTGGAGCATCTTGCGTCTTAACTTAGTGCTTGAAAACCTTCAGCTTGCAAACATCTGAGACAAGGCAGATTTGGAGTGCTGCACACACAAAGAAAAATATCTTCAGCTAGACTGGATGGGTTTTAGTTGGGTGGGTTCATAACGCAAGAGGCAAATGGCTTCTTAGAATTGCTTTTAAAGCTTGTGTCTGTTTATACAATAGGCAGCATTCTGTACACACTGTAAAAGAGCAAAGTCCTTTCCTGGGAAATGTCCCAGGGGTTACTTTTTGAACTTAGTATCCCCTATGCATTAACAATGAGGAACGTTTTCCCCTTTGGCAGATGCAGATGCCCTTTGGAAGCCATAGAAAAAAAGATTGGCTGCATTGTTTTCATGCAAGGCTAACAAAATGCTACAACGGCACTGTGAGGGGTTGAAAGAGTCCTCTTTTAAATGGAGTTGTTCAGCTTTGTGTGTCCTAATGATAGACTCCAGTTTGTAACAGTGTAATAAGTAGATATTATTAATACTTCTCATTAATTAGTACTTATATTAGTAGCTCCTGCCCACCTAGCAGTTCGAAAGCACATCAAAGTGCAAGTAGATAAATAGGTACTGCTCCGGCGGGAAGGTAAACGGTGTTTCCGTGATCTGCTCTGGTTTGCCAGAAGCGGCTTAGTCATGCTGGCCACATGAGCCGGAAGCTGTATGCCGGCTCCCTCAGCCAATAAAGCGAGACGAGCGCCGCAACCCCAGAGTCGGCCATGACTGGACCTAATGGTCAGGGGTCCCTCTACCTCTCTATTAGTACTTCTCATTAACAATCTAATAATCATTAATATTTCTTTATGTGTTTCCTTTTCTTAATGTGTCTTTTACAGAACGTCAATACTGGGGTTCTGATCTTCAGCTGCCAACTATGGCCTTTGAAGAGGTCTTGCACAGTGATGAAAGTGCATACAAGTGGCTGGTCACCCTTAAAAGGACAGGGATCGTGCTCTTAACAGGAGCTGCCAGCAGACAGGGAGAGCTGCTTAAACTTGGGCAACGTATTGGATTCCTTCGCCTCACATTTTATGGGTAAGCTAAAGCTTTTACATATGCTTGCTCTTGTCAGATTTATGACCCATATTGCTGCTTGACATCACTCCAGGGGTGGGAGTAGAGAGATATTAATTTATTCTTTTACTATCAATTCAGCATTTTCTTTGCATTAGTGATAGTTATGTAGCCAGAGAAATTTATGTGGTGCAAAAGCTTTCCTGCCAGTTGTTTCAAGTATACAATACACTGGCACAGAATGAGTTTGCTTTAATTTTTCTCCATAGTGATAGAGTCAGTGGTACAAGATTCTAGCAAGATATTTTACAGAGATGACGGAAATGCAAGGTTTTGCACCTTAGTTTCTGTTGTGTACTGTTTCCCCCCATTCTATCATCTAATCACAAAACGTTCAATCCGGTTAGAATGATAAAATTATACAAATTTATAGCAGTTCCAGAAATTCAGGGAAATTTATGCAGCAAACCAATGAAATCCTTATTTAAGAGAAGGCAGTTTAGGCCGTAAGGTTACCAGATTTTTTTTCAATGAATCCGGGGACACTTTTCAACTTCAGTAGGAATGATAGGATTTTGTCAGGGGACTGATTTGTAAATCCAGGGACTGTCCCCGGGAAACGGGGACGTCTGGTAACTTTAGTTTAGGGGCCCATTTAAAGGCCTGAAAAGATAAGGCATTACAAATTTCAGCTGAAATATAGTCTCACAGTCCTGGGGACACCACTGTCCTGTCCCTTTTGCCTACCAAACTGATTGCACTTACCCAAGTAGGGACATACAAGTAGGGCCTTGAAGGTTGAACTTAGAGTGCAGATAAATGTGTCCTTCAGGTAACCTGGTCCCAAACTGCTTTAAAATTCAGCAGAGTGCTTTAAATGGGGCCTGGTCCTGAACTGAACCAGCAACTAGTGCAATTATTTGGCAGGAAGATTCATGGACAATCAAAGAAACATTTAAACATTTCCGTGTGGTATAGTATAGTAATATTTTTTGGGGATATACAACCAGAAAGTATCCATGCCTCTCTTCAATAGCATTGGCTATTCTTCTACAGTTCTCCATGTTGTATTGTTATGAACAGGGATTTTCAATTTTGACAAATATGAAAGATCAGAAAAGAGAAAGGCTTCCTTTTGTTGGTGAGGAGATGACAGTTTGTCCCAAATTATACCTAATATAAATGAGATTACCTGGCAAAAGCAAGCTCACACCTCTCATTGAGTTTGTATACATACTTAAAGTACACATGTAAGAGACATATGTATAATTATAGTTTGCAGATAATTCATGTAGCTGAATTTATACTTTTGGGATGTCCCATGATCATATTCTAACATAGCTGTGTTCTATGATATAAATCAAGCACTGCTAGAAGTTACTTATTTTTGTTTTCCAATGTATTTCTTATCAAGAAATTTGGTGGTCGCGAGCAAATTTTTATTCTGAAAATGGCCCAGAGAGAAAAGTTTGTGAAACACTGTCCTAAGCTCAAAGCTCTCTACCACACTAGAAAATGGTTGGCATGAAAATGTTATCATTTAGACATTCCTAATTCAGACTAGTGGATCCCTAACAGTCTCAACAATTTGGCCTTCTGACCCTAGGCCAGGAACGGGGAACATTTGGCCCTCCAAATGTTGCTGAACTGCAATTCCCATCAGCCACAGTTACCATGGCCAGTGGCCCAGGAGGATGGGAGTTGTAGTTCAGTAATATCTGAAAGGCCATAGGTTCTCCGCAGCTGCCCTAGCCTATTCAGTTGTCATGGTCTACTTTTTGCCAATCAACAGGCCCTTGTAAGATAGGTAAGAAAGGTGTCAGATCAGCCTCTGTGGCATTCGTACGGAGCCCCCAGTCGTCTCACAGTCTATTGACCCGTACACCACTAATCCACTGCCACCAACCAGGTCCTCCCTGGTAAAATCACTTCAGTCTCAGTCAGCATTTCAATTAATAAAGAAGAGTGTATTTTATTTCAGACATAAAACAAAACTTTTACAGCATACCAAACGGTGTTCCTCTTTACTTTCTTAGTCTTATGTTCCTCTCTCTTATCTCTGCTACCTCCCCACACTCAAGGACCAACTGCCCTAACTGTATCTCTATTACCAACTGCCTTTCCCAACCAGCCAACCCATGAAATCCAACCAACTACCCACCCACAACTCCCAACGAACTCCTCCCAGAACTCCTCCCAGGACTCCTTTATAGACCCACTGACTCCACCCCCCTGGGTCCTGTCTGTGCAACCTATTTAACTATTTCCCCTCCAGCACTCTCTCATATATGTTAACGTCACAGCCTCCCTGAAGAAAGCATTCTACAAACGAGAAGCCACTACCGCAAAGCCCCATTCTCAGGTTGCCACCCTCCAGCCCTTTTGTGGAGTAGGTGCATGAAGAAGGACCTCAGATGATGATCACAGAGTTACGCTTGCATTAAAAGTTGCACAAATCCTAAGGCAAATCTGTTGCAACACAAACGTTTGTACAACCATCATTAATATCTACAGTTCTGATGATTGATTCTCTCTGATGACTTGTAAATAGGGTGGGGGGAAGCAGAGGAGAAAAGGCATGCCACATTTGAATGTTACCATCTGTAATTTTGCCATTTCTGTTAGTTAAAGATTTTACTATTTTAGCCACAAAATCCAGAACATCGGGGAGAAGGAGCCAAAGAATACCTTTCATGTTTTCCGCCTCTCGGATAATAACAATTCCAGCTAAACATCTCTTTTATTTTTAGCATCTCCTTTAGAGAGTTAACAGTGTGATAAACAACAAATGTCTCTCCCTTCTACGGATGAAGCTATTTAAAATAAACAGAAGAAAGAAAAATACTCCTAAGGCTTGGCTAGAAGAGTTACATTCCTTCCAGAAGCAGCAATGATTTGCTTCCCCCTGATAATGTTTTTGTACAAGACCACATGAATACTGTATTGGTGTATGCAGGATTGGCTAAGCATAGTATGGTGTGGATGGAGGAGATAGGGCCATCCAACTCTGATGCTGAGAAGAGTGGAGGAGATCCTTCTCTCTCGTTAGTCGGTCGCTTGCTAATGAAGACAGAGGAAGTAAATGTTTCAGCCAAGTACTAAGAGAATGACTGAAGGAAAACAACAAAACCTTCCTCTCGCTAGGCTGAAATTATCTGCTCATTGACAACAACAAATAAAATCTGGGATGTTGCCATTTCCAGAATGTATGAAAAAAGAACAGATAATTAGTCCCGGTGACCAACTAAACAAACATTGACAATGGATATGCACTCTTTTATGGCACATCCACTGTGCAGTTGCTAATCTATAAATTGCATATTTAATTAGGCTGGCAAATTTGTAGAAAGGGAAAGTTTAGCACAGCCAAATTTCAACGTGGATCAAATGAACTGTCTTTTTTAAAAATGAAAAAAAGTCAAAGGGGGAAAATTAAAGAATTATTTTAAAACATACCCTCCCGATCTGTGGAATTGTAGTTAAATTTTACAAGCACTTTAGATACAAGTAATTGTTAGGCCAGAGAACTTGAGTCCCGGATACATGATGAAATCAGGGGCCTGTGTGGATAATAAAAGCTGGTTCTTGGAGATGACTTTGCCCCTCTGCGCCAAAGAAAAGGGACAGAGATAGAAGCCAACTGTGAAATGTTGCCTTTATAGCCTAGCAGACCCGTGGACAACTTTTGCACAGTGGCAGTGCTCCTGTTGCCATTCACCTTTTTTCAGGCCAACACCAGTTGAAGACCTGTGTTTGATAGCATGCTTAAGCAAAACCCAAGATTTGGGTTCCTAAATTTCAAAAATCAAAACAAGTTGCTATACAATAAATCATACTTGCAAGGAAGATCTGGCTGATCATCTTTAGACAAGAAAAAACAGACTCACAGATACAAAAATAAACTATGATGTACTCTGGAAGCATATATAAAAGTAAACAATGATACAAATAGGGCAATAAACAAAGCATATCTGTGGATCTTTCTGCTGTTTGTATTTTTAAAAAAACATATGGGACACATTATATATTGCACTTTATCATTGGTCATCTTGAGAGCCAGTTCATTCTGTGCAGAAGAGGGTGAAAGTACAATAAGTGATGCATTCATGTACCTTCTTGTTGGAGCTACTCCTGTAAGATAGAAAAATAATAATCATCATCTGTTGCTCACAAAGAGAGAGAGAGATCATATGATGCCCAACACAACACTACTAGATGACTTTAAATGATCCTGACTTACAGCACCCATGATAAGTAGCATTAGGATACAGGAAAAAGCAACTGCCTTGGAAGAAAATATCCCCCAGAATTACATCTTGGTGTTTCACCCACGACGAACCAGCATTATTCAGCCCTCTAATATGGAGTTTTCCTTTCTCCTTGGGTCCTCCAACCTCCTCCTTCAACTCCTGTATCCTCCATTACTTCATTCCTCTTTTCTTCAAGCATCTTTACTTTGGGTTCCTTGCCTCTTAGTTACAGCTTCCTCTGTTAATCTTCCAAGTTTGTATTGGGCTGCATTTGATTTTGTATCCCCCAGCATGGGTGTAATGTTCCAGTGCATTAATTGCACGGGATGCAAGCAGATTAAACAAAACAAAAGAAAGCTATCACCCTCTTTAAATAGCTTTCCTCAGAAGCAACCAAGTCACAAGGGTTAAATTTCTTGGGAACCAGTAAATTGTTTTGGAGCCTTTTTAATTAAAGAGGCCAAACGTACCATCAAGCCCAGATGACATAATACAAATTGAGCAGGGTGGAAATGTGGTTGAGGTTGTCATATTTCAGAATTGAGCTCACACTCTCTTGAGTACATAATGTACCATACAATCATATGGCGTTCCCCATGACATTTAAATAGTCTTGTGACTACCATTCACATCTTTCTAGAATTTCTGCTTGCAGATTTTAGGTCTGACTCAAATCCTTAAACACATAACAACAGATAAATAATAACAGATATTTAGTTGAGGTGTGATATAAAATAAACATTCTCTCTGTTTTCAGTGGGCAATGTCTTGAATATTGGTTCTACACCAAATATATGTTAAATATTTCCTTTTAAATTGTTTTCTTGAGCTACGACATGTGTTGCATATATTGACAGGCACTTCCTAAACAATGTCTGATCTATGTATTATGCTTTTGATATTGACGGGATTCCATCACCCAAAGTTTATTTGAACCAGAGAATGTGGTTTTCGGTCTTGGCCTCTGCTTCATATTTTGGCTGCATTGCAATATGTTGTCGTCTTCTGCGTTCCCTTGTATTTCAACCATTTCACCCTGTTTAATCTTGTCCCTGTTGCCAGCAAAGGCACTCTTTCTTGTTCATGTTAGTTCATTAATCTTGGGAAATGCAGAGGGAAATAGGGAGCATAAATTGTGCAGCCTGCTCTTACCTTGGAAGGGGAATGAATGAGATGTGTATATAGCTCAATATTTTTGATTGGCGCATTTGTTTTATCCTGAAAGGCAAGTTTTGTAAAGAAGCCCTTTGATGTCCCAAGCAATATCAAAACTTAAATTTCACTGAAAAATGCAGGGCATCTAGACACTCCAAGTGAGCGCTTATAATGCTTAAAGCTTTGGTGTTTAGACAATCAATTGATTAGATTGATCAGTTTTAACCGCTTAATGAAAATGAACTTATAAGTACTTCCAGAAACAGCATATCAACAAGTGTGATGTTAAAAAGTATTCCCTTCTATGCAAGAGAGACTGAGGAATGTCTCTTCTAGCCATGACATTAACTGCGTAAATGCAAATAGGAGCTGCTGGGGAACTGGTAATTATCAAGATTATAGCTAGCAGGGAAGAGAGCTTTAACCCTTTCCCCTCTTGTCCCGGTGGTTCTAAAATAGTCATCTCATAAAAATGGTGACTCACATTTTATGACCCGCCAATTTTTTTAAGTAGCCAGATTTACAGGTAGATTATTACATTTTTCTCCAACCACTCTGTTTTTTCTTTCTTGCTCATTATAAAGGCCCACATGGCAAGTTCAAGACAAAGCGGACGCGAACAATGTGGCTTACACAACTGAGAAGCTGAGTTTTCATACTGATTACCCTGTTCTTCAGTTTCCACCTGGGGTAAGAGGAAGCAATTTTCCTATATGCAGTGTTGCTGTCTAGTGAGGCAAGGAGAGAACTAGGAACTATCCAAAACCATCTTATCTGAAACCTGTGTTTGTCCATGTTTTTTATTTACTTTTCTACCTATCATTATCTTGTAAGCTCAGGCAGAATTTAGTTGTTGAAAAGATCACTTAGCTATTGATCAAGCTGCTGTTCCCTTATTCTCAGTGACCAAAGTTTATTTCCAGATGCTATTCCATCCCACCAGTTTGTCATACAACCTGTCACCCATTATGTTATTCTTTCTGGATTCAGCTTCAGTTGGTTCTCAACAATCTACAAGAGGGGTAGACAGCATGAGGCCCCCAGATGTTGAGGGACTAAAACTCTTATCATCCCTGAGAATTGGCCATTTTTGCTGGGCTTATGAAAACTGTACTCCACCCGTATCTGGAGGTCAACTATGTTAGCTACCCATGAGAACCTCAGAAAACAGAAGTTGAGATTCTAAATAATTATGATTCAGCTTTGTGTGTTCTGATGCCATAGTGGGTGGTAGATCTTACAAACTGCGAGAGATGGGGAGGCATCTGTAAATAAAATGAGGACAGTATTAATTGCACAATAGCAACAACTACAAGATCTTTTCAACAGCTGAAACTTCATATCGTCTAAGCCAGTAGTCCTGTATCTATGTTGGAACAGGATTGAGAAGAAGATGGAGCTCTGTTTGCAGAGAAGTTTTCAGAGGAACAAGCACCTTCATCACTGAACACTGCTTTCCCACTAGGAAAAAGTGAGAGATCTTTAGAGTGGTCTCACGTGACCTTAACCAGGTCCCACAGCCACATGCCAACTGCATACAATCAACATCCAACAGTGTCTTATAATCCCCTGTTGATTGCCAATAAGTCTGCAGAAGTGCAATTTGAACAGTGTGAATACACCTTCTGGTGGAGCTTATACTGATTCCAACAAGTTCTCTGTGTTGAGACCAGTGTTTCCCAAACTTGGGTCTCCAGCTATTTTTGGTACTACAATTCCCATCATCCCTGACCACTGGTCATGCTAGCTAGGGATGATGGGAGTTGTAGTCCAAAAACAGCTGGAGACCCAGGTTTGGGAAACACTGGTGTAGACCAGTCTTTCACAACCTGGTGTCTCCCAGGGGATCTGATGAGAGTTAAACTTCAAAACATCTGGACGTCACCAGGTTGTGGAAGGCTCATGTAGACAAAGCAACTCTCCTAAATCAAAGGCTACGCAGCATTCACCTGTAGCTTTGAGAAATGTGCAGTGGGGGCAGGACAGCCTTCAAATTCCCTTGCCCACAAGAAAGCATCCATTTGTCGAGAAGCAAAGGCGTTTCACTGGAGAACATGGAAAAAACATGTCTGTCCAGCGCTTGAATAACCTACTGAACTTATGACATGGTGACAAAAGCTCTGCCTTTCTGTCTGCATTAGCACAGGCGGGAGATTAATGTGCAGACCACAGATGCTGTCGGAAACTTTTGCTCAAGGCCCTCAGACGATTTGTAGCAATCATGTTATTAATGAATGGAGCAGGCCAGCATCATGTGCTTCTAAAGAGGTGCCAGATCTTTCACTGCGCTACCTTGAAAATTCATTTCAATGCTGTACAAGCGGGTATGGCGTGGAAACAGAGGGGTATCCCTCATGTGAGAAGCTTAGCTCACTGTCTCATGTGCCAAGAATCACACACTGCCATATGATGTTAGCCACAATCTTTTTTCAATTCAGAAATACTTTTAGGAAACAAAAATGGTGTTTTGTTTTGTCCTTTTTTCATTTTTGGAAGCAATCTGCCATCTACACACTCTCTCAGTCTGCCTAATTTTACGATGCTTTCTGAAATGTTGCCAAAATGTTTTGCAAAGAGTAGCAAAAAGTGACTCCAAAAATATCGTTTCTCCCGCCCCACCTTCACAACAGTCTTTTTCAGACGGTGGGCTGAGACTCACCAGTGAACCTTGGGCTGCTGCAAGGTGGGCCTCAGGGCCACATCCTGCCCAGTGCCTCCTCACTTGCTTGCCCTGCCCTGCTGTACTTTGGCTTTTTGGCTGAGCCAATGCCAGCACCAGGAACTCCTTACATACTGAGTAAAGCTAGTTGGGAAGGAGGGGAGGAAGGGAGGTCTCCCTCCTCTGAGGAGAAAGAAAGGGCCTGAGAAAGTGCTGAAGGAAATTAGAAAGTGACGTAATGTAATAGATATTAACCATTCATTGTTATTAGTCAAATAATAATGTTATAAATCAATAAACTGGGTATTGAAAGGAAAGAGGTAAGAAAGGAAAGCAGTTATAGGGGGAAGAAGTGAATGTAAAAGGAATAGGGAGGAGGGATGAAAGAAACTGGCAGCTGGAGGAGGAATAAAGTATAAGCCGAGTGTGAAGAGAGAACTGGAGAAGAATTTACAGAAGGTGATTACAGTGGGGTGGGCTCAGAAGGAGGAAAATATATTTTTAAAAACCTTCTTGACTTAGAGTCTCTGGATCAGCAAGTTCTGCCCAAAGGCTGAGTCACAGTATCTTGAGAGCAAAGGTCAGTTCTTGAGGAAAGCACGCATGGAACTCCTTGCCACAAGGAAAGCAATAGTGAGCATGGCCACTAGGAACAATGGAAAACGTAGCTCTACTTTCCCCATGTCGCTGGATGCTGCTGTGCATTCTCACAGTAGTACCTAAATGGAACTCCATTTTCCATGGCTTAACCAGAGGTTCTGTTACCTCTGGACCCCTTCCTCCTATACCATGCCCCACCTTAGTAAATAATGGGGACTCCAGGAAAGCTCCAAATTTGGACAGGTCTGGGTTCTATCCCTGCTGGTTTGAAAGGATTGAAGCCATGAAAGCTGACACACACAGTCATTACGCAGTCATGGGCAGACAGCACTGATTTCCTTCCACAGTCTTGCAGATAAAGGTGATTACCATATTTTTCGCACGATTGGACGCACCGGACCATAGGGCGCACCTAGTTTTTTGGGGGGGAAATAAAGGGGAAAAATTTCCCTTTATTTCCCCCCCAAAAGCAGGTCAGGGAAACCGAACCAGGTCGAGGAACAGCGGGATAGTGGCGCTGCGCCTCCCTGCTGTCCCCCGAGCTTGTGGGGCGGCTGATGTCTGCCTGGCGCACGGGGCGCTCTGATTCAGGGTGCCCCGCCCACCGGGCGGCAGGCTGCTATCCACAGCTTGGGGAGCCTTGCGGGGAACTCCTGCAGGGCTCCCCACGCTGCGGGTGTATGCCCGGCGTGAGGGGCGCTCTGTTTCAGGGCGCCCCACCTGCCGGGCGGCAGGCTGCTATCCGCAGCGTGGGGAGCCTTGCGGGGAACTCCTGCAGGGCTCCCCACCCTGCGGATGTGTTCCCGAAGCGCCGGGCGCTCTGCTTTCAGGGCGCCCGACGCTCCGGGAAGCAGGCTGCTATCCGCAGCCTAGACATCCCTGCGGGACCTCCCGCAGGGTTGCCTAGGCTGCGGATGTGTTCCCGAAGCGCCGGGCGCTCTGCTTTCAGGGCGCCCGACGCTCGGGGAAGCAGGCTGCTATCCGCAGCCTAGACATCCCTGCGGGATCTCCCGCAGGGTTGCCTAGGCTGCAGATGTGTTCCCGAAGCGCCGGGCGCTCTGCTTTCAGGGCGCCCGACGCTCCGGGAAGCAGGCTGCTATCCGCAGCCTAGACACGGCTAGCGGAGCGCTAATCCCGAAGCTTGGGGCTGCGGAGCTCAGCGCGCCCCAAGCTTCTGGGTGCCGGCAAGGTCTAGACGGCTAGCGGAGACCTTGCCGGCACCCAGAAGCTTGGGGCGTGCTGAGCTCCGCACGCCCCAAGCTTCGGGATTAATGCAGCGCTCCGCTAGCCGTGGGAGAGCTGGGTCTCCCACGGCTAGCGGATAGCTTCCTGAAGCCTGGAGAGCGAGAGGGGTCGGTGCGCACCGACCCCTCTCACTTTCCAGGCTTCAGCGAAAGCCTGCATTCGCTCCATAGGACGCACACATATTTTCCCTTGCTTTTTAGGAGGGAAAAAGTGCGTCCTATGGTGCGAAAAATACGGTAGTAGTGTTACCTGTAGGAACATCAAGTGAGCAGAAATCAGTGCTTAGGCAGTTTTATATTCACTTAACCCAACGTTTTACAGCATGATTAGACTTAAGAGTCTTTTATAAAGCTCCCCATAATTTTTGCACCATAAACATACCCAGTGTCTCAGTTTTAATTAGAGTAATTGCAACTACCTGAATACAATTGCCCCCACATTTTTCAGGAGCAATTGCAAAAAATCGAATCAAGCAGCAGTATAATGGCTATTGGTCAGCAGGCCCATTCATTACCTTTATTAGCCAGCTTTGTTTTTGTTTTTGTGTTTGCACTGAAATGGCATTTCTCTTGCCAGGAAATAGAGATAAAGTGATGGCACATACTTATCTGTGCATATGATGGATGATCTAGGCCTGATCCAGATTTCATTTTAAGTATTATAACCATTTGCCACTGGAGCAATACTGGTAGAAAACAGGCATAAAGCTGTACTGAGTCAGAATCTTTTTCAATTTTTAAAAAATCTAGTCCAGCCCACCCTGAAGGCCTAGGGTGTGTTTGCAATAGGTAAAAGCAAAGCTAATTCAGAGTTGAAATGATTTTTTAAAAATAAAAATGTAGTCCACAACAATAAACTGATGACTATGAAAGGGGACATTTCTAGATCGGTGCCTGTTATAACGTGGCATTAATTTGTTACAGATTCAGTTACTCCATTGTATAAAACAGACTTCTACTGGGGGAGAAAGTGAAGTTGTGGATGGATTTCATGTAGCAAACCAGCTTAAGGAACAAAACCCTCAAGCCTTCCAAATCCTGACCTCCACCTACGTGGACTTCACAGATATTGGGGTTGATTACTGCGATTTCTCCATGCAGTCCAAACAAAAAATTATAGAGTAAGTAACAAAGAAGCATCTGATTATACCGTACCAATATCATCCTGTACTGATGGCACTGCCTAGCTGTTTAATCTTGAATTACAGGCAACAGCTATCATTTTGCAGCATTTCAGTAACAAAAAGTGAGCTTGCCATCTTGTGGACAAGAAAAAAACAACAGCTTTTTCAAAAAAAAAAGTCTGTACTATTAGATGTATTAAGTTGTAATATACTTTGGTGGGGAGAGTTGCGGGGGGGGGGAGAAATTTATCTTTATATCTTTAATTCTGCTTTTTGTTACCATAACCCTTAGTAAAGCAATGCATGGTAGTGAAGAACTGCTGCTATGGGAGCCTTATAAGATGAAACAATTTCAAATAACATACAAATTATGTTTTCTTACACCAAACCTGTTGAAATAGTTTCAGGACAGCACATTTTTCTCCCTATGTATATATCTCAACAGTGTGGATGAGAAAGGTGAAGTGATTCGTATCAACTTCAACAATGCAACCAGAGACACAGTATTTGATATACCTGCTGAGAAAGTAAAGCCATTTTATGCTGCTCTCAAGGACTATGTTGATTTATTAAACAGCAAGGATAATAAATGCATCTACAAAATGAAACCAGGTAAGTAAAGTAACTGCATAATAAGCCAAAATGCTTTCAGTAGCAAGAATAGCAAATTTCTTATGCAGGAGTGAAGAATCTGCCAATTGTGGTTTCTCTCAGTTTACCATTTTTTTTTAAGTCTTAAATACAGTTCATTGCATTTCCTCAATAGGTTGCAATTAAAAAAAAAGAATTCACCAGCATTTTAGTGCATATTTCTCCTAATATACACATTGCATGCAATTTTGACTTACGTACATTTTTTGCAAGGAATTTCTCTTGCATTTTTATGTCATTTTCCGCAATATATACAATTTTGTACACATTCTCTTGATGAGAGAATTGAATACCAAAAATAGGTTAGGCGTGAATTTTGAAAGAGAGATTTTTTTTCCAATTTGCATTTTTTTTCATGAAATGGGAAAATTCACCTTAAAAATGTGAACTGCACTGAATTTCTCCAACATTCCTACTCTTGGGTCTGCTCAAAATTTTATTGTCATTCCTCTCTAGCTATGTAGCGACTGGTGTGTGTGTGTGTGTGTGTGTTCCCCTTTCTTTTCCTTCTTTGGATGTTATTTGGCTAGTGCAATAAAAACCAATAAATTTGTATTATTTATATATGCATTGCCACATCCATTTAAAAAAATGCCTTGATGGGGCTTCACTAACACAAAGCATTGTCAGCTATGAGCAGGATTGACCCACTCATGAGGTAATCGCTTCAGGTGGCAGAATCCACAGGGGCAGCAGACCCCAATGTAGATGTATATCCTCCTCCCCGCCGCCCGGTTCCTGATGTAGATCTTCCCTCACCCTTGTTTCCCTGGTAGAGAGGGAGGCACCATTTTGTGGTTCACCTCAGGTGCCAAAATGTCTTGGGCCGGGCTTCTCCTGGTCTCTCACTTCTCCTGGTCTATCACATTTTCAAAAACTCTATACATGTTTACTACTAATTGTATTCTAAAACGCACCCTTCGTCATATTTATAGGTGAAATAGTAGTGTTTGACAACTGGCGTTTACTTCACGGTCGGCAGAGTTACGAAGCAGGAACAGAGATATCCCGTCACCTTGAGGGGGCTTATGCAGACTGGGATGTGGTGATGTCAAGGCTCCGAATTTTGCAAAAGAACGTTCTGAGCAGAGAGTAACCCCTGAAAGTTTGACTACTGGGGACTTGCAGCCTGAGCAGGTGTGGGGTAGCCTTCAACGGATCCACTAGGTTTCCAGTGTTCTCAGGGAATTCCTGGCTGTCTTAGCTCTTGCTCCCCTGTTAAAACAAGGTTGACGTGAGTGGTTAACATAACATCATGTAAACGGCCTTTCCTGCTGACAACAGCCTGGCCAAACTTCCTATTTTTCCCAGAGATTTATGGGCAAGGAAGCAACTAGGATGACCGGGCAGAAGTGGTGAAGAATTTGCAACAAGTATTGGAGCCCATCTGAAAGTTTATGCTTCGCCAATGATGTTGCCAAAGAACCCAGAATGGGCAGGGGGCTTTCTGGTAATGGTGTCTACTTTGTGGAATACCCTCCCCATTTAAGTCCACATGGTTATATCACTGCTGGTCTGTAAGCAAAGCTGTTTTGTTTCAGCAGGCTTTTGAAGGGTGCTGTTCACTGCTTTCATCTGGCTGTATCTTTTATACTTTTTATTGATTTGGGTGGGTTTTTAAAAAAATAAACGTTGATTTTTCTTGTGTTAGCTATCGAGAGTTTACTGTTTATTATTATTCTAAACTTCTTACAGACAGAAAGACAGGCTAAAAATGGTGTTGATGACAACAGTATCAACCACCACCACCAGTTATCAGGTTTTTACAATAGAAATATGTGGGTCTCCCATTTGCCTGCTACATGGAAAGCAACACGTTTTATCTTCTAATCAAGTCCCAAAAGATTATCTGAAAGGCAAACTGATACTACTTTTCTTTTAAAATAGTAACAATAAACAAGCACAGAGGGACTGCAAACCATACAGAAAGTATGACAGTGAAAAGTGTATGTCTTGCATTAGTCTCCCGTTTGGCTATGCTACCATAATGGAATTCCTGTGACGTACAGAACTGGCGCTGTGGGTAAAAGCCTCAGTGCCTAGGACTTGCCGATCAAAAGGTCGGCGGTTCGAATCCCTGCGGCGGGGTGCGCTCCCATCGTTCGGTCCCAGCGCCTGCCAACCTAGAAGTTCGAAAGCACCCCTGGGTGCAAGTAGATAAATAGGGACCGCTTACCAGCGGGAAGGTAAACAGCGTTCCGTGTGCTGCGCTGGCTCGCCAGATGCAGCTTGTCACGCTGGCCACGTGACCCAGAAGTGTCTGCGGACAGCGCTGGCTCCCGGCCTATAGAGTGAGATGAGCGCACAACCCTAGAGTCTGTCAAGACTGGCCCGTACGGGCAGGGGTACCTTTACCTTTACCTTTACAGAACTGGCAACTGTTTTCTTCCATGTTTCCCACTTCAACTAGTTCACTATTGCATCAGTGATGCTGGCATTCTTTTAAGCCCAGTTCGTATTAATGTTTCTTTGCTGGATGAAACTGAGAGCTTGTGCCTTGCCCTTCTTACTGAAGTGGACTTAGAAGAATTAGGGTGAATTGTTTTTGTTGTACTGACTTTGGTTGTTTTCGTTCTAGCCCTGTTGACCAATATTGGTCCAGAATTGCAATCCCTTGTTCACTCTGTTTTTTTAAAACAGAGCCATCCAGATGATGTCATTGCTAGTCCACTACATGCCAATGTTTTCTGAGTGGTCCTCCTGGTTTAGTTTTAAGGCCTGATTTGCAGTGGTCCCCCCCCCCAACATGTAACAGAATTGAAGAGCTAGCCTTTTATGGACAGACTAGCAAATAACAACTGATACTCCCGGCAGGAGGCAGGTCTGTGACATTACTATGGTAATGTGCTTGGAGATTCCTGGTTGGACTGCCAGTGTGGTGTAGTGGTTAAGAGCGGTAGTCTCGTAATCTGGGGATCCAGGTTCGCGTCTCTGCTCCTCCACATGCTGGGTGACCTTGGGCCAGTCACACTTCTCTGAAGTCTCTCAGCCCCACTCACCTCACAGAGTGTTTGTTGTGGGGGAGAAAGGGAAAGGAGAATGTTAGCCGCTTTGAGACTCCTTAAAGGGAGTGAAAGGCGGGATATCAAATCCAAACTGGTCTCCTTCTCCATTACTTCTTAAAAGGCAGGCAACCACCTCCATCTCAGCCACCTTAGTGGCTCTGCACTTCTTCATGCAGCATAATGGAGGCATCCAACAGCCGGAGGTTCTGTCATAAAAAGAGCCCTATCCAGTCCCTCTTTTAGGTTCTGCCTTTTGTAAATTGGCCACACACACAACCCCTTGTTGACACTCTGTCAGCCACCGAGAGAAACACTGCCACTTCTGGGAAGGCCTCAGTTTCCCTCCCTGAAAAATCACTGAAATTAAAGCAGGGGGTGTATTTTGGCTCAGTTTCACTCAATAGAAAGATGAAAACCCGTTGTGATCCACTGAGTACTGCTGCTGCACTTCCTCTGTTTATTTCATTTATTGTCTTAAAGCATTTTTGCCCTGCTCTTTCGCCATAAAATCAATCTAAACGGCCTGACACCAAAGTCAAAGTGGCTTTGGGATGATATAGGACAGGGGTGTCAAACGCAAATTCATCGGGGGCCACATCAGCAGTTTGGTCACCCTCAAAGGGCCACTTGTATCTATAGGACTCAATATGCGCTCAATATAAAAAAAAGTGGAGGTTTCCTGAATGCATGTAAAGTGGAGGTTTCCTGTGTAGAACAGCCGGCGCTGCTAGAGGGCAGACGTTCTCTGGCTTGTAGGCTGCTGCGCATGCACTGAAGAGGCGGCTTTCTTGTGTCAAAAAAAAAAGGGGAGAATAAAAGGTGAAGGTTGGCAGCCGCTGGTGGCTACACAGGCCACATGACGAGGTCTGGCGGGCCGGATTCGGCCCGCGGACCTTGTGTTTGACACCCATGATATAGGAAGAGGAAAACAAGCAGACAACAGCTTGTCTTAGAGGGAGAGGAGGAGCCAAAAGGAGCTGGTTTCTCAGCAGAGCCAGTGGAATGGCATTGCTCTCCATCTCCCAGTCTTTTTCAGCCTGATGGAATAGCAGCAGTGCATGATGGGGGGTGGAAGGATGGGGACAGAGCAGCGGCAGAAGTAGCAGTGCCTTCTCAACAGAGGAGATGTTGCATTCATCAGGACGGATGGAACAAGACAACAGCAAAATTGGAGGACCTCTGTGTTGGTGGCATAGTGACATCCTAAAAGTATATGTGAATGTGCAGGAAAATGATGATGCCAACCCGAATCTCCCCTGACCTCACTGCCTCCTTATCTTCTTTACCCCCACCCCAGTAATTGCAGTGCCTCCACCAAGAAGGCACCACTGGCACCCTGCTTTCCTTGACACACCGCTGCTGTGATGGGGCATTGAGCAAACTCACCTGAATTCACCTGGCAGTACAGCTGTGGCTGATTACAACCAACAGCAGTGTAAGGCATCTATCCAGCCCAAAAAGACTTCTCCTAAATGTGAGAACTTCAAGACTGGGTTTAATAAATGCTATTATTTCCCCACTCCTTTTCGTAGTAGAATGAGCTGAAGTCACAGTTAAGATTTACACTGGAATCTGGATTTGAGAATGCAAGCTTAGCCCCAAGCAACACAAAAGAGTGGCTTTTCCTTCCTGCTTTGAATTTTGGCATCACTTTAGCGTTTGATATAATACAGCACAAGTTGATGTGACATAACATAAACATTGGCTTCTAATTGCTACTCGATCCCCTTAATTCCTTTCTTATTTTCCATCCAAACAGTTTTATGTTTTCTAATCTGTGTGTATTAAAACAATTTTCCAGTGGTCTTGCTCATTTAACTGCAAGTCAACTTTCCTGTGTTTACTGTGTTAAGATGGTGCTTTCCTACAGCAAAACCAAAAATTCTTAAGTTTGATTCAGCCTTTCAACCCCAAAGCTTCCTGAAAACCACTTGGTTGTGTGTTTATGCATTAATAAAGTTTAGTTTTGGAACCAGTTATCCGATTGGATTCTTGCCTACTTGCAAAAACCCATTCCCTGCTATAATTGTGCCTTGCACAGATGCTAAAATGAAGATAATTCTGGAGGAAGACTACTTTAGAGGTAATCATGGAAAGCCTTTTTGCTAAACTTGTAGATATGCACTGCTGAGATAAGATTTTGATTTGTTCTAAACAGAAAGCTGCTTGGCTATATGAAGGGAAATTGTGGCTCAGCCAAATCTATAAGAAGATTGCTTTTGGCAGGATATCCCCTGTTGTAAGAATGGTGTTCCTTCAGAGTGGGTCTTACTAATGTTAGTGCAGTAGGACTGTTTTTCCATATACTTCATGGCATAGATAAGCAAATTTACTCTGTGGCATTTGCCTGTGGACATCCTCTCCTACCCCCATTTGTCAATCTAAGTAATTTAAGGTAAATGGATTTGTGATTTCCAGTTAGTCAACAATGACAGCAACAACATGGTGTGAATTTTGTAGGCTAGTTGGGTTTGGGGTTCAGAAACTCTGAATTAGGTAGATTCACCCCTGAATGGGAACTGAAGTGAATTTCTTCCCCCATTCCCAGATTCTTCTGATTTGGTAGTTGTTTCAGGAGCAGAGTAAATAGCAATGTCTGGATCAGGAGGACACAGTTTCTCTTGACACACAGTTCTTCCCACAAGCAGCTGTCTTGATATTTTATATCCCAGGGAAGGGCAGACGTCAGGCTTGAGGCATTTCCTTTGTTTTTTAACTAGAATTTTAACATCCACCAGCAGGAGCCAGGTGCAGAATAGATACACTTAGAATAAAAAAATTATGAACCCAGGAATTTGTTTTGATACCAGAACTGAGCTGAGCTCACAGTTGTTCCACACAAAAGCACACACCTGGTTACCTCCACACCCAGTCACAGGTTATGCCCCTATGCATCCCTTCTTTCAAGTGAAATCACAATAACAGAATGGAAATATACATAGAACTAGCTTGCTACACCCCGATGACTAGACAAGCCAGGCAACTGAAGCATTTTGCTATCTTAAACTGGGGACACAAAGCAATGACCCCATACCCAACATGGTCATGGTACTCATGGGTTTGGGATTGCACCACGGACAAACAGCTCCCATGCTATTTTGTATATGCACAAATGGGAACTCAATGTGGCAATTGTTCTGTTATTCCCATCATGCCACTGAGTTGCAAATTCTTCCTAAACTTTAGTCTGAATCTCCATGGAGCATTCTGAGGAGTGCAACTCATGCTTGTCAGCATAAATACGCTTCCAAAATACTGATAATAAAAACATTTTGAATATCCTACACATGCCTGGATCTTAACCCCATGTATTTGTACTATACAGCGCTAGCCTTTTGCCATCCTTCGGGCTTGTAAATGGCAAGGAAGGGTTTCCATCTAGTGGCTTCCTAAGGTAATTGTACACAATTTATAGGATACCTGTGAAGAAACTGTGGAGGGGCTCTAGAGAAAGCTTAACTCTCCTTTTACTGTGTCGAAGGAAGTGGAGAGCTATATAACTACTCCCTTCCTCTGTCTCTGCAGAGGAACAAAGCAGTTTAAGAGCAAAATTATTTCCCCTTCTCACCTCTTTTCTAGGGGGGAGCAGAGAAGTGCATTGACTTATCCTCTTTTTGTTCCAGTAAGTGCGTCTGCAATCAAAGCTCAGCTTGTCCCTCTGCTCACCCCTCCCAGCTCAGCTGGCTTTCCAGCAGTGCAGACCTCCACCTGCTGACCGATGGTCTACTGGTGGTATCCCTCCCAGTCTGGAGGAAAGCCCCCAAACAGGGCATTCTGAGGGTGGGTTGAGGATGCACCTGAGCCAGGCTAGGAGTCAACTGGTCCCCAAGATGTTTGCACAATGGACACTAGTCAGCATCAGGCCCAAGCTGCCATCCACATACACACACACACAGAGTAGCAGATGCCTATGGGAATCCTGCATGCAGGACCTGACTGCAACAGCACACTCCCAACTTCTCCCAGTAACTGGTTTTCTGACGCATCCTGCCTATGACATCTTCCATGAATGTGTCTAATCCTTTAAAGTCATCTAATGGGAGCACATTCCTCAGTTTGTCTATGCTCTGTGTGAACAAGTGCTTTGCCTCCCATTACAACAGTCAGCTCCATTGTTCCTGGGATCTAGCGTTACGAGAGGTAAGTAGAGATAGGCGTCTCCTTGTCCATTTTCTAAACACCATGCATAACCTTATACATCTCTAGCATGTCCACCCTTACTCGCTTTTCTTTCCGAACAAAAAAGCCATAAATACCGCAACCTTTCTCTCACACGAGACTTGTTCTGACTCTTCAGTCATTTCGGTTGCCTGTTTCTGAACCTACTGGCTACTTGCAGTTGTAAAGGTGATTTCTTTATACAGCATGAATGAAGGAAGCCTCTTGATAAAGACAAGCCACGTCAGCAGTTATGAGATCTACAGGGTGTACAGTGCTGCTGAATTTTTCCATCTTTCTTGTATTACATAGAGCCCTCAAGTCTTAAAATGGCATCAGTAAATGTTCTCTCACACCCCTAATATTAGTAACTAGAGAAGAACCAGCTCATTACACCTCATGCTGTTCAGAACATGGCAACAACATTACAGATTTCTTTGAGGATGTCACCATGTAAACCAAATGAAAATTCACACAAAGGCGAAAGAAATGGAACATCCTAGGTATTTAGTCATGGTCTCATTGAGACATTTGAAATGAGCCAGATTTTCCATTAGTATGGAAATTAGTATGGAAATCTCCACTGGCCTTCAAAAGACAGCATTATTTAGGACTATGGGATATTTAGTACTACCATTTTCACTTTGTTTTCTATTAATGTCAAGGTATTAAAGAAAGAAAAAATATAGAAACCTGTGCAATAAAGTAAAGGAAATTTATTTTCTCATTAATCTACAGAACCATAAAAGTAGATTACTCCATACAAATCACTGCACAACTCTTAGCCATGATAATTATTTCCCCATTTGCAGTTTTAAGGATCTAACCTAGGGCATATACAGAGCAGTGGAGAAACAGGAAATAAATCAGCAGGGTGACTGCACCTTTGTGCATAGTTTCCAAGGCTATCCAGTGCATTTTCACTACTTCTCAATATGGTTCTTGACCTCTAAACACTCAAAAGTCACAGCACCAGGTCACCACTGAAACAGACAAGTTAAATGCAATCACACATTTAACCTCACTTTGATGCCTTTGAAAACAGATCTTCTATAGCACGTTCCACCAGTGGTGGCTTTCTTTTTTCTACAGCTTTACCTTTGGATTTTAAAAGTTCAAAAACATTTTTTTGCTATATTGTTTGTTATCACCATCGTTGTTCAGCCTCGCACCAATATTTTCTTCAACTTGGCAGCTCTGACCTGAGGCAAACCATAAAACACTCCCCCCCCCCCCCGCTGCCAGAGAAGAAAGCGTGAGTGAAAATCTATGTCAGGAACAAGGTAGGAATAAAGATCTACATGAGGAACGGGGAGGGGGAACCAGCAGAACCTCCTATTTGCCAAGAGGCCTCTGTGGGGGGGGGGGGCAAGGAGGTGGCAGAGCCAGCCTCCAAGGAGCATGCCAGAGCCATCACTGCCACCATGTCAGTGGCAGCAGGTGATGCATTTTTTGAATGGCTTTCCCCATGGGTGCTATTGCCTGAGGCAGTCGCCTCACCTTCCTTCATGACTGGGGTGGCCCTGATTGTACTAAAGAGACCAAGCAACCCAATTTTGCCTCTGTTCATCCTGTCACTTAGAAACAAAATTTACTTAGCTGTTCCTGCTTCCTCAGCAAACACTGATAGCCCAGCCGTTAGAAACAGGTTGGCTCCTAAGCAAAGGGCTGAAGAAAAATAAATGAACTATCCCAACACAAAGAGGACTGGAAACATGAACCCTTTTATCTGCTTATACCTGCTTTATATTTTAGAAAGGTGACCTAAATGTTGAACTTTGCCTCATCTTCCATCTCTTTACTCAGTCACTGGATTTGTTTAGATGGCATTTACAGGAACCCATGGAGTATTCTTTTATTAAAACACACTTTTAGTTGTCCAACTTTTTCTTTTTAAGTAACCCTATTTTAATGTCATTTTTCTTGTCAAATGTTATCTCTGCAGGTCGGAACTTTTCCTGCGACTGAAACTATGTCAACACCAGCCTCCATTCTCCTCTCTCAGGCTCAAGCTATGTCAACAAACTCAGATATTTGCACACACAAAGAAGTGTTGACCGCTGCACTTTAAAAACATGGGTGTTCAGTTGAAAGGTCAACAGAAATTACCCTTTTACCTTACCTGACAATATTTGAGCTTTGTGGGAAGAACAAGATGTTAAACTGACGCCTGAAAAAGTCAATATTTAACACTGTGCTGCAACCTGTAAATGTGAAATGTCACAGAGAAGTCAGATTGGTATCATGCGCCTTGGCCGTAGCCAAGGCAATGTTTTGGGTCAGTGGGGCTACCAGCTCCCATGAAAGAATTGGCTTTTATACCTGGAGATGATAGATGATAGACAGATAGATAGATAGATGATAGATAGATAAATAGATGATAGATAGATAGATGATAGATAGATAGATAGATAATCCCTGTTAATATTACCTTTGGAGTCCAAAACTCTCTTTAACAAAATTGCAGTAGTTCTGCTATCCTCCTATAATACCACTCAGTATACAGTAGTGCCAAGCAGGGTTCCACCTAAATGACACAATGGTGAGGCTCAGAGAACCTGGGTGAGATCAGGTGTACAGCTATTACAATGCTTAGTCGGGAACATATGGATCTGCCCCATCCCAGTCATCAGATCAGTTGTTTGATGTGCAGGGAGGAGGCAACATACACATCCCAGGTGATCTGAATTGATCAGCTGGGAGGGGTGTCCAATATGTGTGTCTGGTGTGTGTGCACAGGGTGGCTACATCCACTTTTGGTAAGGTAAAAGTAAATGACCCCTGGACGGTTAAGTCCAGTCAAAGGCGACTATGGGGTTGTGGCACTCATCTCACTTTCAGGCCGAGGGAGTCAGTGTTTGTCTACAGACAGCTTTCTGGGTCAGGTGGCCCGCTGCTTCTGGTGCTTCTAGTGCAATGGGACACCGTGATGGAAACCAGAGTTCACAAAAACTCCATTTACCTTCCTGCCGCAGCAGTAACTGTTTATCTACTTGCACTGGCATGCTTTCAAACTGCTAGGTTGGCAGGAGCTGGGACAGAGCAACGGGAGTTCAGCCCGTCGCAGGGATTTAAACTGCCAACCTTCTGATTGGCAAGTCCAAGAGGCTCAGTGGTTTAGACCACGGCACCACCCATGTCCCCCCACCTTTGGTAACACCAACTGGTCCCCAAAGGATGAGTGTGGTCAGGAAAGGCTATCGATCCCTGCCCTGTATAGTCCTATGTGCTATAAATACAGTGGTACCTCAGGTTACATACGCTTCAGGTTACAGACTCCACTAAGCCAGAAATAGTACCTCGGGTTAAGAACTTTGCTTCAGGATGAGAACAAAAATCATACAGCGGCAGCCGCAGCGCAGCGGCAGCAGGAGGCCCCATTAGCTAAGGTGGTGCTTCAGGTTAAGAACAGTTTCAGGTTAAGAACAGACCTCCAGAACAAATTAAGTTCTTAACCCAAAGTACCACTATATAACATATTCCTCCTATGCAGCACTACTCATTGAGAGCTGAGTATAATTTTACACTATACACATTCTTCATCTTAGGTTAAATAAAGACTTCTGGGTCCCTGAATTCCCGGTTCCCCATTTCTTGTTTTCCCATTTGGCTCCGCAGAAAAATAATTTGCGTCTGGAACGTATTATTTTGCACAGGAGAGCTTCCAGCAATATAAATATGTCACTTAGTGGAAGTTTCTGACACCTCCGGCTAGACGGTGGAGAGGCAATTCAGCATGTTAAAGCACCACCAATTTGTTCTTTTGTGAGCCAGGGCTGTCACCATCATGGGAAGGAGTCCAGGGTCTGCTAAATGCCTGCTTACACCACCCAGCAGTCCTCATCCTTGAGGCTTCACAGGCAGCTTTGCCCTCCAGGAGGCAACCCCAGTGCCTCGGCAGCAGGTCATCCATTCAGAGACTGGTTGTACTTGTGATGAGTTTAACTCTAGTACGGCTTCTGTACTGTGATATTCTCCCAGTGCGAGTTGTGTGACATGAGCTAACACTCACGGATATTCAATAGAATTTACTTGCACAAAATCCACAGTTGGTCTTTTGTAGCATCTGGCTGCATCTTCACTCCAATACATGAGAATTTCCTCTCTCCTTCATTCAAGAGCGTATTTTCCTGGCCAGGCTGGATGTGAGGTTTTGCCCAGCATCCACCTTTGTGGCCTAAGTAAGAAATCCAACCCAGAAAAATTATATATGCACAGAAATCTGTTTCCTTCCACACTGCCAGATTGAAGCAAATGTGTTTAGTTTCAGGGTGTACACCAACTGGGAAGATATTTTAAGTGTTCCAACAGATTTTCCACTGCCAGGGAGATCAACTGTGACAAGATGGCCTAATTAAGCCATCATGTAAGCTAGGCATTTGCTAGCAGTGATTGCCAGGTAAGCAGCAAGAGGTACTTTAAATGGGGGAAGAAATGATCAAACACAGGTGACAGTTCTTAGGAAGCTGACTAGCAAAAAAATGTCCGATTGCACGTTGTTTGTGGGGGCTCTTATACATAATTTGACTTTCAGGTGTTAAATTTAGGACTCATCTTGGGAGCAAAAATAGATTGGGAAGGAGCCATCCTTGGTGCTGCTTTTCAGGAAGTGAGACTATATTGACCTTGGCTCACACTTGAGATGATTTGCTGTCAAGTCAAATTAAGGCAGCATGAAAACAACGAGAGCAGTCTATTTGCCTGCAAGTTTGTTCAGTCACTGATTGAATTCATACCCAGAAAAGAGCAGCTGTGTTTACATCCACAGAGTCCACCCTCCCCATTCTAATTAATTCATGGCCCATTGATCACCCTGTGAATACACTTACAGTGCCATGTGCGCTTTGAGAAATGAATGAGTCCATGCAATTATAATTCCGCTCTGATGTTCAGGCCACAAGGCTCAGCATAGGAGGCAAGCAAAGGGCCTTTTTGTGACACAGCAGGCTGAAATCTGTTCCCATTTGGGGCATGACTCTACATTTTGAAACAGGAGCTGCACTTACGTGGCCTGACTCTTCCGCTGAAGTCAAGACAAATTCACAAGTTCCAATGGGGAGCTGAGCCATATTAGTTTTCTTGCAAGAACAACATAGAATATGTTGAAACCTGCATATTTATTGGAACATAAGCTTTTGTGTGCAAGGAGCTTAGTTTGTCAGTTACAAGAAGTGTTCTTGCTAACTAGATAAGAAATACACGCGCACACAGAGGGCAATCATGGGAAGAACCAGGGGATAATGTAGAGGATGTCCCAGGAACAACCATCTAGCAGGTAAGAGTGCTGTTGTCAGTGTTACTGAAACTAATCATGTCACTGCCCCCACATTCTAAGAGCATATGAAAACAATGTTGGATCACCCCAATAGTCCATTTAGTTCAGCATCCTGTTTTCACAATGGCCAGCCATTTGCCTGTGGGAAACCCACAATCAGGATTTGAGCACAAGAGCACCCGCTTGTGTTTCCAGCCAATCAGGGATCAAGGCTACAAAACTCGTGGCAACGAGATGCTGAGAAAACTGCTAACTGTCCCCTCACTACAGTCCCCAGGCAAGACTGCAAGAATCTACAGGTGACAAAACATTTTGATCCAATTTAGAATTCCTGGAGGAGAGATTGGAGGTAATCATTCACAGAGGAAGCACATAATTAATAACCTAAATATGATTTGAGTGAAGGGGAGTTTCTGCATCACTATTTTTGAGGTATCCTGATTGAATGATTGCAGTGGACAAGTCCCCCTCTGGATAATATATGGAGTATACAGTATATGGATTACATTTGCTGATAGATATCTTTGGTATCTTTGAGGTCAGCAGCCGAGGATCTTGGAAGACTGAAACATTTCCCCACAGGCTTCTAAATGTTTCTCTTTTGACGTCATATGTCAGTGTTCTGCATACAGACTGATCTGTTTGTCGTATGAAGACAGTGGAAAGGCATTTTGGGTAGGTGATCACATGTATTAAGTTGGAAAATGTGCAGGTGAATAAGCTGTTGATTGTGTAAGTACAGCTATGAAATCCACTAATAATGTTCCTTGAATTCTGAATGGGGACATAAAAGGCAGCAGATCTCTGGATATGAATTTGTCTCATTCCCTTTTAAAGCTGTCCAGGTTGTTGGTCATCACTACTTTTTGTGGTAGCAAATCCCATAGATTAACTATGCACTGTCTGAAGAACTACTTCCTTTTGTCTGTCCTGAATCTCCCAGGATTCAACTTCATTGGATGATCCCAGGCTCTAGCAAAGGAGAGAAAAATGCCTCCTTATACATTCTCTACGTCAATTGTATTTTTATAGATAGATCTCTATCATGTCCTTCCTTTCTTACCTTTAGGTAAAGGTAAAGGGACCTCTGACCATTAGGTCCAGTCGTGACCAACTCTGGGGTTGTGGCGCTCATCTCGCTTTATTGGCCGAGGGAGCCGGCATACAGCTTCCGGCTCATGTGGCCAGCATGACTAAGCCACTTCTGGCGAACCAGAGCAGCACACGGAAACGCCTTTTACCATCCCACTGGAGCGGTACCTATTTATCTACTTGCACTTTGACGTGCTTTCGAACTGCTGGGTTGGCAGGAGCAGGGACCAAGCAATGGGAGCTCAACCTGTCGTGGGGATTCGAACCGCCGACCTTCTGATCGGCAAGTCCTAGGCTCTGTGGTTTAACCCACAGCGCCACCCGCGTCCCTTACCTTTACTCGCCTTCTAAACTGAAAAGCCCCATGCATATGAAGTTGTGACCTCAAAACAAAACTTCCCTCTAGAGCTAGTTTTATCGACTGAAACGCACATGCACAAGGCACACAAACAAAAAAGCACAACACAATCCTCGCCACAGGTCAACAAATAAGCACATCTGCATGCCCTTCTAGTATTAGTATTTCCCATTCCAGGGGCTGCACTGTGCCAAGGTACAGGATGTGTGAGACATAAACAAAGAAGGAAAGCATAATGCATCGTGATTGGAAAGCAGACATTTTGGCACCACTGTGTGGAAACAGGCATTTTGTTATGTACTAAGCTTGGATCCTAGAACAATACGCAAGTACAGTGGTACCTCTGGTTACGTACTTAATTCGTCCAGAGGTCCATTCTTAACCTCAAACTGTTCTTAACCTGAAGCACCACTTTAGCTAATGGGGCCTCCTACTGCCACCACGCCGCTAGAGCACGATTTCTGTTCTCATCCTGAAGCAAAGTTCTTAACCTGAAGCACTATTTCTGGGTTAGCGGAGTCTGTAACCTGAAGCGTATGTAACCTGAAGTGTATGTCACCTGAGGTACCACTGCAGGATCCTAGAATGCAACAGCTGATTGGCAAGCAGGAAAAGACCAATCAGGCTCCAGGAGGGAAACAGAATCAGCCAATCAGACGGGACTCATTATGTAAATAATGCATATAAAAGCCTGAGGTTTTTTGGGGTGGCAATTCAATCACTGTTTTACAAGCTGCAATAAAGAGCATGAAATCACTACAGGACTCTGAGTATATTTCACATTTGGTGGGGGAGGGGGTGTACAGAGGCTTCTACAAGGCAATGGATTCTCAACCTCCTATCAGATCCCCAGTGGGTTGTCTGCCCCTACAAGCTGTCTTCAGCTCACAGTCTTCTCTTTGCCTCTGTTTCAAACTGCAGTTTCTTACACACAAAGCTAATAAGGGACGGAGGAAGAGGTCGCCTTCCCCAACTGAGTTCAACTCCTGGGATATCCAGGTAGGCTTGTAAAAGGGGTCTGAAACATTGGGTAGCTGTTACCAGTAAGTGTTAATATTGAGCTGGAAGAACAAATGCCTAGTCAGTGAGCTAGATGGAACTACCTGGGTATAATATAGCTTTGTATGTTGTTATATATTCAATGGCTATTGCCTTGTTTTCAGTTCTTAGCTGCTTCCTAACCAACCATCCTGGGCACTCAGTGAGTATTCTGCCAAAATGAGAGCCATAATAATAATAATAATAATAATAATAATATAATTTATTATTTATACCCCGCCCATCTGGCTGGGTTTCCCCACCCACTCTGGGTGGCTTCCAACAAAATATTAAAATACAATAGTTCTTCAGATATTAAAAGCTTCCCTAAACAGGGCTGCCCAAACAGGGCATTTATCCTGTAAATAGGGGAAAAAACCTAGGGTACTATATAGTTCTTATTAATTTCCCTCCCTTAAAAAAAGAAAAATCTCTTCCTTTGCTTCTAACTAACTTTCCTTATGCCAAGGAAAATTTCCCTGTCTACGAATACTTCTGCTGCAAAAAAACACAAGTCAAAACCCCTGCCTTTGGACGGTGGCCAATCACAGCAGTCAAAATTAGAAAGACTTCTTTCAGCATCTACAAATCAAACAGCTGGTCTTTCTAACCCTAGCAAATATGAGGAGGGGAGAGAAGTCATTATTTGTCTTTTTTTTCACCACTGGGGGGCATCCGTGCACTTATTTAATGCTAAAAATTTTTTTCCTTCCAGTAGCACCTTAAAGACCAACTAAGTTAGTTCTTGGTATGAGCTTTCGTGTGCATGCACACTTCTTCAGCTACCCTCTCTCTCTCTCTTATTTAATGCTGTTGCTTAAGATTGTGAATGGTGCTCAGGTCAGGGTAAGCTCCATTATGACCCCAGGAAAAATTATTTTTTGCCCCAAATATTGCTGCAAATTCAGTGTATAACCATTATATAATCAATGCCTCAATCCAGAGTCGTATTTTGTTAAATGCCTGAATGTTTTTCACCTCATTCATACATAAATACATAAAAATGCTGCAATTGCAAAGCTAGAAAAACGAGATGCTCAACTTTGCAACGCAAGTTTATCAATAAATCCCTCCCTGTTTCTCACTTCCATCAAAACAGGTGTTGGCAAGCATGTGGATGAAAGCTGAATATCAACTCCATGTGTGTACATGTGTACTGCATTTGTGTTTTGTATAATGTTTGGAATAAAATCTATGGACGCATACACAGTTGTGCTATATGGGAAATGTATAATTAACTTGAAATTAGGCAAGCATTACAGGGGGGAAAATACATCAGTTTTCCCCAATACCCAGACAGCCCAGATCAAAATATATGCATGAACAATCACATCACATTGCTCTGCTCCTGGTGGTACACACAATGAGCATGGAAGTTAGGAGTGAGCAGTGAACATGGAAGACGAAGAGCAGACTCCATTTGAGGATCTCTCCCTCATTACAGTCGATCAGGTATATGAAGACGAGCAGCAAAGTCAGTCCTCAGGGAATGTGCAGGCGACCTTGGAACGAACAGCTCACGGAAGAACCCCGACCAGACCTAAGAGGAGGCGTGTAGTGGTGATAGGGGATTCCCTACTGAGGGGAACAGAAGCAGTGATCTGTGGGCCTGACAAGATGTCTCGGGAAGTGTGCTATCTCCCCGGGGCTAAGATCCAAGATGTAACTGAACGACTGCAAGGAATCATAAAACCCACTGACAAATACCCCTTCCTCTTGGTTCATGTGGGAACCAATGACACTGCAAGCAATAGCCTCCAGAAGATCAAAAGAGACTACGAGGCTCTGGGCAGGAAATTGAAGCAATTAAATGCACAAATTGTCATCTCATCTGTCCTCCCAGTTGAATGACGTGGCCCAGGGAGAGAGGGAAAAATAGTGGAAGTGAACAGCTGGCTTCGCAAAAGGTGTAAACAGGAACGGTTTGGATTCTTAGATCACGGACTGCAGTTTCTTGAAGATGGACTTCTGGCAAGCGATGGGCTGCACCTCACAACGGTTGGGAGGAATGTTAAATCTCAGAAACCTCATCAGGAGGGCTTTAAACTGACTAATGTGGGGGAGGGAGACAGTGCTCCTGAAGGTAGGAGTCTATCAATTGATGAAGATGATCATCCAAATGTCATAGACCAAATGGAGCAAACAGCATGCAGACCTAGTGGTGGGAGGAAAAAATCCTTAAATAAGAGACATGGGGGAATGATTAATGGACTTCAATGTCTGTACACTAATGCGCAAAGCATGGGAAATAAACAAGATGAGCTTGAGCTCTTGGTACAGCAAACTAAATATGACATAATAGGCATCACTGAAACCTGGTGGGATAAGTCCCACGATTGGAATGTAATAATGGAGGGATACAATTTATTTCAGAGAAACATACCAGACAAGAAAGGAGGAGGAGTGGCGTTATATGTCAGGGATGTGTATACCTGTGAAGAGATCCAAGATTTAGAACCTCAAAGCCAAAGTGAGAGCATTTGGGTCAAAATTAAGGGAGAGAAGAATAACAGTGACCTCATTGTGGGAGTTTACTATAGATCCCCAAGCCAAACGGAGGACATAGATTATGCCTTCCTGGAACAGATGGCCAAGCATGCAAAAGGAAGGTAGATAGTAGTAATGGGGGACTTCAATTACCCGGATATTTACTGGATGTCAAACTCAGCCAAGAGCATAAGGTCAAACAGATTCCTCACTGGCCTTGCAGACAACTTCATTGTCCAGAAAGTGGGAGAAGCAACAAGAGGAACAGCCATTTTAGATCTGGTCCTAACCAATGTTGATGACCTGGTTAGTGGGGTAGAAGTGGAAGGATCATTAGGCGCGAGTGATCATGCTCTTCTGAAGTTTACTATACAGCGGAAAGGAGCAGCCAAGCATACTAGGACTCAATTTCTTGACTTTAAGAAAGCCGACTTCATAAAAATTAGGGAAGTGCTGGGTGAGATCCCATGGACAGTAATACTAAAAGGAAAGGGAGTTCATGATGGCTGGGAGTTTATTAAGAGGGAGATAGTAAAAGCACAACTTCAGGCAATACCAATGAGACGGAAACATGGAAGGTGCCTAAAGAAGCCAGGGTGGCTATCTAAAGAACTTTTAACTGAGTTAAGATTTAAAAAGGATGTGTACAAAACATGGAAAAGGGGGGAAACCACCAAAGAGGAATTCAAACAAATAGCCAGCACGTGTAGACACAAAGTCAGAAAAGCTAAAGCACAGAATGAACTCAGGCTTGCTAGAGAGGTTAAAAGCGACAAAAAAGGCTTCTATAGGTATGTTCGTAGCAAAAGGAAGAACAAAGAAACAGTGGGGTCACTCAGAGGAGAAGATGGTGAAATGCAAACAGGGGATACAGAAAGGGCTGAACTCCTCAATGCCTTCTTTGCCTCAGTCTTCTCCGATAAAGAAAACAATGCCCAACCTGAAGAATTTGGAGCAAATGATTCAGCAGAGGAAACACAGCCCAGAATAACTAAGGAGATAGTACAAGAATACTTGGCTAGTTTAGATATATTCAAGTCTCCAGGGCCAGATGAACTGCATCCAAGAGTATTAAAAGAACTGGCAGGTGTGATCTCAGAACCACTGGCAGTCATCTTTGAGAATTCCTGGAAAACAGGCGAAGTCCCGGCAGACTGGAGGAGGGCAAATGTTGTCCCTATTTTCAAAAAGGGGGAAAGAGAGGACCCAAATAATTACCACCCAGTCAGTCTGACATCAATACCAGGGAAGATTCTGGAGCAGATCATTAAGCAAACAGTCTGTGAGCACCTAGAAAGGAATGCTGTGATCACCAATAGTCAGCATGGATTTCTGAAAAATAAGTCATGTCAGACTAACCTGATCTCGTTTTTTGACAGAATTACAAGCCTGGTAGATGAAGGGAACGCAGTGGATGTAGCCTACCTTGATTTCAGCAAGGCATTTGACAAGGTGCCCCATGATATTCTTGTAAAGAAGCTGGTAAAATGCGCTCTTGACTATGCTACCACTCAGTGGATTTGTAACTGGCTGACTGACCGAACCCAAAGGGTGCTCATCAATGGTTCCTCTTCATCCTGGAGAAGAGTGACTAGTGGGGTGCCACAGGGTTCTGTCTTGGGCCCAGTCTTATTCAACATCTTTATCAACAACTTGGATGATGGATTCAAGGGCATCCTGATCAAATTTGCAGATGACACCAAACTGGGAGGGGTGGCTAACACCCCAGAGGACAGGATCACACTTCAAAACGACCTTAACAGATTAGAGAACTGGGCCAAAACAAACAAGATGAATTTTAACAGGGAGAAATGTAAAGTATTGCACTTGGGCAAAAAAAATGAGAGGCACAAATACAAGATGGGTGACACCTGGCTTGAGAGCAGTACATGTGAAAAGGATCTAGGAGTCTTGGTTGACCACAAACTTGACATGAGCCAACAGTGTGACGCGGCAGCTAAAAAAGCCAATGCAATTCTGGGCTGCATCAATAGGAGTATAGCATCTAGATCAAGGGAAGTAATAGTGCCACTGTATTCTGCTCTGGTCAGACCTCACCTGGAGTACTGTGTCCAGTTCTGGGCACCACAGTTCAAGGAGGACACTGACAAACTGGAACTGTCCAGAGGAGGGCAACCAAAATGGTCAAAGGCCTGGAAACGATGCCTTATGAGGAACGGCTAAGGGAGCTGGGCATGTTTAGCCTGGAGAAAAGGAGGTTAAGGGGTGATATGATAGCCATGTTCAAATATATAAAAGGATGTCACATAGAGGAGGGAGAAAGGTTGTTTTCTGCTGCTCCAGAGAAGCGGACACGGAGCAATGGTTCCAAACTACAAGAAAGAAGATTCCACCTAAACATTAGGAAGAACTTCCTGACAGTAAGAGCTGTTCGACAGTGGAATTTGCTGCCAAGGAGTGTGGTGGAGTCTCCTTCTTTGGAGGTCTTTAAGCAGAGGCTTGACAACCATATGTCAGGAGTGCTCTGATGGTGTTTCCTGCTTGGCAGGGGGTTGGACTCGATGGCCCTTGTGGTCTCTTCCAACTCTATGATTCTATGATTCTATGAGGTGGCCAAGTCCGATGATGATACCATTCATTAAAACAAAAAGAGATTGAGCGAAGCTCCAAAAGGACCTCTTGAAACTGTGAATGGGGAGGTCAAATGGCAAATGCAGTTTAATGTAAAGAATTCAGTGTAAGGTGATGCCTGTTCGGGCAAAAAATACACATTTCACATTGTTATAAGAAAAAACTGCTCCCTTTCCCTTATGGGGTACCCAAGAGCCCGTACAGAGTCCTTATGTAGGTTCTCTATCGGTAGGAGAAAATAACAGAGAATATTGAGAAGCAAAGCGGCTAGTAAGCCTGATCTTTATTAAACTGTTGCAACAGGGTGCTCACACCCCCACGCAGGAGGGAGGAGGAACCCAGAACATTGGTGTGCAAGCTCTTACATAGACTTTTTAAATTGCCCACCCTGTAGTCCAAGACCACCACCCCAAGACCACATCACAGAAGGAGGCGGTCAACAGCAGAAATCCTGTTTGCCAGGGTACCTGATTAATGGTCTCTGATTGCATTACCTGAGCAGTCTGGCCATTCTTTTGTGATGGTAAATACTCAGTTCCTGAATCCAGGTCACAGGCTCACCCTATTCATACACAGATATGCCCTTAAGACAGGATTTGTGAGCAAAGAGACAATGGGGAGGTTTTCCCATTTCCTTCCTCCTTGCAGAGAAACATTTGAGGTCAATTTGGGAGAGTCAAAATGGTTTCAGGACTATTTTCCTGTACTGTTTCAGACATGTGGTTTATATATTTAGGTATGTGTTTGCCTGGTACATTTATGAACATTTATTTTATATCTTTGTTGTTGTTTAGTCGTTTAGTCGTGTCTGACTTTTCGTGACCCCATGGACCGGAGCATGCCAGGCATAGTCCCATTGAGTAGAATGCAAGACCCATAAATTTCCAACATTAATCTAAAAATAAATCAGAAGTCTATGATGCCATTTTCAGTATGGCGGTCCTGTACTTTTAACAGCAGAATGAAAATGGCATGTGCAGCTCTCCCATCACCACAGCAACAGTCACTTGGCAAAAGTTTCTTATCCCAAATTGTGCAATCATTCACAGAGCTCTGTAGAAGTTCACCAGAGTCAAGTGCCGGGTGTGAGATAAACACATTATTCACACCAGTGCCTGGATGAGATGAAAGTCCCAATCTAATTATTAATATACTTACCACAAATGGCACAAAATGTGGCTTCTTATTCATTTATACTAACCAGAAAGCACAATGAAATGGGGCTGAATTTACATTGCTTAGTAAAAGGGCATGGGAAGCAGTCTTATATAGCATCCATTGGCCCATCTAGCTAGTGCAGTATTGTTTATATTGACTTGTAGAAGCTCTTTGGGGTTTCAGACAAGAAGGGGATTGAGTTTCACATGCATAGAAAGTGCTCTTTTATTTTATTTTATTTATTAGACCTATATAGCGGCCTTCATCATAAGATCTCAGGGTGATTCAAACACTAAGCTACAGCCCTTCACCTTATATAGCATTAGACACATCGGGCAAATTACACAATAACTGGGATTTCTTGAGGCATTAAACTGAAAATTCTTCTGATTCCTCAGACCACCTTGGAAAGTTTTAAACTCTCATGTTGTCGAAAGCGTTAGCCCAAGGGTGGAAAAAAAAAGGCCCGGCAAGGAGTAATATGAAACTGGAATGTTTTTCAAGTAAAACACCAACATTTGGGTGAAACATTGAATAAGAGTTAAGTGTGAGTCAGATATTGCATCTCAAGATAATGTGGAGTTTTGGGACCACAATGCAAAAATCTCACAGTCATCAAATGACAGCACATACTTGACAGAATTCAATCTCTTGCTTTTAAAAAAAATTAAGCATGACAAGCATGACAAGCAGCGAAATATGAACTTGCTTAACTGGTCTGGCTTAAGCAGCTCAAACACAATAAAATTACTCAAGCTCAATCTTATAAGAAAGGAAAATAGCTAGATTCAAAAAGGAACTCTTTCCCTTTCCAATGGAGCATAATGTGGACACATTTAAGAGACTACAGACATATAACTTCCATTTGAAGCCCTCAAGCAAATGGCAAGAGGCAGGCAAGAGGCCTGAAAGTAGCCTCACTATGGGGCTTCATATTTTACCTTCTGGCAAAATATGTCGCAGTACTCCAATAATTCCACTTGGTGATTTTAAAATTTGTACGTATTACAAATATGTTCTCATTTGTACATATTTTATGCACAAAAACACAGTCATGAGGTATACAGAACAATGTGGGTATTTCAGCAGCAGGGGATCAAATCAAATCATCAGGGTGATGGCCAAACTGGGATCTGATTTAGCACGTTTCAATGATACATATTTGGGACTTTAATTCAACCCTCTGGTTAACTCCTTTATACAAATAAATGGGTGGCATATGTGATTGAGAGAGTAAATCTGATATAAGAACATAAGAAGAGCCTGCTGGATCAGGCCAATGGCCCATCAGGTCCAGCATCTTGTTCTCACAGTGGTCAACCAAACTTCCTTCTGGGAGCAAACTCCAGAGTTTATGTGTTGTGTAAGGAAGACGCAACCCCAGAGTCGGTCACGAGTGGACCTAATGGTCAGGGGTCCCTTTACCTTTAAAGAAGAATTATCAGGACATCTAGTGTGTAGTCAATTGCCATTACTGCACATTTTAAATATGAAAGTGTCCAATTTTGACTATGGTTATATTCATTCATTAACTAATTACTGTAATTCTCCCCTGCGTATAAGATGACCCCTATTTTCTTGAATCTAAAATTAAGAAAAACAAAACCCTAAATTAGAAGTGAAAATCCAGACAATCGGTGGTGGGGGCAGAAAGTTGTTGAGCTATTTGGGGGCAAGATCGCCCTCATAGTTTCTAGCACACAGTGGTGTGGAAGCTGCTCCTATTCAGCAGCGGCGGCAGCCATTGCTTGTAAACAATGGGCAGGAGGCTCCCAAGCAGGATAGTGAGGCAGAGCATGGGGAAGGCAGTGCCACTCTGCGCCAGACCATGCTGTCGAGTAAACTGAGCCAAGGAAGGCAGTGAGTGGGCCAGGGTGGGGGAAGAAAATGAGGGGACACTGGCAGGAGGGACCTCAGCCCACCCAAGCCAAAATCACAGACATTTCTTTGAATATGAAAAAATCTCTCCCCTGTATCCCCATGTTCCGTGTATAAGACGACCCCCAATTTTTTACTAAAGTAATTTAAGCAACAAAACCTCACCTTATACATGAAAAAATACAGTCATTTTATGAAACAGGACATTTCTGCCCATTAACAGGGCAATGGAAAATTTTCTGCTCCTCATAACTTAGCATAGCTAAACTCAAGCATAAAGTCAAGGTGTGTGTCATTCCAGATACAATATTGTTACATTTATTATTACACTGAATTTTCTGTCATTATCTCTGTCAACTGAAAATGCACTGGATCCTAATTAAGTTCAATTATGAACTACTGAAACTTATTACAATGCTTCAATACTGGTTACTCCAGATCTCATTAAATAAGCAGAAGTAATAATGTTACATTAAAATTTCTTTCTTAATCTTTTCCTCTTTCCACAGCCTAGCTGGTGCCTACAGGAGGAAATACCACAACACTAGCCTGTTTAAAGTCAACCAGCCACATTATATTATCCTGGATTTTTAGCCGAATCCCAAGAGTTTCTGGATTAATTTCTCTGTTTTGTAGCATGTATACTTTCTGTATGAAGGGTCCCATAGGCTCCACAAAGTTTCTTTCTGTATTCCATGCTGAGTTATTTGGAAAACCTCTTTAACAGTATAAGGATAGTGCTACTGGGTAAAATCTCAATGTAAAAATGTAATGTTTATGTTCTACATATTATATTTTTCAAGTTTATCCTTAGATATGTTTCACAGTGTTGCAGGCTGCCCTGATGTTGGGGAAAACAAATAACCTCTGGTTGAGAGAAACTAGAGCACTGCACAGACCAACTGTCAGCCAACCTAGAATGATCTCACCCTGAACCACAAATGAGTGTCAAGGAGACTGCATTTTAAAATTTTGCTTGAGGCAAGCATGGTGTATAAAGAAGTTCACAGTAGTCTTCCAGCTGCCAATGCAGAGAGGGAAGATAGGAAGACTGGAGATTCAGGATGGCGCTGTGGGTTAAACCACAGAGCCTAGGACTTGCTGATCAGAAGGTCGGCAGTTCGAATCCCCGTGATAGGGTGAGCTCCCGTCGCTCGGTCCCTGCTCCTGCCAACCTAGCAGTTCGAAAGCACGTCAAAGTGCAAGCAGATAAATAGGTACCGCTCCAGTGGGAAGGTAAACGGCGTTTCCGTGCGCTGCTCTGGTTCGCCAGAAGTGGCTTAGTCATGCTGGCCACATGACCTCGAAGCTGTACGCCAGCTCCCTCAGCCAATAAAGTGAGATGAGCGCCGCAACCCCAGAGTCGGTCACGACTGGACCTAATGGTCAGGGGTCCCTTTACCTTTACCTTTATGCACCAAGTCCAGCCTTCTCATCTCAGTTGCCTGGCAACCCACTCAGGGGATACATGTGTGGAGTTGGGCCCCACCAATTCTAAAAGCACTGCAGCCCGAGATACCCCTGTAACAGACCCTCCAAGCGCCCCTATTTTCCAGGGATTATCCCAGATTTATAGAAGCCATCCTGGTTTCTTATTTGATCCTGCAATGTTCCCTTAGGATGCCCCTATTTTCATCAGATAAATGTTGGAGGTTGAGACCCTGCCAAGCCAAGAAGATAAGTAACTATACAACCTTTAGAAGACATCTGAAGGCAGCACTGTATAGGGAAGTTTTTAAATGTTCAGTGATCTATTATGTTTTTGTATATGTTGGAAGCAGCCCAGAGTGCCTGGGGCAACCCAGTCAGATGGGCAGGGTATTTAATAATAATAATAATAATAATAATAATAATAATAATAATAAGGCATCCCTATTTTCATCAGAGAAATGTTGGAGGGTATGCTGTAAACCTTTTGACTTACTTTCCCACTAGCTGAAGATCCCATTGGCAACAAATGCTTGAAGCGCAGTTTTGGTTAAAGGCAAGGTCTTGTTATCAGCATCCCTTTCTGCCTTCCACACACATAGCAAACACAACCTCAAACAGAACCTTCACTGTATTATGCCTGGTTTCCAAAGGGCATGTTGAAACAAGGGTTAGCCAATGGGAGAACTTTGAAGCATTCGGTTAAGCAACATCCCAATGGAAAATGTCACAGGACAGCATTATAAACAGGTGTTTAAGCTAGAAGAGCTTATTGGTGGCGAGTCAACATACATGTCTAGAATCTCTGTGCATGTGACTTTATCACATACAGTCAACATCCAATGTTGTTATTCTGGTTAAGAGCGGTCAAATCCCAAGGCAGAAAAAGAGAAAAACAGAATTGCTTACCTTATGACACTTCATGTGTCTGCTTTGCAAAATAATAATGAAAAACAGCAAAACAAACCCAAAAAACACTCTGGCACATTTCCAGGTAGAGGAGAAAAGAGCAAGCCCTGCTATACAAATGGATTTCCATTCTGCAAGTGGGTGGACAAGCAAGTCCTACTCAGAGCAGAACCATTGAAAATAAGCTACAATTTACGTACATCCATTGATTTCAATGAGCTTTCTCTGAGTATGACTAACACTGGAAATCACCCAATATCTGAAAGTCATTGAATCAAATCTGTATATAATTTTCCCTTCTTCCGTTTAGATCTGGAGTTAGCACAGGGAGATTTACAGTTGAATGCTGGGTTCTAAAAACAAAACAACCACAGTTTAAATTCCCTCAGACCACAATATTTTTCTTTGCTGTACCAAATCTTTAAAATAAATGAAAGGCCATTCATGAGCCAGGCTAGCAGAGAGGTGTCAGTTGACAGAATAAATACAAGGGAGGGGGAATAATCCACAAGATAAGATAAGTAAGCTACTTTGACTGTGACAGTCCTGTAGGTGGAGGAAAACAAATGACTTGCAGAGGGTGGCATAGCAATCATTCCATAGACATGGGCACTATTAACACTGATGTGCTCTCCCAAAGCAGAAGTAATGAATGGAGCACATTCGCCTCAGTTATTCCACCAGAGCTATCCCCTGCACAGAAAGCATCTTCCAAACATGGATTAAGCTTGCTCCACTTCTAAGTGCATATTGTGAGTGTTTAGAATCTTTGGGTGCTTCCCAACTAAGCTGTACTCAGAGTAGCCCCATTGAAATCAAAGGGCCTGTCCATCAATTTCAGCGGGTCTACTCTGAAGTAAACCCGTTTATTCATAATATGTTTGAATCACATTGAATATATATCGTAAAACCATTTCATAGCATAAATCGAATTCAAAGCTCAAGAAAAACTAGCAACCACCACAGAGTATAACAAATATTAAATGACACACTAACTATTCAGCAGGGGTGGAAAACTCCTTTTCTTTCAAGGTCCTCCTCCCCTCTGGTGTAATCTGTTGGGGGCTACATGTCAATTCTGGGGCCAAGACAGCAATAGATAGGGCCAGAGCAAGCAGAACCTTTATTTCACTTTCTCTCCCCCCCCCCACCCAGTGGGCTACTGGGAGAGGAAGAGATTAGTCTTGCCAGAGGTCGGATTTGATTGGTTGCAGAGGGGGCTTTTGAATTTAGGCAGGAGATCACACAGAACCGAGCCCACCCTTGCTATATAGCACGGGTCAGCAAACTTTTTCAGCAGGGGGCCGGTCCACTGTCCCTCAGACCTTGTGGGGGGCCAGACTATTTTTTTTGGGGGGGGTTGAAAAAATTCCTATGCCCCACAAATAACCCAGAGATGCATTTTAAATAAAAGCACACATTCTACTCATGTAAAAACACGCTGATTCCTGGACTGTCCGTGGGCCGGATTTAGAAGGTGATTGGGCTGGATCCAGCCCCCGGGCCTTAGTTTGCTTACCCATGCTATATAGCATCAACAAGTGAAGCACCATTAGCATCCCACAGCGTAGGCTCAACTAATGAAAAGGCCCCGCTACGCTATGAAGTTTCACAGAGCCTACTACAGTGAAAGGAAAAATACAGAGTAAGCTCTCACCTGTTGGCCTGGAGGCATGGGGAATGCATGCAGCAGCAGGGCAGGGATTAAGCTTGGTGCTCTTGCAGCATCTGCAGGCTGCATAGCAGGTGATCTACTCTATCAAAGCACAGGGGACAGGGATTGTTCATTTTTTAAAACTGCAGCCTTATTTGCAATGTGGCATGGATCACCATGAGAGCTCCTTCCTTTGTAAGCACCATGCGACAGTGCAGCTGCTCATGGCCCAGGGAATATTATGTAGGCTGATCAGTGGGAGATCAGCAGATAGGTGGTCCTGCCAAGTTAAGGTAGAAAGTTGCAACAGATGGACTTTGTTGTTGTCGTCGTCCCTTCCAGCCCTATAATGATTCCACAATTTGTCCTACTGTCTTTGTAATAAGATGTAGGCAGTGAAGGATCACATCACATTTTCAGCATAAAGTTTTATTGCATTTCAAAACATCATCCATATATTACTTGTAACTTAAGCCTTGAACTATTTCTTCTCTATTTCATGCTATAGTACTTGGCGCTATAAGATTGGAGTATGTGCAACTGATATATACTGGTCATGAAACCATCAAAGACAGAAATAAACTCTGGGTGGCACAATTTTGAAATGACCAAATATATTTGTATTGTTTATTGCTGAAATTGCCACCCCACACACCAATAAGAAATTTACTCTCCGTCTCTAAAGAACCATGGTGCACAGATGATTACTGCTCAAAAGAAGATTAACCTTTACTCTTCTAGATTTGGGGGAATTGAGATACTGCTGCCCTTGGACAGCCTGCTTCACAGAATTTATATTTAAGAAAAGCTTACTAAAAAGAGAAATCTACTTATCTGAATGCTAAATACAGACTGATTACTATTACTGCATTACTATTTCCCAAGGTGTCCTCTGGCATTTTCTTGAAGTGAAAGACCAATATTTTACAGTCATGGAATCACAGAACTGTAGAGTTGGAAGGGACTGAGAGTGTCACCTAGTCCAATGCCCCAGTCCAATGTGAGGCTCAAACCCACAACCCTGCGATTAAGAGTCTCATGCTCTACTGAGTGAGCTATCCCAGATCTCAAAAAAGCTTGAATGTATCAATAAATCTGAAGGATGCTTCCAGGTGGGGGCTTAATACATGGGACATTTGGGTATTTTAAGCAGTTAATTGGCAATGGGTTGTGATTTTTAAACCAAATTCTTCTGATAAAAGGAATGTCTGGAGAGAGAGAGAGAGAGAGAGGCTTATATACACATTGTCTCTCTCACCCGCCCCCTGCCCCATTTAAATGGTGAAATAGTGCTAAGAGGGTCCTTCCTTAAACATTGCTCATGGCCCTTTCAGAGTCTTAAATAGGGCCTGGCCAAAGACTGTGGAAAAGATACATCACTTGAATCCTCCTGTGTGTTCAGGAGTTCTGTCATTACTCCTTCATGGAGCTGTGCTGCAGTAACTATCATGCCATCAAGAACATAACGCAAGAAGGATACCTCTGCAAACTGCAAATCTAAGTCCAGGTTGGCCATGAATACTCATGGCTTAGATTCCCATTGGGTAACCCTGTTAGTCTGTAGCACCTTGAAGACTGGCCATTTTGGTATGGCTTTAGCTTTATTCCCTTTGATCAAAAGGGGAAGGGAGCTATAATAGCGGCTTTAGTTGGATCCAACTTCTTTGTGTAACTAAACTCCAGTGACACAGAAACAATGTGGCAACTATGTGTCCTATAACTAAGAGGCAGTGTGCCTCTGAAGAAGAAGAAGAAGAAGAAGAAGGAGAAGACCAGTTGCTGTGAGAAGGCCAGTGTGAGAAGATGATGGGACTTTCGACTGATTCAGAAGGGCTCTTCTGTTGTTGTTTTTCCTTATCTCCTTAGACTGGTTCTTTGTTTATAGGGCCAAAGCAGTGTAAATCAACTGTCTTTTTCCACATTCCACAAAAGTAGAACTCAACATATATAAAAGATTTCCAATGATAAGCTTTAAAGTTCTACATATTTCAGACCAGTGAGATGGCCCTGCACAAAGCAATGTTGAGGTTTTTGTGGATATAACTTTCCAACTCTTCAACCTAGTTTATATGTACCCAACGGCATGACTGTGTTAATTGAGAATTTCAGCTGTTCAAATAATATTTCAGGTTGGCTTATTCCTTCAATTTCTGAGAGATTAAGAAATAGTTATGCTTCACCTCCACTCACCTTCCTCGTTCTTTCTGTTTAAACACTCACTAGCACACACCCAGAAAACACAACTCATGACATGTCATTTAATTAAAGGCACTTTTTATCAACTGTATTTAATGAAGAATTCAGTTCATTTTAAAGCCTTAAAGCAAGCAATTTTGGACTACGGAAACTGACCCCTCAACATATCAAAATGCCTCAAAATCCTCCTCCTCCTCCTCTTCCTCCAGCCTTCCTCCCAAAGCAGGCCAGGGAAACAAATACACAAACAATAAAATAATTAAATCATTGAAAAGCAATTCTAATACAAAGATGCAGACTACTTAAAAGTCTTGTTGGAAGGGGAAGGTTTTAGTAAGCACCAAAGGGGTAAGAGAAGCTGTAATATTTAATAGGAAAGCATTTCAAAGGGTTAGTGCCATATTACTAAAGGCCTTGCTCATAGAGAGAACAGATATTCCATTTTACATTGCTAGTTAGTCATGTGGCAGAGGAGGTTACTCAGTAAGGAGGCTTCAGTAAAGGCTTTTAAAGTTATTTTATAGTTACACATTCTCTGTAGTGTTGAAGGTGAAATGTAGACTACAGTTCTCCACTCAGTGGAATGGCTTTTTTACTTCACCTCTGTGTCCAAAACAAGATTATTATGACCTGAACTGATAGCAACTTACAGAGCACACCAAAGTGGCTTTAAATTATCCCATCAGTTATTTTAGAATCCTTCATCACAGAAGATTTGCTTTGCTTTAGGTTACTCAGCAATCAAGTTTTCCTTGGGAGATTCCCAATGGCCTTTCTTGTCAACACCTGATCCACACTCTTCAAAGCACACCTGAGGCAAATGAAGTGATGACAAGCCCAGGTTATGGTGTTAGCTTTCCTCACACCTTCTTTTGTTATCAACAGCATGAGTATGACTCACAGACTGAAACCAAGGCCTTAAAAAGTCAGGGAGTTAATGGTTTTAAACAGGAATCAGATAAGTGCAGTCTCCAAGTATTGTGCCCCAAGCACTTACAAAGGAGGAGGTGTGGGTTCAAATCATATAGGAGGAGTATCATCACAAATCCTCAGTCTCATCAAATCCTCAAGGAAGAAATCATTTGGGGTGAAGATAACCAGACACTAAAATCTGGTGCAAATTTTTGTTTCCTAGCTAGCAAAATCTTCGTGCGGTGTTTCAGTTTCACATGAAATTTGCCTATTTTTTCTCACATACTTCTTTCCAACAACATCCATTTTTGTTTTCGTTCATGATGCCATTTGCAAAAGAAATGTTTCATTAATTCATGGTTCAGTTTATGCTCATGCTTATGTCATTGTTTTCTTCCATTATCATTTTTGTCAGTAATTACTTGAAAACCTAAAAAAAAAAATATTCTTAAAAATACAAAATAATTGGCAAGAGGGGACCCCGAAACAGCTCAAACAGGACTGAGCATGCTCGTTGAGCATAGAATGTTGACAAACTTTTGTGGGGGAAACCAGGAAGAGGTGGAATGGTGTATCCTTGGGGAAAGGTGTTGCTGGCTGGCTGAAATCTTGACCAGGAATACTCCGCACTGCAATATTTTGCTGCTAATCGTACTTGTATGTACCCTAGTGTACACCTTAAGGAAAGGAAATGCCCAATAAGCTTAGCACAGCATCCCTTGTGAACTAAGTTTGCATCCCAGATGATGCCCTCTTTAACATGTAAGGGTTCCATGGCAGAACTCAAGGCTCCATTAAGAGGCAAGGAAAGGGCTAAGAGAAGGTTGAAAGTATGAAAACTCATTGGTACAAGGCATCCCCTTATAAGAGCAAATGGGCTCAGCACCCAAACTTATGCCCTCTCAAGGAGCACCTGCAGACCACCCAAGTGTCAGAACATCCCATGTATAGTACTAAATTCCACATGCCCCCAATTTAAAGCTGGATACATGAAAAGCAATTTGTGGAATTTAGGGCTGCATACATGAAAAGCAGAACAACCACCCTTAGCCTTTACTTTCCTCCCTCCCTGTGCCTTCAATAAGAACCATTTTTTTGATGAGTAAGACAGTAAAGTTCACCCAGCTGAAGAATGAATAAATGCAGCACACTTTTAAATGTAAACACACCTCCGCTTGTGGTTAGAAAAGTGATTGCTCAGTGCATCTTTCATGTTTGAATAAGACAGGAAAATGCTGCACAGAACTTCACACAAGACAAGCAGTCTAGGGACACTGAGATTGATACTCCTGTTAAGCCTTCCAAGTACAACCACATGATAAGGTTAGCATGTGCTCATCCTAAAAGCATTTGTGGTGGGGGAAAGAGGGACTCAAGGAAGATAATAAAACTTAATAAAAGTTAACATTTGGCTGCAGGGCTGCGGGATGGTGTGGTATCTGCACTCAAGTTACTTTAACAAAGGAGGGGGGGAAACTACATATATCTTAAAGCGCCATCTCTAAATGAGGCATGTGTAGTTTCATTGTTACATTCCATGGTAGCTGCGACGTCTGGAACTGATAACGCAAACAAAAAGACAAAGGAATTAAAAAATGGGTTGCCGTTTGGGGCAAAAATAATTAGGTGTGATGCATGGGTGAGGTATTCAGAAATGAACCCTGATTCTTTCCTTCTTGTGTGTTGTTGGCTTCATGCAAATGTGGGCACATGCAAAATGGATCCCTTTTTACTTCACTGGACTTGATCACACTAAAAACACACAAGGATGGTGTTTCCTGCTTGGCAGGGGGTTGGACTCGATCGCCCTTGTGGTCTTTTCCAACTCTATGATTCTATGATTCTATGTATGCATGCAGCAGCTACTTCCATCTGGAAGAATGAGGAAAGTCCACATGCACAAGATTTCTGTGTTCCCTTTGCAGCACCTAGAGAACTCTGAAATTAGTTATAGCTGTTAGGCCATTGCATGGGTAAACATGCATATTCAGCTACATATTTTCCATTCATTTCAATAAAAATTTTGCAGGACATGTTTTCAGTGGGCTGCACCCTAGATCTTGTCTCCAAGTGGTGAAAACATCAGGAGGGTCAGTAAATACACATTTGTCAGCTTTAGCATTTTCATTTTCAAATAATTTCTCTGTTCTGTGTTCCCAGTGACTGCTCGGCTTAAAGAATTGCTGTGAGTCTAAAATGGGGAGAGGGAGAACCATGTATGACACTTTGAGCTCCTTAGAGGAAAGGTGACATATGAATGTAATAAATAAAGGCACCAAGATGGCCCTGACCCAGATAATACTCACCGCTGTATGTCACAACTAGGACAAGGATGATTCACCACAGGGAAACCATGTTTGATGGTATCTCCATGACAACTGCAAAGTGTATTCTAGCTTTGAACTACATCTCTGGGGTGTTCCACCCCAGAGATTTGAGCTGGTTTAAAAGCACATACAGTGGCTGAAGTGATTGTGAACCACACATAAAACTCCTTAAGTACAATTGATCTGAATGGAAGCAAATGAAGGAAACAGAGACCTTGGTGCCAAACATCTCCAGACAAGGCATCTGTGGAAGTTGTCCACACCTTTAAATTCTCCATCGCAATTTGTAAGCGTACTTATATAATCCTCCGCAAAGGTAAGACATCTCATCTAGCAATGAAAAACACTGAAATGTATCAGCTTGCCAAGAGAACTGACGCCTCCATTTCCAAGGATGTCTCAGCTGTTTACCCAATACCAGAGTCACACATAAACACAGATGAACCAATAGCAAAGTTTAGCACTTGAATTTCACTGTCTCCTTTCAACTTTTGTGAACAGATCAAACTTCACCTGAATGCAAGCTCTTATAATTGCTTGTGCTAGAACATGCCTAGATGAAACAAAATTGATGTCTTCTTTGATGATTAAAGTTCCTTTAAGAATGTATCCCCTCCTCCACACATACACCAAATTTGTGCATGGAACTGTATCAAAGGAATGCAACCAAACCAGGTAAATTTATTCACATGGGAAATGGCTCCCTTTTTTTTAAGTACATGTGCTAACAAGTGTGGAATACTCAAGATAATGCAAAAATGCAATTTTTCTTCAGGACTAAGAGTATTATTGAGTAGTAATGGATGTTCTGATCTGGGGGGGGATTAAATTATTCTCCTAATTAAAATATGCAGGAAAGTTAATTTCAAAACCTTTTATCACAACCAAAAGTGAACAGCTTTTTATTTTGACACAGTTGCTCCCAACTATATTCGGAGATGTGATTGCATGGAGACATATCAATGAGAACCGAGACTTACTTCTGAGTAGACTTTAATAAGAGTGCATTGTAAGACAGACTTCCTGAGATATTTACTAAGCAGCCTTAAGAAAATGAACCACCTTCTCTTTTAAGGTCTGTGAGGCAAAGCAAAGGGAAAACAATGTAATAAATTCCAATAGATTCAGTGAAACGGGGTAGATAATGAACTAGTAGTAAATCCTAGATAAACTAGAGAGAGTCTTAAAATTGGGGGTGGGGGAGATGATGCATGCCTTCCTCATGAGATTCCCACAGGCATGTGATTGGCCACCGTGAGAATAGCATGCTGAACAGGCCTTTGATCTATTAAGTTGTTAAAAAAGCAAGGCTAAATTAAGGTAAGACAACAGCTCAACTTTGGTGTGTCTGTGTAAGTCACCAGAATTCAGTGGCTGCTCCCAGATTTTTAAATTCCCTCCCTGGAGAAGTTAGACTGGCTCCCTCCTTGTTGTCTTTCTGGTGCCAGATAAAGACTTTCTTATTCCAGCTGACTCTGGGAAACTGACTGCTTTTAATGAAAGGGCTGGCGCCATGCTGTTTTTACTCTGTGTATTCTATTAATGTTTACTTTTTAATGATTGCTTTTTTCCTATTTTTTTAGCTGCCTTGAATCCCTATCAAGGAAAAAGGCAAGGTATATATAAATATATAATCTTAATAACAATCATTGGCTGATCCCCAAAACTCAAAGACACCATGCAAGAAGGCATGAATTTTATGAGGTAATTATGAGGAACTTTAGCTTGACTTCTACCTACTTTAGCTTAGCGAAATTAAGAAACCACAGTAAGTTTTTATATTATTTAACAGTGTGCATCCCTAAGAAACCATTACAGAACAATAGGTTGGCGCTAACCACAGAATGGGCACAAGAGTAGTATTGCTCCCCAAGGTCTTCTTGCACAGCACTGGGCAATTAACAGCCTTTGTACTATTTCCACAAAAAAACAAGAAATCTTACCTCAGGTCAGTTCTGATTCTTCATTTTCCAGTATGAGTGCTATGTTGGGGCCTTCTTCAGTACTGCAAGTATAAGCATGATAAATACTTAACAGGCTCACCTCACAAACTGAGCAGTGAAATCCAGAGGCCATTTTTGGTGAACAGATGCTCAGATTTCAGGTATTACAGGTGTTCCAGAGCAAATTAAATCAGCACTGAGGAGCTGTTGTTAACAATTCACTATTAACCTGATTACCAACCTCTAGTACTCATTTCTCAGTGGCTAAACAGAGAATCAGTGAGAAGTTACATGCAGCTGATATTGCTTAGCATTCAGAAACATCCATGTACCTTGCCAATGACTTCCCTTGCATTCCTCATGCCAAATGTGGTAGCAGAGACATGCATATACAAATCACTCCTTGATTCTCTCTCATAATCAGTACAAAGGAAGCTATGGAATTTATATGTGGAGAGAATTTCATAATACATACACCACAGCATTTCATACCAGCAATTCTCTGGATGATTTATGTCCTTTGCATATAATTGGAGGAGGGTATATAGCTTTGCCACTTTTGTGCAAGATTTGTATGAAGTGGGATTACTCTGATGTTTCATAAAATACATATTTATGTATTTCTCTCTGGTTTTAAAAAATAAAAAGAATACTCCTTTAAGTTTGATGAGTTACTGGTATCTATAGCAGAGATCTTTTGAAAAGATGACACTCCTTTATTACCTGTGTTACCAAGAAGGTAAAGTTTAATTGCAAATGATAATTGCTCCTCATTTCCACATCACGTTTTATGTGCAAGGTGTGCTACAATCTTTTGTTAAAAAAAAAATCCACTTATCTACACTACACTGCCATAATGTTCCTGGTTGACAGACTGAGCTAGGAGCTGAACCCTGTTCTCTCATGCCCAAATGGATTTACTACTCAGGCCTGAGGTGCATTTTATAATTGAAGAGAAGTAGGCACTATTCAGAAAGTTCCCCTGGGTGTCAAGAGTTTAGACACACCAGGCCCATCTTTAGAGCAGCTATCATCATTAAATTATGGCATTTGCTCCCACGAGAGGTAGAAATGGCCACCCACTTGGAGGCTTAAAAATAATATTAGAGTAATTAATGGAATATAAGGCTATGTTCTGTTGGAGGTGGAATGGAAAGAGGACTTTTGCACTCAAGTTCTGCTTCCTATAGGCATCAGACTGGCTGCTATGAGAATAGAATGCTGGACTATTATTATTTCAATTTATTTCTTGCCTTTCACCATAAGGTCCCAGGGTAGATTACAACAACATCAGATACAATGTTTAAAACCGTTTAAAACAAATTACAGTCACAAAAATAGGGTGAGTTCTAAAAATACAATTATAAGTTCCTGGGGTACCTGGACTTCCTCTTCTAATTCCTTGGTGCCAGATGCTGAGGTTAGCATGTTAAAAATACAATCCAGGAGCCAGCTTGGCGATGGCCCGCTAAAGATGGGTCATTAGCTGGGACAAAGGGAGTGGCACTGTGCCAGAGGGCAAATGGGAGGGGCCCCTCTCCCAACTCAGAGTTAGTTAGAAAGACAAACCTTTGGAAGTAGAGCTGGAGGCAGAGTTGGAAGGAGGGCAGTTGTTTTCAGGATTGCAATTGGGATGGTGTAAGCTGCAGGAAAAGTTAGTTGCAGTTTGCAAGCAGCGGAAAACTGGAGAAAGCGGGGTTAGAGCAAATCAAAGGCAGCAGCCATGGAAGAATCATGATCTTCTGGAATGCTGGAAGCAACTCTATTGTAGGCTCAGGTTGTAAGGTAAAGTTAAAGGTACCCCTGCCCGTACGGGCCAGTCGTGTCCGACTCTAGGGTTGTGCGCCCATCTCACTTAAGAGGCCGGGGGCCAGCGCTGTCCGGAGACACTTCCGGGTCATGTGGCCAGCGTGACGAAGCTGCTCTGGCGAGCCAGCACCAGCGCAGCCCACGAAAACGCCGTTTACCTTCCCGCTATAAAGCGGTACCTATTTATCTACTTGTACTTAAGGGTGCTTTTGAACTGCTAGGTGGGCAGGAGTTGGGACCGAAAGACGGGACCTCACCCCGCCGTGGGGATTCGAACCGCCGACCATACGATTGGCAAGTCCTAGGCTCTGAGGTTTTACCCACAGCGCCACCCGCGTCCTTAGGCTCAGGTTGTATGTATGTGTAAATAAGCCATATATCATAAAGACACCACAGTCTCCGCTGTGCCTCATTTCCAAAGGAAACACGAATCCTGGGTACCATATATACTCGAGTATAAGCTGACCCGAATATAAGCCAAGGCACCTAATTTTAGCACAAAAAAACTGGGAAAACTTATTGACTCGAGTATAAGCCAGTTCACCACACCACAAACCTGGTGGTGGCAGCAGCGGTGGAGAAAGAACAAGCAGCCTGAAAGGGCTGCTTTCAGGCTGCTCATTCCTCCTTCACCACCACCGACAGCAGCAAAGGCGGAGGAAGGAGCAGCCTGAAAGGGCTCCTTTCGGGCCACTCGTCCCTCCGCCGCTGCCTCTGCTGCTCGCAGCGCAGTGCCTCTCCCAACCGCGGCTCCTGTGCCTGCCCTTGCAAGAGGCAGGCGGCAGCAGGACCAGTGGCAAGAAAGGGCTCCTTTCGGGCCGCTCATCCCTCCGCCGCCGCCACCCGCCTCACTCGAGTATAAACCGAGGGAGGCATTTTCAGCGTAAAAAATGTGCTGAAAAAATCAGCTTATACTCAAGTATATACGGTAAGTGCCTGGAACCTCTGGAATCTCCCACTGCTTGGAGGTTGGAATGGCGAGCCACAATACATATCTCAAAGACATGTCTCAAAGTAAAGAGATATGGCTTCAGAATGCAATAGAAACTGTGTAATCAAGATGTCAGATACACCTCTGTGGGGATGGAATTCCACAGTTGAGGAATTCCACAACGAGCTGAGTAGGGATCTTCCTATGTTCTGATTACCTGAACTGAATACTGACTACATGGTATCATAATGGAATTGGGCAGGGTTCAAAAAACAGTTCTAGTCTCCATTAAAAGCCACATTAGGGGGTTCAAAAAACCAAAAAACCCGTCTGGCTCCAAATGTAGAACCATGATACTGATGGAACAGCTTTAAACAATGATACAGTTTTAGCCTGATGAATTCTGAAGTGCTCAATTATTTGTCAGTGCGTGAGGAGGAGGGTGGGGTGGAAATGTGTCACCACAGTTCTCTGATTTCATGAAGCAACACCTGAAGAGCACAATGTTAAGCTGCCTTAAAAGTGCTTTTTCATTATTAAGAAAATGTGATGCACATGTTCATTGCAGGATGTTGCTATTCCCCAGCATGTAAACTGGGAAAGCACAAAGCAAGCAGGCAGGAAGATCAACTCCAGCCTCCTCAGGAGGCAACAGGACTGATAATATCAAGCCAACATGTAGTCCACTTTATACGGTATATTAGGAATTGGAGGATATCTGTTTTCTTAAAAAATAATAACACCACAAAATGCAATCAGACCCACTGATTCCTTGCAGGTGAGAAAAAATAGGCCCACAAAACTCCTCTCCTCACATGAGTTAACAAATCAATGTTTTTATTAGATTTCTTGCCCACTCTCTACTATGAGGTCCCAGGGACAATATCAAAACCACTTAAAACAAATTACAGTCAGAAGAATAGGGTAGGTCCTTAAAAATACATCTCAGGTGTCAAAAACCAGGGCAAAGAGGTGCATATGACAGGTGAATGTGCCAAATTCACCTCTGAGGGGAAGAAATTCCATAGCTTAGGAGTGGCCACATTGAATGCCCTCTCCTGGACTGCTACCCCCAAACTTCTGAGGGCAGTAGAACTACCAAGAGGGCCCTCTCTGTTGATCTTAATGCTAGAAAAGGTCTGTAGGGAGGCATATTTGGGGCCTAAGTCAATTAGGGCTGTGGGATAGATAGGTCCTCAGTATCCTCAGATGGTGGAAACTGGAAAGAGGGGTGACAGTGGCAAGTCCCTACTTTTCTCACCTAGCCCCCTAAGCTATTCTGCTACCCTCAGGCATGGTGGAGGTCACCATCCTGTTGCCAGCACTGTAGAAAGATTCATTGGCTGGGTTGTAGAATGGAGATGCCATCTCATTCTTACCTCAGGCAGGAAAACATATTGGGTTGGCCCTGGCTGCATGTGAAGAGCTACTTCCACTAGTGAAGAGAATGGAGCAGCTCCTTTCACAAAAGAGTATGTGTGAAGCTCAGGACTGATGGCTGCTTTGAACCCTTGCATACACAATAGGAACATGGCTGAGTTTGCAATCAGACTCACGTCACATAAAAACACTGTTTGTGTGAACTTATTGTGGGTGGTTCATATACGGCTGCCCCAATTCCTACAACAGCAGTTTGGCTCAGGACTCTGCCCCAACTGTGTCCCTGGTGACTGCAAGCACTAGTCTACAGGAGAATATGAGTGGAATCCAGTGGATCCCCTCCTTTTGTAGGTGAGCCTCTCCAATGGGTTGCAGCAGTTGTCCTCTTTTTCGGTCAAGCAAATCATCTCTCCCCTCCCCCTCCTCACCCTTCACCCAGTGGAAAAGGGAAGCAGTGGAAAAATACATCTGAGCCTCTAAATCGGGGATGGGAAATGTGCAGCCCTCCGTGCTAATATGCAGTTATTATAAACAGTACCATATGCAGTACTGAATAAGAGTGCAATAAATTCAGATGCCTGGATGATGAAGACGTGTCTTGTTGAATCATGGTGAGAAGATCTTTCGGATGAAAACTGAACAATGCAAAGATGGAACAATACTAAGGGGAGGGGAGCCAATTTTATCATTCCAGTGTTTACTTTAAAATTGAAGGATGTAAATTAGCTAAACTAATTTAAAAATGAGTACAGTATTTTGTTAAGAGGAGGGTCTGGGCTAAATGTTAGGAGCCCGGGATCACTCCAAAGTAAATCTATGTCATTGACTTTTTTAATGATTGCTGTTTATTTTCAGAAACAGACAGCACAACATTGCGGTGTACTTTCCATTGATTGCATAAACAAAACAAATAAACAAAGCCCAAATGTATAACTAGAACAATACAATGCACAGCTATCACCAATGTGAAACAGGATTGGACCACAGTGGTGGGGAGAGGCTTGAGCCCTTTGCTATTCCTATAGTCTAGATCCAGAATGGAGCTTCCCTAAACATCCAACTGCTATTTGCATAATTCTCATTATTTTTACTATGGATCACCATAGCTGCTACTACAGGAGTAGGGAGCCTCAGGTGCAGGGCTGAATGTGCCCCTGCAGGTTTCTCTATCCAGCCCTAGAGACTCTACCCAGGCCACACACCCCAGGCCTGCACCCTCCATTAGCCATTTTACCTGTTCTAATATCTGTAGCTTGCCTGGCCACACCCACTACTGCTATGCAGCCCCTGGAAGGTTTCCCATGAGGAAATGTGGTGCTTGGCATGAAACAGGGTCCCCAGTCCCTATGCTAAGGTCTCTTCCCCAATTATCATTACTACTACTTCTACTTTTATGAAGGTATATGCTGCTATCGAAAGGATAAAGGCCCCTGTGTGAGAGGCAAGGAAGTTAAGATCTCCCAGGGTAAGAGGCTGGAAGAAGAAAGGGAAGCTCCCAAGTGAGAGTCGGGTATGTTCATCACTCTCTGTGTGGGATAAGAGTTAAGATTTACTTGGGGAGAAAGGACTTTGCATTTTTTCTTTCTCCTTTTTATGTTGGGGGGGGGGTTGTAATGTTTAAGGAAAGTCTCAATAGCCCTCTTTCCAAACAAAGAAAACATACTATTTTTCCATAGTGCCTTACAAAGCGTGTTCTCCCTAACAGAGAGCACGTGTTGCGGTTGGGGGAACAACCCACCCTGCCGTTACTGGGCAGATTTGGTGAGGAACCCAAGCCTTTAAGTGGTTAAAATTGGGTTGCTGGGGAGTTTTGATTGTTGCCAATTTAAATACAGGGGCCAGACGTTGGACGTCCTCTTGGCCGTTTTGCACCGGATCACCCGCCCTCCCTCCCTTTAATAGGGTGGTTTTTTCTTGATCACTTGACCTTGCTATGCCTGTCATGGGGTCGTCCGCCTTGGAGCGGGGGCCTGGTTGGAATTTTGCCATCTGGCGGATTGGCTGGTGCCATTTGGTTTTTGCCTACTGCGTAGCAAATCGTCACAACTTGTAAGGTTGGCAGTTAGGCATTGGTTAAATTGGTGCTTGGAGGGGTAAGTGCCTACCCCTCCAAATGATGCGGAAAGGGAATTCCGTTAAAGGAATCCAGGGGCTTGCCATTCTTTTCGTCCTTGTCCGTGGAGCCGGACTTGGGCCGTGCAAGCCCCACAGGAACATGAGGGTGAGAGGTGAGGGACTGTTGCCCAGCTTCATTTTCTCACCCAATACTTGTTTCCCACGCTGGCTTCCGTTGGTGTCCGGAAGGCCAGCTCTGTCCCTGAGGGCAAGGACAGATAGTCATAACCAATGCCTAAGCAACCACTCACATTTTTTGTATTTTGAATAAAGTTGTGGCCAAAATTATGCCAAAAACCTTAAACAAAAATTGATGTGTGAAGTGTGAATTTTTTGGGGGGTGGCATTGTGGGACTCAACACGCAACATGTAAAAACAATTAAAAACCATATAAAAGGTGAAAGAACATATCCATTAATTAGAGTAAGCACTTCAATTTGGTTGGGGTGGTGGCGGCTCTACCCCTTTTGGTAAAACCCCAATTTATTTATCTTCATTTTAAAAAATCAGACGCATCCTGCTTTAAATGCAGAGTAAAGATGGCGCTCCAGCCCCTTGCCCCACAGTCTGAAGGAAGGATGGACAAGTCTGTCAGTTATGGCTTCTCTTACTTTCTCATTTTTCCAGTCTCAACTTCATTCTTCTCCATATCTGCCACACCGGTTTGCGAATATATCTATTTTTAAGTCTTTGCAAAAATTCAACAATTTCAATGCAAATTTATTAAACGATATACATTTTTGTACATAGGTTTGCCTCATATTAGCAATTTCCCCTATAATCACTGGGTCGTGTAGGTTAGCCTCATCGCCTGCCACCATACCCCTTGGCCACAGCCCTCTGCCCCCACACTCAAAGGGATGCCGCAGGCATACTGACATATGTGCGTAGAGCTTGTTCGTGCAAGGGGGGATTCTGGGCCAATCTGTATCTGTACCATGAAAGAGCTTCATGGTCATATCATATGTTGTCATGCATGTTAGGGCCCCTTCTCATGTCATGTGTAGTGGCATAGCTAGAGGGCATTTCAGCAGCGAGGATCCAAACAGTGCATGTTTTGGGCACATAAAGTCTCTCCCCCACCTCAGTCACCCTAATCTCTCCAGCATCTTTATTGCTCAGTCTTCACAGGTGATTTAATGTTGTGTACAACTCGAGAAAGGAGGCGTCATTTGATTTGAAAGGTTAAGGAGAAATCTCTTGGAACAGAGTATTTCAGACCTTGAATTGGTAGGAGGGTGCACTGTGCGCTAAGCCTATGATGACAGCAAGATGGAACACTGGCATATAGCTCTGATTATATTTGTTAGATAAACTCTTTATGGCATTGTGGCCTAAGATTTATTAGTGCTCCTTTCGTGACAGAACTGATCTCAATGATTGCCAAACAAAAAAGAATATAAGGTCAGGGCAAGTCCTCCAAATTCTGTCATCTCATCTGCCTCGTAAACTTTGCCTACGTCACCTAAGTAGGTTGATGGATATTTTATGTAGACTGTCAACAATTAATCACACAAGAGGCAAAAGGTTAAAAAGCAGGAACGGAGGCCTAAGCAGAAATTCACGTATCCACAAACATTTCCAGGATCGTTCCCATGAGGCATAACATAACATTAATTCAGGATGTACCCTCAGATATATATGGTAAAAAAATTAACTTCTTTTTTAAAAAAAAAAATGATATGGGCTATGCCAACCCCAATTTGAGTTTTATGAATTTGTTTTCCTCTTCCATTGCTTTTTCCTTTTGTATCATGTCTTTTAGATTGAGAGATTGTGTTGTTTTTTAAATTTCTGTACAAGCAGTATTTTAGGTGCATTGTCTTACTATATATTATCTTTGTAAGAAAAAAGTTATGTTGCAGCCTCACAAACTGTGACAACAGCAGGGTGAGTGAAACAGGCAGACTGGTGGTGCGAGTAAGCTGACTGGCAGAGTGAGCAAGCAAGTGGCCCAGATGGGCCTTCCCATGTTCCCCCAGCTGCTGCTGCTGCTGCCACCACCCGCCTGCATGCATGCACAACAGAGTGAGGGAAGACCAGAGTCCAACTGAGCAGGCATCCCAGCTAAGCAAATGACTGGGTGGGAATTCCGGCAGAGCAAGGGAGCTGGCCACTCCCTCATAGCAATGGTTCTTCCCTCATTTGGCAGCAGGAAACCTGCCCAAATCCTATGCTACTTGTGTCCACAAGAAACCTGGCTGAGGGGAACTCTTTTTCACACTGGAGATGTATAATGTGCACTTGGTGAACTAACCACTAATATAAAAGCGATTCATCATGTCTTTTGGATCACTGTTTTTATGCCTCCAAAAACACTCCTATGATTAGCTTTATTTGGATTATGGAATTCCACACAAGTACAGAATGTGACGAACACCAAATTCACTTTCCTAATAATCTGTTTTTGTTTTAGCGGCATTCAGTTCCTGCTTGCAAGAGTCCCATAGGCATCTGGTTGGCCACTGTGACAGAGTGCTAGACTAGATGGGCCACTGGCTTCATCCAGCAGGGATATCCTTATGTTCCCACTTGGACTATTGTGATGCGCTCTATGTGGGGTTACCTTTGAAGGTGACCTGGAAACTACAACTAATCCAGAATGTGGCAGCTAGACTGGGGACTGGAACAGCCACCAAGACCACATAACACAGGTCCTGAAAGACCTCCATTGGCTCCCAGTACATTTCCAAGCACAATTCAAAGTTTTGGTGCTGACCTTTAAAGCCCTAAATGGCCTCGGCCTAGTATACTTGAAGGAGCGTCTCCACCCCCATCATTCTGCCCAGACACTGAGGTCCAGCGGCGAGGGCCTTCTGGCGGTTCCCTCACTGTGAGAAGTGAGGTTACAGGGAACCAGGCAGAGGGACTTCTCAGTGGTGGCGCCCGCCCTGTGGAACACCCTCCCATCAGATGTCAAGGAAATAAACAACTATCTGGGCTTTAGAAGACATCTGAATGCAACCCTGTATAGGGAGGTTTTTAATGTTTGATGTTTTATCGTGTTTTTAATATTCTGTTGGGAGCCGCCAGGTGGGCAGGATATAAATAATAAATTATTATTATTATTGTTGTTGTTGTTGTTGTTGTTGTTATTAGGAATAGCTAGTGCTGTCAAAATTAATCATCTCTTTGACAGCATACATATGGGTGTGGGGTTTTATTCAGATTCTCCTGCATATGTTGACACAACTGGAAAGGTATTTGTGCATGGAAGCCTGCTTCTGCACACAGATTGCTGGATCTGACTGCTAACATCTGTGATGAACTGCACACAAACCCTGCTTAGTACAAGTTCCTTTCAAGGCCAGATGGAAAACAAGCGGTGTTCACACAAACTCACCACAGGCACAAAGGTTGTGTGCTGTTGTGCTTCAGCATTTGCTGAGGTCACACTGGAACCATGTATATCTTCTCCTTCGCCGATAACCTCACATTCCTCTTTCCACTTTGTGGAGTTTAGTGAAGATCAAGGCCTACTATCCTTTCTACACACACACACACAAACACACACACACACACATCCTCCCCAGACTGTTTGGCTCCTTGTTGTATGAGAAAATTCTTTCTCCAACATGTAAGGAGATTGAAACGTAAGGAGATTGAAGGTACATTCTTTCACCTTTGGTGGACGTGCCCGAGGATTAAGGCTTTCTGGGAGATGATTTATAATGAAATGAAAAAGGTATTTAAGTATACTTTCGTGAAGAAACCAGAGGCCTTTCTCCTGGGCATAGTCGGCCAATTGGTGCCAAAGAAGGATAGAACTTTTTTTATGTACGCTACAGCAGCAGCAAGAATACTCATTGCAAAGTATTGGAAGACACAAGAATTACCCACCTTGGAAGAATGGCAGATGCAAGTAATCGACTATATGGAAATGGCTGAGATGACTGGCAGAATCCGAGACCAGGGAGAAGAGTTGGTGGAAGAAGATTGGAGGAAATTTAAAACTTATTTACAGAAGTATTGTAAAATGTATGAATGCTGATGACATTGAATTAAAATGAAGGGGTTCTAGTAATAAGAGATAAAAATTTGAAACTTGGGAGGTAAAATAAATAAGGATAAAGTAGTAGGATACGAATTTGCTGAACTAATTGTTAAAAAGGGATATAAAAAAGGGAGGCGTGAGGAAGTCAGGAAAATAAGTTAATTGAAGATGAATAATTGGAAAAGAGTGATTTGTGTTTTTCTTATTATACTTTTTGAGTGTTGATTGTCTTTTTTTGTTGTTTTCTTGTTAAATGTTTGTATTTTATGTATCGTGAAAGTTTGTATTGTTGTGTTTTATATTTTCTCTGTGTTTTTATTGTTCTACTTTTCTATTGTTAAACTTAATAAAATATTATTTTTTTAAAAAAGAAAGAAAATTCTTTCTCCATCAGGTAGTTTACAAGGAGTACTAAGTCATTCTCTGGGACAAGTCTCTGTGTGCCTCAAACAGTGCCAAGGAGCACTGAGGGGAGGAAATATCAGTTAAGCACAAATTTGGAACTTGAAATTGCCAACATACAAATAGTAACCAGAGAACAGAACCTTGATTTGAAACATGTTTTCTTCCAGGAACAGGCTTCTTATTCCTTTAAATGCTACGCATCTCCCTATCCATTCCAGGAATGGCTGTGGGAAGTGTTCAAGGCATTCTTTACCAGCTCTCCCTGGTGAACCATTTTGCCTGGCATGCAAGGTCTGATCAGAGTTGCCAGATCAATATTTAATTTTAAAATAGGGAGCCAGAGGGACACTGTCATATTCTGTAGCAAAGGTTCTCAAAGCTGTGGACCAGGAGTGCCTAACCTGTGGCTGTCTCTACATGTTGTCAGACTTCAAATCCATTCGGTCCCCGAGTATGTGACCCATGGTCAGCTGTGATGAAAGCTGTAGACGAAGATTATCTGGAAGGCCACTCCTGCTTTAGAGTGATAATCTAACAGAGGCACAAGTTCTTTTTAGAGGAGGGACACATTCACACTATACATGTAATGTACTAACATACAGTCATGGCTTACCCCAAAGAATTATGGGAGCTATAGTTTAAGTGTGCTGAGAGCTGTCGGGAGACCCCTATTCCCCCCACAGAGCCACAGTTTCTGTAATGCCTTCTGAAGAGAGATTATCAAAACACTCTGGGAACTGTACCTTTGTGGGGGGGGGAGGGTCTCCTAACAATTCTCAGCATGTTTTAAAAAGTACAGTGTCCATAATTCTGTGGGAGGAGGCCATGGCTGTTTAAAGAGGTATCATAGTGCTTTAAATGTATGGCATGAATGTGACATAGGTTTGGACATCTCTTTGACCTGTTTTAATTTGTTGGAAGCCATCCAGAGTGGCTGGGGGAATATAGATAATAAAATCATCATCATCATCATCTGTTGTTGTTGTTGTTATACCTTGGTTCTAAATCCCAACCTTGCATGTGGTTTTAGTCTGGGTCACATATGATATCCATTACTTGATTTGCACTACTTGATTACATAACTGTAAACTGGGTGGCTTGAACCTGAGTGCGTGAATTGGCTCCAGGGAAAAAGCACTATGTCTGAACTGATGTTGAAGTTCTGCCGCACCACCATTCTATGACTGGCTCCATCCTATGCACCCCACTTTTATGACTGCCCCAGCTTCTCGTTTATCACTGACTCCACCCTATGCAATCTTTTTATCACTGCCTCTGCCCCATGTTTCCCATGCTGGGATCTGCACTTGCAAAGCCATTTTGTGATTGGCTTTGCCACCAGCTGTCATTGTGTGACTGGCTCTGCACTGAGCCACTCTTTTAAATGATATGACTCAATAATTTCCTGCCGTCTCAAATGAGCCCTGAGAACAGAAAGTTTGAGAACTCCTCATACATGGCACATCTTTCAGATGTGCAAAGTTACCACTTGATACTGGAGTCATCAAATAATAGAGTGAACCATCTTACTTTTTCCATGTGTTCAGTATGATAGTACTCTGTGATCCCCTGCTTTAAAATGGAGTCTCAGAAGAATTCAGCCCTATAACCCAAAGTTGGAAAAGTTGGTTTAGCCTTGGATATACAGTGTGGTGTCACCTTGTGGATTTCCCTGAATCCACAAGGCAAATGAGGACACTATTAATAATTAGCAGATACAGCTCGTAGGTAGGTTTTTAAATTTCAAAGGTTGGAGCTTTTCTTCAAGATAAAACTTACAACAAGAACAAGAAAAAACAAAAAAGTAAACAATGAAAGGATTTCTTTAGACATAGGGCCAAGCTACACATTACGAGAGAAACCCATGACTGGACTGCCCAATTTTTTTCTCTTTAAATGAAATGCAGCTATGGATGGAGAAAGCAATTTGCTTTATTTCATTTTAGTCTTTCCCACAGTGCTATTTTCCAGATTAAAACCACCAGTCCCCCAAGATGTTTGTCCCAGAGGGCATTTCTCTTCACGGATTGTAAGCTACTCTGTCTCAGTTTTACCACCGCCCATCCACCAGGGCACTATGTGGAAAACAATGGATTAAACTTCTTGAACTAGGAGACAAACTATTAACACTGTTGTGTTCACCCTAATACCTGGGCAGTGAGAGACTACAGGGGTCCCAGCACTTACCCAGGGTTCCATTTCTTTGCAATGAAGGTCAGTGGAGACTGTGGTGTCTTTAGAACACATGGTTTTATTTACACATATATACAGCCCGAGCACTGGATTGATCAGCTCACAGCATTAACACTCCCAACAGATCTTGCATCCCCATTATTTTCCAGGGAGGTTCCCAAAGGCCAGAGCTTTGAATTCAACCCACAGAGAAAAACAAGTCTCTTTCTCCCTAGCTTCCAGCCCAGCCAAACTTACACACAGACTCCGGCTAACTCTGCTATTATTCTCCTACCTACAAGATGATGTCACTCCAGCCCCACTTCCTCAGCCCCAATCCAGATGTGCTTTGGCATCAGAAGATTAGATCACTTATTTATTTATTTATTTATTTATTTATTTATTTATTTATTTATTTATTGCATTTATATCCTACCTTTCCTCTGCGGAGCTCAAGGCAGTAGAGATTCTTTCCTTCACATTGTCTCCTCATAGCTATCATGTCTCTCACACTAATCGTGGCTGACTAAGAATTTGAATGTGGGTCTTGTTTGTCCCTCAGACAAACAGAAAGAAAACAAGAAAACTCTACCTGCTCCGAGAGAAGCCTCTCTCATTCAGAGATTGGCTCCACCCCAGGTGTTTTGTCTAAGGTTGCCCACTCTCTGTTTTCCCATAGAGAATTTGGATGATACTGTTGCCAACTGTTGCATTCCAGGGTTTTCTATTGGGATCTTTCCCCCTGAACCTGATTTGTATTGCGCATGCACACACATTTGCTTAAAATGCAATTGCAGCACCGTTATGTCCACTGTGGACTGGCAAAGCACAAATGAGGCTATTTGGGGCTACTGTGCCTTGACAATAAGCTTCCTCCTTGCAGCTTCTCTCTCTAACTGCTTCCTGTGGTCCAGCATGGTTGATAAATTGCCTTGTATTTAGTCATTCCCTGCAATGGGTTTTTTAAAAAGACCAGTTTCCTCTTATCATCCTCCCGCCACTTTCTTTCTTCTAAAATGGAACAAGCACATCATTTTCAAGACAGCTCCTTGAACAAGAAAGGCAAAGGAAAAAAGTGAGCCTAGCCCAGGTAGAATAGACCAAAAATGATCCCAAAATAGGCACCACAGCATGACGGGGCTCTCTGCTAGAAAAGCAAACTGAGGGACAATCCCATGTGTTTTTACTAAAGCTGTTAATTCACTCCTCACATCTCTCATTCAAGTCATCAATCACAACATAACCAAAATAGAGCTCAGAGCGCAGCTGCTAGCATGCCACTGTAAATGAACCTTCTGCCAATGGAGCCCTGCCCCACCAAGTTGGCGTCATAGGAGAGGGGAAAACTCAACAGGAAAAATAAACTAATCAGGTACCACAGACCCTTTCCTTAAGGGGAAAAGGGCTACTCAATTTTAACTCTTTGTAAGCACATTCACCAGTAAGCCATTGGCTGGAAAGTAACCTGTTTGGGGATGTGGCCTTGTGGAAGCTCAGTAGCAAAGACCTTTTGAAGAGAACTTCTCACCACGACATCACCATAATTCTCTACCTAGTATGAGCAATGTCACGGTGTGTGGTTCTTTTAAAGCATAACACCTGTGAGGAGGAGCCATACCAACCATGTAATAACTCAAAAGCATAAAGTTAAAGGAAGCTTGCATACCTGTAGGGGGGATGTGATCGTCATTATGTAGGCTGTCCCGTTCAAAAAGGTCATGGATTTCTTCTTCTGGAAGCAAAGCACATACAATTTGTTACAAAGGGAAACATCTGAACATCATGTATAAACTGGATATAAATGTGGCTTTGATGATCCCCATCTTCTAAATCTGTAGCCAATTGTTTATTTGCTTTTTCCGCAAAAGGCTTTTATATGCATTCATGCTACTATTGAAATAATTATGTGTTCTAGGTTTGTTTTTGGTTCAGATTTACATATTTTTAAACAACATGAGAGTATATCATACAAAGAGTTATTTTGTCCTTTTAATAATGTTACCACCTCATCTAATTTCCAGACATCCCTAACTAAGGATTATGAACAAATTTAATTCAGTTTGGATTCAAAGGCAAACCTACCTAAAATCACAATTTCAAAAACAAAGAGAGCCAAAACACAGCCTCCCTTCAAAACCTGCACACATCCAAATTTTGTGACACAGATCCCCCAACCAAACAATGTTTGCATATATTGAGGGAAAGCATACACAAAACTGAATATATTCGTGAAAATAGCATACAAACAGCATTATAATAAAGCAAAATTGCTTGCAAAAATGTATACCTTTGTCAAAACTGCATACAAACATATGTTTATTAGCAGAAATTCACAATAAAATGTTGGTGAATTTCTGGTGGTGATCACACTAAAATACTGATTGGGAAAATGAGAAATTGAGAGAATTGGAATTAACAGATTTATCCAGCCCTATCCCTAACCAAGATTTTATAAAAATGTGTTGGCAGGCCAAATTAAAAAATGTCTCCTTGGTACTTGCTGAACAAGGCTCACTACTTCTTTTTTTGCTTCTTCTGGTGCTGCCCTCTTCACTTATGTTTTGTGATTCACAAGGTGATCAGATACAAATGAGAAAATAACTAACATACCTTTAATAGTTGTGCCAATGAGAGAATCTGGGCAGGTGGGCCTGGCTGTGATGGCAACTCTCTAAGGCTAAGCAGTGCTGCACAACGGGATTAAGCCATCCTTTAAATTTCCCACAATTCCTCAGAGAGATGCTAGATTAGGGCATTATGGGAAATTTGATATAACTAATTGGCATTACTCAGAGTGTTGGGTCTCTTTAAAAAAGAGGGTTGATGGAGTAGCATTGCTATGGCTGCTGTCAGATGATAGGGGATGCTAGTTTTGACCCTGCATACAAGGATGAGAAAAGCTATACTTGTTGAAATTCCTGAAAGATATAGGGTCAATTTTTTTTCATGTTAATTCACCCTATATGATCATTGTTATCAGCACCATCATTACCATAATTACATTTGTTGCCCACCCTTCACCAACAGGTCCCAGGGCAGGTTACAACAATTTAAAATTCAAGATTAAAAACAGTTACCGTAAAATAGATTACATACAGAGGAATAAGGTGGACAATGAAAACTCACATCTCAGGTGTCAAAGGCCAGGCTAAAGAGGTTGTCTCTTCAGCATTTGCCAGATGCTGTAGGGTGAAGAAACCAGAAACGCCTCTGTGGGGAGGCAGTTCCACAACTCAAGGGCTGCCATAGAGAATATCCCCTCCTACAAACTGAAGTTTCCAAGTCGTCTTTAAGGGCAGCCCCACATAGAGTGCACTGCAAAAATCCAGTCTGGAAGTTGCTAGATCATGGAATATCATGGCCAAGTCATTTCTGTACAAAAGGGGCTGTGGCCATAACTGGAAATAGGCACTCCCAGCCACCAAGGGCCTCAAGTAACAATGCTGGACCCAGAAGTGTCCCCAGACTACGAACCTGCTGCTTGCAGGGGAAGAAAGCAAATAATGTGGTACTCATAACACATTTCTTCCAACTGGGAGGAAAATGGCACATTTACTGGGCCCCAGGCTACACTGGGGAGGGTCAGTCAAACATCTCTCTCTACATGCTCAGACTCATTGTGAGCTTGATTAGGCTGTTCTTATGAATCTAAGTTTAATCAGTGCAAATCTTCCTGAAATAAATGGTGTTGCAAGAGGCCAGAACTGATGAATAGAATAAAACAATCACAGTCAATCCTGTCATGCAAACTGAGGTGTTTTTTTCACCCAAAAGGCAGTTTCCAAGACATCATTAACTTGAAGAAACTTTCACTGGGAACAAATTTGTCCCACTGCTGGCGGGGGGTTTTTCCACCTACAATTGATTCCAAAATTTGTAATTGCTTACAGTGATGTTTAAATTTACCCAAGGGTGGGCTGCAGTGAAGAAATAACATTGTATTTAATTATGTTTATTTTCCATAGAACTTGCACCGTGCCATCAAGTATTACATAAAATGAAACCTCTAAGCTTAGTCAAAACAATGAAAATGTGGAGGCATAAACCCACAGAGGCAGAGAAATTATCCTAGACTAGTGTTGCCCAAGTACCATATCACTGATTCCTATCAAGCCATCACAGGAAAATGGTCATAATATAGATTCATTATAGTTCTTCAGCCATGAATTGTATGTTATGGATGGGTGACACACACTCCGAATATCAGCACCACAATGATGCTAATAGACCATCCACCATTCATATCAAACATCTCACTTTGGATCATACCCAAGGTGCCATGCATGGTGCCACAGTGCAGACACTAGTGAAATAAAGTGCTACAGGAGCAAACTTTTGCACATACAATGGGACTTTGTCTTCTCCTCCCCACTGAAGCTCCCATGCACACACCCCATTTGATCAGTGTGCTGATGACAACCATTTCTATGGGTGAAATTCAGGATCTTGCTGTCTCAGCTTGCCTGATAGCATGCTCCCCCTCTTTTCCTCACCCCATACTGTTCTAACAGGTCTCCTGGTCCTCTACTGTGAGCCAATTGTGGGGGCACAGAGAGAGGTGGGGAAGCTATGTTTAATGTTTACATAAATTTAATGTTTACATAATTTGACTGTTACGTTCATGTTGTCAGGAGCTCAGGCCTACACTCGAGTAGGAGCCTGGTAGAGACACATGCCCGAGTGACATGTTTTCTCCCTCCCGGTCAATTGTTCAGGAGCTTCAAAAGCTTTCTTCAGCCCAAACATCACAGCGACAGATGCCAACAGACACCGGCACACTTAGGGATCCACAGAGTTTGCGCATCATGCGTAACAGACCTCAGCAACTCAGCATTTTGGCTAATCTACTTTATTTACATATAAACACACACGGAGCACTGCAACATGGCTCCCTCTCTCTCTAGCATCAGACAGCAAAGAGAAAAAGACAAAGGACAATAGTCCCACTTCACGGAACACAGTAACACAAACATCCTGTCTCCATCACTTCCCACTCTGTGGAGTCAAAACATATACTGTCATGTGATAGACAACAATCCCATGACTGCAATCATGGAGCAGGATTTCTAATACATTACTCGTTGAGCTGTGGAATGTCATTTCCAGGATCCATTCCAGTTTGGCTTCAGGGCTGATCATGGCACTGAAACTGCCCTGGTGGCCCTTGTTGGTGTCATTTATTGGGAGTGAGATGGGGGAGTGTGACCCTGCTTGTTCTCCTTGATCTCTTGGTGGCTTTCAGTACTGTTGACAATTCCTCAGATGGCCTTGGTGGCTAGGAGTGCCTTTTTCTCCAACTCTGGCCAATTTGCCAGCTACAGCCCCTTTTCGACAGAGATAACTTGGCCACCATAATCCATGCTCTGGTAACATTGGGGTTGGATTATTGTAATGCACTCTATATGGGGCTGCCCTTGAAGATGATTCAGTCCAAAATGGAGCAGCTAGATTGCTGACTGTGGTTCCATTTAGATCTCACATAACCTTTGCTTTAAAACGTATCTACTTGTTGCCAGTTCATTTCTGGGCCCAATTCAAGGTGCTCCCATTGGTGTCCAAAGCCCTCAGTGACTCAGGCCCCAAATACCTGAAAGCCCTCCTCCTTCCGTACAGACCTAATCAAGGTCAATCTATGGAATTTTAACTGAATTAATTAGAGAAGAACCAAGGTGAATGACTGACAAAGTTAAATATGGCTACCTGCTAAAACATACTACATTGTTTCAAGGGAGGATTGCCGGTTGATATTTTAAATTTATTTTGCAATCTGGTTTACAAAATACTGCCACTATTCTGGAGCTCTGATTTCTTCCAAATTCAGAAATTAAGCACATATGATGAAACAGGGTGTCATTATTTCCATAGTTGACTGAGCATAAACTAAACCTATTCTCTCTATTTGCCTCTCACAACCCAACAAACTTTCCACTGTTCCTTCCTGCCTAACCTTTGCCTATTACATTTTAGAGCCATATTTATATTCTACTAATTGCAATATCTAATTGCTAGTTTTAAACCTACAGGAATCTCCATACTGGACATATAGAGTCTCGTGTTCCTCCTGTTACTCTGTTTATCCTGGGGAGAAAATGCAGCTTCATTTGAACTGAAGTGTGCATTATTAAGAGAGCTGAGACAGGTCCGACTTGTTCAAGTGCTTTATTACAACTAACTTAACTCCATATGCAAAGCTGTCCCTACCTGATGACATCACCTAGCTTGACAGAACTTAACTTTTTCTACTACATCTCCCTTTCTCTGAAAACATTTCAAAAATATAATAGAAACTGTATTCAATTCTTTCTTTCTTTCTTTCTTTCTTTCTTTATTCAAAAGGAGGTTTTAGCATCTAGATGTTCTACAAATCTAATATTTTTTGTGTGAAATTGAAGCATGCCCTAAGGATGAAGAATTCATTGTCTCCGCTACACAAGGAACGAGGAGCCCCTGCACTAGTCTGGGCAGTTCTTTGAGCTCCCATATCTGGAATACAAGCCTCCTCCTGTGCAAAAATTGTGCCTTTGGCGATATTTTATCCGTTTATCTTTCCGGTGAAATTATTTTATATTCACAGCTTTTGAGTCAAATCAGCTGTAGTGGTTGGCAGGGTTGTACAGTCATCGATTCATGAGCAACTTCGCTGGACTCCACCCAAAAATTGTAGCAATTTTCTGGTGCAGCTGTAACTATTCCTGTATCTATTTTGAAGGTAACTCAGATGATTGATATGTTTCTCTTTCATCAAGACATCTATGAAAGATGAGGGTTTGTTGCGTTCTTCTAGGAATGAAATTTCTTCAGAATAGTTTTGTTTTGTACCTTTGTGGGCTCCAGCAAGGAACCAACATGCTACCAAAGTGACTTTTCTTTGTGCATTTTTGCCAAATTGCTTCCCTGGCCAGATGAAAGCAGTGGAAGCCACTCATGCTTGCTTATATGGTTGTCCATGTTTAGTTTTTTGTAACCTTCTAAGTATGCGGAGTGTCTATGTCTGGCATCTGTTGATTGGGCTTGAGAGCCTTTTCAATTTATCTTTGTTGCTCATTGACCAACCTAGATTAATGAGCTTGTCTAATGGCCTTTTGAAGAGTCAAACCAGAATCCAGTGATTATTGTTGTGACAATTTTTCTTCATGGAGGCCTACTGCAGCAGCCTTTCCCTATCTAATGCCCTCCAGATGTTTGGACTACAACTCCCATTAGCCCTCCAAGCATATCAAGTTGAGGAAGGCCGTACAACAGGATGGTCTCTGATTAGATTTTTTTTAAGGAACACCATAACCATAGGATTCAGCAAGTGTCAGAAAAGATGTGATAAAGTTAATTCCAGGTTCCCAGGGTCTTTGACTGCAGCGATTACATCGAGTCTCCTCATAAATCCTCTTTTTTCTTCCCCATGAAATGGCTTCTACCACTTCAGTATACTGAGGGTTTTTTTCTTCATAATAGTGACATCAGGATTTCATCAGCCTGATCCCTGATAGAATAGATTAAAGTACTAGGTTTTGTATGTAAACCAGAGACTTCTCCAAATTGGTTGAAGGGCCTAATCCACTTAGACTACATTCCAAAGGACTGGAAATTAAATTGTTCTGGTGAGGCAGTCTTTAATGGTTCCATTCTGACTGAGCCTGTTGTGATGCGGTGTCAGGGCCTGAAACAGCTTGTTCTGTCATTCTAGTTTCATTCCTTTTGAATGCCTCTTCCTTTTTCTTGTTTCCCCTTTCCTGGGCCTCAGTATATACTCCCTGCTTCTATGCTCTTCCTGGCATTTCCTGAGCACCTGAGCATTTAAGAGGTACTCTGCTTGCTTCAAGCTTGCAGAATCTGGTTCTGTAGAGAGTTTAATGGCAGGATCTAGCCATTTCTGGTACCATTAAGAGAGCTGAGAAAAATTTGACTTATTCAAATGGTTTGTTACAACTACCCCTCTAACAAAGCTGACCTTATCTAGCTGGCCAAAGTTAACTCCTCCAAAGGGAAACACTGTTCACAGTTTAGCTCTGGTTGGATATCCATCATTCTCTAGTCACAGTAGCTTTAATGCAATCAGTCTCCAGAATATTTTTGTGGTTCTGAACTTCATACCAGCACTTTTGTAAAGCAACCTCACTACGCATAACTATAGTTCACTTCTGAAATCATTTATGTCATTTGGGTACTTGTGTAAAGACTTCGCAACCTTGTCCTTTGGATAAGCTATCCACACTTGTGTCTTTATCTAAACATATTTCTGTGCATCAGTTTTATGATAATTGTTGCTTTTCTCTGAATTTTCCCCACAATTTTAAGCACTCTTCAAGCGAATTCAGTGTTGAAGGAGACAGCAGTATCTGGCATCGAGGAATTAGAAGGGAGGTCCTGGCACCCCACAAATTTACAACAATGCAGTTCCTATAATCTCCAACTGCTGCCCAACATAGCTGGCACTGGTGGGAGTTGGAGTCCAATAATTACATTATAACAAACATTTATAAAAAGTTTATCTCAGCCTATGTCTGTAATGGATTTAAAATTGCTGCTTTGTATGTTTTGTTTACACACACACACACACACACACACACACACACACTTAAATATATGAAATTGTTTAATATGTGTTTCTATGGTTAAATCACTCTGAGGTGTTTCACACAGAGCCGTTCTTAAATGGAATGAAATAACAAACAAACAAACATGGAAAACTAGGTTCTCCTAAACTGAATTATTCTGGTTAATAGGGTTCTCTGAAAGAAGGGGGGGGGGAAGAAATCCTTCAATAACAATAGAGATTGCTGGCGTTAGGTGCTGCCAAATTGCAAACAATTCTGTTTTTCCTTGTTGCTTATTCGTAGAGATTAGATTACCTTCCCAAACTCAGTGTTGCCATCCATCACAAATTCTGGAGAACAACACTCGCAAAGGAAATGCTCTTTGCTTCAGGGTCTCATCATCATTGTTTGGACCTTTCCTTTATGTAAGGCAAACAAAGAAGTCACATGAGTCAGAAAAACCTTTCATCGGGGGGCCGGTCCACTGTCCCTCAGACCTTATGGGGGACCGGACTATATTGGGGGGGGGGGATGAAGGAATTCCTATGCCCCACAAATAACCCAGAGATGCATTTTAAATAAAAGCACACATTCTACTCATGTAAAAACACGCTGATTCCCGGACCATCCACGGGCCAGATTGAGAAGGCGGTTGGGCCTCATCCGGCTCCCAAGCCTTAGTTTGCCTACCCATGGTTTAGACACTACTGGGAAAATACTGAAAGTAGAGATGCTGCCACAATGTCATTCAAAAAACAACAACATAAACACAGAGGATTAAAACCTGATGATACATTTGACGTATTTTGTGATCTTTTTTTGAAAGGCTAGTGACAGTAAGTGTGCTTCTGAGGAAATGAATAGCACCCTACTTTGGAGCTCTTCTTTTTATCCCATTCTTACCTCCCTATCTATATGAAACTAACCGTGCTAATCTTGGCAGGACAAGAGTCACATCTCCCAATAGCTCTGGTGCTGTTTCAAGTTTAAACTAGCCTTAGCTTTCGAAAAAAAACGTTATTGCAGCAGGTTTATAGTTATTGTATGGAGTGAACGCAATCGGACAATCCTTCACCAGCGCAGGCACACTGAAGTACGCCCAGAGCTCTCCCTCTCCCCAGTTTGGTTCCCATTTCCTCAGCCACCCACAGGGACGGTAAGCCATCCATGGCATGCACACATCCCAGTGCAGCACAAGGCTGTGGATTCGCTTTATACAGTACAGTGGTACCTCGGGTTAAGAACTTAATTCGTTCTGGAGGTCTGTTCTTAACCTGAAACTGTTCTTAGCCTGAAACACCACTTTAGCTAATGGGGCCTCCTGCTGCCGCCGCACTGCCAAAGCACGATTTCTATTCTTATCCTGAAGCAAAGTTCTTAACCCGAGGTAATATTTCTGGGTTAACGGAGTCTGTAACCTGAAGCGTATGTAACCTGAAGCATATGTAACCCGAGGTACCACTGTACTTATTTCATATTGCATAGTATTTGGAATGGAAGAACTAAAATAACTTAGATCAAAGGATGCAACTTTCTCTCCACACACCCCACACCTCCCCAAACACATTTTGGATGTTTCTCACGACTGCTAATTTGTTCAGACTTCTGCTTAAACCAAAACGCATTAACATTTCCAAACATCTTGTGACTGGTTTGGGCTTGTTCCCATTACTTCACATTCATTTCTGCACATATAATATATCAACTTGGTTAAACAAAGATGACAACCAAGGCTAAGAGTCCTGCTTGCAAGTTATTAAAAAGTCATCAATCATTCATTTCCTCTCCCCGCCTCCCTCGAAGATCTGTCTATAAATAGCCATTCTGCTGATTTAAAATTTAGGCAATAGACAGATACAGATATTGACATAAAATTAATTAAGAATCGGAATGGAATGGAATAATCAACCAGATGGTAAATATGTGACCCAAGGCCAGGAGATACAATCTGTTTACTAATGCCCAGTTGTGAATTAGCATCCAGCACAATAAATTATTTCCAACTCCTAGTGAGCATTTCTCCCCAACTGAACTTCATCATAGAACATTTGCCAACAGGGGGAAAGAACTCTTCTGGATCAGACCACTGTTCTATTCTCATAGTGTCCAACCAGAGTTCTGTACATTAGTCTCTAAAATAGATATGCAGAAAAGACAGAATAGAAATACTCAGGACAATGAGAAGTGCTTGACCACTTGACAACAGAAATACTGCAAACCTCCCTTCATTTCAATGAGGCTTCCACATGAAAAGTTCCCAGCAGACTCTGACCCAGGTTGATTAGTAGGAAGGACACCATTTTGATTTAGTGCTTTGGGAATCAAAACATTTCAACGAGACCTTGACTATGGGTCTTGTGCAAACTTTGTTGATGACTAATATCTCTCTTTCTCTCACTTCAGTGGACTTGCCCCATAGTGGCTCAACTGGAGTCACTTTTGGTTGCTCAATGTACACATTGATTTGAACATCCATGGGGGATGGTAGGCACTAATCCCTAACCTCGGTTCTTCACCTGAATGCATGAACAGAGCCCCTGCACATACAACTGTATATCAGGGCTTGGTTGAGGCCTTCAATATTCATAAGGGGAGAAGGGATAAGAAGAGCATAAGGGAGAGAGCATAGCCATGGTAACTGCTCTGCCCCTACAGCAGGCATAGGCAAACTTGGCCCTCCAGATGTTTTGGGACTACAACTCCCATCATCCCTGACCACTGGTCCTGTTAGCTAGGGATGATGGGAGTTGTAGTCCCAAAAGATCTGGAGGGCCGAGTTTGCCTATGCCTGCCCTACAGGCAGAGGCAGTAATGCTTCTGAGTTTCTGGAAGCTGCAGAAAGAGAGACGGCTCTTGTGCTTGATGCTGCTTGCTGGTTTTCCACAGGCATCTGGCTGGCCATGTGGGAACAGGATGCTGGACTAGATGGGCAACTGGCCTGATCCAGCAAGCTCTTATGCTAGGAGCTAAGCCTGAAACTGAAAGCCCCCCATGCACATATATACATATTCACTGAACCCAGTTTTTGAATGCTTGAGCAAGTCTTGCGATTCAGATGAATGGAAATTTAGCATTCACTTTTTTTTTTGAAGAATAAATCCCACAGTATTTGCATGATTCATGAGAAAACATTATAAGCAACTAGTAACTGTTAATGAGTAAGTAAGTTATGCACATTGAGAAATTGCTCTGGAAGGTTAATTATGGTTCCAGCATGCATAGGCTTACGAAAATAAAACAGAAGCATGTGGAAGGCATCAAGCTTGCAATTTTTAACATGAGCAGCACTAATAGACCTTCTCTATTGCCAGGCACAACCCCTGTAATTCTACAAATTAGGCCAAGCCCCTGGGAACGGTGTGCCTGCAGCTGCTGAGCAGATGTGGGGAAGAAAAATGAGGCAGATTCATCCAAATAAAACTGGATGGTTTTGCAGTTAATAAAATTACCACTAATCTGGTGCTAACTGACTAGAGTTCCATATAAAGAAGAAGAAGACCAAAGGAAAACACATACAGGGGTTGAAAGGTAAAACAGCAGCATGCGAGGAGCTAATTTCCATTTAAGACTAATTTCTGTTTACTAATTAAAGACACAGCGCTGAGCTTCCCTTGACTGCGAAAAGGCAGGAAATCCATTGCAGCAGTATAGGATATTGGAGGGGAGCTAACATGTTAGCACTTTCCCCACAATTAATTGTCCACAGAAGGCCCCAGTCAAATAAATTAGCACTGTGTAAATAGGAAAATACAATGGAGAATCTGCACAATTGTTTGGCTCTGGTAGATTCTCTGCTGGGGCTGCTTACTTGCAATAGGAATTGCATGTATCTCTCCATTATCTGATACCTTGTCAGAAGCTGGCTGAAGTCTGGGAGGGCCGCATCCAGCCCTCCTGTCAAGTTCCTGAGTTCCTTAGTAGTCAATAGTCAATGCATCAACTCTCACTCTCTCTCTCTCTCTCTCTCTCTCTCTCTCTCTCTCTCTCTCTCTCTCTTGAACACATGAAGCTGTCTTTTTAAAGAAACCTTGAATGCCATATAGATAATTATTTCATTTCATTTCATTTCATCAATTTAATTTATGAGACAATAAATAAATAAATAAATTTATATCAAGCCAGACATGTGGTCAATCCAGCTCAGTACTGTACTGCCTATTCCGATTCTGCAGGGTTCTGCAGGGTTTCAGAAGGAACTGCAGCCAGGATACATCTCATGAACCCCTTCAGCAGAAGCCCTGCTTCGATTTTTGGAAAACATATTTTAGCATAAAATACCTTTAGAAATGCACAAATGGATAAAATAGCATTTAAATGTATGTTTTGTGTTTAAACATGCATTTAAGAATACATTTTTAATTGCGCATTTTCGTAGAGGGTTTTTTAAACCACCAATTAAAACAGGCGGAATGGGATGGAACAAAGTTATGAATAAATGCAATTAAATTGACACAGATTGGAAGTTGGCTGACCCATCGTTATTGTGGTGTTTCATCAGATAATGTCTTCAAAGGGGCTTCTGAAAGCTTCAGCATTCGAGGGGGTGGCTTCTGGGTTCTGTATATCTGATAGTTGTTCTCTTATAGACTCTACTAATTCTGCATTCTGTCCATGCCTACCAAATTTTTACTGAATGAAGTAAATAGCAGATATGAGATCAATTAAAAGATGTGCAAATAGGTAGCATTTTGAAAATTTAAGGATAAAATTCTAAAGTAGGTGGGTGGCAAGAAGTGAAGGTGACTGAACTGCTGTTTCCAAAGCCAGGGTTGGCCAAGGATGAATGAATGCAGCCCGTGTTAAGTTGTGGGTGAACATATCAGACGACACAGCGATTCTTCAAACAGCTCTTGTTTATTCACAGGCCAGAACAGAACTGAACTGAACTGAACTGAACTGAAGGGTTCAGCCAGCCTGCTTATATAGAGCTCCACTGCAGTGCAACTGTAACAACTTTCTGTAACTATCCAATCACTGAATGTCACTTTCAATCCCTTATTTGCATGTGTGGACCTGAGTGAAAACTATCTACAGTACCCCCCTGCTGACCCAGGGTGAGAACTTCAGTACATAACAGCCCGCAAGGTAAAAAAAATCTCTTCTCACCTTCTTATACACCAGGATTTAGCACTCTGATTTTTTTAGAAATATAACCTATTAGAACAGAAGACTCTGTGCTATTTCACACATTCTGCACAGGCCAAGTTGGATTTACTATAAAATGACAACAGGGCACTGGAGCCACTTGCTGCTCCATAATGATGTATAATGTATGTATATTTGCATTTCACATTTTTAGGGGTACACTTAAAACATATGACGTTTACATATTAAAAAGAAAAAAAGAGCAATATGCAAAGTGACTCTAAGCCAGTAATTGCAAGTGTGGCAATAAGTGCATTTTATCCAGGAGAGCACAGTTCGCAGAATGAGCTCACTTTGGGATAGTACCATTCACCCACATGATTCCCAGAGATTACAAATGTTACTGGCTCAAGCTGTACATTTTTCAGAGCACTGAAGAAGAGCTGCCTCAGGTTGAAGAGTGACTGCTATTACATAAGAGAGTTTAGGAAATGCAGAGTCTTAACCCAACTGTATCTCTGATCCTGAACTAATTCCAACATCACAGCTTTGGCACTTTGAAACAAAATTGGGCCTTTTTTTTTGTAGGAGTAGCATGTGACGCAAGAAAAAGAGTTAAGAAAAGAAGGTTGTTTGTTAATTTGAGGACAAGGTGGCAGGAAAATGGGGAGTTAGGATGAGATAGTGCGTCAAAAGACAGAAGTTTTGGGAAATGAGTAATCTTGGGGAGTGATAATAAATTTCATTTGGTTCAACCTCATTGCATAAATACTTGTTTTCAGCTCCATGAATGTTTTATCTGATAGATCAACAGCCTGTTGAAACCCACAGAGAGGGATCACAATGTTCAGTTTTGGATTCTTCAACAGCCTTTGCTGGAGATTAGGAGACAGTGAACTCTTGCAACTGTATCATGTCTTATATTGCCATCTGGTTTGAAAGCCATCCATGGTCCTATGAAGAGAAGCTGGTGGTCAGGAGTATTTAACAAATCAATTAAGATGGAGCGCAACATCAAGATTTCTGGTAGTTAAACCACAGAGCCTAGGGCTTGCCGATCAGAAGGTCAGTGGTTCTAATCCCTGTGACGGGGTGAGCTCCCGTTGTTCGGTCCCTGCTCCTGCCAACCTAGCAGTTCAAAAGCATGTCAAAGTGCAAGTAGATAAATAGGTACCGCTCCAGCAGGAAAGTAAATGGTGTTTCCGTGCACTGCTCTGGTTCACCAGAAGCAGCTTAGCCATGCTGACCACATGACCTGGAAGCTGTCTGCGAACAAACGCTGGCTCCCTCAGCCAGTAAAGTGAGATGAGCGCCGCAACCCCAGAGTCGTCCGCAACTGGACCTAACGGTCAGGGGTCCCTTTACCTTTACCTTTAAGCACCAAGTATTTCAACTCACCCAGTTAGTAGATAAAAACTCCTGTGAGAGCACAAGCTCCATGGCTGTGCTACTAAGATCAACTTGGGCATCCTTGGGCAACCTGGTGGCCCCAGGTGCTTTCAACTATAGCTTCCATCAACCCCAGCCAGAATGTGCTATCCAAACCACCTTGAAGGCACCAGGTTGATGATGCCTGAGCTGGAGTGATAGTATACTGTGTGGATGGTCAAATTCAAGTATGCTCACAATGCTGTTTTCTTCTAGACCAGTAGAATAGTCAGAGCATCACACCCAGCAGCAGGCAGGTGGGAAAGAGGAAGGGTCCTATCCTGCATGGGAATGTACAAAGCACATCTCACATATATATGGCCTTCAGAGAGTAGACCATCAATATGTGCCCTCTGAAACTAAGATCACATACTGAGATCCCTAACGTGGGGAGAAGTTTCTTGCACAAATGCAGGCATTTTCTTTCAGCTGTTTTGACCCGTGTCCAGTTAACTCTAATCAGATCTTTCCAGTCTGTTTTCTTCTCTTATTGGAAGTGCTGTGTATCTCCACTTCCTGTTGAAAGCTGGTGTGATGCTGTGCTCAAACAGCTGCTGTGGTCCCTTTGCGGGGGGGGGCGGGGCAGCTACATTCCACCAATGGCTGGACAGAGGCATTATACAATGTGTTGCCTGGAAATCTCCCTTGAACAAATGCAGGACAGTTTCATTAGTTATTAGCTTATGAATTATGACACCCTGCTTATGGGAAATACATGCACAGCTGGAGCCTGTGGCAGAGTCCAGGATTACATTACAAGACGTGATCTGATGGTTAACTCAGACCTTGGAGACCACCCCAGGCACAGCGTGTGGCTCCTGTTGTACGCAGAAGATTAGGTTGGAAGGAACATTTTTCTTACATCTGCTATCATATATTTTAGGGCAGAGAGAGTGTCTTTTGGCTTGAACCTGTCGCCACACCCAATTTCTATTTCCTCCCCACAGGAACCACAATAACTAGGCTGGCCCAGGCCTGACTATGACTCCATAACATATGGTGCAGCTGTTTCAGTCATTTCATAGTTGACCACGGCACAGAGAGATGTGCTGAAGGTCACCATCTGAAATATATGGCGCAGTTAGAATTTCAGCACGCATTGTTGTGACTATGGCATCAGAATCACAACTCTTTCCTCTCAGAGAACCAGCCACAATGGCTATGTTCTACTGTCTGAGACAGCACTCCTCTGAATTCTAGTTGCTGGGAATCACAGGAGGAGAGAATGCGGTTGTGCTCATATCCTGCTTGTGGACTTCCTATAAGCATCTGGTAGGAAACCGTGAGAACAGGATGCTGGACTAGATGGGCCTTTGACCCAATTCAGCAGGACTCTTACGTTCTTAACTCCATATTCAAGACTCTGACAGAAATTTTAAAGCCATGAGAAGAGAAGCAGTGATAAAACAGTGGATAGGTTGGGGGTTGGTGAAGAGGTGAAGCGAAGTACACCCCTCCTGCTGTGGTCATGATTCAGAGCCAGAAAGATCAGCTGCTTCCTTCTCAACAGAAGTATACCTTCTATCAGTCCTTTCCTCTTGAAGGAAATAATCTGGAAAACTATATTCTGACAAACATTGCTAATAATATATGAGTGTGAGAGCCAGGAGAGGTGGTAGTGGTTTAATTCCAAGAGTTTCCTCTTTTCCAATTACCTCAGCAGAAGAAGAAAAGAAAGGAAAAAAGACTAATTATGGTCTATAAATGCAGACATGTGGTGTTCCAGAGTCTGGCTATATTGGCTTGTTGGGAGAGTACTAGATGTTTGCCTAGCAATTTTGTATGTTGCCTAAATTTATCCAGGACACTGAATTAGCAAAAAGCTTGTCTTAGTATAAAAAATGGCAGGGGTGTTGCTGCAGGTGGTCAGCAGATTTGGAAAACAGGATACACACCAAGGCATTGCAGGTCACTGAAGAGGGTAAACAAGCAAATTCTCTGAGAAACACCTTGGGCTGGATTCAACAAGGTCCTGTTCAGAGTAGACCCATTGAAATTAACAAACCCAAGTTAGTAATAGCCATTAACTTCAGTGGATCTACTCTGAGTAGGACTAGTGTTGAATACTACCCCCTTCCTTTTCTCCTCCACTCATAGAAATAGTGCATTGTTAAATATTTCCTGGAGCTTATGGCTGGAGGTAATGTGCTTCCCTTCTTTCCTACCACTCTCTCTACCCAACCATAATGTAATTTAGAGAAATTTAAGAAATGGCATACCCAAAAATATCCAGACATGTTAGCGATATGTGTGGCCTCCGTTCATTCTTTGAATCTCATTTGAGTAACTATTTTCCTTCGGAGGGAGAGAAAAGTTTAGCTTAATTAACTAGCCAATTAGTATCAATATCTACTCTGTAACTGGCCAAAGGAAAACACTGAGGACCCCTTCATCATTTAAATCTTCTAATGACATAAAATTGTGTGTGTGTGTAAAGGCTCCCCCCCCCCCACTTCACAACAGCCATGAATTTTGGGCTGATCCCAGCCCACTAAATGCAGCAATGCTATTTGCATCAAACCTTTGTGAATGTTAGTGGTCATGAAAATGAGAGGCTATCACCGGTGACAGAATCCAGACACACACGACAGGGCAGGGATTTATTTACAGAGCTCTATTATAATCAGCATCATTGCTATTCTTTTATATTCAAGTCACTCTGAAACAGAAGTGTAAGTAAGCCCTTTTAATGAGTCCTGCCATGTCAATATACAGATTTCTATGGCAGCAACTTTCAGCAGGGTTTCAACATTCCTAACCAGATTGAGCTGTGGGGACCAGTGATCAGGAAATTGCCTCCCTCCACTCGCCTGCATTTGAGTCTGTTGCAGGCCATTAAAGGCAGAGAGGTTTTCCACTGGAAAAAGTTGGAAGAAGTGCTGCCCATTTTCCAAGGACTCTTTCAGTTCTGAACCAGACTCCTGCTAAGGAAAGGCATGAAGATAGTACACTGGAAATGCACACAGCTTTAAAGAATGTTGAATGACAAATTAAATTTCATAAGGCAATTTCACATTTGAGGGGTTTTGATCAAACACTGGGGAAGGAGACAAATCATGGGACAAATGGGTATATTTGGCATTCTGTCTGGTGCAAAAACCAGCTGCACTCATCCTAACACTTGGCAAAGGAAAACAAAGTCAATATGGGTGATCTGCTCCTGTATCTTGACCATCAAGGTTGTGTGTGTGTGTGATTGGGTTGTTGTTTTTATTTTGATTGTATATATTGGGGTTTTCATGTTGATATTGTTCTGTGAACCACCCTGAGACCACTGGGTATAGGGTGGTATATAAATTCAATCAATCAATATAAAGCACATGGAACCATCTCTAGGTGGATGAGGAACTGTGGCACATTGCCTCTATCATAGCTTTATCCTCCATGATTTTGTCTAATCAACTTTCTAAGCCATCCTAGCTAGCAAAATCCATAGTTTAATTATGCTACATGTGAGAAAGTTCTTCCCTTTGTCTGTCCTGTGTCTTCCCACATTGAGCTTCATTGGATACTCTTTGTGTACATCCCTCCTGGATGTTCCTTCATACAGCAGCCATCAACATATCTGTGCACATCAGCTGCTGGAAAGGACTATTTTAGTAGCAGCCCCCTAAAAAAAGAGGTTCAGAGCTCTTCTTAGATTGTCTTAATCCTGGTTCTTGGACTCAATCCTGGCTGGAGGCAATTTAGCCTGATCCAGGAGTAAAAATAACTACTTTCATAAAAAGATTTTTTCAAAATAGCTACTTTCATACTGCACTGAAGGACAAGATAGAAACCAGTGTGGGACAGAGGTGAGGGTGGTAGATGGAACAAGGACACCAAAGTTGAAATCTCCACAAATGCTCACTTGGTTGCCATCTCCTAACCCAGGCTTAGGCAACCTAAGGCCCGGGGGCCGGATGCGGCCCAATCGCCTTCTCAGTCTGGCCCACGGATGGTCTGGGAATCAGCGTGTTTTTACATGAGTAGAATGTGTCCTTTTATTTAAAATGCATCTCTGGGTTGTGGGGCATAGGAATTTGTTCATCCTTTTTTTTCAAAATATAGTCTAGCCCACCACATGGTCTGAGGGACGGTGGACTGGCCATGGCTGAAAAAGGTTGCTGACTCCTGTCCTAACCTAACCATCTCAGAGTTACTTGGAGAATACAAAGGGAGCATGCACTTCCTTAACACATTGGAGGAAAAGCAGGGTAATGTGTGTCTGTGTGTGTGTGTTTTAAAAAATGTCCAGGTCTTTCTTGCTTAATCTGCTCAAACTATGGCATAAAATGAGCTACTTCTGCTTCTCAATTCCCCCAGGAGCCTTAAATATTCTTTGCAGCCCTGTCTGAGCGAGACAATAAAGAACAGATTTGTTCCGATTTGCTTCGAAGTCTCCCCCATATCAGTGGTTGTATCCAAGAAGTCCAGCCCTCCGTGTACAATAGCTCATTTACTCCTGAGCCCCTGCTAGCAGCGCATAACAAAATATTTCCTCTGCACTCTTCCTGGACTTTTTAAACTCCAGGTGACCCACAGTGAAATCTGTTTTAATGGGGCCTCAGTTAAACAAGTCAACTGAGCCTTTGTTTAACTGGGCAACAGAATGCAGAGTTCTTCCCCCCACCCCCCAACCCAAAACACACATTCTTGTTTTCTCTTTAGAGTTTGGAGTCACATTTTATCATCCTTAGGCTATTGCAGAGAGGAAGTGTTGTTGTTTTTTAATCATGCCTAATCCTCATTGAAACTTCCTCCACTGGAATGGCTTGCATCCAGTAAATAACCTGGGGCACAAACACTTTTAAAGACCACTGAGCAGTGTGTCCCTATGTTTGTCTGCTCAGAAGTAAGTCCCATTGAGTTCAATAGGATTTGCTCTCAAGGTAAGTTCATTTAGAATTGCAGCCTTATCAAACTTAATGGTTTCAGACTTCAGCACTCATTCAGGTAGATGCCAGCATATGTTCACAGTGCAATAAAGTGCATCTCATAACCACCCACCCCCAAGATTGCAGGTACATTGTGATGTAGCAATGGCACAGTGCTCTTGCACAACAAATCCACTTTCATTTTTGTTTTACTTTTTGCAGCATTATGAAGAAAAGCACGGTAGAGCATGTGACAACTATCACTCAACCATAACACCTGTACAAATTTTGAGCAAGCAAATCAAGATAAATGTCTAATAAACTGGTTGTCTGAAGGTGACCGTAGTGCTTCATTTTGGCTGGGTCATGGTTAAAATGTATTTTTGAATATTGTGTGGTCAGTTCTGTAGCTGGCCAGATTATCGTCTAATAAAATTGCTGAAAAGGCGCAATACTCCCTCACTTACATTCAGCCAGTGCGTAACCCATTCGTACGACCAAACAAAGCGACAGAACTCAACAAGCTGAATGGGGAAGCAGGCATAGTTTGAGGAGTATGTGAATGGAATCACCACCATATCTTACATTAATAAGAAAGGAAATCGAGATTCCTGCCTGGGTTGAATTTCTGAAGGAAGTCAAGAATTTTGGCAAGATCTCTACAAGCTGTTAGGAGAGTGTTGCTGCCACTTCCCCTTCAAATTTGATATGAGAAAATTTAAATGAAGCTGAAAGAATTTAAGGAAAATGAATAAAGCTTATTGGAGTAGGGTGGTAGTGGTAGTTGGAGACACAACTCAGTGACTGTAGTGACCGGATGATAAGAGTTCAACGACTTACATCCAGGTCTTAACCAGCTACCAGCCACATAAGTCAAGGGCTATTCTTCCAAGATTTAAAGACTTGTAAGCCGCTGTGAGAGGTTTTAATGGCTCTTTAAGCTTCATCTAAGGTCTAGAAGTATTTCACATAAGTATGACAAATTGTTGTCCTTCATTTGCTTTCTCAACAATAAGTAACACAATGAATTTATTTATAATGCCCATTTATAACTTGTTAATCCCAAGGTGGGATATAAGAAGACATAATTTTAAACAAGCTTTATTAGTAATACAATTAATAAAAATAAAGATTACATGCTCTCTAACCTTGCGGTCTTGACTCTTCTGATCCACATCCTTGAGAGACTGCTGTTAAAGGTTTGCCATCAAAGAACGAAAGGAAACATGTGCCTATTGATGCTTAGAAGGCTGCATCAACAAAAGTATAGTGTTCAGGTCAAGGGAAGTAATAGTTCCCCTCTATTCTGCCATGGTCAGACCACACCTGGAATACTGTGTTCAGTTCTGAGCACCACAATTTAAGAAGGATATTGACAAGCTGGAATGTGTGCAGAGAAGGGCAACCAAGATGCTAAAGGGTTTGGAAACCAAGCCTTATGAGGAATGATTAACAGAGTTGGGTATGTTCAGCCTGGAAAAGAGGAGACAGGGATGAGATACGATAGCCTTCTTCAAATATCTAAAGGGTTCTCACATGGAAGATGGAGCAAGATTTTTTTCTCCTGCTCTTGAGGGTAGGACTCGAACCAATGGCTTCAGGTTACAAGAAATGAGATTCCGATGAAATTTCAGGAAGAACTTTCTGACAGTAAGAGCTGTTCAATAGTGGAACCGATTCCCTTGGGAGATTGTGGACTCTCCTTCCTTGGAGTTCTTTAAAGAGAGGTTAGGTGGCCATCTGCATTGCAGGGGGCTAGACTAGATGAGTCTCTCCCAACTCCAGTATTCTATAATTCTAAGAGCTTATCTAACTGGAACAATTTCAATTTATGTGCTGCAGTTGAGATTCAAAGGGACACCATTTTAAACAAAACAGACCAACCCCTTTCCCATCCACCTCCCTCCTTTAGATTTAGCCAACAATTTATAGACTATATGTCAACAAAGAGGCACTGCATTCTTGCTTGGTAATGAATTCCATCCATTATAAAACAGACTGTTTTGAGAAACAATTGGCTGCACTTATCAAATTATGAGGCTCCTAGAAGATTAAAATAATTGCGTTGTTAATGCCAGTTATGTTTTCGTTTCCCTCTCTATAATAATTTTGAATCATCATTTTTACGATAAATTGCCACCATACTTTCAAAAAAGTGATGGAGAGAGAAGCCTGGCTATTCTTCAGTGTTTCCAGCCTGAAACCAATCTCAGTCCTGAATTGCCACAAACTTTACAACTTGCTGGATTTTGCTTGAAATGTGCTTTTCTATTCTTAAAAGCCAAACCCTGAGAAAAAAATAACTGAAACCAAATGCCATGTCACCGAGGCCAACCATAACACATGGAAGTCCTAAAATAACAGGAGAGCGATTGTGGTAATGCCTGACCTTCTGAACCACACATATGGTTGGGATGCAACAAAACAGCCTGCATTCATTCCTAACCAGTGCACATAAGGCTCGTTTTCACAAGTGACTCTGAGAGCCACTGTGCTGATACATGCAGTAGAATCGAGCAATAAAGCTTTTCCAGGTTTATAGGGGAGCTCACATTTCTGAACACTTGCTAATGAAAGAAAGCAACTCCTGCCACATAAGACAAAAGTATGGCTGCAACTTATCCATGGTTGCATGCTCCCCAATCTCCAAGCAGCAAGAGACCCCAGGCGTCCCTGCGCTTACCCAGGGTTCAGCTTCCTTAGAATGAAGGTCAGTGGAGACTATGGTATCTTTAGGATGTATGGCTCTATTTGCACATACATGTATACAACCTGAGCCTAGGATGGAAGGGCTTGCAGATCCTGCTTACCCTTTAGACATCCTAGGGCCAGGGGCTCATCCAAAGCCATAGTATTGCATTCCACTCAGAGAAAAATCAAGCCTCTCTGTCCAGCTTGCAGTCAAAAACTCACATGCCAAAAACCAGACCACCTGGCCTGTTGTTCTCCCTAGAATGGCATGGCATCCAGTCAGGAAAAGTGGGGAAAGCCGCATTCTCCTGAAGAGCACCATCACTTAGTTGTTGCTATGGCAACATGGTTCATTCTTTACTATATGGAGGAGAGCACTTAATTGGCCAGCTAAGGCCATTACTTTACAAACAGACTGGATGGTCCAGTTCAACAGGTTCTCTCTTACTAGAGTCTAACTTCACAAATGCAGAATCATAGGTTTGGAAGATACCCCTATATATCTTCCAGACCAACCCCCCCAAATCCTATAAGGCTATCTATGTTCAAGGAGAATTTTTCCTGTGTTTTTTCTTCTTCTTCAGGGGTGCATTCAATAATGTGATTCTCCCATCTAAGAACATAAGAATAAATCCACTGGATAAGCTCCCTCTAGTCTGTCCCCTCACAGCAGCCAAATAGATGCCTATGAAAAGTTCAGAGACAGAACCTGAAGCATGAAACCGTGAGTCCACACATAAAATTCAGCCACTTGATTCTGCTGAGCATATAAGCTAGAGCAGGCTTCCTCAACCTCGGCCCTCCAGAGGTTTTGAGACTACAATTCCCATCATCCCTGACCACTGGTCCTGCTAGCTAGGGATCATGGGAGTTGTAGGCCAAAAACATCTGGAGGGTTGAGGAAGCCTGAGCTAGAGCTAAAGACAGAGGCTGCAAGAAACTTTGGAACAGTGATATCTTCATCGATTACACCATCTTGCAATTCTTGTATTCCAAGTGGAGGCATTGGTACATGCATACAATGATTAAAGTTTCACTTGTGAAAACAGCAGAAAGGTTTATTTAGAATGTACAAAACAGAGTTTATAGAACAGCCTCCCCCAACCTGGTGCCTGCCTTCTAGATATTTCATACTACAACTCCCATTAGTCTCAAGTAGCACAGCTAGGCTGGCTGAAGCTTGTGGGAATTGAGGGCACCAGATTGGGAAAGGCGTTGTTATAGAGCTTGTTTTAAAACTGCAGGAACCTGCTTTAGATGCCAGAAATGACATCACCATTTGGAATAAATTTAAATGGGGTCACAGTCAGACTCCATTTACTTATATGGGCAAAAGCAGCCCTTTTCAGAAGTATCACAGAATTTTTTTTAAAAGTTCCAAACATTCCTCCATATTTCTTGCCCTGCCGCCAAATGTGCCCAGGCCGATATGTACATGTAACATTCATGGAATGTGTGCGAGAGTGAGCGAAGCACTATTTGGGTTACCCCCTTTTGTTGGTAACAATATTTTTATTAGGTTTACAGAGGATTAGCATGACCTCAGCAGTTCTAAAGCTATCATTTTAAACCACAAGGCTAATCTACGTCTAGAAAGATATTTTTCCAGTAGATATGTCATTATGTACAGCGGCGGTGGCAGCATAGACCAAAGCCTGAAGTTCTTAAGCAATTATCCTAAGTGTGTTTACTTTCATGGAAAACAATGGGACTTGCTTCTAAGTAGAGATGTCTTTAGGGTCAGTGTAGCAAGACCACTCAGAAATTTATAGACATTGACACCTACTCTTTTGCAGAAGCAGACAAAGGCCATTGTCATGATCTGGCAGGACTACAGGGAGGAAGAGGATCCCGGCGAGAGATGTAGCCAGGACTGGGACACACTGGGGCAAGCTGGGGATGGGGAAGGGAAGGTTGGTGTAGGAAGTACTCACGGGGTGATTGAGGATGACAAAGGGATGAGGGTCAGTGCACAGGAACCAGAGCAGCAGGACCCATCACCAGAGCCAGAGGGGCCCTGTCTTCACAAACACAACAGGCTCTGAGGCAGAGGGAGCAGCGGATGGGATACTCTAGGAGGCTGAGGCAGGCAAAGGCCCAGAGCCCAGCTCCCCAGCTGGCCAGGTGGGGCTTGGTGTGTGATTCCTCAGCTGGAGTAGGCTTGGAACAGGTGAGGGTCACATGCCTCATCAAGCCCAGATGCTGCAATCAGCATGCAGGGTATAAAAGGGCAGCAGAGCCGAGGTGCTGTGTCTGCTCAACTGTCCATGTTGATGGGGCTCAGCTTGGGTGCTCCTGGATCTCTGTGGGACTGTGCTTCATTTTGGACTTTGGACATGTGGATTGACCCTGGACTGGGGACTTGACATACTGACTTGCTGCCAGGTAAGCCAGGGGTTTAGGACAGACATCAAGTCTAGCTCTCAAGTTCCCAGCAGTGGACACCTTGCTGCCGTTTCCTCTTCCCCTCTTTCTGAAGGTCCAACTAGGGGCTCATTCACCCTTCTGTTTGTCCCATGATTTCTAAACACAGGTGTGAGAGGTTTTTCTTTTGGCCCGCTGCTTTCACCAGGAAAGCCGTTTAATGCTGAATCAGAATAAACCTCAATCCACAGAAAACCCCATAGATGTTACGGCTGTGATTGGCTATCCTGACAAGGCAGCCACAAGCTTTGGTGGGAGAACAAGCTGTGATATAAGTGGTGGTGGCTTTAACTCCTTCTCCACTGGATCTCCACTGGAAATCCCCCCAACTGGTATTATTTTACTTTTATTTAAGTGTTTTTTCATTCTGCTCTTCAGCCCAAAAAAGCCTCTGAGTGGCTTGCAGTACTCTTTCCCACTCTCTCTCACAGGCTTACAAAGAGATGTGACACAAAAGGAAAACTGATCAGGAGAAGATGAAATAAACAAACTCAGATTCAGATTCTTAGTAACTAGTTATTCTAACAGCCAACTGAGATGGGGAGGGGAATCAAGGAGTGGAGCCACCAAAAGTAACAATAGAGTCCTTTCTCTTCTATCCTCTGTGGCAGCCTGTTGAAATGGCTGTTCCAGGTTTCATATGGGTGTCTGTATGTTTTCTCCTCCATGGCTAATGTCTCAGGAGACAATCTAGACCAAAGTCTCCATGTCGTAGGAAAGGGTCAGGTCCTTCTTGTATCATGGCCCCCAACCAGCTTGTTATATCAAATTTAGGACTTTAGGTGAGCTTTTTTTTGTTGGAATCCATGTCTCTAAAGACAATGGAGCCTGCCTCTGGGGGCGAGGTCAAACCACTGTGTTAGCAGACCTGAAGTGACATTCTAGTGTGCAAGCTTGGGCAGTGTGTAAGGAGGTCCTGGGCCGCCCAAGTGACAAGACCTCCCTCTCAGCTTCGCTGATGTGGTCCAAAGGAAGTCAGAGCAATACACGTGGCACCAGCTGTGCTGTAGGATATGCTTTAAAACAGGGAAAGATGGTGGCTTTGTTCTTGTTTAATAATTGCAAGAGGCCACCTCTGTTCAAAATGCATGTGTTCCAGTTAAATATTGTCTGGATTTGCGTCTAGTACTATGAACCATGGTGGTACATGAAACACATATCTTTATTATTTAACTTGCTTTAATAATTTGGAATTAATAAAAAAGAAATATAAGTAACTGTTACTTAGAAATATTTTATGAATCACATCTGGATTCTACCCCACTCTAAGGAGTTCAGACTGGGTTTATCCCAGGATATTCTCACAACCACCCTGTGAGGCAGGTTAGACTGAGAAATAGTGACTGGTCTACAATCACTTAGTAAACTTCATGGCTGAGTGGAAATAAAATCTCCCTGGTTCAAATCTGATACCATCCACGACACTAGCTGTAAAGACATACAATGCAGCCAACATTTAATCTGTCTTCAGTCAGGCTACTAAATTGGAAAATTGCCAAGTAAGTTTTGCTGATGCTAGGATCATCTTGAAGTGTAGGGCAATTCTAATTGAAGTTTCAACAGCCATTAAAATTGACCAGAAGTCTGCACATCTGCGTGAAGTAAGGCACACATGACTTCACTGTGTGCCTTACCCAAGCAGCTGCAGTAAATTCAGTATGTTTAAAAAGATCCATACAAAAATGCAAAGGAACAGATAAACTCTTGCTCAAGGTCAAATCAGACATGTTCATTAAAAAAAGCTGCAGAGGCAATTGCAGTAAGGATCATGGCAAGTGGGAAGGTGAATTAATCCCCCCCCCCCATCTTGGTCACAAAGAAAACCACACCCCTGTAAAAGATGGGGGAGGTACTTCCTGCTACCTTACCCACTGCCCTTGGAAACCCTGTAAGAACCTGAGGCAAGAGAGAGACTGTCTGCAGCATCATGGGAAGGTTGTTTCTAGGACCAAGGTGAAACTGTAAAGCTTGTTATTTTTGCTATTGGATAATGGATGTTGTTTGTCTAATCTTGTTATATAGTACTGAAACGTTGTTTTTTGTATGTTACTATATTTGATGTGTTGCTTTGCTATGTTATTATGGAATTGTTTTTGCAGTTTGGTTTTGAAACACATTTCTATTTTCTTTGCTGTAAGCTTCTTTGAGTGTGATTTTTCTCTTTGTGTGTGGAAAAGCAGCATACAAATAAAAAGACTGAATGAATGCCTTTAAAGCTGCCGTTAGGCCCAGAAGGGAAACTTCTATTGCTGCAAATGAACGGGAGCATAACTTAATGATACATGCATCTGCTTTGCATGCTAGTTCAAAGGACGAGATAGCAGATGATAGGAAAAGACCTCGGTCATTGCCAGTTGGAATGGGCTAGATGGACAAATGACCTGACTTGGTATAAGGCAACTTCCTATGGCCCCCATCCTGTTCCTACCTCCTGCAATTCTTTAGAAGATAACTAGACACATTAAATATGATCATGCATGTAATGTTGTCTACTTTGGCCTTCAGTTACAATGAAAGCACCCAACATCCAAGGTTTTAAAAATTAAACTATTATGTGATACTGACAACTGGGGATTATGCTTCTTCACTGGTTTTTCAGTCTCTACCTTGGGGTGGGGCATGTGCATACCACACTCACATCCTCCCATGTACGTATTTGTATAGCAGTTGCCTCTGTATCAGAGAAAGGGTAGTCTACAAGTTGCACACTATATCCTCAGCAATAGGCACAATGCATGCTACTAGGTAACTGAAGCCCCACATTGGAAGGTGATCTATTTGTAAAATGACTCATGAACTAAGCTGGGGTGACAGTGCTAAAGGAGATCAGTTAAATGGTCTCAAGGCAATGTGTGAGAGGGAGGGAGTGACTTACCTCTATTTCTTCTCTCTGGTGGCAGGAGGGCATTCGAGATCAAGTGAAGTTCCACCTCTAAAAATTGATAGGCTAAAGATCCAGGGAGAAGAGGGTCTTGCCCCACCACCCTCAAAACTGAATTGCAAGAAAAGCTGGAACACAAAATATGAGGCCTGCATTGCAACATTAGCTGGGCCTTAGCAGGCAAGACAGAAAAGCACCACACCTGCATCTGGAGCTTAGACACCCAAAGTCTAGTGTTAGAAGCCAAAGTAAAGTGGGATTCAGAATGCTTGAACATGCTGGAACTGATCTGATAGGGCACAGCAAGTGGTAGAAGTTTCAGATGAGCAAGATAATAGGTGAGGAAGGTATTGTATATAACAGCTAAGCATCGCACTAAAACTGAGGATGTCTGAATACTCCCTTTCCTGCTTTTATCCTAAAACTTTGCATCACTCACTCACCTCGCTATTATTTTGATACCTATCTTTAAGACCAGAAACATTTTAAGTATGCAGAAAAAGGAAATTGGGTAAAGGAATTCAAAAGATCTTAGAGCATCACATACGTTCAAATATACTTTCCTACATCACTATATCCCAAAAGTGCTGCTCCTATACAATCCCTACCCTTTACATTTATTCACAACTTCTTTACACTAAGATTTTATGAATACTTCTCTGTACTGAACTGTGGCGATTAGGTTTTTTTAAACCAAGGCCACACAAATACTTTTCAGTGTGCAACCTTAAAATCAAGCTTCAAAACTGCAATATTTTTCTTCATGCTTTATATCCTCTTGGAAGCCAGCCAAACAATACTTTCCTTCTTCTCTGCTCAGCAAAACCATTATGTTGATTGAACTGAAGCCAACATGCACACTCATGACCAATCTTGTCTAAAACTTTAGGGAACAAAATTGCATTTGTGATGCTACAGATTAGATTGTGCAAGAGCTTTCGTTCTGAAGCTGCAGTTTTTAGAGATTTACACAGGCCTCTTTCCAGATGCAACACATTCTACAGATAAGATAGAATACCTGTCTCCTCAGGAAATCTGAGGGAGAAGACAGAATTAAGTCACACACTTATTGAAACAGTAAGACTGTAAATGCTCCCTACACCTCTCTACGTTACAAGTATTGGGAGGAGCAGGGAAGCCCAGATGGTGGTATCTTAGCACCACCTTCTTTCATTTCAGGATGTGCTTGCATCAACTGAGCTGTATTTTAGTGCAAGAATAATGTACTACTGAATTTTAGATGCCACATAAAAATACATGTTTTCTTGGACATTCAGTAGCCTTTACTACAGTTGAACATTTATGCTCTTTTAATGAGATGACTTTAAAAACCTAAGAGCAGCCCTGCTGGGTCAGATTGAAGATCCATCTAGTCCAGCATTTTGTTCCCACATTGGCCTATGGGAAGCCCACAAGTGAGACATGAGCAAAAAAGCACTCGGTGGCTCATGTTTCTTGGTAACTGGTATTCAGAACCTTAACTGTCTGATATAGGAGGTAATGTATAGATCTGTCATGATGAGAAGCCATTGATAAGTTTATCCCCCATGCTTTGATCCTTGATATGCTATTAATTCTTTTTATAGTTGTTTTAAGTATGTTGTAAGCTGAATTATTATGGAAAAGCTGCATAGACTCAACTGAAGGCATCATGAGAGGGTGGCTAAATGCCAGTGACCACCTACTTACTGTTAACATCTATGCTTTTTACCATTTGTAATAATAATGATGATAATAATAAATTTATACCCCACCCATCTGGCTGGGTTTCCCCAGGCACTCTGGGCAGCTCCCAACAGATTAAAACAAATATTAAAAACTTCCCTAAACAAGGCTGTCTTAGATGTCTTATAAAAGTCAGATAGTTGTTTATTTCCTTGACATCTGATGGGAAGGCGTTCCACAGAGTGGGCGCCACCACTGAGAAGGCCATCTGCCTGGTTTCCTGTAACCTCACATCACGTAGTGAGGGAACCACCAGAAGGACCTCGGAGCTGGACCTCAGTGTCCGGGCAGAACGATTGGGGTGGAGACGCTCCTTCAGGTATACTGGGCAGAGGCCAACACTTGGAATTGTGCTTGGAAATGTACTGGGAGCCAATGTAGTTCTTTCAGGACCAGTGTTATGTGATCTCAGCGGCTGCTCCCAGTCACCAGTCTAGCTGCCGCATTCTGGATTAGTTGTAGTTTCCGGGTCACCTTCAAAGGTAGCCCCACGTTGAGCTTATCACAGTAGTCCAAGCGGGAAATAACTAGAGCATGCACCACTCTGGCGAGACGGTCTGTGGGCAGGTAGGGTCTCAGCCTGCGTACCAGATGGAGCTGGTAGACAGCTACCCTGGACACAGAATTGACCTGCGCCTCCATGGACAGCTGTGAGTCCAAAATGACTCCCAGGCTGCGCACCCGGTCCTTCAGGGGCACAGTTACAGGATCAGCAAGTCCTCCACACCAGCCCCCCCCCCGTCCCCCCAAAACATCACTTCTGTCTTGACAGGATTCAGCCTCAATCCCTTAGTGGCCATCCATCCTCCAACTGCCTCCAGGCACTCACACAGGACCTTCACTGGTTCTGATTTAAGAGAGATGTAGAGCACCCACATACTGATGAACACCCAGCCCAAACCCCCTGATGGGCTCTCTCAGCGGCTTCATATAAAAAGCATGGGGGAGAGGACGGAACCCTGAGCACCCCCCAAGTGAGAGCCCAGGGGTCTGAACACTCATCCCCCCAACACTACTTTCTGAACATGTCCCAGGAGGAGCAGAACCACTGTATAACAGTAACCCCAACTCCCAGCCCCTCTAGCTAGTCCAGAAGGATGTCGTGGTCAGTGGTATCAAAGGCCGCTGAGAGATCCAGAACTAGGAAACAGCCTTCGCCTTTGTCCCTAGCCTGCTGGAGATCATCAATGGTAGTGCCCAAATAATAATTCTGTGTGCATTTACAGTAAAAATAGTGTGATAATATAACTAAGAAAGGATTTCAGGAAAGGACCTTCGACACCAATAGTAGCATTTGAATGCAAGCTGCCCTTCTTTTTCAGGGTATTGTAGAGCTTGCCACATGCCTGCACCCTTGTGAGTTTTTGATTGATCTAAACAGAACTTTTAAGAGACAATGGAAAATTCCACTTTATGCATAGCAGAAAATATGTCCAGACCAATCACCACATAAGGCAAGTACATGGATATTTTAGGAGGTATATTATGTGATACTGCTTAATCACACAACACAATTACTTTGCTTTCTCCTTGGCTCAGGAGCATCAGCAAAGAGACGAGGGAGGTTTCTTCATGGCATATGAGCCACGGGGAGTGAGCAACGTGAGGCGAAGACCAGGTGTTTACTGAATCTACATATCAGAAAAATAATGTAAACAGGTCTCTATATACAGTAGCCTATGTCTACACATCCCCATCAATGCTACCACTCACTGTAATGCTGTGCTATGCCTTCTTTTTATTTGATGCATGCTATGGTGTGGGAAGCAGAGGAGTTAGTGACTAACAGCCTTAAGTCCGATGCACGTCTTCATCATTCCCAAACAGGCGAACTTTGGTTGAGACTGAAACTCTGCAATTACAAAGACCAGGTAAACAATGAGCTACGAGAACCAGTGCAATGATCCCTGCTTAATATACATACTAAAAATAAGCTTTCAACAGTCATTTAAACTAATCCCTAAAAGGCAGCTAAACACTACCCAAACAGAAGCCTTTCTCTGAATACTGGCATGATACAAATAAGAGATTACACGGCTACTTGTTTAGCAGTTATCTTCTGTCTCCATGATCTTGAAAATACAGTATTCCTTATGCAGATATTTGTGGAAGACTATCAGTTCAATAGTGATTTAAGTCAGTGAAACGGAGTAAAGGATGGAAAGTAATGCACATCCCTGCTCAGAGCGAATGTTAGCACCCAGCATCCTTGGGCAGATGCCAGTGGCCCAGCACTCTATCAGGGTCCCTTCTTGAAAATGCCCTGCCAGCCCCAGCCCCTTGCCGCCCACCCCCAAAAAGATTTCTGACCTGGTGCCCCAAAGAATACTAGTTAAGTGTTTTCAATAATTCCTGAAAGCAATGTTTTGTTGGAAGCATTAAATGTCAGGTTGACCTAATTGCTGATCACACTTTGAAGTACGTACTGCTGCCCATTGCCAGGTAAGCTTGCCAGGGCTGACTGAGAGGGGGGACGCCTATGAAAAGGCATTTTGCCTAGGCCTCCCTCCAAGTTGGAGTAGACCCAGGACTATGATTTAAGAATTCTTTATGACTCATCTTTCTTGGAAAACAAGCATTAGAACTTGTGAACTGCTTATTTGGTGGGTTGCCGAATCAGAGCTATATGAACTGCAGAAGACAATGAAATGAAATAATAAATGCAAAAAAAAGTCATGTTTAAATTTAAAGCATTAATTTTGATGCTTATAGTACGGATTATATATTCATAATTGCAAATTGTAACTGAGTTATGCAACTTTATATTCTTTGAAATGACTGCTTTGAAAATAAATGATAAATGAATTATATTGTTGGTTAGTTTTTTAAATAGAGGTAATTTTGTGAAGTCGCATGAAATTATTTACTCTGTTGTTTTTAAAATGGTTACTCTGACTATATTTTACAAATATGCTAGTTTAGTTTTTCTATTTTTAGATATCTATAAATTTTGCATTTATGGAAAAAATAACAAGCAAAGTACAACATAAAATCCAAGTACTACAATAACAACTGTAAAAACATAAAAAATATACTAGTTGGTAAAAAGATTTAGATGTTTATAAACTTTGCTTTCCGGAAAATACATCTTGGAAAATACATCTTTCTTCTCCCCCCCCCACCCTTTATTACACACAAATGAATCAAAATAAGAAATGGATCAAAATTGCAGAAATGTATGATATAAAGTTATGGCAAGAGTGCGTAATCTTTCAGCTCAAGGGCGACATTCCCTTCTGGGAGTCAAATGCCAGTGGTGCATGGGATGGAGGCAAAAGTGGACAGAGCAATAAATGTGAATTTTACCCTTGTACAGGAGGCTACTATTCTTCACACCCACCTATCCCTCGTTATCCTCCAACCAGGTAGGCAAGAAGCATTGGGAGTTGAAAGACGCACTCCTACCAAGCAAAAGTGCTTGGTGGTGCAAAACAGGGCTGATGAGGGGTGTTGCTTGGGTGAATCTGAGGACCAGACAGAGGCATGAAGGGTCATATTTAGCCCCCAGGCCTAAGGTTCCCCATCCCAGTGTTAAAAGGAATAAGCGGGCATTACAGGCGGAGTATCATCTCACATTTAAAGGAACAGAAGAGCTAATGCACCAGATTCAACTAAATTGTAGAGCTAGTGGAAGCCAGCACAGTAAGTTCTGCTAGTGCAAGAGCAGAACTTATCCATATGTGCTAGTGCAAGAGCAGAACTTATCCTCTCATCCATATGTGTTCTCCCTGTAGCTGCTTGGGGGGGGGGGTCAAGAGAAACCCCAGAACAGTGCATGTAGCAAGAAGAGATTGTTCCCATCTGGCAAGCTGAAATACTTGTGCTGGCAATGATCTCCTCAGCACAATGCTGACTTCCACCTAAAATCTCCAGGCCTGGTTATTTGTTTGGAACAGAATCTGATGAAATGGCTTGCTTTTTCTGCATTTAGGATTGAATGAGCAGTAACAATCTGTACAATAACAACTAAATAAGCCTACAGATGTTTTAACCACTTTTTAAAGTTTTGGGGAAGACATTTTTGTTGTTAATTAATAGACAACAGATTATGGTTCTAAAAGATGCAACAAGATACAAGCCACTTGGAGAGGGGTTTAGCCTGAATAAGAATATTAAATCTGACTGGAATATAGTTCACAATATACAGGAGGCAAGGTAGCACCATAGTTACAGAAATAGCAGCCAAAAAGATTCAGAAAGAATACTAATTGCATTTTCTAGTAATTGTTTTTGTTATATTATTGTGACAAGCCTTTTTAAAAAAAAATTCTTTACTTTTATATTTAAAGTAAATAATTTTTTTAAAAAATGCTTGTCAAAACACTGCACTGAAGATGTATTCAAAACTGTTAAATAAGCCACACATGGGTGGCACTGTGGGCTAAACCACAGAGCCTAGGGCTTGCCGATCAGAAGGTTGGTGGTTCGAATCCCCGCAACGGGGTGAGCTCCTGTTGCTCAGTCCCAGCTCCTGCCAACTTTGTAGTTCGAAAGCACGTCAAAGTGCAAATAGAGAAATAGGTACCGCTCCGGTGGGAAGGTAAATGGCGTTTCCGTGTGCTGCTCTGGTTTCGCCAGAAGCGGCTTAGTCATGCTGGCCACATGACCTGGAAAAACTGTCTGCGGACAAACGTTGGCTCCCTTGGCCACAAAAGCGAGACGAGTGCCACAACCTTAGAGTTGTTTGCGACTGGACTTAACTGTCAGGGGTCCTTCCCTTTTTTTAACCACTATATACTTATTAAAAATCCACAAAGAAGTAGTTAGTATTTAAAATTCACCAGAAAAGAGCCAAGAGGAGCAGAAAATGTAGTACACTCTGGAAAGCTACAACAGTGCTACATAAAATAAATACTGTTTGATTATTCCATAGCAGGTTATAGTAGAGCAAAGGGGAGCATTTCACAAATCATTTAACAGAAGTGGTATCAGAAAGTTCCTTGACGTCACACTCTGCAAACTAGTTACATAAGTACAGTTAGATTAAAGCAAACATAGTCCCACAGGCCCAAATGAGCTTAAATCCAAAATCTCACTCTTAGAAAAGATATGCCTTCTTACTCTGACATTACTATAAACTTCTAAAGCAACAATCTCAACACTAAGCACAGGAGCACTAGAAGTTGCATCTGCAAATACAGTACCTAAAGTAGAAGAATATTAGGGAAAGGTTGAAAATAATTACTTTTTATTGTTTAAAATATGGCTCACAATGCATTACACATAATACATTAAAATGGCACTGATTTTGTCCTGCGTGCCTTATTTTAACAAGAAAATCAAAAACATTTGCCTAGAATTAAGGATAGCTGTTCACAAAATGTTGTCAGTAATACATCATAAATTACACTATAAGGCCAAGTTAAAATAAAAATAATGAGACCTGAACTATCTCTGGATTCTGCACAATGACCCAATATAAAGACTGCTTTTGGATTTATGAAAAGGCATAGAAGGTCTATATGTGTGACTGGATTTAGGCCTCTTATTTTTCTTCATTGAAACATACTTTTCTTCCTTGGGAGGAGGCACATGAACCGGTTTCCAAGGGACTGGATTGTAAAAGGCTGGAGCTGGATATGTACTTCCTTCTGGATAGCCTGGAATGTTTAAAGAAGCAGTGTTTCAATCTATTAGCAATAACATTGTTTCTTAGGGTGCAATCCTACACACTTACCTATGAACAAAACCCACTGAACAAAGAAAGGCTCGCCTCTGAGTAGACAAGACTGCAGGGTTAGTCATTCTAAGTCAAGATTCAGGGATCATGCTTCATGGGAGAGCAGCCGAGGGGCTGGAAGATGCTGTAGATCCACCTCTCTACAGGCAAAGAGGGAGTTGTGCAGGCAGAGCTTTGCTATGTGCAGGAGTGGAAAGCTCGGATACTGCTTTACTGAAAGTGGTTCTCCAAGCACAGCAGAACCAGACACAGGGAGAGATGTCAGCATTGTATCAGGGAGACCTTGGAGCTGTCTAAAGTTCCATTGTCTCCTGACACCTCCACCCAAAGTGAGAAAGAACGCTATCTGCAGAGTTGGCTTATTTCTTCTTTCATTAGTGTCATTGAAATGCAAAATAGATATAAATAAATAAGCCATATCTCCCCCCCCCCCCCCTCGTGGCTTGTAGAAGTTGCCAGCACTTTGGAAGTAGCGATTTCTCTCTCTGCACAGCATCCCCCATCACCAGCTTATGATTGTTCTGCCCAAGAACTCTGCCACTTTAATGAAATTTTACACAAAAGTTTTTTGGGTTTTTTAAAATGTACCATCTACCTAAGACTACAAATCCTTCCAGCAGTTATAGTCTGCATAGTTCCTTTCCTACATTCAATGAACCAGGATTTATTTTCACTTTCAGAGCTTATACTTTATATACAATTTTATAGTCTGTAACAAATAAGGGATCAGCTGGCCTATATTGTATCCTATTTAACTTTCTTCACCTGAAAGATCAACAGAGATCTCACGATACCTTACAATGGCCTTTAAGGATGTCTTTAACACATCCCTGGGCAATTTACAGGACAATAAATACACAAATATACTTCCACTCTGTAGATCTCAGCAGTATAATGAACAGTGTCTCGGACCCTGATATCCCATGAATTTAAGAAAGTTCATTGAAGGGAACTTTGCTGTCATCACTCCCTGGAGGGTAAGGAAACTTTCCTAAACAGAGTGGCATGAGGCACAGGAGACTGCCAGTGGGAGCAGGGGGGAGTCACACAAAACTGGGTGGAGGAATCACGTGTGAGTAGAGCTTGGTTTGAGCAAGGTGCATTGCCCAATTTTAGGTGACCTCCCTCCCCAAGCAATCTATGTCATGCTCCAACCCTCCAGAGACAATTTCAGGGGCACAGGAAGAGACACAAAACTCTTCTGTCAATTTCCTTCCATTCACCAGTGTGAGAGTACTGAATTTGCTACCCAAAATGCCAATGTTAAAGGGCAGTTTATTTTCATCATTGCTTAATTTTTATCACTGTTTAGCAGAGAAGGAGAGCGTGCTGCATGGGCTATACCTAAATTATGGCAGCAGGAATGTGGTGCCTTTGCCATAACAATCCTATTTGTCTGGAAAGAAATGTAAATACATTTCATTGGAGTGGTCAAAACAAAGTCTGGAATATGTTCTCTACTGTGAACAAAACTGGGAAGAATATTTTTAATAAATTACTTAGACAAGTGACAGCAGCTGTCTGCAAGTACTGTAACAATGTCCCAAGACAAAGCATGAAAGAAGTATGCACCACTATCTATAATCAAACCAAAGCAAAACAGCAACTGGTTTTGTGCCTGGTGTGCTGTTTAGTGTTCAAAAGGAACAGCAGCCTCTCCCAGCAAATAGTTTAGGTTAACATATTTATAAGTGTAACACATTTGGCAAATAACTATGAAAGAAATGTCGTTTAAATGACAAGTATGCTTATTTTTTTCTAGGAAAAAAAATAAGCCCAGAAACAACAAATATGCTTTTCTGGCTGTAACAGGATGTGTTTTATTGAAAATAGGATCAAGGGTGGGTAGGCAGGCTGGAGTCATGCACATGGTGTCAGGCCAACTGATTTCAAAAGGGCATAAGCCTGCATAACTTGACTCAGGATTATATCTACCCAAAGACAACTTCTACAATGCACAAAAATTAGCTCTGGGCCGATATACAGTGGTGCCCCGCAAGACAAATGCCTCGCAAGACGGAAAACTCGCTAGACGAAAGGGTTTTCCGTTTTTTGAGCTGCTTCACAAGACGAATTTCCCTATGGGCTTGCTTCGCAAGACGAAAACGTCTTGCAAGTTTGTTTCCTTTTTCTTAACACCGTTAATACAGTTGCGACGTGACTTTGAGGAGCAACTCATAGAACGTAGTGTACATAGTAGCCTTTTTTGAGATTTTTAAAGACTTTGGTGATTTTTGAAGCTTTTCCAAAACTTCTTTTGCAGCCATTTGGTAAGTTAAGCTTTTAAAACTTTTTGGGGGGGTTTTGGATTTTGGGTTGGGGTGTTTGGAATTCAAGGACTTGGTGTTGGGGAGGGGTTTGCAAGAATCTGGAAGCTTGTGTGTTTTTTTCTGCATTTTTATGATTTTCTGTGACCATTGGGCCACTCTGCTGTTTTTTAAAAAAAATTCTGGATTTGAATTTCTGTGTGCTGGGTGGCTGGGGGAACAGTTGGGGAGGGGTTTGCAAGAATCTGGAAGCTTGGTTTTTTTTCTGCATTTTTATGATTTTCTGTGACCATTGGGCCACTCTTTTTTAAAAAAAATTCTGGGTTTGAATTTTGAAATGCTCTTTACAGTATGTGTGACTTTAAAGAGCACTTAATAAACTCTTGTTGTACCAAATTTGGCTTTGTTTGGACTTTTTTTGACCATAGGAATGCATTAATTGATTTTCAATGCATTCCTATGGGATTTCGTGCTTCGCAAGACAAAAAATTCGCTAGACGAAAAAATTCGCGGAACTAATTAATTTCGTCTTGCGAGGCACCACTGTAAGAGAGAGGCCGATTTTCTTTATTGGTAAAACCTTCAATAGGCCTATCATGAGCTGAGGTCCAAACTTGAGTCTGTCTCATAAGGTGGTGGCTACATTTGCCTTGAAAGGTCTGACGATAAGGCCCAATGTTTTAGGTGCAGGCAGAATGTTTTAGGTGCAGGCAGAAACCATAATCTTTAGCCCCCTTCAGTCATTACTCATGTGAAGAGGAAAAGTGAGTGCAATGAAACTATGGAACTGCTTTTTGCTCCCATCAGCACTGCATGGCTTCTGTCAGATGCTCACAAGTTTAGCTTAAACTTCTGCAGCAAGGAGTCTTCTCTATTTGAGGAGGCTGCCATCAACTCTGGAAGATGTTAATCAGTATAAAGGCAGATTAAACATTTAATAAATATATGAATAGAAGAGCATTCTTGGAAGAATAGGCACTGCAAAGAACAAGAATGTATGTGCCAGTATATTTTACTGAACTCTACTGACCAAAATGAATGCTTTCAAAAGTAGATTTCCAATGATATAATTTTAAGTTATTTGGGGTGTGGAATGGGACCAAATATACACATTCCTTTATGTGGGGCAACATCTACTGTTTGTGGCCTGTCTGTATCCACATCTATGGCTAAGGAATTCTAGCAGATGAACATTTAAAACAAAATATTCAAAAATAAATAGTAAAAATATCAGAAAACTGCTCCTGCTACACAAGTTATGAAGACTGTATTAGTCTGTCTAGTACAGATACAAACCAGTATCTTTCCCATCTGCAGAGGCACAGCCAGCTGATGCTTGGCGGGGCTTAGTTTTGGAATTTTGCAGCCATTCTTTGAACATCTGCTCTGATTTTTCTTTTTTCTCTTGTAGTTCAGCTTCCCGTTGTTTCTCCTTCTCCTACAAAAGGAAAAGAGCCAAGAATGCCAAAATGTCTTAATACAACTGTCTTCTTCCAGATGTATTACTTCACCACTGTAACCAATTACTCTGGGTACAATCCAATTATAGTTAAGCACCTGTAAGTCCTACTGATTTGAATTTGAAAGATTTAAACTCATGTTCTAATTCCAACACTGACATAAACAAGATTTTAAAGTCTCTAATTTTGGCTGGTTTATGCATTTGGTGTTTCAAAAGTTTCATGTATGTTTTCATGATTTACAAAACAAGGCCACCAATGTACTATCAGGACACAGTGTAGTGAAGCATCCTCTCCCTAATTCAAATGTAATCTCAGCAATGAATTCACCAGGTGAACACTATTATTTAAGTCCTACAATCTGTAATATGGAGATGTTACTGACCTACCTTAAAGAAGAGTTTATTAACAGTATTTAGAGGACACCCTATAACAAAGTTCTCAGGGAGGCATAAGTCGAGAAAGAAATCAATTTAAAATTCAGTAATAAGATACTAGAAGTATAAATACAGCTTAAAGAAATGAGTTGTAGAGTTAAAACACCTTAATGCCAAAAGAGATTAAAAGGCTTGGGAAAATAAAAAAAAGATTTTCACCTGGTGCCAAAATGAGAATAAACCAGGTGCCAGGTGAGCCTTTCTGGGTAGAACATCCCACATCAAGGGTGCTACCACCAAGTAGGTTCCCTCTCCCATAGCCACCTGCCACACCTCACTCAGTGGGCGCACTTGGAGAAGGATGTTTGGAGATCTCAGGGTCCAGGTAAGTACATGTGGAAAAGGGCAGTCCTTCAGCTAGCCTGGTCCCAAGCCGTGAAGGACCTTAAAGGTCAAAACCAACCCCTTGCATTGCGTCCAGATTACTGACATGATACATGGGTGGAAGGCTGTGAACAATCAAAAAACACTATATAAATTTTGTTATTACTATTGTTATGGAGTAACATGTTTCAGTTGCATCACAATATCAGTCCATCAAGATATGTTGTTGGTTTAAAAATACAACTTTCAGAGAATGGTATATCCGTATATCTGCAAAATCTACAAACTGGCGCCAGTTGAAGAAAAACACAATTCTTTTAGAAATCCTGTGATTCTTATGTAGCTGTGAATAACAGTTATACCATGAAGGGGAGCTAGAAAATGAAGTGTGCATTTAATAAACTTCGATAACACTGCAATGTTCACAAGCTTCACTGTACCCCAGTCCCTTTTCTGCAACAAAAACTGATTACTCCTCACGTTAGCATACATCTTCATCACCCATTAATCCCTCTGAAAGACATCTCGATTACAATATTGCACATGCAATATGCTATAAATTTCTCTATGATTCCAAGACTAACTTAATCAACAAAGCTATACAGATAAATTCATCAAGTAAGCCAAGCTGCAAAGTAGAGGATAAGAAAAATCCTCAAAACGGGAACTCATTCCAGATGAGAACTATGTGTGGGTTACACCTCTAAGAGCAACCAAAACCAGATCAGCATCTCTTCAAATGAAAAACTGGGATAAAAGTTACCTTCTCTTCCTTCTTCTTCTGACCTTCTTCCATTTTCTTTTTCTTTAGCCATTCCTGATACATCTCTCGCGACTTTTCCTTTGATTGTGCTCTCTCAAGTTCTTTGGCTGCTTTTTCTGCCATCTCTTTGCTGAGCTTAAGTTCCCTTTCCCGTTTTTCCTGTATATAATAATAGAAAACATATAAGACAGAGCAGTAATAACAACTCCTACAAAAAGATGACTAGACTAGAACCCTTTCCCCTCATATCCTTGTACTCTATTTGTAGATTTTTTCTTCTTGTACACTAAGTATTTATGGGCATCCTGACCTACTGAAGTGGTAAAACCCAGATTAAGGTAATTCACTGGTCCAGATAGGTCGCTTCTGTCATTCTTCTTGCAGCATTCAGCTGAAATGTGAATAGCCCCTGGTATCTGGAAACACTGTGCTTTCCCATTGTACTGACACTACTGATTCACATGAATGTTGCACAGGTGGTATGAAAGTCTTGATATGATTACTCAAGTTGGTGGTTTCTTGTGTGTGTTTTGTGTTGTTTTTTTACAGTGAAAGAGATATGACCAGTTTGTAGATGGTTATCCAGATGAAGAGATGAGTTACCTGCAGCTAGGCCAAGCATGGACAGCTACAGATAACTCCATGCAGCAACCTCTGGACACTATAAACAAAAGGACCAGTTAAATAACGGAAAGCTCTAGCTGCCTTTGACAATCTACAATAAAAGTGTAAGCAATTTTTTTTTATGCTGTGAGTTTTTATGTTCCCTGTAAATTAATAAACTGGTTTGGGAAATAAGTATTTGCCAATGTACTCATGCTTCATGAAAGAGACCGCCTAGATTGCTTGGCTTCACATTTTCTTGGAAAAGGGCCTTATGCCCGGATTAGCCAAGGGGAACCCAGAACACAGGCTGGAACATAAAAGGGTGTGTCAGGCCCTAAATCAAGTTCTTCCCACTGCTCAGGCTTGTTTCAGAGTGATTGGCATGGAGACCCTGGTTCAATTCTGCCTATTTATTTCTATGATTAGTATCATATTAAATGTTGTTTAAAGTTTTATTTGTTCCACAATTTATTAGTTAAGAGAAAAATATGACTTGTATAGACAGTCCATTACCTCAGTGAGTTTTTGGTCCTGATAAAAAGAGCTAGAAAGCCACATATTTGTCATGTCTACACTTCAAAATACATGTGTGTTTTCAGTCTGCTTCTCAGAAAAAATGCTTTGATCTTGTCTTCATTAGTGATATGATCTATTTTTTAAATTACTGATGAGTTTATATACCCTTTAATGCCATTGACAATCACAGAGTTCTATCAAATTAATTCTAAAAATACCAGTTATTTTTAGGATGAAAGACTTCAGTTCCCACTACTCCACCCAAGAACATTATTAGAGATAACACAAACAAATGAAGCTTGCAGGCATACCCCTTTTCAACTTTATTTCAATCAAAAACTTAAAAGGAATAAAGGAATAATGCAATACCTTTACAATACCTTCTACCCTTTACAAACATTAATTACTGCAAACAGTGGTACTTGCAAACAGCAGCAATGCATACCAGGCTAGTTTGTTATTATTGCATGTATTTTAATATTGTAAACACCCTGTGATTCTTGAAGGGTGGTATAGAAATTTAATAAATAAGGAAAATAAAAAAAGATCAGATTAATAGAACAGTAATGATTCCATTGACTTACACATTACTGTTTTAAAGAATTTCAACACTGCACTAAGAACGCTTTCATTTATTTTCCTGTGCCTACTAGTGTCCTTTATACAAAACGAAAAGAAGAGTAAGTTTGGTGTACTGGCTGGAATGTTGGGACTTCAACTGCTAAGTCACAGGTTCAGCCTTGAACCTCCCCAAGATACATTGAGTTAATTAATAGCTGTCAACCTAGCCAATTGATGCACAAGCAATGCTGGAGAGGGATGACACCATGTATGCTACTCCGAGTTCTCAGAGAGGTGGTTATATTATAAATGAAAGTAGTTTCGGCCAAGATATTCAAGGGTGAGCAGACCGTATTAAGATTCTTCTCTTAAGAAAAACCTTTACAAAACTTACCCCACCCTCTAATGTGATTTGAAGCAATGCATAAACCAAATACCTTTGTCATTATCCCTTTTCTATAATCCTGCTAACCATTTTGCTTGGCATTTATTCAGATGCCATTCTATGTCATGAGGAAATTCTAATTCATTCAGCTGTCCTTCCCTGTTTGAACACGCACTGTACACCTCATCTGCTAGTATCAGCTTCTCCAACTTGACAATAATTAAATCAGGGCTTGAAGTGTTTATACTACTATGGTTTAAACAGATGTCACTGTTCTATGATACTAGTAAGTACATGTAAGAACATATGAAGAGTCTGTGGGAAAAAGTATCTAGTGCAGTATCCTGTTCTCACAGTGGCCACCCAGATGCCCATGGGAAGCCCACAAGCAGGACCAGAGCACAAGAGCAACCTCCCCTTCTGTGGTTTCCAACAACTGGTATGCAGATCTGCTGGGATCTGCTGTAGCATGGTCCAATCACATGCCATTAGTGAATCATTGTAAAGGAGTACCACATGCAACCCTGAAGGAGCAGTGGTTACTTCCCACATCACTGTCAACCTCCTCTGTGAGCTGGTGATGGCAGCTTAGGAAGCAATAAAATTGCTGCACCTATGCAAAAGGTGCTTCTTTACAAACATTTCTGTACTTGTGCTGCTGTAGGTATTATTACTGATTTATTATTTAAATGTATATCCCACATTTCCACACAATGTTGCCTGAAATGGCTAGCCACCAAGATAAAATACAACATGCGAAGAGTATATTAACCTAAGCTCATCTACTTTCAAACTGAACCAATTTTTTACCCTGGACTTTACCCTGTAAGAAATAACATTTTTCACTTGGTCAGTCTAATTGATTCTAGTCTCAAACTACCACACTTTGCTTCAAAGGGCAAGCTTATAATTTATTTAAATAATGTTATGCCAAAACCTGTTTGTTCTTGCATATGGTGAGGAAGTGGTGGACTGAAAGGACAAATGTTCCTTTAGCTCTGCATATCTATAGAATAAAGTATGTACTAAAATAAAGTTTGTGACCTGGTGACGATTTAGTATTAGCATACATATTCTCAAAACCAGTATGCTTTTAATCTATTTTGAATATCTACAGTAAGACTACTCTGAATCTCAACCAGACACAATACCAGTCTAATATAACTTTTCATTATTCAAAAGGAGGTATGGAGTGGAATTGACAAACTGGTTTTGAAGCAGACTCACCTGATGTGAACCACCTGGACCAATAAGCAGACTAGATTTGCAGTCCACTTTGGAATCAACATTCTTACAGGTTCCACAACAAGATGGGTTTGAGGGTTGCTTCCGGGTCTATTTTCATTTTTTAATGGTAATTCCAGCCATCTGAATAGCATCTGGAACATGAGCATCCTCTCCTGCTGTTGTGCATTGCAAATAGCAAAACTGGGAGTCATCAGAATTTATGACATGCCATCACTCTCAGGGAGACTGTATAAATAATGGTTTCCCTACATGGAATTACCTTTAAAATTGAAAACAGACTCAGAGGTAGCCCCTGGACCACCCTATGAGTAGTTTTGTTTTCTGTATAGAAACAGGATGGAGTAGACTTAAGTCTGCTTCCATGCTGAAAGTGGACAGAATGGAATAGGACTGATGTGCCTACTGATATTAAAAATAGCTAGAAAAATACTAAGGCTACAGTCCTCAACCCAGTCTTGGGAATTAGCACCATTTAATGGAACTTTCTTTTGAATAGACATTTGTAGGATTGCTCAGATATTCTGCCATTTAATAAACTCGTATTAATTACTGCCACTGACATTATAGGTGTCAAGCTTTAAGCACAGACCCCTGGAGACAGTAAGCGATTCATTCCTGTTGAACTATGAAAAAAATGTGGAAAAAATATCTGTATTAGCATGAAATCCAATAGTGTTTTTGACAGCTTGGTAATTTATGTTATTCCCAGACCAGGCCAAGTACACATAAAAAGGAAATAACTGGCTATGTAAAAATGTAAGACATTATTTAAGAAAAAAGCTATGGAATTCTTCACCCTTTTCACCTCTTCATTTTTTTTCTGGACCCATTCTTTGTGCTTCTCTTCAGCCAGCTTTTTTTTTATTTCGCGTTCCTGTTTTTCCCTCCTTTTCTCCTTTTCCTGATTCACCTCCTATAATAACAACAACAAAACATTACTACTACTACTATTTTTATTATTCCACCCATCTGACTGGTTTGCCCCAGACACTCTGGGCAGCTTCCAATAAATTAAAATATCAAACACAGTAAAACATCAAACAGCCCTTCTCCATACAGGGCTGCCTTCAGGTGTCTTTTAAAAGTCAGATAGCTTTTTATTTCCTTGACATCTGATGGGAGGGAATTCCACAGGGGGAATGATGGGGCTGGAGACACTTCTTCATGTATAAAGGGCCGAAGTTGTCTTTAACAGTGGTATCTCTGGTGGGAGACATGTTGTGCTTTTTCTGAGTAGTTTGTCCATCATTGGTCCCCATCCACCCCACCCCGCAATCAGTTCTCAGCTGTGGCTCCTAGAAGCTGTCAGCATGTGACAGTGGCAACACCCAGTGAATGGCTTCAGTTAGCAATATAAATCATCCAAATCTGTTTTTCACAAATAATACGGGAAATGTACATTTTGGTGCCTGGCAATCTGCTGTCAAATGTAAATTATATTAAGTATTCACCTTCATAGCTCGTTCTTGTAGTCGAGCACGTAACTCTTTCTCTTTGGAAAGGAACCACTCTTCCCATGGCGAGAGATTTTCTTCCACAATTAGCCGATTTTTCCTTTTTGTATCTTTAAAATGGTCTGCACTGTGAAGTGACAGGTACAAAATTAGACAGTGTTTTATGGGAATGCCATTTACTAGCTAATGGTATCAAAGATGTCTTATTATGTACATCTTCCTCTTTTGTACAGTATAGTTGGAAGCAATTCCTAAAACTGACAAACTACTTTTAAAATTCATTGAAGCACAAGGACCAAAGTATAATATTTAAGATACTTTTATAACGTCCTTCAATAAAAATGTCTGAAAGTTTATATTTAAAAACACAAAAACAGTTAACCTACAAAGTATTCCAGCAGTGGAAAAACAGTAGAATTAAAAGGTGCCAAGTAAAAAACATCTGAAGGACTATGGTTTTGACTAGAAGATTTAGAAAAATAAAAGGACTTTGGCCTCATGCTGAAACAACAAAGAAGTAGGCACTAGGTGAGCTTCTTTGAGGAGACCATTAGATTATGGACCCACTACAAAGAAGGCCATCTCCTGATAGCCATCACTATGCCTCAGACAGCTGGACACTGACATAATACCATCTACTGAAGATCTTAAAGCACAAGTAAACAGTCCACATGGAGACAATATAGTTTTCAATCAGTCTGATCCTGATCCTTGTTGTGAAGAGCTTCAAAAGTCAAGACCAGTACCAAAAACTGGGCCCAGATATGGACCAGTAAACAATACAACCTGATTAATACTTGCCTACAAGTATCATAACACAAAGTCTCAGTTAAGAATGTAGATACCACATTCCGAACTTGTACTAACTACAGTTTCCAAACCATTATCAAAGGCAGCACCATCTAGAGTGTACAGTTTAACATTATTTTAACAACTGTATCAATACTATTCTTAGTTAAAAGCATGTTTATGATGCACAACAGCAAAGCTCTCTAAATGACATACAATAACATTAAAGTACAAAATAAAACCATAAAGCCAAAGTAAAATACAGTATGGAAATGCAACTGGTCTCTTGACTTTTATGTTAAAGGCCACAATTAGAGGCTGGGGAGGAGCAAAATGGGAAGGTGGAAAGAAAGACACTGATTAATCCTCTCTGCTGTGTTTCTGTTTAAAATCCTCTCCCCAAGGGGAGAAAAGCAGCTGAAGAACAACTTGAGCAGTAAGAAGGGAACTATATTCCTCTGTTGAAACTTGTAATCACAGAGCCTCATTTCACTTATACAAAGAGACCGAAATTGACTTGCATAGTTGTTAAGGTGTAGCTTGAACCTAAGAAGCTATTTGACACTGGTAGGCACAGTGAGGAAAGCCTATCAAAAGCAGCACAGAAAAATGCATTTCAGGACTGCAACCTGTTCACTAAACCAGATAATTAACCATTAAAGGGATAGGTGGGAATCAGATATCATTAAATAATTACATTTATGGTATAATCTCACATATAAAGTCTTTCAATTTATGAATATAGTTCTTAAATAACTAAATTCAGTTTTATGTGACAAGCTACACACACATACAATACTCAGGATTATCTGAGCTATAACGTACTAACTGGGGGCTTTGTGACATAGCAAGGTGGGCTATGTCTACATAATGTAGCATTGCTTGGCAAGGTTTCAACATCAAAATGTTACTGAAAGTCACTGGGCTCTTTTTGAAATAGCCAGTGTATTCATATTCCTGTGTTTTCTAAAAGAGTCACAATTTATGAATTTATTTTTCAAATCTAATTTATTTAATAATTAGTCAATCAGACAAACTACTTAATGAGGTCTACAAATCAGCAACATGTTGTATTACCCATTTAACATACACTGTACACTGAACCAATATTTCAGAATTATGAGAAACATGTTCAAGATCAAAGCTATTCTGTGTCGAAGATCAAAGCTATTACCTCTGATATAAACATGCCATAGAAAATAGAATACTCTCACTAATGCCCGGACAAAGATTCATTTTGACAGACTTTCTAATACCAATATACTAGAAGAGTTAAACAAATATTTACTATTTTAGCTTAGTTTTTAAATAGGGAAAAATGAGGCACTGGTGTCTCATAGCATTTTTAAATTTTAAAGCCTCTTAGTCCATCTTTCCCTGAGATTACTTCTGAGCAAATATGCTTAGGGGTATGGTGTTACTATGTAATGGAACTGAGACCAGGAATACTCAGATATCTTTAACAATATTTCCTACAGGGTTTTTTGGAGGGAGGATAAGAGAAAGAATTACTAAATATTACTATTTGCAGGTAACATACTAGCTGGGTGTTTTAATCTGGTTTTATCTTATCGCTGATTTTAATCATTCTTTGAATATTTTAAATATTTATTTTTACTGATACTTTTACTGTTTTTGTCAACTCAAGTTTCATTACAATCAAGTGGTATATAAATGTTGGGGGGGAAATTTAAATAAGATACCAGGTTCACTATTTCTTCATGCCAGCCTTGAATGGAGGTCTTGTTGCTTTCTATTATTTTAATACCCAGGCTTTCTGTGGCTTAATAAGAGCCCAAACAGGTATACAGTGGTACCTTGGGTTACATATGCTTCAGGTTACATATGCTTCAGGTTACAGCCTCCGCTAACCCAGAAATAGTACCTCGGGTTAAGAACTTTGCTTCAGGATGAGAACAGAAATCACGTGGTGGCGGTGCGGCGGCAGCGGGAGGCCCCATTAGCTAAAGTGGTGCTTCAGGTTAAGAACAGTTTCTGGTTAAGAACAGACCTCCGGAACGAATTAAGTACGTAACCAGAGGTACCACTGTATAACCAAAAGTGTAACAAACGAAACTATCCATGTTTAATTTATATGTATTTTTCCGTTACAATATTTTCTTTGCTGTTCTACAATTCTTAACAGCCTCCTGAAGTTGATTAGGCTGAGAGATCACAACTTCAAGTGAGCTTTACATTTGCACCTGGTTATGAATGCTAAAGTATTAAACAAATACACCGTTTGTCAAATGTGAAGGGCATGAATGCATCAAAATTGGTGCATATTCCTTACTCAGAAGTAAAGACTGAATCCTTTTTCAGTTACTGCTTCTTACAATTTTAAAGTAATAAGCATTTGTCTTATTTTATGAGAGGTCCATAAGAACAGGATGAAGCATGGGCTTGAATTTAAGCCTCAGCAATCCAAATCTACTTCTACTCACACATGCTTTCTCACAGCCCACATCTGTTTCAGGCTGCTTTCCTTATTATGAACAACAAGGGAGGTCTGCACTAACACTAAAAGAACAATTTCAAGCACAACTATCATATACATAATGGATTTTAATGTAGAATGTAGTATGCAACATCTATGTAAATCCACAGTGATCAGTTTTTTGACCAGTATGCTATAAGGCAAAGCACAAGATAATACTAGTCCAAAATGCATTAAGGTACACAGAAGGCCCCAGTGCCTTGTCTGATTTTGCCTGTAGTCTACTGACCACCCGGACAGGAAGGTGACACCTGGCTACATCATAGCCAGCTCTACAGATCCTCCAGCTCCTGTCGTGCCACAAATCCCTAGTTGTGCAACCCATGTGTCGAGTCTGCCAACCACAATCTGGGGGAATTCTGCATGTAGAACACTTTTCATGTCGGTATGATATACAGTTCAAAAGGGGTTGCTATTCCAGTGGGTTCAAGGAAGAGATATTTAAAGGCTTGTATTGCTTTATTGCACAGTACTGTAGTTTTATGTGATATTGCACCGTATTATACTGTAGTATCTCAGTTTCATTGCTGCACAGATTGCATTTGCTGTTTAGTAAACACGCAGGGACTGTCTTTGGTATTAAGCAATAAGTACAGCACCTTGCCAACAAAGGTTCGTATAGTTAAAGCCATGGTTTTCCCAGTAGTGATGTATGGAAGTGAGAGCTGGACCATAAAGAAGGCTGATCGCCGAAGAATTGATGCTTTTGAATTATGGTGCTGGAGGAGACTCTTGAGAGTCCCATGGACTGCAAGAAGATCAAATGCATCCATTCTTAAGGAAATTAGCCCTGAGTGCTCACTGGAAGGACAGATCGTGAAGCTGAGGCTCCAATACTTTGGCCACCTCATGAGAAGAGAAGACTCCCTGGAAAAGACCCGGATGTTGGGAAAGATTGAGGGCACAAGGAGAAGGGGACGACAGAGGACAAGATGGTTGGACAGTGTTCTCGAAGCTACAAACATGAGTCTGACCAAACTGCGGGAGGCAGTGGAAGACAGGAGTGCCTGGCGTGCTCTGGTCCATGGGGTCACGAAGAGTCGGACACGACTAAACAGCAACAGCAATAAGTACAGCAGACCCGTGGCTTACACGGGGGTTATGTTTTGACAATAGTGCATAACGCCAAAATCAATATAGTCAAAACACATTGGGTGCGATAGCAGGTGGGACTGCCAAATTTCCCCTGGGCAGCCGCCCCCTTTCTAATTTTTTCCTCAAGCGCCTACAGCTGAAATTGCACAAGCGAAATGTGTGTAAGTTGCAGGTCTACTCTATGTAAACATACTGAGCAACAAAATAATCCAAGGCCACTTGAGCAGGGCCTAAGAGCTGCAGCACGGGTGGGCGACACTTTACCTATGCTGTTTAATCCTTTGAGGGATGCCTGATCCCCTACTAGCTGATGTTGCCTCTTCCTCCTGCCTCGCGCGGTGGAAACTTCGGTGGAAACTCGGAGAGATCAGGGAGAAAGAGGAAGACTTGCCGGCCCCCTCGTCGTCGGAGCTAGCAGGGGAGGGTGGGGTGGAATAGGCTGCCCCCCGCCTGCTACTTGGGGGCACGGAGGTCGGCATGGCGCTGACACGGACCTGCTAGGAAGGAACGTGAGAATGAGCGGCGGGCATTTCTCCAAGACCGCCTTCCGCACCTGAGGGAGCTCCGGACTCAACCTCTTTGTTCCCACCTCCTCAGCTCCCCTGGGACCAACTACTAGGCCTTGCTCGGCCCGCCCTTCATCCCTCCGAGGCCCCCCGGCCTTTGGTCGCACCTCCCTCCCCCAAGGCGGCGCCGCCGCTGCCGCTGCCGCTGCCGCCGCGCTCCCTCCCCAACCGCCCCGAGGACAGCGACGCCGGGAGAGCGGCCGTTCTACCTGAGGCCGCCGCTTTGAAACTCGCAGCGCCCGCTCTGCTCCCAGCGGTCCCCGCGGCGCGGCCTACTCCGCCAAACACTACGCGCAACAGGCGCCATGGCAACGGCGACGCCGGCGGCCCGCTTCCCCGCCTTCAGGGCCTCTTTCGCCGCTCTGTTGTCCTCAGAAAGAGAGGGGAGTCGGGCCCGGCTACTCCTCCCGCGTCTCCTCTTCCCTTTTCGCTTTCCCGAAATTAGTAAAACAAAACGAAACACCAAAACGGCCTCCCCTCCACAGCCCCGCCCCACGTCGCTTGGTTGAATTACCTCAACAATGCCCACCGCCTCCGTCACTATAGTTTGTTCCTTCAGAAACGCCCCCGCCCTCAGCCACGCGCGGGCCTGGAGTCGGCGAGGGCCCGGCCTCGGCCCGAGCAACTCTTTTTAGTAGGAGGAGGGCTGAGCGCTCAGAATATGCGGAACCATAAGGAGCGCGTGTCGGGCTGCCTCTTGTCCCGGTGGACAAGCCACCAGCAGCGCAATAAAATGACTATGCTTATTTACGTATAAGCTAAGCAAGCTATAGCTTAGGGCCCCACTCTCTTGGGGGCCTTCAAAAAAATTAAAGGAAAAAAAACAAACGATGTACATTTCCAAAATGTAAGATAAAAAAGAAATAGAATAAAACCTACATACAGTAACAGTGTTTTGTGTTGTGTAGCCAAAGAATTGATGCTTTTGAATTATGGTGCTGGAGGAGACTCTTGAGAGTCCCATGGACTGCAAGAAGATCAAATGCATCCATTCTGAAGGAAATTAGCCCTGAGTGCTCACTGGAAGGACAAATCGTGAAGCTGAGGCTCCAATACTTTGGCCACCTCATGAGAAGAGAAGACTCCCTGGAAAAGACCCTGATGTTGGGAAGATGGAGGGCACAAGGAGAAGGGGACGACAGAGGACGAGATGGTTGGACAGTGTTCTCAAAGCTACAAACATGAGTCTGACCAAACTGCGGGAGGCAGTGGAAGACAGGAGTGCCTGGCGTGCTCTGGTCCATGGGGTCACGAAGAGTCGGACACGACTAAACGACTAAACAGCAACAGCAATAAGTACAGCAGACCTGTGGCTTACACGGGGGTTATGTTTTGACAATAGTGCATAACGCCAAAATCAATATAGTCAAAACACATTGGGTGCGATAGCAGGTGGGACTGCCAAATTTCCCCTGGGCAGCCGCCCCCTTTCTAATTTTTTCCTCAAGCGCCTACAGCTGAAAGTGCACAAGCGAAACGTGTGTAAGTTGCAGGTCTACTCTATGTAAACATACTGAGCAACAAAATAGTGTTCTCGAAGCTACCAGCATGAGTTTGACCAAACTGCGGGAGGCAGTGGAAGACAGGAGTGCCTGGCCCGCTCTGGTCCATGGGGTCGCGAAGAGTTGGACATGACTAAACAACTAAACAACAAGAAAAGGCTCCTATTTGTTATCTGCAAAAGGCTTTAGATGCCTATTAGGTCCATAAATTATCATATAGCATATATTGTTGACAAAGGACAGCTGGACATATAAAAGGGCCCCATTACCTTCAGTAGCTTAGGGCCTCATCAAACCTAAATCCGGCCCTGATTAAGAGAGAGAGGGAAATCTGCATATGCTAAGCCAAGATACCCATCCACAAAAAACAGATGCATTAATTTTTTAAAAAAAACCATTCAGTGGAACATATCCGTAAGGAATAAAACCGAGTAATGCTGGATTTTTAAATATATCTTTCTCAAAGCTTGACCACTGTTTGCACCTACCCAGGGGATGTGGAGAGGTGGGACCCTCAGCACTGGCGGCTATGCTGGGTGGGTTTTACTGCAGTTGGGAAACTTAAATTAGGAAGACCATCTTCCAGGGCAACAGGTGTCACTTTCCAGCTCCACCACCTATTATTGTTTAAATTTGTATGCTGCCTTTTATCCATAAATAAAAACACAGGCTCAGAATTCCTTTCAGCACTATCTCAGGGCATAACTGGTACAATGGATTATGGAACCGACAATATAATACAGCAAAAAGCCTGGAGTGGCTGTGGTAACCCAGTCAGATGGGTGGTATAAATACTAATAGTAGTAGTTGTAGTAGTAGTAGGACACCCCCTTTTCCATCAGAGAAATGTTGCAGGCTATGATGTTGTATAGAAAATTATAGTGAGCATTGAGAAATCAGCAGCCATCATGCAATGCCTGTAGTGCCCACCAATAGCTGTGGGAACAAGTACAACTTCTGCTTCACAATCTCTGCTTATAATAGAAATCAATAGGTACGGGTATGTTCAGTTCAGGAATAAGTAACTAATGCATGGAGTCCCCAATTTGGGAACCCATCAGTATTTGATTTTATGTTTGCCTAAGCAGAAATCACCCTTAGTCCAGATTTAATTGTAGCAAGAGTGAGAGACTTCCTTAGACAGCATCTGGTTAATCTTCTAGGTCTTCAGCAGGTAGGGGTATGACTTAACCCACCATCATGCCACCAGCCTAGGCCATCATCATCTGCAGTAATAATAATGTACAGTGGTACCTTGGGTTACATACGCTTCAGGTTACATACGCTTCAGGCTACAGACTCCACTAACCCAGAAATAGTGTTTCAGGTTAAGAACTTTGCTTCAGGATGAGAACAGAAATTGTGCTCTGGCGGCACAGCGGCAGCAGGAGGCCCCATTAGCTAAAGTGGTGCTTCAGGTTAAGAACAGTTTCAGGTTAAGAACGGACCTCCGGAACGAATTAAGTACTTAACCTGAGGTACCACTGTACACCTATTGGAGGAGATCTCCTTTGAACAAGTCAGTAGCTGAGTAGAAGGCTGCATGGGTAAGTTTTATTACACAGTCCGTGTCACATGTAAAATGAGCTTTAAATGCTAGAGATAAAGCAGGCAAATGGAAAAGGATGCAATTTGGGAACTAGCTATTCTGCCAGTGTTGTGGCCCTGGTCTGACAATTTACTAGGACAAAGGAAGTCATACTGCTAGGCAGCTACTATGCCCTCTCCAGGCATATTCAGACCCCATTCAAGACTACGCAAGTGCAGTGATAGAGGGAAGCAGATCTCTTATCTATGGCAGTGTAGTACAAAACTAAAACTAAAAAAACCCCACCCATGGTGGCACACAGAAGTCAAAGTATATTTCTAGGTGGGCAAGTTGTGTCCTACATGTTAAGTTATCCAAAAGAAAAATAGCCAGTGTATTTAGAATCAGATTTGTAAGAGGTGAAAGGGGCCACGAGGGTCATCCTAGTCCAACCCCCTGCAATGCAGGAATCTTTGGCCCAACATGGGGTTCAAACCCAAGACCCTGAGACTGAGTCACAGCTCTACCAACTGAGCTATCCCAACACATGTTAATGACATGAGTCTAGAAATGGGAAGGGCAAGCTTCTTGTTTGCAGGGTGCTGCCCCTGCCCCCACTGGCACCACCCACGCAATAACGTGCCTGCAAATTCTCCCTTCATTTTGTCATATGCACTATTTTGATGATCATAAGCATCATTTTTTATATTAAAATCTGATAAGTGGATAAACTCTTGTGTTATACACAAATTCCCCATATGATTATCCTATTATTCCACAATGATTTCACTTCATTTACTTATTAAAATGGAGCTCAATTGATTGCAACTTTTGTTTTGAGTGGATTGTGGTTTTAACATTATGCACTGCCTTGTTATGGGAATCATGAAAAGCCTGCTCTTTTAAGCAGTGCAACCTGTAGTGTATCAATATACAAGCAGAAACATTTTAAAGTGCTTTTGAGAAGATTGTTGTTAGGGATTTCATTCACAGAACATCTAGCCACCCATTATGCAACAATGTGATTACAACCCACTAAAAAAGTTTTTCTACACAAGACAAGTAGGAGAGAATATGACAAGATCCTGGTGAACCATTTTTTAAACATTTAAAGTCCTTGAGGAGTTACTTGTGATCTCAGCTATTTTCAGTGACAACAACTAAAGCCTTCAATATCAGAGTATACAAGAGAATTTTGTTTATAAAATGTTTTGAATATAAAATGTGAGAACGTGAACATGTCATTTTAACATTTTCTCTGTGTAACAACAGCCACCTAAAGCAATTTTTTCAGTAATAGTTGAGGGAACTCTACTTTGAAACAAGTTTTATGCAATAGCCTATTGCAATAGCCTAAATGTATAATAATTTATAAATGTATAATGTAGGCCTACATTTATAAATAGAAACACCTTTGTAAAACAGGGCTATGTATTTTGTGAAATTTAGAGTTTCCTTTGAAATGCAGAACGTCTAATACCTATAAACCAAAATATGCATTTTGTCAAATACTGATAAAGAAACTGATTTCTTTTCACATGAATATCACTGGCATAAAGAGTTGTATAAAAGTTGTAACTCATGAATTCCACGAAAATACTTTTCAGCAACATATTCAGTGTATATGTGTGTATGTTTAATAAAATTGCTTTTAAAAGATTCCAACATTCATAACATCCTGTTATAAACTAAGAATTTAAACTTAAAATTGATTTGGTAGTTACACAACTGAGCCTCATTTCAGTTGGCAATATCATTTTCAAAGGCTACTTTTCTGTAGCAGAAACTAATTCTTGCAGATAGAAGAGATTTCAACCCACATGTAGAGCTATTGCACAAAACAGGCTTCCCCAGTCATAGAGATAGCAGTTCTACATGCACCAAATATATCTGTAGTAATGGCCAGGAAAGCAAACATTACAATTCTATGCATCTTAGTGCAGACAGCACTCTGGGTTAGGGTGAATATTTATCACACTGGTCGATTTTGGCATCTGTGGGCAGGTTTTGTTTGTTTCTTAACCAATAGCAACATTACAAAGTTAGCACTACTCATGCACACCATAAATTAAATATTTCCAGCAGGAATTTTCATTTTAAACCTGTAAGTTGAATTTAAGAGGTATAAAGTATAAACACAGAAAACTCTAGGATACTTCTCTCTTGCTTTTTGATTTTCTTTGATTTTACTATGAATGATTTAGGCTTACAAAAATTACAGTATACGAGATTGATAGCATCCCATATTTTGTACAAGCTAAATAATTTCGATATACAAAGCTTCTGGTTTTATTACAACAACAATGTACAACCAATGTTTATTTACAATGCAAAAAAGTATATAAACCACAATTTAAACATTCTGCTACTGGCAGCTGTTATATTTCAGGAGGTAGCCTTAATTAACAAAATGCACTGAAGCCATGTTTCCCATCATGTGTTCTATCAAATAATTTACAATACAAAGAAAAGACTTTTTATGCACATTATGTACAGTTTAATTTTCCTAACTGCAATCTAGTTTTAATCATTTAGTAAAAATTATGCCAGAATTACTGGTATGGCAGTGGAATTGCAATCAACTTAACATTTTCTTCCAAAATATGTAAGATTTAGTTTGATTATGCACTCATAATATGCTGCTCAGACTTCAGTTTAAGGGCATATATCAAGGATTGCTCCTTATAATTATGAAACAACCAGGGCCTCAGATCTAAAGATGCAATTATTCAACTTGCCATGCCCTCCCCCACTTTAATGCAAGACAATCCATTTCCACATTACTGTAAAATAGCATCAAAGCAGAAATTCCTAGCGTTGTGGGACCCCTTACATGCCTTGTTTAGAAGTTTGTGAACATCCCAATCTTTTACTCCAAATAACATTATTATTATTATTATTATTATTATTGCAAAGTACTATGTACTATGATTTCACCCCAAACATTTCCCTTCCTGAAGAGCATGTTCATTACTACCTCTCGTGGCTGTTCATGTCACACATTTTTTGCTCTCTCGAGACGCATGGCACAATCCCAAAACTGAGGTTCTCTCAGGTGATAGTGGTTATCCTGTTGTCTTCTATGTCCAAAATGCTCTGGGTGTGCATTAGGCAACCCCCAATTATGTATGTAGGCTATTCCGCAACTTTTGATAAGTGCTATATTCACCCTAGAGGTTGTAGGGTCAGAGCAATGGCAAAAGCAACCTCTGGACAGAGTTATGCTCAGGGGATTCTCCTGACAGCATTTGGGGCAAGGGGTGTATGGAGGGGGTGACTTTTGCCAGTTCCCCCCATCCCCCTGCAATACATTCCACAGTATTGCCAAGGGTTAGGGGATCCTTCAGAATAGTGTGGAAGCTGGCACTGGGGGCTGCAGGTGGAGGGGAGAAATCTGCAAAATCTGCCATTACCAGTGGGACACTTGGATAAAAAACTGCCTGTGTATGCAAGCAGACTTTCTATCTGTGGACAGTGAAGTCTGGATCTAGCCCTTTGAGACCACACAGCACAGATTTGGCAAAACACATGTTGACGTTTGTCCAGCATGCAAAAGCCCAAAGTTCTCATTTGCTATCAAGCAGTATCTGAGCTGAAAGGCTATTCAACCAAACTGTTCAGATTCTATTAAGAGGGGTTTAAAGTATTCTACTGAAATAAACGCTTTCATTCCAGACAAAGTTAGCTACAGGTTAAATTATGAAAACATAGCATGTTTTTCCCGTATTTGTCTCACAGTTGCATTTGGGAAGAGTACTCTCTTCTTTTGGCCCTGCAGTAAAATGTCCTGAGATTCAGTCAGAAATGCTATACAAAAGTTAGCAACATTTTTTCCCTTGTTATAATAAAGTCACATTTAAAAATATTTGTGTGTGTGTGTGTGTTAACTGCTTTCTGTTGTATTGTGCTTAACTAGAAAAGTTGGCAGAATTCACATCACAACAGGAGCAGTAAGTTACAATTGGATAACAACATGGAAAAATAGCCTAAGAATGTAATACATAATTGCTTGGAAAAAAGAGTAAAAAACAATGGGATTATAAATTTTGGTTTTCCAATTATTTACATTAAGAGCAACAGCTCTTATTTAAAATACATTGTTCAAGACATTCACTGCCTACACCCCTTGTTTTTAACTAACATCAGGTGATGGTTATAAAAGTGCTTCCAGGTAAAAGGTCAGAACAGCCATGGTCACACTTCCTCCTCTTTAATCGCATGCTTTGCAGTAAAGTCTTTCAGTCTTTAATCCTTGGGATGTTGTAGGCGTAACGAACCAATGGGAAACCTCTGCTTTGATAAAAACAGGCACGTCCACAGGCCTGTACTTGATCTGAACTGTCAGACACAAAAGAGTCCTCTTCATCAGCGTAATCAGAATGAGCAGACTGGGTACCACAATCTGACCAATAGCCATCTGGCCTTTGGCAAGGCACTACTGTCAGAGCTGGACAACTGTGGGATTTTATTAAGTGTTTACATGGCACAGGCTTTGATATAAGTAGTGATTCACAACATTCACACATGGTAAGGTTGCCCTGCAGATGTGTGTACATGCCACAGTCATAGTAAAAATCCTGCGCCCCACAGCCACCTTGAGTATTGACAGCAACTGTTCCAGTCCCACTTTTCTTGGTGATGTGCCATCTCAATAATTTCCAATCTTCTTTAAATTTGGGATTGAAGAAGATGTACAAAACTGGATTCAAACAAGCAGGTAATGGGAAAAATATTAGAGTGACAGACTTCATGATTTCAGGGCTAATAGAAATTGCAGTGATGAGCGGAGCAAAGGAGAAAAATGCAACTGGGCAAAAAAAGATGCAGTTGGTGAAGATTAGCCAAGCAACATGTTTAATCATGCTAGCCTGTGAGTTCTCAGAGAGGTCCTCCTTTTCCAAGTTGCAGTAGAGTTTGATATAAATAATAGCCATGAGCAAAAAGGCTAATGAGTTTAGGAGCACTAATGTAACCGTGAACCCTAGGGAAGGAGTTTCTCCAGTGGGAAAGGGCAGGCAGAGAGGTGATGCAGAATACTCTCCCTTATGGAAAAGTGGTAAGCATCCTGCTACAAGTGCACACAGGAAAGCAAAAATAGCTGCAATTCGAAATTGTTTCTGATTATTGCTTTTACCCTTTTTAATTATTTCCTTTGCAGATAAGCTCCGCTCAATGGCTGCTAGCATCAGGAAAAAAATGGCACTTTCTGAAGAGAAAATGGCCAGAAACCCAGCAACTTTACAGCCACTGCCAGTTTCCCACCAGATACCAAATTCAGCAAACCTTCCCCAAGAAACTGCATCCAGGAAAGTTAATATGCCAGTGTAGACCCCCATAAATAAGTTAGAGACAGAAATCAAGCCTATGAATAGTTTGGAGGAAGGCAGTGAAGTACAAGGAGCAAATATAGTTAACATGACAAGCATGTTGAAGAACAAGGCAACCAAAAAAATAAACCAGACTGTAAGACGGATCATCCAGCTTCCTAGTAAGTATTCACAGGGCTTGAAAGCACCTTAAAAAAAGCAAAGAAAAAATACAGTGAGAAATGCCAGATTGACAGTGCTAAAATATTTGAACACTATTGTAAGATAGGCATTAGTTAGAATCATACAATCATAGAATTGTTGAGTTTGAAGGGACTCCAAGGGTCATGTAGTCCAATCCCCCGCAATGCAGAAATCTCAACTTCTTGCAGAAATCTCAATGCAGAAATCTCAACCTCTCCATGACAGATGGCCACCCAACTTCTTAAAAACCTCCAAGGAACAGTCCACTACATCTCATGGGAGTCTGTTCCACTGTCAAACAGCTCATACTGCTAAAAAGTCTATCATGATAATTAATCGGAATCTCTTTTCTTGTAACTTGAATCCATTGGTTTGAGTCCTACCCTCCAGAGTAGGAGAAAACAAGCTTGGCTCCACCCTCCATGTGACAGCCCTTTAGATATTTGAAGATGGTGATCATACCTCCTCTCAGTCTCCTCTTATCCTGCTTAAACATACCCAATTGCCTCAACTTTTCCTCATAAGGCCTGGTTTCCAGACCCCTGATCATCTTGGTTGCTCTCCACTGCACACGTTCCAGCTTATTAATATCCTCCTTAAATTATGGTGCCCACAACTGGACACAGTACTCTAGTTGTGGTCTGACCAAGGCAGAATATTTCTACAAAAGTGCCTCAATTTAAACAAGCATAATTGGCACTAAAATCATAAGATAAAACCACAAAACAATAAATAATAACACAGCAGTGCACAACAGCAGTGCACAACACAAGAGGAGGAAGATCTTTTCTGAATTATTTCACCACAATTAGTAGACTGTTTACCAGACGGTGAATTCTGTCTACGTTTAATGCAAACATTCAGATGATAAATTTAAGGTAGGGAACAGTCCAGTTACCTGTTGTGGGGGTACAGTGAATTATTGTCTGACCAAGTTCCTCATTCTTATTGCTGCTTAAGTAATCTGCTTCTGGTGCACCTTGATTAAAGAGGCAGATGATTAGGCCTAGAGAAATACTAAAATAGGAAACCACTGGGTGGTTCTTAGACTCTTAAAAATACATTCCTGTAATTGACACTTTTGCTTCATATTAAATTAAAATATCTTAAGTCTACTTGAGGGTGGGGAGAAAGCCTGCAAAATCCTCTTAGATGGCACTCCAAATTCTCATTAAGTTATGTAATGGATTCTTCCCCATAGTTTGAAGCACAGAAGATCATGGCATGACTGAGCAGTTTTGTGTTCGTGCTTTGGTGCTTGGAGGGGAGGAAGGAAGTATCACACTCATACACACCCAAATCGTGGCATGCAAGATGTGATGATTGGATAAACCATGCTGATCCCCATCAGCCTTGAAGACTGGAGCAGGTTGAAAGCTCCCTGTGGGAATTGTGCAAACCGAAATACTACATATTCCTCTTAGCAACATTAAATCCCACTAAAATTTGAACCATTTACACACACTATTACTGTATCGGAGGACTCACCTCGCTCATGTGCAACTGAATCTTGGTGACTGGAATCTTCTGTGTTAGCATTTAAATAAGAGTCACAGCCCCAGAAAGCACAGCATTGGTAAGCATATGGAACAGAAAGAGATCTGAAAATACAAGCAGGAATTCTTAATTGACATTTGTTTTTCTTTATAAAACAACATCATCTCCCAGAGCTGGAGACTGCTTTCCTTTTCAAAATACCTTCTAAGGAAGATGAGCTTCAGATTAAAGCTAATTATAAGATTTCCTGAAGATTACGTTTTATATTAGAGAAAGAGATTATGAAAGTTCCAGCTATAGTACTGTAGAATTCATTTTCTATATGAGCTCTGATCTAAGAAGTTTCTCTGGTTGTAGTCCAACATTATGTTAAAATGTTGTCATCTTAAGGCAAGCAAGATGTTACAAGCGATCGTGCTATTACCTGTGCATGCTGAAATGAACATTCATCAAGCTGCCTAGAGAGCAACACTGTTGCGCAAGTGAATTCCCAGGCAAACACAGCACTAAGCACACGCCTGTCATCCTCACTGTTAATTTTGTTTATATGAAATCCTTCTGGCTTGCCTGTCTGGATTTCCTGCATTGCCCCTGTCTCTCATCCAACTTAAGGATGTGCCAGAAAGATTCATGTATCTAGATGAAGGGTCCTGACATATTTTAAAAAGTTGCTTGCAACTATAAAGTTAATGCCAAATAAAAATAGAAACTAATTAAAATATTTAAAATATTGCCACTAAAGCTATACCACCATAAAAACTATAAAACTGCTATTGATGGGGTGCTGGGGAGATACTAGATCAGCTTAAGAGCATGTGCCTTGCTCTCAGAATGCCTGCTAGCATTCAGTAATTTTCAGAAGATGTGGAAAAACCAAGCCTGGTAGACTTCTCTGGTAAGGGACTTCTAAAATGAGGGTATAACTACCAAGAATTCTCCTCATCTCTACCAACCTAACTTCAGTCAAGGAAGAACTAAGAGCAATATCTATTCTGATTATAGAAGCGTGCATGCACACGAAAGCTTATACCCTGAACAAACTTAGTTGGTCTCTAAGGTGCTACTGGACAATTTTTTAATTTATCTATTCTGATTATCTTCATGTATAGTAGGCTGGTACACAGGCTGCTTGCCATAGTACACCAAGCAGAAACAACGGGCTTTGAAACTACTTCCTTTATTTGACAAATATAATGTAACCTCACCACATCCAATAATTGTGCTTACATCCACAAATCTATGGTGTGCAAATGTCAATATTCAATATTTACAGCCAGCCATTCTTCTAAAATACTAGAACAAAAAGTTTTTTTAAAAAAAACAGAGGCATGAAAAAGGGTGTAAAGGAATAAAGAGCAGCTGAAGAGATTTTTTAGAAAACAGTATTTTTTTCTGTAAAGCAATGCTGGGCAATTCGTTTTGATGAAAGTCTGAAGAGGTGGGTAGGCCCAGTGTAGATTTGTTCTATTGTAGCTTGCAGTAGAGCTTCCTATAATGGCAAATTGGACAAAGATCTTTGCTCCAGGGGAGCACTGGATTTAGTCATCATATATAAGCCATAGTTTTCTATGTGGAAGTTAAATGTATTTGGTTTACCGCACAGCCCTATTAATGAGAAATGCAAGAGCAACTGCCAGCTGGATTGACTTTATTTTGGGGCAGTAAGATAAATCCAGGTTGTATTGACCCAGTTACTGACTTACCTGAGTTTTACAAAGTCCTTTGCCACCAAAGCTTCTTTCAGTTCTGTATTGCCTACAAGTTTAAGCTGGTTTAACCCAGCCAGGCCTCCAGTTGGAAATGAAGTCAATGCATTGAAACTTAAATCTCTAAAAGGATGACAGAAAAACCAAGTGTGAGGGGAAAACAGACCACATTAATTTTAAATACTTGAATATGCAAATCTAAAATTAAAAAGATATCTAGCCATTTTGCTCACTGGATGAGTGGAACACTCTGCTTCTGGATCTCTAAGCAGTATTGTACAATCAATATTCCCTTCCTCCAAAAATAACCTTAGGGTATCATAAGTGATGATAGCCCATAACAATCCTGAGAAGCAAGTTCAACTGAGAGATGATGAGAGGAGCAGAGGCAATGTGATATAGTGCTTAGAGTGTTGGACTATGACCTGGGAGACTAGGGTTCAAAATCCTACAGTCTCCTAAGCCTACCCTACTCTTTGTGGATGTTGTGAAAATAGACTGAGGAGGAGAAAAGTACAGCACCTTGAGGTCCTTGGAGGAAAGGTTGGATATAAATGTTCTAGTAATAAAAAAAATGGAGATCTGCCCAAGGTCACCCAGTAAGCTTCATGTCTGAGCAGGAAATTGAACCTGGGTCTCCTCCTTTGAGATACAATGCTCTTCCCTTTGTTGCACCTTTTTCTAGATTTTCCAAATGTCAACAGAAATTAACCCAGCCATCACCATCTTCAGACAAATCTGGAAGCTGGCTTTTAAATATCTATTATCTTCCTATGCAGCTATTTCAAAAGGGAATGGCTGTTATAGGCCAAGCCAAGTTGCCAGCCTAGCAAAGCACAGCTGCCCGATGGAGGCATTCGTCTACATGCAGTAGTCACTAAACAGAAGACAGAAAAACCAGAAGTAGCAGCATAAGGGGAGGGGCATGACAGAAGTAAATTAAGCATGATGTGGAGGCAGACATTTTTCTCCCTTCTCATAATACTGAAACTTGGGTCACCCAATGAAGAATATCATCCTGAAACTCCCACCAGACAAAATGAAGTATTTCTCATAGCAAATAATTTATGGAATTTGCTGCCAGAAGATATTGTGATGGCCACCAGCTTCAACTGCTTGAAATGGAGATTAGACAAATTCATGGAAAGGTCCATCAGTGGCTATTATTCAAGATGGTATGTACAACTTCTTGTTTCAACAACTTTGTGGCCCTGAAAACCAGCTGATGGGAGAAAGCAGCAACAGGGGAGGGATATTGCCTTCATGCTCAGCTTGTCAGCTTCCCAGAGGCATCTGGTAAGCAACATTAGGAAAGAGGGTGCAGGACTAGTTGGACCTTTTAGTCTGATGCAGCAGGGCTCTCCTTCCGGTCTTATGCACACAAGAGTCACAGAAATGCTCTTCATTTCTCCAGGTTGCTAAAAATGTGAGTGCATACTAATATTTGTATAAAACTCCACTATAAATCATATTCTGCTTGGTTGTTCCATATGCAAAGTCAAGATATTGAATGACTTTGGAAGTTCCCTGGAAAGGACTCACTTACTGTTTTTTTGTGTGTTTTTTTTTGCAAATACGGGAGCTGCATACAAAGGGGATCAAGAAGAGAGAGAAGACCAAAATTACTCTAAGTTTCACAGGCTGAGTGGCATTCTTTTTACACCAACACACATCAAGCTGTGATGTGAGTAGCTGGTTTTCTTGTATGCTGCAGGAACATGGTACTTTTTGCTCTTTCAGGATGCCAGCTGAATGAGGGTTTAAGGCATTATGGGAAATAGAAGTGGATATTTTTGAGAAGGAGAAATGGTACTTGCACTGTTCTAAAAATGGTCTACTTACAGGTTGGTAATAGCACCCAGCATAGTAAATGCTTCCTTGTCAATTCGGTGGATCAAATTTCTGCTGAGATCACTGCAATTTAAAGAGGTGCTATTGTGTTAGTGATTTATACTGACATGCCTAAATGGCTATTGTTTGCACTTCAGTGATTACTTTGTGTTTCAGGTCATACTAAATTTTTAACAAACATAAATAACTTGCAACTTAACTGTATTTTACAATGTCATAATGACCAATTTTCTTGACACAGTTCTCTTAAGGGCATTTTATTCACTGGAAAACTGAGAAACAAGGCTTGGTGGACCATGGCCTTCCAGGATGGCACTATAAAGGTCTACTTGCTCTCTTTTCTCCAGGTGCCAGCACCAGCTACCTAAATTTGATTTCAGATGACTCCATGTCATTACCTCTCTTACCTGGGACAAATCCTTGACCCTGATAAGGAATAACCTTACATTCCATACTGAAATTCATTTTGTTACGGCCCAGTTTTCCAATCAGTTAAGGTCATATTGAATCCTGATTCTGTCTTCTGAGATATTAGCTCCCCCTCCCAGTTTGGCATGACCTATTGGATTAAGATCTGTCACAGAGGCTCCCCCCCCACACACACACTTTCAGGATCTATACTTTATGTGAAGATGTGGGAGAGGGCCCTTTGCAACTCTGAGGGCCCTTTGCAATTCATTTTGCTGCCTAATACTGTGATTACCTTATTGTTTTAAGATTAGTATTGCTTGTTTATTGTTTTAGGTTTGTTATTCTGTGTAATGAATGGGGCATATCCACTTTGCAATACAGCATCTGTTCCTCCTAAACAGTGATCCACTTCTGTGTTCTCTCAGCAAAAACTTGCAGTATCTTATCTAAGCAAGCTCTCAGCCCAGTGATCTTTGCAAGTCCTAAAGCACCCACTTCCTGGCCACTGTCCTGCTATCAATACTGCAGTCTCCTTCTCCCCCAATTTTCTAGGGTGAATTTAAACCAATACACCCACGTAACAATTAACATAAATTTTATAAAGTTTGTTTTGGTATGTAACTGCCACATATGCAACATGCATTCAAAGTGGCTTACAATATAACGGATGAAATACTAATCTCATTCTAATTTATTTTTAAGGGGCAATAAACCATGGCACTTATGTGAGCTCAGAACTAGAAGTGGATAAAACCCATCTGAAGGCTGCCTCCTGTCTATGGTGACATTTCAGCAAACCATCTGGCTTTACTGATTTGTGGATGTGGTTTTAAATTGGAGGAGAAAGGAGTGCATATGTGTGGGAGATGCCTAAATTAAGCATTGGGACAGGAGGGACAAAATAAATGAAACGTTTTGAGGAGTGCTGGATTGGCTGGGCTGAGAGCTATTTTACAAATGATTGCCTTGCTGTGGTTAACTGTACGTTGACTACCAACATTGAATACCACTGTTAGTTTCCAACACTTCACTTAAAATAAAAGCATTTGTAAAGAGAATAGACTCACAGGGTACGTAGAGAAGTCAGCCCCTGGAATATATCGTCTTTGATTTCTTCAATTTGATTATGCTGCAAAGATCTGAAATATGGAAATTAGTTACACAGAGGAGGATTTTCACCAAAAGGCAGCACAGTCATGACACTGCATTCTATCCTGACAGGGACAACCCCCACTTTTAACTTATTAACCTCAAATTATTAATGAATGATTAAGTGAAAGACACTATGGAAGACTGAAAGAAAGGCAGGAGGGGAAAAAAGAAACAGAAGGAGTTCAAGGAAGAGAGCATAAAGCAAGATACGAGGTGAAAGCCTCATTTAGCAACACAGTAATAGCATGAAGTGGACTTGGAGCTTATTGCAAAACCACACTAGTTAGACCTCAACTGGAATCCTGTCTCCTGCTCAGAGCAGCAGACTTGAAGAAGTAGGTAGACAAATTGAATGGGTTCAGAGGAAATCAATGAAGACAGGTAACAATACAAGTTCTGTGAGGTTGGTTGTTTGGTGATAAGAGTAGTTTGACAATGGAAACAATTTTACATAGAGGGTTGGTGGGCTCTCTGTTACTGGAGATCTTCAAACAGAGCTTGGACATTTGTTGGGGATAATTGAGCTCTGGATTTTGTGCATCAGGTAGGGCATTTATATTATATGTCCTACAAGGTTCTCCCCAACTCTTATGATACCACAACATCAGTAAATGTAGCAAGAAGCACAAGACGAAGGGGTCTTAACAGTTGCTTAAAACTCTCACACACACACACCACCCAGACACAAGTTGAAAACTGAATAAAGGCCAAGGTCTAGAAGCCACTGGGGCAAATAGAGAGCGAGGAGGAAGCAAGAATGACAAAAGAGAAGTAGAAATGCACCAAAAGGCAATGAAGTAATGAGAGGACTTAACATCTATCACCACTTTGTACACTTCCCACTCTGGTCACAAAACATTAACTTAGGACGAAAACAAGGAATGCCTGTTTTGAAATACTGTCCTCTTGCTATCAGTTGTAGACAAACTATAGAGTTTCATTTTTGGTGGCACAGATTCAGGCGCGGGGGTGGGGGTGGGGAGGGAAAATCAGATTAGACTGGGAGTGCTCTATACTCACATTTCTTCCAGGGAACTGCAACCTTTAAAACTTGGAAGTTGTTTTATGTTGTTATAAGATAAATCCCTTGTAAAGGAAACAAAAGGAAAAGGTTACCTTTATCATTTTATATGAAGGTATACTGCTTCTAATTCAGGGTCACAAATATATGGTCAATCTTCCTCTCCCAACATTCTTATAACAATCTATTTCCCCACTAGCTGTTTTCCAAAGAAAGTGGACTGCCTTCTCTAAAGTTTTTCAAACAACTTCAGCTTAAAAGATAGTATAGATGTGGGATGTGATTAGGAAGTTTACAAAAGCAATTGAAACTAAAGTCTCAAATTCATAAGGGCTGCAGTCACCATTAGTCAACTCTCCAGGAGCTGCGTATCAGTAGTGGGTTTAGCCACTCCACACTCTTGCATTCACACACACCATATACACATGCACAGGCCATCTATCCTGAGCTGATGTCTGCAGATCAGCAGTGAAGGATTATTGCTCCCTCCTTTTTTAACAGAGGCTCAAACCGATGAGCAGGAGGGGGGCATTTGCATCCCTAAGAGGATGCAGCAACACACAGACCAGGGAGTTAGCAAGTCTCTACAAGAGCCTGCCCATTCATGCGGTCCCAGTAAGCTCCAGTTTGGCTTAGAGTGATGTGAAAACAAGGCAACCGAAACAAATGACTCATAGCAGGGATGTCTGATATGCGTGGTTTTAAACTGACATGCTCAATTCTGACTTTTTGGGTTATTATGCTCCATTTCCCTCATATAAAATCTATAGCACATACTGCTCCTTATAAGGGATGTGCTAACAAACATTGATATAAATTGTATATTCTACTTTTGTGGTTTTATAGTAGGACCAAGAGGTTTTTACTTACAAAGTCCGAAGCAGTTTTTGTTCTTGGCATAGATCAATGGGGATGCTGCTTATTTTGGTGCCTGTAAAAGTCCTGTTTAATAAAACAGAAGCATGTGAATGAACTTTGATTCATAATAATTGCCAGAATTATTAAAATGAAGACACAACTATCCTAGAAAGTTAGGACTCAATCACTTATTTCTGAACACAGTAAAGGACATTTTTAAAATACATGCGCCTTTGACTAATGCCCTAGCAGTGTTGATTCAACAAAACTGAAACAGATTAAAAATAGGTCAATAGTTATAGAAACAGTGATAGCATTTTTTCATTTGCTCTTTCAGAAAAGTATTTTAAAAACAACGATGTTAGGCTTAACCATGTGCATATCCTACATCATTAGGAAGAATTACAAATGCTTTGCTTTCTCTCTAACTGGATACCCTAAGGTTAGATAAAGCTTAGCCTTTTTCAGGTTTCCAAGCTTCATCTGATGAGGAGGAGGGTGAGAATGAACTCACTGGCCCCATACACCTCCATCATGTTCTTGGCTTCATATGATTTTCATGTTCTGGGAAAGGAACTTCTGCAGCAGGGAACCTTTTCTGTACAGGAAAGCTCCCCACATGAGGGGAGGAAGCAAATGGATTAATTCCTACTCTCCCTTGCACATAATGGTAACTGCATGGGAGGAAGTATGCCTGAAATGGGCTCATGAAACATAAACATATGGATAAGGAAGTCCGATCTCCAAAACTCAGCAATAAAATTAATTTTAAATGTTCTCCTTAAAAGAGAATCTAACCATTAGAATTAGTTATTGTTCATTAATAGAGTTTGATAGAAGATACTTACAGGCTTTCCAGATTGGTGGTTCCTGTTAAGTTAGGAAACCACTGTACCATGCTGGCGCCACGAATGACCCTGAAGGAGAAGAAGAAATACGATGACACACACTGTTGCTTTAGGGGATAGAAGGAACACAAGAAGAGCCCTGCTGGGTCAGGCCAAAAGCCCATCAAGTTCAGTATCCTGTTCTCAAAGTGGCCTTCCAGATGCCTTTGGGAAGCCTGAAATTAGGTCTTGAGTACAATAGTACTCTCCTCATTTGTGAATCCCACCAACTGGTATTCAGAGGCCTACTGAAGCACAGCATTGGAGGTCATACGTAGCCAATGATATGTGCTATGTGAATAGAGGTTTTCATTAAAGGTTCATACCAATCTAATCTCATTTCCACTTACATTTATCCGTGCTAGATTTAATGACATTTGCATCACATCTCAATGTACAAATCTCTAAGTACAGCTTAGAAATGTTTGAAATATTAAATGGATTACAAATGCTTTTTTTGGGGGGGGGGAAACCCACACAAAATATTGAAAAATGTGTTTGTCATCTACTCAGAATTATGTTCAAAATCTGAACTCTTGCCAATGGACTGCTCTGTCGTTGATACTATGGTCTGGTTGCCAAGACAGCTTCCTTGCTCACAGTCAAGACACTGACGTACATGTTAAATTCACATGTGTGGATTTGTGAGAGAGCAGAAAGAGAAAGTGGTAAGTAATGCAGAGTGTGTGTGTGAGGGTGAGAAAGAAAATGAATGCTATGAGTAAGCATTCTATGTCTGCAGCCACCAGCAGTGTGCAGACCCCAAGGATTCCTCTCATCCCTGCCAAGGGAAAGTGGGCCTCTGTGACAAAAGGTTCCCCACCTCTACTCTGTCTTTTCCCTACTACATCCTTTCTGAGAATTTAATACCGGAATGAGGAAGAGGAGCTTTTCTTTTATTCATAAATATTTAGCATACACAAGAAACCTACGAACAGAGCACAGCACTTCTAAAGAATGACCACATTTGTGCCGTGGTCGCTGCCAAGTAATACAACTGAGACACATTAGGTCTCAGATTAAGTGAAGCTGTAAGACTCATCTAAGCTAAATCCCATTTTTAAACTAAGTTGGGAGTCATCCTGAGGTGGCAGTACAAAAAGCACACTGTGATTGAAATGCATTTCTCAGTTTAGCAAAGACTTGCAAGGGTTTGTTTGATCAAATCTCCAAGGCTTATGTTTTCAAAGGGTGTGTGCACCAAGATGAGCTTATGGAAACATATCAAAATATATGACCGATTTACAACCGTGGGGTTTTGCAAGGGAAAGAACAATAAGGAAAAGGGGAAGAGGGGAAAACAGAGTGCTCACAAGGAAGCATAGGAAAACAACAATGAAGGCATCACCCTAAATTAATCATCATGATAACCAATGCCCAATAAAATCCAGTTCACAGAAGAGACAGAATAGTGTAGCAACAATGGAGTTGTGGATGTAATAGTCAAGTACAGTTAAACCAAGTCACGCAGAAGAATGGCATGATGTAACATACAGGAACAGCAGTTGCACAATTCCCCCCCCCCTTGCTATAGATTGATTGCATGGCTTAAGGAAGGGGATCCAATACTTCAATTCCACTTGCAAAAAAGGATTTTGATCCAGCAAGTGCCTCTGCTAATGTAACAAGGGAAGAGAGGACTTTCTCAGATTCCCCTTCCTTCCTGCTTCCATGCTGTTCTGGGGATCCCCCAGGAACAGTTTTTCAGGAAAGTGGGGCACAGAGGCTGCAACAAGGAGGGAGGAATCACCTTCTCTTCTCTTACATTAGCAGAGGTGGCTGCCGGATCAAAAGCCACTACGTAAATGGAATGGCAGCATCGGCTTCCACCATTAGTCATGAACATAAACAGTGTCTGAAAGGGTTCTGGTGTACAGAATACATAATGAGTTGACATTGCTCTATAACAGAGGTAGGCAAACTAAGGCCCGTGGGCCAGATGCAGTGTAATCTCCTTCTCAATCTGGCCCGCGGACAGTCCGGGAATCAACATGTTTTTACATGAGTAGAATGTGTCCTTTTATTTAAAATGCATCTCTGGGTTATTTGTGGGGCCTGCCTGGTATTTTTACATAAGTAGAATGCGTGCTTTTATTTAAAATGCATTTCTGGGTTATTTGTGAGGCATAGGAATCCGTTCATATATTTTTTTTCAAAATATAGTCCGGCCCACCACCTGGTCTGAGGGACGGTGGACCGGCCCACGGCTGAAAAAGGTTGCTGACCCCTGCTCTATAAGGTCTTAGCACTAGGTCTGCAGCTTCTTCTGATCTCCTAGCTGGAGATTGTTAAATACTGCCTGCCTACAGTATTTGGTATCAACCATTTAAAGCAATAATTTAGCAGGGAAAACAATGGCTTTTGTATAAAATATATACATTAGGATGCTGTCAAACAATTTATGTGATTAAGTATTTGCCAAAATAGCAGTTAAACTACAGAACTTATAGATCTTTTAGAATCATACATGTTTCTCCATGCTGCAAACATGCTCTCCCTGTATGACGGTGATTTCCCCAGTGGTCTCTACTGCACAACTTCAGTCTTGCAACTCCATTGCTAATTCATCATCATCATTCTTGTGCAACAGATATTATCAGCACTGTTGATGTTAATTATAAATTTGGGAGTGCTCTTGTTGTTGTTTTCTGGTTTTGCACTGTAAGGAAAACCTTTACCAGCTTTCCCGTAATACCCTCCCTAAGACTACTAAACAAACCACCAAAACTGGAACTTACTATAATGATTTAAAGTGTGCTTATTTTAGTCTTGCTCCAGGCTTTTTCTCTTCCAAGAGATAACATAGTTACAGGAACACGCCAAGAGCAGAAAAAGAGTTGATGGGGCTGTCCACTATGAGCCCCCTCCCCCAGTCAGTTGAGGGGAAAGGCACCTATATTTTTTTGTGGGGGTGTGTGTTTCTGTTTGTTCTTTGTTGTTATGTTATATAATTTGTGTTTTTATGTTGTAAACAGCCTTGTGGTCTTTGGATGAAGGGCAGTGTATAAGTCTAATAATAATAATAATAATAATAATAATAATAATAATAATAATACAATTAAAAGATTTTTATAGTTACTTTTTAATGGAGCTGACAAAGGATACAATCATACTATAGTGAAAGGGTACTTACAGGGAATGCAAATCTGACAAGTTTTGAAAAGCTGAGTTCCCAACAAAGGATAATGGGTTATCAAACAGATGTCTAGAGTGAAAACATTTAAGAAGACAAATTGTCAGTTCATATAATCACTTCCTGATCCGTTAAACAAAAAAATGTAATCACTGTTTTTTTAAAAAAAACCAAAAAAACTTACATAGTACGAAGAAGTGGGTTTCCTACAAAGGCATTGTCAGGGATCACGGAAATGTAATTACTGTGAAATCCCCTAAAAACAAAAATTAGAGAAAGAACAATAACACTTTAATGGTCAGAGTCTTACAAAGAGTGGCAAAGTGTGACTGAAATCACAGGAATTGAGGTGGCTGTTACAGGCTATCCATGTGAAGATGCTAGTTCACATGAAGGACAACTTCCACGCAAGCTTGGTGGCATCCTGTGGACTCCCACCACATGGAAACTCTCATTAGACCAAACACTGGCCAAGATGCTGCAAGCCAGGATCAGGCTTACATCTAACTGCAAAGAAAACTGCATGCACATTGTTTCATTCTATCTTCATGAGTAAGAAGACAAGAGGCTTTCATCAAAACATGTAGCTTTCAGGGAAAGTACCTGGAAGATCCCCAAACAAGCTGTTCCCCATTTTAGATTGCCAGGAAGTAAGAGAGACAACATCTTTAAACCTGGAGTTTTGTTTTGTGTTTTTATGTTAGAGAAAACGAAATACGTAAGGAAGCCACAATAATACTCACAGCTCTTTTAGGCTTGGAAGTGCTTTTACTGCTTCAGGGAACTCTGCCATGTTGTTATAATTCAAGTCTCTGAAAAGAACAGCATCTTTAATATTATGAAGTTCTTGGTATTAATCTATTTCCTCAAAGTAAAACAAAAACAAACCAGTTTTTTGGTACAATTTTTTTTCAAAACAGAGCTAGAGATATCACAGAGCTTCTTCATAATCAGACATTTATAAAAACTTATAACAGTCAATTTGAAAGCAATCTAAAACAGACACATTGTATTTTATATATTACTTAATGTAACAACACAAATATAAATCATCAAAGTTGCAGCTGCTCTATAAAGGATTATAATTTTAACTGGAACGTAACTGAAATTAGTAAGATTTTGGAACACAGAAAAAAAATTAGGAAGCCGTCAAATCTAGCACATGGGGGCCACTTTAACTAAAATTTATAATCTGGTATTTGATCAATTTGTATTAAGAATTGTATTAATTGGATATGAATTGGCATTGTTATAATGGGGCTATTATTGGAATAATATTGGAAAACTATTTTTTTAAAAAAGATAATTTCCCCCAGCTCTGCTGCCAAAAGTTCTGCCCACACTGGAAACCTTGGGAAAGAAAGGCAAGTTGTGATGTGACCAGCTCAGGGTTGTGCAACAAAGCATTAAGCATATTTGTATATGTAAGTAAATACAACTAATTACCATAACATCATAATTATAAAGCAAAACCTTAACAAATCTTAATCTCAATATTCAATGGCATCAAGTCTTTTGTAATGTGCTTTATTCAATCACAGAGCCCCAAAGGCAGGATACTTACAAGGTTTCTAGGTTGTTTAATCCATCAAAACAATGATGTCCCAGTGTTTTTATTTTATTGTTATGGAGATGCCTGGGGAAAAAAAGCAGAAGGGGTAATCTATTAACCACAGGAATCACTATGTAAGAGCTGAGGTTCCAAAAATAGCTTTACTTGATAGCAAAAAATGTGTTGCACTCACAAGGAACATCCAGGCTGATAGGTTGCTAGTACACAAACCCCCTTTTGTTGTTGAGCAAGGTAGCAGAACTGGCAAGCTAATGATTTTGAACCCCACCCTGCATTCCCCATCTTAAGAATGCAGTTCCTAAGTGATAGAGGTTACCTTCAGATTCTGAAATTGACAGTAGAAGAGTTCTGTTTTTTGTGCACACCTTACTCTTACCAGGGAACTGTATAGAAAGTGACCAGATTTTGTCTTTTCTCCTTGAATGGCAGGGGTGCTATCTCCCACACCCATCCCACTTAAATCATCTCAGTCTTGTAGTGGGACCCATGGAAGCCAAGCAGATTGTAACACATGAACAAGATCCTGCACAACCCACGCAAACATCACAGATCTACAAGAATTCATTCACGTCTGCTTCCTTGCTACCCATCACTGAAACGGATTGATCATGTGAACCATAAACAGCCAATGAGATTCCCTTTCCTTGTCTTTTGCATTGGCGCTTGAACCAAAGAGCTTCTGGGAATTCTCTCTCTCAAAAATGCTAAATAAATAAAGCTTGGCAGAGAGCCCAATAGCAAACTCATTTGGAATTTTGGTTGCTCTTTTGGATGCACAACCCAGTGCAAGCATGCTTCACAAAGGTGCACACCCAAGAGCTGGGAAATGTGCACAATGCATTTCTGTACCATATATGTGCCAAATTGTCAGTGTTGATCACTAAGGCAGGGATGGGGAGACCAACATTTAAAGACACAGTCCCCTCACACTGAATAAAAGAAAAGGGAGTTGTACTATCAAAGTCAGTTCTGATGACCACTTGGTTCAAGCAACAAGATCCTATGTACAGCACATGTGTATAGTACCACTGCTATAAATGAGCACAATCATACATGCTAATGTTTTCCAGCAGCCATTTTTCTACTATATGAATGGCAATAAAGTACTTAATATAGCACAACAAAATCTGTAGGTATTCAGCAAAATAACAAGCTGCAAATTCTTACAGGACAACGAGGCTTGAGAGATTTGTAAAAGCAAAATCAGGGATGCTGGTTATTTTGTTGAGAGCCAAGGTTAAGGCCTGCAGGGATGGAAGATTGCTGAGAGGAACAACAGGGACTTCAGTCAAACTGTTATCATCCAGCCACAGGTGTCGCAGTTGAACGAGGCCCTCAAAACTGTCTTCTGGGACAGCAGTAATGTGGTTAGCATCTAAGCGCCTAAAGATAAAAGAATATGAATATTTAACACCTTGCAAAATATATAGAGTATACACATCAACGTATTTTAAAAGTTTTAAGGGTGGGGGGAACATGAAAGTTGTGGGAGCATCAGCTAAAACTGAATATGAGCCAAATGAACATGCAAATCAGCACAACCCAGAAAAAAAGGGAATAAGTTATGCACATTGTGCATGTTATCAGCTAACGCCTTTGCTCAGTAGAAACAGCTGAACAGCATACACCTAGAATTTACAAATGGGTAGTTGCACAACTATTTACTGATTCACTGGGCACTACGTTTAAGTCTATGCAGTAGCAAGGCCACCTTCCGTAATAATTTCACTTCTTCTTCACTGTAAACAGAAGCTGACCTGAGCTCTGTGTCTCCAGTCTCTCAACATAATTTGAAAATGAATAGAAGAACAAGGTAGCTCTAGGTTTAAGAACATGAGGTAGTTGTTATAGTATCTTTACAGAATTTTAAAAGCGATTTTCTATATCAGAACTTTGTCATATAATATTCTGCTAAAAACAACTTGAACTGGCAGCAGAAAATAATTTCAGTGAGAAAGCTTTATATTTATTGTTACAGCAGTACCATAAAAATATCTTTACTATACATCTTTTATGCAGTTTTAGTCCTTGTGGCAGGTACAAGTCATCTTGGTGAGAAAGACCATCTCATAATTCCAGAAATTATGGAAACACACAATAAAGTAAAAAGAGAGCTAAGAAATTCACAACACTGAGGAAAGGCTATAGCTCAGTGATAAAGCATGTCCTTTGCAAGCAAAAGGTGCCAGGTTCATCCACTAGCATCTCCAGGTAGGGATGGATAAGACTCCTATGTGAAACCCTGTTGAGTTTGTCAGCAAAATTACTGCTCATCTATGGCTAAATTGTAGGCAGTCAATCCTTTAGCAAAGTACCATTTCCAGGATTGTTTATGGAAGCCATGATAGTAAGCTGTTGTGAAACCAGTATTAGTCCAGTAGCATGGATGAGGTCTGTAGTGACTGCTTCTCAAGGATCAAGGACTTTATTCCCAAAACAGGTCAATTTTAGCAACGACACATGAATTCTTCATTTTGAAGGCAGTAGCCATTGTGAGCAATAAAAAAAAATCGGATAAAATATGAGTATGTTATTACGAAATGGTTCCTTAAAGCCCAATGCATTGTGCTACACAAAAAGAGCTGCTTCCCTTATGTACTTAGCAAGAGCTAATATGGATGAGCTTATATTACAGCTGACTGAAAAGCATCTTAGCATTTATCCTATTTTAAAGGAAGGAGTGGATGGTGCTTCACTTCTTCTCTCTCATCCCTTCTTCCCAGTGTAAGCAGGCAAAAGTCCACACTGACTTTAGGGGAATTCTATTTTTAAATTTTCTCAGCACACAAGAGATGTGTAATGCCAAAGAACAACAACAACAACAAAAATCTTACAAAACTAATGTATTTAGCATGCTTCTTTGCTGAAGTAGTTTAGCACATCTCCAGAGCTAGTAATGCAGGTTCTATATTTTGACTAAATCTGCTCTGATAAACTAAAGAAAAATAAAGATGTGAAGGAGAAAGAAAAACAAAAACCACCGCCATCTCACATTAAGGATGCAGTAATCATTACATCCATCTTAAATCCAACATGCAAGTTGGATATCCAACCCAGATATCCAAATAAGTTTGGATATCCAGATATATTTGGATATCCAGATATCCAAATATAGAATTATAGAATCAGATAATTATAGCTGGAATGAACCCTGATGGTCATCTAGTACAACCCCCTGCAATGAAAGAATCTCAACTAAAGCATCTATGACAGATGGCCATCCACCTCTGCTTAAAAAAAAACCAATGGAGAGCCCACCACCTCCCAAGAGAGTCTGTTTCACTGTTGAACAGCTCTTACTGTCAGAAAATTCTTCCTGATGTTTTAAGTCAGAATCTCCTTTCTTGTAACTTGAATTCATTGGTTTGAGTCCTACCCTCCAGAGTAGGAGGGGGGGAAAGTTTGCTCCATCTTCCAGGTGACAGGCCTTTCGATATCTGAATATGGCTATCATATCTCCTCTCACTCTCCTCTTTTCCAGGTTAAACATGCCCAATTCCCTCAACCCTTCCTCATAAGGCCATTCCTCATAAACCCTTCCTCATAAGTTTCCAGACCCTTTATAGGAAATGAATTCCAATGTAGCAATGACAGTGAGGTCCTCATGTCATTGCATAATAGATGGTGGGTGTTTATCCTTTGAGGCTCAAAGTATCTTAGCAACCATAATGGCTTGCTAAATCCACTTCCGCTGTCCTGTTGTAAATCTCCATACTATAGGGATATAGTTTAAAAGTACATGCACATCCGCAAATATGAAGGATTTTGCAAGTACAAAACTGATACAGACAATAGCCCCCAAACAGTGCAACACTGGGCACACCTACATCATATACTTCAATGCTTCAGGAAGGGGCTTGCATAGACCTTCTAAAACGGAGGGTGGGGGACACAATTCGTTTTAGCAACAACATTGTCTTTGGGACTACAAAACATCTTGTAGCTGACATCATTGTGCTGTTAACTGATGGGTGGAGCCACCCACCTGACAAATTTGGACAGCAAGGGAGATCCTGATAAGGACTGAGCCCATCAAACCAAAAAGGGTTCCTTGTCCCTGCTATATAGTGTTACCAAGCAAGTAATACTTCCTCATTGCTGTTGCAGCAGTTTTACAAATGTCTGCTTTAGTTATCCATTAAGGAGGAAACAGATTCCTCTTCTTTTCATAAGAAGTGCTCCAGGCTCCAGCTTTCCCATTTGGATATTTGCTTATAAGAAATCTATTTCAAATTCTGGTCTATAAATTCATGCTTGCTGGGCACACACTCATATTAATTACTATTATTTTTACTTATCAGGTCTCATTTCACACTTTAGTTCAAACACATAAAATGGTCAGTGGAGCAAGAACAAAGTAAGCATCATATATTTCTTATGGAAGACAGAACATTAAAATTATTCCTGAATGTACTGAGAACATAAGAAGAATCCTGCTGGATCAGACCAAAGGCTACCCAGTCCAGCATTCTGTTCCTATGTTGGCCAACCACATGCCTATGGGAATCTTGTAGGCAAGACCTGAGGGTATGTGTGCTCTCCTCCTCTTGTGATTCCCAACAGTTGTTATTCAGAGGCAAACTGACTCAGACAATGGAGGTAGAACATAGTTATCATTGCTAGTAACCACCGATACTGAGATTTAGGAGCTTGCGGTAGTAGTCTGCTCCTCCCGCCCCAGAACACGTGCCAGCAAGGAGAAAGCAGGGAATGACACATCAGGAAAGTTCACTGAAGGTTACAACAGCAGCAACTGGCAAGATGTTTTTCTGAAGCAGTAAAGGAAGCAATAGGAATATGCTAATTTATGAGTGGCTTGTGGACTTGAGTATCCAAACTGGCATATAAGCATATAAGGGAAGCTACCTAACAACAACAAATAATAATACACTTAAATATTAAAGTATTATTGCTCAAAACCAAGTAGCAGCAAATATAAAGCAGTGGATAAAAATCAAGAGCCACTAAAACAACACAACCACTGAATGAGATTATGATGCACGCATAACACTTCACAATTTCCATTTCTGCAGCACTACAGCCTGCCAGTTCTGTCTCAAAAGCATTAGGAGGATGTTGTAAATGATGTTATAGAGTACAATGGAGGGGAATGAGTACATTTAGATCACGTATGTGTTCTCTATTCTCAGTAGATTGTTCTGTTCACTCTTGCGGCCTGCGATCTAATCTCTCATTACTCTCTTCATTTGCTTTGGTGCTGTGGTACAGTATTTACATGGCTCGGGAAATCTAATAGCATTATTCCAGCAGTGAAACAGGAGATATTGACACAAGCCGTCATCTCAGAGTGTACATTTGAGATAAAACTGCTTCAGGACAACAGACGTCTGGAGTGAACTTTGTTCTTTTTAAGTGCTACTTCAAAAACCACAAGGAAATCACTCCAATGACTGCAAAGTAGTTATTAGATTTAAGAGGGGAGCACTGATAAGGCTGGATACAACAGAAATTGCATCATGGCAAGGACAACAAATCCACTCTTGAGTTAACAAGCACTTTCCCAGCTGTATTACTTGTAGGTATGGCATGCCAGCTGTATTACTTGTAGGTATAGCAGACCTTGCCATAGCTCAATACAGCCTATTTAATAAATGCTAGCACTCCCACAGCTGGCAGTCGAGCAGTGACTTTATGAAGCAAACACATCAATTCTGTGGCCTTCTCGGAGTTACCAACTGTGTCACAAGAGATCAAGTGCATGTGCGCAAACACAGATTACACACGTGTTTAGTTTTACACTTTTAAAAGTGGCCACAAAACCTTTCTTGGCATTTGGGTTATATATTAATCTTTTATTCACTTGTCACTGAAATTGGCAAGGTCAATATACCTAAAGTATTGTCTCACCTCTTAGATACTCAATAGATCACTGCGCTCTGCATGAGAGGGCTTCCTGCAGATACCATTTTATCAGGGGGGGTCTATTCTGTATGATATAGGAAGCAGGCTGTTATTATGTCCCCTACCCTTCAGAACTCTCTCCCATTATAGATCTGAAAGAAGAAGATAGGAACAAGGAAAGAGGCAGTTCCAGTTTAAATGGAAGAAGGTTGTTAATGGTTTTATATCCACTGGGATATAACCAGCGTTTTATACGCTGAACATACCTTGCCATGACAGACCAGTAACAGCTATTGTGTTTTTCATTTTTTACTGGCCATCAATTGGGCCAATATTGAGAGCTGGTAAACTCTTTAACAAAAGCTTAGATAGGATGGAAATGTTAACTGTCTTTTTCAGACAACCTGAACCTCAGTACATCAAGGGCTACCAAAATACAGTACATACACAAACCATACTCATGAAATTCTGAGGTGGTGAAATACTTTTTGTCACGAAGAAAAAATCCCCCTAAAGCTTCCTTCCTATAAAGTTGGGAATATTGCCAGACAACCAGCTAAGTAATGTTTAAACTTGAAGATTTTGGACTGAGATGACAGCTACGTAAATCTTTTTCAAAGGAAAGGAGGGAGGGAGAACAGAGTGAGACCAGCAATTTTCTAGTGTTTTACATGTAAAAGAGTTATCTGCTTTAACATTGCACACCTCAAATACCTTCAAAACATTTCTATCTGGAACAAATCCTTACCCAAAAGGTCAGTTTCTAATAATGCTATAGTACTACTATATGCATCAAACCATTTAAAGTTCTTTTTAGGCAAGTCCTACAGGGACGTGGGTGGCACTGTGGGTTAAACCACAGAGCCTAGGACTTGCCGATCAGAAGGTCGGCAGTTCGAATCCCCGCGACGGGGTGAGCTCCCATTGCTTGGTCCCTGCTCCTGCCAACCTAGCAGTTCGAAAGCACATCAAAGTGCAAGTAGATAAATAGGTACTGCTCCGGCGGGAAGGTAAACGGTGTTTCCGTGCGCTGCTCTGGTTCGCCAGAAGCAGCTTAGTCATGCTGGCCACATGACCCGGAAGCTGTAGGCCGGCTCCCTCGGCCAATAAGCAAGATGAGCGCCGCAACCCCAGAGTCGGCCACGACTGGACCTAATGGTCAGGGGTCCCTTTACCTTTACAGGCTCCACAACTGACAATATTTGAACACCCTCCAAGCACACAGTATACAGTAATCAAATTGATGAGACATCTGTTGCCAAAATGAATCTCCTCTAGCCATCATTCATGCCTTTGTAAACTTGAGGCTAGACTTCTAGAATACATTCTGTGAGAAGCTGCCCTTGATGGCTGTTCAGTAGCTGCAGATAACAAGCCACCCTAACTGCAGACAGAGCAGAGCTACCAGGAGCACACTGACACGACTGCTCTATTGTTTGGACAGGCTGGTCCATCATGGCAAAGTATGTTCAGCATACTTCCAATGGATATAAAATCATTAACAGCCTTCTTCCACCTTGACAGAAACTGCCTCTTTCCTTGTTCCTATCTTTTTCCTTCAGATCTACTGTATAGCAAGAGGATTTGGTGTTTACCAGCTGTGCACCAAGATACAATTGCAATAGTATACAATAAGGTATTCTCAGTTTTCGCTTGAAAATGTTGAACACCCTTGTCTTGAAGGCAACTTCTTCCAATAACATAATCTGCTGTGTGGATTTTAACTAGTTGATTTTAGGACAATTTCAATGCATTCTATAGTTAGAAATCAAAGACAATAGTATGTTAGCCACAACAAATTGCATAAAATACTAAAGAACATATACATAGAAACTTGCCTTTGCAGCTGAAGCATAATTCTGTCAATAAAGGAAGCCCTAAACTATGGTAGCCATTCTGTTGGTGGCGGGTAACTGGAGACTATTACGTCGTTGAATACAAATGAATTTCTTTTGCAGAACAGCTTGCAGACCTGAAAGCATTTCTGAACTTCCTTAGACCATTCTGAATCAACAAATGTGCTGGAGGACTTGAATTATAGGTCAAAAGGATTAACATGAATTATTTTTCTCTCTCAAGCCAAATCCATACATTTTCAATGACATTTTTTGTGTTTTTGTCCTGTGCTTCAATAATTGCCCAGTAGGATTACAAAGGAATTGCACTTGAGAAAATTCCCCTTCCAAAGACTCAGAACTGGGCTGAGACTGAAGTGCTATGGAAAAAATGTTTAATGTCTTCACACTAGATCAAGGGTGGGGCCTATTTTAGCCAGATGCAGGGAAATTTGTTTTATTGGTTTTTAAATCTGAATTTTAAAGTGTTGTAAGCCGCCCTGGGAACTGATGGTCCAGGGCAGTAGCAGTAGCAGTAGTAGTAGTAGTAGTAGTAGTAGTAGCAGTAGTAGTAGTAGTAGTACTGATAATAATTTGAACTTGGTCAATCTCCTGACAGTCTGCATTCCAGCAATGGGTGAAGCAAAAACTACACACATCACTGTCACAAACACATGCACCAGACACGAAGGCACACAACACTCTCTCCCTCACACAAACACAGTCACACACTCATATATCCATACACTCTCACACACCAGGAGTACACAAACACAATACTTTCAGCCCTTCTCCCCTCTAGGGCTGTAGTAGTTGTAAAGATATATTTGCCTGCTCATTAGGAAAAAAAAAACCCAATTGATTATAATCATGTATCCCCACATGAGCAAAAAGCACCTGTAACAATTCCATTTAAAAACCCCTTTCACTCACTGTGAAGTTTTTCTGATTGTTTTAGAAAGTTTTGCATTTGCAAATAGCATGAGCAATACCCTTCCAAATGCAATTAGAATAATTAAGAGTTATTCATGTCCAGAGCTGTATGAGCTGCTTCCAGCTTCCAGAATGCAAGGTATGTTCAGAGAGAGATGAAAATAGGAAAGAAAACAGATGCAGGAGCAGGGAATTCTCAAGGAAACTTACAAGGACTGTAGTCCGCTGAGTCCCCTGATGGCCTCATTGGGAACGGTTTTCAACTGATTGTTCTGCAGAGTGCTGTAAAAAGAAAAGGGGGGGGGAATAAGAACATGAACAGGATAAACAGATTGGAGAAGTCTCTCAACTGACATTCACAAATTCAGTACAGTTTGTTCCCAATGTACTTCTTGTCTATGTTCCCTCCCCTCATGCTGGAATTCTGAACTAAATGACAGTTCAATATAGCCTGAGCCCTGTGCCTAGTGAGGAAAAAAATCCATATTCAATTGAGATCATACAAGGGAGATAGACGAGAGAGACGAGGTCCAGTAAGCCACCAAAAAATGACTTCAGAAACACATCCTTTAGCCTACTGATTAGTGTTTCTTCACCTCATAACATCTACGCCTGGAGTATAATCAGAAGCTCTGAGACATGCAAACAGGATTCCCTATCACACATTAAATTCCGAGCCTTCATTCATGGTGAACAACTGAGGCAAAACCTATGGAGGCTGACCTATGCAAAAAGGACTTGGTGTATGAAGTCCCTACATAATTGTGGTGATGTTCAGCTTGCCATTACAGTCGTGGTGGTGGGACTTGAAATTTTGGTTAAAAGGAAAAGATAGCAACTTCATTGCAAGCTGCTTCACCCGAACAACTTCATACAGGGCAGCTCCCACGTAGTTCTAATTCAAGCTAACACCATAGTGCTCTATGCATGTGTGCATGGCCCTCAGAACCACACATTGACCCCCAATTAAATGAAGCAATAAACATTTAAACAAAGTTGCAACCAGCCACCCACAGTTTAATCCTCCACTGGAATTGTTTAAAAAGTGACAAGGCAATAGAACTTTTCTTGTTACTGCCTCTGCACTGTCCAAAAAAAATCCTAGAACAAAATACACAATTCCGCTCATTCCGTCAGAGAATATGTTGACTGGACAAGAAAGAAGTAAAGAATTACCCCATGAAGCTCTGAAATTTGATTACTTACAGAACTTTGAGCTCCTTCAACCCAGACAAGGCCTTCGGATGAATAAAAGCGAGGTCATTGCCAGCCAGCCGTCTGGAAAAGATTGCAGTAATAATAATAGGCTACAAAAATACAGCATATTTCTAAGTGTCTAATGCATTAAATCATCAGGACATCAAAACATTCATCAAGCAACCGGCGTGCTCTGCATTCGATTGTACCACATTTCCATTCACTAGCACTCACTTAACTCGTGTGTTTTTAAGTAACGATCGTGCGTGGAGTTCTCAGAGTCTGTAACATTTAAACTACAAGTGTCAAGCCACAACTACCACATTATGAATTGTAGCCTACTACCACATTTCTATTCCACTCTAGATAACGCAGCTTTCAACTATTGGGGCCAAGGATCCACTCTTAAAAGGGTTTTGAGCAGTAGGATAAAGGTGTCCAGCCAAGTTACTCATGTCAATTCTGCATGAAGGTGGGAAATTTTGTACCAAAAAGGTGCTGCCTATTAAAAAATAATAATAATGAAGGCAACTCTGCAAAATTTACAGTAGATGTGTCAGTCTAATTCTAACAGAAAATTCCAAATCCCTTACTGCAATCTGTTTGTCTTTTTTCTGCATGCTTAGAAGCAACTGCTCTCTCCATACATAGCTCTCTCTGTTTATTTGAAGATTATGGGTTTTTTAAATCTCCGTTCTATAGACCAGCAAATTCCAAACTAAATATCTACTATAGATCCAGATACTGTTTTAACCATTAAACAAACCAAAGTTCCTCAAGTCTGGACCTCACAATGAACTGTTGCTAGTTGAAAACCCAAAGTGGATCTCCTCCTGACAGACACAAACAAGGGGGAACCAAAGGTTCAGCGCAACTAGTATGTGAAGCAGAAAACCTTGGTTTTCCATTCTCTCTGAAAAGAGCTATTGTACATGTATGTGTATTTATGCACAAGAAGAAAAAAGGACTCTCCACCACACCCAAGTAACCATCACAGAAACAGCTTTGAGATGGAGTTATCCCATTTATCTTTCATGTGTTCTCTTCAAACATTTATTTAGTAGTAAGTCTGTTGTTATATGGTCCAATTCCTGTCAACTGCTGATGCTTGTAACACTAGATGTTTTATTTAGGAAAGCGATAAGAAAATGCCAAACACCTGGTTATTCCTGGCTGCCAACGCGAACAACAGATCATTTTCGGCCAAATTGGTTGCTCCCTTGTTTGCTTTAATGCCTCGGCTAAGATCTGAAGATGCTAGTGCAGATTAAATAATGCCACCGAGAAAAATACAATAGGGATGTTTGTACAAAATAAGTCTTATTGCACTTAGAAATTGAAAACGGTTTTTATATATTCTGTTCCCTACCCATTCCCTTTTTGTCTTTGTACCATGCCTATTACATTTTTAGGCTGCTTTAACCTATAAACAGTGTGTAGAAAATTGTAGGTGCTTTTAAAGTGGTAAACCATCACAATCAATGCAAGTTAACTTTGTGATGACTAACTTGTCCCATTGATTTCAATTTGATTAATGCAGAGAGGGCTGGATGAGTGTATACAGAAACTAGCCTACTGCACCAAGCTAACATTTATTTTCATCACTTTATCCACCTTTTCCTCTGGTCCCCCTGACTACTGATATGCGGCCCCTGGAAATTGGCACAGAAAAATGCAACCCTCAAGGTGAGATAGATTCCTCACCCCTGCCATTTAATTAATAAATCTGGTTAAACCATAAAGGTTGTTTTTCAATTCATTTGCTTTAACTTTTCTTTTTAGTTGTTCTTATTATACTGCATACATTGCCTTGATACATATGGGTGCAACCAACAGGGCAGAGCATACACTGAGCTAGTGATAGCGGCAGTCATTGCTAAATCTCTAGATCAGAGCTTTCCAAACTGTGTGTCACGACATGTTAGTGTGTCAGTTGCAGTGTGTAGGTGTGTTGCGTGAATGCTCCCCTGCATTCTTCCCAGGACTGGAAAGAGGTTAGTTTAACCTCCGGTTTGCCAGCAAAACTGAATTACTGTGTCGCGAAATGATGCGTGTCTAAAAAGTGTGTCACCAACAGGAAAAGTTTGGAAAGCTCTGTTCTAGATGTTTAGTCTTCTGGATATCTGAGAAGTGGATGCTGAAGTCTATGAATTTGAAGTGTATATTTTTCCAGCCAGAGGGGTACTTGCTTTATTTATTAATTTGGAATACAAAGTTTGTGATACTTTAGAATACTGACTTTTAGCCAAGATATGTGTTTTCTTGTAGAAAAGTTGTAACAAGCATGAAAACACAGGTGGTGCACATGTCAATCGGGATGGAACAGGCTCACATATCATAAACCCTGTGAGTGGTTCCAATCCACTGGATTTCTGGGGAGAAAAGGCCCGTCAACTGCGCGGATGGGGGAGTTTCTCCTTCTTTCCTTTGATTGGGGATAACCAATGTGGTGTCCTCCTGGTGTTGTTGGACTACAACTCCCAGCATCCCTGGCGACTGCCCATGCTTGCTGGAATGGCTGTGAGTTACAGTTCTAAAGATCTCAGAAGGCCGCTTCACAGTAATTTGGAGCAGAGCTTTTTATGTGGCTGTCCCTGTTCTGAGGGGAAACCATTCCTGTCAAGATATGGCAGGTGCCCACATCCTGCATTTTCTGGAAACAATTTAAGGCATTTTTGTTCCAACAAGCTTTCTGAGCTGGATAAATAGGTATCTACTATACATGTCTACTTTGTATTGTTTTAAAGTTTATCTGTGTTGTCTTTAACTATTTTAAAAGTTGCTTTTATTTTATTTTGTACATCGCCTTGAGATGGGTGTGGAAAGCAATTAAAAACAATTCCAAGTAATTCCTTTACAGTGGAACCTTGGGTTACAAACACCTTGGGTTACAGACTCCGCTAACCTGGAAGTAGTACCTCGGGTTAAGAACTTTGCTTCAGGATGATAACAGAAATCACGTAGTGGTGGCACAGCAGCAGCGGGAGGCCCCATTAGCTAAAGTGGTACCTCAGGTTAAAAACAGTTTCAGGTTAAGAATGGACCTGCGGAACGAATTAAGTTTGTAACCAGAGGAACCACTATATTCGTCTTTTACCATGCACCATAGCTGGGTCCACACTTGAGATGAACAGACTATATGAAGCATATGCAAAAAGCAAGCAAGTATATTATAACATAGTAAACTTGTTTGTAATACAATACTATTACGAGGAAAGATGTGAAATGATGCTTGGGCAGTTATTTACTTTATGATATAACAGTTACTTTGAAGATAAGGCTGCTTACTTGCTCTAATTCTTTTTCCTAATCTGAACCAACAGGCATTTCCTCTTTTTCTTCTCCTTAACTCACAGGCTGCATAGACAACTTCACCTTAAGTCTTCATTTTGTCAGGATTCTCTTTACCCCAATTAATTTACATGCTTCATCTAGCTTCTATTTGAAGTTTTGTTTCTGATCAGGGACTCATTACTTTTGTGAAGACAACCACCGCCAACTGACAATCCGGATTCAGCTATCTTGGAAAACTGCAGGTAAAGCCTCTCTTCCTAGCTTTAGCCTTCAGTGATTTTAACTTGGTTGTCTTTGCACCTTCCTGTTGAACAGCTGCCTGGTGCCAGAATACTCTCTCAGATCTCAGAAGCACACTTGCTACCTTTTCAGCCCCCAGCTGCAGACTCTTCTGAGCAGGGGCAGCCCATCTAGTTTCGCCACCGAAGGTGAAACAGCAGTGGCGGTGGGCAGATGCCCATGGAGGTGCTCCTTGGATTCTGCTGCCTATGGTGGCTGCCTCAGTCTGCCTCATGAATGGGCCGGCCCTGCTCATGAGCCTTGACAACACTGACAACACTGTTCAGAGTGCTGTGACTGCCGTATTATTCTATTCCCTCAGAACCATCTAATCTTAAGGAATTTCAGCATCTCACTGGACTCTATCGGAAGACCAATGAATTTAAATAGGAAGTCCCACTAAGGGACCTATGACAGATTGCTCTTTTTGGATTCTACTGATCCATACAAAAACTGAATTCTACTGCAAAATGTCATAATGGTGGAAGTTGTACAGTTACCTCTTTAATAAATGTGTCAGCCTAACTGCTTCCTGGAAGATGGCCAACTGAAGAACCCCCTATACACTGTAAATCACAGGCTTAGGTTAGAAGTAAACTGCCTGCCACACACACCAAACACTTTAAATAAAACATTTTCACATTTGAATTTCTCTCAGTGTTACAGTTTCCCTACAGAGGCACACTGCCTCTGATACTAAAGCCATCATGGCTAGAAATCATCATCAGAAAGTTTATGGTTATTTTGCACATTCTGTGGCACAAATTCTACATTTCAGGGAATTTTAAAGACTTTCTGCCCTCAGGTCCCACTTGAAAGGACAGAAAGTTACTGAGGCCCAGTATTCGCAAAAGGGTGGTGTAAGGATGGAGCCAGACACAAAATGGAAAGCAATTAATGTCATCATTTTAACCCCTCCTTAAAAAATGGCTGAATTCTACACCACAATTATTTCCTTGTGGTAAGGAGTGCCATCGTTCCTCAAGTTAAGTACAGACTTTGGCTCTGTGAGTGAGACTCAGCCTCCCCATTTTAGGCAGAATTTGCCACGTCCAGAGAGTCTAAGCAGAAGTAGAGAAGACGTTTTATTTCATATTCCCCTCTCCATGCTTCTTAGTTCTCACCTGTCATCTCTTATCTCCTACGGTATTTATTTGCACAGTGCCTAGATAAACACAAGAGGCAGTAATAGTCACCAACTTGGATGGCTTTAAAAGAGGACTAGACAAATTCATGGAGATAGAGCCCCTGCTCCAACACCACCATTGTAGCTTAGCTTAGTGGCACCAAGGTCCTGTCCTATTCCTCATTCTCTCTGCTGCCGCCATCCACTCATGTGTTACTGAGGGCAATGGGCACAGGAGTCAGCATGGATTTCTGAGGGCAATGGGCACAGGAGTCAGCATGGATTTCTGAAAAATAAGTCATGTCAGACTAACCTGATCTTGTTTTTTGACAGAATTACAAGCCTGGTAGATGAAGGGAACGCAGTGGATGTAGCCTACCTTGATTTCAGCAAGGCATTTGACAAGGTGCCCCATGATATTCTTGTAAAGAAGCTGGTAAAATGCGGTCTTGACTATGCTACCACTCAGTGGATTTGTAACTGGCTGACTGACCGAACCCAAAGGGTGCTCATCAATGGTTCCTCTTCATCCTGGAGAAGAGTGACTAGTGGGGTGCCACAGGGTTCTGTCTTGGGCCCAGTCTTATTCAACATCTTTATCAACGACTTGGATGATGGACTCAAGGGCATTCTGTTCAAATTTGCAGATGACACCAAACTGGGAGGGGTGGCTAACACCCCAGAGGACAGGATCACACTTCAAAACGACCTTGACAGATTAGAGAACTGGGCCAAAACAAACAAGATGAATTTTAACAGGGAGAAATGTAAAGTATTGCACTTGGGCAAAAAAAATGAGAGGCACAAATACAAGATGGGTGACACCTGGCTTGAGAGCACTACATGTGAAAAGGATCTAGGAGTCTTGGTTGACCACAAACTTGACATGAGCCAACAGTGTGACGCGGCAGCTAAAAAAGCCAATGCAATTCTGGGCTGCATCAATAGGAGTATAGCATCTAGATCAAGGGAAGTAATAGTGCCACTGTATTCTGCTCTGGTCAGACCTCACCTGTCCAGTTCTGGGCACCACAGTTCAAGAAGGACACTGACAAACTGGAACGTGTCCAGAGGAGGGCAACCAAAATGGTCAAAGGCCTGGAAACGATGCCTTATGAGGAACGGCTAAGGGAGCTGGGCATGTTTAGCCTGGAGAAGAGGAGGTTAAGGGGTGATATGATAGCCATGTTCAAATATATAAAAGGATGTCACATAGAGGAGGGAGAAAGGTTGTTTTCTGCTGCTCCAGAGAAGCGGACACGGAGCAATGGTTCCAAACTACAAGAAAGAAGATTCCACCTAAACATTAGGAAGAACTTCCTGACAGTAAGAGCTGTTCGACAGTGGAATTTGCTGCCAAGGAGTGTGGTGGAGTCTCCTTCTTTGGAGGTCTGTAAGCAGAGGCTTGACAACCATATGTCAGGAGTGCTCTGATGGTGTTTCCTGCTTGGCAGGGGGTTGGACTCGATGGCCCTTGTGGTCTCTTCAAACTCTATGATTCTATGATTCTATGACTCCCACTGCCTTACAGTGGTCTCCTTGGAAGTAGGGAAACAGCCAGCTAAATTCAAAGTCTCCTGCTTAACAACTTCAACCCATCTCCTCTCCTTCCTCTCCCAGGCATCTCAACAACTAAGATGCTCTAGCAGTGTAAGCCACATGGGAGGACAACTAGCCCATGAGTGTGTTCAGAAACCAGTACAGACCAGAGATCCAATTCAGCAGTGTATTCAAAAAAAAAAAAATGTAATAAGGAAGAGGGGGAGAAATAGCAAGCTTCATTTGTTCCAGTATTATGACATGAGAGGGGAGGAAAGCAAACATCTTTTTATCCACTTCTTCCACACCATGCCTGATTTTATAAACCTCTATCAAGCTCCCTTATACCTTATTTTACAAAAAGGTTACTACATTATATTCATTATGCTGACTGAATGAAAGAGTTGTCATACAAAGAAGGAGTTTTAGCCTGCCTTCAAATAGCTGGCAAAATATGTAAACTGAATCCCTTACCTGCTCAGGTCTTTATTAACTTCTATAATGCTAGAACAGCAGACATCCTCTAAGCAAACAAGTGTAGCCTGATCCTGTACTTGTGTACTTGGGAATTAAATATCCCTGTGCTTAGCAGGGATTACTCCCAGGTGAGTGTGTATAGCATTATAACCTTATATTCTCTGCTAATTGGTTAGAATTCATATGAATAAAACCCTCTTACTTTTCCTCATATGATTTTTATTTTATTTTTGTAATTTGGTGTGCATGATTTTTTTTGGACATTCACTTCTGCATGTTTTAGGCATTCAACACTCAAACTAAGCACATCTGCTTGTCTGGCTGATGATATCTATTAAGATATTAGTGAGTTGAATTACACTAATCATCACTGTAAAATTACATTACCACTATTTCCAGCATTTTAGAAAGAACCCAATGATCAAGGCCCCCCATCTTAAAAATGTTTGTAATCCAACACACAAATAAACCTATTTGCCATCATTTTCTGGAAAATTAATTGGCACAAGTTGTTTTAATATTTGAATATGGAAATCACAGCACGTGAATCAAAACTGTCACACACCACCATAACAAAGTAGATTATGGCTAAAGTGTTGATATAGAACACTAACTGCATAAAATCAGAGTTTAAATGTATTTCTATTTAACAAAAGTTATTTTTATTATATTAATATATCATTAAAATGTATTCCTAAGGGGCTACAGACATTATTGCCAGAATAAAAAAAGAACAAAGAATGCCAAATTCTGCACTCCAAATAGCATTGGGGGAGGAGGTAAGTACCAGTATGGTTTTCTTAATTTGCATAATTATACAGAAGTAGGACCAACTATATAGTTGAAGCAGCACTCTTTCCAGTCTTTAATTTGGGTTTTTCAAAACAGTAGTCTTCCATGTGACATAGCAAGCCAATTCTGAAACTGGGAGAACCTTCCAAAAGCAGCTTGTGATATAGCATGGTAGGCTGCTGTCTAAGTGAGAAAAAGGTAAAGCATTCTACTATGCTTTCCCTTGGACACACCTCAAATAATTCTTTCGATACTATCTATAAATACCAAGGAATAACTATGTAATATGAATCACCAGAATAAGAAAGTAGTTCTGCTATCCATCTGAACAATATCATCAACTAAACCAAGGTAAGACTACGTAAACACACACACACACGAGAGAGAGAGAGAGAGAGAGAGAGAGAGAGAGAGAGAACATGAACGACAGTAGTGTTTATAAAAAATGTGATTTCTTTCTCCTCTTACTTGCCCAAAACGTTTCAATGTGAACATGAAGACCAGAGACAACTACTGGTAGCAGCACAAAACTGATTTCCCCTGCTAAGGGAAAGACAACGTTTTTCTTGAAGCAGATTAACCAACATATTCACACCAAGCAGAAGACACATTTCATATTACACAATGTTACAAAAAATAACTTTGGTTAGTCACTGTTGACTAAACTCTTGCTAGGGTTGAGGACAGCAAGTAGAGTTTCATTTTATTCCTTATTTGTACTGCTTCACTCCTTCATGTATTTATTCTTACTCTGTTGATTTCCTCCTGGGCCTCTGCCAAAGATATTGACAGGTGTGCTCAGACCTATGTGCCTCTCTCTAGTGAGTCAGTCAACTGCCTTAACCCAAGCTTGCAAGAACCTGTGTGACATCAGAAGGTCCAATACAACCTCAAGATGTCTTATGGCTAGACATTTCTGATAAGACAGGGCTTGGAAATCTGGAGTATACAGTTGATTCTACCTTAGGAAACAGAATATGAACTGAGGCCCACAGCACTCCAACACATCACACACCCCTTGCCTGATGAAAGATACCAAGTAAAGCCAAAGTTCAGAAGGAAGGGTAACCTTCACATTCACAAGCCTGTTTTTTATAAGTAGGGTTGTTTCAACTGTGGGAAGCATTTATACCTTCTACCTCCATTTCCAGTCAAAAGAGAAAAGAGCAGTTAGAATGACATCCACAAGACAAGCCAAACTTCCAAGCTCAGAAATACAACATGACTTCTTCTTTTTTATGGCTATTCTAATTGCTTGTTTCTTCTGATCAGTTAGACACACACACAAGTGTCCTATTTACTCAACTGATTTGCAGTGCAGAACAATTCAAAACTGCTTCACAGCAGAAAATGAAAATGCCACACACAGGTGATATGTCTTTAGAGTCACACAAAGGGCTCTGTGCTTCATTTCCTTCTATTTCAACAGATTACCAACCTCCTGGGAGTCCCTTTCTCTGCACCGGATAACATGGTGACCTCTTACTAGAACATATGGATGAAATGGCCCTCCTCCATAACTATTATAAGCACCCATGAGCTCTGCAGCTGTACAAATATCATGCCTGAAGTTCAAGGAAAGTTTGAAAACCACATTTACTACAGCTGACATTTAAGTGGATTGACTGTACATTTTTCCCATAGAGAAACAATTAATATTTTCTACCCGAAAGTAGAATGACTGACCAATCTCCTCAAAGATTAAACTAAAGATTAAAGGGATAGTCTTGGCACTTTATTGACTTAGGCTATTTATAGGCCTATAACAAAAGGTGCTCTGGGTGGCTTGCTTGACAACCATATTAGTGATGCTCCAGCAGCAGAAGCAGAACCACTTTGTGACTTTTCTGACAGTTAGCGAAGCTCAAGTTCAGGGCAAATCTGCTCAACTATGTGAAACAAGCAGAAGATGCACGCGAACTGAAAAAAGCATAATTGTGAATGGCTCAACACAAACCCAGTATTATGACAACATGCTAAGAAGTGTTGAAATCGAGGAAAACCTAGATTGTTGAGCTAAAACCTACATAACTTGAACTATTCATAAGCCCATACGCTCTGAAAGGTCCACTGGAAAAATGAATTTATGTTCATTGCAACACATAAAAAGTGGTTATGAAATCAATCTTAAGAAGTTAACTAAAAACCTTAATGTTGATAGCGGAGACAAAGAGTGGAATTCAACATCCCATGGCGAACATCACATTAACACAAGCACTGTAGCTTCCAGATGGAACACTCCCTCCCTTCTCCCCTGCACAGTTCTGGAGGTTCTCCTGTGTTCCCCAAGACAATATTGGGGGGGGGCAAGGTAGGGGTACAGCCAAGGGGTGCAGCTGCCCCCTATATCAATTTTAAAAATACAAATCTGATATTCTGTCCCTCTCCTAACAAAAATCCTGAGCAAGTTCCATTGTGCAAGCACAAGTCCTCAGGCAGGGCACTGATTAGGGCTGCCATATGTCCAGACACAGCCAGGATTCAGCAGTTGGAAACAGTGTCTAGGCAGAAATCACTAAAATGCCCAGGTAAATCCAGATGTATGGCAACCCATGTCTGAAGTGTAGATTTTGGTGAATGTTCTTAAAAATAGCTCAAAAACTTCCTTTTTTTGAGATTTTGCAAAAAAGAAAGCGTACAACAACTTCGGGCCAAACTGAAAAAAGCTCAGTAACTTCCAAAACAAAGTAGCATAAAAATAAAGCAAGAAACAAGGCAAACACAATACTGTTCAACATCAACACATAATAATTTTTTTAAAAAAACTAATGAGAAGTGGGTGCTAAATACCAGCCTAGTGTCAGCTGGCATAACCCCTCTGGGAAGGCACATTCCACCCATGACGCATCAACACAATTCTAGGGAGTAGCTTCTCATACAGTTTCAACCACAAAGGGGTTGGAGAGTCATTTTTAAAAAAGAGATAGGCATAAAGAGGTCTGGTTCAGACATAACTCTAAACCAAAGCTCAGTATTATGGAAACAACAATCACAGGTAGCAAGTAGGTGCACACACCCCTACCGGTTTTTGTGAGCTGCTCTGTGCTTTTAACTAAATGAATTTAGGACTTAGGGACACCAGTTTGCTGTTAATTTATTCCACAAATCTGTATTATTTTTTCAAATAAAACATCCAATAAAAAAAATTAAGGGGGAAGATAGGACTGAGGGGTTATATTAAGACTTAAATCACACTGGAACCTAACATAGCCAATATTTTAGTGTTGTTAATGGAACACGGTGCTTTGGATGTGATGCTGTCATTTACTGTGCTAGCCTGTGAGTTACACAGAACTCAAAATATTGGCAGCATAAATTATTTTTATGAAAAAGAAGGAATCTTGGAGCAAGACTGCATCACAGAAGCTGACCTCACAGTTACACCACCACCCTACCTTTTGTATTTATTTATTTTAAAATTTTCCTCACTTCTTATACAGTTTGTATAGCATCTTACCTAAATAAGTAGTTCTGGAGAACTCAAAAGCTTGCAACACTTATGTGGCATTATAAAGATATTGTCCAACTGGATTTCAGGGTGTTTTCCAATGGCCCAACAAAGCTACATTTGTTTTTAAAATACCTATTTTTAGTGAAACACAGCAACCTGTGCAGAAATATAAATTCCTTTGTAAGGAAGGCGGGTAAATTGCAGGCAAATACTCACGAGAATTTTATTTTTTGTATCACATGCAGGGCTGTTGCATATTCATATTAAGGTACGTAGGTGCCTCTGTGGTCTAAACCACTGAGCCTCTTAGGCTTGCTGATTGGAAGGTTGTCAGTTCAAATCTGTGTGGTGGTGCTGAGCTCCTGCTGCTCTGTCCCAGCTTCTGCCAACCTAGCAGTTTGAAAGCATACCAGTGCAAGTAGATAAATAGGTACAGCTGCAAAAGGAAGGTAAATGGCATTTCTGTACGCACTGGCACTTGTCACAGTCCTCCGTGCACCAGTAGTGGTTTAGTCACGCTGGCCACCTGACTCAGAAAGCTGTCTGTGGACAAACGCTGGCTCCCTCAGCCTGAAAAGTGAGATGAGCACCGCATACCACAGTCATCTTTAACTGGACTGTACCATTCAGGGGTCCTTTACTTTTACCTTATATTCATATTATGTTTGTTTAAAGAGCATACCTCATTAAATGAGCTGGCAAAGCCCTTGGTGATCAGCTGCTCTTTATAGACTCTGATCAATTCCATTTCAGTCATTTGTAAATTACTTTCACACAAGTATCTGTTATAGAGAAAGACAAGAGAATTTCGACTATATTCCTAAGTATTGTAAGATTCCTATGGAGAAAATTAAAAGTTGCTAAGTGCAAAACAGAGCAGTGAATAATACAAATCCATGCCCTGCTTTTCATCTGTGTATAAACTGAAACACTCATATTTATGGCTGCCCTTGTGATAATTAGAAGTCACCATCATGTAAACAACAAACTTTGCAAAAGGCCATGGGGGAGGAGGGGAGATTAAACCAGCTAATTATAGTAACCTGGCATGGAGAGGCCAAAATGAACCATAGAAAACAAAGACATATATATGAGAATGTGAAGCATGCCTGTTTTAGTTTGTGGCATACTAAAAGGCTCCTGTGTGGCACAACAGAAGCAAAAGAATGCCTACCAAGTCAGGGTAGCATGAAACACCTGGACACAGTTTAATATAGATCCCTTCTGTCTCATCTATCTTAATTCAGCTTTGGACATTAATTTTCTTTTTGGATGTTGGGTTTTTTTAATGAATGTGCATAACTTAAAATTGATTCCCAAAACTGCCCTTTCTAATGAAGGTGCCAGTCCCCCACCCTTTTGTTTCTCCCCCCTTTTTAAAAAAACCCTTCTCCTCCTGCCTAGTTAAGAAATCCCTTTCTTGTAACAGACTCCAATCTCCTTCAGTGGAAAGTGAAGCAGGTAGGAATTTCACCTTAACTACCAATATACACCTGAGAGGAATTTTTTAAAAAAATTTTATGTATGATTTTCAATTTTATACACTTCAATAATTTTACAATCATTTTAACATTTCTAAACTTGACTTCCTTTCCCCTTTCTGCAGTTCCTTGAATTTATTTTTTACATGTTCTGCATATTCCAAATTAACTTAATCATTTATTCATCTACCACCTGAAAGGTCTTAGCAGCCTTCTCCTGCAAATTCACATACTTCATTTTCTTCCTTCTGATTAGGATACTGAGTCCTCTGTCCCATCAACTCCCTTCTCCTATAACTCATTTTTAAAGTAAGCAGTTTAGAGATGAGCTTTCTGTGTGCCATCTCTCTCCAGCTTTGACTGAAGCTGGTCAGGATCAGGCTCCATGATCCCTTTTCACCAATGGAGAACAATCCCCAGTTGGTAAGCAGCAGGGTGCAATGGAGCTGCCACCGTCAGCACCACCACCCTGTAATTCATGCAGGTCAAGACAGAGGCAGGCAAAAGCCTGCTCTGGGCTATACCAGTCTAAGAGTTGGCATCACAATGGGGCTGGCTCAGGATCCATTGAATTGCAGATCAGATAATCCCTTCCCCTAGAACATCCAATTTGTGGGCTTTCTGCAGGCTTCCCACCGGTAATACTTCTGTCCACTTTCAGTGGTAGAACAAGGATGTCTGTGCTGGTGTCACTCAACAGAGGAAGCTGGTGAACCTGTTCTAAGTTGGGTGAAAGGAAACCACTGTACCACCCTAGCATGTAGGATTGGGTTTTTGGATTGCATCCCAAGTCTATTAACTGGGGGGGGGGGGAGGGCAGGAAGCATTGGCTTACATGCCTTTTATGAAAGTGTTCTCTACTTATTTTTAACACCAACAGGGAACTGAAAGGCCTAGAGCCTTTTGAATTCAGTTGTAGTAAGATTGGCAATGCCCAGTAGCATTTGTTTTCATGCATTTTGTTTTGTGAATGAGACCTAAATTTATCCAGCAGTGTAAGCAAACGCACTAAAATGACCATGCAGCCATTCCAATGTATCATAGGAGGACTAGATGTTGCAACTCAACAAATTGTAACTCTTTGTCGTAATAAATGCATCCTATTTTCATTACAGTTAGCAGAGGGTGTTTCAGGTTTGCCTGTTAATCCAAGTCAGAAAACTAGAGCACACGGCATCAAAAAAAGGTCAACAAAATATGTAGTTGAAGTATGTCTGCTATTTTGTGCTGCTTTCCTTGAGGCTCTTGTTCGTGGGTGGAACCTTTTTGTATCAGAGAGTTTGGACGAAGTAGGCTGGTGAGTTTTTTAGTTTCTGTGCTTCTGGGGATTTCAGATTCTTCGCTCCCAATTCCCACGCTGGAAAAATACTACTCACTGGGAAGAAAATAGCTGTTGTCACAGAAGACTTAAGAGGACCAGTGAAGAAGCCTGCTAAGAACTTCCTTGCTTTTTTTCTAAGAAGAAGAAAATATTAGCAGGAAATTCCTGACTCCACCCAGACCCTATTAAGTGCAATGCCGCCCACTGACTATTTACACGTCTCCCCCACCACTCCTAAAAAAAACACCAAATAAACATGCAGCAACAACACTTAAAGAAATCAGCACTGTTGAAACATCTGGTAGTTGAAGCAGTGGCATTGTGGAGCAAAAACAGGAATGGGGAGCACAGAACTTTTTTTCTGAGGAGAAATTATGACACTAGGGTAACTAACTAACAGACACTCCTTGATCTGGCAAGTGACTGAGGTGATAATGACACTTTCAAGTTTTGCTATTGAGACAGGTTAGCAAATAGGAAGTCAGAGAAGGAGGAAATAACCAAGCAGAGGCTAGATACTTCTTCCTTTGATGGGTTCACTACTTCATGCTAGCAGTTTAAATGGCAACATTTCTTTGAAATATTTTTAAACGCTAAAGGATGCATTTCAGCTACCTGAAAACCTTTTGCTAAAGGTCACACTGTGTTTTACTAATTGAACCTATGCAGTCAGAAGAAAGGATTGCCAAATGCAATAAGGGTTCGCACCTAGAAAACTATGCTTAAGACCGCAGTCATAGCAAGACAAACCATGAGCTGTAAACTCAAGGAACAAACCTTGGATACACCCATTGATTGTTTGTAGCAAGACAAATCACAAGCCTGGATTTGGACAGCACACTAAGCCAGGGTCACTCTTATACCACTTTGACTGTCATGGCTTTCCCCAAAGAACCCTGGGAACCTATTAGGGTGCTGAGAGTTAAGAGCCCTCATAGAACTATAATTCCTAGCCCCCTTAACAAACTACAGTTCACAATATTTTTGGTGGGAGCCATGAGTGCTACAGTGGCACAGGAGCAATTTAAATGTATGATGCGGCAGCTAGACTGGTGACTGGGAGCGGCCGCCAAGACCATATAACACCGTCTGAAGGAGCGTCTCCTCCCCCATCGTTCTGCCCGGACGCTGAGGTCCAGCTCCGAGGGCCTTCTGGCGGTTCCCTCACTGCGAGAGGCCAAGTTACAGGGAACCAGGCAGAAGGCCTTCTCGGTAGTGGCGCCCGCCCTGTGGAACGCCCTCCCATCAGATGTCAAAGCGATAAACATCTACCTGACATTCAGAAGACATCTTAAGGCAGCCCTGTTCAGGGAAGTTTTTAATATGTGACATTTTAGTGTATCTTTCATCTTTGTTGGAAGCCGCCCAGAGTGGCTGGGGAAACCCAGCCAGATGGGCGGGGTACAAATAAATAATAATAATAATAATAATAATAATAATAATAATAATAATAATAATTACCCATATATTAGTTCACAGCAGTACAACAACCATAATCTCCTTTCCAGGAACCCACACGTTTGTGCTAAGCCATAGTTTAGCTTCGCTTTATGTGTGAACCAGGTCATGGTGACACTATTCACACATTTGTATACTTGGATACAGAGTGTGAGTATGTTTCTTTTCTCTTGTATAGCTTTTCGAGCTTGATAATGTGCATGATGAAAAAGACACACCTTAAATTCTTTTCATTTTTGTAGCAAGGGAACAGAAATATGTTAGACTGTTGCACCAGAAAGGCAAGTAATAAATTAAATCAGGATTTCTCAGTCCCATAATAAAATGGAAAATTTTTCTATGCTTCTTCTTCTTCCTAAGCACTATCATTACAGTTTGCAATAAAGATACTTTGGGTATTGTGCAATGGAGTTCCAAGTAGATAGTGGCTAAAGGTTCTGCCTTTCGGCTCCTCAACTCAAGACACACCCCAAGTTTACAGAAGTTACATAAAAACTGAAACACCCACATAGTTTGGTTTTATTGCTTTGTACTTATAGGCAGAGGTGGGGGTAGGGAGAGATGAATGCAAGTCATTCAAAGAGTTGCTTATTTATTTTAAACATATAGAAACACCTGAGGAGATGGACACCAACATACTATACAGCAAATATTTATATAGAAATATTTATATATAAAATAAAACATGCAACACAGTTTTCAATCTATTATATAAAGCACCTGGTATAACTTGCCTCCTTTAATATTAATAAATGTCTATTATTTATTAACTTAGCAATTATATAGTGCTGTTAGGATGTTTAAAGTGTTCCACATATTATTAATTTTTTTCCTGGTACGTTGCAACACTCTGCAAGGCAGCTTGGTAGTATCATCTCCTCTATATTCTGGGACAGGGACTAGGACTGAAGACAATGGCTTGTCTATGGCCACCCACCTTTCGAATCATTGCCAAAGCAATGTTTGCATCAAGGATCTCCCTGCTCACATTCTCACGTAGCCAATTACCACCCTTGTGCATTTTATTTTGAGCCTGTTACCAATTAAACAGTAGCAGCTACAACCAATATTTAAGATTTTTTGCATTAAATGGCATTATTCTGAATCAATTTGTAGTGCTATTAATATTCTATAAACTTGCATGGAACTGTTCTACTGTGTCATATTTAAGCAATCATTTAAAACAGGGTAGGTAACCTTTGGACCTCCAGATGGAGAACTCGAGAAGTTGTTGGACTCCATCTCCCAACAGCCCCAGCCAGCAAGCCCAACAATGACTGAAGGGGCACAAGCTAACCACATCTGCCTAAAAAAGAATATAGGCACTACCCTAATCTCTGAGAGATTCCCAAGCTATTCGTTGAGGGTTTTCAACTTAAATTTGTCTTTAAAAAGAAAAAAAAAGCACTCTCAGTATGCTTTGAGTGTGCCACACCACTGTTGAGGAATTATTAAAAAGGGAGCTGTATTTTAATGGAGTAAAAGAAGATACAATATGTCACAGGGTTTTCTACTTTAAGCTTATTTTTTCTTGCTACTTCATTGCCCGTTCTGTCCATGTTCACGTCCACGTTCTCAAACCCCTTCTCATTTATGTTCGGTTGGGGCCATGAGTGAGGAATACACTTTCACATGAAACATTTAAGGAAATGGGATGCATTTAATGAGCACATCTGGTTGTTTCTCACAAAGTCTCACTTTCTCAACACTTCCCAACCTTTACACACCACACACACACACACACACACACACACACACACCACACACATACACACACACAGAGTACTTGTCCCAACCTAGGCTGATGGGAACCACAGTAACTATAGCACATTTTATAAAAGCTATGCAATCAGTCTAGCATAGCTCCATTTAAAACAGTGGTAATTGCACAGTCCCTGTGTTATCTTTGGATAGCACTGTAATTAAGCCTATGTCATCACTGCAATCACAATTAAAATAATTACTATAAAAAAGGTTCCATGTAAATAGCATCCTGGCTTTGAAGCACATATAGGATTTTTAAAAACTATTAAGTACAATGCCTTCTTTGTTCACAGTTGATTCACATATCACTATTTACTTTTACATGCATTTCTCAGACAACATTTACTCACACCCCATGCCACAAAAGTGGGTTAGATTCAATACTCACAACTCTTCAAGGTAAGGAAAATTCTTGAATGCATCTTCTGGTAACCTTGTTATATTGTTCATACTGATATCCCTAGAAAAAACAAGAGAAGAAAAAGAATTGCTGTGTGAACAAAATGTGCCGATTAAGTAGCGTTTCTGGAACACAAATCTAATTAAGTCTACTGTGAGAATAAAAAGGTGACATGGGGAAAAGAAATGAAAGCTAAATGTTTCAAAACTCGATAGTGTGAAAAATGTTTCAAGAGAGAATCTAGTATATTACACAAAATCAATTTTTTCCTATTAAATATTTAAACCTGTATTAAAGGTCATGCCTGTATTAAAAGTCATGCTCCAGATGTATATACCAATAGCCAAACTCATTCTCCATGTACAGTGGTACCTCTGGTTATGAACTTAATTCCTTCCGGAGGTCCGTTCTTAATCTGAAACCATTCTTTACCTGAGGTACCACTTTAGCTAATGGGGCCTCCCGCTGCTGCTGCGCCGCAAGAATGCAATTTCTGTTCTCATCCTGAAGTAAAGTTCTTAACCCAAGGTACTACTTCCGGGTTAGCGGAGTCTGTAACCCAAAGTGTTTGTAATCCGAGGTACCACTGTACCAGTCTTTATAAAGATAAGACAGCAGCAGGAATGTATCAGCAGGCTTGGGGGAGCCTGAAAACACCAAACAGAACCACCTAATAAGAACTGAGCATGCTCAGTGGGCATGGAATATTGGGGAGGTGGGGAAAAACTGAGGGGTAACTGAATGGAGTATCCTGAAAAAGGGCATGGCATAGCTGACACCATGAAAAGGTGCTTTCAAACCTCAGCACTCAGCACACCTGTAACAGAAAACAAGCTGGTTCCCACTATCATATGGGAACAGGCTAGAGTCAGTGTGGTGTGGAAAGACAGTGTGGTGTAGTGGTTCAAATGCTGGAGTAGGACCTGTGAGACCAGGGTTCAAATCCTCACTTAGCCAATAAGCTCACTGGATGAGCTTGGGCCAGTCACCATCACTTACATATCACAGGTGGATTTGAGAGGGGGAAATACGAAGAGAACCATGTACCCGAGCTCCTCCGAGGAAAGGTAGATATAAACATAGTATATAAATACATGGAGAAGATACTTGGAGCCCAAACATTTCACTCATCCTTGGGTAACTTGTTTGCCTGTATCTTCCTGCCAAGTGGCAAACATCATCAGATGCAGAAGTGGGGTAAAATGTGTGGTTAAATGCATCCTTTATTTCTTAAATGGGTACCCAAGATGGTTGCTTATATGGACTCTCTGTCCCTTCACAGAACTACAACACCCTTTGTATTCTTTGGGCAGTAGTCACAACAAGTGTGCACATAAACTCTATGCATTCTATTAAAGCTACTCTTGTACTACTCGCAGTAGTAAAAAAATAAAAAAAAATAAAAAATTCAAATGTGACCACCCAGCATTCAGGCATACTGTCTGCTTGAGAGAGAGAAAAGCACAACTATCAATGAATGCATTCAGACCTGATAAAATAAAACCCCTCCGGCAAATGAGGCTTCTGGGACAGCTGACAAGAATAGCAAGAACATGCCTCAGCTCTACCACAGTCATACGTTCCTGCAAAACCTATAAAAAAAGACCTCAAGGTAATAGTTTTAAGCAGATTTCAATTTCAGCCCATGAACAAATGCAGGCAAGTGCTTACATGATAGGTATGCAGGGCAATTTGTTTGTTTCCCCTTACAGCTCGCTGAAAGCACAACTCTGCAGAGTATTTTTCTTTATACAGAACCATTACCTGCTCTATCAGAGGTCTGTTTAGAGCAGCTGAAGTGGAGAAGACAAAGGAAAAAGGGTGATGACCCAGAGCATTTCAAAAATATTTACTTTTGGGTGTGAAATGTTTCTCAAAAACCATGAACTGCTTTGCTTCAATCTAAAAAAAAGAGAACATGATAAGTTTGGCTAGAATCAAATCCACTTAAAGTTATTTCTATTTTATTTTTTAAAATTCTTATCTACTCTCATCTGCTCACTTCTTAACCTATACCTCTATTGCACTTTCTCCTTTCGCATTACTATGGTGGATGTGTATACTGTACAAGAGTTATTCCCATGTTTTTATAGGGTGGTACAAAACAAAATTATTGTTGTGAAGAATGGAGTTTGTATTGACCATGGCAGTGTCATCTTTACTACCAGAATTCAGTTTTCTTACTTTAGGACGGTTTTGTTTTAACTAGTTGTCACAGAAGCAGTGGTATTTATTATAAAATCCAAAGGAATAAACAATTTCCCCCAAAAAAATCTCTAGTTACATACACAGAATCAAATTATCTAGCTGCCTGGTTCAAACAAACACATACCATCTGCCATATTACTGCCAGTTTCATACTTTAGATATAAAGGTATTAAAGTTGCCTGATAGAATTTGACATATCAGCAAACAGAATAAGTTGTCTGGTGCTCATCAGCCAGAAGAGACATTTATTTTGGCTTTTGTAACACTATGTTTAGAGTGCATCTAGAGTTGCAAAGGAGTTTATTCAGAAAAGAATGGAAGATACTTCGCCAAATATTGCAAATAACTTCTGAACAGCAAACAAGAAAATATCTGAAGTGGCAGGTTTGGCCCTGATTTTCAACAAATAAATGAGCAGCTGGAGAGCTCACTGGGTTTACAAATTGGATTGTTTGGGCTAACTTTGATTGGGACTGGCTGGACACCAAGATTCTAGCGTGGGTGCAGAGCGAGAAAGGCAACCGAAAGAAACGACAGAGAAAGGAGAGAGGAGGAAGACACATTACCTTACTTGCCCTACCTATCCTTTTAACTTTTGGGAATTTTATGTCACAGCCATAAAGCCAGAGTCATATTTTACTTTTGAAAATATGGTACAAAAAGCACCAAAGCCTCAAAGGCAAAACACATGCAGGGCATCATCAGTTGTGAGGGATGCACAATTTTTATTGTAGGGATGCCTAACCTCATATAAAGCAGTGGGAAAATCCGCCCTGATCACCACAGTCCACCTTGTGCACATGGCTTTTATACTTCTATTATAGGAGCCGCAATCCTCTGCAATGTTATATAAACTGATCCTTCCTCATGTCAGAATGACCAATTAATAAGCTTATAGCAACTTCATCGTTTATTTAACAGTCTCAGGCAACAACCAGTTTCAATCAATTTTTTTAAAAGGTGATCAGCTCCTTGACAAGCTGTACTCTTAGCATATTTACGAGACACTTAACCCATTAAGTAAAGGTCCATGAGGGATAGCTCAGTTGGTAGAGAATGACTCTAAATCTCAAGCTTGTGGTTTTGAGCCCCACTGTGGGCAAAAGATTCCTGCATTGCAGGGGGTTGCACTGGATGATCCTTGTTGTCTCATTCACCTCTACAATTCTATGGTTCTAAGTGCATCTAAAGTCACAACTCAGCTCTTCCTTCCAAGTGCCATGAACACGCAATTTCACTCATGAGGCTGCACTGCTTCCTCAACTAGATGGTTCCATAAACCCTTTGTAGTCTATGTCTAACTCACACAGGAGACTGGAATGCAGCCCCAATTTGAGTGGAATAGAAACAGCTTTTTCACAGAAACAGTACAAAACTGCTTAGCAGAATAATTGTAAAAAGGCACTCTATAATTCCATAGAGCAGCAGAAAAAAGTCAAAATTTTAGTGTAATTGAGGGGAACCAACATTTGAAAGTGACATGGTGGAGCTAGTCCATTGGTAAATGGTTGGTGGGCCATACTCGCCATTGAGCAAGTAGTTTGAAATACCATTTTATCACATGGTTCAAGAAAAGCTACCGTATTTTTCGCACGATTGGACGCACCGGACCATAGGGCGCACCTAGTTTTTTGGGGGGGAAATAAAGGGAAATTTTTTCCCCTTTATTTCCCCCCCCCAAAAGCAGGTCAGGGAAACCGAACCAGGTCGAGGAACAGCGGGATAGTGGCGCTGCGCCTCCCTGCTGTCCCCCGAGCTTGTGGGGCTGGCTGATGTCTGCCTGGCGCGAGGGGCGCTCTGCTTCAGGGCGCCCCACCCGCCGGGCGGCAGGCTGCTATCCGCAGCTTGGAGAGCCTTGCAGGGAACTCCTGCAGGGCTCCCCACCCTGCGGATGTCTGCCCGGCGCGAGGGGCGCTCTGATTCAGGGCGCCCCACCCGCCGGGCGGCAGGCTGCTATCCGCAGCTTGGGGAGCCTTGCGGGGAACTCCTGCAGGGCTCCCCACCCTGCGGATGTCTGCCCGGCGCGAGGGGCGCTCTGATTCAGGGCGCTCCACCCGCCAGGCGGCAGGCTGCTATCCGCAGCTTGGGGAGCCTTGCAGGCAACTCCTGCAGGGCTCCCCACCCTGCGGATGTCTGCCCGGCGCGAGGGGCGCTCTGATTCAGGGCGCCCCGCCCGCCGGGCGGCAGGCTGCTATCCGCAGCTTGGGGAGCCTTGCAGGGAACTCCTGCAGGGCTCCCCACCCTGCGGATGTCTGCCTGGCGCGAGGGGCGCTCTGATTCAGGGCGCCCCACCCGCCGGGCGGCAGGCTGCTATCCGCAGCTTGGGGAGCCTTGCAGGGAACTCCTGCAGGGCTCCCCACCCTGCGGATGTGTTCCCGAAGCGCCGGGCGCTCTGCTTTCAGGGCGCCTGACGCTCCGGGAAGCAGGCTGCTATCCGCAGCCTAGACATCCCTGCGGGACCTCCCGCAGGGTTGCCTAGGCTGCGGATGTGTTCCCGAAGCGCCGGGCGCTCTGCTTTCAGGTCGCCCGACGCTCCGGAAAGCAGGCTGCTATCCGCAGCCTAGACATCCCTGCGGGATCTCCCGCAGGGTTGCCTAGGCTGCGGATGAGTTCCCGAAGCGCCGGGCGCTCTGCTTTCAGGTCGCCCGACGCTCCGGGAAGCAGGCTGCTATCCGCAGCCTAGACATCCCTGCGGGATCTCCCGCAGGGTTGCCTAGGCTGCGGATGAGTTCCCGAAGCGCCGGGCGCTCTGCTTTCAGGGCGCCCGACGCTCCGGGAAGCAGGCTGCTATCCGCAGCCTAGACATCCCTGCGGGATCTCCCGCAGGGTTGCCTAGGCTGCGGATGAGTTCCCGAAGCGCCGGGCGCTCTGCTTTCAGGGCGCCCGACGCTCCGGGAAGCAGGCTGCTATCCACAGCCTAGACACGCTAGCGGAGCGCTAATCCCGAAGCTTGGGGCTGCGGAGCTCAGCGCGCCCCAAGCTTCTGGGTGCCGGCAAGGTCTAGACGGCTAGCGGAGACCTTGCCGGCACCCAGAAGCTTGGGGCGCGCTGAGCTCCGCACGCCCCAAGCTTCGGGATTAATGCAGCGCTCCGCTAGCCGTGGGAGAGCTGGGTCTCCCACGGCTAGCGGATAGCTTCCTGAAGCCTGGAGAGCGAGAGGGGTCGGTGCGCACCCACCCCTCTCACTTTCCAGGCTTCAGCGAAAGCCTGCATTCGCTCCATAGGACGCACACACATTTTCCCTTGCTTTTTAGGAGGGAAAAAGTGCGTCCTATGGTGCGAAAAATACGGTACTTTGAAAGGATTGGCTTGTGAGATTTAAGGTTCAAATTAATAGGCGACAGTTCACACAACATTGAGTCATGGTAGCAGTTTTAATAGGAATACCTCAGAGGCAAGAGAGAAGCTAATACTCTTCACTGACCTGATTCTAGGTACCTTGCCTAATGAAATATTCTTCACTCACTCATCTTATAAATCTATTCCCTTAAACACAGACCATAAAAAAATCCTAACAATTTTAAATAAATTTCTTGATTGAACAAAATACCTTGTTGGCAATAAAAAAGGTAATCAGGAGAGTCTTATCTTTTAAATTACTTGTTTCTTTTATTAAACCAAGTACAATTAACTATATAATCAACCACCTAGAGCAAATGTTAGAACACAGCCTCAAAATTAATTCAGGCTTCCATTAAAGGGTTCCCCAGGGCAACAGTAGAGAGAACAAGAAGCTCTTTTATCAGCATCTGAAAATGGCAGCTGCCTTACTGTGGGAATAAACTAGAATTGATGTGCATAGTAAAATATACAAAGGTTCAAGCCAAGCAACATCATGTGCCTAACATGCTGTTATTCATGTGATGGTCCAACATCAATGAGCCTGAATTGAAACAAAGGCACATCCTGGATGGACCAATGAAAAAAATGTCTTCTGGGTTTCTGGGGGGTTTTCCTGTTGTTATTCTGTCTCTCACAGCTACAATAAACCTACCATTAAAATTAAGGACTGGTCATTTCTCTGTCAGAGGGCAAACAGGCAAATTTAGCAGGGAGTCAAATACTTCCCCCCCCTCACTGTAGCTTACATCAGCCCTGAGGATCCTCTAGTATGGTTCTGAGGATATTCTGCCTTCTCTGTGCTATTTCAAGAAAGAAAGTGAAGCAGGCAGCAGCACCTCCATTTTGTAAGTGGGAGGTGGAGATATGTGTGAATCCTATCTTTGGTCTTGACAGCTAAAGCTGGAACTAACAGTATAGCTGACACTGGTTGGCCTGCCTTACTGCTGAAAGTGCCAGCTGTTACCTTCTGGCTTATACTGAACATGGGAGGGAAAAACTTATCCACAAGTGGGTTGGTGAATCTAATGACAACTGACACTTTGCAAGCAGGTCAGAGACACGTATTCTTTCCAGGGTTCACAGACCAAATACTGGTAGCAACTGCCATCAAATGCAACAAGCACACCAGCAACTGTATCAGGTACAACTTGTTCACACCCTTTTGAGAAGTGCTGTTGCCTGACTTTCTCTAGCTTCCCATCCTACATATTCTCCAACTATAAAGCAGTAGCTGGAGCAAGATTGGGTTGGATTCAAGTGGGAAATAATTCAAATTATCTTGGGATGGTATGAGATGCAGCAGTACTGATGCACCCACATCTCATATAACCAAACTCGACACGAAGAACAACCGCAAGAACAGCTATCTTGATCCGACAAATTAAGAGTGCACTTTGGTGGACACTCCCTGAAACTATATGGTTTGGCAAATTATTTGCCTTGCTCCTGATTCTAGGAATGCTGGAAGACTACTTTCTTTTAAGTAATAAGAACACAGGATATTTCTCACATCTTTCATCCAATAATTTTTGTGGGGGGTTTATCACTGCTGTTTAAGAATGCACAAAGGAAGGGGTGGGTAAAATTCAAGTTTAAGGGATCTACTTGTCTTTTCCCTAGAAAACCAAGGGTCCACCAGCTGTATCCAAGTGGCATAGGAAGGGGCTGGGTGGGTGTATACTAAGAATTAAGGAACAGGACACCTCTTGTGTGTATCTCAGCCCGGGAATTTGTTCTCAGTTCCAGATGTGAGCTCACAGTCCTTTCACACAAAAAAACCATTCTTCACTTCCTCTCAAGCTTGCTTAGTTTCAGCAGCCTTATGGGGACGGGGGTGGTGGTGGTTTGCTATCATTAAAGTAGGAGTCAGAAATCCTCAGTGATCTACTGCAAATCAGCCAGAGATCTACCACTATATCCTGACCTCTCTTTTGACTGCACTGAACATCCCACCAAGGAGACCGAAATTAAAGCCAGTCAACCATCCTGGGCAATCACAGTTAAGCCTGGTATCAAAGGGTCTTCATTTTTACTTAAAAAACCAACATATTTGAGATTAGCAGCTGTATTTAATCTGGTACTTTATGCCTTACTGGTATTATGTCTCCACATTATTTTAACACCACCTGTCTCTAAACGTTAACTTTAAAACAAAACCAGAAACCTAAAACAGCTACTTATTTTGCAATGGGATAGGAACAGTTGAAAAAGCACAAACATTTATCTGTCTCCTTTATTATGACTGTTCAAAGGGGTTCTATGTTTTCAGCTGTCGTCTTGCAAATGGGAAGGTTTAAGTTTCATAATGGAATTTTTTCCTAAAATGCAGAAGAGAGCATACAAGATGCCACCAGTTCACATTGTAAACCCGGAAAATCTCCATGAAGGACAACATTTCATAAAGATGTGCAATTAATTATATAACACTGAAAGGAGAAGCTCTGCACAAGCTGAAGTGTTTGCTCTCTCTCTCTCCAGATTGTGTTAAATACTATCTGGCTCTTACTTGCACCCTCTTTTTTTTTCTTTCAGTATTTCATAATAAAATCTAAACACCACATAAGATCAGTAGTAAAGCTTGAACAAAGGTCAGTAAGTCCAGGACAACATCACCATAATTTGTAGTTTTAAAGATGTTTAAAATCACATGAAGTTCAACATACGTTAAAACATAGTTTCCTATATGTGAAATATGTAAAAAAATTAAGTCTATGCGTAAAGTATGTAGGAAACAAATTCTTAGCAAGACAGCAAAACCAGCGTTATTTTCCCCAGAATTAATTGAGGGGCAGATCATCTCAATACTTTAGTTCATGTATAACATTCTCTGCTTTCAAGATATGATGTTAGTTTATCAAGGTCACTGGTATAGCCTATTAATGGATCCCAGGTAAGTAAGGGGCCTGGTTTAAAAAGCAACCCCCCAATCAATAGCATTAGTCCTTTTTAATGAGAAGTTTAAAAACAGCAAATCATTTCATGGGCGGAAAAGACCAAGGAATGAATGAGGAGTTGAGGCATACTTTCTCTAAACAATAAGTGATAATTTACTTAGATAAGATCAAAAAGCAATACTAAAAAATAAGATCATTACAATCGAAAAATAAATGGTCCTGTCCTACATTCACAAGTAATATGGGATTTGTTATATTGCTCATAAGTGAGCAAGCTTAACAACACTGAGTTGCAGTTCATTATTTAAAAATATCTAGATCTAGCTTAGAATGTTCAGCAATTACATTTAATTACATGGTGCCAGTATACAACACATGAGCTATGCATGAACACCTGTGGGCTTTTAATCTTTCATAAGAATCATTCTACATGGTACAACACAAGCACCTGTCATTACTTAAGAGTGCTTAAGCAACTGAGCAGTAATAATTACCTACAGTAGGTAGGGAACAGAAACTGAATGTCCACAGAAGGACATTAGCTGTTCTTCAGGATAATTTCAAAGGTGGGAGTGTGGGGGTATGTTGCATGTGTTGGGAGAGAATGGATGATGGCATATTTTCCTTCTATCTCTTCTTTAAGCGCTGGTGCTTAGTTTTAAAGAATAACTGGAACGTTACTGCCAACTTGTCTACCTGGTTTGGTAGCTTGGTGATGGGTGTCCTCCAATGCTGGAAAGAGATATGGCATCTCAGTTCAGCATTTGGCATTGGATTGGCCCATGAACGTACCTAGCTAAGGTAAGGTTACAGTAGGCAAGAATGGCAAATGTTGGCCCTCTAAATTTTTTGATGAATTCCAAATCCCATCAGCCCAGCTAATGGTGAAGGATGACAGGAGTTGTAGTTCAACGAGATCTGGAAGGCCACAGGTTCTCCACCCCTGAGGTGAGGGAAAGACGACACAGCCATAGACATACAACAAAAATATGATCAGAAAAGTACATGAAAATATTGATTACAGCCGGCCTAAGCTTAAATTCCTCGTCACAACTCTGTGACGCTCTCCAACAGAACATGTGCATGTTGAGATACTCTTCAAACAGAACTCTGCTTCCCCCCTCACAATTACAGCCATCAGGAGGCTGTGCAAATGCCTCAGAGGAAAAAGGGAGCATAGGCAGATGGACAATATTTGTGATTAGGACAAATAATGGCTTGCCAATCAAAATTTGTTGAATCCTGACTAGCATTTAAAATTTTGTCTAGCCTACTCTATTTGAGAAAATCAGCATTTAAAGCCCAACAAAATGTTCCAGTCCTGCCAAAAATGCTAATCAGAAAGAACAGAATTTCTCTATCAATTTGCTTGTTCTTTCACCCACACATACGGTTTCTAAAACTCAGTATGAGAATTAGAAACACCTGGCTGATCTCGCTTGTAGACTGGCTAGGGATTCCACAGCCCTGAAATGATCCTAGTAAAACAGTTGAAGCAGTGGCCAAGACTGACTTCATTTTATAGACTGAGCACATGCCAAGGATGCTTAATGGAGTTTACCATCCAGAACACGAAGCTGCAGTGGGAAAACTGCTGGAAATGCAAGACTACACAGGGAAATATGAATTACTCCCACTGCATATGGAGGGAGGGACAAAGATTCCACACTCTGGCTGGAGAACAAGCTGGCTCCTGGAATGGGAAATACTGGTGGGGCCACAGTTTGGAACCTTTTCCCACATTGTGGGAAGGGAAGGATGCATTCCCTTCTTGGAAATCTTCCAGGGGCCACATACTAGTGAAGGGAAGGGCCAGAGGTAGAAGTGGTTGGAAAAAGAAACGACAACGTTACCTTTATACAGTGGGCTATAGCTAGTACATATGCTCGCCACAACCCTTCTCGATCACCCATCCATGCAAGTAAGAGGCATTAACAAAGTTCAAGAACAATAACACTGAAGGTTACAAAACAAGGCTGGTAAGGAGTGTGGCCTGGAGAGACTTCCAAGGACCAGGGCCGCATTCAGTCCCTGGGGCGGAGGTTCCCCATCCAGTGTGTGTGTGTGTGTGTGTGTGTGTGTGTGTGTGTGTGCGTGTGTTTGTGTGTGCAACCAATCCAGTATTCATAATTTAGATGGTTCAAATAAAAAGGCTGCATGATTAAGTGCCCCAGTTTCTGCTCAAGTGCCCAGATGCATTGATAACAACATCTCCAGTAAAATAATGGAACTTTGATAGCCTTCAGTGGAGCTAGCATTATATAGCCATTTTTTTTACATACTACCGTGAACCAATGCCTTCCTGCTAAAACGTGCCATAAGGAGGAGACTGGAACTGTAAAAAACACAGAAGTGTCTGTGCAAGTGTGGAAAAAGAAGCCCAAAGCAGCTTCTGCCAGATTTCAGAAAGAATTAAAAAACCCACATAACTTTAAACCTTTTTTCCCCCAACTCTTCAAATTTTAGAAAGTGTCCAAATATTGTGTTCCCCACTTAATCATCTAAATTTATTTCCTGTATGTGTGATCGTTTAAAGAGAAAAAAGGTTTTGCTGACGATCATCATGTTTCAACAAAGCACCTTTAAACCTCTGCACAGAATTTTCTAAGCAAGCTTAACCTGTTTGCTGCCTGATCACAGAAATTAATACTGCAAGTTTCATTCAGCCATTTTCAAGATCTGGGCCCTCTGCCACAGGTTTATTTAATTATAACATTTACAAAATGAATTAGGCAGTTGTCTGCATTTGAATAAAATCCTCTAGTAGGGGGGGAAATATTGGACTAACACAGTACCTTGCATATGAAAGTCAGGTCTGGACACAAGCTCCTATCTCTGTTATGATGTTATGATGTAACAAAACTTTACAAAACATAATGGAGCAAATCTATCTAAGGTGCTTTCCATTTGGGATGAAATTAGGTCAAATATGACTGTCACACATTAATACAGTTAACAGTTCTGGGCAGAATCTATCCCATTAAAATTAACGATTTGCACACGGCATCAAATCATTCTAATAACAGGAAACAGCAAACTATGGCAATTTCTTAAAGAAATGGGAGTGCCTGATCATCTCATCTGTCTCCTGAGAAATCTCTATGTGGGACAAGAAGCTACAGTTAGAACTGGATATGGAATAACTGATTGGTTCAAATTTGGGAAAGGAGTACTACAAGGTTGTATATTGTGTCCCTGCTTATCTAACTTATATGCAGAATTCATCATGCGAAAGGCTGGACTGGGTGAATCCCAACCGGAATTAATATTGCCGGAAGAAATATCAACAGCCTCAGGTATGCAGATGACACAACCTTGATGGCAGAAAGTGAGGAGGAATTAAAGAACCTTTTAATGAGGGTGAAAGAGGAGGGCACAAAATATTGTCTGAAGCTCAACATGAAAAAAACTAAGATCATGGCCACTGGCCCCATCACCTCCTGGCAAATAGAAGGGGAAGAAATGGAGGCAGTGAAGAGATTTTACTTTCTTGGGCTCCATGATCACTGCAGATGGAGACAGCAGTCACGAAACTAAAAGATGCCTGCTTCTTGGGAAAAAAGTAATGACAAACCTAGACATCATCTTAAAAAGTAGAGACATTACCTTGCCGACAAAGGTCTGTATAGTTAAAGCTATGGTTTTCCCAGTAGTGATGTATGGGAAAGCTGGACCATAAAGAAGGCTGATCGCCGAACAATTGATGCTTTTGAATTCTGGTGCTGGAGGAGACTCTTGAGAGTCCCATGGACTGCAATGAAGATCAAACCTATCCATTCTGAAGGAAATCAGCCCTGAGTGCTCACTGGAAGGACAGATCGTGAAGCTGAGGCTCCAATACTTTGGCTACATCATGAGAAGAGAAGACTCCCTGGAAAAGACCCTGATGTTGGGAAAGATGGAGGGCACAAGGAGAAGGGGACGACAGAGGACGAGATGGTTGGACAGTGTTCTTGAAGCTATGAACATGAGTTTGACCAAACTGCGGGAGGCAGTGGAAGACAGGAGTGCCTGGCGTGCTCTGGTCCATGGGGTCACAATGAGTTGGACACAACTAAATGACTAAATGACAACAATAACAGAAAGAGACACATATCACCAACTGTTGAGGTCCTATTTGTACAGCCATAAGGTCACTTACAGCGCAAACTTGATCTTTATAGTCGGTTAACTTAACTTAAGTTGATCAGTACCAACTGTGGACTAACTCAACAATTGCAGACACCATGCAAAGAAATCAGGTGTTAATTAAGCACTGCCTGTACAGAAAATTTATTTGAGAAAGTTGTTCTCATCCGACACCAAAAAAGACCTCTGTGGTGGTGCCTGGTCAGTGGAACTCCCTATCCTAAAAGGTCTATGACTAGCACCAATGATATTAACCTCTTAACGCTGACAAAAATATACCTCTCCACCTATTAATGCAGGGGTGTGGAACATCTGAGCTGCAGGCCATTTTCCGCAAACCACAGCCACCTGCTTCACAGCTGATTCGTATGTGATCAGTTACGCAACCTGGTTCCTTATGCACCTGATCTGTACAGAAACGCAGGGCTGAAGTGTAAACTTGATGGATCAACTGTGATGCCAAGTTCCCCATGGGAGGGCAGAAGAAGGCCGCTTTGCAAAGCCTATGCTTGGTAGTTGGAAAGCACAGGGCTGGCAAAGCTCCTTGTAATTTGGTTCCCAAGTGTGTGACATCCAGCTGGTTTGTCTGACACTTTAAAAGTGCTGGGCAAGAAACTTTCACAAGCAACTGGGACAGCCCACACGTCAATCACCTGACAGATACAGATCTTGCCCACCAGGCCAAAAAGATTTCCTACCCAATGAACACCAGCAATACTGAAGATAGTTCATCGGCTATATCACATCGTATTTAATATATAGTTTAAAATTTTAGTATGTATTTTTATTGCTTTAATCATGGGAGGGGGTGAATGATGTCCAGGGATTAGAATGATGGGCAAATTGGAACAGAATAAATTAACAAATATGAAATACACACAAACATTTTGATGCCATCTCAAAGACAATCTTTTCCCATACATCTTCCATCTGGGTAAGGCAACTGTAATAAAGGTAACACAGGGAGTATTTGGTGCCCATTTCAACCAAGGCCTCCAAACTTCTCACTTGTAATAATATTTTCTTGCAAGACATACTGACAAAGTTTTCAGCCAAGCAACTTAAAAACAAAACAAAAAACCCCCAGCTGCAGACAAGTATTACATTCTGGATAGTAAGAGGTCAGCAATTATCTTTTAAGAGACACATTACTTCACTTCCAAAGCTACTGTTTTATGCCATAATTGCCTTGGCTGTGAAGCAAGTTATATAGCAAAAATGAGAGGGTGTGTTCCAGCACAAGGACGCCAACCCTGGGGTGGAATTACAAACAAGAACGAGGGACAAATCCAAAGCAGAAGAAAACCCATGAGATTTATTTTTAAATACTGCAATATCACTTTAAATGTGTGGGGTTTTTTTTACATAAATAGCATTGAATAGCATTTGTTTTGCTCTCTGCAGCCTGCTTTTTATCGATTAGGTTCTGGGTTTCTTGTTTTATGCAGCTCAGGCTTTGTAATTCAAATTTTAATGTTTCATTGTTTTAATAATCATATCGTTAACGACCTTTGATTATTCTTTAGGAAAATTGGGTTATAAATATTTTAAATAAATCTGCTTTCCAATTCACCTACCACTCACTCCAGGAAAAAAACTCAAAAACCTTTTACGTATCACTGTGTTGGGTCCAATGGTGTCTCTCCATTGAGGAAAGGCCCTTTTATTCTTAGGATCCTACCTGACCAAGACTCTGGGAAGAACTATTCTAAGAGGCTTGGGCTCCCACAATGCATCTCAGGGGAACTCAGAGCACCAAGGCACCCTGACATGCCCCCTTTCATGAATCTCTCTGCCTTCCACCCTGTCCAGTAACCCATTACACCACATTCTGAGTCAATGTAGTGCCCTCCAGTCCTTGTTAATACTACCAATGGTCAGGGATAATGGGAGCTGTAGTCCACCAACATTTTGAGGGCACAGCTCTCCGAAACCAATGCATTGCCAATGATAATAAATGCCTTTGTATATTCAAATATCGCACCACCAGTCCTGCAAAGTCTTCCTTTTCATAGTCTACTGAATCACATCTTTAAGACAGCATTGGTAATGTTTGCAGGGTGTGTGCTTCTTTAGAAAAACAGTTCAGGTCTGTTCATGCGAAAGGAAGTAAGTTTCTTGGTACATGTCAGCTTCCCCTCACTCACATGCCATGTCGTTCTTCTTTATTATCTACCATAATGTCTTGGCTTGCATTTGGACACAGTAACCAGCTCTAATGTACCCTATTCATGTGTCAGTCAAGCCGTCAACAAGATCACAGAGCAACACTGTTGTGAAAGGGCTTATTAGTATTTCTGTTACTGCATGCCAGCCATTAAGCAATCGCCTATGTGCTCAACGTTCCACTGATGCAGAGTATAGCATGGCATAAGAAACAGTAGGCTGTGGAGGGGGAAGAGGAGACATCAGTTGCATGACCTTAGGAATCACTGCACAAAAGATATACTGCAAGTTTATAAGGGTTTTCAGAGCAATAACTACGGAAGTAATTTACAACAGGGCTTTGAAAGGGCTTTGAAAACATAAAAGCCTGGAATTCAATAAACAAACTTTCCACAGATCCATAACACAAAATTAGATAAAGGTTAAGAATCCTACCTTTTTCTCTCATCTGAACAATGGGATCGTGTTTTTCATCCTCTACATCTCCAGTAATGAAGTGGAACTCTAACTACACAGTATACTGACCACCAAATGATGCCTTCTCTGTATAAGCATCTTGAGGAAGAGGATGCTCTTACTGTCAGAAAGCTTTTTCTGAATGTTTAGTTAGAATCTCCTTTCTTGCAACTTGAAGCCATTGGTTTGAATCCTACCCTCCAGAGCAGGAGAAAACAAACATGCTGCCTCCTTCATGTGACAGCCCTTAAAATATTTGAAGATGGCTCTCATATCTCCTCTCAGCCTCCTCTTTTCCAGGCTAAACAAACCCACCTCCTTCAGGTGCTCCTCATAAGGCTTAGTTTCCAGACCCTTGATCACCTTGGTTGCCCTGCTCTGCACACGTTCCAGCTTGTCAACATCCTTCTTAAATCGTGGTGCCCAGAATTGGACACAGGATTCCAAGTGTGGTCTGACTAAAGCAGAATAGAGTGGTGCTATTACTTCCCTTGATCTGGACACTATACTTCTGTTGATGCAGCCTAGAATAACATTAGCTTTTTTTTGATGCTTCATCACACTGTTGACTCATGTTAAGCTTGTGGTCCACCAAGACCCCAAGATCGTTTTCACATGTACTGCTAGTAGGACAGGTGTCCCCCATCCTATATTTGTTCATCTGGTTCTTTCTGCCTAAGTGCAAACCTTACAGGTGTCCCTATTGAAATTCATTTTGTTAGCTTGTGCCCAGTTCTCCAATCTGTTAAGGCCATTTTGAATTCTGATTCTGTTTTCTGCGGCATTAGCTACCCCTCAGAGTTTGGTGTCATTTGCAAATTTGATGAGCATCCCCTCAATTCTTTCATCCAAGTCATTTATAAAGACATTGAACAACATTGGGCCCAGGACAGAACCCTGCGGCATCCCACTTGTCATTTTTTTTCCAGGGTGACAATGAACCATTAATGAGTACACTCCATGTCTCCACGTAGCAAGTACATTATCAGCATACTCATCCATGGTCAGAAGCCTTGGAGCTGATGGGGTCAGATCAAGAATGGAAAAAGACTCCTCCTAATCCATCTCCTCCTGTCTCTTTCTCCTCGGGGGGGAGGGGTGTGTGTGGCAATAATCATTCCGTGCACTGTACCTTTCACAGCCACCGTCATCTCTTCTGAGGTTGGCAATTGCTCTCTTAGCTTCTCTGGCCCAGAATCAGTGTCCAAGGTGAGACCATGGAAGTGATTTTGTAACTCTAATGACAAAGTGTGGTTTGTGACTGTCCTACTTCTATGTGTCACATTCCTCCAGGGGTTAGACTCTTGCAATGCACAATATTTCTCCACCCTGGAGGCACCCCATCTATCTTGGTGCTCAATCTCAGTCAACTCAGTTCTATCAACTAACTCTGTCCTGTTGGCTTGAGGTGTGGCTAGGTGGGCCTCAAGTTGCTGCACCTTCTCTTCCAGCAAGACAACCAGCTTGCACTTGCTACAAGTGTACTGTTGCTTGTTCTCTGGCAGAATGATAAACATGGCACAGGTGTTACAGGTCAATGCAGCAGCTCCCTCACCCTCCATGTCTCTGGTCCTATGCACACCAAAAGACAGAACTCTGGGACTCCCCCTTAAACTCCCTCGCAAATGTCCCTGCTTGCGAGGTCTGGTCCTGAGCTCCTAGGATCTACACTGAGCTAAGTTTGACTGCTGCTGGTTGCTAACTCCTCCCTCAGCCTGGTTCCCTCTCAGCTGTAACTCCTCCCCCTCAGATCCTGTGTTCCCACAGAGCAATCAGCCACACACTCCCTCAGGTCTGCAATGAAAGAAAAGTAATCAGGAAAAGTAATCAAGCCTCTAACAGAGCACTCAGCCAGTCCCTGAGGCCTGCTATCAATCTATCAAACTTTTAAGAAGCTCAGAAAAGCAAGCAAGCAAGCAGCCTTACTCCAAAAGACACAAGCTCACTATCTTCCGTCTCCTCCAGCAATCCTTGTCCCTGTTTGCGAGGTCTGTTCACAAGTTCCCAGGAGCTGCACTGAGCTGTGGTCTTGTTGTTTTAAAAGAATACTTCAAACTCTCCAATATTTCAAAAAGATCTTGTTAAAAAACAAAAACAAAAAAACCGATAGCACACAAATTGCTAAGATCAGGTTAATGTAATTTTTGTGTGTATTTGGACAGCCTAAACATGAAGAATCATTGATTAGAATTCCAATAAAGCAAGAAAGAAATCATTGTTACAATCCTGTACCAATTTTAGCTCAATGGGACTTACCGGTACTTCTAAGCCAGCCTTTCTCAACCTTGGGTCCCCAGATGTTGTTGAACTACAACTCCCATCATCCCTAGCTAGCAAGGCCAGAGATCAGGGATGATGGGAGTTGTAGTCTAACAACATCTGAGGACCCAAGGTTGAGAAACACTGTTGGACATGGATAGAGGAATGTGTGGTGAAAGCATCAGAAGGGGAAGGTAGCAAAGGGGTTTTCTGAACCTTTTTCTCACAACTCCTGAAACAACTTCTCTTTTCTCCCAGTAGGAGACGCAAAAGCCTAACAAGATGTGGTGCCATTAATGGAAATAGTATTTTCATGATATTTTTTTTAAAGTAGTTATCAGGCCCATGGGCCTCAAACCAAGTTTGCAAGCAGGGGGGAAAGTGTTAAAAGCTTGACCAAGTTCCCACTTTGGGCCCTGCTTTCTGTGCCTTGTTGGCATCCATCTGTCTCATTTAATATCACATCTCATTTGACCCTAAGGTTACTACATAGCATGTGGCTGTAATTGCAAAGAGGGGGGTGAAACCAAAGGAAGAAATTTGCATATGTCACAAAATTTGATTCCTAATTAAATCATCTTATTTAATCTGGATATTTACCATGCCCCACCTCAACAACTCCCACTGGATTACAATGTATTTCAGTCATAACATTCAAAATCTGCACCCCACAAACCCACGGAGACATTTTGGTTTGTGCAAAATGCCATAATCTGTATTCTGCAATCATCCCAACTGCTGCAACAGGAGAGCACTGCAGGAAAACTAAAAGAGGCACTCCCGTCTGCACCATAATTCATCTCACACCATCTAAGAAACAGCCTCTGCGGCTTCAAAGTTTGTTCTATGCAGAGGGAGAAGTATCTGGACACTATGACTGAACGCACATCAAAATCCCCAGGAACCTCTAGTATGTATGAAGATTTGGGATGCTTCAAAGGAACTTATTGCACTTTTGAGGCTTTGTGATTTCTTACTACTAGGCATTGAGCATGATGACATAAGGGTTGAAATGTGTTTGGTATTTCACAGGGATTTCTCCCCCCCCCCCCATTTATGCTGAAGAAGTTAACAATGTGAATATTATATTAATACAGTGGTACCTCGGGTTACATACACTTCAGGTTGCATACGCTTCAGGTTACAGACTCCGCTAACCCAGAAATAGTACCTCAGGTTAAGAACTTTGCTTCAGGGCGAGAACAGAAATCATGCTCTGGTGGCGCAGCAGCAGCAGCAGGAGGCCCCAAAGGCTTCAGGTCAAGAACAGTTTCAGGTTAAGAATGGACTTCCGGAACGAATTAAGTACTTAACCCAAGGTACCACTGTAGTTTGGTTGAACACGGGCTTTTTTATATATATAAATGGTGCTGGGCTGTTTGTGCTGTAAGGATTTTTATGGTTCTAATATATTTTATAATTATATACAGTTTTACTTCTAACAAAGTTTAATTGTTCTTAATGACTGCTTTTTCTATGTTTTTAGCAGTTCTTATTTTTATAAGCCACTTTGAATCCCATCAGGGAAAAAGGCGGGTATAAATATATAACAATAATAGTAATAATAATGATAGTAATATATTTACACAGTAGTTTTCTGGTTGTCTGCCTACATTTTACACCATGAGCAGCCCATGAACCATCAGCCTAGCTCATATAACTGACTAGCATTTCCCCCTTTTTTGAAATAGACATATTAAACACCAGTATGTTTAAAGAAATCTGTGGAATAACAACTGTCTTGCAATTCACTCTTGTTGGGAAAGTATAGTGTTAGAATTCTTGCCAATTTCACCGTTAGATTCAAATGCGCACTGAGAACCATGAGTTCTACAGATGGGAACAAGCAGCACACTTGAAGAGGGGTTTTTATGTCCCAATTGCAACTGTGTTAATAATTAAACAGTGTGTATTCATGCACATGTTTCTTTTACACTAATGCCTCCTTGCCAACAGGACTAAAATATTGGCTGGGATATCAGCTCCTTAGGACAAGTGCTGAAAAACAGAACACTCTGCAAGCCAAGTTTGGAGTGTCAAGCAAACAGGTGTACTAGGTTATCTGTAACATTTGTATGAAGACTTGAGATCATTTGGAGAGAGAGAGAGAGAAAAAGGTGCCAAAACAAAGTGGAAAATCTCTCTTTCCATTGATTATGCATGGAAAAACCTTGAAATTAAGCCAGATCATTAGGGAAGGGAAACAACATGGGCATTATACATTCGAGGTTTGGGGCTGATGCCAATGTTCCTGAGAAAATTCAGTGGCATATGCAGCTTTTCTTCCCATGCTAAGTTTGAAACTTGGGGCCCAGTTCTTGAATATACACACACAGTCCTACAGAAGACTTGGGCCACGACCTTCTAGTGAAACAAAAGGGGGGGGGCGAAACAGGCCATGGGCCAATGACTATTCAGCGCTCACAGTTATGTAAGCCCGAATGAAAGCCAGCCATGCACAAGAAGGTTTGCAGAAGTACAAAAAAAAATATTTAGGAAAGAATCCTGAACAGGATAAAATACCCACCTACCCACTCAATAAGTTCTGAGTATCCTCAGTGGACAGAGAACATGCATGGGGATGGCAGAAAACCATGTAATGGTGGAATGGAAAGAAGGGAACAAAAAGTGGGGGTGGAAGAAGACACACATAGCTATAAAGAGTGTAGAGAGAAACATCAAACTGCCAGGACAGGTCACTTCTTGGTTCATATCAAAGAACTATTCTCAACCATCTGCAGGGGCAGAAATGAAAGATGTTCAAGGAATTAATTAATGGTAATACAGTATCCACAATTTAAAAAAATAACACAATATGCATAAAACACTGAACAGGAGCAGCCCACAGTGCCCCTTTTAGTTGCAGGTTCCACTTGCTTAGTACTAGTAGAAAAATATATACTACTAGGCAATTTTACATTTTAAAACTAGCATTCCTTCAAAACACCAAAGTTTGAACCTAAGAAATGTGCAATACAGTAAGTGGGGGACTGTTGTGGTATTATATTTCTGCGCAAAGCCGTGCTTCCTAGAACATCTGAGCCTAGAAACCTGGTTTACTGATCCCTCAAAAGCCTTGTTTCATAAACCAATAACAAAACTATGGTTTACAGCTGGCTAATGAGACCTGCTTCTTATGAAGCAAAAAGCCAGGATCCTGAATTCAGATGTCACAAGCAGCCAAGCTTAACTGTGGTGTCATGGTTTGTTTATCCCAGAGGAAAATGAAGCAAGAAAAATTGGGCAGCACGCATTAGCATAAACTATGGTAAGCCAGCAACACACAAGAAGTGTGAGCATGTTCAGTATATTGCATTGTATCACCCTATGACAGGAAGCCATCTATTGTCTGAATAAGTCTTAAATAAACAGTAACTATGGTATCTATTGATGAATATGTGTGTGCTTTAGATGGGCTGTTAACAGGCATGGGCATACTATCTCCACACCCTGGAATGCTTTTTTGGAGCTCCACTAGAGCCCATATACAACCCTAAGATTTAAATCATGAAAGGACAACAGTACTGGGTTGCCAAAACATACAGAGAAATGCAAATGTATGGTTGGAACAAAGACTGAGTCCTTTACAGTCGTCAAGTACAAAAAGTGAAGAAAGGCAAAAGCAACTCATCTTTTGTACCCTAGAACTGGTATTGTATCAATAGAATCCTATAGGGACTTGTAACCTAGGAGCCAGCCCATACTGGAGGTGGGACAATGAAATAGCACTCAGTTATGAAGATGAACACAATTCTCTGGGTTATGTGCTGCTAACCTAGGAGCCTCTAGCTGTTGCTGAACTACAATTCTCATTATCCCCAGCCATAAGTCAGGATGGCTCAGGGCTGACTAGAGTTGGAGAGCTATAGGTTCTCCACCCCGTCATAAGTAAACAACCTTCTTCACAGATAGAAACTCTGAAGCCACTGAGAATGTGTTCATTCCCTAAAGAAAAACTATATATTTACAGGCCTAACAGTATATTCCTTATGCATGTCTACTCAGAAGCAAGCTGACTAAATTTGATGGAGTTTACTCATCAGTAAGTATGACTAGGAATGCAACCTAAAGTCACAGCATTTTCGAACACTCACACATACACAAAATAAAGTCACCATCTTCACTCTGTTAAGTAACTCCTCCACAGGGGGTTTTCAACAGCTACACTCCTGTTTCAAATGCCTAGTTTAGAAACACTAAGTATTTTAGATTTCCTTCAGTTTTCATCCAGTTTATTTTGGATCTCTTGTTGGCCACACCCAATATTTAGAAAGCAATATGAGCCTTAAAAGTTGAAGTAAGCCTAACATTTCGAAAGCTAATATTTAAAAAGTGCAATAAAACCAAAGCAAAATTAGACTATAAATATAGCCTTAGCTGTAACTAAGCCAACAAGAATAGCATGTTCAAAACTGTCTAATTCTACATAAAAATAGTTTCAAGTATTACTGCACATTTTATACCAAAGTATTTTTTTTAAACTTACTAAACAGTTTCTAACAAGGACAAAATGTTGTTCTTGCAGCAACAATTGAAAAATAATTACATAGTTGGGTGCAAGCTTGAAAACATGCAACCACATGCCAAGAAGTAAATAGATCCCATTGAAGCACTTGATAGGCCTCAAAAAACTAGAATATAATCTCAATGTACCTCAAATTAACAATTTTACACTGATTATTTTGAGGTACATTACTAACAAACAACAACAACACATTAATCACCTTCTGCCTAATTGTCTCAAGGCCAAGTGCAATAAAATCAGCCAAAGACAGTTAAAAATACAAAAAACAACCAATACATTGCAAACCAAACCAAAACACAGAGAGATAAAGTACAGCAAGCTAAAATGAAGTATATGGCCAACATTGAATGCTGCTCTTAAACACAAACCAATAATCCACAGTCATGTTTGAAGCAGCTGCAGCAATATCTCATCCCATTCAGTAGATGCCTAATAAACTAAGGAGATACCTGGATCCATGAGAGAAGCAGGGGTATGGATTCTGTTATTGGATCTGCTGGATCAGGTCCAATTGCTATGCCAGTGGCAGGCTGGTGTAGCATGGAGCAGAGTTTTGCCCACCTGGTTTGAGCAGCAAGGCTTTGGAGGCTGTGCCATTCAACCATACCCCACTGTTGCCCATCTGAGGTTAGGACTGTTCTGATAGGCCTTGGTCCCTTCCACCTATTGCCCCCCCCCCAGATAAACACACTGGCGCTCCAATGCAAGATGGGGTGAGGGGACCTAGTGAGTGGTGAAACCATGCTGTATGCATCTCATCAAAATCTGAAGACAGAATGTGGAAGGAGGCAGAGCATTCAAATGAGGCTCTGTCATGTGCTATGCAAGTTTCAGGTTAGGAAGCAGGAACATGCCATGGTTGCAACCATCTATGGGAATATAAAAACCAGCTGATGCCCAGGATCTGTCTTCAGTCTTAGGCAAAAAGCACAAGTCTCTTAGTAGGTGAAAAACAAGAATAAATACAAAAACTGCCTAGTATTTCTTAAAGCTGGAGATTAACTATGGTTGATTTAAGTTGCTCCTAAACTGGAGGCATAGGATCTTATATCAATGAAGATGGGACAAGATGGGACTTTATTCTTTGAGGGATTCAAACTGTTAAATAATGCTACCCAATTTGGCTTCAGTTGACCTTCTTTTCTTCCTAGGACACTACCTAGAATGGTGTGGAGACATTCTGTGCCCTTTGAAGCTTCTGGACCATTTTCAAGGCAGTAGATATACAATGCATTCCAGTAATTCAATCTGGAGGTTATCATGGCATAAATGACAATACCATGGATAACTTCCACTAGTCGGTGCTGCTGGTGAAGCAACAGAGCAGATAGAAGACACTCCAGGCTGCAGCTGCCACCAAGGATATAGCATCAATGCTGTGGGGCCAAGAGGACCCCCAGACTACAAATCTACTATAGTGGGTTGGGAAATAAATGAGATCCCAGCCAACACGGCATTTCAGCAACTAGCTGATCCACAAAGTCCCCCATTAGCATTAAACTCAACTGGGTCTAAAGGTAGCATCTTCAACAGAGACCACATGATCACTTCCCCAAACATGACCCCCAAAATGGCACTGACATTCCTGTTGATAAAAGTCAGTTAGTCTCTTGTGACTAGCTGTTACGAGCCAGGAGGGGCAAAGATTGAGTGGAATGTATCATGTGACTCCCATGGTAAAACCAACCGTTTATCTAAGCACCTGCAGCAAGTGGAAAACAAGCAGTTTCTATTTGAACAAAAAGTGGTACCTGAAATACTGAAATGGTTTTACCCAGCTATAGCTGCATGTAAGTTCAGGGAAAGCTCCCATTTCATCCAGTGCCAAAGAAAGACAAGCAGCCTGGTTTGTGGAAAAGTGCATACTTGCCTTTGGTTAAATCAGTCTGCAGCTTCCCTGTGGAAAAGACTGCCAATAATTGGCTTCTTTCACCTCTGTTAACCATGAACAAAAGTGCCATTTGGTTTCAAAATGGACAAAATGCACCAATGGGTAGTCAGCTAGCCGAGCCAATGGGGTGGAATAACAATAACCTGCAGCATTTTCTTTTTCCTTTTGTTGGAACTTTCAAAGCCCTTAATTAAGACCTACACAAAGCACCCCCCACTGGCATCTTTCAATGAGGCATTACATGCCTGTTTTCTTGTATTTAAAAAGGGGAAAGAAGCCTACATTTCTGAAACTGGCGCACACTATTTTTGTGTACGTATTTGCAACTGGAATACTGTTACATTTTAGCTCTTGAAAATCATCATCAGAGTGAGTGTAGAGCTATTCCAAGTACACTGCATCTTATATTAAGTGCAGTGCTGAGAAGAAAAATGGCACACAGTCACAGGAAACGGAAAATAATCAGAATGCCTGCTCACCTCAAAGCTGAAAGCAAGAGGAACATGCACTGCAAGTTTATATATATAGAGAGAGAGAAGAATCTTGTTATGGTCTCCTGAGGAGAAACCTTATTTGGCACACAAACATACACATTAGTGGTGCAGACACTAAGGAATTTTTATAACATAAAATATGACAAACTCTAGCTGAAAAGTGCAAAATGCCAGGTCTTAAAAGATTGCTAACAGTAATATGTCTGGAGTTTAGATTTTAGTGCATGAATAGATAGCCTTTTACTAAGAGGAGGATCAGGCTTCAAAATTTGTTTTAAACCTATTGCTGGGATTCCAAGTGCTGCTTTAAAGGGGAACTTCTGCCATCTCAAAATTTTTGTTTTCTTTGAATTCCGATGACATATCACAAACTGGCTCTTGAAACTCCGCTGTTTCAATATTGGTTCGCCATGACAATGGGGGAGTGAGTAGTTGAACACAAACCAAGTTAATGCACTTTCAGGCTCGTGGAATTAGGTTCCCTGTCCTTCCAATTCCTAACCTATGCTTATACATTTTGTTGTTTCAATGGCAGGTAAACTGCATATTCAGTGGCTACAAGGGCAACACTGAATACAGTATCACAAATAAATGCATGTGGAACATTAAAACAAGAAGAGGACCATTATCATGACTCACAAGAGAAAAATAACCCAAACATGCAGATAACAGAAACACTGAAATGATGTATCCCTAACAAATGTTCAAATAACCACAAAGACCATTTTATGTTTTTACAGTGAGAGTGCATGAATATTTGCCTATTTCCTTACTGCCACCACATGTGAACGAACTCCATCAGATTTCCTGATTTTTTTCTAAGTACTTCAATTACTTCTCATAAGCACTCTTCTCCAATAAAGGACATGGAATCTGATCAGAAGAGAATTCTCACACTCACATTAACATATATTTATTCATCTGATTAAGAATTTAAGGGTCCAGCTGCTTATTTCCAACAGTGCCCCAACAATAAGCCTCTCCACAAGCTGGACATGAGTGCCACCAACCATCTTCCACTATTTTCTACTCCCCACTGCTGCTAACTGAAAATCTTAAGTTCACTGCCTCTTAATAGGGAGGCTCTCTCTATTTACTCTCCCAGCTATTAGAGCTATCCTCCATGAATTTGTCCTAACATTCCTTAAAATCACCTAATGTGAGCAGCAATCTCATATTGCAGCATCTAATTTAATACCTGAGTTAGGTCTTGTGTGAAGTGCTTTGATAGCCCTCAGTCTACTGCCAATCAGTTTCACTGAGTGACCTCAAGTTACAACTCACTGGGAGAGGCAGCTCACTCCACACTAATTTTATAAACCTCTGGACTCGTCTTTTTTTCCCCTAAACAAAAAGGGCCTAGATCCTTTATCTTTTTGTTTTGTTTATAAGGAAGGAGCAACAGCACCTTCACCATTTTAATCTGCCTTTCACAGCTCTAACACATCCTTTTTGAGACAGGTTGACATTTTATCCAGAGCAGCTCCTCCATAGGTCTGTCCAAAGGCACTGTGAGGCTGGCTGTTTAATTTTCGGTTCACTCCCTTGCCTTCTCCACCACTGTCAAACACAGAGATGACAATTCCTACTCCGTCACTGCTAGTTTAGATCCTCCTCCACCACCGGATTAATTTCAGGGGCAGTAATTCATATTTTTTAGTTGAACTTGTAAAATATTAGGTCTATAAGAAGGTCTTCTGCTAGTAATATTATAGTTAATAATTTAACCCCTTCACCCATTTTATTCTTTCAGTTATTAGTATTCATTGTCTTTAGTTGATGGAACTTAATTTGTCATTAAAGTCAAAGGAAAGATTTCAAACAAAGAGTGGACAGATGCAAAGCTAGAATTTTAAAAGGTATATTGAGCAATGTTCATGCATTAGTTCTGTGTCCAGATACCATTCAAAAAGAATCTTGAGATGGCCCAAGTTTATCTTCTGGTTTCTGCTCAAAAAACAGGTCTATGCACTGTAAAAAGTAAAACAATTTATCTACTTGCACTTTGACGTGCTTTCAAACTGCGAGGTTGGCAGGAGCAGGGTAATACTGAACATTGCTGAATTACAACTTATTACTAAACTTAAAAGTATGGAGAGACCTGGTTTTAATAGAGATACTGGATACTTGTCTCACTACACATGCTAAACCTGTGTTTGGTCATCTGCATACTATCCCTTGCTTTTTCCTGTAGGACTAATTGCAGTCGTTAACAGTCACAGGTTTACCATACCCATTGAGTCAATCACCCATCTCCTACTACCCTTCTGAGAAAAACTCCACCGCACCCTCCCACTATATATAAGGGTCTGGTGACTTCTGTTTCAGTGTATCTGAAGAAGTGTGCATGCACACGAAAGCTTATACCCAGAACAAACTTAGTTGGCCTCTAAGGTGCTACTGGACATTTATTATTATTATTTCGACTGCGTCAGACCAACACGGCTACCTACCTGAATCTAGAACGAATGTTCAACACTGTTACATCAGCAGATTACTACAAACATAACTCTCTCATAATGCTAGTTCTGTAAAATATTAACAGTTTAGTCAACATTAGCACAAGCTTAATAAAAAAATAAATCAAACTTGTTAACACCAACAGGAGTGAGACCAAATAAAGGGAGATAGGAAACACATCCAAGTTGCCAGCTGCTGCATTCTTCAGTTAGAATAGTGTCCTCACTTCACGTCATAATACCCAAGCATGAGATTATGATCTCAACAGGCAAGATTCTCCATAGAGGTCATAGGAATTTGAAATTAATTCAAAGAACACAAGTCTCAAATGCCCAGAACTGTACTGTGCCATTCCAACTCCCACTGAGTACGTTCTGGTTATAATGGAGAACATATTAACTATATGATCATGCAATCTTTTCACAGCATTTTCTAAAAGGAACCACATGCGAATACATTGCAGGTTTCTATCGCCTGCTGTATTTGCTGTATTTATTTTTATTCAATATCATTTTATTTGTGTGTGTGTGTGCGCGCGCGCACATGCTCATGCTTATATTTCAAAATGCAAAAGGCAAAGTTAAGAGCTGTTCTGTCTTGAACAAAAGTTGCATTTATAACGTTGTCATATACTCTTCTACCAAGGAGCTTAGTAAGTTGTCTTAGTCCCTCACACGCATGGATAAACTGGAAGACTTTCCATCCACCATACAATGAGTTTCACAGCTGAATGAAGGGAGATTTGAATCTGGTATCTCACAAAGAAACCTAACATAGGAGCCAATGCACCACACTGGCTCATTATACATCTTTCTTTCCCATAGGTTCACCTTATTCATTAAATCATGTGAAGGGAACCCATGCACATGGTCCACCTCCATGATTGCATGACTCTCGGTCACCTTTTTACATGCATCCATTGAGTGTGGATGCCTAAGCCAGGGAAGCATATACACAGAAGCTTCCACAGAAGTTGGGATCCCAATTGTGCATGGTTCCAGCTCCCATACAGGGCTGTTGCAGGCTTCCCCAGCTCAAAGCATCCACACCTTAACATGTAGACATCCTGGGGGGCACAGGGAGGTGGTGTCTTTCAACATGTGGACCCGTTTTGTGCAATTAATGCAGGATGTGAACTACAGAAATCTCACTCTGTTACCAAACATCTGGCCTGCAGAGTTCCAGGTTTATATGCACTTAAATCTATATCGGGACGTGGGTGGCGCTATGGGTAAAACCTCAGTGCCTAGGACTTGCCGATCGCATGGTCAGCGGTTCGAATCCCCGCGGCGGGGTGCGCTCCCGTTGCTCGGTCCCAGCGCCTGCCCACCTAGCAGTTCGAAAGCACCCTCGGGTGCAAGTAGATAGATAGGGACCGCTTACTAGCGCGAAGGTAAATGGCGTTTCCGTGTGCGGCTCTGGCTCGCCAGAGCAGCTTCGTCACGCTGGCCACGTGACCCGGAAGTGTCTGCGGACAGCACTGGCTCCCAGCCTATAGAGTGAGATGAGCGCACAACCCTAGAGTCTGTCAAGACTGGCCCGTACGGGCAGGGGTACCTTTACCTTTACCTTTAAATCTATATCAGCAAGGTACATGAATACGTTTCAGATCCTATACCATATGTTTACATTGCTAAACTTTAATAAGTATACATATATGCTAAACATAATTAAATACCATTTATACCTGTTAAAATTCTGGTTCTATGATGCTCGTGTTTCGGCCTGCTTCATGAGTTTGTTAAACAACAAAACAAAACCTATACAAGAAACAACAAGGATCTTGACAGCTCAAATATTTTGTTAAGGGTTTATGGTAGCAATGCCATTTTGTTGCATTAGCAAGAAGGAAGCACGTTAGCAAGGAGGAGGTATTGCACTTTCCACTTTCTTTTGTGCAATACCTACTTAGCCCCTTTGTGTGTGTTAATGGAAAGGCAATATAAATTAATTCCCCAATAACAATATTGGTTGGCTTCCTTTCTGTAGCCCCAATGGAGACACAAGTCCACAAGTTTTCACACTATGAAATATTTCTCTAGACACAGAATGCAACAAAAAAACCCAACCCTAAGTCAACTGTAGTCCTTTAAAACAAACCATTTCAGAAGTAAATGAAAAACTTCAGCTCATCCATTGTCTTTAAATCCAAACTGCAGATCAGCATTACTGATAAAATGTACAGAGCATTAAATACTGAGCTCCTCAAAACAGTTGTAGAAATTGCATCATTCAAATAATAATATGCTACAGCAAGAGTAGAGGCCTATGGCCATCGTTTTGGCTAGTTATCTTACCCCAATGCCAACTCTTATCCTCTTACGGAGCCACTTTTCCAGTCCTTTGCCCATTCTCAAGACTCCTTTTTAATTCATTCCCCTCGTTCCTGGGATATCTTGGGAGTCTTTGTCCAAGTATGACCATTCCTTCCAAAAACCATTCATTCCCAATACTGAATCATAATTTAAAAGATGCCATGTTGATGTGTTAGACTGAAGAAAGATATGGAAGATCTTTTATACAAGCCACAATGGAGCAGCTCAGCCAATGGCCTTTCTGCTTGCCTTGTCCCTCTGTGAAATCAGAGAAGTTCAGCCAAATACTTATTTTAGCACATTTCAAAATAGTTAATTTCCAGATTTATAATTATACATACAAGGATATTTGGGTTACCATGCAACCAGTGTGCATAATTTCACTGAGTTCAGTGAAATCAATTTGTCATTAATGTCAAGACCGCAACCTCAAAAATCAATTTTTAAAGTGGCATATATAATTCCTTGCAGAAATCTACACAGGCTCAACATAAAAAATACTCTGATGTGCTTAACAAGCTTAAAGCGTTTTCGCTTCCAAATGCAACCATGTCTATAAATCAAAAAATGCCCACAACATTTTAAGTGTCATGTTTAACAGTTCAGCTAGAATTTCAGCTGCTGAAATGTATTAAACAATATTGCTCCGCGGTAGCCCATTAATGTTCATGAATAACTTGAGTTTGCTTAAGTACCAGAATGCAGAATAACCAAAGACATGCCAACTGTGACACAACTAAAAACAAACTGGTATTGATCTATAATCCACAGCAGACAAACACAGACACCAAATGGAGATTTCCAAAAAGGGATCAACTTTTTTAAAAATTAAAATAAAAACACAAGTTCATCTTTCATAGATGCCTTGCTCAGATCAATGGGAGAAATATGCTGACACTATCACCTGTTCAAAAACAGATCCTTTCTTTTTGTTTCCTTAAACATATGTCAAAGCAAAGTTATGTGCCTCACAGATATGCATCTGTAGTCTGTACTATATATTGCAATGTTACCATGACACCATAACAATTTAAAGCTATGTTCTTTTTAAAATATGGGGTTTTGTTGTTGTTCTAAATAAGAAGTGGTTTTGAATTCTGGAATACCTTGCATCTTTCCTATTATTTTCCTCAGGTTTTTTAAATATCATTATTTCAAAGGCAACTAAAAGTAGAGGGAAAGCTTATCGTCAAAAGGATCTGTCTAAGTGTGCATGCATCAACACAGCGAGAACTGAATGTGAGCCAATTGTCAGATGAGATCGCATAACTGTCTAAATACTATAACCAAATTGTACATACCATCACAGAAGGCCTGATGTTCAAAAGTGTTGAGTTATATGTAACTTCCACATAAATTAATATTTGTTGTAGGATCCAAGCACATATGAAACCTCACATCAGCTGATTTACCATGTACACCACAGGCCATCTCAGCATGTTTTAATTATTCCAGTCAGATGTTAATATACTTAATGAACCGTAACTTAAGCCACATAAGGATGATTCAGAAGTGTGGTCAATGACCCAACAAGAGCTGCATCAGGCTCTCCTAACAGGCAGTTTCACACATTTTCATAACGAGAACAACATTAGTAAACAAGCCATGTCATGGGTCATTAACCTCTGGCCTTTATTCATTACTAAATTCACATAGCTGCTTAATGAAACATCCCTAGTGATTGCATAGTTCACAAGATAGCACCTACTTTTAATCAGCCTGGACTTCACGGACTTTTGCCAACTACTTTCACATTAACTTTTGTCAAGTCACCCTGTACATGTCACTGAATTAATGCAAACTAGTGTGCAATTCAAGAATTACTACCTCCAACAACATGACAAACCAAACTATGTTCAAATGCAAAATGCCAAGGCAACCCATCAGAAATACTTCCTTGATCAGTAACCAGTTTCATCTGCATGCATGAATGAAAGGAACTGAAATGTTTTAGCTGAACTATATAATATAACAGAACTAGGCACATTCGTGAATCCTGTGGACTGGGATTCGGTCATTGGAAATAGCTCAACAACTTTTTGAAATATGGCAACCCTATTAAAGCTAGGTCCTCAAGTTACATAAACTGGAGTACAGTTACTCTGTATGGATTGTAATTTTTGCAATGTTATTTATTAATTTGTATGCTGCTTATATGCTAAAATGGCTTATCACAGAATAAACTACCTCTTCTTTATGTACATGTAAGCATTTAAACATGTAAGAATCTCCATTCCACCTAAGCATATACTGACTAGAAACCACTTGGACCTCACCTCACCCCTCCACTTCTTACACCAATACCCAACATTTCAGGAACTTTTGCCATTTAAAAGATATACTGGGGATATGTTTTTCCATTCTTTGCCATCCAAGCACTTTTTCTTGAGGTCGCAACCACACGTTTACCACTACACACAAGGCTATTTTTCCTGCAGTGAAACGAAGACACCCTCATATCCAGACTAGACATAATTTTCTTACTTTTGAATAGGAATTCACAGGCAACCCAGCAAAAGTAAGGTGACTGAAGTGCAGTTTATATTGCCTGGATGAACAGACTAAGGAATAATTAATCCTCACCTGTTTGGCTCAGCCTTGGGCATAGTGGGAGGCAAGGAAGCAGAATATATCTATCATTCTGCCACTTCAGATATTAAAGTCTTCCCAAAACAAAAACAAAAAGGTAGTAAAGCCACCCTAAAAAGACCAAGACAGTTCCTCACTATAACAGAAGTGGGGTGACTAAACTGACTTTCCAGATGTTGTTGATGTTGGACTAAATCCCACCAGCCCCAGCCAGCATGGTAAATGGTCAAGGATGATGTAAGTTGTAGTCCAACAAAATCTGGAGGCCCACACGCTACCCCTCCCTACACTATAGCAAGACTTACTTATATCACAAATCAATTCACCCCAACCAAGTATCCTCCAAATGTTTTGGACTCTGACGTTAGCCATGCAGAATACAGTTAATTGAGTCTCACAACAAGAGTTTTCTTGCAGCAAATGCCACAGCGGTGACCAAGCTGGCCGAGGAGCACAAAACACTTGCAGACTGTCATTGGACTAGTGAACTTGTCAAACATCTTTCATGGGCTTTCCCCCTAAAAACTAAAGCCACCAACCACCATCTCTGAAGTACAGACCAATGCCTTCTCCTAACTTTGTCAGCACACACTTTTATTCTTCTGAAAGGATCCCTATTCTATTATACAAAACAGTCATGAAGCTCCAAGTTAGATATGCTAAACCTGATTATTTTACAACAGGTACTTCCTAGAAGACTGATGAATGCTAGATGTAATGCACTACCACTCCACACTGCAAACCAGTCTCAGTACACCCTCCACATAGCAAACAGAAAGAAAACTTTCCTGCAAAAATGAGCTCCAAAAGAAAGCAAAACTAAGTGTCAAATCCATTCTAAATTAAGGGTTCTGTTTGTTCATTTAATTTGCTCACTGATCTGCAATCATCAAACCACACCCACAGGTTTTCTTCAACTGCAAATCACTTGAAAATTCTTACCGTTTTGTTAAAAAAGATCCGAGACCCACATGAACTAAAGCAGTTGGTTAAAGCATGCTGCTGATAACACCATGATCACAGGTTTGATCCCCATATGGGACAGCTGCATATTCTTGCATTGCAGGGGGCTGGACTAGATGATCCTCAGGACCCCTCTAACTTTATGGTTCTATGTTGGAAATACACTGAATATTTATTAAAGATAGAGTGCCTTGCATGTTACTGAAAAACACATTTCAAACATAAACAAACCTCAGAATCAATATAAACATTAATGGTCATATTAAAAAGTGCAGCTAATGAGTCTTTTCTAAAGCTTATCTACTGAAAATAAAGGCTGTAATGCCACCCTTTTCACAAACCAAGACTAGAGTAAGGCAGTTTTAGTCTCCAGTCTTCCCTTATTGAAAAAATATTGCACTGTACCTAGAAGGCTTTTTAATTCTGTTCTTGTGCAACATCATGAAACAGATGTCATTCTCTTTTGCACACTCCTTTTCATTTAAGTGGGCATCTACAAAAATGCTTGATGAAAGACATTCCACAAAGATGATACTCCACTAAGATTCCCTCTAGAACAAATACACACAAAACTTGTACAAACAGGTCTCATTGGAGGAAGAATTTTTCCACTCTATTTTAGATAATGTTTAAATGGAAGCCTAATTAATTTAAGATGAACTTTTGCCCAAAGTTAGTGTCTCTTCTATTATTAGAAACCAAGCATGAAGACTTCACTTATTTTATATTAAGCAGTAGCCAACATTTCTAATTGGCATTTAACCTATTTTAACTGAGCATAGCACTCTGGATTTCCATGTTCTGAAAGATAAACCTCTTGTACAATTTTCGGAAAGAAAATTATGGAGGCTAGAGTGAGGGAAGCTAAATGAAGACAACTGGTATGAAAGAAGCAAACCAAATGGAACACAGCAATTGTGGTTTTACTCTACATAGGACGAGGAGAGAGAAAATATAAACCAATGTAAATAAACATGGCCAGGCCCTGTACAGCTGCACTAGAAGTACCACACAGGACATCTTGTTTGACAGGAATCCTAAAAACTAAAGAAAGCAAGAACAATGTTAAAGAACTGCAGCCTACTATAATGCTTATCAAGGAAAAATGTCTACTAGAACTGGATTATTTTATTCCTTGCTTCCAGATGAGGCTACTCACGCCTGTTGTTTTTTTATTATTATTCAAAGGGTAACTAATGTATCTAGATGCTAGGTCAGTCAATTATCCTGAATTGGATCAATTCCACTAAGGCTCTAAAACTCTTGTTGGGTGATGCTCTCTCGCTATGGTGTCTCCCATGTATTTGACTCTCTTTAGGTGGACTTCAAGCAATGGCATGGTGAATACACACCAATAAACACTAAGTGCCTGCAGTGAAGCACATCAGATTGTTGGCAACCTCCTTTTTATATCAACTGAGCATCAAAGAACTATGATATTTTAAGCCATTACTCTGGCCTTTCACCTGAATAAAAAGGAAAACATGGTCAAGGCAAAGCATGGAGAAAATAAACAAAGACAGTAAGAAAAGCTTTCCTTGCCTTAGGTAATAGTTATGATCATAGTGATCAATTCAACTGAGTTATGATAATAGAATAATAGAATCTAAGAGTTGGAAGGGACCCAAGGCTCATCTAGTCCAACCCCTTGCAATGCAGAAATCTCAGCTACAGCATCCATGACAGATGGCTATCCAACCTCTGCTTAAAAACCTCCAAAGAAGGAGAGTCCACCACATATCGTGGGAGTCTGTTCGACTGCCAAACAGCTCTGAATGTCAGAAAGTTTTTTTGAATGTTTAGCTGGAATCTCCTTTCTTGAAGCCTTTGCCTCGAGTCCTACCCTCAAGAGCAAGAGAAAACAAGCATGCTCATTAGTATAGCGAAATTGTGGCAAAAGACACAATTGACTGTGTTAGCATAGTCAATGTGCTGGACATCACCTATCTTGCAACAATGCAATGTCATAATCTCAACAAACTCTGGGTAATGAAACCAGGTTTCCTGCAACCAAGCAATCCAAGAGATTCTTCGGTACATACAGTATTTTTAGTAACTGCTATAACTGCCAGTCATGCATCTTCATGTCCCATTAAACTGTTCTCTTTCCTACCACACCAGTGCCAGCTAGCCTGTAAGACTTGTATCTATCTTAACTATTATGCTTCCCTTCTTTATACTGATTTTCAAATATTAATTTATATTATCACAAAATAACTTCATTTACATTAAGATAATTCAGTTTATAAACAGCCATTTGCCTGGTTGTTTGTGGCCAGTAAGGAACACCTCAAGGCAGGGAGCCATTTGTAAATTGGGAGATAAGCAATTGCAGTATCAGAGTTGTTATTCTAGGTCACTGATATGCTACAAATGATTAACGTATGTGTGTGGGCAGATGGGCTGGTAAAATTGTTGCTGGTAGCAATTTTGTGACCTTATTTCCAAGGCTAATTTAAATATGTAATGGTTTTCAATCCCTCAACTTGCTCAGAATAACCTTAACATGCAATTCACTTTCCATCATTTCCCCTTGCAGCCATTTAAGTTATTCCTACGACTAGAGAGAAAAAGAAAAGAATGTGTGTCCATGTTTGTTCGAAGTTCAGCATACATTCTGAACACAACATAAATGTTTGGCCCAGTTCAGATGTCATAAACACAATGCAACCTTCCCCTCAAACCCATATTTTAAAGGCTCTGGCATGTTCTGCAGGATCTTACACTCTCTCCTAAGGATCGCCTTCTCCACTTCTTGGTTTTCCATAGCTATAGTTTGTACTACCTATAGTTAGTTTGGCAAACATTATGCTGGTGGGGGAAAGGGGATTAAATAGTAGGATGTCAAGGAGGAACTGGAGTTCACAAAAGAAAGTAGGAGAGTAAACAACACAAACTTGTGACACACTCATGAATCTCCAAATCATGGTTTGGATATATTCTGTTGCATCACACCTGGCCTAGTGAAACTTCTAAAAGTGAATGTCAAAGTTCTAACACTGCAAAAGGGTTATACAGTAGTACCTCGGGTTAAGTACTTAATTCGTTCTGGGGATCTGTTCTTAACCTGAAACTGTTCTTAACCTGAAGCACCACTTTAGCTAATGGGGCTTTGTACTGTCGCCGCGCCGCCGGAGCACGATTTTTGTTCTCATCCTGAAGCAAAGTTCTTAACCCGAGGTACTATTTCTGGGTTAGCGGAGTCTGTAGCTTGAAGCGTCTAACCTGAAGCGTATGTAACCTGAGGTACCACTGTAATAGTAATAATCTGTGGCAGTGAGCTAGAACAGAAATTAATCCAGAAACTGATAAGGACATATTGCTAAGAAAATTAGTATTTTAAAATTCCCATGGGGCAGCGACGTTTACGCTGCCCGCTTGGTACGGACAAGATCTAAATGTATACCACAATATTCTTTGGGGGGGAAAGCAGTGAAATTTCAGTAATACGAGACCTGACTGCAGCTCAAAGCAAGCGTTCATTATAGCTTTTCACTGCTAACCCCTCATGGAAAGGTGAGGCACACCCAACATGCCCTATTATGAGATTTGTGGGAAGCCTTGCTTAGCGTTGCAACTTTCTAAGCCAGACATTTCAAGATACTATCACTCTGAAACCATCAGATTGTGAGACCCTTGCATGCTGCACGTACTTCAGTGTCAAACTGTACAAGCAGCACCTACACCAAAATGCAACAGTGTGGAGTGCTCCTCTGCAGCATGCCACCCACCCAGATATGTCCTTTCTAGGGACTTTGTCCTCCTGTCCACGTTTTCTGTTTTTATTCAATAGACAAAAAATATTCCATAGTAACTGAGAATGCTCAGTCCTCACTGAGCTGCTCTGCCATCCCAACACCCTTTTAGGGTTTTTCCCTCCCCCAACTTTTTGTGTACATTTTTGCAAACCCGGGGGTTCCCCTATAGGTAGCACTGTTGGGTCTGCATAACCCAAATTACCTGGCACTCACAGAATAAATTTTGTCTTAGTATATAGGATTGCAGATCCAAGCTCTCTCACAACATCTCAAATGCACAAGCCAAACTAAGCAAGCATATACTTATCCTTTAATATTTCACCAATATCCAGTTGGAAAAGTGTTTATGCTTGAAGCATCCCTGCCTAGATTTCCTATCCTAATCTGTTCTATTTTGTGGAAATAGCAGTCAGTGACTAAGTGAAAAACCGTAATAATTATAATGAAAAAGGAGAGTATCTGCACAAGTACCTGTACCCTCTCTCCATGTTTAAAGTACACAGTACTCCTGATTTTTTAAAAATGACACAGCCCTGCGCTAGCTACCTCATCTTACTCCAAACCTGTTCTCATATTTATAATCCTTATTTTATGCACTCCTGCCTAATCCTCTTTGGTTTCATATACACAGCTATTTTTAATGTTAATCCCCACCACCTTCTCTTGGCCTTTAAACAATGCAACTCTGCTACATAATCCATTTCAAAATTAATTATTGATTCTTCTTGTCTGCCTCAAATCTTCTCAGCTGACAAATTCAGCATATAGCCTCCAACTATCTTTGAAACCAAACAGGACTTTGCTTCAGTGCTCCCTGATTATCTTATAATTTCCTTTAAAGCACTGGATACTTGAATGCTCAAGCAAGCTTTAGGACCAAAAGCATAAAAATTTTAGGAAATTCTTCAGAGCTTTTAAGACAAGTCTGCATACACAGCACCAGGTGTGATTAACCACACACACACACCTTAGAACACCACACCCTTGAAATCCTAGATGCAGTACACACCTAGCATTGTTTTCTGAGGTATTTAGTTTTTCTTATAATGGCATTGTTAGACATAAAGGCTGGGATTATTTGTACTGGAATCTCAGTTTTACTGCATCTGTTTTCAAATCCAAGCCCCAGTAGCATGTCAGGATCAACTGATTTATACAGAAAGGGAGGTGTCATTAGTCAACATGCCTGAATATTGCAGCACCAAAATATTTGTATGTTGGCTCTGCCTTAACCAAACCAGGTCTGCTTGGGAGCATACCTGTAAATTTAGCAGACTGCTTTTGTTCATGCGACACAGACACTAACAGGTGCTTAAGCTCTACTTTTACCTCTCCATAAATCTCTTGGTATTTCCTTTCTCCAAGAGATATGTGGGTGAGAAAGTTAGCAGCTAGGAGCTATTGTCCCCCCCCCCTTTTTATTCAGGACATAGATCTTAACAAGAAGATCAACAAGGACTGCTGCAAGGGCCATCCCTCTTTTCCACAAGAGCCACAGCACAGTGGTAGAGCATCTGCTTTGCGTGAAGGCCCCAGGTCAAATCCCTGGTGTCTCCAGGTAAGGCTGAGAGAACTGTCTGAAAGCCCAGAAAGCTGCTGCCTGTCAGTGTAGAGAATACTAAACTCAATGGACCAATGGTCAGAGTCTGTACAAGGCTACTTCCTATGTTCTGCTAGAAAAACTAAAAGGATGAGAATTGGAGAATCAGGCTAAGGCTGTGGTTACACTTCCACTCATTCTGCATCCACAGTGTGCTCCCACCCGACAAGTTCTCCATGATCCATATCTATCCAGTATCAGTCTTATGGTTCTTTATGAAATACTGTGTTTTGATGCATTCCCCCCCCCAAGTGTCAGATTCCATTTGAATTGAGAGAAATAATGACCCACCTGCACTTTAAATCAGTATTGTGTACACAGCCTCAAAAAATATAATAAAATAAAGGGGGGAAACATGACAAATCAGTAGCTAGGCTCAATTCAATTAAAACTTCCCTGCTGGTTTGTAAAACAGGGCTTGGAATTTACAGCCCAGTCATATCTATGTTTACTTGGAAGTTCAATAAGAGAGGATGCCTAGGATTGACACCACACATACACACACATTTGAGTTAGGTAGGTGTGTGTTTCGACATCCTTGTAGCCTATGTTCATGAATGCAAAATTAGTGAACTACCAACCGTTTCCCTCTAGCGCTCAGAAACGTTCCCACCTGAATACCCACGAATGTAGCCCTTTAGCCATCCTGAAAACGACACCCCGATTTTAAGTCTCGAGGTGTTCGGGGAGGCTGCCTGACACGAAGTTAAGTGGACACCGGAATCCGGATTACAATTTAAGCACTGGCATCCTAAGTACACTTACTTGCGAGGATGCCCCACTTAATTTACTTTGAAGGAGCACCCACAGGAAAAGGGCCGTGAAAAAAAAGAAAAAAGGAAGAAACCCGTATCTAATCTGCACGACCCCACGCGCGTTCCGCGAAAGCAAGTCCCGTTGAATTCAATGGGACTCGCTTCCCAGGTAGGCGAAGGGTACGCGCAGCAGCTCTCGATTCGCCGCAGCGGGGCCCATCTCCACGCAGGTAAAGCTTCGCAGTCAGGCCTGGGGCAAAGAAGAAAGGAAAGAAAGAGGCTCCTTCCCGCCTCCGCCCCCCCCCCCCTCAGGCCAGGCTGCGAAAGCGCACACAACCTGTTTGGCAAGGTGAAGGCAAGCGCAACCACCAACTCCCCCCCCCCCGTCGCCTTCCCCGCCCGACTTACAAGGTGTGGGTGAAGGCGCTGAGCCTCTCGGGCACGGCGGCGAGCCCTTTCCCGGAGCAGTCCACCCCGCCGTCCCCATCGCAGCTGCAGGAAAGCGGGCAGGGAGGAGGGGAAGCTCCTCGGCTGGGCCCAGGCAAGCTCGCGAAGCCCCAGGCGAAGAAGCCGAGCAGCGGCAGGCAGCGCATCGCGAGAGCCGCCCTCGGCGCCAAGACCTGCCCGCGGGCAACCCGGGGAGCCGCCGAGATGGGGTCTCCCCGTCGAGGGCCAAAGGGCCAAGTCCAGTCAGTCGCTCGCTCGCTTGCTCGCTGGCTTCCTTCTCCGCGGGCCCTTCTTCGCCGGAGCCAAGTCCTTGCTATCGCGGCCGGCTGGCTGCCTGGCTGCCCACCTCAGCGCTCCGCGTCAGCAGCAGCCGAGTCCTCTTTCCTTTCCCCTTCCTCCTCCCCTCAGCAAAATCCCCCCGACGCTTCAGCGGCTCTCCTTCCTTCCCGCTCCATGGAGAGGCGGCAGCTCGTCGTCAATCATTTCTCAAGCGAGCAGGTAAGGACGCGCCCCGCTGGGCTCTGCCATGGCAGCCTCGCCGAGCTCCCCTCCTGACGCCCCCGACGCCGCCGCGTGTAGCGCAGCCTCCCCGCTAGGAAGTGGACCTTGCAGCCATTCCAGCGCTCGCCCGCTGCGCTGCGCTTCGCCTGGCCAGCAGCCTGCCTGCCTTCTTTCGCCTTCTAGGGTTGCACACAATGCGGACGGCTACTGCGTGCGCTCCTCGCCAACCCCGGCGCCGGCGCCTGCTGCTGCTTGCTGCTGCGCTATGCAGAACGACGAGGTGTGTATGCTAATGAGGAGGACGCTGCCGCCCGCCCGCATTGGTGCAGAGAGAACCTCGGCCTGATAAATATGCAAATATTTCCACGCACGTTTCCAAAAAAAAAATCTCGGCAACGTCCTACAGGAGGGGGAAAAGCGGGCCTTCATTGGCAAGCGGAGCAGTGGGTGGGCGGGGAAAGAGGTGCTGAGTGACAAGGAGGGCGGGGCGGAGGGCGGCTTCGGGAAGAGAGCGGGGCTGCCCCGGCTAGCGGGTGGGGGGAGGCTAAGTTTCTTCGATCCACGGTAGAGCCGTGCGTTGCGTGCGCATTGCGTGATGCACGGCTGCTCGCGGAAGCTTCCGGCTCGCCCGGGATTCCGCCGAGAGAGGCGCGAGGAGGAGAGGTTTGCTCGTGCGCCCGGGCCTGGGCTGCAGCCTCCGGGTGAGCAGAGCGGCGGCTCCACGACCAGCAAGGAGGCAGGGGGAGTTAAAAGGCGCGCTGGTGGCCGAGTGCAAGCTAGAGGGCCTGGAAGCTGCAGTCATCGGAATGGCCCCAATCCCGATAAAGACAGGCATTGCCCATTGCCAAGGAAGCCACCCCTGAGGAGTGGGGTGCCCAAGTTACTTGCAGCTGCTGTCCGGTTCATTGGAAAGGGGCTTGTGCTGCATGGACTGCTTTCTCCGGACTATTGTTTATCTGATTAAAAGTACAACGCATAAAACAATGTTTGCAGACACTTCTGTGAAATAGGTGTTTCCCCGCCGATGTTTTATTTTCTTTCTGCAGCACCAACACTGCCTTTTTATTTTTTTATGTTGAATCCAGCTTTTCCGTATTGTGAAATACTCCGGGAAGTAAAAGCAGCACACTGAACACTTGCAGGAAGGTCATTAGTGCTGGGGGTGGGGGAGGTTGTGGTGTGTGGATATGTTTCCGTGGGCTCGTCTTGACTTTCATATGCTCAGTCTGGCCCTTTTGTTTCCAGCAGCTCCCATTATTAAAGGAAAGAACCCTATTTCCACTTATTGCCACATGCCCAGCAAAAAAGAAGAAAAAAACCTGTTCTTTAAAAATCTCCAGATGATATATGTGGGAAATTTCCAGGAAGATCAAAATCACAGTACCTACATCAGGCTTTTAAAACAAGATGGTGATGGTGCTAATGATGAAGGTCTTGCACGAAACCTCTTACAAAACAAAGTGAAGATGAATATTGCTCCCCCGCCCCCCCAAAAGAAAACATAAGCCTCCATTTTGCAACAGGTTAACTGGCTGGATAAAGCTGGTAACCTTTGCTCTTGCATACTTCCTGGAAGTTTGTGTGCACAGGTACAAAATGTGTGCAGAACTGGCAAAGTTTAATGGAGAACTTGGGAGGAGTGATCAAGGTGAGGACAGAAGAGCACAATCCTGATGCTTTCTGTCCAGCTCCACCCACTGATGTGGATAGCAAAGGAACAAATGGCAATGAATATTATGACTGAAAAAGAGAGCATGTGCAGAAGTTAACTTGCCACACAGGAATAAATGGATCTTCAAGACCTGTTCGAGAATAACCCTGAAACCCTACTTAAACAAAAAGGTTGTGAGAAAACTTCTAGAAACAGTGTGGGCCTCTGGGAGGACTCTAGTGTGAGAGTCCTACACTAGGTACATCAAAACACTAACATAGCGGCTGTTGGTACTTCAGGCAGTCCTCAGTTGAACCTGCCATGACTTCTCTCTTGGTCTCATTTCCCCATCTGCAACAGAGAGGATAATAATACAGACTTAACTTACAGCAGGGGTGGGGAACCTCTGACCCATGGGCCTCATTTGGTCTGCCACAGATCCCAATTTATCCTGCAAGTTCATTTCCCACAAACCAAGAGCCAAGCAAGGCCCTTCGCAAGACTCTTGCTCCTTGCAAAAAGCCCTGCTCAGTGCTTTGAAGTGCCAATGACCAAGTGATCAGCAAATGTCTCCAAGCAGCATGCAGGGCGGCCGAGCCCACCTGTCAAATTTGGCCTGGTGTAAGGGATAAAAGGAGCTTGCCTGCAAGCCAGATCCAGTTCCCCTCTCCTGCCTTACACAGTTGTTGTAAGGATTACCTCTGGTAATGCATGTGACATGCTTTGAACACTTGAAAGGGCTATACAAATGTTAAATATTTCTTTTATCAAGGCTGTGTGCTGCTCCAGCTAATCGTTTGCATTGGAACTTGGATGTGGCTTCAACCTGGGTAGTTATTAAAGAGTTAACTCAGTCCTTACTGTAGTCCTGTTTACTATTGTAAAAATTATATGGAAGTTGCTAACCTGGATTCCTGAAAGCAGAATGATTCAGGAAAGTATTTTACTCAGAGAGACTAGATCCATATTTTTGCCTTGGCTATTGGATGTTCACAAAATGCATCACCCCCAAGAATATTATTTTTCTACCTTGGTGACCTTCAGACCTTTGAGCTTTATTTCAAGAAAGGCAGTGGCTCTCCAAATGGAAGTAGCTGAACCCTACTACTTTGGGTAGTAACATCACTTTGTTGAAGGTATTGCTGGAACATTCTGGGCAGATTCAAGACATGCCAAACCAGCCAGCTACCAAATAGCAACAAAGGTGAGTTCTGAAACCTGTCTGGAAGCATTGTGGTGGGACACCGAAACATTTTCAAATCCCTCAGAAGCATGTTCTGTGCTGTGGATCTTTTCCATGAAGTGTACGGTACAGAGGTTTTTTATAAGCTTCACCACCAAGTGGTTTGTTGCAATCATCCCAAAGGTTCTTTTGTTTGGCTTCTAGAGCTCACTTTCATGCAAAGCATAGATGATCTCTAGCCATTTAACAAACAAAAAACAGTGAGTATAATGTCATCACAGGATTGACTCCTCACCTCCCAAAGTCAGCAGTCTGCCAAAATGTAAGTGGCTATTCATTTTGCCCTTTTGAACATTTAATTGATACACAGTTAATTTTGTATATCCCTTAGTGTTAGATAATGTAGATAGGCTTTGGACCTATAGATTAACTCTCAGGGAAAGGAATTCCATACCTGGAAACTACAACAGAGCAAAGCATTTTAAATTTAATTGTTCTTTTAGAATCACATATTGTGAGGTATGGAAAACTTTCACTGCTGAATAAGCGTTCACTTACTATCCTGAGTTAAGCAGAATGTTTTAAATAATATAGGCTAATGGCACTTGCAATTTTATAATTGTGCTCACATACTCTTTCCTGCTTTGTCTTATATTGTGCATATTGCAAAAAAGATAATTTAAAAATATAATTAAAAAGAAAATGATGCTAATGAGGAATGCAGTTGACATGGCTGTGCAGATAGTAATGGGTGTGGTTGTGAGTTGGTTGCATTGTAACAAAACGAAAAGGTTTTTGTTAGTGATAAAAACGTTGTAACTGATCTAAGCACATGCTTATTCTGCTGAAATCAAATTGGACTTTAAAGTGCCTATGTTTAGCTGGATTTTGCACTTCAGCTGTGTACACACTCTCACCACTGGTTCGGGAAGTGGTGTAACCACAATTCATATCTATTCTCCATCCATCCTGTTGTTCCTTATGAAATACTGCATTTTGATGCATCCCCACAAAACTAGCTTCCATCTTATTTGAGAAAAGGAATGGCCTAGCTGTGATTCAAGTTAGTAATGTGTTGTGGCCGTAGGTTGTGACTGCCTCTAAATAGTTTTGTTTTCATAGCTTTCAATTCTGGAAACCCTCATTTTATTACATCTAAGGAAATACAAATGAGGATCAGATTGCACTTTATTAAATTTAAGATCACATATTGCAAAACTTATGTTAAGGTAGTTCCCTAAAGGAGTGGTAGTGTTTCTCTTAAGTGAGTGGCTTAGAATAAGTAGTAGCTGGTTTTCATAAATTATAAGAAGAAAAATCCACGTATTTTATTTTTCAACACATATGAGCCATTCACTATTAAATTATCACCATATTTCCTGCACATGTTTACTCAGAAGTAGGGATGGAAGGAACTGCCAATTTTGGTTCTCCCAGTGTCTTGTTTTTCCAGTTTTAAGATCCTCATGGAGAGTCATCATTTTAGTATTCATCATTTTTATATGCAGCTCTGGCTAATGCAAACATTTTTTGCAAGCAGTTTCCCCTAACATAATGCATCTTTGTATGCTACTTTCACTAATACCTTCATTCTTAAATACACTTTCCCCTAATATATGTATTTTTGTAAGCATTGTTTGAATGGAGAACTGCATCACAAATTTCAGATAATTGCAAATTTTGGAAATTAGTAGTGTTTTGCATTGCATATTGTTTCAGAAGTGGGAATTTGACAGATTTGGCTTTAAATGCACCCTGAATTGAACGTCTCCTCCAACACTACTCAGAAATGACTCCTACTGTCTTCAGTGGGTCTCATTCCTTAACAAGTGTGGTTAAGATCGCAGCCTAAAACACGGGAACTAAAAGCAACTTCATAAAATACATAATTCCTTGTAGTTCCTTTTGTCAGACAGAAACCTGCAATAGCTTTGCCTCCCCAAAGGTCTACTAACTTGGGATGCAAATTGAGAGTGAGGAAGCCACCTAACAGTTTCTCTTTCACTATAAATATGACAGCTAAGAATGTGAATCTATTTAAAGATAATTATGAAAAAACTTGGACAGAAGTGAAAAAAGATTTGGAGATTTGGTCAAACTTGAAGCTTTCCTTGTTAGGTCGAATAGCAGTTATAAAAATGAATGTATTGCCAAGAATGTTGTTTTTGTTCCAAGCATTACAAATAATGGATAAAATGGACTGTTTCAAGAAGTGGCAAAAAGATATATCTAAATTTGTCTGGCAGGGCAAGAAGCCCAGAATTAAGTTTAAGATATTAACGGATTCAAAGGAAAGAGGGGGATTTGCCCTGCCAGACTTTAAACTGTATTATGAAGCGGCAGCTTTCTGCTGGCTAAGAGATTGGCTGCTTCTTGAAAATACTGACATTTTGGATTTGGAAGGTTTTAACAATATTTTTGGGTGGCATGCATATTTGTGGTATGACAAGGTTAAAGCACATAAAAGCTTTAAAAACCATATTGTCAGAAAAGCATTATTAAATGTCTGGATCAGATATAAAGATTTGCTGGAAAATAAAACTCCAAGGTGGCTGTCGCCAATGGAAGCTAAGGCAGTTAAAAAGTTAAATATGGAGTCGAAGTGGCCAAGATATTGGGAAATTTTGGAAAAGGAAGGGGACAAACTGAGATTGCAGAGTTTTGAGAAATTAAAAGGGAAGGTGAGAGATTGGTTGCACTATCACCAAATAAATGAAGTGTTTAAATTGGACAGTAAAATTGGCTTCCAGGTGGAAAAATCAAAATTGGAGACTGAATTGTTAGAATCCAGTACTAAGAATTTGTCAAAAATGTACAATTTGCTGTTGAAATGGAATACACAAGATGAAACGGTTAAATCAAGTATGATTAAATGGGCTCAGGACATTGGTCATAACATTTTGTTTGCTGATTGGGAAAAGTTGTGGACCACCGGGATGAAATTTACGGCATGTAATGCCTTAAGAGAAAATATTATGAAAATGATCTATAGGTGGTACATAACCCCAGTCAAGCTTGCAAAGATTTACCATATGCCTGATAATAAATGTTGGAAATGTAAGGAAAAGGAAGGTTCATTCTTTCACCTCTGGTGGACGTGCCCGAAGATTAAGGCATTCTGGGAAATGATCTATAATGAACTGAAAAAGGTATTTAAATATACCTTCCCTAAGAAACCAGAGGCCTTTCTCTTGGGTATTGTCGGCCAAGGGGTGTTAAAGAAGGATATAACCTTTTTTATGTATGCTACAACAGCAGCAAGAATACTCATTGCAAAGTACTGGAAGACACAAGATCTACCCACTCTGGAAGAATGGCAGATGAAGGTGATTGACTACATGGGCCTGGCAGAGATGACGAGCAGAATCCGAAACCAGGGAAGAGAAGCAGCGGAAGAAGAATGGAAAAAGTTCAAGGACTATCTAAAGAAATATTATAAAATTAATGAAAGTTAGAATGATGTTGGACTGGAAAGTAAATGGTTACTATTAGCAATGGTTAAGACAAGGAGAATAAGGAAGATTAGCTTAAACTTAATTTAAAATAAGGGAAGATTTGCTGAGTAATTGATTAGAATTTGGAATACAGAAAAGGGAGGCATGAGGAAGTCGGGGAAGAAAGGTATAAGAAATTAAGATATGAAATGGTACTTGTTTCTTGTTTTGTTTTTGTTTTTGTTTGTTTATGTATTTGTTGTGTTTATGTTATGTTATGTTTTTATGTGGTTATAAAAACTTCTTAATAAAAAATATTTAAAAAAAAAAACAGTTTCTCTTTCACCAAATCTGATGCCAGAAGAAGGAAATCATAACACCTGTAAGACCTCAATTGCAAGTCCTTGAAGAAGCCTAAAATCCAGCATCAATTCTATGAAATTTAATTCTATGAGCAAATTTAAATGTTCGAATAAAAGCTTTAAATTGATATGGTACATCTGTTAATTGCAGCCTCACAAACACACACACACACACACACAGAGAGAGAGAGAGAGAGAGAGAGAGAGAGAGCGAGCATAGGATGTGATCTAGCCATTCACATCAAGGAAAGGGTTAACACATGCTTAACTTTCTCCCACTGAAATAAAGCTGCTTAAGTTTGACTGGATTGTGCCTACAAAGTAATAATGGGATAGCAGGCTCAGGTGTTATTTTCTCTGTCGCTTCCTCCTAGAAGAACGTTGACTAAATCTGTTAAAATTGCACACATAAATAAATTCCGTATGTGCACACATACATAAACTCCGTAGGGACGTGGGTGGCGCTGTGGGTTAAACCACAGAGCCTAGGACTTGCTGATCAGAAGGTCGGTGGTTCGAATCCCCATGATGGGGTGAGCTCCCATTGCTCGGTCCCAGCTCCTGCCAACCTAGCAGTTCGAAAGCATGTCAAAGTGCAAGTAGATAAATAGGTACCGCTCTGGCGGGAAGGTAAACAGTGTTTCCGTGCGCTGCTCTGGTTCGCCAGAAGCGGCTTAGTCATGCTGGCCACATGACCCGGAAGCTGTAGGCCGGCTCCCTCGGCCAATAAGCAAGATGAGCGCCGCAACCCCAGAGTCGGCCACGACTGGACCTAATGGTCAGGGGTCCCTTTACCTATAAATTCCGTAAGAAGTGTCCACAGTGCAGTTCTGGCTACCTATACTCAGAAGCAAGTTCCATTGTGTTGAATGAAACTTATCCCAGGTAAGTGTGTATAGGATTGCAGTCTTCATTACCTTAATGGTTGTGCTGAACTAGATAATTGGCACTTAAAGAAAAATTATTGCATACAGTGCACCCTAAAAGATTGCTGCATCAAACAAGGAAACAAAAGTGATAAGCTAGGAGGAGAAAAAAAGCCTGCTATGGTATTTTTATTTGTAAGCGGGAAAGTGTCTGGGCAAGTTTCAACATTACTTTTCTGACATCCCCTAATAACATTCTCAAAGACTGGAAAATAACTTATGCAGAGAGCGACAGTGCTATATCTTATATTTGGAAAACAGCATGTAAAGTATTTCAAAGGGACTTTTTGTATGTGGAAGAGAAGGCCAAAAAGCACCGCTGAGTTTGGAAGCCATGGGAAGGGAAAATACCAAGGAAAAAATTACAAAAATCTGCAAATGAGGAGTCGTCTTCCCCTACCCACAAGCTCTGGAGCAACAAACCACTTCCTAGACCAAATCAAAGCTTAACTTGAAATGTTCGTTCATTTGGAGCTGGTGGCAGCGTAAATGTCACCCTGTAAACAATTAGCCTGCAAGGTAAGGAGCAAAAATGAAAATGCAATCAAATTTCTGAGAGTTTGTTGACAGAAGCAGAAGAGATTAATTCTTATGATGGATTTCCAGAATGGAAAAAAAATCTGTACAATTCAAAGAATTAACTTCAAAACTAAAATTTTAAAAAAGGATTGTTTATATAGTATGCTTTACTAGCCAGATGTTTTGAACTACAACTCCCATCAGCCCCAGCCAGCACAGTACTTAGAGGGCGCCAAGTTTGTGAATCATGCTTTAGGGGTATTAAATTATCCCACTAATAGTAACAAATGCTAACAGATGATCATATGAAAACTGAAGCTTTTTCAGAGGCCCACAAGGTTGTAAGAGGCCTTCATCATCTCTAATCCTTGGATTGCACTGATGTGATCGACACATTTGCAAGTATGTTTTGCGTTATGGCTGTAGAGGTTTTGAGAAAGGGTCAGGAAACGTAGAATTCCGAGATCTCTCAGGACATTCAGCAAGCCAAAGGTAACCTAGACAGGGGGAACTGGATAGTGTACAAGGCTCGGCTCCAGAGACATGGACAATAGGTGGCACATGGAAGGAAGCACAGGGTTGATATGCATATTATAGCTGAGCCACTGCTTGAAATTTTATGGAAATACTTCTGAATGGTGGGCAGTTTTTGTAATTAAGTAGGAAGCTCAATTCTCTGAGAGTTGTGCCTCATATAGCCAAAATGGTGCCATCCACATACAAGAGGGAGTTCTTAGCAGGCTTGGAGGAACCCCAAAGTTTGCAGTAGTACGACACACCCACACACATTTGGGGGGGGGAATCCTAAGATGATAGGGTGAACCAAAATGATTTAGTAAGGACTGAGCACACTCAGTGGCTGGTTAACTATAATGTGTGAGGATGGAAAATCAAAACTGAGTAGCTTGGGAGGCTATGACTGGCTGGCTGGAATCTTTGCACAGGAGTAGTGATGTTAAATTCTTGAGAATAATCTTTTGGAGAATATTCTTGAGAATATTCTCGCAGAGAGCCAGTGTGGTGTAGTGGTTAAGAGCGATAGACTCGTAATCTGGGGAATTGGGTTCGCGTCTCCGCTTCTCCACATGCAGCTGCTGGGTGACCTTGGGCTAGTCACACTTCTCTGAAGTCTCTCAGCCTCACTCACCCCACACAGCGTTTGTTGTGGGGGAGGAAAGGAAAGGAGAATGTTAGCCGCTTTGAGACTCCTTTGGGTAGTGATAAAGCGGGATATCAAATCCAAACTCTTCTTCTTCTAATGAGGTGTGTACATTTAAAGCATCTGTGTAGATGACACAGAATTTACAGTTTGTGGAGAATATTATCTGGAGAATTTTCTAGCAGAGAATATTCTCACCTCACATCACTATACAGGAGCATTTCAAATTGCAGCCTCTTGCTGCAGACCCCACTTGTCACATTTGGAAATTATTTCTCCCGGTGGAGCCATTCATCTCTTGTTAAATATCTCCCACAGCAGTAGCTGGCACAGAAGCTCTCAAAAGGGGTTCTCCATGTGGTAAAGCATTTTTTGCACCTTCTGGCCACTACCAGTGCCACAAAAAGCATTTCTATTGGTTTCCATATACCTGCTTTAATGTGAAAATCTTCCTGAGGCATTCTTCCTTGCAAAGTATAAATGTGTCATCTGAGATCAACTATTCAGCATTTTGTTTAACTATCAACTTTTGACAACCCAGAAGAGGGAGATGGTGAGGCTACCCTCCCTCTCACCTTGGAAAACCCCACAACCTGCCCCAATTCCTTGGCTCAAAAGTACTATCAAAAAGCCCTAGGAGTCATGTTCAGCATAGGTCTTTCAGCAAGCTTAGTTTTAATACTGGCCAGGGCAAGTGCCCAACATCTATTAAAAGAGCACTTCATTCTGAGAGCACAGAAAGATGCATTTGCAGTTTTAGATATCTGAAAGAAACCTATTAACTTTAGACACTAGCAATGCTAATACTGAATCCAGACAATACGTAGAGGGAGAAATATTTTTTCTTTGCAGAGAATGATGAAAAAGCAACTTTATTGGAAGCATAAACATCACCAAAGAGGTAAGCGCAAAGAGACTTCTGCTAAAAGCATATTATGTTACAGAGGTTTAAAAATAAGGAAGGGCTTCAACTGGGTCTGCAGCCAAAGTTGGGGTGAAGCCAATGAAGTAAACAGGAGATCAGGCTCAGCACAGGAGCAAAGGGCAGGCTTGTAGTCAGTGTCCAAGAGCCACAGCACGCTGAAAGTTAGGAAAGCATCATGAATTGAAAGCGGAGCGGAGCCAGTAATTAGGTCAGGAAGTCATGTCAACAGCCAGAAGGCCTGAGCCAGACAGAAAGGTAATGTCTGCAGCATGAACAAGGCAGGAAGAGAGGAGGTAAGCTAGAGCACCCTTCACCACGTACTGGAAACACATTCTTCCTAGGGCACTATTAAACTAACCAGACACGTCCTGCTTCCTGCCAGAACTTCATCTAGATGGCAGGAGAGGATGCTGGGAACCAGCAAACAAATGAACCAGAAAGTCCACTGGTTAGAAAGCTGGCAGTCCCGTGGGCTACGATAGTTTGTGACCGTTACACCAATGAACTCCTCAATAGCAGCATAGAATAATTCTGTCCAGGCTATGGAAATACTGAACTCACCCATATGTTTTATGGCATGTTTTTACAAGTGGGCCCGTACATTGCTGTTTCTGTGAGTGAAATGAAAGATCAGTTTGACTAAAGAAGGGGTGGGGAGACATCACCTTGAGGTCTAAAGAACAGAGGAAATGATGCAGTGCAGACACAGAGGCTCCACTCTGGGAAGGGAAACAGTAACCAGCATCATGGTAGCCGACAAAAAGAGAAGCGGTATTTTACTTCAGTGCCAACATTTTATTACATTTCTGGAAATTAAAAATTGCTCTTCTAATAAGCTAAACAATGCTGAAAATGCACAGGGTTGGTACTGCTTAATTTATTTAAAATTTGTTATCACTTCAGGCGCCTCTCCACATAAGCCTAGAGAGGTCTCTTTGGGAAAGGACCGTTTAGAAGAACCAGTGGGACAATTGCTTTTGCCCTTTCTCTCCCTACTCCTGTTGTCTTTCCATTTCTCCCTACACCCCACCCCCAAAAATCTATCTCTTCTGTTAATCTTTAAGGTGCCACAAAATATTTATGGGTTTTCTAACAGATTAATATAGCTTCCCCCAGTGCTATTTTTCTAGAAAAAGAGGTGCCGGAACTTACCATGAATGCCTTCCTCATTCTCTCAGAATGGCGATGGTGCTCACCTGAGAGGTGTCGGAACTGAGTTCCACCAAGTTCTGGCTGAAAAAAAAGCCCTGGTTATCCCTCTCTTCTTTACTCTTGAGAATATTCTCTCCCTAACAGCCTCCTTCTATCTGAACAAGCCCCCTGTGGGTTCTCCCTCACCTAACATTACCCCACAGGAATTCTCTTGCCCAGCTAAAAACCTTTCCCAGGCATTCCATCCATCAAGGAAGCTCTGCCTCCCCAGCATTCCAGGACAACTCCCTCCATCCCATCATTAAGCCTGGCGGACGGGGCGGGGGAGAGAGAGAGTTGGTTTCAATGGAGACAAACAAACCCTAATTATTGGAATGATGGGCAATTTCAACCATGCAAATTATTGTGTACAGAGGCACTCTGGGCTCCAAGCTCTATGCCAAACTGCAGATGACGATGATGATGATTAAACCACACGTCACCCTAAGGTCACCACTTCTTGTTTTAGTTTGTACCTTATGTGTTCTATCTGGTCAATAACTTCAAGCCATGAGGTGGCTCATAAATCTGTAAAATAAACACACCCACAAGTTCTCAGAACTATAGGTCATAATGTGCAATTATTGTATGCATTTCCATTTGTGTGGTTTCTCATGCATCTGGGTTTTAATTGTTTTATATCCAGCTGTTGCTATGAGCTACCTTGGGTGATTTGCTTGGGAAAAGTGGAGCATACATTCTTAAACCACTGTTTATTCATTATGTCACATCACGGAAATTTCACATAGAATTTACCCCCCATCGTGGAAGTGCTTTTTCACATCTGAACTATCTGGCATGGAAAGGACCTTTAGCTGCACACGTTTTCAAAATGAAAGACTCTTATTTCAGAACACCTGGAAGGGCTGTAGCTCAGGTGGAAAGAGCTATGTCTACAAAATGTCCCAGGTTCAGTCACCCCCATTTCAGGTTGGGCTGGAAAGAATCCTATATGAAATCCTGCCAGTCAGTAGATACAGTACAGAACTAGACGGACCAGTCATTTGATGATATGTTCCTAGAAGCAGTCCTCAGAGGTGGAGGAAGGAAACCCAATACAGCCAGGCTAGCCAAAGGGCAGGATTTGGTGCTGCTTAGTGCATTTCAGTGGAGGCAACTGGGAATTCATTCCACATGGGAATGAATGAATGAATGGGGTAGCCTTTGTGTACATTAGAGCTGTTGCTCCTGTAAAAAACTATTCTGTATGAAACAGAAGCACTTTAACACCACCTAGTGGTATATGTTACTGATGTGTACCAGCAGCTTGATCTGTTTTGGAGCTGCTCTGTGTTTCACTATAATGGGAGAGCCTTAAAATGTTTATAAATTCCCCTCCTCTTTCCACAGAGGTAGGTGAAATTTGCAAGCATAGCAGCTCCTCCTGCCAAATTGCAGGCAGATACATCCAGAGGTTTCCCTGCAATTCACCTTTAAAGTTTGGTGGTTGGTTTGTATACTATTTTCTGCAAGACTTTGATGTAATTTCCAGGCATGGTGATTCCTTCTGAATAGACAAAACCTGTCAAATTTCTGAATTATAGTTGGCAGTGGTTCACAGAGTTTTACTGTTTTGTGGTGGGTGCAATAGGAATCATAAGTTGGGGGTGAGGGGTGGAAAGAAGACAATGGATCCCCAGGAAAGGCTGATGTGGGTAATATATCGTCATCCCAGCAAGGACTCTGTTGTGCTAACTTTAGCTCCTAGGGGGTGGGCTTTTGTAGAATAATGTCATGTTCCTCCTAAGAACAACTTCAAGCAGACACAGGAGCCCAATGATTAGCATAGGTACAAATATACCAATTCCATCACTTATTGAAGGATCCTGACATTAAAATGTATGCATGTGTGCCTTTCACACAGTATGAAGAAATTGTATGATCAACTGGCCCCAGTTGCAAAATAATGATTTAACAAAGTAATGGAGAACTAGTGGGAAATTTGTCAGGAATGAAGCAAACATGGAAGAGTGAACTGCACCACAATGTATGTGAGCAAGATTGGGAAACTGTTTGGTGAACCAAACTTGCCAGATCTATCTCTCCATATATTGGGGAAAATACAATCAAAAGCATAGGACACCATTCCAACTTTCCCATGTGGCATCTGATATCTCCAGAACTGTTTACCTGGAAAGATTACAATCCTAGTGGGACATGCCATCATTTATGGTGGGGTTGCTCAGTAGCACAGACCTTCTGGGGAGATAAACACTTGCAATAGTAAAAATAATTATACATGCACCAATAGATTTCACACCTCAGTTGTCTTTTCTATCAGTCACTAAGGGGATAAACAGATGAAGACAACCTGCCCCCCCTAATTTTCCTATTAGTGGCAACAAGATTCTCCAATGTCCAAATGTGGAGGGAATTGCATAGTTTAAAACTTAGATTTATGTTTCAAAAACGGCTTGAGACTAGCTGTAGCGGGGGGGGGGGGGCGAATACACGATGTTAAGGTATTGAAAGGCAATGAAGAAAGCAGTCACATTTTATGCAGTATAGTGGCAAATTAAGTACTAACAAAATTGGGCTGAAGAACAAGCTGCCCATGGCATCACTAAAAATCTGGATGTTATGATTCTCAGACATAGTAGGTCTCGTTCTCTGTGAGGCAGAAGCCATTATCTGGATTATAACGCAATTATCAGCCAGTTTATCAGGTTTAAAATCCTCTTAGGAAAAGGATTTAAATATTTGTATAGAGGAGGACATGGACTGAAAAGCACTTTGGACTTCTAAGCTGTGCAAATCATTATCTGCACATGTGAGAATGTTCCTTAAAAATTCAACACTGATGGCATTGTACTGCATACCCATTCAGCTATCTCATATTACTTCCAATGCAGTCCAGAACTATTGGAGAGGTTGCAGGAATAAAGGGGCTTTTCCCCATCCATAGTGTGAATGTTCACAGGCTGCTTTAGGCACATCTACACAAACTATTATTGATGCCATTTTAATTGTTGGGCTGTTATTTGTTTTTATTGGGAGGAGACCTTGAGTACTGCGTGGCATGTATTCCCAGGTACACTTCAATCAAAACAGAAAAGCTTGCTTAGGACAAACATACCCCGTTTCTCACATAACGGTATCTGGTTCTTTCACTCTTCAGCATAATAAACTAGAAAAAATAATGGCTGCCAATCATGTCATTACCACAGGAACTCAGTAGAAAACCACTGTAATTTGAAGCCCTAATACTTTCTTAGGTATTAGTAAGGTAAAGGGTAAAGGGACGTGGACAACTCTGGGGTTGTGGTGCTCATCTCGCTGTACTGGCTAAGGGAGCCGCCGTACAGCTAAGCCACTTCTGGCAAACCAGAGCAGCACATGGAAACACCATTTATCTTCCCGCCACAGCAGTACCTATTTATCTACTTGCACTTAGGGGTGCTTTCGAACTGCTAGGTTGGCAGGAGCAGGGACAGAGCAATGGGAGCTCACCCCTTTGCGGGATTCGAACTGCCGACCTTCTGATCGGCAAGCCCTAGGCTCTGTGGTTTAGACCACAGCACCACCCGTGTCCTCTAGGTATTAGTAGTACCATACTAATACTGAACTTGCAAGGATAAACCCTGAAGTGTATTTTGTGGGGGAAGCCAGGAGTGTTGAAAAGAGTCTCCCAAATAAATATACTCTAATATGGTGGCTGTCTTATAAGGATAGTATGAACTTTGTTTCATTTGTATCAGTAAGACAATAAGGAAATAGAGAGAATACTCACACAGCAAGAAATATGAAATTTCAATTCTTTATTTTCATGTTCCTAAAAAATGTACAGGGCCCTCAAGCAGCAATTAAGTACATAAAGACTACACACACAGTATTGTCTATGTTTTAATTTTTGCTGGCTATTAAATTATTGCATATGTGCACACACCAATACAATGTAGTCATTGCACCTGTTCAGTAGTATCTTATATGTTCATATCTTGATTCTCCAACGAATCTAACTTTACTTTAAAAACTGGCTTTCAACCTGGGCTTAGGATCCCATTTGTATTGCAGCGACTAAGAAAAAGAGAGACCAGTTTTAAGTAGACACACACATCTATCTGGCTTTGGGCCTCTTTCACAGTTTCTACTGATCCAAATTTTGGATATGAGATGGGTTTAGCAGCACATCTTTTACACAGTGCTTTTGATTCCAATAAAGACAAGAGGCAAATATATATATATTGACACTGTCTGGCCCCCATTTGCTACACACCAGACTTTAATCCAAAAGGCCTGGAGCCTACTGAATCCATAGGCCAGGCTTGATAATGAAACCCCCTAGCAGTGCGACCATATACATGTCTACTTAGAAGCAAGTCCCATCAAATTCAATGGTGATCAATCCCAGGCAAGCGGGCAAAAGGATTATAGCCATAAGCACTTTTCAACAGCAGCCCAGGCTACCCCAAGCTAACCCTTTCTAGAGTAACAAAACACATGTCTATATTCAGTAAAAGTAGATTAAACTATTTTTATTATAGTATTTGTTTGACCCTATTCTTTTTACTATAGAAACCTCCAACACAAATCTAGTATTATATATAATTAAAATAAAATACTTCCTGATTGGCCCAACTACTTCTTTTGGTCTCATTATTTTAAATATTAATTGCTCCATAAAAAATATACAGTCCACCAACATGGTACAGCTGGTTGCCTTCTGCAGCTGGCTACATATTTAAACCGTGCAATTCAGTGCTCACTTATCTAAAGGCTCACCCACACTTAGCTTTTGCCCTGCAGTTTCCAGGCACAGATCCGTGCTTATAAAAGCTCTGTGTCCAAATGTTTGTTTGCTTTACCCCAGAGCTTTCCCCGCAAAAACCCGCTCTTTAGTGCTCAACTGGATCAAACGTCAGTTCGTGTTTCCTGCAGATTGCTGTTTGCACCGACTGAGCTTTAAAGAGCAGGTTTTCACAGGGAAAGCTCTGGGGCAAAAAGGAAAAAAGGTGCTCATACATGGAGCTTTAAAGTGCGGACCGTGCCTGCAAAGAGCAGAGGAAAGGTAAGTGTGGATAAGCCCAAAGTGACAAAAAAGACAAAAGAATAATAATAATACATGCTTCATGGCTTCAGTCACTAAATCTTCAATTTACTGTAGGCTTATGCTGTCTAAACGCTCAAAGGATTTAAGGTTACTTTAATCAATTTTGCTAGATTACCACCCTCCCCCCGGTCATCCAAACAAATGTAAGATTTACACTGTCGTTAGAATGAAAAATCTACTCTCCTGACCTTTTATATTGGCACTCTAGTTATATTTGACTGCATGTAGTTCATGCAGAGGAGACATGTTGCAGAACACTTACTCCTATCCACTTGGATGCATTTACAGCTGAACACTGACATCCAGTGGATAACCAGGCTAATGCTAGATATACCAAGCCAGGAATGTTCAAGTTTCATCAAGGTAACCCCCTTTTTGGTTTGTTATTAAGGGAGGAGATTGAACCACTGGCTATTTTCATCTCAGGCAGAGTAGGGAATAGTGGCAGCAGATTAGTAAGAAAAGGGTGGAAGCAGGGCTCCATGCATCTCTTGTACAACTGAAGCTTTCAATACGGGTTCTAAGAAAAGCAGAATAACTCTCTGTTACATACACCCCTCACAAAAATGATTTTCCTGCAACGTTGCTAGGCTGAAGATGTCAACATAATGGCTTGAAGCTCAATCAAAGCGATTGAGGGAAGGCAACACACTGAAATTCAGTAGGAAAAGGTTTGCCATCCTGGGCACGCTTACTCAGAAATAAATCCCAATAAAATCCATATTCCTGAAGCAACACGGTTCAGTGTAGTTTCCACTGTCCATCGATCAAACTACTTTCTCTCTCTGGATAAGCATTAGCAAGATAGTTTCTTGGCTCAAAAAATTTAACTTGAGAATTAGAGACTGGTCCTTAGTGTCATCTTTCTGAACAGCTGAAAGTGGTGCAAATGCTTCCAGGATTAAACTATACAGTCTATAAGCAAGTTCAAGTAGCGCTCTGTTTAAATAAAGTTGGAAGGTTTAACCCGGTACAGTAATATGAGCAGCAATGAAAGCATCTATGATGCAAGTCAGTAATGTCTGCAGGAACTCATTCTCCACTGCCACTACAGTTATCACACAGGTCTAGCAAGCTTAGTGACCACATCACTACCAACGACAAGATAAAAAAAAATTTGCAAAAGCAAAGGGTCTCTTTGCTAACTGATCTTCTAAACCCCAGAAAGATGAACTTGTACAATTATGGGGCTCGGCTGAAAATAACGTGTCTCCAGCTGCTGCAAGTTCTTTGTTTTGGCTTGGCAGCTTATGCTAAAAGAGGCAACTTTAAACTTAAACAGAGCTTCAAGGATTTGCAGTTTTGAGGTAGAGCATCTGGATGAAGGAACCATGTTGGTCAGGCATTTTCATCCACAGTAGTAAGGGATAAACAGGAATCTTTAGTTGCAAAGCACAGCCCACCACAGTAGAACTTTGGCAGACCACCAGCCAAATGAATCTCTTTATAGAGATTCCCAGACTCTAGAAAAGGATTTCTTTGCACTCCAGGTGGATATTTTCTAAGCACCCCAGACATACTAGCTCTCTCTTAGCACAAGCCATCTGCTGAAACTTCAGTTGTGGATTTGTACTTACTTCATGGACAACTTTGGGTTGGGGGGGGGGAACTATACGTGATGTACCAAAATGCTATCCACTTTGGGTTAGAAGCATGCCCAATGGATTTACACAAGCCAGGAATGCCTTTTCTGATAGAGAGTAGTGTCTGCTGCCTGAGTGTTTTTACAAAAGAATTTGCGGTATCTGTTAGCTTATCTGTGTCACTATGACAACTGCAAACAGCGTACTGCAAGAACTCTGATGCTCTAGGAAAGAAGAGCGCACCACCCACTTAGGTACCTGATGTGGGTTACATCCATCACTGTTAAGAGAACAAGTAGACACAGTTGCAGAAGTAACTTACAATAGAAGAAAGTCTTGAGTACATATACAATCTTTTCTGCACTGCATGCAATTTTACCTTACTGAATATAAATACACAACTACAGTCAGGTATGCTTTCCACTTTCTCCAAGTATTCAGAAATTAGTACAAAAGTATCTAAATTATAGGAATGATTGCTGCTAGTGATGTCAATCACTGAAACATTAAATATAAGAGACTGCCTGTTACAAATTATTCACAAAAGAGGTAAGAAAGTGTCCAAGATGTCATTAACCATATAAAGTTATGATTGAGAACATGCATAGAAACTTGTTCATCAAAAGCACTAATTGTACTTGACCACATAATTATGACTAAATTTAGTGCCAAAAAGAGTAAGACTTGTTTTATATCTGTATCCAAAATAAAGATTTCCAGTTTTAAGTAATGCCAAATGGGAAAAAAGTACTAGAAAACAGATGTTACAAATGCTGAAAAAAGCTTATTAAAATGTATTTTAAAAACACTTTACAAATTTGTTCTGATGGTTACAGGTTTGAATTTTAAAGAAGGATCTGTAAAACCACATAGCTACAAACACCCATGTAAACTTTTCTTCTCAGAAGCATTAAGATGTTCAAGAGTTATTTGTAAAAGACAAAGCATTAACAAAATTAACATCCTTTTCTAACGTTGCTTGTCTGACGTTTCCAGACAAGCAAAGTTCATGCTTTTCCTTAAGTTACATGTAATACATTAATTCTGTTGCCTGCGTTTTGCCGATCTCATTTTCTCAAATCGTGACTCCATCTCTTCCAGGACTTTGGGTGTGTATCGTACAACCAGCTTAACTTTTCCTTGAGCAGCTTTTAGCAGTTCCACGGCTTTCTCATGGTGCTCCCCTTCAACACTCTGAAACAAATATTTCAAAAATTAACCATTCTGTTAGTAAATATATATAAAAAAGCACTCTAATATTCCAACATTGTTATTTATAAGGCTAGCTGAATGACCTCACATAGAAGAGCTAGATTTTATGTTGGCTGTATCATAACGTTATCTGTTCTAGGTAATTTGTGGCTTTCAAAATTAAGCACATATTTAAGGGTGGGGGGAAGAAAAGGGCAGTTGCTCTAGGTTTCACTTACAACAGTGCTTCTCAAAATGTCAGTCATGATATGTAAATGGGTCCTGATGTGTTCCTAGGTAGATTGCCAGACTCCCAAGATTTCCCCACCTTATCAGGGCACAGCCAGATTGCCTGGCAAAGTTAGTTCCCCCAACTGAAGTTACCAGGACAAATGAATGAGTCTATAGAAAGGTAAGGATTTTCTCAGTGCCACCCACCAGCTGGAAGGCTGTGTGGGGACTGGTCAGCTGAGTGTCAATGACTCCTTTAGTCAGCCGCCAAAACAGTTCATTGTGGGAGGACTTGAGTTGCTGTGAGCTATTCCAGTGGCTACCTATTAGGAAAATGGAACAGGGAGCTGCTGGCCGTTGCTACATTTTAACCGCATTTAGGAAAAAAGTAAATGTGCATGCAAAGTAGCGTTGTATGGGGAGAACTGCTTTACCTCAGGTGTTCTGAGGTAACTTGACAGAGAGAACTCAAGGAGTCACAACTAGAAAGGGATGAATCTCTAGTTCCAGTCTGTGTCGTTTTTACATGGGTTCACTCAATCCATGCTTATCATGCTGTTCCCTCCAAAAGCAGATTATTTTAAAATGCATTTTGATACATTTTTTGGCACGTTTGGGAAGTGTGAAAACTGGGAGGTGAAGTCTACTCAGCACAGTGGATTAGGTCCTTTCCTATTCAAATTCATTCACACACACACACACACACACACACACACACACACACACACACAAAATCAAATTACTGAAGCACAGCCTCATCCTTTCAGGATTTTGCCCCTATACCTTCAGCCTTCATTATTTATTTTGTATCTTGCCTAGACTGCAAGGACCTCAAAGTAGTATGCGTGAGGCTATCTCATTTTATCCTCACAAATCCTGTGAGGTAGGTTAAGCCAAAATATAGCTGACAGGTCTCAAGAGTAGAAAATATTTTTTCATTTAAAGTTCCATAGTATGTAAAATAGTCATTGATGAGAAACTGCATATGGGCAGTTTCTCATCAATGTCTATTTTACTAACAGACTATTAGTAATAAACTATTTTACTAACATCTTGCTAATGTTATTTCAACAAACTTGGGATCCAATTCTAAAATGTGCATCCCCCTGCTTTATTAATTAAAAATGTTTCCTCGCATAACAGCAGGTTTCTATCAGTGCTAGTGAACTTAGAATTGCAAATCTCAAACATACTCCATAATATTTTACTCTCCATTACGATTTGCAAAAGGAAAATATAAACCTGTTTTTTTCATACTGCATAATACACACAAGACCAAGCAATCAACATCCCCTCAATGCCCTCAAGCGGTCACAGGTAGCTACTACAAGTGGAAGTTAAATTCCATCCCTACCACTCCGTTTACAGAAAGAAGCTGGTCTCCACGCTTCAATCCCCCGTGTCTATCAGCAATACCACCTGGGATAATTCGGGATATATAGATTGGAGAATTTTGCTCTTTGCCGCCCATGATGTTGAATCCGAGCCCTTCTTCTGTTTTTGGTAGTTCAACGACTCTGGGGTGGGAATGACCCTCACTAGCAGCAAAGGCAGCAACAGTGGCCTGCAAAACATGGAAATCTCATTTTCCTCCCCATAGTTCACAAGGTCTGGAATCTTATTCACTGTCTTATCTCAAAGGCAAATATTTCAAAGCATCTAGCTAAATACTGCCAATACAAGTGCATCCCCTGCAAATGTACTTCAGAGTATTTTCAATCTCTGGGCTGTTGTTCTGAAGATGGTTTGTACTCCAAACCATGGGAAAACAAAAGGCAAATAAACCAAAAAGATGCACTGTTTCACTTATAACTGCATTTTCTTTGATGATATATGGACAAAGGTGAATAATAATAATAATAATAATAATAATAATAATAATAATAATAATTTATTATTTATATCCCGTCCTCCCCAGCCAAAGCTGGGCTCAGAGCAGCTAACAACAATAAAAATAACACAGTTTACATAAAATCACAATCAATTAATTGAAATACATTCTAAAATCAATTCAGAGTCAAATTAATGGCAACCATTGGGCAAGAGTTCTATGAGTATTACAGAAGGAGGGGGTCAGTCTGTGCCATGGCCAAAAGCCTGGTGGGACAGCTCCGTCTTGCAGGCCCTGTGGAAAGATGTCAAGGCCCGCAGGGCCCTAGTCTCTTGTGACAGAGCATTCCACCAGATCGGGGCCACGGCTGAAAAAGCCCTGGCTCTGGTTGAGGCCAGCCTAACCTCCCTGTGGCCCAGGATCTCCAAGATGTTTTTATTTGAAGACTGTAAGGTCCTCTGTGGGACATACCAGGAGAGGAGGTCCCGTAGGTACGAGGGTCCTAGGCCATATAGGGCTTTAAAGGTTAAAACCAGCACCTTAAACCTGATCCTGTACTCCACCGAGAGCCAGTGCAGCTGGTATAGCACCGGGTGAATGTGATCCCACGACGAGGACCCTGTAAGGAGTCTCGCCGTGGCATTCTGCACCCACTGGAGTTTCTGGGTCAGTCTCAAGGGCAGCCCCACATAGAGCGAGTTACAATAATCCAGTCTGGAGGTGACCGTCGTGTGGATCACAGTGGCTAGGTCAGGGTGAGAGAGGTAAGGAGCCAACTGCTTAGCTTGGTGGAGATGAAAAAATGCCACCTTTGTTATAGCTGCAATCTGCGCCTCCATGGAAAGGGAGGTGTCAAAGATTACACCCAAACTCTTAACGGATGGTGCTGGCACTAATTGTGCCCCCGCAAGAGATGGGAGTTGCCCCCCCCAATCCCATATCGTCTCGACCCAGCCAAAGGACCTCCATTCCCCCTTGTGAGTATTTTGAAAATACACACAAGTTCCTCATAACAGATGCACTACTATGCATTTTTAACTTGGGCACTGGAATCAAGTAAACAAATGTACAAATGAAAGTCATATTACACAACAGAATGCTCTCTAAGCAGAGGCAGTATTCATCACCCTGTCCTGAACCCCCTTCAACATCCTTATAGTAACAGGTGCTGACAATCCCAACCCTCCACATTCTTGTACTGTGGGAACACCAGGCATTTATCCAATGCACTGACTGTTCAGCAAGAATGCTATTTTAGCATCCCATGCATTGGGGTAGGAAGGCAGTCAATAAACATGTAAAAAGCATCCGCATGAGAGTGCATTAGTGAACATTAACTGCTTCAGTGCATTAACAGAAAAACAACAACTTTAAAATAGGGAACTCCTATAGGAAAACTTTGTCTTTGGTAAGGAACCCTTTCATTCTTCCCAGTTTATCTTAAGCCTACAATTGTTTAAAGTGTTTGTTTCACGGATATACCCACTGAGCTCAAAAGCACAGCTCACTGCAATATTTTCATAGCCTAATACTTCAGCTTTTAAAGATCGGAGCTGCCAGTTGAGCTTTAACATATTAACCCTTCCTAAATAGGAGTCTTACCTTGGCTGTGGCATTAGCTCTCACTTCTGGGCTACTGCTGATGTCCACAGTCTCATACACGTGCTCATATACCTTTAGAAAGAAAGAAAAATTAGGTATGTGGTTTATTGGATAGGGGATGACTAAATCAAACCACATTAATAATATTTCCAAATGAACTGTGCGGATTAACTAATTTTGCATGCATGCATTGAGTTGTGAATCAGGAAACTTGGTTTGTCATTCACTACAGTCATATCTCATGTTATGTTTGCTTCATGTTATGTTTTTTCAGGTTGTGTCCCGCGGCGACCCAGAAGTACCAGAAAGGGTTACTTCCTGGTTTCACCGCTCGCGCATGTGCAATAGCGCTAAATCATGCTTCGCGCATATGCACAAGTGCCAAATTGCACTGCGCACCTGTGCAGATACAGTGCTTCAGGTTACGGGCTTTTCATGTTGCGAACGGGCCTCCAGAACAGATCCTGTTCGCAACTAGAGATACCACTGTATTATCTTTTTTCTTGTATTTGCACTTCAACAGAAGGCAATTCCCAGTGTAGCTCCCAAATATTAATGAGAAGACACTGATCTATACCTTCTCCACACACTCCTCAAAAACATACCTCCCGCACAGCATTACAGAATTCACTTTGAAGGACCCTCTGCAAAGCCTGTAGTTTTTGTGGGGGCACTTCTCCGCTCCTTTGCAACTTTTCCAACAACTCAATAGCCCGACAGATGTCTGTAAAAAGAAAGGCAAGGAAAGAACATGAACTACTAAAATCTACTCAGAGGGTATTGATACTGGTTCTGACCATTGAATTGGGCTAGACCATGTGATCAGCCTATATACCTCAACTGTGTGGGAGCCACTCATAGAAATGTGGCTCCCACGCAGCTAGAGTAACATTCTAAAGCACTCCTTTCCCATTCATCTGGAGCAGGAAAAACCCAGTACAAATCTTGTACCAACTTGCTCTTCAATGTTTGTTCCATGACTAATGAGCATCAGACCAATATACTTGTCAACAAAATCCCAAGGACAGAATCCCGATGATCATCAGCTCTCCTGTTTCAGGCAAACCTTGTTCCTTGCAATGTATACCTATTAGGGATTCTTTATTACAAATATTTCAGTGGCAGACAAACGTTCATGAAAAACAATCTGGACTCCCCCTACCATTCTTCCTTTGTAATATGCAGATGCAGAATTAAATGCCCTTCCATAGCAGCAGCATAAATATTGTTCTAGGCTCTGTTCAATGTTCACATGCTTAGATGACAAGGTCTGAATCTTTGAATTCTCCAGATTAGAACATACTCCTGAAGTCACTAACAGACAATGCACATGGTTCCCAAAGCAGACAGCTCTGTGAAAATGCTCTAACAAGCTTGGGGCCCCTCTCCTGAGAGCAAAACAAAAAAATTTGTTTCTTTCCAGTAGCACCTTAAAGACCAACTAAGTTAGTTCTTGGTATGAGCTTTCGTGTGCATGCACACTTCTTCAGATATTCTTCAGATATTTCGTGCATGCACACGAAAGCTCATACCAAGAACTAACTTAGTTGGTCTTTAAGGTGCTACTGGAAAGAAATTTTTTTTTTGTTTTGACTATGGCAGACCAACACGGCTACCTATCTGTTCCTGAGAGCAAAACACACTTGAAACTGCTTGAGTAGAGGGAAAGACCACAGAGAACATTTTACCCAAATGATTAAGTTAAAAGGTGGCCCAAGGGGCAGAGGACACTGATATTTGCATTTGAATAGAAACCAGAGCCTCTGAAAGAGTATGTTTCCATAGGATGATCACTGGAACACTGAGAGTCAGACATTGACCATTATGCAATGAACTGTTGACAGGGAGCTAAGTACAAATGTTATTGCTGCCGGATACACCTGCCATCTCAGCTTCATGGAAACACATGGCATTTTAACTTTTTCTCCACTATCAATTCTAACATCTTCCTTAAATATTTGCTTCCACAACCAAGCACTCGCTCACTACGGAGCATGGAAAAAATTAAGTCATCTGTTGTTGCCTCTGTTACCCATCAAAACAACAACTTAGCAAAAAAAATTGTATTTCCCAAAGCTTAGTCTTTGAAGATTAGAAATAAAAACACAGCCTTTGCATGACAAAGAGCAGAGCCAGCAGCTGAGTCCAAGCATCCGATTTTTGTTTTTATTTGCAAATATTACTTAATTTTCCTTGAATGACTGAGGAGCAAAGGATAAAATGTTGTTCAAAACAAATATGAGGTTACAATAAGCCACTACTGTATAATGAATGTTAGAAGTTTCAAAAACAAACAAACCCAGCCATATTTGGAAAACTAAAACATGACAACTGATTGTCAGTTATATGGGTTGCACAACATCTATTCATGGGAGAATATCATCATGACTTTAACTGGCTCAGTTACACCCTCCCTTCTATTTCTGAGAATTCCTGGGTTGTTAGACCCAAAAGGTCAACTGTTACTTAAGAGTTCCTATTGAATTTTGCCTAGCATGGACATTTTGAAAACAGTACTCTCCAAGATAGTAAAAGAATTTCAATTAGGCAAGAATAATTTCCCAGAGGTGTTTGCACATTCCCTATCCTTTTTTTCAGTGTAAGCTGATGACCCAGTTCTGTTTGGAATCATGCATGTACAAAGGGGGGAAATGTTTCTGGGAGTGGCAAGAGATTTAAAGGCTGAACATTATATGTCGAACACTACTTTTGGGGTGGGCTTCAGCAGCAAAGTCATGCAGGGTGCAGTGCTTAAAGTTGCACATACAGCAAGCTGCATGGGTGATGCTGTTTGACTTCATTCCATAACTAATGAAGAGGTCAGTCATCAATGATACTAAATCTTGTCCTCTGTCATAGCTTTACACAGACACTACATTTTAACTTGCTATTTCCTTTTTCTTTATCTGAACTGTTCCCTCATAAAACACAGGATCCCGATCCCCGCCCCCCCTCGGCCCAGGAGCTTGAGCCATCAATACTTTGACAATTGACTCAAAAGTAGCCTACTTGGTCATTACAGTAGTACCTCGGGTTAAGTACTTAATTTGTTCCGGAGGTCTGTTCTTAACCTGAAACTGTTCTTAACCTGAAGCACCACTTTAGCTAATGGGGCCTCCCGCTGCTGCTTCACCACCAGAGCACGATTTCTGTTCTCATCCTGAAGCAAAGTTCTTAACCCGAGATAATATTTCTGGGTTAGCGGAGTCTGTAACCTGAAGCGTATGTAACCCGAGGTACCACTGTATTTGCTAAGTTTAGTTTTTATTGAAATACTGTTAAGATACAATGTACATTTCTTCAACATCACTGCAAAGTAACAATTATTCTGTTTTCTTAAAAATGTCATCATTTGTATCAGCAATTCTGTGAAAACTTTGTATCAGCAATTCTATGAAAACTTTGTATCAGCAATTCTACGAACCTGCCCAAACCCTGTGATCAACAACTGAGGCCCTTTTTCATGAGCAGTGCTAGAAATTCACCAAGCGCCAGGCATGTTTTGCAACTCCAGTTGTGACCCTGTGGAGATCTCTGAACGCCAGGTTGGTGACTGACATCTCCATCTGGCTGCCCCCTCCAGCTTTTATATCCCACCTTTCTCTCTAAGGAGTACATGGTTCACCCCCTCAATTAAGCCCCATAACAGTCCTGGGAGGTATGTTAAGAGCCTGTGACCAGCCCAAGGTCACCCAGTGAGCTTCATGACTGAGAGGGGATTTGAACCCTGATCTCCCAATCTGACTATCTAACCACTACACCACACTGGCTTCCTAAAGTACTTCTGCTAAGGGGCAGCTATACAAATTAAGTGGGTAAATAAATATAGGAAAAGCAAAATGTCATTTGGAGAAGGATTTGAAATATTTTCCTTGAAGGTTGAATTTGCTTTATTTTGGATTGTTTTATTTAATGTTTTAATGCGTTGTAATGTGCTTTGAGATTTTTTTCTTTAAAATATAAAGTGATATAGAAATGACTAATGCTAATGATGATGATGATGATAATAATAATAATAAAATCATTGTAAACAAAAAAAAAGATACCTAGATATTCTGTTTTGGTGGCCATAACTAGGTTTAAGGTGTCATTTAGTGATTAGCTTATATATCTGAGTTTCTAAGGCAAAGGCCAACAGTGATTTAATGCCTAATGAGATATTTGAACCCTCGTCTACCAGGTGCAAGAACCACACAAGCTCTGAGGAATACACACACACATACACACAAAATAATACCATATATGTTATAAGTAACATATGTGCATTACAGTTCAGGATAACTCAGAGCTAAAAGCCTAAATCCTGTTTAATCACACCAGTTCACCTAAAAGTTTGGGGATATGCAGCAGTTCTTAAGATTCAGTACCTAGCTTTTCCTATAAAACTCAGCTCAATGAGGACTGAGCACAGAATGTTGACCAAATGGGGGCAGGGTGTGTGTGTGTGTGTGTGTGTGTGTGTGTGTGTGTAGGAGCACCCTGGAAAAAGAGTATAGCTGGCTGGTTCCTAGAACCCCTTGCTATGAGCACTCAATGCGACAACATTTTGCTGCAGCACTGTAAGAAACTTAACCCACTAAATTGGATTCTGGGGCCTAGGAATCCGTTATTCAGTCTGCATTAGCATTATGCAGTCACAGAGAACCCTCTCCCCCTCACAGAGCAACAGTTCCCCGAGTTCCCAGGGAAGACATACTGACTGTGAAACTACTCTGAGAACTGCCCATCCCTCAGGGGAAGAGGAGGTATCCAAGCACTCAGCACTCTTAGCCCACGACACTTCCCAGTCCCAAGATTCTTTGGGGGAAACCATGACCGTTTAAAGCAGTATGATGCTCTTTAAATGTATAGTGCAGATGGGGGCCTAGATGCTTCTAGGCTCATAAATTAGACCCTCCCAACTAACTATACCTAGTAGCAGCTCACAGTGCATTTTCCACCGAGGCCTAAGAACTCCGATTTAAAACTTCCATAACTTTACACCCAGAGTCAAAACAAAATTTTTTTTCCCTTCCAGTAGCACCTTAAAGACCAACTAAGTTAGTTCTTGGTATGAGCTTTCGTGTGCATGCACACTTCTTCAGATTTACACCCAGAGAACCGGCTGGCTCCTTCCGAGAGCAGCAGCCCAACCTGAACTTCCACAGGGGCCTTGTGTTGTCCAACCTCCTTGCGCACCCCGACCCACAGGGGAGCGCGCAAGCCACGGTCCTAGCTCAGCACCAGCTGACTCGGACCAGGCAAAGAAGCCGAGGCTGCTTTGACAGACGGGGGGGAGGGAGGGAGCCAAGAACAGAAGAAGATCCCCGCCGGGCCGGATGCCACGCCCCCATCTAGGTCTCTCTCGGCAGCCGCGCGCTCCCCACTTGCGACGGCCATCCCAGCTAGTAAGCCTGGCACTTCTCTAATCCTCTTCTTAAGCCACCTAAGCTGGAGCACTGCTGCGGAGGATCTCTGGGTGTGGGAGCGGGGCGGGGAGAGCCAAGGGCACCCCCCTCCCCACTCTGGGCGGAGGCTTGCGGGGCTGCTGTTGCTGCGGAAAAGTAGTTCTCCTACCCTGACCAGCCTGAGGACCGAAGAACGCTTTGGGGCTTAGCCTGCCCGCTCCCCATGGCGAAGACACACCTCGCCCCTGCAGGGCATCGCTCAGTAGATCCGGCTCTCCAGTGGCTGCAGCCGAAGCCAGCCGTTCCCCGCCCGCCTGCCTTTGCTCTCACCTCTCTCCAGCCGCACCGGCTCCCCCAGCGCCGCCATCTTCTCCTTCTCCAGCTGCTCTCGGGGAAGTGACGCCGGGCAAGAGGCGGCGCTGCTTCCAGGACGCGCAGAGGCGAAGGAGGGGCGAAGGCCGCGGCTTTTCCCGGCTCTCGCCGGAACTAGCGAGGCGCGCGAGGGGATGGCGGGTCGGGCGCTCTAGTTCTGCCTTAGAAAGGCGAGCGGGATCCCGGAGCCCGTTCGCCCAGGTGGGCGGAATGGTAGCTGCGAGAGAGAGAGAGAGAAGTAAATGGGGCGCGTGTGTTAATGGTTACCAAGTGGCGTCCAAAGGCCGAGAAAGTGCGAGCAAGAGGTTTGCCCAGCACGGATGGAAACAGAGGTGCCCTCCGAAGGGCAGAGAGGTCCTCCCAGGGCGGGTGCGACGCGCTTGCCGGGTGAGATAGGCAGGCAACGCAAAGAGAATTCGGCTCCCGCAGTTTCGAGCCAGATGCATTTAGGGCATGAGTGCAAGACTGGTATGCTGAGGGCGACGCTTTGCATGGCGAGTCCCAAGACCAGAGGAGCCAACTGCTAGGGGTTTAGGTCCCTTTGCCCCCCCCCCGGTAAAATATTTGAGGGCCCCCAAAGTTGATGGACATTGCCATTAAAATAGTGTGATCGATTATGCAGGGCGGACCTTACCAGGACCCATGGGCTTAGCCAGTATTTATGTTAGGGGGAGCAGAACAGAACTATCAGCAGTGCAGTTGGTTAAGTATTTTTATTTATTTACTTGATTTAGGGGGGCAGTTGCCCCCCATATTTTATTTGTGTTGGTACCGCTGCCCAAAATGATGGTGTGGAACTTGTCCGTGAAGTCCAACCCAGCAACTCTATTCCACAGCCTCGCTTTGAAATCTTTGGTAACTTTGAACGATTTGTTTCCTGGGAAACTGAAATACTGGTTTCAAAAGGTCTTTGGACTGACTAGGTGTGTGCCCCTTCAGCATGTCTGTCTCAGTGTGGAGTTAAAGCAAAGTAAAAGGTAAAGGACCAGTCAAAGGCGACTGTGGGGTGCGGCGCTCATCTTGCTTCAGGCTGAGGGAGCTGGTGTTTGTCCACAGACAGCTTTCTGGGTCATGTGGCCAGCATGACTAAACTGCTTCTGGTGCAACAAAATAGCATGGCAGAAGCCAGAGCGGACGGAAATACCGTTTCCCTTCCCTCCACAGCGGTTCCAATTTGTCTACTTGTGCTTTTAAACTGCTAGGTTGGCAGAAGCTGGAGCAGAGCAACGGGATATCACCTTGTCGCACGGATTCAAACTGCTGACCTTCTGATCAGCAAGCCCAAGAGACTCAGTGGTTTAGACTATAGTGCCATCCTCTCCCTGTGAAAACAAAGTAGTGGGATCATCATCCTAGAGATAATAGTCCTGTTCAGAGGGTCACATCCATGTGTACAGTAAATTTGTGGAATGGAGATGGGAACCTCATTTGCTGGCCCCACCTTTAAGTGGTCATGTGTTCCACTTGCCCCCAACATCTGTGTGATGTGTGAAAAGGGAGCTTTATTTCTTATCCAAAAAATCTACATAAAATCAACATAAATGACATCTATAAAACTACAGGTGCACTAGCTTTTGGAACATGCGAATGTCATGCCCCTAATATAATGGCACAGGTAAACTTCAATATGGATTATAGTGCCAAGCCCTAACACAACGCAAGGATGTTGTGAGGGCAGCCCAGATAACATTTGCAAAGTGCAGCCTATCCAAAAATGCCACCAGTCTGGTCCTGTGGGTGGAGAATTAGTTAAACTTTGAGTAATCTGAGTTCATATTCCACAATACGCCCCTTGCTTTTCAACTATTTTTCTTCAGGAGTAAAATCACCATACTATCGAAAAATGCTGAATGTTTAAAGTGGCAATCCTATGTATACTTCCTGAAGCTGGGTAGCCAATGTGGTGCCTGGCTCCACTGCCCAATGTTGTTGGACTCAAGCTCACATCAGCCTCTGCCAGCCTGGCCAATGGTTGGGCATGATGGGAAGTAGAGTCCAACAACATCTGGAGGTCACCATATTAGCCTTCCAAGTCCTTGGAAATGAGTTCTATTGGACTAAGTTCTGAGTAAATGTGCATAAGATTGGCTACACATCTGCTGCCTGTACAAGGGATGCTTTTTGCTAATACTGAATCAATCCCTCCTTGATGCACGTGGCTATGTCCTCAGTACTATGCCTGCTGGCTGTATGTGTGATGCACTTTTTCCTGAGTGCTTCATCTGTCGTCAATTTAATCTTACTGTGTGGGGCGAGTTTCTTCTGTGTTGTTAAAGTGATCAAAGCATCGGGTGCAAGAAGGACAAACCAATTGCATGCCAAAGCTTTTTTTTTTTTTTTACAGAAATGGGTGTGGACTAGGGTCTGCCTGAAGGGCATGTGCTTATGTGTTGTTAATTTCATCCCAAAGTATTTGAACTCTTGTTTGAAAGCACATGCTTTGGCTTAATAAATGACACGACCAAGATGCCCACTACTAGCCCTTATACACCCAGAGGGATTCCCAGCTTCTGGGATTCATTTTAAGGTTGTCACTCTTTCAGTTGTGTGATGGAGCATTTTGCTATGTGCCTTTCAATGAGACATTCAAATGTGAAGGAATTTATGTCAATGAACAAAGTCAAATCACAAACACGTTTTCGGCCAGGGACATGCTGGGGCTGAAAACACTATAAAATGTTTCTGTAATATAATCCAGATGTTTGCACTTTATGGTGTTCCATGAGCTAACTGCCAGTTTGCTTTGGCAATGGTGTCCTTTTTAGGAACCTGCAGCTGATGTGTGGACATACAAAATTAGCTGGTAGAATAAAATCCAGATATGTACATCCTCTACACCATACATTTCATAAAGTCATAGAATTGTAGAGTTGGAAGGGACCAGGAGGGTCATTTAGTCTATCCACCTGCAATGCAGGAATCTTTTCCCAATCTGGGGATCGAACCCACGCCCCTGAGATTAAGAGACTCATGCTCTACCAACTGAGCCATCTCATTTAAAGCACTTCCAATGTATATTTAAAGCACATGGTCCCCCCCCCCAATCCTAGGCACTGTAGTTTGGCACTAAGAATTGTAGCTCTGTGGGGGCAAACTACAGTCCCCAGGATTCTGTGCAGGAATCATGTGATTTTAATGTCCATTTGATGTGCTTTAAATGTATGGTGTGGATTGCGATCCACAAACCACCAAAGCCAGAGTAGCTTCCCACAGATCACAGTACAAGCTACAACAGGACCATGGAATTTATTCTCATGAACGCTTTAGTATTGTCCCTACCTCTGCATCACATAGTAGTAAGGCAGGTGTGCTCCTCTGCCATCCTGGGCTGAATTCAGCACAGGTTATCTCTTAACAAGCTACTGCAAGCGCTTCAGCAGCTATATTTGTGTTGTCATGTCAAAAGGTGGGGAAGGGCTTGGTAGAGTTTGCATACAAAAGGCCCCAGGTTCAATCTTGACATCTTCAGGTAGGACTGAGGACTTCTGCATGAAAATCTGGAAAGCTGCTATGAGTTAGTGTTAACAACACCCAGCTAGATGGACCAATGGTCTGACTCAGTAGAAGGCAGCTTCCTGTGTTCTAAGGTGATCTACATCAGGCATAGGCAAACTCGGCCCTCCAGATGTTTTGGGACTACAACTCCCATCATCCCTGACCACCGGTCCTGTTAGCTAGGGATGATGGGAGTTGTAGTCCCAAAACATCTGGAAGGCCGTGTTTGCCTGTGCCTGATCTACATGATCTCTCTGTGCTGACATGGCTGAGATTAATCAGGTGCTTGATTCTCTACCTCTTTCCTGTGGCCCCCATGACCTATACTGGTAACTGTATGATAAAAATATATGTTGAGTTGACTCATGTAGAACTAACTGTATAATACAGCCATGGGGGTGGCACTGTGGTCTAAACCAATCAGAAGGTCAGCGGTTTGAATCCCCGCGACGGGGTGAGCTCCCGTTGCTTGGTCCCAGCTTCTGCCAACCTAGCAGTTCAAAAGCACGTCAAAGTGCAAGTAGATAAATAGGTACCACTTCAGCGGGAAGGTAAACGGTGTTTCCATGCACTGCTCTGGTTTCCCTAGAAGTGGCTTAGTCATGCTGGCCACGTGACCTGGAAAAACTGTCTGTGGACAAACGCCGGCTCCCTCAGCCGGTAAAGCGAGATGAGCACCACAACCCCAGAATCATTCACGACTGGACTCAACTGTCAGGGGTCCTTTACCTTTACCTTACTGTTATTGTGTTTTCATTCAGTCATCTTGCAACTGAACCCATACTGAACATTGCAATAAATATTGAATGTTTATTCAGTATGTTTACTCAAAAGTAAATCCCACTGAGTTCAAAGCGACTCCATAGTAAGTGTGTTTAGGATTGTAGCCTTAATGTGTTGCCTCTTGAGCAACTTGGGGCAGCTCTGAGACAACAGAAGCAATGCAGGTTTGAGCTGAAAACAAAACATATTGTTCATTAAGAGGCACATGGGCACATGCTTGGCTGCAGCTAAATCTGTTAAGAACTCTTCCGAAGTTACAACTTGCTTGCGTCATGCCAAGAAGAAATTTTGAGCCTCTTCTCACTAGATTGAAACACATTTAATTGATCTTGAAAGGTCATCCTGTGCCTCCAGAAATGTTAATCAAGAGTTTTGTGGGATTGCCCCCAGTACAGAGGGAGTCTTCCATATGCCCCAGCAGAATATACTGATCTGAGTAAAAGAATGTAGAAGAAATGTTGGCATTGTACTCAAGTTTAGCAAAATGCTCATTCAAGCTGAGGTGAAAATGGTTGGGAACTGGATGGGATATCTCGGGATAGGTTTTTTTTTTATAACCATCTTGGGTATGTGGATATGAATGCTATTTTTTAAAAATAAAAAACCTGCCTACATTGCAAGTCACTTTTGTCCCTGCTTAGCCCACTTTTTGATTATTTTTAGCTGTCTTACAATTACTACAGCATAGTCAAACTCTTGCTTCTGAGAATTTGGCTTCAGTTTTTGTTTACAACCTTACTTATTGGCAGAACCCAGAATAAGTTTCAGCACTCGCTTTGCTTGCACAGTCTCATAGATGAATTGATGACACCCCATACTAGAGGCCACCGTTTTGTGCATGCTTTGGGAAGTGTTTAAGGATTCGTCATGCATATGTTCATGTGGACACCTGGCTTCACGTCACATAGCAGATTTCTGCACTGGTACACATCAGAGAAAATGCCTTATGATTAATCTGAAGTGTCGACTGATTTGCATGTAAGAAGAACCCAGCATTTTGTTATATGCCACAGAATGCTTCTCTTGATTAATTTTGCAGAGATTGACTGGCACAAGCTCATTTAGAGAGTTTTCACATTCACTTCTGGCAAGTGTGGGAGTGCACAGCGGACATATGGAAGGACCTTTTTGTGCATCAGCTGTTGGAATTTATGTCATTATGATGCTTTTCTCCCTTCTGTGCACATGAAAACTCTGATTGATATGATAAATGTGACTGGTATGATAATACTGACACAGAGGAACTTGCTGATTCCTTGGAGAAGGTTCTAAAAGACTTTGGATGGGAATGTTAATTAACTTTCACTTTCAACCATGTAGTTTGTTAACTCTTTATTTATAGGATCATAGAGTTGTAAGGCTGCCAGAGGATAATCAAAGCCAATGTCCCTCCGGATTCACTCTGAAGCAGGGTATCTTAAACCTAAATTGACATTTATAGGCCCTACCTTTCCTTGAAATGTCCCTGAAAGGAAAAATCTGGTAACAAAATTTCCCCACCAGGAGCTTCAATAAAAGATAAACATGAACATAGCAATAGCATAAAACTAAGCATTTCTGAATGCCTGTGCAAAGAAAGACCTTTCCCCCCAGCTTCCATCAGGAAGTGCAAGATGTGCCTCTAGGGCTAGATTATTCCAGAGATGAGTTGTCACCATGGATAATTTTCTCTCCCTTGTACCTCAACTAGGGCTGAGACCTGTAAGAGAACCCCTCCTGAGCAGCATGATATGGGGTGAGGCATTCCTTCAGCCCCAAGTCATTTAGGGCTTTATAAGTCAACACCGTGACTTGGCCTCCAAAGCATATAGTCTGCCAACGCAGTTCTCTCAATACCTGTGTTATGTAGGCTCATCTAGAAGTACCAGTTAATATCCAAGCAGCTGCATTTTGCACTAGTTGCAGCTTCTGAACTGTCTTCAAGGGTAGCCCTACAGGAAGCATATTACAATAATCTAATCTGAAGGATAGGTAACTGTGGCCAGACTATGACCAGCCAAGGCCCTTGCTGATGTTCACCTTGATTGGCCTTTCCCCCTCTCCTACGTTTCCTGATGTCATGCAAGTGGCTTACCCTGTACATCAGGACTTAATTGGGATGGGCACAGGATATCGGGCATGAAATTCAACTTGAACCATGGGAAAGATTATTAAAGATTGATATCAGATTTACTACATCCAATGCAATTAAAGAGAATATTATGAAAATGATTCATAGATGGCATATAATGCCAGTAAAACTTGCCAAGGTATATAAATCAAACTCCAGCCCCTGTTGGACATGTAAAGATGCTGATGGCACACTAATTCATATGTGGTGGGGTTGTGGGAGAGTGAAAGTGTCATGGAATAGTGTGCATGAGGAGTTGAAAAAAATGTTTAAAATTCCTTTGGGAAAAAACCCAGAAATATATTTACTAAACTTGCTCGGCAAGGAGATCCCGCAAGACAGAAGAAATTTATTGCTTTACGCAACAACAGCGGCAAGGTTACTGTTAGTGAAAAATTGGACGAGTGCTCACATACCCTCGAAAGAGGGCTGGTTAAATAAGTTATCAGATTTTATAGAACTGGCAAGACTAACTGCGATTATAAGATATCAATCAAATCAGAAACTAAGATCTCAATGGAAATACTATGAGGAGTATATCGATAAACATTGTTCGAACAATAACATGCTGATATGCTTGGAATTAGTTTGCACAGTATAATCAAACCCAAATGAGAAGAGGAGTAAAGATTGGATAATTAAGTTCATAGATTCGAATTGGAATATGTGCAATGTAGAACGTAGTTTATGGGATAAGGTATGGATGAGAACTGGTGGAGGGGATGGGATTGGGAAGCTGGGTATAACTTTATTATAACTTTTGATTGTTAGTATTGGTAGTGGCATTTGTAGTGTCATCTCGTTTTTTTCTTTTTCTTTTTGTATATGTATGTTGACTCTTTTTTTTAAAAAAGAAAGAAAGCAGAAAAAAAGGACTTAATTGGGTTAGTGACGCTTCAGCTGATATTGGGAGTCAAGACAGGCTCCTGCCATTACTACAACACTATCTACTTTGATATTGTTGTGCACTTCCTTGATTGGTGAGATCAGGCTTCCTCAACCTCGGCCCTCCAGCTGTTTTTGGCCTACAACTCCCATGACCCCTAGCTAGCAGGACCAGTTGTCAGGGATGATGGGAATTGTAGTCTCAAAACATCTGGAGGGCCGAGGTTGAGGAAGTCTGGGTAAGATGCTCTAGGGACCACACTTCTGAGTTTAGTTTCCTTTGAATAAAAACTTATTGAAGACATGGCTGCTTTGTCATATTTTATTGATTGACATTTATTAAAGCAGAGTGGAAGTAGAAGTAAATAGGCAATCCTATAATGCAGCTCCCCAGATACTGTATCTATTTTGGCAGTCCCTAGGCTTCAACCCAAATTTCAGTGTGTCCATGTGCTCATTCTCTCTCTCTCTCTCTCTCTCTCTCTCTCTCTCTCTCTCTCTCTCAAACACATACCTGTTACTGTAATCAGCTGGAGGGTGTCACATTGTGTAAATACTTTATATACATTTATGACATTTGTAATCTAATATTAAATTTGTACTCCATTTTAAATTGCCTATTCTTACTGGCGGGTCTGTTAGTGCAAGAAAGCCTGTTGAGCAGACACACGCTCACTGACAGTCACTTTTGCAGCAATCAGTATTGGAATAGTAGCTCCAGTGAAAGTATATGAAACTTGGCCACTGGGGGAGTCTGTAATACCTCTAAAAAAACAAGCAGCATATTTGATCAACTGCAATAACAATCAGTTTGCAAAATACGTTTCTGTTGAATCTCTAGGGGTATTTGTGTATTTTCTCTCAGTGTTTGTGCCAGTCTTCTTTTTGCTAGTTTGTATAAATTTTATTTTTCATTGAATGTTGTTTTACTGTTGGGACCTTTACTAGTAAAATATTTTGTGTCTTTTTAGGAAGAGGGTTTTTGTATTGCACAGATTATTGAAACTGACTGTTTTGTGATTTCTTTGATAATTTTTGTTTATTATTTATATTTTGCAATGGATTGCTATTGATAGAAGTGTTGTTGCTAACGTATCTATTATTAGTTGTAAACTACTTTGGATTACACTCATGCAGAAATGGGTATATAAATAAATCTGTCTTTACTTTGTTGTACCTTGATGATTGAAGTTTCCAGACCTTTAAAGTGAACCAACAAGTACCAAAATTCTACTGTTTGACTGTAGACTATCAGGGCTGGGTAACTGTTTGTTGAAGACCCCAGAATAGCAGGACTGAGATCTAGTGAATCCATCTTCCAGTTAAATTCTGGACACCACGTGGGTGCTGATTGTAGATTCTGAAATTTTATCTGAATTTTCTGGCTGTGGGATTTTGCATAAACATATAAGCAGATAAAAGAGAGGGTTACCATTGCTTGCAATGTGAAGTGATGTAAGCAAAGCCACATCCACAGATTTTCCAGGCTATCTCTGGCACCCAGCTCAGTCCTGCAAATTATTATTTGATCTAATGCAGGGGTAGTCAACGTTTTTATACCTACCGCCCACTAATGCATTTTCTTGATGGTAAAATTTCCTTACCGCCCACCAGTGCTCGGTGGAAGGAGGATTCAGCTTGTGCTGTAGAACCCCCTACCGCCCACCTAGAATCCTGAAAAGCCCACTAGTGGGCGATAGGGACCAGGTAGACAACCCCTGATCTAATGGGATAGAAATATTTTTAATTATTGAGCAATTTGCAGGTCAATAGTTCCATGATTCCTTAACTTAAAATGAACCTGTCTGTTGTAACTATCATTTTACCATTCTGGGATAAAGTGGTCCTGTAATTATTTCACTCATTTATAATCAGATCACTAGATTTGATTGTCAGATATCACTTTCCCAGCCGTCTAAAGCTGGGAAAGCTGTAGTCCTAAACTTACTTACCCAAAGAAATCAAGGAGACTTTCTTCTGAGTGAATATAGTTGGGTTCAGACTGAAAGTAGGGCTATAGATGCTTTCAGACATGTTTAGGTTGGCCATCTTATGGACTGATGGATGAATTTAAAGTGATAGTAGCAGGCAGCTTTTAACTGACATGCTTAATTCTGAATGGCAAAATGACAGACAGCTTACATCAGGTAGCCAAGAGAAGATGCTCTAAGACGCCATCAGGCCTGTGGACCTAATTAGGTCCAGCAGGTGTGGGGCAGGTAAAGACATTGCAACACTCTGGAATTTCTGGGCTACACTGAAAAGGAAAAACAAGTCACCTGATGTCATGATGATGTCAGGTGACTGATAGGTGGGTAGCCCCACCCACTTGTCAAAGTGGGTTTTCAGGAATTTAGGATTTGGCCTGCTGGGCTGAAAAGGGTGCTTCCAGATTTAAGTGGCAATTTAACCTATGGGCATGTGCTACAGACAGGTCTTCAAGTTCCCAACGTGGAACTTGGTTGGTTCACTGTGACTAGTCAACTTGAAATCATACAAATCAGAACAAATGAATCACAGTTATTTTTACGTAATGGAGTCCATATGTCTAATCAGAGGGAAACACACACATGGCTCAAGGTTCAGGATTTGCTCACATGTCACATCCCGCCTCCCAGCACCACAGGAAGTAAACACTTACTGAGTCTTGGGCTGCGGATTATAGCAGTGAACATAAAACTGAAATGTATTTAAGACTGTTTGAATATAGTCTAGTGTACTACCTATGGAAAGCTGCTCAAACACATCACACTGGAGAGACCACTGAAAATATTTCTCTCATCACACTTACTAGGAGCTGTGCCTCCAAATGCAAAAGTGCTCTTCTTCCTTGGAGGTTTTTAAACAGAGGTTGGATGGCTATCTGTCATGGTTGCTTTAGCTGAGATTTCTGCATTGCAGGGGGTTGGACTAGATGACCCTTGGGGTCCCTCCCGACTCTAAGATTCTGCAGTATGATTCTATGATCTTGCATCGTGTTCTGCCTTGCCTAACAACTCCATGGGGTGTGATGCTGCATCATAGAGCCCACTCACATGTGTTCTGGCTTATGCATTGTGAAACCTGCTCCGATTTGTATTCACTCCAAGATGCAGTGAAAATCCATGGTTCCAGTTTTGAGCAGAATATTAGAATTATTAACACAAGGGAGGTTTGACCTGACATTTTGGTGGCTGTTAATTTTTATTTTCCTTTCTTTTCTTTTCTCTTTTTTAAGAGAAAAGGTTATATTTCTGTAGCTCCATCTGCTCATATCTGCTTGATTTGTGAGTGATCTGCAGCATGTAGAATTTGTGTGTGTGTTTGAATAGCAAAAATGCAGCAATACAGAATAGTTAGTAGGAGCCACAATATTGCAAAGCACTTGGGTAAATGCTTCCAAATAAATTATAAATAAAATCACACATAGGAATAAATAAAGTAATGCTTGAGTCTCACAAGGAGTAAATAATGAGGAAATCAAAGAGAGTAAGCTTTATTTTAGTACACGCCAACGGTGCTTCCTGTTCTTTTCCCATAGCTCAAACGATTTACTGGTATTTTTGCAAGACACAGATTTCATTTTCACCCATCAGAGATCATCTTAAAGGAGATCATTGATGCAGCATAATAAAAGCTTCTTAATGGACTTGTGTGCAGAAGCAACAAGCTGCTTCAAATAATGAACTTTCTGTGCTCAAAAATAATTTACAATAATGAATTAATGGATGTGCACAGTAAAAACTTCATGGGTGGGGGAAGACGCTGTGTATTTCCCCCAACCCCCATCTATATATTCTGGATTGGCTAGTGGCATATCCTGCTGAATTTGCGTGCATCCACAGGCTGCAACTTCACACACTCTTACTTGGGAGTAAGCCCCACTGCAAAAACACCTCTAGCAAAAGTGAATCTTCCGTAGGTGGCTCTTCCACATTCTGTATATGTCTGTAGTTATTCATTAAGAATACAGCGGCACGTCTTCCCAACATGAACCTGAAACTCTTTTAAGAAGAGTGACCCAAGAAGAAGAGTACAGTGGTACCTCGGGTTACATACGCTTCAGGTTACAGACTCCGCGAACCCAGAAATATTACCTTGGGTTAGGAACTTTGCTTCAGGATGAGAACAGAAATCGTGGCAGTGGGAGACCCCATTAGCTAAAGTGGTGCCTCAGGTTAAGAACAGTTTCAGGTTAAGAACAGACCTCTGGAACGAATTAAGTTCTTAACCTGAGGTACCACTGTATTGGGTTAAAAGCAGAGCTTTTTTCCAGGGAGAACTCAAAGGAACTCAGTTCCAGCACTTCTCACGTGGATTCCAGCACCTCTATGGTGGGCATGTTTGTGAGGTACAGATTGTGTATCCTCCTTATATAAGACACAGGGGTTGCCCCTCCTCCCCAGATACATTCTCTGGGGACAAGGCCTTATCCCAATAGTGCAGGGATGAGGAACATGTGGCCCTCCAGATGTCAATGGGCTTCAACTCCCATCCTGCAGCCCAAGCCAGCATGACTAAGGGTCAGTTTGAAAGTGTCATAAGGCAAACTGAGGGGGACACACGGAGAATTCAGTTTCAGCTGTGTATTTTGGGGTTGTTGGCTGCTTGTCCCTGGAGATCTGATGAGGAAACAGCAGACAAGTTTTTAACTTGCGCCACTACCTGTGCTCAACTTGCATCTATCTAAATAAACTCCACTATTAGAAAATACCCTAAACCTTTTGTGACTTCCTTCCAAAGGACATTGTTGTTGTTGTTAATAATAAATTTATATGCAACTTATTTGTCAAAAACCAGGTAAATGCTGGCCCCCACCCCGCCACCCGGGACTGCTCACTGTGTAGAGTAACAATACTCATTAAAAGGTAAAGGGACCCCTGACCATTAAGTCCAGTTGCGGATGACTATGGGGTGTGGCTCAACATCAAAAAAACGAAGATCATGGCCACTGGTCCCATCACCTCCTGGCAAATAGAAGGGGAAGAAATGGAGGCAGTGAGAGATTTTACTTTCTTGGGCTCCATGATCACTGCAGATGGTGACAGCAGTCACGAAATTAAAAGACGCCTGCTTCTTGGGAGAAGGGCAATGACAGGCCTAGACAGCATCTTGAGAAGTAGAGACATCACCTTGCCAACAAAGGTTCGTATAGTTAAAGCTATGGTTTTCCCAGTAGTGATGTATGGAAGTGAGAGCTGGACCATAAAGAAGGCTGATCGCCGAAGAATTGATGCTTTTGAATTATGGTGCTGGAGAAGACTCTTGAGAGTCCCATGGACTGCAAGAAGATCAAACCTCTCCATTCTGAAGGAAATCAGCCCTGAGTGCTCACTGGAAGGACAGATTGTGAAGCTGAGGCTCCAGTACTTTGGCCACCTCATGAGAAGAGAAGACTCCCTGGAGAAGACCCTGATGTTGGGAAAGATGGAGGGCACAAGGAGAAGGGGGCGACAGAGGACGAGATGGTTGGATAGTGTTTTCGAGGTTACCAGCATGAGTTTGACCAAACTGCGGGAGGCAGTGGAGGACAGAGGTGCCTGGCGTTCTCTCGTCCATGGGGTCACGAAGAGTCGGACACGACTAAACGACTAAACAACAACAACAACAATGGGGTGTGGCGCTCATCTCACTTTACTGATCGAGGGATCCAGGGTTTGTCCGCAGACAGCTTCTGGGTCATGTAGCCAGCATGACTAAGCCTCTTCTGGCGAAACCAGAGCAGTGCACAGAAACACCGTTTACCTTCCCGCCGGAGCGGTACCTATTTATCTACTTGCACTTTGACATGCTTTCGAACTGCTAGGTTGGTAGGAGCAGGGACCGAACAACGGTAGCTCACCCCGTCGTGGGGATTCAAACCACCGACCTTCTGATCAGCAAGCCCTAGGCTCTGTGGTTTAGACCACAGCACCATCCCCTTCCCTTAACAATACTCAATAAAATATTGCAATCTCTATATATGTATACTATGAATTTTCTGAAAGTAAGAGCTGTTCAACAGTGGAACTGTTAGGATATTCCATTCCACCTTAAAAAGGGGACAGGCTGTTGTGAGTCACAGCCTACGTATTTCCTGTTCACAGGATGTTTCTGTTTTGTCTATAGCTGTTGTTTTCTCTCTCTGTAGCTGGACATCGAAGCAGGCAGTCATGTTTTTTCCTTTGTTCTGACCAACGCTGAATAAAGTTGTAAATAATGCTCTCCTGGGTGCATCTTTCGTTGTGCGAACTCTGCTGAAAGAGCGTGCACAAGCTCTGGAATGTGGCAAGCTATTTCTGAGGCTTGTGTCGCTAATTGACTGATACTGTGTTTCTACGGGAGATCGATGGACCGTCCGGAGACGGCGTGGGGGCATGATGGCCTTTGTCTCTCTGGCAGTATCCCAACAGGAACGTCTCCCTTGGGAGGTTGTGGACACAAATGGTATTGAAAGCTGTCCCAATGGCATCATGAGTGAAAAGCATGCTGAAATCACCATAAAAAGGACGTGTGGAGCACCCCCAGGTGGTGAGAGAAAAATATTCCAAACATTGCTAAAAGACCACTCTTCTTTTTCTAAGTATTTCTCATGGTTGAAAACTAAGCACTGAGTGGTTTTATGGCTAAGTCCCTTATCCATAATTATGTCCTCTTTCTTTTCATTTTTCATGGCTGTTAGCCTTTTGAACCAAGGATGGGGAACTTGTAACCTATTTGTTCCCCCTTATTTTTTCCCTGTTTTCTTTTGGCATGTATTTTTCAGCCTTTCTGATGGTAAGAGCTGTTTGACAGTGGAATCAATTCCCTCAGAAGGTGGTGGGCTCTCCTTCCTTGGAAGTTTTAAAGCAGAGGTTGGATGGTCATCTGCCATAGATGCTCTAGCTGAGATTCCTGCACTGCAGGGGGTTGGACTAGATGACCCTTGGGGTCCCTTCCAACTCTACAGTTCTATGATTCTGTGACTCTAAGAGTAGTGCAAAAATACATCAGTACTGTATACTGAATTGGACTTGTGATGGTTAAAAAAATGCAAAAAAGGTCAATGTATAATTGTCTTTTAAGTGCAGTCCAGTTCTGCTTTCAAAGTCCACCCATGGTGCAAGATTTGGAGCTGTGTTTCCAAAGAGCAGTTCTGCATGTCTCATGGCAAAGTGCTTTTGAAGGTGACATGCTTTGAAAAATGGCTTGCGATCCGAGAGCAGGCTGCATGCATGCAAGCATGCATGTGTGAGCTGTGCAAATGCATTGCTGTTCAAACGAAAACATTCCTCTAGGCATGCACATAGCCTTTGGCTCATGTAAAACAGCCCTATGGAACCTGGCCATACATGTGTTCTCTGCATAAGAATGTCCACTCCTTTATCACCAGAGGGCACTTTTTTGGGGTTCCTTTTGCATGTTTATGTGATTCATATGCTATACAATTGGAAATTGATTTTAAGCGGAATGGTGAAATTCCTATAGCCTTCAGGAAACAAACATTAGGGTGTGTGCGGGTGTACCTAACTAACTACAGGAGCCAGATGGGGTTTTTCCTGCTGCAGGGCTGCCTTCACTCTTCTACCGACACACAGATCTGGCACTGAATCCAGTGTCTGTTTTCACCCTTTTCTTCATGCTTCAGGCAGGCTTCTAGCTTTTTTCTTACTTTCTTTAGGTGTCTGACATGCTCATTTGATTAAATATTTATTTTGCAATCTCTTTCGTAAAGAGCGGAAGCAATGCTCTAGGTCAGTGGTTCTCATATATCTTTCTCTGGGTCACACTTTCAGAATAAAAATTGCCACACTGAATTTTTTATTGATAAGAAATACATTGGACAAAACAAAAATAAACAACTCCCAGCAAGATTTGATTTATAACATAAAACACAACTACTTTATAATATGATCACAGAAAGTACAAAACAATGCAGCTGCATAAGAACTCGACTCATTCCCAAAATATAATAATAAATCAGTCTTCTCCTGTACTCTGTTTAAACAGTGATTCTGGATCAAAACTAGGATAGTCCTCAGTGTCACTTGATGCTCTTGCTCTCTTGAAAAGATATCTATCCATATTCTGAAAATAACCAAAAAAAAATTGATACTATACTACCCTTTTTGCACATAGCAAGCCTTTTTCGGGATAGTAAGCAACAAAGTAATAAATTCAAAGAACTCAGAACCTTGCTCACAATATTGTGACATTGTGGTTGGTCCTAATACAGGTACTGCCCAGCTCTAGATTTTGGAAGTCTTCTTACAGACGAATACAGCTTCCTTGGCTTTTTATCAAACACAAGTGGCGTTGCTATCCAAAGGCTGCCTATTCATAGAGGAAAAGGCTATCAGTGACAACTAGCCATGATGGATCTGCACTGCCTCTACTGTCAAAGGAAGTACGTCTCTGGATACTTGCAGTAGGTCCCACTTGCAGGTTTCCCAAGGGCACCTGATTGGCCACTGTGAGAACAGGCTGCTGGACTAGATGGACCCTTGGCCTGATCCATCAGAGTCCTTCTTGTTCTTATTTTTCTGCAATCTTGATTAGGACTCCTGTCAAACAGACAATTCCATGCTCTGTTAAAAGTTCAGCTTTGAGAGTCTTCCAGACTACAGTGGGGATATCCATTACTGGAAGCACTTCATTTTGTACACTGTGTTCTGCTCGGCATACAAGCAGCCACGGAACACCTGCTGGCCATTAGAAGATGCACAAAACAGGCTTCTTATGTTTGAGGCAAGCCTGGCCATGTTGAGAAGAAAAGGATGGGGTCTTTGCCAAAGTTTGTGTATGTTTTCTGCCACAGTCACGCTCTGTACACCCTAACCTTAAAAGCATGAATCATATCAGAACCCGGGGCTAGGTCTACCAAATAAATATGTCCCAATCACTGTTTTAGATCAGAAACACGGAGGACTTAATACCCTGCAGAAGCTTCCCCAAAGCTCTATAAAGAGAGGCTCAGCATTTTGTATTCTTTGCCATTCACCCCCACCTAACGCTACTCCTCTCTCAAGGGTGTGATCCAAATCACAAGATATGTAGACAGGATTACCACCACCCCTGCCTCCTCTGTAAGTCAAAAGCTTTGGCTCCTGATCAAAGACTATGCCTACACTAAGAGAAGGACCCTAATAAAAATGGCTTTCTATACAGAGGGACAAAAAGACTTTCTTACACCTGCAGATCTGCAAAGTCATCAGAAAGCAAAACGGGAGTTTTCCTCTTGCACACCCACAGCAGATTTGATAACTGACTTCTGATTCCGGAGCCCCCATATTGTCTTCAGATTGGGCCTACAGGTATATTTCTGAAAGATGGAGACTTAAGTATATCATTCAGCAAACTCTATATTTTTAATGCCTACAAGCAAGGAGATGGGTGTAACTTTGGATGTGAATCTGTGGGTGTTTTTTTTTTTTTACTGGTATAACCTTATAGCACACATTCAAATGTGCTATAAGGCTATATTTATCCATTATATTTATCCATTATATTTACACTCACTTCAACTGTGCTTAAAGGACTCAACCTTTAACAGTGGCATGAAAGGCAAATAAAGAGATGCATTGCCCTCATAGTTCAACACATCACCATGAACAGAGCACCTGTGTATTCATGCTAGGGCAGAGGCAGCTTCTCTCCTCATCTCTGTTCTAGAAAATGCCAGATACTGAGCTGGGGAAAAAAGTTTTAAACCCCCACCTTGGGCGTGATCCAGGTTGCCCTATCCTTGTCACGTGGAGATAGTATGTAATTCAGATAGGGTGGGGCAGATGTCTGGCCTCTGCTGGTTTGCTTCTCTCTTTCTGCTGTCTATGTGTCTCCTCTGTCGAAAGCCCCGAGACTTTGCCGCGTTGACCCTTATTAGAGCTAAATAGACGTTAAATAATGGGAGCAATTCTGTTACTAATATAATGGATGCTGTCAAGTGCTGCTGAATGAGGGTGCGTTTCACAGCAATCGTTCTGTTTGTGCGCTTGATAGCCTTTTAATCCAAACATTTTGAGCGAGGCTGTAACCTTGTTGTGATGTGCTGGCTCCATCCCTCCCTCCCCGCTAATCAACCTTTGTTTATGGCTTTCTTTCTCTAAACTGCCTTCCTCCACCACCTGTTTCCCAAGCCAATTTGTTTCTCGTTTGAACTTTAGTCGCCTGCAAGACAGTGTCAAAAGCAATCAGGGCAGAAACAAGCTTTGCTTTATGCTTTGCATAAAATATCTCCGCTGAGCATTCTGCGTGGGAATCCTGGATGCAGCCCTGAGAGGCTGAGATACAAAAGCATTCCAGTGCGGAGTCCCCGAGCCACCATTTGTCTCATCTGCAACCTGATAGCTGCAACATGTGCGCAAAAGCTAACAGGGGAGCTCCAGTCAAATGTCACGTTTGCCCACTAGAGGATTGCACTCAGTTTGGGCTGCCAGCACTTGTGGCTGGGCATGAGGCGGAGGCTACCCCACCAAGCCTGCACAAGTTGGGACCCATCATGCAAAACACAGTCCAACGACTGTGGAGCATCTCCACCCACATTGTTCTGCCCAGACATTGAGGTCCAGCTCCAAGGGCCTTCTGGTGGTTCCCTCACTGCGAGAAATGAGGTTACAGGGAACCAGGGCCTTCTCGGTGGTGGCGTCCACCCTATGGAACACCCTCCCATCAGATGCCAAGGAAATAAACAATTATCTTACTTTTAGAAGACATCTGAAGGCAGCCCTGTTTAGGGAAGTTTTTAATGTTTGATATTTTATAGTGTTTTAATATTCTGTTGGGAGCTGCCCAGAGTGGCTGGGGAAACCCAGCCAAATGGGTGGGGTATAAATAATAAATTATAATTATTATTAACCAGGCATGGCAGCTCACCAAAGTGTGTCTCAGTAAGCTGCTCTGAGCGTATTGGTCCTCAATGTTGCCGGACTACAGCTCCCATCATCCCTGATCATTGGCCCTGCTGGCTGAGCTTGATGGGAGTTGGAGTCCAGAGGGCCACAGGCTCCCCACCCCTGCATTGCAGCATTACCTGAGCATGAAAAGACACATTCAGAAAGGTCAGAAGCCAGGCTAAACACGACCGGCCTTGATTCTGTGGGTCTCTTCACAAAAGAACAAGAAACCAAGCTGCCTTTCTCTCAAGGCAAGATGCACCTGTATCTTGGTGCTTTCTGTATCTTAGCTGATTTCCATGTCATGTTTGGTATCTTGCTGCTCCTTAAGACTGAAGGTTAGGTATGCTTGGAGCAGGGATGATTTGCTGCTTGAGATGAAGGAAAGTTGGTGCTGCCTCCCCTGACTGGGAGTTGGAACCTAATTCAGCACTAGCAATGGGATAGCATTCTCCACTGAGGCAACAGGCAAGTTTAGGTGGCCCAGGAAAGGCCTCATGGCAGACATGCCTTTCCTATAACGAAGGAGAATGGCTAGGAACAGCCTGCACCGTCTGCCTAACAGTAGGGCTGGCCCTGCCTTGGAGTATTTTCTCTCTCCCTTTTAGGATAGAATCATGGTCAGCTTGAGGATGCAGACATAATTTTCAGCATCCTGCCCTTGTCTTTCAGAACTGCCACCTCTGCACACAAATCCCAAGTGTGCCTCAGAATCTTCTGTGACATTGCTTAGGGTTCTGCATTGCTCTCTCAGTTCATGCTCATACCTTTCCCTGCCTGTATAGCAAAACAATTTTAGCTGGCCCTAGATTGAATTAGGAACATCTAGACTCCTGATGCAAATTTCTAATGGCCCAACAGTGACCTAACCAAGTCTCCTGGGAAATTAAAAACTAACATTAAATAGGGTGATATCATTGTTGGTCATACTCAGAGTATGACTCACTGAGGGCAATAAAGTAAAGTAACAAGTCCATTGGAATCAATGGCTCTACTCTGACCATGTCACATAGGATTTGATAAAAAAAACTTCATAATACTGGTGTAGATCAAGTTTAAATAATATTTGTCAGAGCAGCCATCAGGAACCTTGAGAAGAACAGTGTTTGAGAATGCCGAGAAAATTATGCCAGCAAAAAATATGATTCCCAGGCAGTCCTGGTGCCCTCAGCTGAAAGCTAATATGGCACCCTCAGGTAAATGCTGGGTCCCTGGGGCCCTCTGCTGTTGACAACAAATCTGTTCCCCTCTTCTTCTTTTTTGCGCAGCACTGACGGGAGGAATGGGCTTGTACAGCTGCACTCCACCACACACAATTTGAATTTCCCCACAGTATAACCCATTGTGAGGGTATTCAAGTGGGAGTCTGGTGCTCCTGTCCGCAGCACGGTTGGGCCACTCAATTCTGGCAGCTCTTAGAGCCCAGAAAGCCACCTGCCTGACAGCAGTATATATGGCACTGAACTGTGCAGGGTTCAAAATGGCAAAGGGGCAAGTTCAGCCAGTTGAAGTATCAAGCCAGACCACCTGTCAACACCCTGTTTGTTGTTGCTGCCACTGCTGGACCCTCTGCCTACCATCTGTTAAAAAGTGGGTATTTTTTTCTGTTGTATTTTCCCCCCACTCCATTTTCTGGGCCTTTGACACAGCTTTGACACTAGCCTTTTGCTGCTGGTCATTCCGTCATGTCATTCAGCCTTTGAATCTCAGGCTTTGGGATGCTGGAGAGAAGTGGCACCTCTACTCTTACCTCTTCTTGCAAGGCTCCTCGATGTTTTCCCTGGCACAGCTGTACTTCCAAGGGACAACAGAGCACCCAGAGGAGAACTGGTGTCGAGTGTGCCCAGAGGAGAAGGGACATGGCATTGGGGGAATCCTGAGAACAGAGAAGCCTGGATAGCTACATTCAGCCCCCAGGCCTGAGGGTCCTTACCCCTGGCTTAAGGGATGTATCCATTTGGTCTTGACCTGTGTTCAACGCCAGTATGAAGAAGTGTGAATGGCACTAGGAAACCAAATTCTCAGTGAAAGGGTTAACTTGTGTAGTGAATCTTATGATTACTGAGGTAGGGGAAGGTGAAGGAGAGGCTGGCTCTCATTCGTCCAATCCAGCCTGCTGCTTTTCGGATAATTGTGTAGAATTTTTCTTTCTTTTGGGGGGGAAAGGAGGGGAGCAGCAGGTGTTCCTGGCTGCCGGGGCCGTAAACTGAGACAGGCCAAAATTCTCGAACCAGCAGTCTAGTAGTAATACACCCACAGGCTGGCCACTCCCTTCTCTTCTCACCCTCTGAAGCTTGACTGTGAAATGGAAGCTGATCATTCCACCGTGAGTGGGTGGCATGCCTGCTATTTCCCCCTGTGCTGTAGACATAAGCAAGGGATGACCTACCAAGCACCTCCACAACAAGGTGGGGGGAGGGAGAGTGGAGGGATGACGGCAGGGAGCTCAGACAGTAGAGTGGACAGCTAAAAATGCCTCCTGATGATGGAAGAGTAAGGGCTTTTGGCATTCATACCTTATGAGACTTAACACTTCTGCTTCTCATGGGATTTGGGGATGAAAAGGAGTGTGTGCGTGTGCCTGCCTGTCTCGCTCAGTGCGTTTTAGTGTCATGTGTTTAACTTTACTGAGGACAGTCCTCTATTTGACAAAGTCCTCTTTTTTTAGCTCCAAGCTCTGTTTAAAAATAAAGAATTAACAAGGGAGTACAGAGGCCTTGAAGTTACCCACTGATAACACCTGGGAAGCAGACTGAGGAGATATGAAGGTCAGTCGGTCGCAGTCTTCCCCCAGTATAGCGAGATGCGTTGTATTTTAAAATTTTAAACTGTAGTCATAATTTCTAAATTTGCATCTATACTTATAAATCAACATACGCAAATGTTACCAGGAGCAGCCATGGGGCAGAGCCTTGGCAATTGCTTCCCAGAAGCAGTGGCACCACCACTTAACAGGGCGGGGAGGGGCAAGGTAGTGGCCATTTGGGGGCTCCATGCTGCACTAGTCCTGCCAATGCACCACATAGGCCTGATACAGCTGTTGCCTTACCCTTCTTCCTGCTGGTACTATATTGGTAGGAAGTTATCACTGTGGTTTTGCCACACCTGTGAGCTACACCCTAACCTGTATCAGCGGAGTAGCTAGCCACTCGGGTGCCGGGTGCGGCCCGTGCGGCCTGCATTCAGGGGCAGGGTGAGCCGTCCATGGGGGTGGGGCACGCTGTGTGGAGCCTCTCTGCAGCCTCCCCCTCAGCTGTAGGGCGGCTGAGGGAGAGGCAGTGGGCAGACGCAAGCCCCATGCTTCCATTTCAGGCAGCGCGGAACCTGCAGGCGCCCAAGCCACAACATCACTCCCAGGAGAGACACGTGGCTCAAGCATGCTGCAGGCCCCGCGGTAAGTGCCGGCCGCATTTCATTATGTTTGTTGACTGAACTAAAAAGTTTTGTGAGCCCATTTTTTTAAAAAAACCCTCATATTTTTGTCATTCTGTCACACACCCCCCAGTGATGACACCCGGGGCGGTTCGCACTCCCCGCACCCCCTTCCTCCGCCACTGACCTGTATACATTGCCATTTCTCTTTTACATGAATTCCTCTGAAAGGGGATAAATCCATGCAGTGCTTTTTTTCTAAAAAATGTTTAGGGGTACTCTCATTTTTCTTTTCTTTTCTTCCCCAAATTTTTTTATTCATTTTATAACACATATAAAAAACACAAACAGAAAAGACAAACAATACAAACAAATTCTTGTCATATCCTTATTTTTCTAAACATTGTTAAACTCTCATTTTTCTACTCATATTGAAATATGAGTAGAAATATGGGAAGTCGGGAGGTGGGGGTGGGTGGGTTTTGTGTGGGAGGGGGGAGGAAAAATGGGGGGGGGGAAATAAGGATGATATGTTTCTGGATAATATGTTTTGTTTTAATTATAAATAAATAAATAAGAAAGAAAGAAAGAAAGAAAGAAAGAAAGAAAGAAAGAAAGAAAGAAAGAAAGAAATACTGCCCCGCAATGAGGCCAAACTTAGATTCACAAAATGTTTAGGGGCATGCGTCCCCCCCCCCCCCAGGAAAAAAGCACTGAATCCATGTGCATATATAATATGCCTGACAAACAGCTATGTTAAGTGACTTTGCATTGATAAAAGAAAAACTTTCAATTATTTTAATTAATAAAGTTAATTTTAAAAATGGAACTTTGAACCAATTAAAGTGAACGTTTATAAAAAAAGACTTCCTTTTAAAAAAAGTTATGCTTCATTTGAATCCTATACTTCAAATGCATATTTTGTCTTGTTACTGAACTGTCATAAGCATTTACCGACTCAGTCCTGAAATCCTTCATCTATACCAAAAATGTATTCAAAGTTTGAAGTGTGGAACTTAAATACTGGCAATATGAAGATTTGGCTAACTCTTATCAGTCTCTCATTACCGTACACTCAATTCTCAGTTTCAGGAGAGAATGGAAAATAATATTGGATACTCCTCATGAATTAAAGTGACACATCACTTTATTTCTATGCCAAGAAAAGTTTCATTGGCTTAAATTTCTGTACGTCTGGTTGCTATTAAAAGCGCAGGAAAAAGTCATGAAAAAGGTGGCAACTCTAAAAAGAAAATAGTGGCCCCCAATCCACAGAATGCTATTCTGAAATCCCATTGAATTCAGTAAGGCATAATGTAGTTGTGAGGGAGCTGTCCTGTGGATTTTGGTGACCAGCCCTTTTCATACATTATATTAACAGCAAATCCTATATACGTCTACTAAGAAGTAAGTGCTACTGATTTCAATGGGACACTCCCAAATAAGTGTGTAAAGGATTGAACCTTCAGTGTGTGTCGGGGGGGGGGGAGTATTGTATGTGTCATTCTTATCACAAACTCATATTTGCAATTGATACACTAATTGAAAGGAAGGACAGAAAGCTGTCTTCTGCTTAGATCAGTTTACCATCCCATATGAAATCATGTTGTTGTTGTTTAGTCGTTTAGTCGTGTCCGACTCTTCATGACCCCATGGACCAGAGCACGCCAGGCACTTCTGTCTTCCACTGCCTCCCGCAGTTTGGTCAAACTCATGCTGGTAGCTTCGAGAACACTATCCAACCATCTCGTCCTCTGTCGTCCCCTTCTCCTTGTGCCCTCCATCTTTCCCAACATCAGGGTCTTTTCCAAGGAGACTTCTCTTCTCATGATGTGGCCAAAGTATTGGAGCCTCAGCTTCAGGATCTGTCCTTCCAGTGAGCACTCAGGGCTGATTTCCTTAAGAATGGATAGGTTTGATCTTCTTGCAGTCCACGGGACTCTCAAGAGTCTCCTCCAGCACCATAATTCAAAAGCATCAATTCTGCGGCGATCAGCCTTCTTTATGGTCCAGCTTTCACTTCCATACATCACTACTGGGAAAACCATAGCTTTTACTATATGGATCTTTGTTGGCAAGGTGATGTCTCTACTTTTTAAGATGCTGTCTAGGTTTGTCATTGCTTTTCTCCCAAGAAGCAGGCGTCTTTTAATTTCGTGGCTGCTGTCACCATCTGCAGTGATCATGGAGCCCAAGATAGTGAAATCTCTCACTGCCTCCATTTCTTCCCCTTCTATTTGCCAGGAGGAGATGGGGCCAGTGGCCATGATCTTCGTTTGTTTTTTGATGTTGAGCTTCAGACCATATTTTGCGCTCTCCTCTTTCACCCGCAATAAAAGGTTCTTTAATTCCTCCTCACTTTCTGCCATCAAGGTTGTGTCATCTGCATATCTGAGGTTGTTGATATTTCTTCCGGCAATCTTAATTCCGGCTTGGGATTCATCCAGCCCAGCCTTTCGCATGATGAATTCTGCATATAAGTTAAATAAGCAGGGAGACAAAATACAGCCTTGCCGTACTCCTTTCCCAATTTTGAACCAATCAGTTGTTCCATATCCAGTTCTAACTGTAGCTTCTTGTCCCACATAGAGATTTCTCAGGAGACAGATTTCTTTAAGAACTTGCCATAGTTTGCTTGCATAGTTTGCCATAGTTTTGCATACTCGGGTTCAAAGTCCAAGTTATGGTGATGATTCTATCCAAGTTAAGTTGAATGATGAAGGTCTTATAAATCATAGAATCATAAAACTGTAGAGTTGGAAGGGACCACAGGGGTCATCTAGTCCCAACCTCTGCCATGCAGGAATCTTCTGCCCAATGTGGGGCTTGAACCCACAACCCGGAGATTAAGACTCTCATGCTGTACCGACTGAGCTGTCGAGTCAGGAATATATAACTTGGCCATGGGAAGTTGCTAAGAAAGCCAGTGTCCCCCCCCAATTTATTTGGGTCAATAAATAGGAGAGTCAAAATACTGGTCAGGTAGGCACTCTGAGGAGTAATTCTCCAGGTTATCTATTTGTAACGCAGGAACAGGGAGCCTGTGGGCTTCCAGATATTGCTGGACTACAACTCCCATCATTCCTTATCATTGGCTTTGCAGGCCGAGGCTGATGATAGGCAAGAGTCCAACAACATCTGGAGTGGGGGCACTGGCCTTTATGGACCAGTCGGCAGCTTTTAAATTTTGAGAAGGTGCTGTGGCCACCAGTCACAAAATGGCTGCCATGGAGGCATGGTATAACACAAAATGGCAAAGGACATCCAAATGGCAAAAGAGATGGTGGCAGTTTAAAACGCTGGACTTAAGCCCCACATGACTGCCTCAACTTCCTTCCCTTCTGCTTTTTCCTCTACACCAACACATAAGTTAGAATTCTAACTGACTGTCATCCAAGGCTTGCTGGATCTGCTTAGTTTTCTTTCCTTTTTTTTTTTACTACAACTCTTAAGATCTACCAACCGGAGCCAAGTACACATGACATATAATTAGAATTAAATAACAGAGTGCTTCTGAAGCACATTCTGAACCTATCAATTTATTTCCAGGATCAGAAGTAAACTGGGATCACAGTCCTTTCACACAAAACTCCATTCCTGCTTAGCTTTCTAGTTTAGCTGAGGAAAGTTGGTTTGTGTTTGCTACCATTCAGCCACTGGTAGTAAAAAAACACACACAAAAAACCCCTTGACAATCTGATTGCAGATCACCAAGAGATCTACCAGTAGATTCCAATCTACTTTCTGCCCCCTCCCCCCCACAGTGAATCACAGCACACCACAAAGCATTCATAATAATTTTAAACAAGGAAACACATCTCTCAAGATGCTCAGCATGGGGCTACATCATTTGATCCTCCTTCTATCCAGAGAACAATGGGCATATGGGGCAACTTGGGAGGATTGGAAACTTGGTGAATGTCAACTTAGCATAAAGGGTGTACTTTGCAGAAAAACAAATAGCCAAAAGTCAGCCACAACTTTGTTATTTTTTTTAAAAAAACATTGTTTACCCTGCCCTTCAGACTTACAAGTCCCAAGGCAGCTAACAATCCAGAGATGAAAAAGGATTAAAAAATAAAGCATCGGTAAAAGGAACAGAGAAAAAGAGAAACTGGAAGATCCATGTCAACTAACAGTGTGCTGCTGTGAGTCTGTTCAGAAGTTAGCCTCTTTAAGTTCAGTGGGCCTTATTTACAGGCAAAGGGATAAAAGGTTGCAGCCTAAAACAGAGTTTTAGGCTGCAACCTTTTTAAAGAATGAATTTTTTTAAAAAAGGTCCGCAACTGCTGCCAAATTCAGCACCGGTTAAGGTTCCTTCCATAACTTGTTGCATAACTGGGGCACACAACAGAGAAGCCCCTTTCCTTTGTCCCCATCCAACTATCAAAAGGCAGAGGCAGCTTGAGAGGGGCCTCAGAAAGGCAATGTTCAGATCAAGTTCATATGGGTGAAGGTGGCCCCTAAGAAACCCAGGCAGTCAATGGCTTTAAAGGTTAAAGATGGTACTTTGAATAGTTCCTCAAAACAGATGTTGCAGCCAGCAAAGCTGCTTAAGAAGTGAGAAGATACGTTTTGTGTGGCCAGTTCTGGTCAGCGATCTAACAGCTGCCATTCTGGGTCACTTGAAGTTTCTGAGTATTCTTCAAAGGAAGCTCACATGCTCTGCTTGTAAATGTGTTCTCAACTGTCAGTAGCCCACCAGGTCTGAGACTGTGCTACCTGAGTACTAGCTGGGCAAGGAGAAGACCGCCCGTGAATCTCTTGGGTCATGCATACTGCCCACTGAGTGGTTTCTACCAAGTCTGTAGTCCATGTGACTGCTCAGTCCAATGTGTAGCTGCTGCTATGGGCTATCATACTGCTTAAGTCAATATGGCTTTCCCTGTTACTTTCCAATAGCGCCTTGCTCAAAGCAAATCCAAAATAGACACATGCTTGGGACCTGCAATGTGTTTTTCTTAGAAAAAGGAGCTGTGGAGCGTGAGCTGAGTTGGGACTTTGGTGTAAGGAGAAGGGGATTTAACCCTTTCCCCCATCCCCCCCAATTGTCTCCCCCTCTGAAGCTATTATTTTCATTTTGAACTTGTTCTAGTATTTCTCCCCCAAATCTGCAGGTGCAAAGGCACTGCATTAGAAGCAGCTCTGCTTTTGCTGGATCTGCTGTATTAAGCCTGACCCAATAAAATCAATGTTATAGTTTCCTTACAAGCTGACTTATTAGCAGACCTATGTCATTGTTGATTCCCTTTAGTGAAACACAATAAGCATCCACAATAAGACTAGATGCTAACTATGCAAAACTTTCCCTGCGTAATTAGGCTGTGGGGACTGAAATACTCTCACTGCCAACCTCCTGTCTCTCTTACACCTGATTTGTGATCAAGGCACCAAGGCATGTCTGCTTTGTATGACTCCTTGGCGCAAGGCTAATGGATGAGATCAGATGCCTGTCCATCTGCAGCTCAAACAGCTGAGCAGTGGGATTAGCACATTAGTGTGTTCCGAAATGGGAGGCCTACCAAATGAGATTAAAGCTTTGGCTAGCGGTAGCCAGTAGCATCCTGTAACATGATGTCCTGTTGCATTGTTAGAGAGAGGGAGGCCTGTATGCAACTTTTGGATAGCAAGAAGGATCAAAAAGAGTTGCTGCGGGAAGCCTATAATGGAGAGGGGGGAAAGTCAGATTCATTGGTAGTTTCACTTTATAAGGATATCTATATAAATATGTTGTTGTTTAGTTGTTTAGTCGTGTCCGACTCTTCGTGACCCCATGGACCAGAGCACTCCAGGCACTCCTGTCTTCCACTGCCTCCCGCAGTTTGGTCAAACTCATGTTCATAGCTTCGAGAACACTGTCCAACCATCTCGTCCTCTGTCGTCCCCTTCTCCTTGTGCCCTCAATCTTTCCCAACATCAGGGTCTTTTCCAGGGAGTCTTCTCTTCTCATGATGTGGCCAAAGTATTGGAGCCTCAGCTTCACGATCTGACCTTCCAGTGAGCACTCAGGGCAGATTTTCTTAAGAATGGAGAGGTTTGATCTTCTTGCAGTCCACAGGACTCTCAAGAGTCTCCTCCAGCACCATAATTCAAAAGCATCAATTCTGCGGCGATCCGCCTTTTTTATGGTCCAGTTCTCTCTCTATATATATAAAGTCTGGGTTTTGAACTGAAATACAGGGGTTTAATAAAATTTCCATCAGATTGCAGAAGCACCCGTAGACTGATGTCTATGTCCTGCCTTTACTCTTAGGAGCAGAAGCTGCAGGAGGATGCTGGACTTGATAGGAGTCAGCAGGATCTTACGTTCTTGGGCTTCAGCCACAAAGATGCTTGGCCCTGGGAGATCTGAAGCCTGAACAAACATGGTGCTTCTGCTTGCCATCTCTGTGGTGTTGGGTAGCAGGTGGATAGGGTGCTTCCTATTGCCTCAGGGCTGCCCAGGCATGTGAGACTCTGGAACTGGCTGGTGCTGTGTATGCAGTTCACATCTCCCTCTACAGGTGAGCACAAGTACACAGCAACTTCTCAAACCAAACTGTTGGATGTTTGAGTGCAACTCAGCTTATAGAAGAAGGGTGTTGCATGGTTTGAAATAGAGCTAGGTTAGTCTGGGAATCTGAAGGTCCCAGTCAGCTTCCTTCTCTGTCTCCTTATTGTTTAGACTGATACTCTCAGGTTGCATCCTGTTTTACAATTTCTCCCTCCTTGTCACACTTCTTGGACCTCAAGATGAGAGGTCACCTTTAACAATCCTCTGAGAGAACAAAAGGAGCAGGCATAAGTGCCTTGTTCTTCTCTAGTTAGACTAGAACTGGAAACTCCTATTCAAGTTATGTATTTCCTACAATAAACAACTTTATTATTTTGTTACCTACAGGTATCTGTGTATGTAACATGTAAACTCTTTGAGCACGATTCATGAGCTTAAATGCTGTTCATTCTGCATACAAAATTGGTTTCAATAGGTTATCACATTATGCTTCCTATTCAGAAAGGCTACTGGCTAGCTGAATGATACTAACCTTATCTCTTAGGAAACTCCTGGTGTTTTGAGATTAATTCCCTTGTTACAGGAGAGGTTGGGGGAGGTTGAGGAGTCTGTCTGTCCTTTTGGCAAGGATGAGGAATCTACTGAATGTAGAGAGCCTTTGCTTCTCCATCCAATTACATCAAATTGCTTCCTGGGCTGTATACATGCCTAGCCAAGGTACCTAATGAAATATATATGCTCAAATGCAGCATAGTTCAGTAGACTGAAATTGAACTTGGAAATCAAAATCTCCTGATTTTGTTCCATTTTGAAAATGTTGGCAGTGATATCAGTCTAAGTTTCTTCTGTCTTTTGGTAAAAAAATAAAAATAAAATTGAATAAAAGGATTTTTGTATTAGCAGGTGAAGAAAGCATACAGAATTGCAGGGCGAGGTATATGTTTTGCTAATGTTGGGTTGTCAAAGAGAGCTTGGTTTGCTTGAAAGCAACTGAACTGTATTAATTGATCAACACAAAATTCACTGTCAACAAAGCCAATTTTTCTGTAGATTACTGATTCCATCATATGTAGCTATGATGATTTATGTTGGGTATTAACAATTCTCAATTCAATTATTCCAAAGCAGCTTTGAAGTAATTCAGTTGGATAGAGGAGAATGGGTGGTTACTTCTGTCATAGTTTTAAGATGTTTTAAATATGCTTTTAATTGTATTGTTTTACTGTTGATGTGTTTGTCACCCTACAGTCCTTTGGGAGAAAGGATGGAATATTATTATTAATCATCATCATCATCATCATTACTACATCTGCATGCCCCATGCAGAAGTGTTTGTGGGCTAATTGCATTAAATGTTTGTCTCATAACTTTTATGTGTTCCCAGCCCAGAAACACCCACCCAAACCATTGGTTTCTTTACAAAGGCCATATGTAGTACCTTTCTACCATCCACCATTCAAGGTGCTGAAGGGTACTGCACAAAAGTAAAATGAATATTCATTACTCCACCCCCTTTTTCTTCTGGCCCGCCCACCATGTGGCCCCTGGAAGGTTGCCTGGAAGGTAATGTGGCCCTTGGACTGAAAAAGTCCCCCCACCCCTGGTGAAAAGAATGGGGCCCTCACAACTTCACTAGTTCAGCCTCAGCTTTTGCCATGAGATAGATCTGAAAGCCAGAGATGAATATTCTTCCACCATCTAAAGATAGGACTTGATATTTGGTGATTTCATACCCTCTGACCACTAAGTAACACTATCCACTTTTACCTAGCACACCTCCACTTTTGTTAATACAACCACTACCTCTTTCTCTCCTTAAGTCTGCAGCACAAGGGACTTGTACTTGGAGCTGGACAAAAGAAATGTGCGTGTGCACTACACAATAATGCCTTCGTTTCACCACTTTCTGTTCTCATGATGACTGTCCTCTGATTCCAGCCCCAGTCCATCAGGAAGATCAGTCCCCAGATATGTGGACCGCAAGTTGTCAATGCTATGCTTCATCCTGATGAGGCCTCACTGTCAACCCTCTCTGTTTCGTGACAGTGCTTTCTGTAGCAGGGAAGAGTTTCTGTGGAGTAATAATTGGTTTTCTTTTCGTTTTGTGGCGCTTCTTAATTTTTTTGCTGCTGACAAAGCCCTGAGGGCATCTTAAGCCGGTCTGCAAAAGAGCAACATGACAATAACAGTAGTAACCAGAGGTGCTTTTATGAGAGATTTATAAAGCAATTCAATGTGTGTACTTTTTACTTTATTTTTTTGGAGCTCATTGCAAAACACCTTAACAAGGGAATAATGAAATCTATTTTGTAGTCTTGTGTAAGAGCTCTGCCATTCTAGCACATACATTTCCACCTCCACTTACATTGTGTTGTGGCTCTGAAAAACAGCATCTCCCTTGGATAGCTGAAGTGACAAAACAAATCCAGTTTTTCATAAACGTTCAGAATGGTGCACAATTCTCAGTGTGATAAAGTTGTTCTTGTTGTTTTCAAAAACCAGAAAGTTATAATTGTGATTACAGAAGACAAAATACAAAGCATATTTACCAGATGTGTCTGTGTGTTTAACAGACATTAATACTGTTGTTTTATGTTTGTTGTACTTATAATGAATGGCAGGGCGTAACAACAACAACAGCAACAATTTTATTATTGGCAGACCCTACAAGGGTCCCTATTTCCCAAGGACGTCCCTGATTTAGAGAAGCCATCCCGGTTTCTGATTTGATCCCAGAATGTCCCACTTTTCCTTAGAACGTCCCTATTTTCATCATAGAAATGTTGAAGGGTATGGAGTTATCCGACCCCTGAGCCATCTGAAGGCTGTATAGGGAAGTGCTTTAATGTTTAATGTTTTATTATGTTTTATATAAGTCAGAAGCCACCCAGAGTGGCAACCCAGTCAGATTGATGGGGTATTGTCAGGGAACTGCCATCAGTACTGGAGGGGGAGAGCGAAAGCCAGAGGGATTCCAGAGAGTGTCCAGGGATCGGGAGGAGCAGCCCATCTTCTGGGGAAGAGAATCAGTGTAGCACCAGGGGAGAAGGGGGGCAGCGGGGGGAAGTGGCGAGGCAGTCTCATGACTCCTTGCCTGGGACCAGCGGGGAGAGTAGGGGTCCTCCGTTGCCCACACCCTCCCTGCGTAGAAGGCTTCCACGCAGAGAGGGTAGGCGGAGACTAGGCGTCAAAGAACTTCTTTGCTGGAAAAAGTTTAAGAAACGCCCACTCACGGATTCTAAAAGCGATTGAGTCAGCCATGGGTGAGTGGCTGTCCGGACAGAAAAGGTTCACTTTGGCAACCCAGCCAGGTGTTTGCACCCAGCCGGGGAGATAGGCACCTGCTTACGCACGAGCAACCCCTAGAACCATTACAGCAATCCGTGAGTCCCTGACGTTGCTTGTGCGCAGCCCCGGGGAGGCAGCACGATGAGCCAAACAGGGCTGGCTGGAGAGACAGATCAAGAAGCCATGGTGCTAGGTCTGGTCGAGAGGAATCGAGACCTGGAGGCACATGTCGCTACCCTGTCAGTGCGGCTGGAGGAGAGGCGGGCTCAGGATGCACAGGTCAGAGCCACCCCGATAGGGAGGAAGGTCCCGGGGCTGGTAAATAAGTTTGGAGGAAAGCCCCAAGACTACAATGCTTTCCAAACGGAAATTCAATACACTTTGGAATTGCGGAAAAAGGACTTTGCTGATGACGGGGAGAGGGTGGCTTACATTGTTGGACATCTGCAGGATGGGGCACGCGAATGGATCAGGCCCTTGATGGCAACGGGGAATGATGCATTGAAAGATCTTAAGAAATTCTACCAGGCAATGGACGCGATGTTCTCCAGCGAGATTGAGCAAAGCGTGACACGGAGTGAGCTGATGGGGTGCAAGCAGGGGAGCCTGTCTGTCAGAAACTACTGTTGCGTTTTGCGATGTTAGTGCACAAGCTCGGGTGGAACCTAGACTCTGAACCAGTACAAATGCTGTTTGAGGCAGGTTTGGACCCCGAAGTGAAAGACGAGTTGTCCAGAGCGCCCTGCCCGCGGTCGATGGATGAGCTCACAAAGACTGTGCTTGCGATCGGTGTACGCCAGGAAGCGCGGGCTCAGGAAAAGTGGGAGATAAGGGCGGAACGTTTCTATGGCAACCGCATTCCTGAAATTCCGAGGGAGCCTTCCCAGGCGGCAGAGCCAATGGAAATTGATGGAGAGCGCGCGCGCGAATTTTCAAACGCTAGTGAAGGCCGGAAAAGGGAGGGGAAGGAGTAGAAAACTACTAAGAAGTGTTTCCTCTGTCAGCGGCCAGGACATTTTGCAAAGGTCTGTCCTCAACAAAAGGCCTGGCAAGGCATGATGGGGGCTGTAGGCCATGATGAGAAGGGAGAGGAAGGGCCGGTGCAGGGAAATGAGAAAGCCTGGCTGCCAACCAGCAGGGGCAGCAGCCAGGCCAGCGACCAATAGAAGTGCCCCAGCCTGACCCTCCCAAGGCAGCTATACCCATTGAAGTGGTGCTAGAACTCCCAAATGGGCACCCAGTCAAGGTGGAGGGGTTGCTGGATCCTGGCAGCTTGTGTAATTTCTTCAGTAGAGACTTTGCTCTGGAGCACTAGCTCCACCTGTTGCCACTAGATTTTCCCTTGCAGGTGACCACCATTGATGGCAGGGAACTACTGGGAGGGGAAGTGACACACCAGACATCGCCAATGCGGATGAGTGTTTTCCGGCACACGGAAACCATGGCCTTTCACGTGGCCACGCTGGCGGGACCCCCAATGATACTAGGAATGAGCTGGCTGGCGCTACATGACCCAGTGGTGTCATGGCATCAGCGGTCGCTCACCTTTGGGTCAGCTTACTGTTTAGAACACTGCCTGGGAGGAAAGGAACCAAGAATGACTGTGGCCAGGATGGCTGGGGCGGCCCTGGAGGAAAAGGGGCGGGTGCCACGCAATATGCAGATTTGAAGGAGGTGTTCAGCGAGAGAGAGGCAGATAGACTGCCCCCCCCACAGACCATATGACTGCCAAATCAACCTGCTTCCGGGAGCCCAGTTACTGGTGGGTAAGCTGTACACCATGTCCGATCGGGAGATGGAGGAGTTGAGGCAGTTTATTGACAAGAACTTGAAAAGGGGCTTCATAAGGGAATCGAAGGCGGTGGGGGGGGAGTCCAGTGTTCTTTGTGGACAAAAAAATCAACGAATCAGCCCAGACTTGTGGTGGACTACCGCCGTTTGAATTTGGTGTCAGAACCCATGACTTTCCCAATGCCCAGAATCGATGATATTCTGACACGTGTGAGGCAGGGAAAGATATTTACCAAGCTCGACCTAAGGGGGGCATACAATCTGATTAGAATATGGGAAGGGGACGAATGGAAAACAACCATGTTCACCCACCTGGGGGCTTTTGAGTATTTAGTTATGCCATTTGGATTACAATCGGGGTCCGCCTGCTTTCAATCCTTCATGCACCATGTGCTGGGGCCACTGCTGTACAAGAATTGCATGGCCTTTTTGGATGGCGTCTTAATATATTCGGAGAATGAAGCGCAACACGTCAAGGACGTTAGGGAGGTGCTACAGAGATTGAAGAAGCATCAGTTGTGGGTCAAGCTGGAAAAATGCCAATTCCACACCCGGGAGGTCGAGTTCCTAGGATACAGGTTGTCAGACAAGGGACTGGCCATGGATGCAGGCAAGGTGAAGGCAGTGCTGGAATGGAAGGCCCCCAAAAACCGAAAGGATGTGCAGAGGTTCCTAGGTTTCAGCAACTTCTACAGGAAGTTCATAAGTTCAAGTTCACTTGACAGCACCCATTACGGATTGTCTTAGTAGCAAAAAGAAGTTCGCATGGACAGAGGAGGCGCAGCAATCCTTTGAGAAATTGAAGAAGGCGTTCGCCTCGGAAGAGCGCTCCTGCACGTGGATCCAGAGAAGCCCATGAGACTGGAGACGGACGCGTCCGACCCCGCGATTGGAGCAGTATTGTTGCAACCCGGGTCCAAGGAGAACTGGAGACCGTGCGCCTTTTTCTCCCAGAAGCTGAGTAAGTCAGAGCAAAACTACACGGTGTATGACCGAGAACTGCTTGCGATTTACTCGGCATTTCGTCAATGGAGGCACCTCTTGATAGGGGCGCGGCACAAGATCCAGGTCCGAACTGACCACAAGAACTTGGAATACTGGCGGACCGCGTGAGTGCTTAACCAGAGACAGATCAGATGGTCCCAGGAGTTCGCCAAGTTTTTCTTCGAGATACAATACGTGCCGGGAGGGGAAAATGTTAGGGCGGATGTACTCTCCAGAAAACCAGAATACATGGAGGGGGAAGGGCCTCTGGAGGCCAGGCACGTGTTCCCCGAGGACCGGTGTGTGTGTGTGGGAATGTTGGTAGGTAAACGAGAGCTAGCAGGGCTCACCCAAGACGATGAGTTTGCTCAGACTAAAATCAGGGAGCTCAGAGTTGGAAAGGGAGACAATGGGGGGTTTTCGGAAAAGGAAGGGGTACTGTACTACAAGGGGGCGCTGTATGTACCAGGGGAGACGTTGAGGGGCAAAATACTGAGGCAGCTCCATGACAATCCCACAGCTGGGCACTTTGGACAGCACAAGACCATGCTACTAGTTACCAGGCAATTCTGGTGGCCAAAGGTGAGGGAGGACGTACGAGAATATGTACGAGGGTGCGACCAGTGCCAGAGGGCAAAGGGGGAAAGGACTGCCGCCGCAGGGTTACTGGAACCCTTACCAACACCGGAAAGGCACTGGGAGGTGGTGTCCATTGATTTTATGACAGATCTGCCCAAGTCGAGGGGGAAGACAGCAGTCATGGTAGTGGTTGATCTGCTGACAAAAATGTGCCATTTCGTAGCGTGTTCGCACGCAGTGTCGGCAGAGGAGACAGCCAGGCTGTTTGTGGACCACGTTTTCAGGCTGCATGGCACCCCATTGAGGGTAATCTCAGATCGTGGAAAACAATTTACTTCCCGGTTCTGGCGGAGGCTCATGAGCTTGCTGCAGGTCGAGGTGAGCTTCTCGACGGCACGGCACCCAGAAACCAACGGGCAGGCTGAAAGAGCGAACGGTATACTCCAGCAGTACCTATGCTGCTATGTCAGCGAGAGGCAGAACGATTGGGTAGAGAAATTGGCATTGGCCGAATTTGCGTACAACAACGCTGAACACGTGTCCACTGGAATGAGCCCTTTCATGGCCAATTACGGGTGTCACCCCAGGGCTTTCCCAGGGAGGGGGGAGGAAGGATGGAGTGTACCTGCGGCCGAGCAATTTGCCGAAGAAATGGAGGCCTTACACCAGCAACTCAGGCTGAACTTGGAGAGGGCCAAGGAAGTTTACAAGAGGCAGGCAGACAGGCACCGTCGGGAGGGGGAGGCCATATGGGTGGGAGACCGGGCGTGGTTGTCGTCCCAAGGGTTGCCCCTAAAGGGAGGGTGCAAGAAGTTGCAGCCTAGGCGACTGGGGCCTTTTGAGGTAATACAGCAGGTCAACCCAGTGGCATTCAAACTCAAGTTGCCCGACAGCATGAAGATACATCCGGTGTTCCATAGGTCCCTACTTTCACAGTACAGGGAGGGACGGGAATTCCCATGAAGGGAGGAAGGGGTTACCACCCACCCACGGGTAGAGGAGAGGGAACTCTGTAACGAAGCCACAGAAATACTCGATTTGAGGTGGCGGGGCCACCAGGTAGAGTACTTGGTAGCCTGGGAGGGAGAACCCAGGTCAGAAAACACTTGGGTCCCTGCTGAATCAATCATGGACGGGTATCTGGTGGAAAAGTTTCATAGTTTGTTCCCGGATAGACCCAAACCATTAGCTAGATTCTGGGAGGAAGAATTCGGAACCACAGACGACGAAGGGGACTTTGAGGGGTTTCCTGCCTCCGAGGAGGAGGAAGGGAAGGTGTCCGAGGGAGAAGAATCAAATTGGGAGGTTCAACCAGCTGAAAGAGATACAAGGGGATGGGAGACCAGTTTTGAATCCTCAGAAGTTGATGACAGTTCTTTCAGGGGGTTCCCCGCATCGTCGGTTGATGGGAGAGAGGAGGAGGTATCGGAAGATCGTGCCGGGGGTGAGGGGGGTCCTGAGGAGGGGGTGGATGTCAGGGAACTGCCATCAGTACTGGAGGGGGAGAGCGAAAGCCAGAGGGATTCCAGAGAGTGTCCAGGGATCGGGAGGAGCAGCCCATCTTCCGGGGAAGAGAATCAGCGTAGCACCAGGGGAGAAGGGGGGCAGCGGGGGGAAGTGGCGAGGCGGTCTCATGACTCCTTGCCCGGGACCAGCGGGGAGAGTAGGGGTCCTCCGTTGCTCACGCCCTCCCTGCGCAGAAGGCTTCCGCGCAGAGAGGGTAGGCGGAGGCTAGGCGTCAAAGAACTTCTTTGCTGGAAAAAGTTTAAGAAACGCCCACTCACGGATTCTGCCAGCGATTGAGTCAGCCACGGGTGAGTGGCTGTCCGGACAGAAAAGGTTCACTTTGGCAACCCAGCCAGGTGTTTGCACCCAGCTGGGGAGATATGCACCTGCTTACGCACGAGCAACCCCTAGAACCATTACAGGTATAAATAGTAAAGTAGTAGTAGTAGTAGTAGTAGTTGTTGTTGTTGTTAAATAGGATGTCCCTATTTTCACCAGAGAATTGCTGGAGGGTATGCTTTGGGTGGCTTCCAACATATATAAAACATAATAAACCATTAAACTTTTTTTTAAAAAAAACCTCCCCTCTTCAGAGCTGCCTTCAGGTGTCTTCTAAAGGTTGTGTAGTTACTTATCTGCTTGACTTATGATTTGAAGGTGTTCTACAGGGCAGGTAGCACTGCCCAGAAGGTCCTCTGTCTAGTTCCCTGTAACCTTTATATATATATTAGTGACAGTGGGCAGTATTCTCCCAATGAGTCCCATCAACACAAAGATTTAGGCTTTCACAATTAGACTTCCACCCCATCTCCCCCGGCAGGTACCCCACACCATTCCTCAAATCTGTTCCAAAGGGCTGGAGGAATCCCTACAAAAGATTTCATGGAGAAGAGGGGAAATTTTCTGTTATGGAAGGTGTGTTGAATTTTGTCCAGGAACAGCTAGTGGTACCTGCCTTTCCAAGTTTTTCAACTATTGAAAATTCAGTGTAGTCATGGGAAACTTGGCAAGTAGCTTCACTGAAATAAGATTTCTCGGTCTTTGTTTAAGTCTCAGAACTTCATGGAAGATAACGTATAATTCAAAGTATTCCTCAGTGAATTAAGATAGTAGGCAGCATACTTGGACTGTGTGGAGGTGAGTTCAATAAATACAGAGGAGCTAGCAAGAATGTCTCATTATTGTCCCTCAAACATTAAATTTGGTGAATGGATAATATTGGTAAAAGAGTGGGGACCTATGAGCAATTTCATGGGGTAGAGGGGAGAAGGAAGAATCTACTTTGCCTCTCACACGTTTCATGAAATTTATATTTTGGCAATCACCCAGTGGTATAATGAAATGGCATTTAAACTAATGGGTCAAGATAGTTTGTTAATTGTAAATCTCATTTGGTAAGTCAAAGTTGTTAATTGAGCTGAGAATACTGCTTGATACAACAGGGTTCTCTATATTAATAGAGGACCTGAATAATGTAGAAGTCAAAGAAAGAACAATTTTGTGTGTCACTTTGAGCTTTTGCTTTGAAATTGCTACATTCCTTAGATTCTGTAAGATCTGAAATCCATTTTTTAAAAAACACCACTATATAACCAAGGGATTAATTTATTACTGGTCAAAGGAATTTTCTCTCTCTTTTTTTGAAGTGAGAAAGATGTGAGAATATTGCTGAACTCTCTATTTATAGCTGTAGTGAAGCTAAAAAGCCTTGGGTTCTTAAGTAAGAGACATACTTCTAAATATAACAACGCTCTCCGTTGTGAATTTATGTCATTTTCCAATGGCAGGAGAGCAACAGAAGTTATCTATTCCAAGCAGGTCGATAACTTTTTGATTTAGGATGGGTCAAAAAGACTGTTGTTCTGATCTCTGTACTAGCAGGACACCATGTTGAATGTCTTAATGTGTATTTGGTGCTTGCAACATGTTGGGAACACCTTAGAATACAGACCTGATCTAGTCCCTGCCAAGAAGACTTTACAGGGACCACAGAGGGAAGGAGTAGTTTTCCATGTATCAGTAGAAGCAGAAGCAAGGCATGGCTAGGTTAAAGAAGAGGGTCTGGAGGATGAAATTGAAGGACAGGGGGACACCCAGCTGAGTACCAGGAAGAGCTTGATGCAAGTATGACAGAAAGCATGTAGGTAGGAGAGAGAGGCAAAGGGAAGTGATAGGAAATGAACATGTGCAGAAATGGTCTCCTATAAACGCTAACAGGATTTGCATCACCATCTTCCGGCTATGCCATGTAACTGTATTGTATGAGTTAGCCAGCTCTTGAATGATATCCCGAATTTTGGTGTGGAGGATACAATCGGTTTTTCCTTCTTCCCTCTGGTGGCAGAGCATGATCTCAGCTATGGGGAAGATGCTGGCTCAAGATCACATATGTGCCATTTGTGTATCTCTGAAAAACCTTAATGTCATTGGAACATAGGAAACTGCCTTATACCAATTCAATCCATTGGTCTGCCTTTTTATCAACACTGACTGGCAATGGGTCTCCAGGGTTTCACATTCTCAGTCCGAACTGGAGATGCTGGCGATCAGCAGTGTAGCGTGGGTTGCTGGTACCCAGGGCAGGCCAAGTGTTACGCCTCCCTGGTGGACTGGGCAGTTGGTATGGGGGCACGAACAAGGGGGCCATGCACAGAGCCTGCATGTAGGGTGAATGGAGCCCGTCTCCCCCTTGCAACCCCATACCCCTAAACCTGCTCCAGAAGTATATCTTTAAAAGTTAGATATTACATTATTCCAGTTATTGAACTACACACTGGAACAGTTTCATGCACCACTATTGTTACCCTCTTTTTAAACCAGGAAATGTAAGAAGGATGTGTACTGATTTTTGGATACTCCTGAATAAATTATTGGCATCTGGGGGTGGGGTGGGAATGTGGTTTCAATTTTTTTAACTGAGCTTCAAGTTTTTTTATCATTAAAAATTATTTTATTATTACAGGACTGTAGTATTATTAAGTGTACAAAGGCTTGGCAGTTATAGCAGAAACATATCTTTTTAGCGATGCTATGAGTATGTTCAGTAATGTACAATTCAAGCTGGGGGTGTATTTTCATAACCATTATTTTCACTGGACAGCTGTAATGACTTGTCACCTTGTCAGAAATTCCTGCTATCCTAGATTTCTTAGTGACAGGTGTGATTGGCAGATGATCATGTGAACATGGCATGAATGCATCACCTGCATCCCTCCCATCCTCCACAGAAAAAGTACGTAAGGCCAAACTACACATAATTGATTGCTTAATAGGACTGTACTACTTCAGATTGCTTGTGGGGAGGTTGCACTGCTATGTGTAAAAGAAAAACAACAGCAACAACCTCTCTGCACAGAGTGATGTCCTATATATTGAAAAAGCACAGGTTGGAAACACTGATTCTGAAATTCTAACTTTCCACAAGCAGGGACTTTTTGATGGGGTACCACCTTTAGCCATGTGATCTCCATCCTGCATTCTTAAATGGCAGGTTTTCTGTAAGTACAATTACCTTAAAAATGCAGGAAAGGATATAAAAGCTGATCAGTGTCCCAGTTTTCAAAAAATTCAGTGCATGATCTGTCTAACAATGATGGCTCATATTACCAAAGTTCTAGAGCAGGGTTGGGAAGCCTATATCCCTGTCGCTGGTCAGGCTGATGGGAGTCTGGAGGGGCAAAGATTCCCCACCTGTGTTCTAGGTGCAGAGCAAGGAAGAACTCTTTTATGTGAGCAGATTGGTCTTTATTGCTGAACCAAACTGAGCAGCTCAGAACTGCACAGAGCAGAATCGGTTCATTGGAACCTTTAAATATGTTCTGGAGCTATCAGATCTGGGCATCATGTATTCACATACATGATTCAGTTTTTTTATATGGATATATATAAAGTTAGACTTGTTCATTATTTTATAGTTGAATGAAAATCATGATGTTTGATCCATGGATGCTAGTTTTCCTAGGAATTATTCTGGGAGGGGTGGGGGGAATCCTTTCTTTGTGTGTGTGTGGAAGAGGACCTCTTGCAACTCCCCCTCCCCTGCCAACTGTCCAAATATGAAACAGCTGCCTAGCTGCCTTACCAAGAAGATTTTATTGTTAAAATAAAAGTAGATTTTGCTTTTGGGGGAAAAAAAGAACACACATCTTCATTGTAAAACTCATGTTTGGTTTACAATTAGAGAAAAGTCACATGGTCCCAAAAAACCCGAGTTTATATATACTGTATATATATATATATATATATATTGAAAATATATTTTAAAAACATAAAAATCTATATTTAAACATATATTATATGTTAATCAGTACACTTAAATATAGCTTAATTTTATTTACAATGTGACGCAGATGCTTGTAAGATTTAATGCCAGATTCATTTTTTTCCAAAAATCCCATAAAATTATATAAATATACAATAAATATTTGTTACACATGGTGAATAAGAGAGAACAAGGCCACAGACATTAACTTACATTTGCAAGAGGTTTGTTTTTTTTTGAACAAAACAATAGGGCCAAAGACATGCATGAAATACTTTTGCCACAGACAGAGCACAGCAAAAAAATAAAAAATAAAATAAAGATCAATTGAGTGACATTTTTGAAACCCCAGTTCAACTAAAACTGCCAAGCCTGTGATCATGTATTTATTTCGTAGTAGTAGGTCTGGCATAGAATGGGTGTTAAGAATAGTGCTTGTTTCAGTTTACAAAAGCTAGGGCTATATTGATTCATTGCATAGCAGATTCTGCATCCAAATAATGATTTGTAGTTGTTTGTGTGTTTACAGTGTACTGTACAACTGTTAATAAAAATTTAGTATTCCTAGATATACGAATTACATTCTTATGTAGCTTTCAATCTGTGATATGCAAACTTGTGATTCCACAGTAAGCCCATGGAATTGAGTAGATCTGCTATAGTGGTTGGAGACAGTGAGCCTTAAATCGTCCTGTTTGAAGGCTGAAATCTTTTGGGTTTGTATCAGTCATTGTCCACTAACGGAATAGGATTCTCCAGTTTATTAGGAATAGGACTGGCTAAATCTGATTTTATTTAATTTTTAATCCTATGTTATACGATGCCCAACAGGGATAAAGTTATTATAAAGCTGATTCACTCTGGATATATACAAAAACATTTCTATGTTCTGTTCTGCTGGTGGATTATATTACAGCAAAAATCATTTTCTTTCCTTGTGAGTTAAAAAATAGCCAAAGACCAATATTATGCATCCTGATATAAGATCACACCTATTCCAAGAATCTTTTATATAGGCTAAATTAGTATAGTATATCTGATATGCAATAATTACCTTACTTTCAGATTTTCCCTTTGTTTTGATTGTGAACCGCATGACTCTAAATAATGATCCACTTCAATTTTTTAGTGAGAATTTAGGTGACAGGCTTTAGTTAGGACTGAGTGAGGATGTTGACCTAGTTATATACACAGTGGGGCTGGAAGGGAATTCATTTATATCAGCGGAAATGGTTTGAGAACAAGTCTGCACACTGTTTCGCTACATAAAGTTAGGAACAGCCATAAAGTAGGGAACTAGCCTAATGGATCTGAAGGAAATCAGGATTGTGATATTTTCTCATCGCATAAGAAAACATCACCGAGGGATGACAATGATTCCCCTCCATTTCCACTTTCAAAAGTGTGAACAAAAGCAGCTTCTTGCTTATAACACAATCTTACAAAGACTTTCCATTCCAAATGCATGGATTAATGTAACCCAGATATTTTCCCTGCCTTTAAGTTATATGTCTTATATTAAATGTCTACTAGGATTTTGTGGTGAAGATAGCCTGGGATGCAGGTTAAAGCTAAATAAAGGGATTGCCATTGGGCTGAAAGGCTGATTTAGCTCCAGTTGGATTGCCTATTAAAAATGGACAATGACAGCATCTGCTTTCCTTTAAGGTAACAACCATTTATTTGCCCAGCCTTGGGCAGTCAAGAGTTGATTAATGGCAAAGCATCTACCTGCATACTGTCGTTAATCAATTGGGTTAGTGTTTTGTTTTTCAACAGTGAACACATGTCCAAGGAGAGTGAATAGATTTGTAATAACCCAGAACCAACCTTCTTCTTCCTGTATTAGAAGTTGGTGAAAAGCTTTGATATTTTCTATAAATAAAATAAATAAATATGCTAAGTTTGTTTGCATCCAATTTTTACTTCTGATAACTGCATAAACTGGCTATTAATGACAATGAGGGATTGATTTCCACTGATAAATTAATAATCCCAGCATCTGAAATGAGCTTATTTTTGGATTGTGGTGTTTTAAGACACATTATCTTAAGGCCTGAGTCTTCTAGTTGAAATGTCACCCAAGAAAGGTTGGGTTTTTATTTATAGCCTAGTTCAAACAAATAGCACATGAAATAGTAAACCAGTGTCTGGACTGTACTACTTTAGACTGCAGGTGGAGATTCATATAATTGAATGCCCCCTTTCCCCCTTCACATAGAAAACTAGATGTCAAAGGAGAAGGGCTGTAGCCTAGCCTTCTCCCTGATATGACTGCCTCCTCACTCTGGGGAGGTGGGGGTATTTCATTTTCAGTTTGAAATGGTTCAGTCCAGAAACAGATTTACCTTATCTACCACTTTCCAAAAACTAGGCCTACATCAAAGCAAAGACCTGTTTAGCAAAACGTCAGACCCCACCCATGGAAGTAGCCATTGTCACTATGAAATACATGCAACTATCCCTTAATAAATGACACTGACTGCATTGCAACGTGTGGGTTATATGATGCATGCCAAAACAAAAACCGAATATATTTAGTGAGAGGTCACGCTCTTGCTGTGGCATTTCTAATGCAGTCATTGTCTATTTGTGTTGCAGGTTGTGCTGGATTTGCTGATAATTATCCAAGGCCAGAGGCATCAGTCCTGTGCTCAGTTACTTCCTTAAGAGTACCACTGGAGTTACCTTTAATTAAAGTGCATGCAACTGATTTCAGGATTGCATCCTAGGATTTCCCTTTAAACCAAGAGCTATGGTTCTACAGGATTCTCTTGCCTGTAGAAGATAAGGCTATTGTGTGCTACCTCTCAAAAAGCCATAGACCGTTGCAGACATATTTAGATGAAACAGGTAGTTGGGTTTTGAGGTAGAAGGCTCTGCCTACCTGATTCCAGAGCCACTCCTTCAGGCCTGGATTCTGTCATATTATCTCAAGTAGAAAAAGTAGCAGGTATTTGAGAACCGGGGCATACTAGACATTCTTTTTTACAGTAAGAGCATCTGGCTGCCCTGCATATATTTACTCGCACAGGGAAGCCTTTACTGCTTCACTGTCTCTCTGTGCAGTTCTTTTCAGTAGCGATTGCTACTCCTTCCGTTGCCAACACAACTGTAGACCGTCTGGATCCATAAGTTACAGCATTGTGGCATTCCAAATGTATTTGCTAAAGTACCATCTGATATTCATGTGATTCTTTCCCCCTTTTTTTTCTTGCCAAGATTTGGCAATTGTACTTCAACGGGATACTTAATCCAGACACAAATACTACTTCTCCCTGAACCAACTCTGCTCATACAACGAGAGGATGGTGATGAGATTCTCCATCCTCACCAAGTTCATTGCAGCCTGGCGAAAGATCCTGAGGAATCCACACCAGCTGTGTATGCAGATCTCCCTTCCTAGGCTGGGGCAATCATCTTTGCTCTCAACACCCAAGGAAAATGGGGGGAATATATTTGAAAGAGAATGCAATTTGTTTTCTTCCTAAGAGAGGAAAAGTGTTGGGGGACGGACGGACCCCAGAACAACCAAAATACAAAACAAGCAAAAGGCAGGTCTTTAAAGCAACAATCATAGAATAGAAACCACACCTAGACAAACATAAAAGTGCTGCCTGTAGATTAGAAAAGAGCACTGGGAGGAACATCAACACTGTCTTTTTCAGTTGCCTTTTTTTATTATTTTTTTCAGTAGTCTGATTTGATATTGCAAACACCTTCACAACATACAAAAAAACCCCAAATTTGTTTTATCCAGAACATATACGGTGATGACAGGGAGTAATCTCCTCTTTTTAAAACCATGTGGGAATTTTAAAATTAAAAAAAAAAATCAACAGTAAAACTATGACAACAGCACCTTGACATTGTTTTAATTCCAACGCTACCAGAAGAATTTAAAAGCAGTAAACAGATATAATACTAATAGGAATCAAGATACTTACTGTCTAAAATGTAAACGGAATGTTTTGGTTCATTTTCTTTTTTTTGAAAGGACAGTTTATCATCAATTCACAATTGAAGCAGCATGCAATTTTATTTTTTTAATTTTTTTAAGTTTTCAATTCTTGGCAACAGCAACAAACCACAATGTTAGAGGAATGTAATGCATTTTTTTTCTCAAAGTTGTGCGCAAATGAATTTATCTCTCTCTCTCTTTCTCTCTCTCTCTCTGTCTTGTTCCTCTTTAGCTCATGGATATGTTCAATAAATAGATTGTGGAACCACTGTACTGTATAAACTTCATTTATACATGCAGTCCATAAAATTATTTTTTTTCTTTCTTACTGAATAATTTACCCTGTTATGTATATATACAAATAGATAAATTTTGTCTCAATATAATCTATACAACACAAATCCACTATCTTCCCCTTTTTATGGTCAGTGTACAAACACAGGAAGTGTCTATTCTTATAAACCGCCATCCAACTCTCTTCTTGTTATCCATAGTGAGAGCTCGCACATAAGACTGGGTAGTTCGGCACTGGGAATTCCAGTACCTCTTGTCTATGCCCCGGCAGCCCTCTTTCGTATAACCCTTGGAGTTGCATTTGGTCTCATAAAAATATTGCTTCAGTTGGCCTTTGGGTACCGGGACTTTTTCCAGGACTGTGACGGTTGCCCCCGACATGTCCACCGCAGTTTTTTTCTCGGCCGCCGTCACCCACTCGCTCGTACTGTCACACACACTCAGCTCCCCGCGGCGAGCCGGGTCGGAGTGACGCCGGACCCTCATGGACATGTTTGCAGCATCCAAGTAGTTTTTATACTCCTCAAGCAGAAAGAGCAGTGGTGGCTCCAAAGGCACTTGACTGCTTAGCATCACCCGAGATGAGTACAAGTCGGCATCCTTATTTTCCTTGCTGGGCTGGATGACCTGCTGCTCATCCAGGAGCTCCTCTATGACATGTTCAAAAGTGTCCGCCAAGGACGTCAATCCTCTGGAGGCGTCATTGGGCCCGCCGAGGTTCTCCAGGTTTCCCTGTGTCCGGAGACCGGCATAAGCCAAGCTGCCTGGTCCTCTGATGCTCACTTCTTTCATTGGGGCAGCTTTCATGCAACTGAAGTATGAAATAACCATAGTAAGGAAAAGGATGGTCATCACTCTTTTCACTTGGTGGAACTGTGGGCGACAAGAAGAGGGGAAGAAAGATAGAAAAGAAGGAATTCAGAACAAATAGATGAAAGAAGCAACAAGCATACATCCCCCGCCTCTGCCATGTTGGAAAGAATTATGTATTAACCCTATGTAACTTTTTAACTTCACACAGAGACAATTGGCATGCGTTTATATTCCGTCATCCCAGTCAAGCGACAGAAATCACACCTGGAAAAAGGTTTCCCACATTTATCTTTTATGTCACAAAGGCATTCATTGAGAGTGCTCACTATGGCAGAAGCCAATGATTGGACTATCCTGCTTGGAACTAGTTAAAGATGTTGGCCTGAAGTCTCAAGAACCCTTGCACAGTAAATGTCACACTCTAGGCATGATAATTAATTATCCTCTATTTGCATGACAAGTGTAACAGCATGCTTGGAAAGGTTACTAAGCATCTGCGGTATGCATGCAGTAATGGGGAAAGATTTCAGAAAGTTATTGTCTTTTGCAGAAAGATCTCAGCACGGAGGTTGGAACTATATGAACAGTAATTACCTTGAAAAAGACAAAGGGGGGAAAGGATTGCCTCACAGTGCCTAAGGCTCCCAAAACTACATTTCAGAAATTGAGGAGCAAATAACCATCTGCCAGCATGGGAGAGCATGGAGAGCATGCACACAAGCCCCAACACACACCAGACTTTCCTGCAATGAGCTTTGGCTTGCTTGTTTTTGTGTAGCAAAAAAATTGACCTGTGGAACTCACAGATACCAGGTGCAATTACAACAGATATTTTCATGCAGCTGAGGTGGCATTCGTAAGTGAAGGTAAAGGTGTATTAAGGGAATACTGAGTAACAAGGGAAGTATTCGGCTATCCCAATTAAAGGTAAGCCAAAATGGGGTTGTGGGGTTGTTCAGGAACATTTTTAAAATCCAGCCCAATTACATCCTTGCCTTTTGCTATTTTGTGGCACATGGAGGTGCTTGCTTGCTTGCATGCTGTTCATCTCTCTGTACTAAACTAGCAGGCAATGAAATTCAGTGAAGCAGAGGTCAAGACCCCTCCTTCGTGCTCTAACTGAGGGTCAGTGAAGCCCCTGCACTGCCCTTGGTCTGTATAACTTGGGGGAGAAGGAAAGGGAATGTGACAGCCCATTACCAAGGCAACAAGGCTGGTGCTCCCTGTCAAGCTGCCCCTCTTCATCACTTTTCCAGTCTGCTCTTGTTTTCTAGCATGTGCTCCCTTGCAGAATATACTATGGTAATTTTTAGAAGGCACTTGTTCAATTTATGCCTGGACATTTTCTTTAGTATATGGCAGTTTAGGTAAAACACTGTTCTGTGGGGAAATTTATCTGGAGCGAGTGTCTGGGAAAGATATACCCCTGGAATTCCTGACTGGACACATCTCCCCAGACCAGTTTTGAAGGGTGAAAAATCAAGGTAAAGTGTAAGTACATGGTGCCTAGCTTGCAAACAAGCAAAAGAAACAATCATGTACAAAGCTCTGCTGCTTACATAGTGTGCAAGTTTAGGAGTGTGTCTTTAATTACTGTTTTAGAAGAAGAAATGGTCAAATCTCACCATAAACCAAAGAGTTCAATTATGGAATTTCTTTTTTTAAAAAAGGGAGGGGGGAATCAATGAATTTAAATGTGCCCTCCATGTTTCTTTTCATGGGGGGGGGGACAAGGAAACCAAAATTGATCTTCATATGGGCCCTTTTCTAAATTATGCCTAGTAATACAGCTGGGGAAAGCAGATCTCCCTCCCTTCCTCTCTGTTTTTTTGCTTTATTTTCACGCTGGACCTTGCTATGGATGCTGTTGGCTGCCATATTTGAGACTGGGCAGGAATTTTTCCATCAGGCAAATTGCCCCACGACTCACGGTGTTTGCCTACCTCATAGCAACTGTCACAACTTTGGCAGTTTAGGCATTGGGTAAGCCTTAGTCTTGGCTGGAGGGGAAGCTGTAGCCTCTGCCTGCCCCTCTGAGTAATGGGTACCCCATTAAAGGGATCCAGGAGGAGTTTAGTTTGTCCAAATGCTCAGGCGGGGGCCACAGCACTCCTCAGGACAGCAGGTGGCACTCCTATTTGATGTAAGTCATAGGTCCCCCCTCCCCTCCATCTGCTGTTGGGTTGACCCAGGTTTTAGTTCCAGCAGGTGGACCTGGAAGTCCTTGGGAGAACCCAATGCTTAGGCCAGACCTGACACCTGTAAGCAATAAATTTGTGGCCTTATTTGATCCCAATACACTGTGTCATGTCTATTGTGTGGATTGGGACGGTGGGTTCTGCGGGACTTTAGCACACAAAAAACAAAATGAAAAGTTCCGACAAGCCTGACGTTTCCCCACTCTTGAGGAAACATATTTGAATGCTAGATGCAATAGGCAAAAGAATTCATAGAGTGACATCATCACTTTATGAGTAAATGCCATGTCACTACGGAAAAAAAGTTTCCCTTAATTGGGTAAAACTCCTAAACAAGTTAATGCACTGAATTATGAGGATTGTGGTATGTGGGGATTGCAAGAGCCATTCTAGATCAAGGAAGCCTGAGGGCAGAATGAGGCATAAACACTATCTGCTTCTGCTGATTCCCTCAGCTAATTGCATCTATGATATGAGATGGATATTTTAAATATGGTTTTAATTTAAAAATGGTCCCCCATCACATGCACTCAGACAGATTATTGGATGACATGTGTTGTCTTTCAAGTTCCTGAACCCCACTATCAACCCAGAATATAAATGCATGAACTACTGTACTTATTAATGACTGATGAAAATGTTTTCCTCACTTTTCTTTCTTTCTTTCCCTTTTTAAAGCAGCCTTTCATGAATTTGTAAGGTTATAAATTTAGTTTTAAGAAGTTCTATTTTTGCTTTCATTTTAAACCAGGTTATTTTTAAAAAGAAAAACTTATAGCTGAAATCTGAACAAAAGTTACAATCTAATTATTTTTTAAAGATGTGCTTTAAAAAAATCCACTTATTTTTATTTACCCTGATTATCCCACAGAGAAGTAGTCCCCACACGGCTGTAGCTGTGTTGTTAATGTGAGCCTAAGTCACAAAGGAATAAAGAAACTTATCAAGGAGAAACCCACCACAATGGAATTAAAGCTGGTTTCCTTATACAGCTTTGAACAATCTACTTTCCCACCTTTGCTTTGGTCTTGGAAGACTTTTATCCCAACCTAGAGTAGGAAATATATTTTCCTGGATAATCTTTACTTTTGTGACAGGTTGAGGAACTTTGCAAGTCTCCCTACGAAAAGACACAAAATCCCAGTTTTCTGATTTTACCAAAGTTAGGATCATGACTTTGAGAGAGGGTTTCAAGCACATACTAGAAAATTAGGTATACACAATTAAATGTCAGCCTAGCACAACAAATCCACTTAAAACAACAACACAGACTCTCTGCAGTTGGGAAAGCAATGGGCAAAATGTATTGAAACGCATAGTGCATAATCACTGCACACATCCAGTTGGATGCTCATTGTTGTATAAACGAATCAGAGTGAATGTTCAATAAAGCTCCGGAAATACTCTAACTTCAGGATGAACGATCAACACCCAAGCCATGTGGAGGAGCCTAGTGGGTTACCTTCCTTTCTGAACTTGTTCCACTCTTCTGCCTCCTTTCACAACTTTGTGGCTGACCAATTGCTTCTTTCTAGCAAGCAATAGCATTATTCACGTTTCTTAAGAATCAGCTAATACTCATTTCAGTGCTTTTGATGTTCACGCCGAAGTACCTCATACTTGGCAGTAAGGACTGGAGTAAACACTCTTTTTGTTTGCCAACACAGCGCTATGTATAAAGACTTACTTCACATCCTTATTCTGTGGGAAACAAGGAATCCTAACACTTGTCAGAGGAAAAGCACAACAAAGGCGCTTTACGCACTAAGACAGGAATTGCCCAAGTTTTAGGCCCCGATGTTCGTATGAGGAAATGTTATGCCGTTAGGAATTCTGTTGACAATAATCTAAGCTCAACACGTCCTTTGGATACTAGTCATTCTTCCTATTCATATATATCATTGTGGCATCTTTGTATAAATATTAATAGTTTACTCAGTCCTTGCAGGTCATCCCTCACTGAATTGTTTGCTGCGTTTATTCTGAAAAATCCTATATATCTGTCATCTGACTTCAAAAAGGTCTTTATAGATTTGTACAAATTGATCTGGTAATTGAGGCGACCAAAGCCAGCTTTTGGCATGTAAATTCCATAAATATGTGGCAAGCTGGCAACTGAGCAAATGTAGGGTGCTTAAAGTTCATTTTCTCTAAGAGCTATCTTCACCACCCACCTACCACCTGGATTTCCATTTTGCCCTTTGTTGACTGAATGATGCACGTACCAGGGAATTCACATTGGGAGACTGCTGAACTGGTTCTGGAGCCAGGTTCATGGTGTGGCCTGATGCCACACACTTCTAAATAATGACAGCAGGCAAACATTTATAGCAAAAGGTAACTTCAAAGGGCAGTTCAGAGGCAATGATACAGAGCAGGGATTAAAAGATCTGAGTGTCTCTCATCATAATTTTGATTTATTTCTTTCAATTATTAGCCTTGAGTATTATCATACACAATTATAAGTTACCTTGGTGCTCATATATGACGCTCTTATTTGGGTAACTTATAATACATGAAATCTTCTCTCTCTCTCTCTTAAAAAACACACCATTAAAACATATAATGTCCACCTTCCTGATAAGGCCTGGGCACAGCTAGCTAATCCAAAGGAAAAGATGTTTTGAAGCATTTCTGAATTGCTTCATGCATGGCTTTTGGGAGGCATCTGGAGGAAAAGAGCTCCACAGCTGTGGGGGCAGAAGGGGTGCATGTACACACATGCAGTTCAACACTCTCAGGCATGGGGTGGCTCTTTCCCCTCAGAAGTGGACAGTGCTGCATTTAAGGCCATGTAGACATGATGTCTCTCACTCTCATCTTGCCTACACTTTGTCTTCCATTGTCTCAGTCCACACCTTGCCTAAGACACTTCAGATACATTTTACCGTCAACTTCAACATCCCTCCATGTGTATGAGTTTACACTGGGCATTGAATGCAGTAGGTCAGGCTATTGCCTATGAAAGTTTATGCCACACACTCCCCACACCATAACTATTTATAGAAGTTCTTTTCTATATATTTTTTGTGAGAAAGAACACACAGAGAGCACATCTTTTTCTACACACAAGACACAGCAGTGAGCTCATTGTGGAAACTCGGAGACAAATCACATCAAGTGAGGCAGTCTTGTGGTGTGAGGTCATAACAGAAAAAGGGGTTCTGAAAAATCAGCTCATGTATAAAGAGACATCTCTTAGGCAGCTTAGAGAACTGGGTCACATTTTGAGTCACAAACTTTCTTTGCTCAGTAAATGAGCTTTTGTTTCTTACTTGACATGCACAATTCACATCTTTCTTTAAGGATGTGCTCCTGTTGCAAATATCCCCCCCCACCTCGCAAAACTGGACGATTTTCTTCCTCTGAAAACATTACTCTCCTTCCAGAAAGTATATTCATTGCTTCTTAAGATGGATCTGTGAGCATATTTTCCCATGAGGTGGGAATACAAATGTATACAATTGTTTGTTTCCAGATGACCACATTAATCTACTCTTTAAGAACCTTTTTCATGTTTGTTAAGGGTGTTGAAATCTGTTAGGGGACCCTCCCTGGAGCTTGCAAGTCCAAGTACATCCTCTGATGGATATACAGATATAGAATTGGGGGGGGGGAGCCTTTTATCTAGAAGTGTGGGGCCACATAAATACCCTTTACCCCTGGCCTAGAAGGCAGGCAAATGAAAACCTCCCCTTTCCCATAAGAAGCAGAGGATGTCAAACTTAATAATAATAATAATAATAATGATAATAATAATAATAAATAATAATAATAATAATAATAATAATAATAATAATAATAATAATAATAATATATTTATACCCCACCCATCTGGCTGGGTTTCCCCAGCCACTCTGGGCAGCTTCCAACAAAAGATTAAAAATACATTAAAACATCAGTCATTAAAAACTTCCCTAAACAGGGCTGCCTTCAGATGTCTTATAAACATCAGATAGTTGTTTATTTCTTTGACATTTGATGGGAGGGCTTTCCACAGGGTGGGTGCCACTACCGAGAAGGCCCTCTGCCTGGTTCCCTGTAACTTCACTTCTCGCAGTGAGGGAACTACCAGAAGGCCCTTGGTGCTGGACCTCAGTGTCTGGGTTGAACAATGGGGGTGGAGACGCTCCTTCAGGTAGACTGAGCCGAGGCCGTTTAGGGTTTTAAAGGTCAGCACCAACACTTTGAATTGTGCTCAGAAATGTACTGGGAGCCAATGTAGGTCTTTCAAGACTGGTGTTATGTGGTCTCGGCGGCCGCTCCCAATCATCAGTCTAGCTGCTGCATTCTGGATTAGTGATAGTTTCCAGGTCACCTTCAAAGGTAGCTCCACATAGAGCACATTGCAGTAGTCTAAGCAGGAGATAACTAGAGCATGCACCATTCTGGCAAGACAGTCCACGGGCAGGTAGGGTCTCAGCCTGTGTACCAGATGGAGCTGGTAGACAGCTGCCCTGGACACAGAACTGACCTGCTCCTTCATGGACAGCTGTGAGTCCAAAATGACTCCCAGGCTGCATACCTGCTCCTTCAGGGACACAGTTGCCCCATTCAGGACCAGGGAGTCCCCCCCACCCACCCGTAACATTCCGTTTCAACCTACATAGTTCCTGACGCACTCAAACACAGTCATTTGTGGCAGCCTGCTTGGGGTGTATGTGTGGAAATAAGCCAGTTTCTGCCGGCTGCCTTGCAAGACCAGCTCACCCATGAGGCAAGGTGAGGTGACCGTCTCAGGTAGCAGGATCCACAGGGGGAGCAGATCCCAATGTAGCTATTCATTGCCCCCTTGTTCCTGATGTAAAACTTCACTCAACCTTTCTTCCCCAGAGGCACAATTTTGTGGTTCACTTCAGGTGCCAAAATGTATTGGGCTGGCCCTGCTGTAGCAATGTAAGAAGACCTGGATCGAAGGGGTTGGAAAGGAACCTTTAAGGCTACAAAATATGGTCAGAAGCCCAGAATTGGCCTGGTGCAGGCCTGCAAAAGTCCATCTCTCCCCTTGCGTTGACATGTAGTTGCTACTTGCAAAAGCAGAACTTCCCAAGAACTCATCCAGACCTTTTGCCACCCAGTCAGCATTCTCAGATACAGTAAAATTGCAACTTTTGAGACAGCACTTGGCCACAGATTCTACTGACTATTCACCCTGGAACATACAGTGCTAATGAGAATGCCTCTGAGCATGGCCAGAGTGCCTCTGCCCTACCAATAACTACTCAGCAAAGCCCACAAGCCAGGAGCTTAGATAGGCAGGCCTTTCAAATCAGAAACTGTGGCCTCCAATACAGCCTTGACATACCCAGCTCTCTTGGAAAAGTTTCCACTGTATATTATACACATAAAAATATATGTGCATACACAGTTCATTATATTTCTTACCCATCATTTTCTGGCAAATGCACCAAGGTGGGTTGCAAATCCATGCACACCACATGCACATAACACGATAACAACTGAAATAATAGAGGATATATACCAAACGCCTACACTCTGAATTGGACAGATTGAGATCACTTTGCAATTGTACTAAAAACTGAGTTGCTGTGATGCATGTTTGAGGAAACAAGAAAAATACCATCCAAAGTTAACCTTTCCACATCTGAATTACCTTTACATCCGAATTACTCTGAAGTTAGTAGCAAAGGATTGCATCTTTCAGCAGAAGTCTGGCACTGAAACTTGTTTACAAATCTATAAACAGTGATATTTACAGTGCAATCCTATGCCTGTCTTCTCAGAACTAATCCCCACTGGGTTCAATATGGTTTATCCCCTAGAAAGTGTGTATAATCACTTTCCTGGGAGTAGTAGTGGATGGGGTGAGGAGGCAGCACTGCTCACCTGACCTCCTGTTGGTCACATTGCTGTTGCTATGTGAGATAGAGGGCAAGGTGGCAGTGAAGCATGGTGGAGCCAATCAGGTTCTCCTGCTGGTGCATTTCCACCATGACAACCTCCCCACCCCTCTCCCCTCCCCTCCTGGTAAGCAACAGCGATGTGATTGACCAGAGTTCAGGTGAACATGAGTGTCCACACCACACCATCAGCTACTGAGTAAAACTTATTGGACTCAATACAACTTACTTTTGAGAAGGCATCTCTAGGATCACACATGACAATTCTACAATTTATAACAGAAAAAGATCATAGGAAGGTGGCAATACTATGAACCCCTGCCTGGGTGAATAAGTCCCATTCAACCCAGTGGGGATTATTTCTGAATAAAAATGCACTGAATCAGGTTGGAAAACTGGCAGGTTAATCATAAGTAAACACCACTGAATTTAGTGGGACGCTCAACTTCCCGAGTAAATGCGTACAGGATTCCATAAAACCAGGGAATTAATTTCTTCCTATTATCATGCATGCAGTACTTCAATGTGCTTGGTGTTATTTAAAGGCGCCTACAAAAGATTCCTGCTTTATGTATCTTTTTATAGGTGTGGGAACAGATACCAAAATGCGCTGCATGTCAGGACATGATTTGCAAAGACTAAACGTACTGAGAGCAAGCAGAGTTAGCAGTCAAATGCATAGGCTGCTGGCAGTTCAGCACACACGTTATCCTTCGGGATATTTATTCATCCAGCTGTATAATTATTTTTTTAATTAATGAAAACAAGAAAACAAAGAACCACACACAAAAACACATGCTAATGAACTGAGTGCTCCTAAACTGCCGGTGGAAGAAGCAATTGTCTTGGTTGCCCACTTTGGCAGTTTACAGTTTTGCTCAGATAAGAAACCATCAAATAAGAAACATCAAACTATTTGACCATGAGTGTGCTTGTCAATAGAGTTCACAGGATAGTACATGCCTTTCCTTCCCACTTTCTGATGCACGGGATAGAAAGACAATCTATCCCATCACCTACAAAATCCCCAGAAGATTCCCACCACCTACTTCCACATTCTTGGAATATAGAGAATCATAGAAACATAGAAAGGTAGTGTTAGAAGGGATCCTAAGGGTCACCTAGTGCAACTGCCTGCCATGAAGGCATCTCAACTAAAGCATAGGGCTAAACCACTACTCTGCAAGTACTTACAAAAGATTTTGCTGACTGGCTATTCATGGGATGTTCGCCCTTTGGCCATCTGCTGGAAAGTGAAATGTTTTCTACCATTCTTGATTCTCTTACCCCACCCCTGCCTTCCCTCATCCCAATCCCTATAATTTATGGACTCATATTCTGCTTTCCAAAATGTAGGTTATGGAAGACACTCACACATATGCTCAAGAAACCACAATGGCCGGTTTTTAGATCTGTTGCTCTCAAACTTGGCCAATCACTAAAAATAACTTTAATAAACTTCCCTTCCCCCCTCCCCATTCAGCACTGGCATCATCATGAAAAACAACGCCCAATTATGAAAATCATGAGCCTTAGGCTAGCTGGCACAGAAAAGCCTCTTTAACCAGTAGAGTACAAGGGAAAAATTAGACCATGCCAGTGCTGCTTTTTGACAATTATGTGTCTTGGGCCATGGCCTTCTTTGGCTGTTTGCTAACTGCACTTGACCAAAATGTCCTTGATCTCTCTGTGTGTAGAAATGTCCAGGGTGACCCAAACTGCAACCCGATTCAAAACACACCATGGCAGATGTTCTCAGAGACATGGTTCCTCCAACCATTGCTATCTGTAACACTTCATGCAACAGCTCCGAGAAAGGTACAGTTCATTACTGTGATGGACTTTCCCCATTCCAGTATGGATCTGATGCGCCAGTTGAAGTATCTTAATCAGGGATGGGAAACCTGTGCAAACATTCCAGATATTGCTGGCCAACTTCCATTAGACCCACCTAGCATGGCCTATGGTCAGGAATGATGGGAATTGTAGCCACAGATTTTACCTCCTTGCCTTAAATGATGATGGAAGACCTCTATGCACATCCCCAGCTTGGTATATTGTTGTTAGTTAAAAAATGGATTAACTCATCTTGTTTGAAAGCGTGACAGAGTCCTAGCAGACCTTGAAGGGTTTTGTATCTTCAGGGTGATGGAAACACTAATTAGTAAATATTAACTAGCTTGTACAAACAATGGAAAATAATTGTGCATTTTAAAAAATGCATGTATCACTCACTTTATCATAATCTTATTGTAATTCATACTTTTGATGCAAATGAGGCCTTTTAATTCTACAGAAAAGTTTCCTTTGCAGCTGAGCCCAGGAGAAATCATTTGGGAAAAGCTAGACACATAAAAATGGAATTGTAATTCATATGGGTTTGCTGTCAAAGCTGCTTCCGAGTATTTTCAATCCAAGGTTATCCAGTGATAATTATGTTGCAATAATTATAGGAAAAGCCTTACTAAACAATAAAGATGTCAACAAATTGTAAATCATAGTTGTGTAGTGGGAATATTCCAGCATCAACAGAACATTTTATGTAGAAGGCATTATATTTGGGAATAATGTCCAGTTTTGAGCAGGTACCCTAATCTCAGCGCTGTTTGGAAAGCCTGCATCTAGTAATTTTACTAGCTACCTCTTTTGATAGCCCATTCTAGAGCAAGCTACTAGACCTGCACACGGAAGCAGACCAAGTTTATAGGCATATTAAGGAACAAAATGCAAATCACAAGCCACATTCTCTGAATTTTGATTGAGTAGATAGTAACACTTGTTACCCAGCTGGACAGCAGCCATGATTTATTATTGATGCCAGTTTTGCATTATGGTTTTGTTTGGAGATTAATAACATGCCTACCACAAATAGGAGCACAATGTACAGTCAAAAGTATTGGCAGAAGCCAGTAACATACATGAAGTACTGTGACAGATGAAACCTAAGAAAAAATGAAGTACAAACTGCAGGACAGGGGCTGGGGGCTTCTGGAACTGCTACTTCTCATGAAAGCCCTAAATTAGGATATGGGAGCAGGGGCGCCATCTCACCCTCAGGATTGTGGGTGCCCGCTGCTGCAACACAAATGTGCAACGTCACATGCACATACCTGCACATAGTACGTGTGATGTCACATGCCCGCGTTGCAGCAGCCAGTGGTGGTGGCGACTCTTGTTCCTCCTGCTATCTGCATCCAGTGAGACCTCCTTTTCCAAGGGAGGGGCTTGGATACAGAGGCAGAAAGGCTTTGCCTCCCCATCTGAGGGTGGAGCTGAATTGCTTCTCTCTCGGAGGCAGCGCTGCTGCCTGCCAGCTTTTTTCATTGACTTTGTGGGTGCCTGGCCCCCACCATTATATTATTGTGGGTGCCCACACCCCAACGCCCCCTGGAGTTGGCTCTTAAGTATGGGAGCATGTTTTGCCCTGACCCCAAACTACTGCTCAAGTGCCCATTGTGGTCCTCCTAACTGGAACTCTGGCTATTAACCAGAAGGTTGGTGGTTCAAGTCCACCCAGGGACGGCTGCAGGCAGGATTCCTGCATCACAGGGGACTGGACTAGATGACTCTAGGATTCTTCACTTAATTCAAGTATTGATAATAGGGAATACCAACGGAAAAACTCTGAGCTAAATCTGAGCCTCTGCGGTGGAACATCTGCTATCCAGTTGCCAAGTCAGACTCAAGAGGGTGTATGTGGAAAGCACATAGCACAGTGATTTGGGGCTTTGCTTGCAGTGCACATCTGGAGGGGAAAGAAAAACAAGCCCCCTGCCCCACCTTTCTACACCCCTTGACCCAAAGTGATGCTCTAGCAGAACTAGGCTTGCTGTATCAGAGGATTAAATTCCCCCACAAACTACTCCAGTCACAGAGAAAGAATATGGCCTTGTTCTCACGCAATGCTAAACCAAACCCAGAAATCTCTAGTAACTCCTTACCTCAAGGCTCACAGACTGTATTGCTACTGCCACATCCTTTTCATCTCCACCTCCCATAGTAGCAGTATGTTGCTGGGCTTGGCTGCAGAAAGGAGAAGAGTCCAGTCTATTACACCACAAGAATAGGGATGGAAAAGCTGTGGCAATCCCAATATCCTGGACCGTTCCAGCCAGGACTGATGGGAGTTTGGAGTTTAGAAGGCCATAGACCTTGGAGGCCACAGGTGCCTCACTTCTCCGCTAGAGCACATTCAACTCGCTTTCAAGCTCTGTCATATTAACAGGGAGTTCTGCCTGATGCGCAAACCAGAGTCGAGACATCTCTGCTACACACCAGATTTGCAGCACAAGGCAATTCCTTTCTAGCCAACCAAAACAGCACATCTGTAGGGCACTACTAGAAAATGCACCCCAGTGCCTTCGCAGCAAAGAAAAATCAATGTGGAATGGCACAGAGTCCAGGATACCAGGGGACAGGCACAGTTGTGAACATCTGGTCCACTTTTGAGAGAGGAAGAAATCAAGGGGGACGGTGGCCACTCAGCCTCAGCCTATTCCAAGTACCACACCTAGGAGGAGTCCTGTAGCTCAGTGGTTGAGAATCTGCTTTGCAGGCAGAAGGTCCCAGGCTCAATCCCTGGTGTCTCCAGTGTAGGCTTGGAGAGAACCCTGCCTGAAACCCTGGAGAGCATCTGCCTGCCAGTGTAGACAATATTGAGCTAGATGGACCAATGGTCTGATAAGGCAGCTTCCTATGTATGTCCCTATACTTACCTCTGCTGATATTCTGACAGTGGGTGGCATTGGTGAAGGTGACAAAGAGTTGGAACCAACACCTTGCTATTAGCCATAGCTGGCCTCGGAATGGAAGAGATTGCAGCAGGCCGTGCTGAACTGGAAATGCCAGTTAACAGCGCTTCAACAGGTATTTGACAACAACAGGTTCTTTTTTTCCTCTCTCTCCATGTTGGAAGGCTTGTATTTGTCAGTCGTGCTGCCAATCATTTCCCGGCTATCCCCGATCTATGCCAAGATCCCTCTCGGCACATGCCCAGTCCAGTCCCTTGCTCAGCATAGCCATTCAAGGATGCTCTCCTTATTTGGGCAAGGGATCCAGCTTGCATGCTGGTTCCATAGTGGGTGGCCTCTGGAAGAAAGTCAGAAGGAAGAGCCGGACATTCCACCACAACCCAGAAGGACAATGTGTATTGACTTGCCATGCTGATCCAGTTAGCCAACAGCCGAGTTCAAGGAAAAGCCTTGCCGCAGTCATTTACGCTGGAGCCCCTGGCAGCAGGGAGATGTTTGCAGCGAGGGCTGCGTGCAGCGCTAATGGATCTGTGTTAATACACTCTCAAACGCTGGGCAGGCAGACCCTGGTGGTTTCCTGCCCCAACTAGTACTTTTTGATCATTCGTTACCATTACAGTCAAATCACATGCTTTTCTGACAGATCAGCACTAGAAACCTCCGGCCCAGGAACTTCCTTGAAATGAAGAGATTTATTCCACAATTATGAATATTTATGCGTGCACACACACACACACACACACAGGCACCACTCTTATTTTAGTAACAAATAGTAGCCTGTGATCAAAACGCTGTGGTTAATAAAAGAACATCATGCACCAGTCATATATAATGAGCCCTGCTGAGGAATTCATGCCCCCCAAATGTATATAAATACACCACTACCAAAAAATAATATAAAGTGATTTATACGTTTATCAGATATATAAGTGTATACATACATATGCAATTCTATAAATTATTTATACAAAGCTAAATGGGGCTTTAAGCAAGAGTTTCTCTCTCTCCACAGATAGGAAAGGACTCAGTCCCCCCCACCCCCGCCGGAGAAATTCTTTGAACCTTTCACTCCTAATTTATGTATTTCCAACTTTCCATTTTAAACCATTCGGCAAAAGGAAAAACCTGGTTTGTTTCAGGCTTGTCTTGAGATTTAGGACCTGGTTTTGGTGTCTTCTGACATTCTTTCCATCAAAAGTAATGCCTTGCTGGGGCAAATCCCAGAAAGACGGCACGTGGCAGAAACTTGTCTGATAAAAATTGGGAAAACCTGAGCTTTGTGACAGATCTCACAGCTAATGGCAGGCAAGTAACTTGCCAACATTAAGAAGAAAATACATAAAATTCATTGTATCTTAAATACACCTATAGCTAAAAAATAAAAAAATAAAAAAGTTTTTTTTTAAATTGTCCAGTTTGGACAAAGGTTCCCCCTGTATGTGAATTTCTGTCTTTGTATATGGAATTTACTGTTATGTTATCATTTTGTTCAGCATAAGGGATGTACTCAACAACCAAAATCAAAACACACAAAACTAATAGCCTCACAGTGTATATGCAGTGATGGCCAAACTCGGCCCTCCAGCTGTTTTGGGACTACAATTCCCATCATCCCTGATCCTGTTAGCTAGGGATGGTTCCCATCATCCACTGGTCCTGTTAGCTAGGGATGATGGGAGTTGTAGTCCCAAAACAGCTAGAGGGCCAAGTTTGGCCATCACTGATTTAAGGGGACAGAATGTTGCTTGGGTTTATCTACTTGCTGCAAGCCACGCAAAGGGAGGAATCCAACATTGCACTATTATGGTCATTCTGTCCATGCAAGCAGGAGGAGGGTGGGCAGAGCGTGGCTTCAGTGGTCAGTGTCTCCTCCTCTCCCTGCCTCCTCCTCCACCAAGTATGAGCTGGCCTTTGAAGTGGCACTGCGCTCAGCTCGTGTTTGGCCTCCTCCACCCCAATTTTTGGGGGACATTGGGGGGGCTGCCCCCCCAAATGGGGGGAGGTCTCAGCTCCCAGGAGTTGTCCCACTTGATAGGGCTGATGGGATCTGAAAGGACCACAAGGAGGAGCTGAACCCTCTTCCCACCTGTGCTCCCCAGCAACCAGTATTCAAAGGGAAAGGAATCCCTGATTTTAAAATTGGAGCAACCACCTCTCAGAAACAAGGTGGGGAAGTATGGAGCTCCACCTACCGATCTATCAATTAAGGCGCTTCAATCATGTAGTACAAAATAAGAAGTTAATTAAGCTTAAGCTTCCATTTCGCTGTGTCCCTGCGTTCATACAGCAGGGACATCTTTTAAAACTCCCTTTCCTTTTACAAAAACATTCCCATTGCCCCAATACTCAGACTACAAAACCCAGAGTGCTGATCTCCATTCCCCGTTGATCAGACTGAAACAGGTAAGCAGCTTTTTGTGACTTACCTAGAGTCATGCAACACCCCAGTGCTGCTGCCGGAAGAGGGCCCCACTCTCTAACCACTACCAGGCACTGCCTCCCCATCTATATATTTTGCAGTTTCCTATGGCAATGCTTAGGCTTCTAACCCAGAAAGAGGCAAGGCTTCTGATTAAAACCTTTGGGGTATTAATTTTTTCCCTCTTAATACATATGCTAGCTCACTCCCATCTGTGTTGTTAATTAGTTCCTGACTGTAGGTTAAATGTAGGGCATGTTGTCATGAGCCTAAGGTGGGGTGGCCAGACCTCCTGCTATTGCCATATGGCTTTTTCTTTTTTAACTCTTCTCTTCCCATCCTAGCTTCTGGTTTTATAGGCACGCAAACAAAATAACAAACCAAAGAATTGAGTGTGAGGAGGGGATGTTTGTTCATGTTCATTTGCAATTCTAAGAGGAAACATGCTCTTTGTGGAAGCAGATTTCTCCAGCAGTATTGATTTAAGACCCAGCTTCCCCCTCCCTTGCCTTTCGCCCACTTCCACTGCAGAGCAAAATCATTATTAAAAGCAGGAAATAACTCTCTGCATAGGGAGAAACTACTGCACAAATAGGGTGTTTCCAGGGGTCCTGAAACATGCTTTATGACAGCTGCACTGGCAGCATGACAAGAACATGAGGGTCACTCTCAATTAGCTTAAAACAGAGAACCAACTCTCCTCATCACTGAAGCAAACACGAGTGAGAGAAGCAAATTGGGCTGATTAGAGGAAATCCACAAAGTATGTTGGTTTTGGCCACCCTGTAAGTCCTCAAGCCTGTGTGTTAAGAACAATGCACAGGCCACATTCCCTGCGAAATTCCAAGGGATTTTGCCAGGTACCTGCAACTCTCCAAAAAGTCGAGCCTGTTTGGTGAAAACAGCTGTTCAGGGCTTGGCTCCTCTCAGAATTTGGCTCAAAGCCTGGTTGCTTGCAAATAATATTTCATGAAAACAGTCAACAGGTCTTTATCTTCTTAAGAGAAAGTTTAATATTGTGATGCGACAACCTTCCCTGGGAGCAAACGCTTGGGAGATCTTTGGAGATCTGTCTCATTAGCCATCAGAACGTTGAGAGGGTAACTACTCTGAGGGAGGGGAGGTCATGTGGGTGCAAAATGAAGTGGCCTGTCTGGTCTCTGACACTCACTTTACTGATACTATTACTCATTTTGTTCTACCTGCACTGGCTCTCAGGTCATGTCAAGGCTCAGTCCTTGGAGTTAACTTCAAAGCCCCAAACTGTTTGGGAGCAGGCTATCTGAATGACAGGAGACACAATACAATAGCCATCTCCAAAATTTTTAAGTGCTATTCCACTGCTGTTGGAGCAAATTTGTTTTCTGTTGCTCCAGTGGACAAGACCTGAACTGAAGGGTTCTAATTACAAGCAAATAACCTATCAAGGATAGGGATGCTGGTGGCGCTGTGGGTAAAACCTCAGCGCCTAGGACTTGTCGATCGTCAGGTCGGCGGTTCGAATCCCCACGGCGGGGTGCGCTCCCGTCGTTCGGTCCCAGCACCTGCCAACCTAGCAGTTCGAAAGCACCCCCGGGTGCAAGTAGATAAATAGGGACCGCTTACTAGCAGGAAGGTAAACGGCGTTTCCGTGTGCTGTGCTGGCTCACCAGATGCAGCTTGTCATGCTGGATGGGGTGATGAAAGAGAGGTTTTCTTTTATATAACAAAATGCTACTTGGGGTGTATGTGGGCATCTAGAGAAGGATCAGGAGAGCATGGATGGCTCCAGGCAACCATTGCTATGGGGTTGGAAAGGAAGGAGGGAGGCACCAAAGGAGGAAGAGAAAAGCAGCATGAAAATGGAAAAAGAAAAGGGAAAATGGAGAGTCCCAGGTTGCATCAGAGTCTGCTTCTTGGAATGGACACCAGAGCAGATACCAAAAAGGCACTGGTCATCCTGGTTTAGAAAGTCCTAAGCACTTTGTCTCCTCTTGATACAAAAGGACTCCATTTTGGGTCACCTGCCTGCTGTTGTTTGTGCCTCTGTTTTGAACTTCTACTTTGCTAGAGGTCTGTGTTGAAATCGTACAGGAAGTCTGTTATCACCTTCTCATATTATTGACTCCGATAAACAAAGAAGGCATAAGGGGAGACAGACTTCTTCTGTGCTCCAGAAAACCACAGGTTCAATATTTGAAGTTCCCTAGAATCCATATTTGCACTTCCAACAACCCATTCCTTCCTTGAACTACTTTTGCCTATACAGTTGTACCTTGGAAGCCTTGGCTCCTGAACAAATCGGCTCCCGGACAATCGAAACCCAGAAGTGAGTGTTCCGGTTTTCGAATAATTTTCAGAAGCCAAACATCCAGCGCGGCTTCCATGTCTTCCAATTGGCTACAGGACACCCCTGCAGCCAATCAGAAGCTGCGCTTTGGTTTTTGAATGGTTCCGGGAGTCAAACGGGCTCCCGGAATGCATTCTGTTCGAAAACCAAGGTATCACTGTACTCTTTCCCAGCTCTTGATCATAACATCAAAAGTGGTGAGGCAGGCCCAGCTAGAGTGAGCATGGCAGTGGGGCAGTTTAGCAGTCACTGCATATTAATATATGGATAGGCACATAGTCCTAAACATACATAGAACTATGTGAATATTATTGGATGCTGCTGCCGTGTCACAGAGAGTTATATACATCAGTGGCAAGAGTCCAAGATGCAGCTTGGATTTGGCAGTGAGCTCCATCTCTTCGTGTGGTCCTGTTTCCCATGCTGATAATAATTATGTCAATCAAGGGGGTGTGGCCATTTATCCTGTTGGTTCTGCTCGTGGGATTACATGTGTGCAAGTAGTGATGTTCCCACTCAGTTTTTCTCGAAGCCCTAAATATGTGAAGAGCTTGACATAGGCAGGGAGGAGGAGGTGAGGTTGGGAAAGAGAATTCTCGAAAAGCTATTCATATTTTAGATTGCAAGCATTGCTGATTTTGTATGTGTTTAAAAGTATCTGTTCTCAAGACTATGGGTGAAGTCCATTATCCTTCAGAACCTCAATGCTGCCCAATAGGAAAGACAGCTGACAGTGGAGAAACACTTGTGGCTTCACATAGAGCGCTTGTGTCTTCTATTTTACCTCAGAACAATTAGAGAACTCACACAATGCTCTCAGTGACCCAGAGCAAGTTCCACAATTTTTCAGATCATGATACTGTCCTGTTACACTTTAGAAAAACCTGTGTATTTAAATGTTTAGTTTTAGCTAGTAGTATTGCTCTTTAAAACATCACACATTTGTTATGTGTGTTTAAACTAGTTGTACAGATTAGTTAAATGTATTCTGTAATACAGTGCAGTATATGGAGTTACACTACTTCATACAGTATTTGCAAGAAAATGTAAGAAAGAAAGAAAGACACCAAAATGTGACTCTGTAACCAGCATGAGGGACGTTCTTTCTATTAAATGCACTGGCAAAACGCTATGGTCATGATGCGCTGATGTTGATGATGTCACATCGTGATGCAAAACCTAACGGAGCAAAAGTGCAGTATCTTTTTTCTACCACTACTATGTCCCTCAGGGGTCGTGCCGCTTTGCAAAGTACAAGGGGACACGTCTTTGCCCCCAAGGAACTGGCAGACATGAGAGAACAGGGAAAGACGTGGAGGCAGGGACGCATGTAATCACGGGCTGCAGGAAAACACATGCTGTAGCATAATGGATTACTGCTCCAACTCTCCCATTGTTCCCCACTGTCACTTTGCCAAATGTGAATACCGTGTCTTCTTTGAACCGTAATTCTGTAACATCCTCCTCCCTGAAAATATAGGGAAATGCAGAGAAGGCTCTTATCCCCACATGCAGGCAAACTCTGCTGGCAAAAATCAGACACTTTTCTCTAAGCACTGTCATTGCTGGCCAAGTTACAGCAGCATTGGGGAAACCTCTGATCTGTGGGCCTAATTTGGCCTGTAAAGCTGTTTCCCCAAGCCAAACCACCTGCACTATACCTGGCATCTTATCTGTCAGGGAATGGGGCAGGTAAAGACTGCTGCTTGCTACTATGGCTGAGTGGCTAGGGAACTGCTGTGTGACGTTTGCGCTGTGGGTTTGAGTCCAGGGTGCTCTCTCTTCCTTTCATTAACCCTGATATGACATTCCTCCCTGCCAGGCATGCTAACGGTGTGTGGGGTCGCTTCCCCCTGGTAGGGCTCAAACTCTTGTCTCCTGCTTCTGCTAGTCCTATGCCCTGTTCAGTGATTCATTAATGGCAGTGGCTGTCAGTGTGTGTTTGCGTGTGTGTGTGCCCCATTCCCTTGGCTGCTTGGCAAAAAAATGAATCTTTCCCTTCCTTAGGTGGGTTTTGAACCTTTTTCCAAGTGGGGGGGGGAGCTGTGTATGCTATGTGCAGGCAGGTAGTTGTGCAGGTGTCACATTGTACGACCTCTCCCTCCTTCCATTTGTGTTCCAAAACAGTGGTTGTCATAAAGCACAAAGGGATTAAAAATCTGGACCGGTCACTGCTGGCTGTGCCATTGGGGCTGATATGAGTGTTGTTGCCTTGTGTGTAGTGAGACATATGCCTTGAGCATATTCCTATTGTTAGTTCACTGGCTCCTTCCCTGTGTTGATGTCTTTACTAGCATTGGCCATGATTGGTGGGCTGTGGTGGCATTCCCAGGGATGCTGTTGGGGATGTGTTTGCCATCTCCTCCTCCCTTTAAATTTCTTACTTGTGAGAATTTCCCTTCCAGGGTGAAGCATTGGATTGGCTGGCTTTTCTGCCAACATAGTGGCACCATAATTCTGGTCCAGAATAATGAAAGTAAAGGATTACTCTCTGACAGTGAAACCTGAAAGGATTTATTTCTGTGAGGGCAATCCTCTCACTTTACCTCCATCCCTCTTGCGGCCACAACCTCTTCCTCCCCAGGGAGCTGTTGGTTTGCAAAATGTTGTGCACATTTATACACTACGTTGCAGTCATAAGGACCAGACAAACAAGAAATCTGGATGTAGAGAGTACAGAACAAAAGTCAGGATGACAAGGCAATTCATTAGTAACATTTGGGCCAAATTAGAATGCAAAGTGAACTTTCCACTGGGCAGAAGCTCCAGAGAATGCAAAATATTACTGAGAATAAGGTGTGGTGCCTTGAAGTGAGGCATGTATGAACCAACCAACCATAAACACAGTGGGAGCAGCCATTCTTTCACATCCTCGCACGCCTTCCTGCTAAATTGTTTCCTTCCAAATGGATTTTTTTTTTATTTAAACTGAAAACAAATCCTTTATGAGGTTTTGCATCTTCAGCATCTGATGCACACGTTCAGCATGGAACCAAGCCTTGATGGCCACCTGTAGCAAGACCCAAGAAATTTAATTTGCAAATAGTACCCTGCTGGCAAAAGCAGAAAGGTAAACATGCACCTAGTTACTGATGCTAATCCTTGACATTTGACTATTTTTTTCCACTGAAAAAGGTGGGAAGGGACCAAAACTTGTTTTACTGGGTTGTTTGGATGGGGGAGGGGTGTTTGGAGATAGTCTTGTAGTGATTGTGATATTGCAATGACACATTGTTCAATATGCTCTTATCTTAAGCATTTGTTTCTTTATGACACAGGTCTAAAGATGTGAACAGGTGCTGGCTCTAAATTACTGACTGCAAACAAGGAAGTTAGAACTGGAGGGAAATGAACTGTTAATATTAGCTGGGGAGAATAAGTTGATCTGTGAGGTAGCAGTGCTTTCTGCTGAAGAGACAATCTGAGAAAAACTGCAGTAAAAAACAAACAAACCCACAAGTGTGTATTTCATACCTTCATGTTCCTTCTTTGGTTCCCAGTTTTAGGATGCAAAATTTTAAAATAAAATAAGATAATTGTAGGGTGGCTAAAAAAAAAAGTCCTAGAAACAAACAAAACTTTGAAGTGAAATTGATGAATATATTTTGTTTGCTGCCCTGTTTGTCACTAGAGGCTCAGGTGGCCTCAGTGGCCGGTGTGTCTTCTACCACCTTCAGCTGAAAAGACATTTAGAGTTGTTGCTTGAAGTAGGAAAGCCTGACCACTGTTGTCCATATATGCTGGTAACCTCCAGGCTGGATTACTGCAATATGCTGGGGGGGGGCTGCCCTTGAGGCTGGTCCAGCTAGTGCAAAACGCAGTGGCTTGACTGGGGCAGGATATCACCAACACATTAGCCCGGCTGTTTAAAGGACTGCACTGGCTGCCAGTTAGCTACTGGGTTATGTTCAAAGCACTGGTTTGGGGGTATTAAGCCCTACTGCACTTGGGACCTGTTTACCTGAAAGATTGTGACACTTTATAGACCCTTTGGAACCACCCCTGTTGCCATTTCAGCATTTACTGAAGACCTTCCTCTTCCAACAAGTCTTTTAACTGGAGATTTTTCACAGTCTGCATCTGTCTTGGAATTGTTTTTAGTATGTTTTTATTTTATCTCTTGTTTGCTACTCCAGGCTCCTTTGGGAAGAAGGGTGCGATATAAATAAATATAAAAAGAAATGGTAAGAAATTGAAATGGTCATTATGACAAATGGATGTATAGCTTCAATGGTACGAATGTAGCTTTCAAAAGTTTTCTGGTCATGGAAAAGGGTAATAGCCAAAAACAAGAGAGCCAGTGCTATCTGCTGTTAGATATGTGCAGCCTGGAAGCAGACCAGCATAGCCCTGTCTTTCTTATGACTATAGGCCTATTTATGAAACCTTTCCAACTACCAATTCCAGATGCAAGAACTCCTTTGGGGTCATGCCCATGTCTTGAACCTACTTTCCATATTAGAAATGTAAGTCATCAGTATGATCCTAGAAGTAGCTCTCACATCTGAAATAGCTAGATGGAATGCTTTCAAATGTATCTATTCATGAGAAAGACACAGATATGCTGTTCTAATTGTGTGCTGCTTGTGGAATCAGTCAATTGCTTTCCATACCACCCCCCTTTCCCTACCTTTCCCTCAGTCTCCTTGTCTTCTTGAACATAGCTGGATGAGTGGGAAGTGACTGCCTAACTTTAGGAACCCCTGTGTGAAACAGGTTATCTTGACCCATTTTAGTCTGGCTTCCATTCTGCTTTGGGGACTGGGAGATAATCAGGGGGAAATGCAACACAGTTGATTCTCCTGGACCTCTCCATGGCTTAGAGTACTATTGACATGGTATCCTTCCAGATCACCTGTCTGGGATGATCCAGCTTTTTTGTTGCCTCTTGCCTCCAGTGCTATTAAACACCTTCACAAAACTGCTGCTGGTAGTCATGTGGAGATCTGGAGATCTGCACCTAGATTCTCCTTTTCATCTAGTCCAGGTGAGGCAGTGGACACTCTCAGCAAGTGCTAGGACTTGTAACGAGCTAGATGAGTGCCGATAAACTGGGTCTCAATCCAGCCAACAAAGTTTTAGATGGTTAAGTTTACAGCTGCCCTGAGTGTCTCTTTGAGACAAAGTGTGGAATACAAATGATCTACATAAATAAATACATTTTGGGAAGCTGGCATTCAAACTCTTTGGTATGGAGCTACACTAATCCTAAAGGATCAGGTTGACAGCTTGGGGTTGCTATTGGATCTGACCTTTCAAGTGTCCATTGCACAACGCACCTTTCACCAAACATCCATTGGTGTTTCAGCTATTACCCTGCCTGAATAAAAAGGATCTTGTCATAGTTACCTGTGCTCTTGAAACATTCTGCTAAAATTACATAGTGTCTAATACTTGAAACATGGCTTTGCCTATGTTTGGAAACTTCTGAATGTAGCTGCCCAGTTATTAACTGGGTCCCCAATTCCAAAGTAATTAAAAGGGCTGGTCTCTTTTTACTTTAAAACAATCTGGGACAAGGATATCTGAAGGTCCTCCTTCTTGCCTGCATAGAAAGATCATCTGCTGAGGCATTCCTCCAAATGCAGCAGTGGATCTGCCACGATTGCTCCTCAACTTCCTCTGAATCCAAGCTTGTTGGAGGGACACCTCTGCCACATCCTAAACCCCTCTAGGAGAGTGAATCAGGGGGTTAAGATTGCCCTGGCCTTCCCACTAAAATCAATGAGACAAGTTAGTCCCATGCTATGTTTTTGTTTTATTTGTGTACTGCCTTGTGAGGGTTACACAATGAAAGCTAGAAGTCCACGTAATTAATAAACAGAATGCCGTTTCTGCAAGACCCAAGTATGACAAGCTACCTCTGGATTCAACCCTGTAATTCTCCAGGAATGGAAGATTCTTAGCTCCTCCAAATTTCTGAAAGCTTCTTTAGAACATAAGATCCTGCTGAGCCAAACCTGTGGCCCATCTAGTCCGGCATCTTCTTCTTTCAATGACCAACCAGAGGCCTGTGGGAAGCCCACAAGCAGGAAAAGAGAACCTAGCAATTCTAAATAATGTATCCACCAGTAATCTGTAGCTTGGCTCTAGCCAATTTAGGAGAGACACAGAACAACACTATGCAGGTTCTACTCAGAAGAAAGGCCCATTAAAGGGGGACTCACTCCCAAGTATATAGATAGGATAGCAACCTTAATTATAGTGATCTTCAAGCTACCGTAGTATCTGCACTTCAGCTACTTAAACAGGTTGTGGCTCACTGTTTATATTTTTCTCCGCTGGTAAAACTTGGCACCATGATTCATTTAAGGACTTTCAGAGACTTAAGTTTGTTAGTTTTGATGTTTCGAATTATTCCATAAAGCTTTTCACATTGTTATTGTTTCTGGCCATCGTGTTGCTTTTGATATTGCTGACTCATATTTTGCAACACAGGGGTTGGTTTGTTTACTCACTATATTTTTCCAAAGACAGAGAGCTTTGTTTGGGTTTCATCTGACAACACACACACACACACACACACAGAGAGAGAGAGAGAGAGAGAGAGAGAGAGAGATCACAGACTGCCCTGTCCAGGATGTTTAGCTATGGACTCTTCTGTCTTAGTGTAACATGTTGGACTAGAGGAACTGACCAGCCTTTTAGCGATGAGAAACACACCTGATGAAAGTCAGTACTCGTATATCTTAAAAAGTTGTCACTATAAGTAATATCACAGATATGGCCAGAGACAGACCAGGTATTCTTCAGTGGGAAGAGCTGTGGATGTTGTCCCAGATTGGTTGCATTCTCTGAAGCTTCTGGTTTTGAAGAACTCAGTGGGCAAGTGGTTGCCCAGCCTTGGACAAGTTGTTATTTCTCTGCTCCTGCCATGGTATGACAGCAGGACATGGAATCATGTGCTAAGCAGCCAGCATTGATGCAAGGGGAGACTTAATCCCTTTGTTGGGCATAATGCACTGGAGTGCAAGTGTAGAAAAGAGAAATTTCCATAACAGACGGGTTGTTTCCAATTAGTTCTGCTCTGAGTAAATGTTAGCTGGATACAACTTACAGTGTATAAAATTATGCACAAAATTGGGAAAGTAGATAGAGAAAATGACACTATTCTCCCCCCCCCGTGTGTGCATGGCATGAGATTGATGCTATCCTCATTTATTTCTGTCCCATGCTCAGCAGTAGAGCAACAATAGATGTTGACTGTGCTCCATAGGTCTGGGTAAAGAGATGTTATGTTGCTCCACACCACTGTGGAAAGGGGATTTGGAAGGGCATGTTATCCCAAAGACCAAGGGAGTGACCTCAGCCCCTACATGATCTTCGCTGTCATAGGCCCATAACAAAACTAAGGGGCTTTTCGTAGAAGATGGGGCATATCTTCACAGTCTTATCCTATGTTCCTCAAAGGGATGTCACTGCCTCGACTACAGCACACCACAAAAGCTGAGTTTATAAAAGACCCATGACCTTCAGATGGTCTGAACTAACTGTAATGCAAATACTTAAATTTACAGCATACAGTAGTTTACAGCATACAGACTGTAAACATGTTCAATGGACTTTGGTTTAATGTTGATCTGCTGCTTATTAAATAAGGGGCAATCCATACATTGTACGCTGGTTTTCCCTGCAAAATTGCAGCCTGTCAAAGCTATTCTTTGTTTACAATTAAAATAAAAAAATAAAAAATGACAGGACTATATTCTACACAAGTAATGTGTAGCTTGGCCCCAAGGGTGAAAAGTAAAGGGCACGTTATTTTGGTACCCCTTGTGCTAGTGACATACAAAGAGAGTTTGTTCTTTTCCCCCCGAAGCCAGAGCTCTGTTCCTTAAGTTCATATTCAGAACAAAACGCTCAGGAGAAAACAGTTCAGTTTTTGGTAAGATGGAGCATGCCAGTATATAAACCTCTCCTAGAGATGATTAAGAGGTGTTCCATTAAGCTGCAATTTTGCAGGGGAGGGGGCTGAGTGCTCATAACAATTATGTGAAAACAAGTCAATGCAGGTTAGTAATTAACCTATTAAAAGGGATATATCCGCTCACACAGGAGCCTCTGTCACGATGCTCAGCATACTGAGCAAAATTTCCAATGCGGCCATAAATCAAAGGCTGGAAGCAACATCTGTAGATATTAAAGAAGCAGCCACTTAAAACAAGAGTAAGCATTACAGCTCGGGCTAAAGATATCCTCTGCTCAGAGCTCTCGTAGCATCCTGTTGACCTCTTTTCCCAAAGAAAATAGCTTGACCTTATTCTAGATAGCTACAACTCTTGTGAAGTTCAGTTTTCTTCCGTGCTGTACCTTTTGAGTTTACTGAGACTGAAACAAGAAAACCAGTTTTTTGGACTCTGGGTTCAATCAATGAGCAGTTAAGGGAAACAAATGTAGAACACAAGTATTAAAAGCAAATCTTTACTGAAAGTTGTCTTTCTTTCTACCCCTCTCTCTCTTAGGAGTGACAAGCAAGTGCGTATTGTGCAAAAGCCTGGTTGCGCCTGGACAAATAAGCAGAACAGGGCAAGCAGCTCATTTATTTCAATTTCAAACTTTGGGGAGACGACTTGTGTTTAGTCTTGGTCCACAAATGCAGCCAGGGCCCATTTCCCATGACTTTTTAAAAGTAGTACCACCACAAAGTTATTACCAAACACACATTTAAATAAGCAGGAGGATCTTTTCTCATCTCCTGCCATGGCACACAACCTTATGCCTTCCGTCAAGTGATTTGTAAAAAAATAAAATGCTTGAGACTTTTGGCTTGTTATGCCAACCACAATTTACAGTCTTCGAATGATGACATCCTCCCTGTAGCAAGAAAAATAGGACTCTAACAGAGAGTGCAATTTTTTAAAATGGGTTTTCCAGCTGTGATTCAGTGAAGTTGAACACTAAGTGGCAGTACTACAGAGGGAAAATTGTTCCGTGTTGTTGAATCTCAAAGAAAAGGCCTTTCTTTTTATCTCTTTTCATTAAATAAACAATAGTGAACAGCTCTTTTTCAATTGCCTCATATTGAGAGTTAAGTAGCGATTTTATCTTCAGCCCTGAGTGAGATATACTGGCCTGAACCCAAAGAGTTGTATTTCCTCTGTTCTTTCAGAGCAGGCCCCAATCCTTTTTACCAGAGACAGGCCTAACACTAAAGGCAACAAGGCCTAGGGCAGGCACGGTGGGCACCAGGGTGGGCCATTTGCACAGAGGAGGGAATTCAAGCAGGAACAGCTTTTGCCACACATACATGATATGGTGCACCTCCTATGGGGCTGTGTATTGGCTTGAGGGTCAGACAAGGGTTCAAATCCTCTCTTAGTTCTCAAGGGCTACACACACACCATGCATCCAGAGCACAGCATCACCCCCCTCAAAAAAGAAGAAGCCTGTGAACTGTAGCTTGAGAAGCTCACAGGAGTAGAAGGCAGCCATTTCTGAGGTAATTCAAACTGTGCTGCTAGATAGGCTTCAGGTACAGTGGTACCTCAGGTCAAGTACTTAATTCGTTCCAGAGGTCCGTATTTAACCTGAAACTGTTCTTAACCTGAAACACCACTTTAGCTAATGGGGCCTCCTGCTGCCACTGCGCCACCGGAGCACGATTTCTGTTCTCATCCTGAAGCAAAGTTCTTAACCTGAAGCACTATTTCTGGGTTAGTGGAGTCTTTATCCTGAAGCGTATGTAACCTGTGGTACCACTGTAGTTCCCTGGAGATGAATGAGGAAGGGCCATAGCTCAGTGTAGGGCATCTCCTTTGCCTGGAGATGGTTCCAGGTTCAGTACCAAAGATCTCCAAGCAGGGCTGGTAGATAACCCCTGTCTGAAATCCTGGAGAGCTGCTGCTGCCTGCCAGTGTAAACAGCGCTGCACTGGATGGCCAAATGGCGTGACTCAGCATAAGGCAGTTTCCAGGGTTTCTTCCCTACTTGCTGACACCAGTTTCCATCCCCGACTCCAGATATGGGGAGAGACGATGCGAGCGGTGAGGCCTGCCTTTATTCAGAAACTTTCTCTGGACAGCATGTAAGAGTTCACAAAGACGGAAACATGAGGGAGCAAGGGATGGTTACTTCCATACTAGCAGTGTACTCCAGAATTAATACCATTTCATTACTCATTTATTGCAGATGATCCAGATGAAATCACTGTGAAACAGTTTTGATCCAGTGTGCATGCATGTTGCACCCTTTGCAGACATCTGAAATCAATGTATGAGACCCTTCTGTGTGTGTCTCTCTCCTTCTTTCTCCCTTGTCTCTCAAGCTATAGCATTTGCAAATTATCAGATGTTCTTCAGCCTTGCCTGGATTAGTTTTCAGTTGGCTTACTCAGAACCAGAGGCCAATCCTGACCAGACGCACTGGGAAGCTAGTAGGTAAGATGAAGAATAGAACCAACCCGTATCAATGTACAAGGTGATGGCGATTGTGCCAAGACTGCACAGAATCATTCAGCAGAGATTCTATGGGCATCTGCCAGAAATGCTGATAACTAATGGATAGTTCTCATGTCCAAGAAAGTGGTTGACTGCCTGCAGTGGGTGTGGTTGTGGTGTCTCCAGAAGACAGCCCAAAAGGTGCTCCTGGATCCAGCATTGTCAATAATGACCTTGTTGGGTAGGTTTGCTTTTCACAGGCTTCAGCTGGTTAGGCAACTGCAATCGTTCCTGGACTAAGCCAGCTTGACCTCAGTGGTTCAGAAATTGGAAACCTCAAGACTGGGCTCTATATGGGGCTTCCCTTTTGTCTGCTCCAGAAACTGCAGTTAGTGCAGAATGCTCCAGGATGATTGCTGACAGTTTGTCAGGTAGAGTCCATCAGCATAAAGTAAAAAGGTAAAGGACCCCTGGACGTTTAAGCCCAGTCAAAGGCAACTATGGGTTTGCGGTGCTCATCTCACTTCAGGCCAAGGGAGCAGGCGTTTGTCCACAGACAGCTTTCCAAGTCATGTGGTCAGCATGACTAAACTGCTTCTAGCACAATGGGACACCATGACAGAAGCCAGACTGCATGGAAACACCGTTTACCTTCCCGCCACAGCAGTACCTATTTATCTACTTGCACTGGCGTGCTTTCGAACTGCTAGGTTGGCAGGAGCTGGGACAGAGCGGTGGGAGCTCACCCTGTTGCAGGGATTTGAACCGTCAACCTTCTGATCATCAAGCCCAAGAAGCTCGGTGGTTTAGAGCACAGCAACACCCATGTCCATCAGCATATTACACTTGTGCTCAAAGATCTTCACTTGCTGCCAGTTTGCCATTGGGCCGAGTTCAAGTTGCTGCTACTGGTATATAAAGCCCTTACATGCTTGGGACCAGTTTACTTAAGGGATTGCCGTATGGCAACATCTGTACTTCAGAATTTCCAGTCTCCAAACATGAGGCAGCTGCCATAATTGTATTCCTTTAGATGTCTGCTGAAAACATTTCTGCTTTAGTTACATGTGTTAATTTTTGTTAGAAGTTTTTAAATTACTTTTACAGTGGTACCTCATTCTTAATTTGTTCCGGAGGTCCGTTCTTAATCTGAAACTGTTCTTAACCTGAAGCACCACTTTAGCTAATAGGGCCTCCTGCTGCCGCCATAGCACGATTTCTGTTCTCATGCTGAAGCAAAGTTCTTAACGCGAGGTACTATTTCTGGGTTAGCGGAGTCTGTAACCTGAAGCGTATGTAACCTGAGGTACCACTGTAATTGTATTTTATTGAAGATATTTGCCACCCTGAGATCCTTTTGGAGGAAGGGCAGGATATAAACTTTTACAGAGAAATGAATAAAATACCATATTGGCCCAAATATGTTGCACCTTTAAAATTGGAAGTGAGGGGAGAGAAAAAAATACCCAAATATAAGCTGCTCCATTCCTTGCTGTTCCGGGGGGGGGGGGCATGGTGCATTGCCAACAGCCTTTCCCCTCCATCGCTCTCTCCCTTCCCAGTCTTGGAGGAGAGGAGAGGGACTATGTGCAGGGCGGGCCCCGCTTTGCCACACTCCTGACTGCATACCGTAAGGTCGTGAATATAAGCCCCACTTTAACTTTTCACAGTCGGAATTTGGAGGGAAAGTGAGGCTCATATTTAGGCCAATACAGTGTCATCCTAAGCACATAAAAAGAGGACCAAAGTTAAGAGTCAGAAAGATATTTCAGATTTTTAGGAGCCAACCTCAGTTATTCAAGACATATAAAGGAATTATGTATATATAATTTTAAATTAATAGGAGCTATCCGCAATTTTTTTGCGCTCAGGAAAACTACTGTGTGAGACTCAATCATAGTAATAGACGTAAGTTAAAAGTATTGCTGCTTTGAAGTTACATGAATAGATGGCACATGCCTACTGAAGGTGAAATAGTAAGCCTTGTCATTCATGCTGCCAGTCAGTGGCTCAATGAAATTCACTCAATGGGGCAGTATAAACAAGTAATCATCATTATCTTTTTATTTTACTCATGCCACACAGCCTGGACCATTGCCTCCGTGTGTACGTGCATTTATAAATATCACAATGGTTTCAATTCTGAGTATTTTTATCAATCCATGAATTAAAGATAACACAGGTACTTGCTGTATACTACCAGGATAGATTCTCTGCATACATTAAAACTCAGTTACTAGAAACATAAATAAGTAATGGTTATTGATCTCAAAACGGTAATAACCTCAAAAAAAATGTATAGCAAACAAAGTAATTAAAAAAAAGTACTTTTGGAAAAAAGAAAAACCCTTAACGTTCAAGGCAGGAAGCTAATGGCAATTCTGGGAAAAAAGAATGCACGTGGTTGTAACACATTGCTCTTTTAATCTTATAAAAAATTGAAGAATTAGAGCAATCAATAGCACACAACAAAGCTGCCAAATAGTTCATTCATGGTTTGGACATCTGAAAATAATTACTAGGTAGCATTTTCAAAAGCACCTCATTTAGGTGACTTGTAGCATAAGCAGAATTGTATTTACCTGGAAGTAAGATGCACTGACTTTAACATAAATTAAAGAAAGTTGATGAGGACAGTGACTGCAGCTGCGATCCGCAGCAGTGATGGTTGGTGGGAAGAGAGAAATAAACCCCTTTAAGCATTGTGAGACTTACCTCTGGGTAAACATGCACTGAATTGGTGCCCCCCCCCCACCATTCAAATCTCACCTTAGCCACATATTTGTTCAATGGCTCTTAGGCAGCCTTCTTCAACCTGGTGCCCTCCAGATGTTTTGGACGATGACTCCCATCAGGCTCCAGGCAGCACAGCACAGAGGTGTCATCCCAAACAGCTGGAAAGCACCTAGTGGGGGAAGGCTGGCCTTACGTGAGCCACTATTATCAGCTTCAGCAGTACAGTATGGGGATGATAATGATCTACTGGGCAGGGCTGTCGTAAGGATTATCAAGGCAGTGTACTGTATATGAAGTGTTTCAAGCACAGTGAAGTGCTATAATGCATTATGAAGTCTTGCTGACACAGCAGCCTAATTCTGTTGCTGCGCCTGTTTGAGATCCAAATACGAATGCTAAAAGAGTTGTGATAATAACTAGGATGGGATACCTAATCCTCTATGCTACTCAGTGCTATCAAACAGTTCCATGTGTATGTCAGCAAGATCCTAATCAAACTTACTTGGATCCAAGAGGCATTTAAAATAACAGGATTTCATTCCACATTCAGGACTGGGGTGGCAGGAGCTTAATCTGTGGTCCTCAGTTATGCTTTGTCATGCATGCAATGCTTAACTAACCTATGAATCCCCAGGTTGCAAGTTGAATTTTCAAAATAGTCTAGATCTTGAACAACCAGATTCTCAAATGGCCAAAGCAACACAATCCCTGTTGAAATGGAAAGTGCTTATTCTGTGGGAAAGAGAATGGCAGACCCAAGTTCTGTTACAGTACTAACTAAACTTTCATGTACATAAGGGGCATGGAAATGAATGGGATGAACACTTTCAAATAATGGATAGGATTCGAAGTGCCATCTGTACACTGAGCATTCCCAGTCTCTCCCTTTCCACAGCAAGCCCTGGTGTGGATGTGCACACACTATATGATGCTGCAGAAGGTCAAGGGGCGGGGGGAATCACTGTGTGCACACAAGACTACTTTAGACAGCCATGTGGATCTCTTTAAATCCTGGTCACTGTGATAAGATTGGGATCACAAATTATTGCAGATCTGATAAAGCAATGAATGGGAAATGAATATTCTCTGTTCTTGGAATGAGTGGATGAAATGCACAGGTGAGTATTGCAGAAATATATAGAGATTGCTTGCTTTTATTAAGTTATCTTCCCCCATCCACCGACTGAATGCACAATATAAAAGGAGTTTAATAATTTACGGAAAGCATACACAGAGAGAGAGAGAGAGAGAGACTTCCGTCTAGCGAAGTAGACAAAAAGGACAAATAACTTTATAGCCCTGGAATTCCAGTTATGGTAACCGGCGTGTTTTAAATTCCAGTAAAGGTTACATTTCAACAAGTGTCTCTTTCCGTTCACTTACTGAGCCTTGCTGGCTTGTGTAGATGCATAATTCTGAGCTGCAGCCAACAGAGTAACTTCCCGTTACATTCCATTTATAACCTCTGGCAGTGTGTCATACCTAGGCGGTTATGCATCCCCACTGCCGCTGCCACACATCCTAATTCTCTCTACAGCAACAACAACAACGTCAAGTTGCCCAAGTCATCAATATATCTCTACATACACTGAAGAATGAGTGAAACTTTTTGTTTCCAGGAGATGACACTCAAGTTTGATTTTGAATCACAGTGATGGAAGGAACTTGAGGCAATGCTAGAGGGAATTACTCCCCGTTTCTTGGGCTGGTGGGGAGATGGACCATGCAGCCACCACTGCACACAGGCAAACCTATGTCACTCATTTCCCAAGCAACTAGCTGCAACAGACTTGCATTCCTTGGAGCAGGTTAAAATCTATGCACCCCAGCATCCTGATCGAAACATCCTGATCCTTGAAACATGGAGGTTCCACTAAGCTATGATAGCTAATGTGTGTAAACAGATGTCTCATCCATAAATTTATCTACCCTGGCATTGACCGTCCAGATATTGTTGGACTCAAAGTCTCTGGTGGGGCTCCATCAGCCTGTCAGAGTCCAGGGTTGGCTGGTGCCCATTGAGACAAGCAGGGTTGTACGCAGGGAGACCACCACTGGCTGGTGGAGCCAGAGCCAACTAATACTTGTTTTGTCCCTATCCTCCTCCCTGCATTACATGGGGCAATGCTGAGACCAAGCTGGAGGAAGGTGACAGGCAGTGGAACCCCTGAAGGTGGACTGAGGATAGTGGGGCAGCACCATATCCGCCCTAAGGAACCGCCTGCCATTTGTCCCAGGTAGCATGGTCAATGCAGCAGTCCATATCTAGAAATCCAGAGTTCCCCATCTAAAAGTGCATCCCCATATATGCTCATTCAGAAGTTAAGCCAATTGAGTTTACTACCATGTAAATGTATAATGACTGCAGCCTAGACTTAATTCTCAAAGCCGTGTGAAGAACAGCTCCCCCAGATTCACTTTTGTCCCCATGTCCCCCCCCCCTCCGTTTAAACCATTAGGAACTGCATTCTTTGCTTGCAAGCTCATTTCTGTACCCAAATATTTTGGCAGCTTCTTCCCGTTAATCATTAAGATAAACATTGGTGGGTGGGCATTGTATTAAAAGGAGAGTGATCTCCAGTAATTTTCAGAGAGAGAGAGAGAGTTCCAAGCAGGAACCCATTTCCCTCGCTTTCCTACATCTCTCACACATACAAGATTGGTCTCCGTCGCTTAGAGCGTTTCTCTGCCTTTGCTGCCATCAGGAAGCGTTCCCCGCGTCCTGCCTGCTCTCATCTGGGCAGGAGTGCTCATGCAAAAAAGTTCCTCTAGCACATCATGTTACACAAGGAAATCCCCCTCTGGATGCGAGGCCCCTCTGAGCCAGCGATGTAAGACGCATCGAGCCTGACGCGGATGATCCCACCTCGCCCAGCGTGGAGCAGAAGACCTCCCACTCCCATTCAGAGGTTGGCGGCGGCGGCGCTTTGCTCTGGAATCCCGCCCTCTCCTCTGGGCCTTGAGCCGCTGCGCCTCTCTCTCTGACCAGCAGAGGGCCCCCTGTCCCATTAAAAACGCACAAAACCACCACCCGAACAAACTCGCTCACGCAACTATACCACCACAAAAATCCAAGGAGTATCGCAATTGCAGCGCTGCTTGGGTTGTTTTGCTGGTTTGGGGGGGGGACACGCCCCCCGTCACAAAAAGCCACCCTTCCTTCCCTTTCTTCCTTCCTTAAACCCGCAGCTGCAGTCTTAAGAAGGCCCCCCTAAAAGGAGGGGAACCCCTACCTCGCCCACCAGTAATCGCACGGCAGGCAGCCAGCCGCCCCCAAACCCGCTTCCTCCGCTCCGCTGCGCTGCAGCCTCGAGGGGCTCCCCGCCTCTCCACGTACCGTCGGAAGGGACCAGCCGGGGGAAGCCCTCCCTGTTTGCCTGGGCTCCAGCGAGTGGGCTCCAGCGGCGCGCCTGCCTCGCTCGCTCGCTCTCTCCTGCCGCCCTCGGACACCCACCGCCTCCGTCGGGTGGGCTTTCCGCAGAGGAAAGTGCGCGGCAAGTTGCAGACAGCGAGCGAGCGAGCCAGAACTAAGTGCGCGCGTTGGTGAGCGAGGTCGTGCCATAGCCTGGCGAGAGGTGGCCACCCCCGGAGGCAGCGAGGGCGCCAACTCCCTGCCTGCCGCGAAGCGAGCAGGTGTCTGGTGCTCTGGGGGCACCACCCGAGAGGGGCAGATCGGACAACAAACCTCGCTCGTTTGGGCCACGGTTACCTAAGCGCTGCGCTCGCTCTCGGGCTTTACTTCCGAGGAAGCGGACGGGCCCGACGGGCGGATGGCGCCGCGATCCCCTCGCTCCCAATCCTCCCGCCCGCCCGGCGCTCCATCAGCTTCTTGAAGGGAATCACCCCCCCGGGAGGGTCCTGCCGGAGCCCCGGGTCCGCAGCTCCCCAGCCCTCCCCTTCCGACGCCCTCTCGCGTCTCCCGCTTTGCTTGGCGCCCCTGCTGCTGCCCCTTTCCGGGGCGCCTCTCTCTCCACCCAGTTCGGCTCGAGTCAACTTTTCTTCCCCCCCTCCCCGTCCCTACCTTGCCGTCCACACAAAGCCTGCTGGGGTCTCCTCCGGAGAGTCACATCGTCTCCCAGCCGTCCAGTCCCTGCAGCCGCCTCCTGCAGCTCCAGAAACACAGGAGGAGGCGAGCAGCTCGAATGTCTCATCAAAGCTTTATGAAGGGTGGGAGGGCAGCGGCGTGGTGGGGAGCCTCTGATCTCCTTCTCTCCCTTCCTCTCCCCCCCCCCCAGCGGGGCGGGGGGGGGCTGGCGTAGGAGCCTCTCTCGCACGAGCCCGCCTGCCCCCCCCCCGCCCGTGGCTGGCTTCTGCTCACTCAGGAATTATTTAGATCTCCGTTTGGGCTTCGATTGGTCAAGCCGCTTCCAAGCAGGAACGCCGAGGACTGGGGTGCCCGCTTTAAAGGAACCGCGGTGCCTCTCCCACCCCATCCCAATGCCGGACGGCAAACACCGTTTGCTCCCTAGAAGGGGAGGGCTCCCTTTCGCCTGCTACAAACTTTATTGTCCCTGCCTGGGTAGGGTTGGTCGACCAGATCTCTCTAGAGAAGGAAGAGGATCGGGTTGGAATAGACACCCAGATCGCTTCCCCCACCCCTTATCGCGAAGCAAAGTTGTAAATAACAACTGAAAGCCAGTAACAGCCACGCATATTGCAGAGACTTGTGCCTTCCCAGGTTAGTTTGAGCCAGACCCATCCGCAGGCTGGTCATGCTCAAGCCCCCTCCCCCCCATCACAATGCAATAGGACTACTCCGGAGTAAGTGGATTGGACAGAACGGCGGTGAGGAGATGGGTAGAATACCAATACTTTTATATTATTATGATTTCCCCCCTTCCAGTGCCTCGCTTTTAATAGCAATTTAAAAATCCATGGAACTGGGGCTTCTTCTCGAAATGTTACGAAATCCCTTAAAAAGCTGGAAAAGATTGGCTTACTTGTTCGTGCATTAAACAAACCAGATCCATTTAAATATAGCTCCCTCACTGACCTCTCCATAGTCTGCCTATTAAGAATGCAATCAAGATAATAACAAACATTCTTTATTAATGAAGGCTCCGGGTAACGTTACAACTAGTCACTTTCGAAGAGAACACGCAGCGGGCAAACGTGCTCGATCCAGCCAGCCGGCGGATTCTCTCGCAGACAGAACCAGACAGGCAGAAGCAACGCAACCCCAAACTCACCTTTCGCTTAAAAAACAACAACAAAGCCCCGCAAAACTTAATTTATTGTTTTGTTTCAAAAGCGCGCCTCCTTGCAAAAGCCAGCCACCTCAAGTGGGCTCCTGCGGGGCTGCTTTGGGAAGCGAGAGGGAGAAAAGAGACCCCCCCACACACAACTACTTGCCCAAATTTTGCAACTCGTCCCCTCCCGCGCGCGCAGCTCTTTCCCGTTCATGCCACCAACACAGATTAAATTATTGCTAGTGGAAATTGCGTGGCGGAGGTTAATAATTGCAACACACGCCCCGCCCCTTCACACACGACTGAGCAGCTTCCTTTGATCTTGGCCCGGACGGCGAGATCGCATTGTTTCTCAGCGGCTCGCCTCGGGTCAGCCTAGCGCCGGATCGAAACCTCCCGAGCGCCGCTTAGGGTGGGATGTGCGGACGGGAAGCCACGCGCGCCATGCGTGGAGGTCACGTGACGCCCCGCCCGCCTCTCCGAGGGAGACGCCGCTGGCAGCACTAACGAGGAACCGCAATCCCGACGCATGCGAAGGATGCCTCCCATTAGAGGGGGGCGGGGGGAGGAAAAATCGCTGCCAGCCTCCGGTTGCCGCCCCTGGCACGTGCTCGATGATGCTCCCTCGTCACTTGTTTCGCTTTCTCCTTAAAACTCTTGAAGAGGGTTTTCCCTACTTTGCGAAAAGGAGACATTGATTTGGAAGCTTTGAAGCCGCCCAGAGTGGACGGGGCAACCCAGTCAGGTGGGCGGGGGACAGTTTTTTTTTTAAAAAAACATCATCATCAAGCTGAAACACTTAGTTTTTTGTAAAGTATTCGTGCTTTTTCTTCCTTTCCTAAAAAGGTGCTGCAGTTGTGCCCTTAGCTTGTGCTGCCAAAGATTTTGGTTTCATAACGATCTTGAAATGTGGTCATCATTGCAGTCCTCTACATGTCCTCAGGAATTTCAAGGGGTTCAGGATTGCAGATCAAGGCTCCTAAACCATCTCCCAGGCCCATCGCACAGACAGCGACGCAAATATCTGTCTTAGGCTATCTACACACTATACCTTTAAGGTGCAATTGCTATTCCTCCTCAAAGAATTCTGGGTACTGTAGTTTGTTAAGGGGTGCTGGGAATTGTAGCACAGTAGTACCTCGGTTTTTGAACATAATCTGTTCCGGAAGACGGTTCGACTTATGAAACATTCAAAAACCAAGGTGCAAAGGGTGGTCTGCAAATTCAATAGAGAAAATTGGGGGGGGGGGCTCAGCGGAAGCTGTTTGACTTCCGAGGCACTTTCGTAAACCGAAATATTTGACTTCTTAGACGTTCAAAAACCGAAGTACCACTGTACTGTGAAGGGTTAACTACAGCACCCAGTATGCAGCCTCAGCTGGGACTAGTAAAATAGTGGATAGGCCAAGCAAAGTCAACAGTGCAAGGGTGGCTCACAGTATTTTGTACAACATAAAATGGTGCCCAGCTGCCTTCAAGTCAAGTTGCGTAGGACCCAAGGCCAGCCAAGGAAATTGCAGAGCTTCAAGAGGAGGGAGGAGACACAGGATATTGGAAACATTTCAGAAAAGAGCAGTCAAAATGGTCAAGGGGTTGGAGCAACTCCTCTACAAAGAAAGGTTCTGTCTCTGCTACTGGAGGCAACATACCTCTGAATACCAGCAGCTGAGAATCACAAGCAGATCCTTACTGGCTTCCCATAGGCATCGGCTTGACCACTGTGAGAGCAGGGTTTTAGTCTAGCTGTGCCCTTGGTCTGATCCAGCAGGGCTCTACTATTATGGTACACGAGGCAGACAATCCCATATGCACCTCTCCCCCTTCCAGGGAGCAAGAATCCATCCAGATGGTGATAAAGAATGAATGAATGAAATACGGAAGAAGGAAATGGCCAATATATCTTAGATTTAATAAGAACAAAAGAGGTAATTCTACAAGCGGCTCTTTTTAGAGGGATCACACTTACAGTGTGATCAAGAATACATCTCCTGAATATCCTGCCTCTAATTGCACCAGGGAAGTGTTTGATTTCGAGAAAGATCAGGTGCCACAGGTCATGTAAGCTTGCTGTTTTAAAGAAGCAGGGCTTCATTTGCCTTTAAGCAGGTATGTGACAGGTAGAAATGCTTCACCTCTTTGAAACTCTCTGTGGTATCTAGTGTTAAAGAACATGAGACCCTTGCCAAAAAGAAAAGAAAAAGAGATGTGAAAGTCCTAGGCTGTTGAAGTGTGCATGGTAGACTCCATCCACAGTCCTAGATGTGTGCAGGTTTGTAGTGCACACACATCAGTGAGAAAATGGTACCTTCAAGCATGTGCAGAGTACAATTGTTTATATTTTATAAGTTTATGTGATGCAGGGCTAGAGCCTGGCTCAAATCAAACTTCCTTGTTTTTCACTACTTGCCATCCTTCCCCAGTCATCTTCCTAGCAGTGCCAATGGAGGTATGCAGTCATCACTAACTAAAAGAGAGATGTTAATGTGAGGTCTCCAGGATCACAGTTGCCCACTGAGCAGACCCATTGCTTAATTTTTTACCATGTATTTTGCATGGTCGTAGTTGAAGACCAGAGGTCTGGTCTGACTGGATGCAGCTGTCCAAGGTCTTAGACAAGAATCTAACCCAACTCTGTTGCCTGAACTTTTCTCTCTCTCCCTGCTGAACTAGGAAACTATGTATAAGAGGCAGATCTGGGCTTGATGTTCCCCCAAAATGGGGAGAAGCCATGGCTTAATTTTCCTAGAACCTTAGGGATGTAAGCTGATATCTGCAGCACCTAGCAGAGACTTGTGCAGGCCGGAATCTCCACACCTTGGAAATAAGTCTAAAATTGTCTAATATTTAAACTCCTTCCCCACCTTATGTAACATCTTGCCTGATTTTGGGGAGAACTCCAAAACTTATAACTATGTTGTGACATGTTGGAGTGTCCCAATATCCAACTGCAACTTTTGGAGTTGTTTCTTTTACTTTTTAAAAGGAGATGCAGAGAGCTGAATGGACTACTGTAATGCATACTGACCTCAGTGGTACATAACACTAACCCTGGTTAACATGGTTATAAACCATGGTTAAAGCTGAGGGATCTCACAGACAAACATGGCATCTTATGTCACATCACAGTTTCTCTCACTTCCACTTCCACCCCCTCCACCTCTCCACAGCTCCAACTTGCAACCCTAAAGGCCTTTCCAGCATCCTTATACTGACTGTGCCTCCCCATGTTATCAGTGTCGGCAACCTGCTTGCTATTAGCTGGATGGATGAATGTATGTATGTATGGGGCATGGAAAATTCCTCAGCCAGACTTGGCATCTGCCATAGCAGCCCCCTCCCTTTCCCCACTGAGTTAGAAACGAGCCTGAATTTAACTACCTTGCATGCAGGGTACTGGACTGGAAATTTGAAGTGTAACCACAGGTGCTGAAGGAGGGCAATTCTTCCCCAAGCCCTCTCCTCCTTTTCATACATTCTAAAGCTTTCCTCCATACCCCTCTTGAAACATTATTATCTCCCCTGCCCCTCACCTTTCCCCCTTGTATGGGTCTAGCCTACATTTCCTGTAAACTATATACAGTGGTACCTCAGGTTAAGAACTTAATTCGTTCTGAAGGTTCATTCTTAACCTGAAACTGTTCTTAACCTGAAGCACCACTTTAGCTAATGGGGCCTCCTGCTGCCACCGTGCCGCCGTTGTGCGATTTCTGTTCTCATCCTGAAGCAAAGTTCTTAACCCGAGGTACTATTTCTGGGTTAGCGGAGTCTGTAACCTGAAGCGTCTGTAACCCGAGGTACCACTGTAACATGTACTAAGTGGAGCTGCTGTTGAGTGCAAATCAAAGTGCTGGCTATTACCTATGAAGTCTTAGATACCCAAATGACCATCTTCTCTAATGTGAATCTGCCCAGCCTTTAAGATCAGTTGTTGCATCCCTGTTGCACATACCTGAGGCAAGATTAGTGACTATGAGCAAGAGATCATCCTTGGTGGTGGCACCTTAAACGTGCAACTTCTTGCCCTAAGAATTTAGGTCATCCCTCCCCCCCCCAATCCATTTTTCTACTAGCAATTGGAAACATTCCATTTGAAACACTGCTCTTTGTGTTCTTGTGATGATGATTTTGCTGCTGATGGTTTTAGTGTGAACAGCTGCATTTCACTGGTTGGATCACCGTGTTTTTGTTTTCTAATGTTAGATTTTATGTTTGTAAGCCACCTTAAGTTATTCCGCTGAGAGGGAAAGTGGGGCTATAGGTGATGGATTTCTAACATTTTAAGAGAAAGGCAAAACTTCATTAACTAAAATTAAACACTTCCCCCACCCTTCAAAAGAGCCACATTTTAATCTACCTATAACAGGCTCCTAGGATTCTCTCTCTCTTTTTAAAAGCATAAACAAACTTCTCCTTGCTTTCTATTTAACCATCTGTTTGGTTAATGTGATTTCATCCCAAACCAATTTTCTGAGAAGAAAAGGTCAAGAAAATGTCCTGGATTCTTGTTTCTCCTTGTCAGGAAATCTAAATTAATCCCGATTATACAAATGAGAGTGATGTCAATGAACTCAGAGTTTTGACACCAGAGTATTTTTTTCTATTAATACTTTTTAATTGGCTGAGGTCACTTCTAATACTACTAGCAGCATTTTATATTTAATTGTGTTTATGCGTGTTTCCTAGTTACGTATGTCCAACTATTCCTGTCCTCCTCCCGTACTCCCAAATACAAGCAATAGGAAGTTGCTTGAAATCAGCTAGTAGCTCAAGCTACAATTTAAATATAATAGCAGCAATAATCAGAAATGGAGCTATTCAACACAAAATGGAGCTTGTAGACATGGCACGTAATTTAGTTTAACTTGTATGACAACATGGTAGCTATGGGAGGGCACCATATAGATTGTACTTTTTAGCCAACACAGAAATCTCAGCAGAACACACTAGATGGCCCTCTGGGTCCCTTCCAACTCTACAATTCTATGATTCTATGAAATCCATCATTTGCTGCTGCACTCATTGGCCTACATTGCCCAGTGAATTATTATATTATAAAAGTGTTGGTTTCCACTACAAAATGTTAATTTCCCAACCATCACAAAGGGGGAGGGAGAAGCAGAAATAGTGGTCTTTCATGAAAACAATGATTTCCACTGATCTGAATGAACACATTCCTCTTCCTTTCTGTCTTTTTCCATTTAATATGAAGTAAGTCGTGGTTTTCCCAGTAGTGATGTACGGAAGTGAGAGCTGGACCATAAAGAAGGCCGAAGAATCACCGAAGAATTGATGCTTTTGAATTATGGTGCTGGAGGAGACTCTTGAGAGTCCCATGGACTGCAAGGAGATCAAACCTCTCCATTCTTAAGGAAATCAGCCCTGAGTGCTCACTGGAAGGACAGATCCTGAAGCTGAGGCTCCAATACTTTGGCCACCTCATGAGAAGAGAAGACTCCCTGGAAAAGACCCTAATGCAGGGAAAGATGAAGGGCACAAGGAGAAGGGGACGACAGAGGACGAGATGGTTGGACAGTGTTCTCGAAGCTACCAGCGTGAGTTTGACCAATCTGCAGGAGGCAGTGGAAGACAGAAGTGCCTGGCGTGCTCTGGTCCATGGGGTCACGAAGAGTCAGACATGACTAAACAACTAAACAACAACAACAAGTTACCAGTATATTTCTACAGCCACTCCTATTGCAATATCTGCATGCCTTACAGACACACAACACTGTTCCTAGTATCCATCTCATGCAATAAAAGTGTTAACAGGGCCATTATTTTCTGAAGAAGAAGAAAGTAGGAAATATACATTTTTTTTGCAAATAAACTATATTTTCTTCAGTGGCTCCTCTGAAACCGTTTTTCTCCTAGCTTTCAGTAACCAAGCACATCATTCTTCTTTCCAAGAAGTTAATGTTATCAATGCTCTATTCCAAACCCAATCCTAAAAGTGCACCTCCAGAAGTGTGTATCCATCAAATAAAGCCGAACATTTTATAAGTGGTGCCATCACTGATAACAGAAGAGCTTAAGAAGAGCCCTGTTGGATCAGACTGAAGTCCCGTCCATCATCCTGTTCTCACAGAGACCAACCAGATGCCATTGGGAAGCCCACAAGCAGACCCTGAGCCCACCAACACTCTCCCCACTTTTGGTTCCAAGCAACTGGTATTTACAGACATACTGTCCCCAGCAGTGGAGGTTGAACCAAGTAATTGTTGCTCATAGCCCTTGATAGCCTCCCTTATTCTCAATGAATTTATATAACCCTCTTCTAAAGTTATTCTACTTGGTGGCCATCTCTACTTCTTGTGTGAGAGAATTTCATAGCTTAACTATGCACTTTGGCATCTTGGCTCCTTCAAAGATGAGTAATTTGGTGAAGGCCAAGGTTACTTCTTAAGTAATGCATGGAATTTAGTATAATAGGTATTTCCACCCCAGCAGTATCTTTACACTGAATTTCACAGTACAGGCAGGGGCCATTTTAGGCCCGTCCAACTGGCATGTGATCGCTGTTGTGTGGGACCTTTTGGACCTGGAAGAAGGCAGAATGGGGGCAGTGTGTAATAGGGCATGCTTATATGTGTTTTGCCAGTGTGCGGGTGGGCTGGGAGCAGAACCCCCCACGCAAAATTGTCGCTGCCCGTAGTGCTTTATTAGTGGTCAGAAGTGCACTAGTCACTCAATGTCTCTCTCCCTTATAGGCAGCCTGTCTTTATTCCATGCCCAAACCCCAATTGCCTCAGGAAATTCAGATTCTGCATCAACAAAAGCTACATTCCCCTATATATTTTGCACGTTTATCAGACCTATATAGCTTATCACAGTTTGTGTTGTTTATTTTGGCATGCTGATGCTGCAATCCTATACGTACATCCCTGGGAATAAGTGAATTCAGTGGGATGGACTTGTAAGTAGACATGCATATGGATTGTATTGTGACTCCACTGGTCATGGGGAGGGAAATAAAGTACTACACAATACTACACATATGCAGCAAATCTGATGGGCCTGTGCACATCGCTGCTCTTCACAAAGTTTGACTGTGATAATTAACACCTGAAGCAGATATTGCCTGGAATCATGCAATCATCTCCCTTAATCATCTGTCTTAAACCAAACCCTCTTGTGGCTGTACTTGCATGGTGCACTGGTCATTTGTGATCTCTCCTGCCATGAAGTGAGTTGAGTTATTACCTTGCTTCAGTAATTTGTTGGCAACCTGAAGACGCACAGGCTATAATATGTCCAGAGGCTACAGACGACCTGATCCCCATGAAGTCTGAACTGTCATGAGCTAACTTTTTAATAAAGATATATGAATTTAAAAATAAAATAAAATAAAGTATTCTATAGCGTTGGAGCCTTGCCCCAACAACTAGAAACCTTATTCAGCCACCCCTCAGGCTTCTGAGATTTTTGCTGGCATTGCCCACATACCTTCAAGAATATCTTTGCACCCACAGGGCTATAGGCTTGTTTTTCTGAAATGAAAGCTGGGATTATTAGGAAGCTGAATTTTGCCCCCCAAATACCAGATTTGCATTTTCCCCGTGTTGCTGCAGAATCACAGCATACATTCAGTTCTGGCTATCAAGGAGGGAAAACTTCCAAAGGTTCCACCATAGCAAAAATGTGGGGTAGTGATACCCTGAACCACATAGGAGAAATGGATAATATAGAGATAAAGGCCTATCATTAAATATAGCAGCAATGCACACACTGTCAAACCCAGAAAGCACCAGGAATAAGATGGACGCAAGGTTTAGTTTGTTGGGTCCAATGTCATCTTTCCTGATGTTTGAGATCCTTCAGTGGCGACAGAGTTATACCTTGTGCCTATGCACTCACAACTCATAAGAACTGGGAATTAATTTCACCGGTGTTACTGGATTACTCTCATGTGCTCTGGTAGGCATTAAAAAGTTAGTGTCTGAGCAGAGAGCAAAGTATCTGGGTATCTGGTGTCCAGAACCTGAGTGCATTTCTGCCTCTCACTTCATGATTCTCTGGGCTAACAATACCAGAGATCTTGACCACATGTCTTGGTGATAGCTGAAAATGAGAAGAAATAACAGGAGGGGAGATCAACATGCAGACAGAGAGAAAGTGCAGCAACCCCCCCCCTTTGTTAACAAGAGCCCCAACAAGATAGGCTTAGCCACAGAGAGATATGGGGAATCCTGCCATTGGATCTCTATTATTCCATTTCCAATGAGCCTTTCAAGTGATTTTCAACCCAGTTTATCTGCATTGGACTAGACATATTTAAAATATGTGGTTTATTGCTAAATTACTTCAGGATGTTTCATAAGAAGCGGTTCATAGAGTCAGGACTGACTAAATGTGGGAAATCAGGAAACTCTTCCTGCACTGTGGGTCGAAACATGCTGGAAATGACTTCTCCTTCCCTTCCAAGAATTTATTGAGTTTATTGATGAATTATTCATGATATTTCTCCCTTGTTACCCATTAGGCCCGGAACTCCTTCCCAGAACTGTGCCACATCTTCATCTTCCTTCAAATTCCTCAATAACTCATTTTTCCCCACAATGCTTTTGACCAGAGACTTTAACTATTGGTGGGAAACCTGTGAATCTCCCAGTGTTGTTGGACTCCAGCCCCCATCAGCCCAAGCCAGCATGGCCCATAGTCAAGGATGATGGGAGTTGTAGTCCAGAACCTCATTCCACATTAAGAACAAAACATTAAGTATATATAACATGGATCTCTTCTTCCCTCTGCTCTCTTCCTTCCCATCCTCATTCAAATTTGAATTGTAAAGTCTGAGGCTGATGGAGAGATGGGCAGAGTCCTGTCTCAGGACTTAGTGGTTCCTCCCTGCTGGGGACTGGTAAATCTGAAAGTAGGTTGTATGAATAAAAGACTGTTGAGGAAGCCCAGGAGAATTATGGAACTATTTTGTCTTTCACAGTATAAATGTCAGCAGAATGCTAAAAGTTAAATACCCTACTGGGTACCAATCCAAACCACAGTGTTCTCTTCAGCCGCTGTGTATGGCTTGTGGTCAGAGATGAAACTTATATTGAATTACATATGCATAAGGTCTAAGGGGTTCCTTATTAAAATGACTCATTTGTATGCTGTCATTCATTTCATTGAATATGTGAGATGTTGAATCTACCATTAACTGAAAATCCAGACCCTGCTGATACCCATTAGAAGATGGCCAAACGCCAGCTCCATTGGTTCCTGCCCCCTTGAATCCATACTAAAGGTGAGAATTCCTGTGTGGTCCATTGATCTGTAAACTGGCAGATGCATTTGACCCCGTGGCCAAATCTATTGTCTCTTTCCATCATTGTGGCCAGTCATCTTGTTTGACCATTTAATACTGGTATCTAGTAATGGGTAAATTATAAAGTCCCAGGACTCTTTAAGATTTCTCCACAGTGGTTTTTGTTCTGGTTTGTAAAGCAAGACAAAAGCATATTTCTCATTCATACGTTGATAGTGGACTATAACAACAGTAGAACCCCTCAGAGGTATAATAAAACAAAATTATTGCCATATTTTTTTCTTTGATTTTATCTTATTTCCACGACCTACAATCTATTAACTATACAACTGGTGGATTGTAAGACCAAATGAATGCATGAAAGAGTGTGGTTAAAAACAAATCTATCTTTGATATTCTTATATGGGAGGAATCAGAATATTTTATATCTCTAGAAGATTCTGAACATTCCAAAACAGGGCAGGCCCAGATGGGCTCAGTTCCAATTAAAGGAAGCAGAAAATGGCCAGTCAAATGTTCTCTAGCTTTTCTCAACAGGAGCAACCATTAATTTTGAAGTCATCTCTATGATTTAATATGAAATGTCAGATGTGCTGTAGACATTGTCACAAGAAAACGTAGGATCCTCTTGGTTCTGGAAATCAGGTACACCTAGAAAGTTAGTTTTATTCTATTGTCCCCTATATAGCTCCAAGGTCTGCTGCATACTTTCAGCCTGAGCAATCAATCACTGAGTTGATACCTCACATCAAATTTATGGACATCCTCACCTAGTGATTTCACAGAGGTGTTCATCCAGCGTGGGAGGCAAGATAGAACCCTGAGGGGTCACATAGTATCAATGCCATAGAGCTCAGCAATAATTCTTTAGCATCACATTCTAGAATAGGTGATACAAGCAGACTGTAGTGTGGTATCCTCAAACTGGACCTGTTGCCTAGGAGATGGTATGTCATGTCATCTTTCCAGTGTGAGTGAGTGAGTAACAGATCTATCTATCTATCATCTATCATCTCCATTGAAGGCATCTGACACCCATAGAACAGTCTAATTGCTAGACAGAAGCTGTTTCATTTTCATTATTCTTTCCCAAAGATTTTTCTGAAATCTAATCTTTGGAAGAATTGCTACTTACGGTAACATGGAAGCAATCTCCAAGCTTCCTCTCCCGCCCCCTGCGGTCCTATTCAGTAGTGATCACATATCCAACCCACATATGCAACATGCATTACTTTGCTGTGCAATAAAACATGTTTATATCCTGCTATGACTTTACTGGTGCTTACTCTGTTAAAAATTGACTTGCCAAGTGTGTTTTCATTAAGGAAAAGAACTGAAATAGTTAATGAAGGCTGGCTTCCTCCAGCCAATTAAGTGCGACAGTAGTACAGTTTTGGAGGAAGTGATATTAAGATTACAGAAATTTGTGAAACAGACAAAATTGCACATATAGTCCTGTGATTTATAAGCATGTTTCAGGCTACAATCCTTTACTTGCTTACTGGGGGCAGGGAGAGGGAGAATAGTCCCTTTGAACTAAGCAGGACTTACTTCTGAAAAGGCACGCATAGGAGTGCAATGCAGAACAGTGCCACTACTGAGCTTGAGAGAAAGGAGGGATTGACAAATAAACCTGTGGAGCATTCTGAGCACCTATAGGTGAAAACAAGTCATGTGATAAAGTCAGACCCACCCACCACAAGTGATTCTGGGTGAGGTCAGCTTTTTCACTCTGGTATAGATGCAAATTTAGAGAACATTTGCAGCTTTTTCACTCTGAATGGCAGCAGGGCTTCACACAATGCTGAACCTGCTACAGAGCTGCTTTGCTTTTGCCACTGCCTGATCCACCTTGCCTGGCTTAGTATTCTTTGCCCTTGCTTCCTGGATCTTGTCACCACACAGATACAACAAAAATCAGAATGCTAGCTGCAAGTTCCATATTCTGTGAAATCTGATTATCAGAATCAAAACTGGCGTTCACTTTTCAGGCACAGACTCAAGTTTGGCATTGTGAAGATGCTATTATTTACGGAAACCCCATCTTCAGACTCACACCCTTGTTTAGCAACAGGAAAAATCTGCTAATTGAGTTAAATTTGGCAAATGTTTCCATTGTTTTGCATATGTCAATTCAAATTGGGAACCCACGGGTTTTGCATTATTTTCCAGCTCTGTTTGCACAGCCTCTGTTTGCCCTCGAGAGCTGGAACCAAAGTTTTCTTTTTATAGGAGTGCCTAATTTGCATCGCAGAAGCGCTTGCCTCGGTGGTGTTTAGCGTTGCTGTTGCTGAGGGTTGACGTTAAATAGCAAGCTAAGCAAAAATGGCAACAGATGCAACTTTTACTGGCATTCAAGCATCCCTGCAGCTGCTTGAATGGTGTGGGTAAACACCACACACTGCATTAGTGGTGCCTGGTGCCCATTGAGACTGTGGTGGGGCATTAAGGCAGGGAGCCCAATGGTCAGTGTACCCAGCGCCAACAGCAGCTGCAGCCAACTAATTCCACTTTTCTTCACAACTCCTCCCTGCACAGGCAACATTGCCATGAAGGAGGAAAACTGCAGGCTGTACCACCCCTGGACTGGTTGTCTTGTTTAGAAAGTAGGCAAATGGGGGTTGGCTGAGAACAGACTGAGGTTAGCAGAGCAGAGCCCCATTTGCTTCAATGGACCGGCCTCCAGTTAGCTCAATCATTGCTTGAACTCGGCCAATGGATTGCTGGAGAGCAGCTGGTCTTTATTGAAAAGCACCATAAAGCACTGACTCATGAAAATGCAGGCGATTTGATATTTAAAAGCCTTGAAGGCTCATAAATCACCAGAGATTAGATTGCTAAAAATACTGTCTTCTTTAATTTGTGGAGTTTCTGTTCCCCCACCCCCACCCCCTGCTGTTCCTGAATTAGTAGCTCCTTTCCCCTCTCCACCAGGCAACCCTTTGGCAAGACTTATTACATTCTAAAGGTCATAACTTGTTGGTAAAATGGGATCACCTGAGTCATTATCATGCTGCTATCAACCATATCACCATCTCTTACCAGATCCACTTGAGGGCAGAGCAGGGCTCACTTCACATGCCTTATTATGAAGAACCATTAAAAGTCAACATAGTGTTGATTAATGAGTGTATTGTTATATATTTATGGTGCAGGAGGCAAGTGCAGTTCAGATTTCCTGCCTCACTCAGGCCAAAAATCTTTTATGCCACCTTTGCTTGGGTTGGTAGGATTCATGCAATTCTCTGAAATTCAGGGCTTGTGCAAAAGGCCAGCATCACTGGGCACCTGATGAGGCCTGTCTGCTTAGCAGGAGCTTCACTGTTGATCCCTGAACCTCTGACCCATGTTGCTCTACCTTAGAGCCTGCTCTTCTCTTGCTTTTTGACCACGCAAGTGCTCCCAAGAGTGACGAGACAAAGCTGCATCCTCCCCTTGCTTTCCACTCTCCCTCTGGGTGGTTGAAAATGGGCAATGGTGATGGTGAGGATGCCCTAACTGAATGAGGCCATCTTGATCATAGGAGCCCCCCATAAAATATTTGAGGGCCACCCCCAAGTTAATGATCATTGCCATTCAAATTGTGTCCGTGCACCGCATCATGTGATCAGTTATGCAGGGCAGGGCTTACTTGCCCCCCCCAATATTTTATTCAAGTTGGCACCCCTGTCATGAGCTATCCAAAATGTGGAGTTGGCACTATCTAGTTTGTTTATACCTTGGATAATCTTTCCACTCTGATGCATCTGAAAGGTGTGCAAGGCTTCTGTTGCACCAACTGACTTTTGTGTTTACTTCAGAATCAGAGGTAGCTTGTACTCAGGTCCTGTTTGTGGACTTTTCACAGGTGTCTGGCTGGTAAGAACAGGATAATGGACTAGAAAGGCCTTAGATTGTACAGGGCTCTACCTATGTTCTTAAGTGGGGCTACTTCCAACTGTTGATAGCCCCATGGAGCTCCAGATTGTGTCTATTGTGATAAATAGTCCATTGCAATGATAACTGATATGGTAAAAGTTCTTCTGCAGAACTATGCTGTGATGATCATACATGAGCCTTACATTTTCTTGAGTGGTGAGGAATATCACACATATTGCATGACTGCTGTTATTTAAATGGGATGTGTGCTCTTGTAATTAGTTTAAAGTGAATGGCTTTAACCTGAAAGGAGTTTGCTTTATACAGGTGAGGAAAAGAACCAGGTGTATTCAATTAAAGATCTTATTTTTGAAATACTGAAGCTTTTTCTGATGACGTAGTCTGGGATATAGGCTGCTCACATAAAACGTCTTGTAAATGTGTTTGGAATACAGGCCAGCATTAAGAAAGCTGACCTCTTTCAGCTTGTTTCAATTCTTCATTTGAGATTTTAATGTTTGAAGAACAAAGAACTTTGCCAGGCAGTTTGCAAGTTTATGGAGTTCTGCTTTGGGGAAATAATGGAAAACTGGTTTCAAAAAATAATTTCCTTTAGATTCATTCCCATAAAGATCCATGCTTGTCATATCCTGTAACAGGATTCACTAATAGATTTCAGGATCCTTTATTGCCAGGGGAAGGTGAGTTGAATTAATATGACCTATAGTTACTCTAGTTGCTTTGATGCACTTAGTGAGTGGAAATCAATAAGCTACAATTCCCAGAGTTCTCTGGGAGAAAGGATTGGTTGTTAAACCACTCTGGGAATTGTAACTCTGTGAGGGGAATGGGGGGGGGCTCCTAACGATTCTCGGCATCCTTAACAAACTAAACTTCCCAGGGTTCTTTGGGGGAAGCCATGATTCTTTAACATGGAATGATACTGCTTTAAATGTACAGTGGTACCTCAGGTTACAAACTCTTCGAGTTACAGACTCCGCTAAGCCGGAAGTAGTACCTCGGGTTAAGAACTTTACCTCAGGATGAGAACAGAAATCGTGTGGCGGCAGCAAGAGGCCCCATTAGCTAAAGTGGTACCTCAGGTTAAGAACGGTTTCAGGTTAAGAACGGACCTCCGGAATGAATTAAGTTCATAACCAGAGGTACCACTGTTTAGTGCAGATGGGGCCTTAAGAGTGATGTAGGCTGAGGCAGAATGACATTAAGAGTTGATGGTGTGGCTGTGGCATTCCTTGCCGTTTCCTGAGGGTGCTGTTTACAGAGGAAGACAAAGGCCTAAGAAGTGATTGTTAAGAGCTGCATAGCAGCAGTGTCCAGGGAAATGGACGCTTGCAGAGACTTTCTTGTGGGCCACCGTGTCAGCTTGAAGCCGTGACCCTACCATGCTCATTGTCACTCATACTGGACTCTTTTATTTCTCTTTGTCAGCAGTTGCAGCTCAAAGGAAAAAGAACTATGATGCATTAGTTGTTTCTCCCTTAGCTTCCCTCTCAGAGTTCCATACTTTATTTTTTATAAGCAGCATTACCCCTCAGTCCCTACCACAAGCCTTTCTTGCAACAAGGAATCCACCGAAATGAATAGTGAACCTCCTGCGTATTTCAGCAAGGGATAGCATAAGGAAAGTTCCCAGTTGGTAGGATCCTGTACTCAAGTGGTAAGGATCATTAATTGATATGCTGTTTTATGGCTCATGAGAAAAAAATCACAAGTAGCTAATGCTTGTATGAATTACTTATATGATCACTGCTGGTGGTTCTTTTATGTAGCTACATCTCAGTTTTGCTTCTATTGCTATTTGATAGGGTGATATTTACTGCCTTGCTTAAATTCATTTAAAAATACAACCATCAAATTTTTTTTAAAGAAAGTTAAAATAAAAGTTGAATAATACTGTATATCACTAATAAAACCGAGTGGTGTGTAAAAGGAAAAAAAGTTTTAAGATTTAGGAATCAGAGTCCAGGATGGATATGGGTAAACATATGTCTCTGTTATGCGGACACCTCTTGAACCACCCATGCAAGGGCATCCCATCAAGAAAGCTTGTCACCAAAATACAATCTACAGCGTTTCCTCAGAAGATCTTAAGCATGGTTTAGTAGTTAGAGTATTGGACTAGGACTTGGGAGACTAGAGTTCAAATCCCTGCTTAGCCATGAAACTCAATGGGTGAAGCTCACTAAGCCAGTGACAGTTTCTCAGCTTAAGCTACCTCACAGTGTTGTTGTGAGGAAAGAATGGGGAGGAAGAGAACCACATATGCTACCATGTGTTGACTGGAAAGTAGAATAGAGATGCAACAAATGAATAAATACATAAAGACACAGCTTGGTCTGTACTGGGTGAGGCAGTCTGCTAGGTACCTTAGTTCTAAGTTGTTTAAGGCTTTAAATGTCAACCCAAACCCCCTTGAACTTGGCTTGAAAGCTAATAAGAAGCCAGTGCAGATATTTCAACACTGGTGTAGCATGTGCAAAGCTGGATGCACTACTGAGAATCCTAGAAGCTGTGTTTTCAGCTAGCTGCAGCTTCCAAATCGGGCACAAGGATAGTCTCACTTGTGGCACATTACCGTAATCTAGATAAGAGGTTATCTACTGCATGGACCACTATGTCCAGGAACTGTTGTAGATGGCAAAACAACCAAATTTGGTAACATATGCACCATGCTACTGAGGTCATCAAGGCCCATAGTGACAGTGATGGCTCTAGGAGCACCCTCAAACTATGCACCTTCTTCATCAGAGAGAGTAGAACCCCACCCAAAGCTGATACAGACCATTTCCTAAACCTAGGGACTATCCATCTATAAGGTTTCTGCCCCCCTCCCCATTATTTGGTCACAGTTTATTAGCCCTCATCTAACTGTATCCAGGCACCAGTTTAAGATGTTCATGTCCTCTGCTGATTCATATGTTACAGAGAAATAGAACTGGGTGTCATCCACATATGGATGTCACCTTGCCCCATATCATCTTGTGTACACCTTCAGAGGATTTGCATAAATGCTAAGTAGCACTGGGGACAAAACCATGCCCTGTGGCACCCTGAAGATCACTTGCCAGGTGTGGAGGCACTGTCATCTAATACTGTCATCTGGAACCATCCCTGGAAGTAGGAGTGACACCATGACAGAACAGTGATCCAACTTACAACTCATGAGGAAGACACTGTGGTCAATGGTATCAAATGCCACAGAGCAGACTCAGTAGGGTTGCACTTCCTCTGTCTCTCCATCAGGGTGACCAAGGCTGATTCTGTCCCCAAACAAGACCCAAAGTACCGGTACTTGTCTTATTTAGTAGCTGTGAGGTCTCTTAGTCTGTTTAGCAGAGTATATATAACCTTTCACCTCAAATCTGACCACCATCTTTAATTACAATAGGCTGAGAAAGTTCCTAGAAACCTCCCAGTGGTGCAGATGGTAGCAAAATTCAACACACAGTGCTTTATTTGGTATCAAGTAAAGTAAAAGTAGGCTGGGAGCACAGACCATGGTAAGATGCGAAATGAATCTTCTGTGGGGGATACACTCTATAGCCAGGAAAAGCAATGAGGAGCAATGAGGATCTTGGAAAATGTCCAGGTCAGGAGATTAGGGAAACACACAGATCAAGGAATTAAATCACAAAGCAGCTGATAAACTGCAATGCTTGTTGTGTGGGGGTGGGGTGGGGTGAGGATATCACAGGAACTCCAGGTGCATCAGAAAATTGAAGAAAACTATTACACAAGCTGAGAACTTTGAAATCAATAGATGTTTTGTGAACGAAGACCGAATAGAGAGGAGTATACATGACAAGGGTTGTAGCTTGGTGATTGCTATGGCTCAGCAGTGGAAGCCAAAATGTATGCATTGATAGTCCTTCTTCTAGCACTGATCTCCAGGTTATACCAGATCCACATCTATGAGCTATGGGTAAGTTCACACATGCATGTACATCACCTGATTTCTATGTGTTTAGGTAGGTACATATTGCATGTTTGCCACTTGTTATAATAATATCAAATAATGACCTGCATGGGTCAGTGGACCATCATAGTATAAAACACCACAGATGGAACTTTAATCTCTTTCATGTCATCTCAAATGCCATGCTTTTCAGTGAAGGCAATTTACACCTTCATCTGCCAGTCACCAAATGAACAGTGATCAAGTGCAGAGATGTCAAGTGGTGCAAATGTACGTGTGTGTGAAGCCTTAACAACTGACCGGTGAATGTGTGAGAAGAATTGCAGTTGAATTGACACTGTGTGATATGGCCATTATTTATGTGCAATGATTTGGCTGCAGTAGCTCATTTGAGCTGTAGTAGCTCATTGATGCTACAACCATGTACAAGACAAGGATTATTATTCATCCTTGGCCTTATGGACAATGTGGACTAGAAATCCAATTCTAAAAAAGACTTGAAAACCTAAGGGTCAAGCCAACCTGCTTTCTACTCTGTATTCCAGAACAGGATATACAAATAGAGGGGGGTGGGATGAGAAATAGAATGAAAAGAAGATGGAGAACGTGTTGTCATAGAACATTTCCTAAGACAGCTGAGAGGCTTCTTACAAGACAGAACATCTTTGGATTGAACTGAATATATGAGTAATTTGCTATTTGACTCTTCGCGGACACAACAAAATATAAGAACTTCAGTAGATAGGCTGACATTTATTGCCATGACAGAATCCTAGACAGGAACTTGTCAAACAATGAGCTTAAGACAGCATTTTAACTCTGGCATCTTTATAAAGTCAATAACAGCCGCATCAAAGGGCAATCATGACCAATGTGGGCGTCTGCCAATTGTGTTTTGAACTGCTGCAATAAGCTAGCCAATCTATGGGAAGTTTGCTAGGTTTGTTTGTGTGTGTTTTGACACCCACATTTCTCCTTAATTATCTTCATGAGGCTGAGGTAGTTAACGCCAGATCTATAGCGCTTCTTAGATGTCAAAATGCCCACACACCTTATGCAATCCTTGGGTTCCCGGCCCCCTTCCGCATTCTTCTTAGCTGGTCCATCTAATTATCTCTTATCATGCCTGTATATCATGTATTATTCATGAAGTTCAAGGTGTAAATAGCTTCTGATTTAAAAAAGCCATAATACGTCTAATTACCATTGCATGCATTTCTCCCCTTCCCAGTATATATATATGAGAATATGATCAACTTTGGCATTTATGATTGAGAAATGAACAAATACTGTTTATAATGATGTTTACATTTTTAAAAGTCTCCCATGAATTCTAGACCAGTTGACACACATACTGGTGGTTTATTATTGTCTTTTCCTGTTCTGAGCCACGGGGGGGAAAGGACATTAATCCCTACCCCACCCCCCACATGTGATATGGTCAGGGAAACATTTAAGATGGCAAGCTAGTGAAAAAGTTGAGGCTTAATGATTAGGTTACCTAATCATTCTGCCTGAATGTCAGAGTAAATTGGATGCCACATAGGATATAGGTTAAGTACCCAGCTGGAGAAATAGTGCCCTCGATGCACTGCAGAAGGAGAACCAACTTTCTAACTGATCCTGCCTGTTTCAGAAGGAAAGAAAAGGAAGCATGTTTGCTTTGGGACATTGAATTTAGAATAAGACATGCTTTCAGTGCTGGAAAGTTTATACACGTTCTGTATTAAATGGGATGCTGCCTTTTCTTTTAGATACTTTCTTTCTTATTTGTATCTTTTATGCAGTTTTGTGATACAGTAATTTGGAGGTGTATCTCCCCCTGCTTTCATTTTTCATAGAGCATGACCCAGACAAAGTTTAAGCCCCACTGATTTCAGTAATTTAAACAAATGCTTAGTTTTCACATTGAAACTAAGTTGTCCTAACTTTAATTGGATACAAACCAAAAACCCACCAAGCTGCCAAAGTTGTTAAAAATGAAAACGGGGCATGCCTTGTTAAGAATACATAAACAAAAATGCAGGATAAATGCATCCCAAGGGTTAATAATCCACATATCATTTCCCCTGGTATTCCTAATTCCAATATTTCATGCCACCAGCACATTTTACTGTGCTACTGCAGCTGCCTATGACATACTTCAAAACTTTGCAGTGGCCCACACAGGGAATGGACAGTGAAGTGATCACATGACCAAGCCACATCAATGCAACTTCCATCTTGCCACTTAAACAATGGTCATGCAAAATTGGCCCAAAAAGTAATGTTGGGAGGACAAGCATTTCTCCAAAAGGGGGTCAGCATAGAACATCCTGTGTGGCAGGATCAATATGTCCCGTCCTCCGAATCAGAAATTAAAGGCTAGAGGCTGATAAGTCTGTAAGATGGTATACAGACCAGTTCTCAGGGTGGGGGTTTGTGTGCTTGGATTGTTTTTATGTATTATTGCTTGTCACACTTTATATTGACGTCTGCCACCTTGTAAGACATGTTCTAATAGGCATTTATTTATTAAATAAATAAGAGAAGCAGGAAGAATCCAGAACAGTCACTTAAAACAAGGAGGTGTGAGGTTTATTGACCTCCAAGATTCTACAGAAGGAGAACTAGCTGGTTTGGAAGAAGAACAAGGATGAATTCATCATGAGCCCATCTTAACATGCCACCACATTCAAGTTATGCTCTGCATTGAACTACCTCTGACTGCATCCTTCTTGGAACGATTGCCCCTATATAAGGGGCTGCAAAGTGGGAAATCAACGTGAGGGCGTTGAAACGTACCTCTGGTTAAGAACTTAATTCGTTCTGGAGGTCCGTTCTTAACCTGAAACTGTTCTTAACCTGAGGTACCACTTTAGCTAATGGGGCCTCCCGCTGCTGCCGCACTGCCGCCATGCGATTTCTGTTCTCATCCTGAAGCAAAGTTCTTAACCCAAGGTACTATTTCTGGGTTGGCAGAGTCTGTAACCTGAAGCGTCTGTAACCTGAGGTACCACTGTACTGTGTAAAACAGCTACACCCCACTGGCCGTCTGAACAGTATATTAGGGGGAGAGCCAAGAGACTACTGGCACAATATTGTGAGAGGAACAGAAACAGTATTTTTAATCCGTTTACTCTTCTGAATCCTATGAAACAACTACAACTGGCAACTTTTCCGGCAGCATCTGAAGGCCCAAACTTTGAGATCTTTACTCAGCCCTATTGTTGGCAAACCCTCAATTTATTTCAGAGATTTGGCACAGCTTCTTTCACATGTCATATCACTCTGCCAACATCCTGTAAAGAATTTCTTTTGGCACTTCAATATCCTTTGCTTCTTCACAGGGATGTAACTAGGCTTAAATGGTCCCTGCTCCACAGAATGGAAGTGGGCCTCATGGTTGCCAACTCTGTGTGTTTGTGAGGTCTGGAAAACCTGCACGTATTGTTATATGTGATTTGAGGCTGCCCTAAGTCATTTTGCTGCCTGAGGCAGAAGGCAAGATGGTGTCCTGTCCCACTTCATCTGCAGAAACTAACCCAACTGGGAGTTGAATCTTCCTTTGAGAGCATAAGAACATAAGACGGACCTGCTGAATCAGGCCAAAGCATCCAATCTAGTCCAGCATCCTGTTCTAACAGCAGTCAGTCAGATGCCTATAAGAAGGCCACAGGCAGGATCAGAGTGAAACAACCATCCCTCAGAAGCATATTGCTCCCCAACTGTGGAGGTAGAACATAGGCATCAGGACCCTTAAATTGCCCAATGCCCTTTTAAAGCCAACCCAGTTAATAGCCATCCCTGCCTATCATGGGAAGGAATTCTCTGGGATAGCTCAGATAGTACAGCATGAAACTCTTAATCTCAGGTTCATGAGTTCGAGCCCCATGTTGGGCAAAATATCCCTCCATTGTAGGGGATTGGACTAGATGGCCCTTATGGATCCTTCTAACTCTACAATTCTATGATCTTTGATCCACTGTGTGCTGCATGAAGAAGTACTTCCAACACATAGCTTCATCGCCACAAGTTCTAGTGTTATGAGAGAGGGAGAAAAGGCTGTTCTCTAACCACTTTCTCCATACTGTACATGATTTATTTATTTATTAGCCACCTTTTTCTTCCAATGAGCTCAAGGTGTTGTAAACAATTCTTGTCCTCTCCATTTCATCCTCTCAACAACCCCATGAGATAGGTTAGGCTAAGAGCTGGTGACTGGCCCAAGGTCACCCAGTGAGCTTCATGGCTGAGTGGGGATTCAAACCCCGCTCTCCCGGGTCCTAGTCCAACATTCAAACCATTATGCCACACTGGCTCATTGTATACATGACTGTCATGTTGCCTCTTACTCTAAGCCCCAGACGTTTTAACGCTTTCTCGTAGAAGAGTTGCTCCATCCCCTTGAACATGCTAGTTGCTCTTTTCTGAAGATGGTGAACTTGGACTCTGGTCCAAGTCTGCAGCCACCAGGCCAGGTCCCATGACACTCACAGCCTGGACCTCACCTCCAGCATCTCCATGCCACCCTCTGCAACCACCAGCAACATTTGTGGCCTGAGGGAACTGTCACACTCTGCCTAATGGTAGAGGTGGCCCTGCATGTATTTGCTTACTAAACAGAGAGTCAGTCCGCATGCTCCATTCCTCTGGGGAATACTTAATATTTTTAAGTATACACCTGAAAAAGGAAAGTATCCATGCAGAGAAACAAGTGTTTGAAAACAGGGATGCATAAAAGAGCTGAGATTGCATCCAGCTTCTTGCTGGGTTTGTGACAAGTGGCAAGACCAAGTTGGTTGCTATCTAATAGCTAAAATGGCCCAGATATGGATGTTCTTGCATCAGAAAGCTCAGAGTCTCATCCCAGCGCTGACCAAGCTCAGATCTGACTCGCTTTAGCAGCATCACATGAGCCCAGTGATTAGCCCCTCCCTCTCCATTTTCCTCCGAAGAGGTGCCAGCTATCCATATGGCATCTGCTCCAAAGCCATCCCATTGACAGGCTGCCCTGGAATAAACAGGCTCCGGAATGCCCCCACATGACGTCAACGGGACTACTCCAGAGCAAGCGGCTCGAGGATTGCAGCACAAGAATAGAAACAATATGTAAGCAGATGGAAATGTTAGCACTGCCAGGGATGACAGCTCACGAGCATGCATCACACATTGGTGAAATAATGAAAAATGGGTGGGCAGTTGTTATGCTAACTTCATGCTGCCCGTTATGTTTTTCTGACTCCAAAATCTGCTAGAGAACTGAGGGGGAACATGCTTGTTGCTTCTCAAGAGATATTTTCAGCTAAGCAGAGCAGCCAGAGTAAGGATTCTTTCTGGCTTGTGGGTGGAGGACAGACGCTCTCATATATATATATATATATATATATATATATATATATATATATACACACACACACACACACACACATATACATTATATATATATATATATATATATATATATATATATATATATATATATATACACTCTCTCTCTCTCTCTCTCTCTCTCTCTCTCTCATGCACACACTCACTCACTCACTCATCAGAGCCTGTCTTAAGGGAATGTGGCAGATCCAATGAAAAGCGCTCAAAATTTGGGATGCCGTCAGTGGCAAAGGACCAAAAAAGTCACCCTTGTGGGTGAAACAGTCCAAGTCCCCTTGGACTTTAGCTGTGAGAGTAATACGAAGCTCCCTTTAAATGTCAATGCTACGTCCTCCAGTGGGAAATAAATCTCAGTCAATCAAAGCTACAACCTCCAGTGGGAAATAAATCTCAGCCAACCCATGTATTTAATCTTAACAGGGCTCGTGGAGCAGGCTCTGCAAACCACACACATTCATTTTGTTTATCATAGGGTTGAGCTGCACATGTCATTTTCGTCATGTGGCAGGTGCAGCATGAAGTGGCGACTGGCCACAGATAACTCCACCGGCAAAAGAGATCTGGAAGATTGTGGGTCCTTCCAGCTCAGTATGGTCTGCATTGACTGACAGCAGCTCTCCAGGGTTTCAGGCAGGGCACATTTCCAGCCCTACTTAGAGAGGCAGAGGATTGAGCCAGGGGTCTCTTGCATGGAAAGCAGATGCTCTAATACTAAGCTGCAGCCTTTCTTGGCCATTGTATCAGAAATGCAATGGCCAAGATCCAGAGCACCTGTGAAAGCAAATATCGTGACCACAAGAGGGCTTCTTAGCCTTCTTTCCTTAAGCATCAGTATATCCATATCCCACTGAGGAATAGATGGGAGTTTTAAACAGAGGCAAGTTTTTAGAAGAAGCCTGTAATATAGGATAGAAGAAAGAGTTAAACAAGAGAACAATATATACCAGGCTACTGCTATCAATTCATAAAGGGCTAGTTTTCACGTCCCCCTCCATCACTTGATCACTGGGCTGTACCTGCACTCTTTTTCAGTGCTTCTCCTCATGCATAGCCTGAGGCGAGATTGCGCATAGTGACCGTACCCTCTGAGCACTGGGTGAAAGGGGCCTTCTTTACACAGCTCTATTTGCCTTGAACCTGAATGTGCCCAGTTCCCACATTCAGATAAACCTATGCAGGAGTGGGAATATACTGCAGAAGCTTCCTTCAGTCCTTCAACCAAACTCACAGAAGTTGCGAACACGGGGCCAATCCACCTGTTCCATCTACACATGAACAGATGGTCTGAAAGGGCTTCAGATGACTAAAGCATATGTGAACTGCGGGAAACATTATTTGTGGGAGGAGGCTGCTATGGAAGTGCATAGCTCGCCCCGTTTTCTGGCAGACGTACGATCTTCCCCGGCTGAGAAGAGGGGAAACCCATTCTTCCTACTTTCAAACTAGGAGCAGTACATGGTGCTGATTGGTTGGCCTTAAGAAGAAATCAGCGATGTATGTAGGAGGAAAACCAACTACAGCGGGGGAAGGATGACATGTGTGCATGTTTGACGTTCTGTACAAGCATGTGTGAACCAGCCTTTAAACCACAGTGCATGGGTACATACTTGGAAAGTGGCGGAATGTCCTTCATTGGAGGTTTTTAAACAGAGGCTGGATGACCACTTATCGGTCATGCTGTAGTAGGGATTTCCTGAAGCAGCAGTGAGTTGGACCAGATGAGCTTTGAGACCCATTCCTGAACTAGGATTCCCATACTGATAAAATACTGGTAAAATGTATCACAGTGTCCATGTACCAGCTTGGTAATCCAGCTGTCCCTCCTGCAAGCAGAGGAGGATTTTACTGCCCAGGTATGGAAATACAGTAAAAATTATCATTGCCTAGCAGGATGTTATAAATGATTCTCTTCCCATGTGGTGCACTGCTGTGCTATGTGCAGAGTGTGATAAAATACCCCTTGGTACATGGTCTCTATATTTCTCCTAAGAGGCAAATCTAAAGTACTGAAACAGCAAATACTTGCTCCTCCTCATTATGGTTTGTGACGTTGCATTGGCAATGCAATTGAAACATCTTGACTTAAGATTGCATGGGCTAATTGTAAAGGAGTTAGCTGTAAGGAATACTTGCATATCGATAATCAACAAGTTGTGTTCTCAAGTTACTCTGCTTAGGAATTGATTTCTAAAACTACAGCCCATTTCTTCAGAAGTACTGGAGTCAGTAGGATGACTTGTGGATGTGGATGTGAGGGCGATCTGGCTGCGACATCTGCCACCCCATTGAGTAGAACTTGTTTCTGGCCAGAGCCCTAATCACTCACACTCCCAAATAAGTTTCAAAGAATGCAAAGAGGCAAAGAGTTAAACACAGTAAAGGATAACAGCTTACTTTCCTCACAAAATATGAAAAAGTTGGCAGGACCCATCATTCCATTGCTATGCTTGGTTCTACTTACTGTTGGTAAGTAGACATTGCAGACTATGCTTTGTCAACCAGCTGCATCCCATATATTTTGGGCTGCAACTTCCACCCGTCCCAGCTGGCACAGCTGTATGATGTTGGGGCTCGTGTGAGTTATAGTCCAAAACATCTGGAGGGCACCAGGTTGGAGAAGCCTGCTGTAGACACTGAAGCTGTTTGGTTTATCTACACTAGCCTCATGTCCTTGGATGCCTTATTTTAAGGCAAGGATGGCCAAGAGGTGGCACCTTAGAATTACCTGGCCCCTGAAACTGCTTTACGTGGCCCCTGGCCCACCCTGCCAAATTTTGATCATTATGATCAAAAGGCAGCACCCAGTTTTGCTCAAAAAGGGAATTCTTAATGCAAAACCACTCTTTGGTATTCTGTATATAACACGTGCAGCATAATAATGTGCATCTTTCTATGTAGCACTATGCCTGAGCACACAGCTTTGAAGCACTTACTGCTATAGCATTCCAACTTTATGATTGAGTCTGGGCATTGCATGTGCATGGGTGAAAATCCACTTACTGTCCTCGGACTATTTAAAACAGTGCTCCAGGGAACCCTGGATTGTGTGAAAGCTCATTAGAGGTGCCCCAGAGAAGTCAGAAATGATGGGCAAGCATCCCTAGACTACTAACCTTTCCTTGCATTGGACAGGTTCTATGGTGGACTCTTAGGCATAGAACCTATGGCAACAGTGAGATTTAGCTTCAGGCCCATTGCTAGATCCCTGAAAGACTCAGCACACAGGCCCATGTCCACATTTAAAGCACACAGCTTCCCCCAGTTAATCCTGAGAACTATAGCTTGTTAAGGGTGCTGGGAACTGCAGCTCTGTGAGGGGTAAACTCAGGATTCCCATAATTCTTTGTGGGCAGTTTTATATATTTTAAATGTGCGTTAAATGCATGGTGTAGGAAGACCTGGGTTCAAATCCTGATTCAGCCATGAACTCCAAGTTAGGCTTAATTTTAACTGGGCTCATAATGGCTACATCTTACAACCTGTTTTCAAGGGCAGGGTGCTCTATTGCACAGCCTGCAAAGTAACCAGTACATTTTCTTCCCAACTACAATGCCATATACATCTGGAATTAGTGTTAAGAACTAATGGGGGGAGGGGTTTTTCTTCCGGACACACTTGAGTCTCACTACATCTAGGTTTAGAAAGCTATGACTACTGTCTTTGGGCAAATCACTCTCTTCCACCCTCATCTGCAAAGTGGTCATGCTGATGACTTATCTCAGGGGATATATATATATATATATATATGTATGTATGTATATGTCCCCTGAGATATATATATATATGGTGAGGATTCCCACACCTGGACATAGCCAAGGGAGGGCAGGGGGGCAGCTGCCCCCCTAAATCAATAAAAAATACTTAACTAACTGAAGTTCTCTGCTCCAAAAAATAAGCTTGCCCCCCTCAATAAAAATCCTCGTTACGGCCATGCAGGCAAGTGTTCCACAACACCGTAGGCATGCTAGAAATGAACACCTGACACCACCTACCCCAATGTTGGCCTGGCTTTAGCACCAATCCTATTTCTCTACCCAGAAACTCCTTTCTGGACAACTTTGTTCGTGAAACCAGTTTATGTCGCAAGGACCTGCTCAACCAGAAGCCACCGCGGCAGATCTTTAGCTTGGGAAGGATCTCCCCGTCCAACACACACATACACACGTGTTCCCTGAGCTGCACAGCCCTCTCTACGCCATTGCCTCGGTCCATCTGCCCACCAAATGGGTAACTCCGCTCAGATCCCCCTTGGCAACCGAGGCAGGTTCTCCACCCCACCACGCACCGCAACCTGGACGGCTCCTCTCTCCGTTCGCGAAAGTCACAATACTGACTTCCCTCGCTCCTGCGGGCGCCAATTGGAACTCGGAAGAGCAGGGGCTCAAGCGAGAGGCAGGAAGGCGCGCGGCGCCTTTAAGGGCTCCCTCCGCATCCTCCCTCTCTCGCTCTCCGCCAATCTCCGCCCGAGAGCTCTCAGCCCCGCCGATCCGTATTTAAAGGCGCGCCATCTGGGCAGGTGGGAGGTGCGAGTGATGCCGCCGCTGCCTCGGAGTTCCTTTGCAGCACGTTTGGGATTGCATCAGACCGAGCAGAAATCCCCCCTCCAGCGCCTTGGCCGGCCCGCTCCGCCTCCTCCTCCTCCGGAAGGCGAGCTCCAAATCCGAACGAGGCGCTCCTCTCCCCGCAGGCTCCGCTTGGAGCGCCTCTGGGGACCCCGGGGTAGCTTCCTCCTCCTCCTCCTCCTCTCCTCCGGCAGCGGGATCCCACCCGGGTCCCCCGCCCCTACACACCTCGACTTCCGACCCGTGCGTGGGAGGCCACTCTGTATCCTCCCCCCCCCGCCCCAAGCCACACCCTTTTGCGAAATCCTCTCTTCCCTCCCCCTGCCTGCCTGCCTGCCTGCTTGGGATTCTCCCTTCTTCCCTGAGCTACGTGATCGCAATCGCGCCGGAGGAGACACTCGCGGCCCGAGGAGCTGCGCTGGGAAGCGGGTGGGAGGAGGAGGAGGAGGTGGAGGAGGGAAGGCGAAGCCAAGGAAGATCGCCAGGCAGGCAGGCAGGCAGCAGCAGCGCGTTGCAGCCAGCTAAAGCCGGCCGAGCAGCCCCGGGAACAAAGAGCGAGGCCGGCGAGGTGGGATCTCTCTCTCTCCAGGACGCAGCAGAACCTGCGATGGGGAGCGAAAGGGACAGGGGAAAGCAAGGGCCGGATCCAGCACCAACAGTCCAGCACACCCTTGTCAGTTTCAGCTCGGGGCGATGGCCGAGCGTGGCTTTGGGGGAAGGCAGCGGAGCGGCTGTCCCTGGTTTCTCGTGCAGGCTCCCCGCTTCTCTTAAAGCCATCGCGCGCCTCCTTGGTTTGTAACACCTCCTGGCCAGGCTGGCGGTGGGTGAAGAGACAGCTCTTCGCCGGGGGTTTCCTGCCTTTTCCCTTTAAGCCTAGCTCGCCTGCCTCCCTCTGTGCTCTCCGCGGATGAAGATTCCCATTCTCTCCTTGTCCCTACCCGGCTTCTTTCTCCACCCCCACTTCTCTGGGCACCACGCCGGACGGACGGATTTGAGGCTGGATCGGATCTCCGCTCCTAGCTAGGATCCTTGCAATGGGCGGAGGGGGGGTTTCAAGGGAGCGGGGAGACGATGACGACTTAAGAAGGGGAAAGATAGAAATCAGGGATGAGGCGCCCCATCACCGCCGCGTGCATAGCAAGCACCTCTCTCTCTACCTGTGAGCAGCAGCAGCAGCACCCGCTGCTCCAAACTGCTGACTTTCCACAGCTTATTTTTAGCCTGGAGACTAAATATTATTAGCTACATTTCTACGTAGGAAGAATCGAAAGAGGAAAGGGGAGGGGAGAGAGAATGGAAGGGAAGGAGGGGGGGAATAAAACACAGGAGCAGGAAGACTGCAAGAGAATGGAGTTTCCGCTGCGTTGATACGTTGGAGGGTTTAGAAACACCCCGCTGGAGAGAGAAAATAAAACTGGCAACTAAAGTACCACAGAGAGCCGCTTTTGGAGAAGGCACCACACGTGAATGCAAGCGAAGGTATCGTCCATGTAAACACAGGAAGGCGATCGTTTGGAGAGGAGTTTCTGGAGAGCTGACTCTCTCTCTCCCCCCAAAGCGGTTATCAGCTCCTGGTAGCTTATCACTTGCCGGTGATCTCTCTGTCTTTGCGCCCATCTCTCTCCAGGAGACACACACTATCTCTCTCTCGCACAAACACACACACGGCAACCTGGGATCCAACCCCACGAGTTAAGACAACTCTTGGGAGTGAGCAGTCGCGCCAGGCGCCTCTCCCTCGCCTACCTTGCCTCTCTTCCTCCGCGCGCCCAGATCGGAAAGCAAGAGAGCACAAACTCGGCCAAGAGGAGCGAAGAAACCTCTCTCCCCGTCGCGGGGAGACGGAGCACGGGTGGGAAGGCGCGCACGGACACACACGCACACCGGGAAGCGAGGAGGGGGAGGCGAGAGATCGGCGCCCTTTCCTTACCTTTAGTCACCGCTAACCCACAACCCGTGGCGAGCTCTTTCAGAAGCAGCGCACTCGCATCTCCCAGAGTTGACCCGACCCGTCGGGGCCAAGCGCCGGAGCTGCTCGCTCTCGCTCTCTGCCTTGCACTCCCCGCCGCTAGGAATCCGAGTCAATGTCAGCCCAGAAACCGGGACGCAGTTGAAACTGTGACGGGAGAGGGTTTGCTCCGTCTCTTTCTCTCTGCCTCTGTCTCCCTCTCCCTCCTCCTAGCCAGATCTTATCAGTGTGAGGGGAGGTCCACCCTACCCGCCTTTTAAGAGCTCCGGGATTCGCTCCGGAGGGGAGACAGATACCTGGGGTGCCAAACCCATTGCCTCTCTCCAAGGTACTGATCGACACCCCCTCCTCCTCCCTCCTCCCCCACCCCTTTCTCCTCAGCGCCCCAGGAAAGGTGGGGAGGGGGCGTCGAGGATGTTCACTTTCACGAAGTGTCACTTGATACGGGTTTCGCCTTTTCTTTCCCTTTTCTCGGGCTCTGTCACGTGAAGCGAGCTTGGCAAAAGAGCCGGGCTGTAAATAGAAGATCACATGTTGAGTTTGCTTCACCGGGGCGGCGGGGAGGGGGGGGGTTGGAATCACCCATTACATTATTTTATTTTTTTTGTTCTCCTGCCTCCTCCCTACAACTGCCCCCCCTCTCTCCGCCCCAAACATCCCGTTCCAATATTATTCTCCCTCCCCCCCCCCAAGTGTCCGTGTGAAATAACAACAAACACCCTCGCCACCATCATCCTCAACAGCAGAAAGGGTGAAAGTGGATCGCGCAGCCAACAGCTTTCCCAAGGAAAAACCCCGCTCCAAGTTTCTGATACGCAGCCTTAAATCAAAAAGAGCGTTGCCATTAAAGTTGGAGCCTCTTTAAACACACACACACACTTCCCGCACGCACGCAATTCATCTGGCCTCTGAGACTCATATTATGCCTGGTGAAATTAAAGTGCTACCGAGTGGGGACGTCGGGGGCGAGAGGAGGGTTGAGAGATTAATAATAATAATGATGATGATGATGATAGTAAGGTGAGCTGTGAACTATTGTTGTCAGGCAACAGCCCCAAGCTTTACTGAGATCTATCTATCCATCTTCTTTGAAATCACAAGTCTGGAAAATAACAATACCTGCTCTTGGTACTCACCATTGTTTCTTTGCTGTCCTGGCGACAGAAGTGCCTTTAAAATCCAGTCTCTCCAACAGATGCTGGGAGGTAATGTGTCTCGTTTGAAGTCATCATGTGAGAAGTTCTGCTCGGCTCAGTGGATCGCCCACCACTTGGTGTGACTTATGAATCTAATAACAACCCTTTGCAATATCCGCAAGCCTCAACTCTTCCACCACCTTGGTGGCTACAGGAAGGAAACGGAAAGCGACGGGCTGGCAGGGAGTTCTTTAAAAACCGATCTCGGATTTACGCAAACGCCTGAGCTCACAGACACGTTTTCTCCCCCTTTGGGTTCTTCTTCTTACGTGATCTTAATAAACGAGAAGGGGGTTGGCAACGAGACCCAGCTGGAACAATCCAGGGAAAGAAGTGGCGCGCGGGGTGGGGAGGGGGAGAGAAAACGTGTCTCTCTCTCTCGCCCCCTCCTTTTGAATTGCCTCCCTCCCGACACGTGGGGAGTGGGCTTCAAAGTTCCCCGCCAAAGTCTTCTCAGGACACCCCATAGAATGCACGCAGGGAAAGAGAGAAAAAGTCCAGCTCACTTTACCTCCCCCCACCCCGCGCCCGCTCTAACCCGTCTGGTGCGTGCAGGCGAGCAAGATGAGCCGGCTGGAGATTTGCATTTGGTGGAAGCAGGTAAGGAAGCAGCCGGCGTTTCCCTCTCTCTCTCTCTCTCTCCCTCCTTCCCTTGCCGTGTCACTTTCACTCTAACTGAACACACGGACGGCACTCCAGGGACTTGTTGCATCCGAGCGGAGTGGAGCCAAACAGGCGGAACTATGCAGGTGGCATGGCGAAGGGAGGACGAGAGGGAGGCAGGCAGATGGTGGATGGAGACCGGCAGACAGGTGCTCGAGGATATTTACATATACCTGCATACGCATCTGAATGGCTGGCTCGCGGATGGAGTGTGCGCGCGTGCGTGTGTGCGCATCAGGGAAGGAAGACTAAGCAACGCTCTGCGTTAATACGCATGGGTGCCTATGGGGTTTAGGTCTAGGATCCAGATACAGGATTGATGGCCATGCTCAGGTACGCATCCTCGCACACCTGTATAATGATGGCGGGATGGATGGGGGTGTGATACCTGTGCATACCCATCCGTTTTGTACCTGGATCCTAAGCTCATTTGCTGGGGAATAAGACCATGGATTTCAGCGGAGCTTACTTTCAAGGAAGCGTGTTGCAGTCCTACGCGCGTTTACCTGGAAGTAAGCCCTGCTGAGTTCAGTCGGGCTGACTCCCAAGTGAGGAAGTGTGCAGCAAGATTGAAGCTGTTCAACTCCAAGGACTAACCCCTGTTCATTATAGCAAAGCATCGATCCCCTATATAGTCACGATCTGTATCTGCCTCTTTCTCTCCCTATCACGCACCTTCTGTGCTTCGGCCTTTTTCGCAACCAGTCTGCGTTCTTTGTGAGTGTGACACTTTTGGTTCTGGACAATAGAGCTCTGGATCTTGGTCTCTCAGCTCCTCCAGAGATTAACCCAAGAGTCCCGGGAATGCCACCGGCCCCTCTTAGCCTCAGTTGCCCAAATCTTGAAAATGGGAATGTTAGTGCCCTTTCTCACATGTTAAATCACATCATGAACATTGTAAAACCTGAAAAAAACAACCCATACGACATAAAAAAAGAACACTAGCTAGGAAAATATCCTGATCCATTTGGTTCTCTGGCAACTCCTGCATCATCTGGCAACCATCCACTTCTGGGGTTATCAATCCCTTACACAAGGGAATCGTCTAGAGAAAGACACTCACGTTGCAGTTTACTCCCCATTTGGGATATTCGGAGAAAAGTAGCCAAAGGGTTGCAAGCCCCTAACTTGCAATCAACCAACCAACCAACCAACCAACCAACCACTAACTAACTAACTAACTAACTAACTAACTAACTAACTAACTAACCAACCAACCGGGGGCGGGTGGAGATGTGGCCCTCCAGTGAGTTTTCCTGCCCCATCGAGGAGACCAGTTGCTCTGCTCCTTTCCATTTGGCGTTCCCTTTCTTCCAACGAGACTCTCGGTTTGCAATTAGAAGCGGGGGCTCCATCGAAAGTTTGCCTGAAGTTGCCTGCAGGATGCCTTAATGGCTTCGCTGCCTCTTAGCTGTGAGTAACGACACTTGGTGTAGCCAACTTGGCGTCTAGGGCTGCGGCAGGGAAAGCCTCCGCTCTCTTCGCTGAATTGCCCAGAGAAACATTTTTTCCCATCTCTCTCTCTCCTCTCTTCCCGTAAATTGATTAGCAGCAACCGAGTTAATCCAATTATGGGATCCAATTAGCGAGTTGGTTTGCACTTGAGGATTACTGAGCCCCCGTGAATCTCCCAACACGTAGGTACCGGGTGACTCCTTTCTCCACCAGCAAGCAGAGGGAACCAGATTTTGGGGGTGCTGGATCCCCAAGTGCATCCCATCGTGATGAAGCATTTCCTACATCTCATTCCTATCGGTGAGACTCTAAGCTGAGGGATGAGGAAGCCTGCAGCCCTCTAGTTATTGAACTCCATCTCCCATTAGCCCTTGGGCATCAGGGCCAGTGGTCAGGAATGGTGGAAGCCTTAGTACAGCAACATTTGAAGGGTTCCAAGTTCCCCAGCCTTGCAGTGCAACAAATTTGGCAACGCTCTGGACCACAGCCTTTGAGTTCATGTGAAGTCTGATGGGGGAGGAACTGGAACAGAAGGGACTTAAGAGATACCATCTCAGATCCACATTTGGATTCAAGGATGGAGAATTGCTTGTGAGGAGCATCTCTAGACTTCCTTTGCTAAGCACATACCTGTAAAATGGAAAGAGCTCTTGATATGGTGCTGCCACCGTTTCTGTCATAGGTAGATTGTGCTCAGTGGGGAAGCCTCTACTAGGAACTTTGACAGCTTTGACAAAACTGCCATGGAGATGATCATCATGTCGAGGCAAGGAGGATATTGTTGATAGGAAAGGAAGGATTGCTTCCTGTCATAATGAGGTCATTCATAGAGTCATGAAAGGACATCTAGACAATCCCGGCTGACCCACATGGCAGGACCACCTGTCTCCACAGATCCCTCTGCACCGACTACATTTGGTGTTTATTCTATTATTTTGGTAGTGACAACATTTCCAGTGACGAGTTCCTATTAAAATGGCAACCCATGCTTTGATACAATTGGTCATTTTAATTCTGACAGCTGTAGCTTCTGCTGAGGAGGACCGAATGCTTCCCATGCTAAATCAGTGCCCATTGAACATGCCACCTGTTATCTCTCCCTTTTGGTGAAAATTAATCTGATTGCTCTTTGCTTGGCCATATGTTCACGTCAATGGGTTTACCGGCACAAACAGAGCAATAAACCTGTTGCATACCTCCCTTTTAGATGCAGATAATACCAATATTTATTTATATTTGGAACAGAAACCTTGCTATGTATTTGATAAGAACAAAATATCAAGCTATGAATCATTCTCTAGCAGCTTGATCAAACCGCAGTTTCTTACCAAGAGGATGAGAGAGGGAGAGGGAGAGAAAAAGAGAGCAAGTTACCAAGCCCAGATATCATTTCTAGGAAGGACTTCCTAAAGTTTGATTTTGACAAGCAGCTCATTTTTTTATGTATCTCTCAAATCTCAAAAAGCTTGTCAAGAAAAAGCAAACCTTAAAGCAAATGGTTCCTTCAAAGGAATTTAATAGAATCGTGGGATGGAGAAGTAAATTAAGTCAGTAAGATTGAGTCAATGTGATCAAGTCAAACTCACCAGTCAAGAGACAACCTTTTGTCTGTCCAGCCCTAAAGTTCATTGCTTAAGGCTATTACTTTCTACAATTTAATACTGAAGATGCTAAATGTCTGTAGTGTTTCATTAAGTCATTGCTTTCTCAAGCATTTATTTATTTTAAAATGGAATGATCCACAAACCTATCAGTTCCACGATTTCAAGTTGATTTCACATTGGACTTATTCTTGTGCTTCTGCATGGAATATGACAGTTTATGGGTTATGCCAATAACCGCCCACACCAAGCTCTGAAGCTGTTGAATCAACAAAGACCTTTATCTGGAAGGCAAAGCAAGCATGAGTCCTCATGTTGAGCCATGGAGAAAGCAGGAGATGCTGCCCTGAGATTGGTCCCTTGCTGACAGCCCTGCCCAGTATGGGCATAGCCAAGGGAGGGCAGGGAGGGGCAGCTGCCCCCCCCGAATCAATAAAAATACATAGTAAACTGAGGTTGTGCCCCCCAACAAAAATCCTGGCAACGTCCATGCTGTCCAGTCTTCTGCCACTGGACTTACTACTGTAGCATTCCTCTCTAGTGAAGCTGCTCATCTCCCAGTTCTTCAAATCCCTTTGCAAAACAGGACATTTTGCATTACTGAAGAACACAAGAAGGTTGTGTTCTTCAGATTACCTGGGGTGGAAACAGCCAGCATCTTAACAGGCCTATCTTCAGCATATGTCATTTAAACCCTGTAGAAATGCTCTTTCTCCAGGGGTGGTGGGAAAGATTCAAAACTGTCAGAAATCAATAGCACTAGCAGGTTTCAAAATTCTGTCTTCAAACCTGGGCAGACCAATTCACCCTTTAGTAAATGTCTTCAACTAGTGGATTGTGGTCAGTAACTGGGTCCTGATCTGGGTCCACGATGGACTGCTCCAGTACCACGCACTGAGTTACATTTGCAGTATGGGGTTTAGGTGTTGCTGTAATGTAGCCAGCTTGGATCATGGAAGTTACCCAGAATCTTTCTCATTAGCTACTGCAATTGTTCCTGCTATAGCTACCCAATTCTGAGTGTCAGTACCTCTCTTGGGGCTGGCTGGTTAATTTACAATACTGGTGCATGAGTTTACAAGTTGTAAACCCAAGCATTTGATGCTGACAGTTCTCTCCTGCTGCTCAATGTACTGTTGATAAGTTGTCTCTACACATGCACATATACTCATTGTATGGCAACAATCTATGCCCATTCATGTTACTTATATAATAAAAGCAGCTCTCCTAGTTTGGGTACTATCCTTTCCTGGAGAAGAAAGGGAAGGGAATGGAAGAGATCTCAATGTGGGTCTTAGTGTTAGGGATTAGAAAGACCATAGCTAGAGGCCTTAAGAACAGAAGAAGAATCCTGCTGGATTAACCCAAAAGCACCACATAAACATAAACACATCACATAAAACACACCTCACAAATGCAGACTTTCAGTCCTTTCTTTATTTACCTTTTTGTCTGGAACATTTCTATACTATTCTTCAGCTGAAATGGTTCCCAGGGTGTTTCACAAACAAAGTATACAAGCAGCAGGTTGGATCTTGACTACATTAGTTGAACTTGGTTCCAGCTGAAATAGATGGGACTTAATTCACAACTGACTTCTCCCATGGATTTCAAGGTGTCCCCAGCTCAGCTAATTTAGTGTGGATCTGACCCAGTAAAAGCAGTACAATAAAAGAGAGTAAGAAAATGTCACTGTAAATATCAACAATTAAAAGCAGCAGCTTAAAACAAGTTACAACTCAGGACATAGTAACTTTTAAAGCCAGAGAGAATAAAAAGCTCTTCAGCCTGGTGCCAAGAAGCTAACAGAGAAGCTGCCAAGTGAGACCTCCCGGGGAAGGAATTCCATAGGCAGGGGGCCAACACCCAAAAGTTCTTCTACTTGTTTTTTTACCTGCCTAAGCATAGTTGGCTGACATATCTGCAGCAAACCCCATTTGACGATCTCAGTGATTGTTCTCAACTTTTTATCTCCCTTTTGTCCAAGGATTACAAAAAAGCACTTTATACACGCAATGATGTTCAAGGAGGGTGGGCACTGGAGGGTTGGAATGTGGTGGTCATCCTTGGGGTATTCTGCCTTTACAGAGGCAGTCGGTCTCAATCTCCTGGTGCACCCCAAATGTGTAAGTCTGAGCCTGGTAAAGGCCTGAGAATTTTCTTGCAGCCACTCAGAGCTTGCTCATGATAGTTTATGGAGCAGGAGGGCTGACCTAGATCTGGCATATCAGAGGGCCCAGAGCTTAATGGTAGATTGCATGCTTTACTTGTATAAAGTCCCAGGTTTAATCCCTACCATCTCCAAAGGAAAAGGATCTCAGTGTGAGGGCATGGAAATATCAGAGACCTTATGAACATAAGAAGAACCCTGATGGATCACACAAAAAATGCAACTCACCCAGCATTCTGTTCTTACCTTGGTCAACCAGATGCCTTGGCCAACCAGATGGACATGAGCACAACAGCACAACCTGAATACAGAGAACTAAGGCAAGTTAAAAGGGCAATTTAGGAGAGGACCCAAAGAGAAAGCACTGGATGTTCCATTGCCTCTTGCTCTTCCCAGGAAATGTGAATAGTATGCGCCTAGCTGGTTTGTGTGTGTGTGTGTGTGTGTGTGTGTGTGTGTGTGTGTGAGTGTCAGTTATTACTTAACTAACTAATTGTGTCACAGATAACTCAGTTCTGCCCCGCTAAAATAAATCCTGGGTACGTCCATGGTGAGTGGGGTGTGGACATCAAGGGGTTACAATTCTTCATGAATCTGTAGAACTTTGAAGATGTTATTCTTGGTTTCCAACTAAGGTTTGCTCAACCGTAATTATTTGATCCTTAAGTTCTATAGCTCTGACAGTAGAGCACGAGACTCTTAATCTCTGGGTTGTGGATTCAACCCCCACGTTGGGCAAAATAATCCAGCATTGCAGGGGGTTGGACTAGATGACCCCTGTGGTCCCTTCCAACTCTCTACAATTCTGCTCTTTGACTAATATTGGAGACAACCCACTATGTTTAGCAGTTTGGACCCCATGCTATTATTTCCTTCCCGTACTTGAATAAAATGTTTACTTTGACATTCAGTAGGAACTAAAAACATTTACCCTTTTGGATCCAGGCATACCCATTTCTGCCTCAAGTTTTCTAGACAATGCCTGTACTAGTTATGTGTTGGAGAGCTAAACTAACCTTTATTGGGGGTATGGACATACCATATCATGTAACAATGTTGCTATAAAACATTTTGAGAAATTCCCTCATTTAAGTGCCTAATATATATGGTAGAACTGGCCTTATAGATATTTTCTTACATACATTAGTCTCTTTATTTGATCTAGCAGCTCCTGGTTGTGTAATATGACTTATCTCTGTCTGCCCTTGTTACCATATTTGACTTTTTCTTTTCTTTTTGCAGATTGTTACTTTGTAGCCAACCTACACAGAGAGGGTCAGCTTGTACTCTAGAGTCTAACATAGCGATTTTGTTGTTTCAGCTCTTGCATGACAAGCTACATCTCCGAAATTTATGTACTGTATTCTATAAAACAATCAAAGGTGCAGGAGCCATGAGCCATGCACTCTCTAGCATCTGGCCACCCTAGTTTGTGGCACCTCATCTGTGATGTCTGTTTCACACATGCAGGTGTTCTCTAGATGGTGTACTCACCAAGCAGTAAACAAGCATGTGCGAACTCACTTTAACTGACCTAACTTGGTTTGTCAGCAGCAATTGTCTGTGCCTACTGTGCCATGTCAAGGGATGCGGGTGGCGCTGTGGGTTAAACCACAGAGCCTAGGACTTGCTGATCAGAAGGTCAGCAGTTTGAATCCCAGGACTGAGCTCCCGTTGCTCAGTCCCTGCTCCTGCCAACCTAGCAGTTCAAAAGCACATCAAAGTGAAGGAGATAAATAGGTACCGCTCCGGTGGGAAGGTAAACGGTGTTTCCGTGCACTGCTCTGGTTCGCCAGAAGTGGCTTAGTCATGCTGGCCACATGACCCAGAAGCTGTATGCCGGCTCCCTTGGCCAATAAAGCGAGATGAGTGCTGCAACCCCAGAGTCGGTCACGACTGGACCTAATGGTCAGGGGTCCCTTTACCTTTTACTGTGCCA